>NC_060141.1:822797660-824290072 GCF_021461385.2 Schistocerca piceifrons
AAAAGATACTGTTTGCTTTCCGCCAGTCATATGCTGCTAAATGTTGTACAGATTGTAATGATTTCTTTGTAAAGTATGTAGTTAACCTGTCTATGAATGATTTCAATGTACAAGTTTAATGTAACAGCCATCTAGCAGTGGAACTAAGAAAATCGATAGACACATCATCCATGTGTGCAAGTTGTAACCACCTGTAAATCTGTGCATACATACTAGGTGGTGATAAAGTGTACATACATCCAGAATGTAGTTCCCTGATTTTTCATAAGAGAGCAAAAATTATGTAATGAATAATAATAATAAACAAATACTTAATAAATAGGAACCGTGAACTCTTTGAAATATTTAAATTCAGATGAGTGACTTGTGCATGGAAACACAGCAGGACTGTACCACATGAATTGTGTATAGACTGATGGTATTTTTGGTAATAGTTACATTGTGTTTGGTGGTAATATTCGTCCATTTGGCATTCGAATACACTGTGTTAGCTGCTAAGGAAAGTTTTAATTGTTTGTTAAAAATGCAAGGAATTAAGAATTTTTTGTTTCTTCAGCAATTTTTAATAGTGTCTGTAAGGAAAGCATAACAAAACTGATGATGTGAAATTAAACTGTGTGAAAGATATCCTGACTGCAAGTGAGAAAAACACTGTACCAAATTCAGACAGTAATATTGTGGAACACCAAAGTGTTAGTACAGTGGATGGCAGTGTGACGAAAAATGTAAAACTGGACAGAAATTTCAGGAACAGTATAGTAAAGAATGATCATGTTTGGTAGAATCAAATAAATCAGGCCAAAATGTTTTTTGTGTAGTGTGCCCAGTAGATATTTCTATAAAGCATGCCGGTCGTGATGACTGCTGTCATCATGTTCTGTCTGAAGTATTTGTAGAGCTAGCAAACCTTCAGTCTTCAAATGCATCATTGTCATCATTTGGAATAAAATCTGGTGAGGAAGACTCTGTCCCCAATGCTTTTTGGTTCATTTATTGTTGAACACAGCTCGCCACTTTCTTATGCAGATTATATTTCACTGCTGTTCAAAAAAATGTATTCTGATTCTCACATTGCTAAAAATAAAGTTGTGGAAGAACTAAAACAACCGAATTTATAAATTCTTTGTCATCTGGAACACAGAGTGATGTACTATAATACTTACAAGAAAACCCCTTTTGTCTTGCAACTGATGGTAGCTCAGATGTTAAAGATGTGAAAGTATATCCAGCTCCCATAACTTACTTTAATGTTAAACAGGGAAGGAACAAACTCATTGACCAAATTTATCCAAACATTGTTCACAACTGTACCAATCTGGACTGGCTATATGAAATGACAATTTTACCAACTGAAAATGCACTGGGCAGTCGCATGACACTGTGTAATCAGTAACAGTCCAGCAGCAGTTTGACACAGTTGTTCAGTACGACATAGCCACAAAGCACTCACAGTTCATCCCAAGCCAACTGTTTTGTCAGTAGATCAGATGTGATTATTATAATTTAAAGCACTGTTTTTTTGTATTGTGGTAAAAGGAGACTAGAATAACCAGCCAGTAACATGGAGTGGGAAGCAGTAAGAATTATTAATAACTAACTGGGATATCCGGCTTCAGTCAGGAAGTTGATATGAGATTGTATGGTAGTTCGAATAAAAGCATAAACTTTAAAGTATAAGAGGTAAAAGAAAATTATTGAAAACATATTCTAACTATTTACAATACTTGTTTATAAACAACATTTTCCATTTTGTTATCCAGGATATATATGTAGAAATTTTTGAAATTCCTGCTCAAGAGCAAGCTACATATAGTTGAAAATGAGAGAAGCAGAAGTCTTTGAGGTTGATACAACAGTTTTTTAAATTTGTCCTTGCATATTGTTAATTGTAAAACTAGGCTAATTTGATTGGAAATTGTAGTCTTTTAAATTGGAATGGCATTTCAGTAGAGATCAGAGGTATTCCAGGAATAAATAGTGTGTGTCCTTTGTAGTTTCCAGTCATAAGTTCAGCTTCAGTGATGTTATTTGATAGCTGTTTGATGATCATTCTTGTTCCATTACACAGTTTTGGTGAGTTGAAATTTCTGAGTCATATGATTGGAGAGCGAATATTAAGTCAAAGGCAGTGTAATGGTATTACTGGTACTTGCAAATAGTTTAGAAATTCTGTGAGGGAGTTCACACTTTCTTCAGTGTTTACCATTGTGTCAATTGATTTGTATATTTTCTCTTCACTGGGAATGTTGTTTTGAATATTCAAATTGATATCATTGATAAAATTATTTTTAGTTGCCACACTCATACTTAAAATATTGAGTGTTCGAGACGGTGGAAGACCGAGTGTCTCTAGAATTCACCCCAAAATTCTCGAGGCACTATATATCCCTCCCCTTAGCTCGAACACGCGATTGTTTTGATAAATTTGGTTGATGAGTTTGTTTTAAGCAGTTGCCATTTAGTAGGAATCACTGTTGAGTTTAATGAGGCCGGTCATCTAGTTAGTAGGATATGTGCCTTCACCCATTTGTAAAATTTATTGAGCAAAATGTTGTGGTGTTTTATCTTTTGATAAGTCAACTCTAGATGATTAATGGAAAATCTCATATAAAGATGTGAAACAAATACTAACAGAGAGATAGAGGGGCTGGCCAGTACTTACCTCAGCTCAGTACAGTTGATAGATACACATAAAACAGAACCGAAAATTTACGTTCCTAGCTTTCGGAACAAATGTTCCTTCATCGGGGAGGAGAGAGGGGAAAGAAAGGGAAGAAGGGAAAGGAGATTCAGTTACTCATAACCTGGGTTGTGAGTAACTGAATCTCCTTTCCCTTCCTCCCTTTCTTTCCCCTCTCTCCTCCCCGATGAAAGAACATTTGTTCCGAAAGCTAGGAACGTAAATTTTCGGTTCTGTTTTATGTTTATCTATCGGCTGTACTGAGCTGAGATAAGTCAACTCTCTTATTTTTTGTTAGTTGCAGCATTTATATGTGTGGCCAGAGATGCGATTTTTTTAAAGCATGTATTGATCTCATCTGCTGGGTGTGTTTGTTGAAAATATCCTGAGAGTATGAGTATAGCTCCTCCCACCATTTCAGAGTTTCGTCACAAGTACTGTAATGTTCTGTCCATGGCTTTGAGTTATGTTTTATGTGCTATCATGCATTCATCCCAGAAGATAATTTTAGCTTGCTTTAGAAGTTCACCCTGTTCAGAAGCTGTTGAGATTTTGCGTACCAGGAATTGTTCATTGGCTATATTCAATGGCAGTTGGGGCGGACTGGGCAGTTAGTCCTCCTGTCATGAGTGTGGCTGCAATGGTGACGATTTTCCTATGGTACAGGTCAGTCCCCTTCTTGGTGGCCCTGTCCGCACAGTATAGGTCAGCCTTTCTTAGATCTACATACCTGCTCTTTTATATCCAATACATGCTGGGTGCACCCTCCTTATCCCTCCTGAGTAGGCACCATGGTTCATTACCCTAGTATACATCTTTATGTACACTATAATTAAATATTGTCTGGAAACTAAATCTGTTTCACACTTAACACTCACTTCTTAATACTTCATTTAGTCCCCTAGAGTCCTCCGTTACACTTCCACTCCTATGCTTCCAATATACACCACAAATATATTATTCAATATATCATACATTTACTTATGCTATACTTGTCCCACTATCCTACAAATCGTCAAAACAAATGCTTGACTAACATTCCTGAATAATTATCACAATTAGTTCCTCCCTGGCCTATGCTGATTAGTTCATCCTTGGCTTATGCTCATTAGTTCCTCCTTCGCTTATATTCTCCTTAACTACTCACACTTCCTTCTTATGTATTTGCATTGTATTACATTGTCTGTTAACTGGGGGCCTAGAAACGATGGAGAGGCTCCATCCTCACTGCAGCCGCAGTGGTCCACAACCCCACGACGACTACCGCAGTCCACTTCACCCCTCTGCCACCCCACACCGAACCACCCTTTCAGGGTCATTGTGTGGTTCTGCCCCCAGTTCCCTCCCCCCTCCCCCCCTCCCCCCACCCACCCCCTCTCCCCCCAGGGAACGTCTCACACCAGATGATTGTAACCCCTATGGTTGCGTGGTAGAGTAATGGTGATGTACGCGTATGTGAAGAACTTGTTTGCGCAGGTTGCCGACATAGTGTAGCTGAGGTGGAATAAGGGGAACCAGCCCACATTTGCCGAGGCAAATGAAAAACTGCCTAAAAACCATCCACAGACTAGTTGGCTCACTGGACCTCACCACAAGTCCGCCAGGCGGATTCGTGCTGGGCACCAGGCGCTCCTTCCCACCTGGAAAGCTGTGCATTGGACCGCACGGCTAACCAATCGGGCTCTTACGTATTTACTCACACTTCCCTCTTATGTATCCCTGATGTGGAATTATCATAGGTTTTATATCCTTATGTACATTTGCGATATAGAATAGTCATTGTTCTTATACATATATTTCCTATGTATATGTATATGTATTAATAAATATCTACTTGATAGTTTTCTCAAGTAACTAGGCGATGTAGAACCATCACAATAAACAGCCATGTGTGCATATTTCTCTACGTGCACATTCTTTGCCCCCCTACAACACTTGATGGTTCTTACATCATTTTTATCTGTACTTCGATTGTTTGCATCTTCGTGTTTCGTTGTGTGTACACATAAGTGTGTCTGTGTATCCTGATTCTTCGGCCTACTTATATGAAATAAGTTGAAGGGTATTGGAAACCATGGAAAATAAGAAGGACTTCAGTGATAGAAGTATATGAATATGTAAAGAGGGAAAGATAGACCGGTACTCAGATGAGAAGTAAGAAAGGAAAAAGTAGAAATGGTTGTTAAGATTGAAGAAGAGAAATAAGATAGTCCTAAAGACAGGAAACCCTTCTCACCCCATTCCCCAGGATCCCTACTTCGCCAGTACTTGAGGGAGAAGCTGGAGGAGGTATGGTGTTAAACGTCTCCTACAGAACGGACATTCTCACCTTAGCAACCCCTATGGAATGGCAGATGGTGAAGAATCAGTCACAAACATTTGCGAGAGTCGTTTGAAAGGTGTGGTGTGTGTTCTGTGTTAGCCTTGATTTATTTGTTAGTGTAAATCATGCCTTGATCTATAATACCCACCCCTTCCAAAACCAATACAAACCCTCCCCTTTACATCACATCTCGTGAAAGGTATAAAATGTTCTATAAAAATAGAAAATTATACACTACAATCAAATAGTTGTTTAGTTAATCACTTTACACTATATTTTACACGTACAGATAAAACACTCTGTTCAGTTTATGTCACCTAGACATCACTCAGTTTAAATAGTATCATCATATTATACCTTTCACCCAAATAATATTTTATTCATTTCATTTCATGTTTAGAGATCACTGTTCATTTGTGGTTCTCTTAAGTTTTCTACTTTACCATCATATCCGATTTTCTTCGTACTAAACTTATAGGATAGCTTAAGAATTCAAGAATAGGTTACAGTATAGTTCAATATTTGAAGGGAATTTGGTGCAGGAAAATATAGCACAGAAGAAACACCGAAAACAACTAGGGATCCAAAGGTCGTCACTCTGCCTGTTAACACAGAACGTTAACATCCCTGGGAAATATACAACTTTATGTCTTTTATATTGTATTTTCCTTCGCCTGATCCTTTAATAGGATCTACTAAAAGTAAGGCTTTGGGATGTATTACCGATTGTACTTGGTAAGGTCCTTCATACTTTTGGAAAAATGTATGTCTCCTTCTTCAGGGCAGAGCTCTGAAGATGCTGTTTTACGAGAACTAGGTCATCGACCTTGTACTGAGGTTCAATAGCCTTCTCATTATGTTTACTCACTCGTTCTTGTGCTTTGTCAACTAGATTTTTAGAGACTATTTCCTGTTTAACTTGGTAATCGTCAGTAGGTTGTTCAGGCCAAATGAAACATTTAATAAGAGGTTCTCCTGCAAAGGGTTTACCTATTACTTCTAAAGGTGTTAATCCTGTTGATAAATGTGGTAGTTCATTTAAAATAAGTTCAAAGTCTTTGCTCTTCGTTGCCCATAACGTATGTTTTTCATGGCAGAAGGTGCGACATAACTTCCCAATCTCTTTCATTACTCGTTCACATGGATTTGATGATGGGTTATAGTTGGATATTAGTTCTTGATAAACATCTTCCCACCCTAAAAATTCTTTAAATTCATTACTGACAAATTGTGACCATTGTCTGTTAGAAATCGTTTTGGTTTGCCTACCTCGAGAAATTATTGTTGCAGACAGTGAATCATGGTTTGTGTATTTACTTTCTTAATAGGATATAATTTAACATACTTTGAGCAACACTCTATGAGGTCAAAAATGTATGATACTCCTCCCTTCCCTTTCGGAATTGGTCCGAAAAAATCTACTGCTGTGAGATCATGTAACACCTTAGGAATGATTGGATACATTTTGTATTTAACATGTGTGTTACTCTCTTTTACATTCTGACAGATTTCACAAGTCCTCATTAAAGATGCTACCTTCTGTCCTATCTTCTTAAAATAATAGAACTTATTCATATGAGCTATACATTTCTTTATTCCGAAGTGTCCGTGTCTCATATGAACAGGCCACACAATTTGATCCTCCATTCACTTTGGAATACATATGCACCAACGTTGAGATGTTATACTGTCCCTCCAAAGTAAATTATGTGCTATAATTTGCCACCTCCCTATTTGATTAAGAGGTAAGGAATTCTTGTTACACATAGCATATATATCTGTGAAGTAGGTATAAGATGAATGTTTTCGGTTATTCTTCAAGCCTTATCTTGTACCCCATTATGTGGATATTCTACTGTCAAAAAATTAATCACAGAAATTACGCCGGGCCCTTCCATATGTTTTAATTCTTTCATGTCTACAGGTAACCTAGACAAAGCATCAGGTACAATATTTTCAGAACCTAATATATACTGTATTTTAATGTCATATTCCTGTAGGAACAAATCCACCACATTAATTTACTATCTAGTAATCAATACCCATTAAAAATGATAGAGCTTGGTGATCCCCATACTAGTGTTTGGAATTTTTGGATACCCTATACTATTGCTAATAGTTCCTTTTCTTTGGTTGTACAGTTTAATTCGTGTTTGTCGAAACTCTAGCTAGCAAAAGCTATAGAACTGTGATTTGTACTTTCCAGACCTGACTCTCCTTGGAAAAGTTCTGCTGCTATACCATAGTTGGATGCATCTGTTGAAATTTTAAATGGCTCACCCTGCTGTTTTTTCATTTTCAAATGCATCATTGGCCTCCTGGTCCAAAACCCACAGTATTCCCTTCCTTAAAAAAAAGTAAAAGTCTTGGGCCATTCAGCTCTTGACTTCGTGTATATTGTCTATAGTACCCGGCCATTCCAATAAATCTCTTCAACTGTCTTATGTTTCTAGTGGGTGGACACTCCTTAATGACCTATATACATTCCGGGTCTGGTCTAATTCCTTGCACTCCTACGATTTGCCCTAAAACTTAAGCTCTTGCCTCCCATAGTGCGGTTTAGACAATTTTATTGCAATACCTTTTTCTTTAAAACTTTTTAGAGTTTTACTCAAGGTAGATGAAATTATATCATCTACATATATTGTTAAATCTGTTAACAATTCCCTTCCTAATGCCTCATCCAGTGCACGTATAAACATGGATATTTAGCCCAAATGGTAACACATTAAAATGATATGATTTCCCATCAAATAGAAGCACTGTATATTTCTTTGATTCAGGATGTAACCAAATTTGCCAATTTCCAGCAGTCAGGTGCATCATGCTAAAATACTTTGTTTTCTGAATTGGTCTGTCTCATTCCATCTCTATATGCTTATTCAAAGTACATGCGCCTAGCACTAATCACACACCTCCTGTAGCCTTTCTTACTACTGCTACCAAGGGATTATTCATGATGCTAGAGCTACGTTCTATTATGTTACTGTCAATCATCTCGTCAATTTCTTCCATAACCGCTTCTTTTAGACTTAGTGGTATGAGATATGGCTTACAGAAAAATGGAGTACTATCTTTGATTTTAAATTTACATATGTAATCACTAATACTAGCGGGGCGATTGGAGAATACTTCTTCATATTCCATTAGAATTTTATATAAATCTAGTTTTTGTTCACTGGTTAATATTGGTGATTCATTTACTTTGCCCTGTATGTCAACTCAATGTGTCACGTGACTTGCCTTTTCAATCTCTGGTGACAATTGTGCTGTCGCTGTTAATCGTAAACATTGACTCTCGGTTGTTTGTTTACCAATATAGCTGTCCGTTGCAAATGGTACACAATATTTGTAGCCACCTTTACCATAATAAAGAAGATTCTCCTCAAAATTCAATATGATGTTAAATTCTGACAGCCAATCTTGGCCATACAACACATCCCTATTGATATTTTCTACTGCTAACAGTGTCTGATGAAATGGGATATTCCCAATGTTTCAGTTCACCTGGGTCTTGTGTTTTAAGACTTTGCTTTTCGTTCCAGTAATACTGACTACATAGACCCCCGTTACTGGCAATAACGGTAAGTGATGTTTAGTTCGTAATGTACTAAAGAAAGCGCTAGAAATAAGTGACACTTCACTCCCGGAATCTATAAATATGTTAACTTCAAAAGCCTATTATTATTGGTTGTGGATTAATGGTGGTTAAGCTCGGTTCTTCCAGTAACAACTATTCTTTGGTTGGTATTTTATGCATGAAATTAACATACTTATTATGGACTAGCCCCCCTGATGTATTTCTACGACCTGGGTCCCGGCCCTGGATCGAGATCGCACTACATTTTCCTCATTATTGATAATCACTGGTTGGTTACTGAATTGGGTTATTACATTACCGCTTTGTATTTTATTACTGAGTGGTACAAATTCTTGCAATGCCACTGGGCCTATATTCAAAGTTGGATGTTTCTTTTGGTAATTTTCGCTACTCTTGTTCTGGTTACACTGGTGTACTCTAGCTGAGTTGGTCTCATGTCTCTTAAAATTACTATTACAACTACCTCTTCTGCAATTCAGTTTTTCACTTTGATGTACGTTTTCGTTGCGGTCTTTGTTTAAGGCATCAAGTGCATCTACAAAAGACAACAGTTCTCCTACTGTTTTCCACCCACTACACAGTATATCTTTGCTGGCATAAATGGGTAGACGTCTTATTAAAATTCGCACCAACCCTTTTTCCACCATGGGCTTATCTAAGTACTTCGCACGTGTTAAATGCCAGTCGAAATACTTTCTCATCGTACCCCACATACTGTTATAATACTTAGGGTCCCACAAATGAGATATTAATTTTTTCTGGGCACTAGTTGACCAATACTTCTCCTTAAAGTACTGCTGGAAGTCTGCCCAAGACAAAAAGTTCTAGATGTTCCCTGTGCCCCACTACAAAGCTTCTCCTAAAAGGTACCCTACTCCAAATTCGATATTTTTTTTAATCTTTCCAGTTTTTTGGCAAGGCTTTGTTAAACCAATTCAGAAAATGAGTAGGATGTACTTACCCATCCAGCTTAAACTTAGGGAACTGTCTAGATAACCCTGAATTTGCTCCCCATTGTAACTCTGTCATGACTTCACTAGTTGATACTACATTGGGGGGAAGTCACTCTATTATCTACTTTGCCCTGCATAAGTTTGAACTCCTTCCACAGTTCATCTACATCCTGCTTGGTATTACTAAATTCAGAAAATAAGATTGGAGATACATTGTTGGAGGTTACTCTCGCATCAGCTTTTCTGTCTATCATCTCTTCTACCTGTTCCTCATGATTACTGATACTTATTATATCTGAAGAGGCTAGTTTCTCTTTAAAATTTCTTTCCACGTTATCAACTAGTGTGTTAACGCCTGCAATTTGCAATTGGACTACAGGAATTACTTTATCCTGCTTTTCAATACTTTCCTTTAAAGTGTGTAATCTTTGTTTCACAGCATCAAATGTAACATTGCATATGCTTTGAAATGATACTAATTTTTCACTAAATTCAGATCCTACATTATTACATTTATGTTCAATATCAAATTCTAGTTGAGCATTTACAGCTGCTGACTCTGCCTGCTGGGCTTTAATTAAATTCATTATTTCAGACCAGTCTGGCATTTCCCTAGTCACTTTAACAGCTGTTGCTGGTTCTGCTAGGCATAGAGTCTTACCCTGCATTGGTGAGCAGGTGTTGAATTGGCGCTGGTGAACAGCATGGGCGCCGGCAACGTCGAAGGCTAGTTTCAGTGGCAGTGTTGGTTAACAGATTTGTAGTCAGCACCGGTGAGCAGCAGTTGGCGCCAGCGCCGGTGAGCAGCAGTTGGCGCCGTTGGCATTGGTTGCTGGTTACTGCGTCCACGCCCCCGCGATTTGTATGAGGGCTGCTTACTCTCCACACTGGAACCTCATCACATAGATCCCGTCATAACTCTTCTTAGTTTAAACTGTTGAGATTTTCCTTACTTCTTCTTTTGTCTGGTATTCATCAACTTTCATCCTTTTTGCCATTTATGCAGAATCCAACTCTGCAAAACAATTTCTCTGTCTTGTTACTATTCGTTGCTATGGCAACTCACAATATCTTCTTACCTTGATTTCGTTTTAAAAAGTCCTCTTTCTTCGAGTTCTGATCACATCGGTGACCACGTTCTGACAGTTTGGTGACAAGAAAAGTGGTGCAAAACTGCATTGCATACTCTCCTTTTCTCTTATTACAATTGGCTTACTTGAAACGTTCAGCCGATCCTCTTCTCTGGATACACGGCTGCGTCAATCTCCACAACTTCTTCTCCAAAGAAATAATGCTGGTTAGAGGGATTAAAAGAAAAACTCCCCTCTCCCATCTCCACAAGTCTCACATAAGTATACAAATTCTTGCAAGTCAATTGTGTCTTTAACCGTCAGATACAATTAAGTATATTTACAATGTGGTGAGTTTAATAACCACCAGAAATTCAAAGACAGTTCTCGCTTCTAGAAAATCTAACACCCGAATTAAGAGTCTCTGGTCAAATCATATTTCATTTGTTCATAACAATTACAATCATTACACCATCAAAGAATAACGCATGCTTGCTCCGTTTACGTCACATACAGCTTCTATGGCGTGAGCGGCAAACACTTGGCTGCGCAGATTGACGTGTATTCTCCTGATACACGTCCATCCTGCACACACAAAAACCGGTGGTGTGGTAGACGCATCTCCACTCTCCCACACTCATACTTAAAATATTGAGTGTTCGAGACGGTGGAAGACCGAGTGTCTCTAGAATTTACGCTGAAATTCTCAAGGCACTACAATGTTCCTCCCACTCTCTCACCCTATATGCCCTTGGGTATGGTTATGCTGTCTTCCTCAGGATGGCAAGTATACTTTTCGTGCCTTGAAAAAAGACAACATGTGGTTTAATGTTTGTTTTTCCGTGGAACATATTATGAAAAAGTTGTTTTATCTACACAGAATTTGCAGAGTTTTGTGTGCTTAAGTTTTTATGCTTGTAAGTGGTCATAAGTGATGGAGATTTTTGGTCTCCTATTGTTTTAATAGCAATATTGCTGTTCATTTTTAGAGATTTTTTTTCATGCTACATTGCATACAACTTTGTGATACACACCGTAAGTGGTGCTGTTTTGTTTTACTGCCCAGTGGTTTTGAATAGTTAACTGTTTTTGGTAATGGATTTAAAAAGTAATAATTTTGTTGTTGACTTGCATGGTTTCACATTTAATGATTTTTATGTGCCAACATCGCATACAATTTTGTAATACACACCTCATATGATGCTGCTCTTTTTGGTAAAGATTTTAAAAAGTTTGGTGAAGATTTTAAAAAGCTATTCAAGCAGGCTGGAGGGTCATTTAGTAATGTTTTTGTGAATGGATCCGTTTGGCACAGTTGGTAAAAAGCTGTTAATGTTGTGTTCTAAGTTGATTTGCTCACAACTTTTCTGGTAATATCTTTTATAAAGTAAACTCTCTATCCATTCTCCAAATGTACTGCTAAATGTTGCACGGTTGGTTTGTGTTCGTGTATGGGAAAACTGAAAAAATGCCATGCTGCTTTGTTATGTATCTTCCCATTTCGTGCATGACATCCTTGTTGTTTGTTTTGTTGTTTACAGTCTTTGGCTATTTTAAATTCTGCCATGTTACTGCCATTGTTCACATACTTACAGACATATTTTGTGGATTTCTTTGAATTGCAGTATTCTACGTTTATGTGTGCTTGGAACATTTTGGAAAATAATGTGTTGTGTGATACTACCCATTGAGTACCTATTTTCAGTTCGTTGCTGCCTGATATTCATATTTTTACAGTGAAGCCGCCATTTTTGGGTGATCATCTTCTGTATTTGGGATAACTATCAACTCTGGTTTGTGCGTTGTCCAAGTATGGCTCTGTTTTCTGTTTTTTTTTTTTGTTTTTTTTTCCCCCTCCATCACTCATACATGACGAATTGGGCTTTAAATGCCAGCGTGGTCTGTGAATAATGTTTTTCACTACTATGTAGTACAGTTGCGGGTCGTCTTGTGGATTGGGAAATTCAGATTGGATAATTTTGTCGATATCTATGGGATGAATTCTGTCATGTAGACATGTGAGATTGTGTGAGTGAGGCTGTCCTCATTTTTGCCACTCAATTGTGGTCATCCAGGATCTGACGGTTTCCAAGATGTGGTATTTTATGATGACTTCAATAAATCTCATTTCTTTTTTGTTGGAAGACTTGTGCTATTATGTCGTGGTGATACATAGGGGCTATTCAAATCTTAGTTGTTCTTTGCTTTCTGGCCACGATGAGTTGCTTGTGAATGTTATGAAGAGGTCAGGTCATCAATATTTTCTTATGTAGGTCATGGCATCTTGAGTGTCTTTGTGCTTGTGTCTCGGACTTCTTATGTGTGAATAGGGTAAGATTACCACTGTTCCAATGCCGTCAATGTTTCCGTCATTTATGATTGCGTCTTGAAGATGGATGTGTTCTTCTGTGTGTAGTTTTTTTCTGATTCAGTCTTATGTAAAGCATCTGTTCTGCTTTTATTTTTGCAGACATATCTACCAGGAATTGTTGGTATAAATGGTGGGTGTTGAGAATGTGATCATATATTTCATCGTCTCTGATCATTAGCGGTAAGCATACAACTTGTTGGAAGTGACTTTTTTGTTTGTTTTTTTGTTGTATTTCAGGTTGGATTTGTTTCACATAGTATGATATCCTTCCTCTCCATACAGAAATATTGGAGGCCATCCTATCAAAGTTGTCTCTGCAATGCGCTGTAGTACTTCTTTCTTCATTGTACAATTACATGACGGCTTGTGTTTTCATCATCCACAGTTGTGATGGTGACTTTGTCTACCTGAGGTGCATTAAATCAACATTCATATTCTCCAGGTGGTCTTTTATTGGCTTCAATTATAACTTTATAGTCATCAGAAATCATTCAGTCTAGTGCCGTTGTGAATATTGAATCAGCCGTTTGTATTTGTGTAATATCCTCTGTACATCTTGGAATACTTCTCCTTTCAACCCAATGATATTTGTGCGTTGTTGATCAATTTCTTTTCCCTCATTTTTGACGTAATATACTTGCAGAAATTTATGGTCTTCATTGGGTAGTGGTAATAATGGTTCTGCATTTTGATAGACTTGTCCTTGGATGGAAAAAAAAAAAAAAAAAAACACAATTGATTTCATCTCTGTTAGTATTGTTCAAAGTGACACCAAAAGAAGTAATTTGGAAGCAGTTGTTGTAAGCTTTTATATTTTGAAGGAAGTGTTTTGATTCTGGAGTTTCCCCAATCATTTAATATAAAAATTTCTGTGGAGGTGCTTCTAGTTGTGGTAATCCAAGCAGCAGAATCCTGGTTTTCTCTACTGAACATCTTTGCATTGCAGATTTGGCAGACATTATCCATTTTTCCAATTACGACGTGTTTATGTTCATTATATTCTTTCATCACTTACTGGAATGCTTCATTTGTTAGGTTGTACTGTTTACTTTCCTCATCTTGTTGAGTGATATATTCATGGCTAGCTTGAGTTTGCCATCTTTTATTATAAAATTGTGTTACAATTCTTGATTCTTCAATCTGTTAATTTCATTGATCTTTGGTTGCCGTTCATTGGGAACTTACACATTCTTTGTGTTCTTCTTTTTGTTTTCTCCATTTGCTTCAGAACTGGCAATATGTTGTCCTCTTTTTCATTTGGGCATCGTTCAAAACATAAATGAAATCAACTTTTTAGTAACAGGTACACTGAGTACACTTTGCACAGTTTTCATGCCTTGTTTTCAATTTACATTCAGTCACTGTATCACTTTGACTACTCACACTTCACAATTTTTTTTATTCAGTCACTGCACTATTTTTTTTTGTTCATCCTTTTGTCTCTGATATGAAACTGATGTTTGAACCTATGACTGGTTTTGCTGTATACACCCCTACCAATGGGTAGCCCCACCAGTGGTGAATTCCAGAACATACCAAAAAGACTTTGAATGGTCCACTATGTTCCAGAACATTCCACAATATTCGAGAGTGTTCTGGAATCTTCCACAATGATTTGGGATGTTCCTTTACATTCTCGAATCTTCTTGAATCTTCCAGATTATTCCCAAACATTCAAAAACATCCCAGATCATTGTTGAATGATGTGGAATGCTCTCTAATACTCACAGATGTTATGGAATGTTCTCGAATACGCTTGAATGTTCTGGAAATTTCTAGAGGGTGAAACTTCCCAGCCCTTCCCTTATATCTTCAAAAGCATGCCCTTCAGGTAAAAATGAGAAACTCCTTCATGGATGGGGGCAGAGGGCTATCACACCATATAACTCCCTTGATCGTTCTGAGATTCGTTTCTGAGTTTTAGTGGCACACACATTGTACACTTACTTTTATGGTATACATTGATTAACAGTATGATAATACACTGAAGTACTGAAGAAACTGATATAGGCATGCATATTCAAATACAGAGATATGTAAATAGTAACAATATCATTTTTTGAGATATGCAAACAGGCAGAATATGGTGCTGCAGTTGACAACAACTATATAATACAACAAGGGTCTGGCACACTTGTTAAATTTGTTACTGCTGCTACAATGGCAGGTTATCAAGATTTAAGTGACTTTGAACAAGGTGTTATAGTCAGTGCAGGAGAGATTGGACACATCATCTCCGAGATGGCAATAAAGTGGGGATTTTCCCGTTTGACCATTTCATGAGTGTAATGTGAATATCAGGAATTTGGTAACATAAAATCTCCGATATCGCTGTCGCTGTGGCTGGAAAAAGATCCTGCAAGAATGGGACCAGTGATGACTGAAGAGAGTCATTCAGTGTGACAGAAGTGCAACTCTTCCACAAACTGCTGCTGATTTCAGTGCTAGGCCATCAACAAGTGTCAGTGTGTGAACCATTCAACGAAACATCATTGATATGGGCTTTCAGAGCCAAAGGCTGACTCGTGTACCCTTGATGACTGCACGACACAAGGCTTTACACTTTGCCTGGGCCCATCAACACCGTAATTGGACTTGATGACTGGAAACATGTTGGCTGGTTGGACGAGTCTCATTTCAAACTATATCAAGTGGATGGACGTGTAGAGGTATGGAAACAACCTCATGAATCGATGGACCCCGTGTGTCAGCAAGGGACTGTTCAAGCTGGTGGAGGCTCTGTAACGGTGTGGGGTTTGTGCAGTTGGAGTGATACGGGACCCCAAATAGGTCTAGATATGACACTTGACAGGTGAGACATACGCAAGCATCGTGCCTGATCACCTGCATCCATTCATATCCATGTGCATTCCTTCAGACTTGAGCAATTTCAGCAGGACAATGCGACACCACACACATCAAGAATTGCTACAGAGTGGCACCAGGAATAAGTTTAAACATTCTGCTGGCCACCAAACTCCCCAGAAATGAACATTATTGAGCATATCTGGGATGTCATGCATCATACTGTTCACAAGACATCTCCACCCCCTCATACTATTACGGATTTATGGACAGCCCTGCAGGATTCATGGTGTCAATTCCCTCCAGCACTACTTCAGACATTAGTCAAGTCCATGTCATGTCGTATTGTGGCCCTTCTGTGTGCTCGTGGGAACATTACGTGATATTAGTCTGTTTTTCCAGTTTCTTTGGCTCTTCAGTCTAGCATATGCCTATGTGGACTAGGAAAATGGCCATGAAAGCACAAGGAACATATATGATGACTTTATTTGTGAAATTGTCAGAGATGTTTAACAACTAAGAGGATAGTATTAATAAGAAAATACACTAAAGAGCCAAAGAAACTGGTACATGTGCTTAATATCGTGTTGGGCCCGCCCGAGCATGCAGGAGTGCCGCAACATGATGTGGCATGGACTCAACTGATTCTGAAGTAGTGCTAGAGTGAATTGACACCATGAATCCTGCAGGGCTATCCATAAATCTGTAAGAGTTTGAGGGGGTGGAGGTCTCTCCTGAACAGCACATTGCAAGGCATCCCAGATATGCTCAATATTGTCAATTTCTCGGGAGTTTGGTGGTCATAAGAAGTGTTTAAACTTAGAAGAGTGTTC
This sequence comes from Schistocerca piceifrons, assembly GCF_021461385.2. NCBI lineage: Eukaryota > Metazoa > Arthropoda > Insecta > Orthoptera > Acrididae > Schistocerca > Schistocerca piceifrons. The sequence goes on from NC_060141.1 coordinate 822,814,297, forward strand.
CTGGAGCCAGTTTGTAGGAATTATGGATGTGTAGGGTGTCACATTGTCCTGCTGGAATTGCCCAAGTCTGTCAGAATGCACAATGGACATGAATGGATGCAGGTGATCAGACAGGATGTTTACAAACGTGTCACCAGTCAGAGTTGTATCTAGACGTATCAGGGGTTCCATATCACTCCCAATTGCACATGTCCCACACCATTACAGAGCTTCCAAAAGTATGAAAAATCCGCTGCTGACATGCAGGATCCATGGATTCATGAGGTTGTCTCCATACCCGTACTCATCCATCCGCCCAAATACACTTTGAGTAGAGACGTGTGTGTGTGTGTGTGTGTGTGTGTGTGTGTGTGTGTGTGTGTGTGAAATCTTATGGGACTTAACTGCTAAGGTCATCAGTCCCTAAGCTTACACACTACTTAACCTAAATTATCCTAAGGACGCACACACACACACACACACACACACACACACACACACACACACACAAACACACTTGCCCGAGGGAGGACTCAAACCTCCGCCGGGACTAGCCGCACAGTCCGTGACTGCAGCGCCTTAGACCGCTCAGCTAATCCCGCACGGCTTTGAGTAGACACATGTTTCAACCATCAACAGTCCAACATCAGTGTTGATTGGACTAGGCGAGGCATAAAGCTTTGTGTCATGCAGTCATCAAGGATATACGAGTAGGCCTTCAGCTCCAAAAGCCCATATCGATGATGTTTTGTTGAATGATTTGCATGCTGACACTTGTTGATGGCCTAGCATTGAAATCTGCTGCAATTTGTGGAAGGGTTGCACTTTTGTCATATTGAACGATTCTCTTCAGTTGTTGTTGGTCCCGTTCATGCATAATCTTTTTCCAGCCACAGCAATGTTGGAGATCTGATGTTTTACTGGATTCCTGATATTCACGGTACACTCGTGAAATGGTTGTATGGGAAAATCCCCACTTAATCGCTGCCTGGGAGATGCTGTGTCCCATCGCTTGTGCACCGACTGTGACACCACATTCAAACTCAGTTAAATCTTTATAACCTACCATTGTAGCAGCAGTAACCAATGTAACAACTGCGCCAGACACTTGTTGCATTATAAAGGTGTTGCCAACTGCGGCACTGTATTCTGCCTGTTTACATACTTCTGTATTTGAATACACATGTTTATACCAGTTTTTTGGCCACTTCAGTGTAAAAGATAGTAGTAATAAGATTAGTAATGAACTCTCACTACCACGAGACAGTAATGGTAAGATTAGTAATGAGCTATCACAAATGCGGGCAGTACAGGGTGCAAGCAATCGAGGAGATGTTCAAAAACTAAGAGGATAGTATTAATAAGAAAATAAGATGATGATGATGAGAGGTTCCATATGCCGAGGAGTGTAGGGAACGATGTGGGAGACCCGCACTGCCGACTAGGCAAGGTCCTAGCAGAGGTGGTTTACCATTGCCTTCCTAAGGCAAGGTCCTAGCAGAGGTGGTTTACCATTGCCTTCCTATGACCATAATGGGGATTCATGATGATGATGAAGATGACACAACAACACCCAGTCATATCAAGGCAGGGAAAATCCTTGGCCCTGCCGGAATTGACCCCGGGACCCCGTGCGCGGAACACAAGAATGCTACCGCAAGACCAAGAGCTGCGGACATAAGAAAATAAAAGATAGCAATAATAAGATTAGTAACAAACTCTCACTAGTATGAGATAGTAATGGTAAGATTACCAATGAGCTATCACAAAGGTGGGACAGTACAGGGTGAGTCAAAATTTGGATACACTGCTATAAAACTTGAGCAGCGTAAGGAATCATATGGCATCTGGTATGGGGTGTCCTTAGGTGGAGGCACAACTTGTAGAAGCTGTGGTGACAGTGGAGACCATTTTGAAATTCGCTATCTTGGATGTGAGTTACATGTTTCAGATGAGGAGGAGGTCATGTGGCACATCATTTTGAACTACCTCTTTCACAGGAAAACACGTGTGAAATCTGTTTAATTATTATTATTCACATATGGGCCCAGTAGGACCGCACGAGGTACAATCCATCAATGTCATGTTTGATGGTTGGCCTTTCGTTGTGCCCAAATTTGTTTCATCCTTTCAGAATGAAGTCTCTTTCTTTCATCAGATCATGGTGTTCCAGTCCATTTTCTAATTTCCCTCTGACCAACTTTCCAGTCAAATATCTTTTGTCTGAATGTTTTCCTATCTGTAAGGTCTGTCTGAGTTATACCGGCTGCTTTAAGATCCTCCTTAATTGCAGCAATCCATTTCATTGGCTCAGTTTTGGCCTTACTTCAGTTTTTGTAGAATTCTACTATTTGTTTTGTCAACCTAGTGGGTGCCATTCTTTAAGTCTTCATTTTCTCATGTCACCATATATTTCTGTGTGTTCTTCTATTTCCTTATTGCTTCTCAGCCTGTAAGTTTCTCCATCAGTAATTTTCGGGCCTAATATTTTCCTAACAATCTTTCTTTCTTTCTTTCGAATTTCGCCAATATCCCTCTTCCTATTAAATTAAATTAAATTTAAGTTTATGCTCCATAAAGACATTCATGTTTGATTACAGTGCTGTAATGTCTAAGTTTAGTGGATTTAGAAAGTGATTTTTTATTATAAATGTTTTGTGTTAATCTGAATGCAGTTGCCATCTTTTGACAGCAGACTACATTTGCAGCTTTTTCCAGACTGTTTTCTTGCAGGATTTCCCCCAAGTATTTAAACTGAGACATCCTTTATATTTTTCCATATTTTGTATTCAAAAACTTTGGTGCTTGTTTGTTGCATGTCATGTATTTTGTTTTTTTGAATGATATTTGTAGTCCTACTTCTTTAAGAATTTCAATTTGTTTTTGGGATGTGGTAACATACCTAGTTAAAATTGCCAGATCATCTGCAAAGGCAAGGCAATCTACTCTAATATAACTTCTGCCTAACTTGATTGATTGGTCTATATTTCGAATTGACTTTTGTTCTCGCCATTCTGTAATTACCTTTTCCAAAACACAGTTAAACAATAATGGAGAGAGTCCATCTCCCTAACACCAGTCTTTATTTGAAATGGTTCAGAAATCTCTCCCATGAATTTAACTTTAGGTATACTGTCGGTTAACGTTTCCTTAATCAGTGTTAGAGTTTTATTATCTAGCCTTGTTCCTTTAAAATTTGGAAAAGAGACTCATGATCAACTGAGTCATAAGTCTTTTTAAAATCCACAAATGTACATACAATATTGTTACTAGAAATCCTTTGGTGTCTGAGGATTAGTTTTAAAGCAAGAATTTGTTCAGGGAAGGATCTGTTTGGTCTAAAGCCTGCTTGGTATTCACCAATTTTAGGTTCTAGCTGTTCTTGGGCTTGATCAAGTAAACACTGTGAGAGAATTTTGTATGTCACTGGGAGGAGAGAGATTCCTCGGTAATTATTAACATTGGTCCTATCCCCTTTTTTATGCAATAGATGAATTAGGGCAGTTTTCCAGTCCTCTGGTATTTTCTCAGTTTGCCAGGCATGTCCTATTAGTTGAGGGATCTCTTTTAAGTTGTTTAGTTATTTCAATTTCGTCAGGTGCTTTAAAGTTAGGGTTGGTGTTATTAATTTGCTGTGGGTGGAATTTATTCGCTGGTTCTGGACGTTCAATAGTTTTTCAAAATAATTAGCAAGTACCTTACATTTTTCCTGGTTCTTAAGAGCCAAGCTGCCGTTTTCATTTTTGAAGCAAAGAATTTGAGGTTGGTAACCAGTTAGTTTTGTTTTGAATGTTTTATAAAAGTTTCTTGTATTGTTCTTTTGGAAGTCTCTTTTGATTTCCAAAAGTTGCGCATTTTCGTAGTTTCTTTTAGTCTGTTGGATTAATTTAGATGTTTTTTTTTTTTCTCACAGTTAGAAAGGTGGTGTGTTTTTTGTTGAAGCGGAACTAAATTTTGTGCTGTTTTGATGAACTTTTCTTTTAGGCTTTGCCAGTTGTTACTTTGTTTTTTGTTAAGTTCACTTTTTAGACATGGGGTTATTTTGGGATAACATTTTTTGTTTTGAAGAGTTTCTGAGACTGAAGTTTTATTTTTATTTGTGTTAAATAATGATCAGAATCAATATTAGCCCCTTTCTTAACTTGAACATTTAAAATTTTTTTGTAGTTGGGGTATGAAATTGCTGCATGATCGATTTGAAATTCCCCAGTAAATATATTGGTTGCCCAGCGGGTTTTTTGTTTGGACGGGTTCTTTTTAAAATATGTTGACATGGTTTTAAGGTTAAAATATTAGCATGCTTCAACAAGTCTTTGGCCATCTTGGTTTGTCCATATTTGTGGAACTCCACCCACCATTTTCTTATAATTTTTCTCTTTACTTAATTGAGCATTAAAATCACCTGTTAAAATTTAGCACGGTTTGAGGGAATTTTTGAGATGATGCTTTCTAATGTTTCCCAAGCTTCATTAACTTCTACAGGTTTTTTTGCTTATTCTCATTGACTGGCATATGGGCATTAATTAAAGTGTATGCTTTATTTGTGCATTTAAGAGAAATTGTCATTAGTCTATTATTAATGGGTTTTACCTCCTTTATTGATTTTAAAATATTTTTGGAGACTGAAAAAGCAACTCCAAGATGTGGCACATTATTAAGTATTCTTTTACCAGTTTTACTTTTAAAAAGACGATAATTGCTGAAATCCATGGTGTAATTGTCCGTCATTCGTGTTTCTGGAAGTGCCAAAATTCGAATCTTCTGTTCTTTTAATGTATCTCCCAACTTCTGAAGTTTACTTGGTTGCAAAAGTTCTTGTATGTTAAGTGTTGCAAAAAAGTAGTTGTTTTGCTTTTAAGTTGGCCGGGAGGCTCCGACTTCCTCTGCTGAATCACATTGCATTTTAACCTGGCCGCCCAGAATCTGAAAGACCAGTTGTGCCACTAATACCAGCGGTGGATTGACCACCTGGGGTAATATTGTGATTATCAAAATGCTCCATGCTGATTGTACCTGGAATCAGGTGGGGTTAAGGAAGACTCATTGAGTGAACCCAGAATGTTAAGACTGGAAGGGATAGTTTCAGAATATGGATTTCAGCCGCACCACTGGTGAACAGACACTGACCACTGCGCTGCTTGCTACAAGACAGAGGCAAAGTGGTTTTTGTTTTGTTTTCTCCATTAGGTTCTTCTGCTCTCTCTGCCATTGGGAGTTAGGATTCCTCTTCTGCCTTTGAGACCGTTGACCGAGCTTCACCTTTAACCCTAGGCAGGGGCCCGCACAGGGTACTACCATCCGGAGCCAGATGGACCCAGGTTTTTTTATGAGGTTTTACTCCTCCTCCTTCTCCTTCCTCATCACTTGCGAGATGAGCCCCCAGGCTTGGGACCAGAAGTGGCGGAGTTGAAATCTGTTTTAACATATCTTTATTTGTGTAGGAGTTATGACTGTTTAAGTTTAAGACACTTGCCAGAGTTGGCATGACAGCATCTGCTCAATATGACCTCCATTGTGCTGGACACACAATCAGAGTCTTTCTTGCCAGTGCTGCTGCACACATGGTAGGATGTTGGGTAAATAGAGGAATACATCTCCGCAATACGCTGGCACAGTTAAGCTACATTGTTGATTTTTACCTCATACTCAGTTGATTTCAGATGTCTCCTCAGTTACAGGAAGAGATGTAATATCAGGGGACTGTGGTGGTCATTTGGTAGGACCCCTCATACCAATCCAGTGACCTCTTCATTCAGAAACTGCCCGACCTCAGTAGCATAGTGGGGAGATGCACCATCAAGTTGGAAGTAAGTTGGGAAATCACCCTGCAGATTCAACAGCATCGGAAGCACATACTCACAGAACATGTTAAGACACTTCTTCCCATTTAATGTTCTGTCAATAAACATTGATAATACAATTCTTGTGTCCCAAATCTCACACTAAACCGTCACTTTTTCACCACCAGCACCTTTACAAGGATCAATCCATGAGAGGTTTGCATGTCACTAGTAATGATGATTCTGTTTGTTTACTTTTCCTTGCACAAAAAAATTCACTTTGTCACTGAAAAATACCTAACATATGAAGTTTGGATGCCTGTTATGCTGCTCCACAGCCCATTTTGCAAACTGCATCTGCTGATCAGGGTCATCCTCAGAGAGATGATGTTGCAACTGTAACTTGTACAGGTGCCATTGGTGTGCTGGATTGAATGCTGACTGTCACTGGATGCTGTTGATAACTGTCGCATACTGCGATGTGGACTTTTCACAGACAGTACCACAATTGCTGTTGCAGTCTCCTCATTGGTGGCTGTTCTTGGACGTCCACTGTGTGGTTTGTCCATCACAGAACCTGTTGCACAAAATTTGTCCAATAACTGGGGTACTGTCATATGTGAAATGTCATTGCCCTCAGGCCGCTGGGCATTGAAGTCGGCAGCAGTCACTCTGGTACCTCGTCCACCACTCATTAACACAATTTCAACATGCTCCTGCTGTGTAAGTGGCATTGTGGGTTATTTGCAACAGTTAACAGAACTGATCACCTCCTTGCAATTTCAAACTTTAACATGTCACAACTCCAACACAAATAATTATATCCTAAAACATATGTCACATGTGTATTCCTGAGAAAGAGGGAGTAGAAAATGATGTACCACATGACTACTTTCCCATATGAAACATCTAACCCAAACCCAAGATAGTGGACTTCAAGATGGCAGCCGCTGTCGCCATAGCTCCTATAAGTTGTGCCCCCACTTACAGACACCCCTTACCAGACGCTGTTGTGATTCCTCACACCATACGACATTTGTAGGGGTGTACCCAGACTTTTTCTTCACCCTGTATAATCACCTTACAAAGAAATAACAATGAATTAAGAGATGAGTTAAAACTTAATATTCGGGAAGCTCATGAGGTTCTGCACTCAGATCTTGAAAATATGGTAGGTAGTAAAGTAACTGCTTTGAAAGAAGAGATACATGCAGGAAGTGTGACTTAGGAAATAATGAGATACATGAACATATTAAAGAACTGCATACAAACATAGATAGTGGTTGTGAGTGTATGGAAAACGAATTAAAATTCTGAAGGATTGTATCATGGAAGTAATGAGGCATATCAAATTATTAGAACAGAGAAGTGAAAGTGGCAATACTAAGTGATCACAGGAGATGATTACTTGTTTGGAGGTTACAAGCATAGGTAGGTAAAAAATTTCAAGAGAAGGCAGAAAATCTGAGTAGTGTCAAACATTTTGATAAAGGGGCTAATTATGAGAACAATGAGTTTGAACGGTTATGGGATGAACTTAGACAAACATCACACAAGACAATATAGTGTCACTAGTAAATTGTTGGAAGAATTGCAATTTGGGAATGGCAATTTATTAAAGCATTTTCCAAAATCAACACCTAATGGTGATGTATGCCCTACTTACTTCTTTTTGAGAGTTTTACCACCTAAGTGGGAAGATTCGAAAAAGACAGACTTTGCTTTAAGTTATTGGGTAGGTGACGCTGCGGAGTGGGGAAATGCTCACTCAGGAGAATTTGTGTCTTGGAACAACTTCCAAGAAAAGTTTAAATGGAAGACTTTGTCTCAATGTATATAGGAAGAACTAACATTAGAACTGCTTGACCCTAAATATTATAATAGTTCATGGGGGAGCTTTAAGAAGTATATCTAGCAAAAGTGTTAGTCAGAAGACTACCCTAGTATGTAAAGAGATTTTATGTAGAGGATGGACAACAGTAAAAGAGTTGTTATCCTGTGTAGAAAGTTTAGATACGATGAATAGTGAGAGAGGCAATAATAATCACGATGATATAAATAGTAACTGAATAAATAGTAAATCCCAGAAAAGGAGAGAAGCAAACTTTTGTCAAGTTACAAGGTTTGTCTATGGCAACAATAAACAATGTAGCAGTAGGTGAAGAATAACAACCCTCAGATGTTTGTTCACATGGCAACGCATAACACAACTCCAAGCATTTGTACCACCAAAAACTGTGGTAGCTCATAGCATTTATACCAACCCTACTTACGAAGGAATGGTTATTAGATAAAGAAGAGCAGGATGAGAGTCATGTGAATAATAAACTTATAGTAACAGGAGCTGAAAGCAAGGGGAAACTACAGCCGTAATTTTTCCCAAGGGCTTGCAGCTTTACTGTATGGTTAAATGATGATGGCGTCCTCTTGGGTAAAATATTCCAGAGGTAAAATAGTCCCCCATTCGTACTTCTGGGTGGGGGTACTCAGGAGAACATCGTTATCACGAGAAAGAAAACTGGCATTCTACAGATCGGAGCTTGGAATGTCGGATCCCTTAATCGGGCACGCAGGTTAGAAAATTTAAATAGGGAAATAGATAGGTTAAAGTTAGATATAGTGGGAATTAGTGAAGTTTGGTAGCAGGAGGAACAAGACTTCTGGTCAGTTGAATACAGGGTTATAAATACAAAATCAAATAAGTGTAATGCAGGGGTAGGTTTAATAATTAATAAAAAATAGGAGTGTGGTAAGCTACTACAAACAGAATAGTGAATGCATTATTGTGGCCAAGATAGACACAAAGCCCACGCCTACCACACTAGTACAAGTTTATATGTCAACTAGCTCTGCAGATGACGAAGAGATTGATGAAATTTATGATGAGATAAAAGAAATTATTCAGATAGTGAAGGGAGACGAAAATTTAATAGTCATGGGTGACTGGAATTCGATAGCAGGAAAAGGAAGAGAAGGAAGCGTAGTAGGTGTATATGCAATGGGGGTAAGAAATGAAAGAGGAAGCCGCCTGGTAGAATTTTGCACAGAGCATAACTTAATCATAACTTACACTTGGTTCAAGAATCATGAAAGTAGATTGTGTACGTGGAAGAGGCCTGGAGACATTGGAAGGTTTCAGATAGATGGTAAGACAGAGATTTAGGAACCAGGTTTTAAATTGTAAGACATTTCCAGGGGCAGATATGGACTCTTACCACAATCTATTGGATATGAACTGTAGATTAAAACTGGAGAAACTGCAAAAACGTGGGAATTTAAGGAGATGTGACCTGGATAAACTTCAAGAACCAGAGGTAGTAGAGTGTTTCAGGGATAGCATTGGGGAACAATTGACAGGAATGAGGGAAAGAAATATAGTGGAAGAAAAATGGATAGCTTTGAGGGATGAAATAGTGAAAGCAGCAGAGGATCAAGTAGGTTAAAAGAGGAGGGCTAGTAGAAATCCTTGGGGAACAGAAGATATATTGAATTTAATTGATGAAAGGAGAAAATATAAAAATGCAGTAAATGAAACAGGCAAAAAGGAATACAAACCTCTCAAAAATGAGATCGACAGGAAGTGCAAAATGGCTAAGCAGGGCAGCTTGAGAACAAATGTAAGGATTTAGAGGCATATCTCACTAGGGGAAAGATAGATACTGCCGACAGGATAATTAAAGAGACCTTTGGAGAAAAGAGGACCACTTGTATGAATATTAAGAGCTCAGATGGAAACCCAGTTCTGAGCATGGAAGGGAAAGCAGAAGGGTAAGAAGGAGTACATAGAGGGTCTATACAAGGGCTTTTCACTTGAGGACAATATTATGGAAATGGAAGAGGATGTAGATGAAGTTGAAATGGGAGATATAATACTGCGTGAAGTGTTTGACAAAGCACTGAAAGACCTAAGTCGAAACAAGGCCCCGGGAGTAGACAACATTCCATTAGAACTACTGACAGCCTTGATAGAGCAAGTCCTGACAAAACTCTACCATCTGCTGAGAAAGATGTATGAGGCAGACGAAATACCCTCAGACTTCAAGAAGAATATAATAATTCCAGTCCCAAAGGAAGCAGGTGCTGACAGATGTGAAAATTACTGAACTGTCAGTTTAGTAAGTCATGGTTGCAAAATACTAAAACAAATTCTTTACAGACGAATGGAAAAACTGATAGAAGCTGACCTTGGGGAAGATCAGTTTGGATTCTGTAGTAATGTTGGAACACATGAGGCAATGCCAACCCTACGACTTATCTTAGAAGATAGATTAAGGAAAGGCAAACCTACATTTCTAGCATTTGTAGATTTAGAGAAAGATTTGACAATGCTGACTGGAACATGCTCTTTCAAATCCTGAAGGTGGCAGGGGTTAAATACAGGGAGTGAAAGGGTACTTACAATTTGTACAGAAACCATATGGTAGTTATAAGAGTCAAGGGGCATGAAACGGGAAGCAGTGGTTGGGAAGGGAGTGAGACAGGGTTGTAGCCTGTCCCCAATGTTATTCAATCTGTATATTGAGCAAGCAGTAAAGGAAACAAAAGAAAAATTCGGAGTAAGAATTAAAATCCATGGAGAAGAAGTAAAAACTTTGAGGTTCACTGATGATATTGTAATTCTGTCAGAGACAGCAATGGACATGGAAGAGCTCTTGAACAGAGTGGACAGTGTCTTGAGAGGAGGATATGAGGTGAACATCAACAAAAACAAAACAAGGACAATGGAATGTAGCTGAATTAAATCAGATGATGCTGAGGGAATTAAATTAGGAAATGAGACACCCAAAGTAGTAGATGAGATTTGCTATTTGGGGAGCAAAATAACTGATGATGGTCGAAGTAGAGAGGATATAAAATGTAGACTGGCAATGGCAAGTAAAGAGTTTCTGAAGAAGAGAAATTTGTTAACATCGAATATAGATTTGAGTGTCAGGAACTCATTTCTGAAAGTATTTGTATGGAGTGTAGCCATGTATGGCAGTGTAACATGGATGATGAATGTAATTTACCATAATCGTATCATTAAGCATTCATTTCATGTACTCACTTTTTTTGCTTCCTCAAACTGAGAGCAAATAAAAGCAACTCTTGGTTGTTGCCAGAACTGCTACTCATGTTTGACACGCAGCAGCTCATTCACTCGCAATGAGCAGCATTCGATATATCGGTTGCTGCATCATGCCCACACTCTGTTTGACCCCAGCTGACTGTGGCAGGCAACAGGATGGCCTGACTGCATGGTCAACCCGCTGTCTGTCTGATTGAGCCTTAAGTGTGGGAAGAGACTGACGCATAAAAATGATGGAAAGTGACTGAGTTCCGGGATTGATTGCAGATATTCTCAGTGATACAGGGTGGCGCAGGGAAACTGGAAATTTCGAAATAACGACATTTCCATGAATAAATTCATAAAACTAATAATTTATTAATGAAAGTGAATGTATTCAGTATACCATTATTCAGTATGTCTTCCCAAAAGTGTCTCTTTACTTTTTAAAGATGACATCGGAATGATGTGCTCCCATTCGGCGTTCACACTCTAACAGCCTGTTATGAAAACTCTGGAGTGCGTGGTGTAGCAAATCCTGGAGAATGGCAGTCATTTCGTTTTCAATGTTCTCCTTCAGTTCATGGATTGTTGCAGGACGTGAACGGTACACCTTGCCTTTAAGATATCCCCACAGGAAGAAGTCGCACACACTAAGATCAGGGGATCTCGCAGGCCATGCAATGTCACTGTTACGTGAAATAATGGGTCTTCCAAACAATTGACGAACTGCTGCCATCAATTGTCAAGCAGTGTGTGACGTGGCTCCATCCTGCTGAAACCACATGTTTTCGACGTTAAGATTAAGCTCGTACAGTCTCGGTGTAAAGAATGTTTGAAGCATTTCAAGATATCGAGCGGATGTTAATGTCACTGCACTACCATCCTCACGTTCAAAAAAATAAGGGCCGATAACACCATGACATGATATAGCACACCATATTGTGACCTTGACGCTATGTAGTGGTCGCTGGCGAAACTCACAAGGATTGTCCTGTGCCCAATAACGAAAATTCTGTTTGTTCACGAATCCGTTCAGATGGAAATGGGCTTCATCTGATATCCATAAGTTACCAAGGAAATTTGCGTCCTCGTTGATTTTAGCCAATATCTGGCTACTAAACTCCATACGTGACGCTGGGTCTCGTTCATGTAAGTGTTGCAGAATCTGTAACTTATGGGGATGGAAGTGTAATTCGTGTAGTATTCTTTGTAAGCTTCATCGCTTAATCCCTAGCGAAGATGCATGCTGTCGAACGGAGCGGCGAGGACTTCTCTCGATTGCAGCTCTAGCAGCTGCAATGTTCTCTGGGGTACGTACCGTTGGAATGCCACCTGGAGGTTTCTTTTTCAAGGCAGATCCTGTTTCTTCAAAATTACGCACCCACGTTGTAATCGCATGCGCAGATGGGACACGTCCAAGCTGGTAATGCTGTCGAAATGTTCTCTGCGCGGCAGTCGCACTATCACCATTTTTGTAAAACGCTCTCACAGGTACTGTACGTTCCGCACCAGTCCAATTCTCCATGATTACTAAATGGCAATGCGTTCACATCAATTGTGCAAAGTTTCGAACATCTGCCGGCGCTACAGTGGTGCCAACTGTAACGTTCAAAATTTCCCGTTCCCCTGCGCCACCCTGTATTTCCAAGTTTACTCCAGTAGAACAAACAGATCTCCTTAGAGCCTTTCAAAAGGGATGAAATACACATGATATCATTTTGATATTCCTTTATGAGAAATTGGCACAAATACACAAATAAATAACTGGAGAACATATTGTAATCAGCTAGTAAATAGATAAAACGTTTGTTTTGTTGGGTTCCTCACAGAGAACAACTCTGCAAATATCCCCTTCAAGGTTATAAAACAGGCATTTAATAAAATACTAATTAGAACATTTTGCAAGAAATATTCTTTGTTTTAGGTGGTAAAATGGAAATTGTATCAGTGGTGAGATGACTATAATGTTGTACATGACATTGCTATTTTTATTTGAGATTATTTTTTTTACTTTTCATATTAAACATTTGGTTGATATTTTCGTGATTCCAGTTATCACATGTTGTAAGAAGGATATAACAATAGTCCCACCTCTGCTGCACAATATTGTCTTTATTGTGCTTACTTCAGAACCAATTTTAGCTACTATTCATTTTCAAGCAGTACCTAAATAAAAACCAATGTTATGTAATTTACAGGGATGTTTTGTAAGTATCAAAATTACCTATAATCGAAAAGTAACTATTGTGAGATTCCATCACATAACCGAATAAGGTGGTGCAGTGGTTGGCACACTGGACTAACCTTCGGGAGGATTATGTTTCTGATACCCTTCTGGCTCTTCAGGTTTAAGTTTTCAGTGATTACCCTAAATTACTCCAGGAAAATGCCAGGATGGTTCCTTTGTAAAGGCCACCCTCGATTTCCTTCCCCATCCTAGTGTAATCTGAGGTTGTGCTCTGTCTCTAATGACTTCGTTTTCTTTCTGCCAACAAGGCTTTTGACAATTTGTCGAACGAACACACACACACACACACACACACACACACACACACACACACACACACACACCCACCCACAAATGCACATCATACAAACATGACATGCTATTTTCAGTGACACACACACACACACACACACACACACACACACACACACACACACAACTCATACAAGCATGACATGCTATTTTCAGTGAAGTATAATTTTGCCACTTACATATTATCAGTGTACACTTTGTAACATTGGCTTTTATGCCAGTGCTATTTGCAACCCACACACACCAATGTGTGACCAGTCTCTGGCTGCTGTTGTCATGTTTGTATGAGCTGCATTTGTGTGTGTGTGAGTGTGTATGTGTGTGTGTATATGTGTGTTCGTTCGACAAATTGTCGAAGGCCTTGTTGGCAGAAAGCTCTCTTTCTGACAGTCTTTTTGTTGTGCCTATCTGGGACTCAGCATCTCTGCTATATTCATAATATTGTTACATCCTTTCCTGTATTTTCCATTGTTTGATGATTCTTCCTCTAAGTATTCTTTTTTCCTTGTATTTCAGATTCACTATGATGGCAGAAACAGATGGACAGAATAGACAAAATGAAGGAAATATAGTGGAAGCTCCTGTTGCAGATAAGCCAGATGAAAGTGGCGTATTCTGTTGTTATATATGTGGTCTGGAAGAGCACTATGACTATTTTGGACAGAAACCACCATTTTTGAAAAAGATATTGTTTACTGAAGACAGTTACATTATGAGGAACCCATTTACACCACCTAGACAAAATGATTTTCTGTTATTAGGTTCAAAGTGTTCCAGTTGTCACCAGCCTGTATGCCAATTTCAGAAATGCAGTATTTTTTATTGTAGGAGATACTGTACTACATGTGCTAAAGAACACATTGACAGTTTTCCTGGAGCTATTCAGAACAAGATAAAAATGCATGATTTAGCAGTAAATAGTGTCATCAAATGTGCAAAATAAAAGTAACTGGAAGTTTTCATGATTCTGTACTTCATCAGTGTGAAAGATAAAATTTCAGGATGTGATCTTGCCAAAAGATTTCTGACTGTGCTATTGTAAATATTTTATGATATCAATAAAAGAAATTGGGAGAAAAAGATTATAAAAACTGAGAGTGACAGACTGTGTCCAGAACCCCCACCCTTTACTCGCATCCCTCCCTCCCTCACTCTCTCTATCTGTGTGTGTTGCCCATTCAGGACTTCTCATTATCAGAATTCACAGAATATTAGTGGAAGAAAGAGGGAGAGACAAGAAATCAAGAGATATGTGAATAAGTAAAACCATAAAGTGAAAGGTTCTTATACTTCTCCAGACACAATAAAAGGAGTGTTTAGTTCTACTGGGAACACATTGAAAATAGAAATTGTAAAATAGTGCACATTCATCACTCTAAGAAAGCAGTTTCTCAGTGCTAATTGTTTCCCTGTTTAGTGTACTACTGTGTGAATCTGTTAGTGTGTTTTTTGAAAGAGTTTTTGCTATTATTAACCATAAATCTCATGCAGGAGTATGTCTGCAGAGATGGCAGCTTTAGGGTTCTGAAATATTGATTATTGGTCTATGCCGAGTTCATAAATGCACTGAAAAGTGTACAGGTGTGTTGCTGCTGCTGCTGCTGCTGATGATGATGATGATGGTGATGATGATGGTGATTGTTTCAAACAATGTGGCCCCATGGTATATGATCTTGTCTTTTAAAGAGTAACGAAAAATTGAAATGAGGAGCATAAAAAATCATGCTTCTGAAATAAACCTGAAAATTATTTTGCCCATAGTGCTTTCAGAAAGCACTGATTGCATGTACTGAGTTTTACTTGTGCTTTCCTTACAGTTTTCTTGTGTATGTTTTTCTTGAACATTATAATTGTGTCATTAGTTGCCATTAAGTAACCACTGCTATACTGTTAGTTTGTACATCATGACTTGCACCTTTTTCACTGTCCACTGCAGTGGGTGTAGATGTGAAAGCTTCTGTTTTTAAAAACAACAGAGAAAGGAAAAGAAAGTGAGTGTGTTAGAAAATAAGTTACAGTATTTGGTCACTGTTAGAAAGGTGAGAGTGTACTCTTCACATCCACTGTGGTGTGGGCCCTGGTGAGTTCATTACAAGAATTGTGTGTGTTGATACTGAACCTGTTCACAAAACTGCTCATGTTCAAAGAAACGAAGAAAATGTTTTGGGTTGTGTAAATGTCACCAACTATGGCAGTCTCCGAGGGAAGCGCTGGAGGGCTAGTGAGAATTTTCACTGGTTTCAGAGTGGTGTGTTGTTGCAGTCTAGATCTACATCTACATCTAAGTCTGTTATACATGCACCGCCTTACGGTACTTACGGCACCACTACGATCGTCAGTCCTTCATCCACAGAATGTTCAGCTGACAGTATTGCAGAGAACAAGTTTAAAGGGCAAAATCTTGGAGCAACTTCAGTGAGTCAACGTTTTTGATGCGCTAAGCGAGTAAGGGAAATGTGGATCTGTTTAGGAGTGTCAGGGCGAGGCAGGAGCTGACAGGCTGAGCCAGAGAGGTGTGAGGAGGGGCAGCACTGCCTCTGTGCCCAGCTAAACCAAACATTACAGAATGGAAACAGTGTCTGGTGGTGGTGGATAAAAACAGTGTTGCACATTAATAGTGTTGGGAGAGTTTGTTGAGTTTTTTATGAAATGCATGATACACAGCTGTCTGTATGCCCTTTATTATCACTACCGGCTATGGTCAATAACGATTGTCTTAGTACCTATATTCAACAAAAAAGCTTGAAACAACCATAAATGTAGACAGTACAATGAATTACACATGGTGTTGTATAACCTAAGACTTACAAAATATTCATATGAGCACTTCATGTCATATTAATGTGGCAGTGTTATTAATGAGACCCCAGCATAACTGCTGAACATCACAGCACAAATAAGTATCTGCACACAAGATGCGATGTGTCAGATGTGGAAGCACAGTTTTAAACGCTCATCGGCTAATTTTAAACAAATTGAAGAATAATCATCCTTAGATGTGTGTCTTGAAAAACAAACCAAAGCAGAGATGTAGTCAGAACTGCTATATGCATTCAGCGTTGAAAGTTACTACAGAGTTGTACAGAAAATTAGCCCTAAGGATAGGACCACAAGATATATATTCTTTTTTTGTCGTACATATGTTCCTATTCCATTCGACTGAAATGAAATTTTGATGATCTATTGTGCATGTGTTCTCAAAGTTTCTGAATTACCAACTGTAGGTGTGGGAACGGGAGGCCATGACGCTTAAAAATATTCTATGACAGCTGATATTAGTATCGAATCCGTGGGTTTCGGGGCTGCTTGGCTCGTGGGTGTCAGTCCCAATTATGTTTCACTCTCGGGCTCGGAGGGGTAGCATTGCAAATAGAGTGACTCGTTGGCAGTGTATCTCTGTAACATTTGAAGCAATTTCTACCAAACATGGCACATGTATCACTTGCTGTCTGGAAAAATTACAATGGAAGTCAGACACTCCCAGCACCACTATGGCTGAGGGTCACTTCAAAACAGGGTGACATAAAACTATAACTCTGGAATAATTTCATCCAAATTTGGTATCTATGTGACTCATTATTTGTGTCAAAATACTGTGTGAGTAAGGTATCCCTACCACACCTAGAGCTAGGGGTGAGGATGGGAAGGTGTTGGGCTGTACCTGTTGGTGCACTCTGTTTTACGTGTCTTAAGTTCAAAATCTTCGCATTCTGGAATAACATGCTGAAAACTGATTCTCTAAATGATAATGCCAAATGATGTAGTACACACAAAGGTAAGTTTTAAGGTTGTTTCACTTCTTTATTGGCACTGTAACATTGTTGTCTGCATTCTCAGTTTAATAGATCACAGTTACACAGATAATGAGATGCACATCTCTTCCTTCATCAATATTTTTGGAAGAGAAATAATCTGGGCACAAATTAACAACAAAATATTTCTTGAATTTCCCTGTGACATAATTTGCAATGACAGAAATATGAAACCACAGTGCATACAATACAACCTGCAGTACAACCACAAAACTTAATTACAAGTCCAATAAATAGTATTTGTGGAACATTAGCACTTCAAGTTTACATGCACATGAAATTTTACAATCGTTTCACCATGCACAAGTGCTGCATAACTCTAAAAATATCAGTAACTGAATGTAGCATTATGCAGCACTTACGGTCGCCAAAATACTTGGAAGTTGATGGCTCACCTTGGAAGATCAGGAGGAAGAATTTTTACTGTTTGATGATGGTGTCCTAACCTGGAAGTTTTAATTAATGACTTGCTTCTAAAGTCATTAAAATCACCTGAGAGCATTAGAGAACAAAGAGAAATTTCTTTGCTCAAAAAAAAAAAAAAAAAAGTCATGAAAGGAGTGCTCCTTTGTGGCTGAACAGTGGATATGTAGGGGTGGTAGATGACTGGAAAGATAAAGGCAGGGGATATCTCTTTGTCGACGAGGTTGGGAGGGTGATTTCACTATGTGTAGACCTCAGTGAGAGCTTTAGCATATTTGGAGAGGGACTGCTCATCATTGCAGTTTTGGAATATGACCGGCTTCTTTCCGGGACGGCCTGTGAATTTTTTCGTCTCGGAGAAAACTGGGAATAACCTGGCAATTTTTCGGAATTCCGGGAATTTTTCATTGTTTTAGCTATCAGTTAATTTTTTTATTTTTTAATTTTGACTGGTAAGAATTGACTTTCTAGCAAAGAATGTTACTGGAGAATGGTACTGCAGCAATAAAATGTAAATGAGAAGAAAAAAAATAAACTTTAGTGGCAAAGGAAATGCGCAATTTACAACAACAAAACACCTTGCACACACAAGTGTCTGCAAATATCAAAAATATGTTAAAGGCCGTAGGGCAAACACTGTAATTCTTCATAACAACAAACTGCTTGCTATGAGCATGACATCACAACTGTTCACATTAGGTTCATTTGACCAGTTGCCAGCAGGCTGATGAGCATGCACAGTTGACTCGCTTATAAGCAGTACCTTCTCCCGTTTCCTGTCACTTGAAGTGTGGCTGTTAGCTGTATCGGCAGTAGCAGCAAGTAGCCAGATGCAAACGAGAAAGAATGTTAGCTCCCTTAATCGAGTAGGTAGGTAACAGAATTTAGAAAGGGAAATGTTTTAGTTGAAGTTACATACGGGAGGAGTTTGTGAAGTGCAATGGCCGGCCGGGGTGGCCGAGCGGTTCTCAGTGATAGCAGACCGAGCGCCACCACACGGCAGGTCTAGAGAGACGTACTAGCACTCGCCCCAGTTGTACAGCCGACTTTGCTAGCGACACCACACTGACAAATACGCTCTCATTTGCCGAGACGATAGTTAGCATAGCCTTCAGCTAAGTCAATTGCTACGACGTAGCAAGGCGCCATCACCAAGTTATATTGAGATGATAATACTGTATCAACAAGACCAATGTTCACCAATTGTGGATTAAAGTTAAGTATTCCAGCAGCTACGTACTTTTCTTTATAGCATTCATTACGTATCCTGTTTCAGACCTCACGCCAGCCTGCGTAAGTTTAAGCGCGTGCCTTTCAGCTTCCTCTCATTGTGTCTAGGCTGTCTTGTCTAGACACAACAGTTCCAGCGCTACAGTATGGAACTGCGCGACAGCTACAGTCGCAGGTTCGAATCCTTACTCAGGCATGGATGTGTGTGATGTCCTTAGGTTAGTTAGGTTTAAGTAGTTCTAAGTTCTAGAGGACTGATGACCTCGGATGTTAAATCCCATAGTGCTCAGAGCCATTTGAACCATTTTTGAACCAAACGAGAAAAATTTTTCTCACGTGCCGTAGCTGCCAGATTCGCGCAGGCGCACAGTTGTCTGAGTTGTAGTGGGGAGGGGGTTAGTCTCCACGTGACCTGTGTTTATGTTGAGTGATTTTGCTGCTTCTCTTCGTTTACAGTTTCCACGTCAAATGAAAACAAAATGGATTTCTATGGCCGGGAGCTATTAAGTGAATTAAAATACATTCATATAATTACGGCGGGCAAAAATATATTATTAGTTTCAGTTTTCTGATTTGATTTGATTTCTAACTTATTAGCAGTCAAGCATTTATCACCTTGCAGAACAATGAAGTTATTTTTGCAAGTTTGCTAAAGAAATTTGGCTCTATTAATCTTTCCGCTGAGACAATAATTTCATTTGAAACGAAGTGTTTCATTCCACAGTATTGACTAGTTCCAACTGTTCGCTGAATTTCAAGTGCACGTTATCATCTTCTGCTATGTATGGCATTATGCCACAATAAAGAACCAAAAATGAGATTATAGAGTACTGGTACTCCAAGAAAATTTTCACGCCAAAAACCACAATGAAAAGCTTAATGTCGGATGGGATCTACTTCATTGTGAATCTGGAAAAAACCAATGTGCACTTCAAGCTGAATTATGCGTTTTAGTATGGTTTACAAAATTCCGATGCTCCTGAGAGTATCCTCTGATGCCCTGTTTCTTTTATGATGTAATGTAAGCTCCCTTAGTGCTTTATACATACAAACATGCGGGCTTCCTACACCACTGCAGCTGCATGCGCAATAATGTGTTTTCTGGTGCTCTCTGGCAATTGGTAAATCGAACCTATTTCTAACAGTCTCCGAATAGTATTGCGAACGGTGGTTCGAAAAGTGCTACATTCAAAGTAAATTTCTTTTTACGCAAGATGAATTATGTTACGTGTGAGAAAGTGCGATCGATTTCTAAATCAAAGAGTTTTTAAAATTAAGCAGTTTGAGGACCAGCCACTTACAAGAATTCCGAGCCCAGACATTTATGTCATAATTTTAAATTTACTGGCACATTTGTGTGATATATTTTAAAGCATAACACATGCAAAAAAAGATCAATATTACATGTGAAAGCTTAGCTTCTGTTGTAGCGTGTTAATCTTAGAGACCAATATTATATGTGAAAGCTTAGCTTTTCTTGTAGCTATACTATATACATTAATGTAAACCGTTAACTTTTCCACTTGTGTGATCACGCTACATAACCAGTGATCTTGCTATTGGCTGACTATAACACGTGTCCTATGCTCTGAATTTCTGCTGTCATCAGCTGGCGAGATCACGTGGCATGGGATATGATTGGCTTGCAAAATGACATCGCAATGCACCGGAAACTAACGCTCTGTGTTTGGTGCATTTGGAATTCATACTTTTGTAATATGAAAATATGCAGTGTATATGTTGCAGCGAATCAAAGGTCTTTCCAAAACTTCTTTCTTTTTTTCATTAAAAGTCTTTCCAAATCTTCTCCCCCTGTCTTTTTTTACACACGAGTGTATAAAATGTTAACCATTCAAAGGATTGATAAGTTTTACAGTTCTGAGGGAAAATCTATGGAAAATGTACTGTCACTTAGTACGTAAAAAGTGTATTTTCGCCCAGGAAAAAGCATATTTTTTAAATGGGATGTCCAGGAATTTTTTTCCTTGTCCCCGTATACACCCTGTCCTAATGTCAGCCTCGTACTGCTGTATAAGGGCTCCTGCCAAGGGGAGGCCATATAAAATTGTGGCTGAATGTGGTGTGAGCATTGGGTAATCTGCACAGTGGATCATAAGAAAGTCCTCCATGCATCAGTGGTTCTATCAGTCAATGCCAATTTGTTGGAAGTAGTTGTGTTTGTACCATTCCACACCACACACATTGAAGATTAGGTGACTTGTTCGTGACTGTACATTGGCAGCACTTGTGACTATTTTGCGATAGCTCCTTGTTGTTTAGCTCTCTCCTGTTGCTCCCACCCCTGTGATCTCATCCATTTTGTGGGATGAAGACAATATTCCATTGAGCTCGCGTCTAATATTCAGGCTTGGCGTGCTGTGATCTGCCCAGTGCATGGTGCTGCCATCGTGTGGATATTTCTGAAACTATTTTGGCATTGTTAAGGACAATCTTCAGTTGTTCAAAACCATTGTACTGTTGCGTGGTGCCTTAGTTTTCGTGTATTTCTTGTTGCACGTGCAGTGCGTTTTGCAATAAATATGTCAAAGTTTTTGACTAATACTGAGATTGAGAAGCTTTTGAACGAGACATTTGAAGATTCCGGTTCCAAAGGGGACGTTTCTGAAAGTGAATACAGTGATTTTGCTTCTGAAGCAGATTTCGGGTACAAAAGCAACATAATTTTTCCTTTCCATTGTTATACATTGTTTTGTGTAATAAGTCTGCTATTTAGGTTACGTGCCTGTTGCATTTTCAGGCAAAATTTCACCTCCGTTGGTATATAATGTACTGCCTAATACTGAAGTATGTAGTGCCATCTACAGAACCATCACGCAAGAGAAGGCATTCTAGTGTTCCAAAATCTTCAGATGCGGAATTAGGGTGGACTACAATAGACATGCAACCTTCATTGCCTGAATTCAAAGAGGAAAGTGGATTGTGGCGGAAGTGGATGACAGCAGCAGTCCTTTCGATATTTTTTCAATTTTTATCCCTGAATCAATGGTAAAACACATCAAGGCAGAAACAGGTATGTGAAATCTATTGCAGATAAAATGAGATCAGGCAAAATGAAACCTAATAGCATGCGGAGCTCATGGACTGGGTTCAAAAATGGTTTAAATGGCTCTGAGCACTATGGGACTTAACTTTTGAGGTCATCAGTCCCCTAGAACTTAGAACTACTTAAACCTAACTAACCTAAGGACATCACACACATCCAAGCCCAAGGCAGGATTCGAACCTGCGACCGTAGCGGTCGCGCGGTTCCAGACTCTAGCGCCTAGAACCGCTTGGCCACTCCAGCCGGCGTCATGGACTAGCGATACAGCTTCATGCAACGTATTTGTTCATTGCTGTCATATTCCACATGTGCCTGGTGAAGAAGAATAAGCTGCATGATTACTGGTCTACAAACAGCTTTGTTTCCACACCTTTTTCCGGGTTCAGTTCTAGCTAGAAATAGATTTTTTGCTATTCTCTCTTGCCTACATGTAAACAACAATGCCTCGTACATTCCAAGAAACGAACCGGTCCATGATCCCATGCACAAAATCAGACCATTCCTGAATCATTTACTCACACAGTTTCCAGCATCGTTGTCACCTGAAGAAAACCTCAGTATAGATGAAGGTGGAAGGTGGATTCAGGGGAAGAGTTATTTTTCGTGTCTATATAAAAAGTGAACCTGACAAGTATGGTATCAAACTGTTTACCTTGTGTGATGTAAAGACAGGATATGTTTTATGCTCTGAAGTTTACACAGAAAAAGGGCAGGAAGACAATTCAGTCACTGCCCTTTTTCAGATACTACTGTCTGGCTACCTCAAAAAGGGACATACTGTTTATATGGACAGACATTACACTGCACCTGCTGTTTTTGATTTCCTATCTGTGGGGATGTGCATGCCTAATCTTAGAGGACTTCCTAAGCTAGGTGTAGTCAGCAATAACTGAAGTGGAGGGATAGAAGAGATGTTCTCTGTTTGTCAAGTCTTCCTAAGATGACCAAAACAGAAGTAGAAGTACGTAGCAAAATGGGGCTTACAGAGAAAATGAAACCTGATGCCATTCTAGACTACAACCTCAACAAGACAGGTGTAGACAGAAATGATCAACTTATATCTTACTACCCTTTCAAGAGAAGGCAAATGAAATGGTGGAAGAAACTGTTTTTCCATATTTTTATAATGGCAGCAGTGAATGCTTTCATCTTGTACCGTAAAACAAGAAACAATCAGAACAAAGGCTGCCATTTGGCAAATTTTCTTCTGCAATTAGGTGAAGAATTTTCAAAGAAAGGTGCTGTACATTAACATACTGCTACTCCCCAAAATGTGTGTAGCAGCAGACTTCTAGGAATGCATTTTGCAGACAGGATTCTTTCCACTGAAAAGAAGGTGCATCCCACAAGAGTGTGCAAAGTTTGTGCAGAAAAACCAAAACTGTCCAATGGAAAGTCTTCAAGAAAAGAAACAGTATGGTGGTGCCCTGACTGTAAAATTCCACTGTGCATGCCATAGTGTTTCAAATTGTACCATACAAGGCCAAATTATTATTAAATGTACAGATAAGAATCTGCGCAGAATTTTTTTCACTAAATCTATACTGAAATGTAAATAAAATTTGTGTCCTAAATTTGTATTTATTTTATTTTATTTATTTATTTATTTATATCCCATAAATCCAATACTGCGAGGCATTCGCATGGATGTAGGACGTGTCAGAATTATTACAAATAATACAAAAGGAATACATAAAATTACCTCTTGGAAGAGGATTTCTGGTATAAGACAAAATACACATTAATAGGTATAGAAAAAATTACATTAGAAAATATGGTAGATCTTAATAACTAAATGAAAGACGCAGTAATGTTAACAGTGGTTGTGAGTATCATAATGCACAATAGCACATCAAATTAGTAAATGAAAAAATCAATTACAGTTAACTCTTCTGAAATATTCTACTACTGAATAGAAGGAATTTTCTAATAAATACTGATTGAGCTGTTGTTTAAATTTGGGAAGCTCATGGATAAGTAATTTCAGTGATGGTGGGAGAGCGTTGAACACCTTGCAGCTCATGTAATGGACTCCTTTTTGTACAATAGTAAGGTTTTTTGATTCATAATGGAGGTCCATCTTCCTCCTGACTCCTGGTATTGTGGGTATGGCATGAATCATTGGTTTTGTATGATTGTCCATTTTTACCAATGAAACATAACAGGGAGTCGATATATTGGCATGCAGTTGTCAGTATCCCTAATTTTCTGAAATGTCTAGGCTGAACTCCATTCATTATCCTAATAACACTCTTTTGGGCAATGAATATTTTTTTGGATAGTGGCTGATTACCTCAGAAAACTATGCCATACAGCAATAATGCATGGAAATAAGTAAAATAATCTTTTTTTGTGGTGTCTCGGTCACATACAGTGGAAATAATACGAACAGTGAATGTTGCTGAGCTGAGTTTTTGGTGGAGGTGCAAAATATGTTCAGACCATTTTAGACTGTTGTCAATGTGTACACCCAGAAACTTCGTTGACTCAACTTGTAGTAACTCAGTCCCATTCAATGTAATACTTCATTGATCCTCAACTTTTTTTCTTACTTGGAAATGCACAAACTGGGTCTTATTAACATTTAGTGATAACCCATTATTTACAAACCAGTTAGATACTTCACTAAAGACAATATTGGCCGATTCCTCAAGATTAAGGTTGGGAGTTTTGTTGATGAGGATAGAGGTGCCATCAGCAAAAACAGTAAAGTGAGTTTTAAAGCTAGTATGCAAGCGAAGGTCATTGACAAAGACGAGGAAGAGAAGGGGGCCAAGTACAGAGCCCTGAGGAACACCACAACCAATAGAGCCCCAGCTAGATGACACAGAGTACCTCTCAGAGTCGTTCAACATGACCTTCTACTTTCTTCCAACTAGGTAGGATTTAATCCATGAGCCAACTGAGCCACTTGTACCATAATATTCAGTCTTTGCTGAGAGGATTTCATGATTAACACTATCAAAGGCCTTAGAAAGGTCACAGAAGATACCAACGGGAGATAATTTATTATTAAAAGACTCTAAGATTTGATGAGTGAAGGAAAAAATGTTCTGTTGATACTCCCTGTTGAAATCCGAACTGGCTACTGTTTAAGGGAGATAGGCCGATAGTTGGTAACGTCAGCTTTATCGCCTTTTTTAAAGAGAGGTTTGACAATAGCATACTTAAGTCTCTCAGGAACAATTCTGTGCTGGATGGATTCATTGAATATGTGGCACAGTATTTTCATTATCAGCTTATAGCACTCCTTCAGTAATCTTGAAGAGAGACCATCTATGCCAACAGAATTCTTGCTCTTCATCTCTCTAATTTTATTCTCAATTTCATGTACTGTGACAGGAGACACTTTAATCTGCTTGGTTTTTTTTTATTAATAGCGTTTTGAAGGGATAACATGGCTTCATTAGCAGAACATGTTTTTCCAGTTTGTACGGCTGATGCCAGAAAGTGGTTGTTAAAAATGTCAGTGATTATTTAAACATTGTTATGAATGGTATCATTTGTTTTAATTTCTATTGTGTTTTCTGCAGCAGGGATTTTTTATTCTGCTCCATATGGTTTTAATTTTGTTATTAGAGAAATCAATTTCTGATTTTATAGAAATACTCTTTGCCCTTCTTAGAACTTTTTAAAGGATAGAGCAGTATAGTTTGTAATGTTTTTCCTTTTCTACACTATAACTGGATTTGAGTGAGGCATACAGATTCCTTTTCCTTCTGCAAGACGTTTTAATGCCCAGAGTTAGCCAGTTTCTGTTAGAGTACGTCTCGCGTTTGGATTTGACAGTCCTTTTAGGAAAAGCCGATTCGAATAGGCAGATAAATTCATTTAGAAAAGCACTGTACTTCTCATTAACATTGTCAAAGAGCTCAATCTGGTCCCAGTCTACTTCTTGTAGGGAATTACAGAAGCTATTGATAGGCTGTGTGTTAATTACTCTGAAAGTTTTACTGCAGGAATTGTCCTTACAAAGAGGACTAACATTATCAATTGAAAGTAGTTGACTATCATGGTGTGGGAGGCCCATCCAATATACATTTTACAGTTATGTTTAGAATTCTACTGCTGTCTAAGAAGATGTCAATTCGACTTGTAGAACTAGCTGTGACTTTAGTGGGAAAGTCCACCAGTGCAGTTAAGTTAAAAGAGTTCATTAAATTGTGCTTTATTTTACAAATGGATCAAATAGGAACCTTTCCCTTTAAAAAAAATGGTTTCATATCTTTACATAAGATTATAAGAATGAAGTGGTAGTTAATTAAAGAGATGCCAAAAATGCCTGGGATTCTGTTACATTCATGATCCAAAGGGTTCAGGACTCAAAGTATTATGAGAATATGTGTTGTTTAATCATTCCATGAGAGAACTATTTAAATAGTTGAAACTTTTGCCCTCCAGGTACTAGAGCAGCATGTACAACACCACCTCAAAAAAATTCTACAATCTGTTCACCTCCTACTCCCACCTTGGACTACCACTTCTGCCACCTTTACTAGAGCCTACAAACCTACATTTACAACATCATGTGAAACTCCATTCCACATCATGCAAAAACTAGAAGCTAACAGACCTGAAATACAGGCATGAACCTCTCCTCTACAAGCCTTAGTCCTGCAGAAGTAACAGTTTTTCTAAGGGCCTTACCTTTTACCCCACTCTCAAATTCAATCATGCTCAACTTGTTAAAGGCCTTCTCTTTTTATACTGGTCCCTACAATGGAAGCACTTTTTTGCCATCAACCCTACCAATCATACTCAACTCAAAACCAGTATTGAACCCTGCCTGAGTCTGTTCATTCCTCCATATAACTGTGAAACACCCCCACTGTCTCCAAATCCATCCCTGTTAACATTCCAGAATTTCTTAACCTCAGACCATGCCTCACCATCATTCATCAACAGGGACACCAGCCTTACCTTACATCAGTAGAAAGAACTGTAATCCACCACTCTAACTGCCAACAAAAGCTGCAGTTCTGAACCATAGGCATTACCTAGTAAATCCAAGAGGATGTCCAGTCCCTCCTCAAGTCATTAGGCCCAGCCCAGAACCTGTCCCCTGAGTCTATCTCCTCACCACTACCACTACCCACACTCCTACCTTCTACATGCTTCCTCAAGTCCATTAACCCAACCACCCCGGACACCCCACTGTGGATGATTACTGTGCCCCCACAGAGAGAACCTCTGCTCTCATAGACCAACACCTTCAGGCTATTATCTGAAACCTACCATCCTATGTAAAAGATTTCCTTCGCTGACTCTCCACAGTTCCTGTTCTTTTACCGCATGGTGCCCTGCTCATCACTACTGATCCCACCTTACATCCATAATGCCTATGGCCTTACTACGATTGAGCACTGCCTTTCCCAATGCCTGACAGATTCCAGGCCAACAAACTTCCTAGTCATCATGACCAACTATATCCTCACCCATAATTACCTCTCCTTTGAAGGCATGACCTACAAACAAATCGAACGTGTGGCTGTGGGCACCTGCATAGCACCATCCTATGTTAACCTCCCCGTGGGCCATCGAGAGGAGTCCTTCTGAAACACGCAGAATCTCAAACCCATAACCTGGTTCAGATTCATCGACGACATCTTTGTGATCTGTATCGAGGGTGAGACACCAGATCCACATTCCTCCAGTACCTCAATGCCTTCTCCCCCTTTCACTTCTCTTGGTCCTACTCAACCACCTTCCTCAGTGTTGACCTCCACCTCAAAGAGGGTTGTATCAGTACCTCTGTCCATATCAAACCTACTAAGCACCAGCAATACCTCCACTTCAACAGCTGCTACCCCATTCTGTACCAAGAAGTTCCTTCCATACAGCCTAGCCACCCATAGCCATCACATCTGTAGTGGTGAGTGGTCCCTTTCGAAATGAACTTAGAGTGTTTTACTGGGGCCTTCATAGACTGTAATTGCCCTCCCAACCTTGTACAAAACCAGATCTCCCATGTTTTATCAGCCACCACCTCCCAAAGTCCCACCATCTGCCCATAATGGAGCATTCCCCTTGTGACTCATTACCATCCAGGACTGGAGAAACTGAATCACATTCACCACCATTTGACCACCTCTCATCATTCCTTGAAATGAGGAAATTCCTGCCCACTATCCTTCCCACCCATCCCACAGTGGTATTCCACTGCCTGCCAAATCTGCACAACAATCTCGTCCATCCCTACACAACCCCTGCCCCCGATCCCTTGTCTCATGGCTCATATTCCTGTAATAGACCTAAATGCCTCCCGCCACTATCTACTTCAGCATTGTCAGAAACAACATCCCATAAAAAGCAGGACTGCCTGTGAAACTGGTCATGTGATTTACAAGCTAAGCTGCAACCACTGTATGGCATTCTATGTGAGCATGACAACCAACAAGCTTTCTGTCCACATGAATGGACACTAACAAACTGTGGCCAAGAAACAACTGGACCATCCCATTGCTGAGCATGGTGCCCAACACCACGGTCTTCAATTCAATGACTGCTTCACAGCCTGTGCTAGATGGTTCCTTCCCACCAACACCAGCCTTTCTGAATTGTGCATTTGGGAACTCACCCTGCAGTATATCCTACGTTCCCATAACCCTCCTGCCTGAACCTTCATTAGTCATTGTCCTTACCCATCAAGCCTCTTCCCTGTTCCCATTCCAGCACTACACACTGCTCTTTTCCACCAATGCACCCTCAGTCTTTTTACTTCCTCCTTTTCTACTAGCCCCTGCCCTCTATCTAACATCCCAACTGCACCTAGCTGCTGTATCCTCTCTCCATCTCTTCCGAGTACACTCCCACAACCAGCACTTCATTTTCCCACACCCCTACCCTGCTATTCCTCCTCTTCGCCAGCCTTCTCCTTACCCTCACCACCTGGTTGCATTGTCCATCATGCACTGATGCTTGCTGTCTGCCTTCAGAGGCCAGAGACTGTTGTCATGTTTATGTGAGTTGCATTTGCGTGAGTCTGTATGTTTATGTTGTCTATTTTCAATGAAGACCTGGTCGGTCAAAAGCTCCTTTCTGACAGTCTTTTTGTTGTGCCTATCGGTGACTCAGCATCTCCGTTATATGGTGAGTTGAAACTATCCTTTCCTTGATATTGGTATATAGTATATAGATTTTTATACACCATAAATATTAAAATATGTAGTCTATGTCCATCAAAATGTTTATTAGAGCTGTTGTTGTAGTGGTCTTCAGTCCTGAGACTGGTTTGATGCAGCTCTCCATGCTACTCTATCCTGTGCAAGCTTTTTCATCTCCCAGTACCTACTGCAACCTACATCCTTCTGAATCTGCTTAGTGTATTCATCTCTTGGTCTCCCTCTACGATTTTTACCCTCCATGCTGCCCTCCAATACTAAATTGGTGATCCCTTAATGCCTCAGAACATGTCCTACCAACCGATCCCTTCTTCTGGTCAAGTTGTGCCACAAACTTCTCTTCTCCCCAATCCTATTCAATACTTCCTCATTAGTTATGTGATCTACCCATCTAATCTTCAGCATTCTTCTGTAGCACCACATTTCGAAAGCTTCTATTCTCTTCTTGTCCAAACTATTTATCGTCCATGTTTCACTTCCATACATGGCTACCCTCCATACAAATACTTTCAGAAATGACTTCCTGACACTTAAATCTATACTCGATGTTAACAAATTTCTCTTCTTCAGAAACGCTTTCCTTGCCATTGCCAGTCTACATTTTATGTCCTCTCTACTTCGACCATTATCAGTTATTTTGCTCCCCAAATAGCAAAACTCCTTTACTACTTTAAGTGTCTCATTTCCTAATCTAATTCCCTCAGCATCACCCGACTTAATTAGACTACATTCCATTATCCTGGTTTTGCTTTTGTTGATGTTCATCTTATATCCTCCTTTCAAGACACTGTCCATTCCATTCAACTGCTCTTCCAAGTCCTTTGCTGTTTCTGACAGAATTACAATGACATCGGCGAACCTCAAAGTTTTTATTTCTTCTCCATGAATTTTAATACCAACTCCGAATTTTTCTTTTGTTTCCTTTACTGCTTGCTCAATATACAGATTGAACAACATCGGGGAGAGGCTACAACCCTGTCTTACTCCCTTCCCAACCACTGCTTCCCTTTCATGTCCCTCGACTCTTATAACTGCCATCTGGTTTCTGTACAAATTGTAAATAGCCTTTTGCTCCCTGTATTTTACCCCTGCCACCTTTAGAATTTGAAAGAGAGTATTCCAGTCAACATTGTCAAAAGCTTTCTCTAAGTCTACAAATGCTAGAAACGTAGGTTTGCCTTTCTTTAATCTTTCTTCTAAGATAAGTCGTAAGGTCAGTATTGCCTCACGTGTTCCAGTGTTTCTATGGAATCCAAACTGATCTTCCCCGAGGTTGGCTTCTACTAGTTTTTCCATTCGTCTGTAAAGAATTCATGTTAGTATTTTGTGACTTATTAAACTGATAGTTCGGTAACTTTCACATCTGTCAACACCTGCTTTCTTTGGGATTGGAATTATTATATTCTTCTTGAAATCTGAGGGTATTTCGCCTGTTTCATACATCTTGCTCACCAGATGGTAGAGTTTTGTCAGGACTGGCTCTCCCGAGGCCGTCAGTAGTTCCAATGGAATGTTGTCTACTCCGGGGGGCCTTGTTTCGACTCAGGTCTTTCATCTTCATCTTCATCTACAACCTCTTCCATTTCCATAATATTGTTCTCAAGTACATCGCCCTTGTATAGACTCTCTATATACTCCTTCCACCTTTCTGCTTTCCCTTCTTTGCTTAGAACTGGGTTTCCATCTGAGCTCTTGATATTCATACAAGTCATTCTCTTATCTCCAAAGGTCTCTTTAATTTTCCTGTAGGCAGTATCTGTCTTACCCCTAGTGAGATAAGCCTCTACATCCTTACATTTGTCCCCTAGCCATCCCTCCTTAGCCATTTTGCACTTCCTGTCGGTCTCATTTTTGAGACGTTTGTTTTCCTTTTTGCCTGCTTCATTTACTGCATTTTCATATTTTCTCCTTTCATCAATTAAATTCAATATTTCTTCTGTTACCCAAGGATTTCTATTAGCCCTCGTCTTTTTACCTACTTGATCCTCTGCTGCCTTCGCTGCTTCATCCCTCAAAGCTATCCATTCTTCTTCTACTGTATTTCTTTCCCCCATTCCTGTCAATTGTTCCCTTATGCTCTCCCTGAAACTCTGTACAACCTCTGGTTCTTTCAGTTTATCGAGGTCCCATCTCCTTAAATTCCCACCATTTTGCAGTTTCTTCGGTTTTAATCTACAGGTCATAACCAATAGATTGTGGTCAGAGTCCACATCTGCCCCTGGAAATGTCTTACAATTTAAAACCTGGTTCCTAAATCTCTGTCTTAGCATTATATAATCTATCTGATACCTTTTAGTATCTCCAGGGTTCTTCCATGTATACAACCATCTTTCATGACTCTTAAACCAACTGTTAGCTATGATTATGTTGTGCTCTGTGCTAAATTCTACCAGGCGGCTTCCTCTTTCATTTCTTAGCCCCAATCCATATTCACCTACTATGTTTCCTTCTCTCCCTTTTCCTACACTCGAATTCCAGTCACCCATGACTATTAAATTATCGTCTCCCTTCACAATCTGAATAATTTCTTTTATTTCATCATACATTTCTTCAATTTCTTCATCATCTGCAGAGCTAGTTGGCATATAAACTTGTACTACTGTAGTAGGTGTGGGCTTCGTATCTATCTTGGCCACGATAATGCGTTCACTATGATGTTTGTAGTAGCTTATCCGCATTCCTATTTTCCTATTCATTATTAAACCTACTCCTGCATTACCCCTATTTGATTTTGTGTTTATAACCCTGTAGTCACCTGACCAGAAGTCTTGTTCCTCCTGCCACCGAACTTCACTAATTCCCACTATATCTAACTCCAACCTATCCATTTCCCTTTTTAAATTTTCTAACCTACCTGCCCGATTAAGGGATCTGACATTCCACTCTCCGATCCGTAGAACGCCAGTTTTCTTTCTCCTGATAATGACATCCTCTTGAGTAGTCCCCGCCCGGAGATCCGAATGGGGGACTATTTTACCTCCGGAATATTTTACCCAAGAGGATGCCATCATCATTTAATCATACAGTAAAGCTGCATGCCCTCGGTAAAAATTACGGCTGTAGTTTCCCCTTGCTTTCAGCCGTTCGCAGTACCAGCACAGCAAGGCCGTTTTGGTTATTGTTACAAGGCCAGATCAGTCAATCATCCAGACCGTTGCCCTTGCAACTACTGAAAAGGCTGCTGCCTCTCTTCAGGAACCACACGTTTGTCTGGCCTCTCAACAGATACCCCTCCGTTGTGGTTGCACCTACGGTACGGCTATCTGTATCGCTGAGGCACACAAGCCGCCCCACCAACGGCAAGGTCCATGGTTCATGGGGGGGAAAATTGTCTTACTGAAAGAAAAATACACGTCTAAATTGCAAGACTTGTACAATCTGGAAGAAACTGTGCAATAAAAAAGACTGGCTTCACTGATACTGGTTGCAGTGCAGTTGAACAAGCTATATCTGCTGAAAGAGATTCATTTGTGACAGTGGTTGCAATAATTAGTGCTGTGCCCTCATTGCTTGTGTTTAAGGCACACTTTATAGATTACATACTGCACAGTGCCCCTTCTGGCACTGAGGGTGGAGCCGTAGTGTCAGCTTGTATGAAGAGTAGATTATCTTCAACAGTTCTACAGGGCATTGTCAAACTTGAAAGGGCCACAAAATAACACACTAAACCCATGATTCTGGACACTTAATAAAGCCACACGAGCATTGCACCAGTATTATATGTGAAAGGCAGTGGTAGGTCTTTGCTTAGTGAGACATCTCACACAAGCCATAAGCTACGTCCTCTTGATTTGGGAGTTTTGGTTTTTTCAAGAAATTCCAAAATCCAGTATATTGAGATCTGATGGCAAGAACAGAGATATCCATCAAAGCTGTGATGTTGATGAGCTAGTGGGCAGAGCATTCCCCTTGCCATCACATACGTGTGGCTTAAAGCATGTGGTAATGAACCACAGGATATAGATATTTTCAGACCTGAGAGCTGTCAGCCATCTTATTTGACTAATCGACATTTGCAGAATGAAATTTTCACCCTGCATTAGCGTGTGCACTGATATGAAACTTCCTGGCAGATTAAAACTGCGTGCCGGACTGACACTCAAACTCGGGACCTTTGCCTTTCGTGGGCGAGCGCTCTACCATCTGATCTACCCAAGCATGACTCACGACCCCTCATCACAGCTTCACTTCTGCCACTACCACATCTCCTACCTTCCAAACTTCACAGAAGCTCTTCTGCAAACCTTGCAGAACTAGCACTCCTGGAAGAAAGGATATTGTGGAGACGTGGCTTAGCCACAGCATGAGGGATGTCTCCAGAATGAGATTTTCACCCTGCAGTGGAGTGTGTGCTGATATGAAACTTACTGGCAGATTAAAATTGTGTGCCAGACTGAGACATGAACTCGGGACCTTTGCAGAGACATGGCTTAGGCACAGCCTGAGACATGTTTCCAGAAAAAGATTTGCACTTTCGGTGCTAGTTCTACAAGGTTCGCAGAAGAGCTTTTGTGAAGTTTGGAAGGTAGGAGACAAGGTACTGGCGGAATTGAAGGTGTGACAATGGGTTGTGTGTCATGCTTTGGTAGCTCAGATGGTTGAGCAATTTCCCATGAAAGGCAAAGTTCCTGAGTTTGAGTCTCGATCCGGCACACAGTTTTAATCTGTGAGGAAGTTTCATACCAGTGCACACTCCGCTGTACAGTGAAAATCACATTCTGGAAACATCCCCCAGGCTGTGGCTAAGCCACGTCTCCGCAATATCCTTTCTTCCAGGAGCGCTAGTTCTGCAAGGTTCGCAGAAGAGCTTCTGTGAAGTTTGGATGGTAGGATAGGAGGCACTGGCATAACTGAAGCTGCGACAATGGGTCATAAGCCGTGCTTGGGTAGCTCAGATGATAGAGCACTTGCCCGTGAATGGCAAAGGTCCCGAATTTGACTCTCGGTCTGGCACACAGTTTTAATCAGCCAGGAAGTAATCAATGTTCGCCAACCGAATCTACTCAAAGAATTGACATCTACTTCTAGTGTTCCTGACAACAAGATCATAACTGCAGATTTTAACACTTGCCAGCCTTCTGAAGAAGGTCAGTGGCAAAAGAAGTGAGGAAATGTCTCCAGAAGACGTTTGACCTCATCTCAAACTCACTCTTCCAAGAAAAAACAAGCTAAGAAAACTAAGTTAGTAATTCTGACATGCACTCCCATCAAAAACAGTTTTGAAGAAGAAGTTAGATTGACAGAAGGAAAGAAAACGAAGAAAGCTATTAGGCCTATAGGAAAATCATCTATAAATGAAAGAAATAATATCTGGTAGTGGAAGGTATTTAATTTGGAAAAATCCACAGGTTGTGAAGGATATATTACCTATGGTGACTCATCTTCAAGCAGTGAGTCCTTATGCAGATGAAGGAAGCATGGTGTGTTCTATAGGACATCTTATGACTCTGAAAGTCTATGGCAAAGTCTACAAATTTCAGACATTGTGTTACTAATGTTTTGATAGTCCCAAAAGATAAGACTCATGTGTCATTTTACATATGTGTGACTGGAAAATGGAATTTATGTGAACACACAAAAGAAGTTTTCTACAAGAGACAGATGTTATATTGAAATTACCTAACATATTTCATGAAGATTAGCTACCTAAGTTTGCAAATATGTTTCATTTTAGCTGTGATTTGGGTGACTTCTAGTTTTATTGGTAATTTATTAGCCTTTTCTATTATTAGTTTGTATATCAAAATACTGTATTCTGAAGGGTGCAATGATTGGCTGCTTTGATGTGTATTTTGTTTCTGAATGTATACCATTTAATGACAGTGGCTGAGTGGCTCAGCCACTGCATGGCTCTATTAGCCTCCTGTAAGAGCTTATATGGACCACTGCAACTCTGTGACATTTGGGTTTCTGCTTTTTTTAATATTTAGATTAGACTTTTAATATTTTTTCTAACATTCATTAGATAGGAACCAAAACAGTAATGTCTTAAAAAATTACTTGTTGTGAAAAATACAAATACAGAAAATCAAAATCTAAAAACAGATACAGTTTTCCTAACTTTACCCTACACCAGAGAGCCAGTAGTTGATGTTATTAGTTGCACAGTATACCAGAGAATCAATAGTGGTGCTATTAGTTTTTTTTTTTTTTTTACCTCAGTGACAGGAGTATTTTTGAAGGTCTATGTCAGAATTAAGCACCCCAGTCTTATCTTTAAGAATACAAAGCGACATCAAATTTAGTTGGCTAGGATACACAGATTTATTGATTTTGCTTTGTGCACTACAAACATAATGAATTTGCTTTGTTTTTCCTTCTATTTTTATTTTTTTCAATCAATCTTATTTATATTTCACTTTTTGGCTAGGTAAAACAAATTTATTGACAAACTGATCCTGTAAGGGTTTCGTTTCTACTGATTGATGCACAGAACCCTAAAAAATGATGGTATGTGAAGGCCCTTCTTCAACTTCCATTGCAAAGCATGGGCATATAGCTAGTAGCAGTAGTAGTAGTAGTAATAATAATAATAATAATAATAATAATAATAATGATGATGATGATGATGATGATGATGTCACATGGATGAATGGCCTGGTGCAAGCTTTTCAGGTGGAGGCCACTTTGGTTATTTGATGTCCCTGGGGCACACCTGAAGTTACTTTTACATCTGTAGATGGCTGCCCAGAACAACATGCTGCATACTCAGTACCAAGAAATCCTCAACCCAGTCATAAATTTCATTTGATACCCACATATGACTGTACAGTTGGTGGACAAAAATTCAGGAACACCAAAAACACAACACATTACCAAACCTAATACACTATAGGAAACCCGTTGGCATTCAAAACAGCTTCCAGTCATCTTGGAATGGATAAACAAAGGTCCTGCTTGGCTTTCAATGGAATGTTGTATCATTATTCCTGTAAGAGAGTGACAAGTTTGATCACATACCTTTCTCTCCACAGTAGGCCACAAAATGTAAATAACATTGAAATCTGGTAACTGTGGGAGTCAGGAGAGATGGAACAATCCATCCTTGTGTTCACAAAGCTGGTCCTTGATTGTGTGAAGTGCCTGAACAGGAGCTCTCTCAACTTGGAACACAGCATTACCATTAAATAACATATATTGTACCATGGGATGGGTCAGATCAGATAAAATGATCATATAATCCTTGGCAGTAATATGACATTGCATTGAGGTCCATGGAATAGCATGACATGACTGCCAAAATGATCACTGAACCACCGCCATATTTCATTCTTGGAATGTAAACTCAACCAGAAGTTGGAAGCAATGTGCCACAAGACTCATCTGACCAAATGACTTTCTTCCATGGCTTCAGTAGCACATTTTCGTGTTATGGACATTTGAATCACTGATGAGTGGTTTTGGAATTCCAGCTCACCCTGCAATTTGCTGCTTGTGGTGCTCGTTTTGTGCTGTTTTGATGCTGACAAGGTTTATGAGTGTGACATTCAGTTCTGAAGTGACTCTTTCTGCTGTCATCCTCTTTTATCACAATGCTCTTGAACGTCCATCTGTCATGACCAATCAACACTGACTTTTGTCGACATCGTGGCTTAGAGGATGATGTTTTTCCACTGTATGCTGTATAAATGGTGCCTCATCAGACGCCAAACACTTCAGCTCCGTTGGTTGCAGAAGCTCCCATTGTACAAGTGTCAGCAATTTGTCTATGTTTAAATAACTTAACTCCAACATAATGTACTCATAATTGCACAGAACACCATTCTGACCGTGACTGACACTTGTGACATATTGAAGGCATTCCACAGGGGCCACAACGCAGCCTGCAGGCTTGGCAGGCATCTGCATTGATGTTGAAGCGTTCACTTTCTGCTGGTGTTCTCATGTTTTTGACCAGCTCCTTTACTTTCATTAATAATCATTAGTGTGGTGCTGAGTACTTTAAGAAAGTTAAGAAACACTTTGCCCATCTTATTGCTTCTGTCTGTGACTTCCAACGTGTCATGCGAGAAGAGTTCAAGTTGGGTTTCACCATCACTTTACCATTCTTTCCAATGGCTTGCAAGCCATTAGATCAGGTAGACTGGTCCATAGCTGTCCAGAAGAAGCCAGTCCTTTTCAGATTTGACTAGATGGAGAACAGTACTTTTTTGCATTGCTGTATATTGGTAAATATTTCAAGGATGTGTATTTTGCTTTCCTTGTTGAGATGTTTGACAACTGATTGTGAATTTTGTCTGGTTATGGCGATAGATTAGATTAGATTAGATTAGTTTTTCATTCCGTAGATCCGTGCTGAGGAGATCCTCATGGATGTGGAACATGTCAATTTTTTTAAAGCTAAGGTAACAATACTAATAGTATGAATATATACAATACATCATTTGTTTCTATTAAAAAAATCATCAATGGAGTAGAAGGAGTTGGCCACTAGTAAGTCTTTCAGGCTCCTTTTAAACTGATCTTTATTTGTCACTGAATTTTTTATGTTTGCTGGCAAATTATTGAAGATGAGTGTTCCTGAGTAGTAGACCCCTTTTTGAACTAAAGTAAGTGCTTTTAAGTCCTTGTGCAGATCATTTTTGTTCCCGGTATTGTATGTATGAACTGAGCTGTTTGTTGGAAAAGGGATATATTATTTAGGACGAATTTCATTAAGGAGTTAATATCCTGAGAGGCAGTAGTTAGTATACCCAGTTCTTTGAAGAGGTTTCTACAGGACGTCCGTGGATTTACTCCACAAATAATACGAATTACACATTACCATAGCACTCTACCATAAATGTGCCAGTGACCTGCATAGCATAACAACTAAACACTGACAAAGACTTTTGTATGACAATGTTTGTTGTTGTTGTTGTGGTCTTCAGTCCTGAGACTGGTTTGATGCAGCTCTCCATGCAACTCTATCCTGTGCAAGCTTCTTCATCTCCCAGTACTTACTGCAACCTACATCCTTCTGAATCTGCTTAGTGTATTTCATCTCTTGGTCTCCCTCTACGATTTTTACTCTCCACACTGCCCTCCAATGCTAAATTTGTGATCCCTTGATGCCTCAGAGCATGTCCTACCAACTGGTCCCTTCTTCTTGTCACGTTGTGCCACAAACTCCTCTCCAATTCTAATCAATACCTCCTCATTAGTTATGTGATCTACCCATCTAATCTTCAGCATTCCTCTGTAGCACCACATTTCAAAAGCTTCTATTCCCTTCTTGTCCAAACTATTTATCATCTATGTTTCACTTCCATACATGGCTACACTCCATACAAATACTTTTAGAAACGACTTCCTGACACTTAAATCTATACTTGATGTTAACAAATTTCTCTTCTTCAGAAACGCTTTCCTTGCCATTGCCAGTCTACATTTTATATCCTCTCTACTTCGACCATCATCAGTTATTTTGCTCCCCAAACAGCAAAACTCCTTTACTACTTTAAGTGTCTCACTTCCTTATCTAATTCCCTCAGTATCACCCGACTTAATTCAACTACATTACATTACAAATGTATCCTGTGACAAAATGTATTCACAGGGTAATGTGTGTGAATAAACCACTGGCCACTTTAATTGTGGTGCTTCCTTTTTTGCATGATAACATGAAGAATCTATGTCCTCTCATTCACTTCCTTTTTTGCGTGAAAACATGAAGAATCTATGTCCTCTCATTCGTTTGTAACAACTTACTTGTTCTGGCATCCATCAAAACCATCCCTATGGCAGGAAAGTGTTTTCAGAAATTCTTGTTAGCCTTGACATCCAGTTCTTTGCAATGAAAGCTGTTAAGTTTTTGTAAAGTTGATGTTTCTTTAAGTTGATTGTAATTTTGAAACAGTTGTTGCCTAATAGCACATTTATCCATACTGTCAACAGGATATTTATTCATATTGGAGTTTTTATTTTTACTGTGAGCGTTTTGCTGCTGCTTCTTTTTCTTCCACATACATACTCAAATACCAACCCAGTTGTCATTGTCTCCATAGTGCCATAGTTTGCAGACTATCAGCTTAAACAACTTTCAAAATTTAGCTCACACATCCTGTCCCATTTTCCTTCAGCACTGTCAGTTATTTTTCTTTCTCATCAACAATATATTTAATGATGTCAGTTGCTAAGAGTCACATTGCAGCTGTCAGCAAAGGCGTTTTGCGTGAACAGTGACAATGACACTCAAGCTCCACATTTGCAGGTATGGGTGCCATTAGTTGTAGTTCCCATCTGTGTGCCGGATCAGTGACGGTGTCATGCTTGATGCAGATTTCTCATATTTTCATGAAAAGCTTGTAATCTCAAATCTGATGGGGCTATCCCTGGTATCCAAGAGGTTGGTATATGTGTGCATTCATAGATGACATGTATCATTCCTAGCACATATTTTTAAACTGCTACAAAAATGTTTTAAAATCACCTGCATATCTGTGAATATGTGTCAGTTTAGATTTAAGCAAGCAGGGAATGAGATTAATTCATTCATTTTGCTGTGCAGATCCCATCATGAATGAGGTCTTTCAGGGTTATGGGATGAGTCAACTTATACAACAACAAACAGAAGAACCCACTGCAGACTACATCTGTAAAGTAGACTATTTTTAATATGCTGGTTCTGAATTTTGACCTACTCCCTGGGTACAATAACAGTTTGTGTAACATCCGTTATACCAAATTTTTAACTGATTACACATGTATTCTGCTCAATAAAATGACTCTCTCCACATGTGTAATGTTAATGGATCAGTAAATTACAATTATGTTTCTTATGGTAATATGTTATTGTGTGGGTATATTATAACTAAATTAGAAATACCCTGTATTACAAAGCTATGTCAAAGTAATTAGTTTATGCTCGGTTAGACAAGTATTCAGGAAGGTGCTGTGCAGTTACAAAATATGTTGGAAGTGATGTCTACAGATTGTTATACAAGTCTGAACCTGCTTAATTTATCTGAGGATTTCAAGCACATTGCCGCCTTTTGTACTGATTGGAATCTATACAAATTCAACAGGGTACCCTTTGGTTTGTCAATGGGATCTACCATCTTGTCCCATCTTATAGATTGTGTTTTGGTTGATCTTAAGTTCAAGAGTGTCTATAATTATTTGGATGGTGTGTTCATTTACAGCACAACCTTTTCAGAACATCTGAAACATGTGGAAACAGTTCTGCTCAGCCTTAGAGAGGCAGGTCTGATCGTGAAGCCATCTAAAATCATGTTAGCACGCCATCTGATTTCCTTTTTGGGGCATCTAGTCTGTGCCAACGGCATTAAGAATGACCAGGAGTGGACTAGTGATCTGTGAAAATTCCCTACACCTAATAATAAGAAAAATAAGAAACATGTTGCCAGATTCATTGGCATGGCCAATTTTTTTCATAAATTTGTACTGAATTTTGTACAGTTAGCCGGTCCTCTCGATGGTATATGGAAGAAGGGTGTCATGTTTAGGTGGTACGAAAGTCATCAGGAATCTTTTGAAGCCAATGAGACTGCCCTTAGCAATCCACCTATTTCGGCTATTCCCAAGTTTGAGATCTGTTTGTGGTCCAAAAGTATGGGTGTGATTGCCCAACACTCTGTGACAGGTAGGCACTTGGGGATTTATAAAACTTTATAAAGATATTTGGGGAGTGCAAAATATGTAAGAGCACTAAGCCTCACGCTAATTCCTGTAAGGGGTTTTTGCAGTCAACTAAGGAGGAGCATCCTATAGGTAAATTTTTTTTGTCAATTACATTTGGACACTTCCTGGGAATAGGTGCATCTTGGTGGTTGTGGATGACTTTTCCCATATTCGTGGCTGGTTCTGAGCCGAGGAGGACGGCTCCTTTATGTATTCATCGTCTGTCTTGGAATTTTTCCATCTTTGGGCCATCCAGAATGGATGGAACATGCCCGCCTTTATTTCCAAGGTATGTGAAAGGTTCTGCTTTGAGAATCCCATCCAGCATGTCACCACTACACCTTAGGGGGTCCTCTCGATATCAAGGGGAGGGACTGATGACCCAGTAGTTTAGTCCTTTTAGACACATAATCATCATAATAATCATCAATACCATGGTTCAACTTTGCATTCAATACTGTGCAACATGAGTCTCTTAAGGCCTCCCCAGCGTCTGTTATTTTGGTTTATCTGATTAATTCCCCCCTTGCTAATCTTTGGTCTATTAACGATCTCCTCCTGGAGCAAGTTACTCCAAAACAGAATTGGAGGAGGAGTAGACAGAACGTCTAACTTGCACATAGGCGGTTGGCCCGCCATTACAATCAAGGCCAACAGCAGTGTGAGGCTATGGCTGGGGACTGGGTGTTCATGTTCAATACCAGCAGTGCATGAAAGGGGAATTGGGTTTCACTAGTAAGTTATCCCTCGTTTCCTGAGACTGTATCAAATTGTGAGGGTTCTGAGTCCAGGGAATCTTCTTGGGCATCATTTGTTTACAAGCAAATCATCGTGAGTTCATGTTAGTCAGGTCAAGGAGAGCCAGTAGCTGCAACCCTGGAAGGGAGCTTCAAGTGGCTCCGAGCACTATGGGACTTAACATCTGAGGTCATCAGTCTTCTAGAACTTAGAACTACTTAAACCTAACTAACCTAAGGACATCACACACATCCATGCCCGAGGCAGAATTCGAACCTGCGACCATAGCGGTCGCGCGGTTCCAGGCTGAAGCGCCTAGAACCGCTCGGCCGTAGCGGCCGACCTGGAAGGGGGGCAGCTATATAATTTTGGTAAGAGATATTGAGCCGTGGCAGTTCCTTCGATTTCTTGCTATAGAGAGCGCTTACCAACTAGCGGGTGCAGCTGTGCCATCGCTAGTGGCCATGCAGTGGCCGTCAGCGGCGATGTGGTATCCAGCATCATGTCAGACTCAGCTCAGCTGATGTGCTGCGTGGGGCCCAGGTTTGTTCACGTTGGCTGTTAGTATTTGGTATGAGGCCTGTTGACGTGGCAGTTCTCTGATGTTATTCTCTAGTACGTATTACTGTAAGTGATCTTGACCCCGTGTTTTTCTTGAATCCCAAAAGACAAGCTGAGTCAGGAGGAGGTAATATCAGTGATGTCTGGGGTTGTTTCCTGTTCCAGTATCTTGTCTCACGATGCTGGCCAGAATCAAGGAGCTGTAATGCCTGAGATGTGGTTCTAGTAATTCTATTATTGGTTAGTAAGTTCAGCAGTAGATCTGACAGGGTAAATATGTTTAAAATTGTATAAGTGGTTGGTGACTTCATGTGTGGAGAACTGTTGGCTTTTGCAGAGGTGCTGCCTGCTAAGGGAATTCTTTCATGTACTGAAC
Organism: Schistocerca piceifrons; assembly: GCF_021461385.2. NCBI lineage: Eukaryota > Metazoa > Arthropoda > Insecta > Orthoptera > Acrididae > Schistocerca > Schistocerca piceifrons. The sequence continues at coordinate 822,856,592 of NC_060141.1, forward strand.
CCCCGATTACAGGAGATTACAAAAGGTGCTAGTGGTGCTGGAACTTAGATGTTCTCTTAGTTTGTTGCAGTCTTGTGGTTGTTGAGTCACACACAGAGGACACCGAACTTGTTGGTCTAGTAGCTCTCTTTTGGACCAGCCGCCTGCGCGCATCAACTGCTGACATCATCTTTTTCGAGCCTGCTGCCTCCTGCACCACTTTATGCCACAGATGTTTCTCTTTCTCCAAAGGTTGCTTTATTATTACTGTATTCAGAATTTATAAGTTCCTTTTCCGCAGTCATGCATGCTTTTATAGCTTTGTATTTCTCCTCTGTCCATTTTCGCTTTGCCATTTCTTGCAATTTGTCAATCTGACATTTTAGGTATCTGTATTCCCTATTGCTTGCTCCATTTACTGCATTTTTACGTTTTCTCCTTTCATCAATTAATATATAATGTGTGTCATCAGAGGATTTCTACTGGGCCTTGGCTTTGAGCCCATTTGGTCCCCTGCTGCCTTCCCTACATTTCTCCCAAAACTACACAACTGCCTTCTGGTTCATTTTAATTTATCACAGTCCCATCTATTCAATTTCCTTCCCCTCTGCAATTTCATTAGCTTTAATCTGCATTTTGTAAGCAATAAATTATGATGAGAGCCACATCGGTCCATAGAAATGTTTTGTAGTTTAAACTATGGTTTCAAAACGTCTCTTTTACCATTATATAACCTACCTGAAACCTTCCAACATCTCCAGGTATCTGCCATACACAGGACATTCTTTCACAGTTATGAAGCCATGTAGTAGAATTTTTCACAGAGCACTTTCCATATACTATGTCTCTTATTCCATACATTTTAGCCAGTCCACATTCTCTTGCCATTTTCCCTTCTCTAGCTTTTTTAGCCGTCCAGTTACTACTATCAGCTGTCTGCCAACTTGTTGTCAGTGGAACAATGTACGGTCTCTGGTTAGCTGAGACTCTTACATAAGTGTAACATTGTGGCTGAATTGGATTTTGGCAGCATAAGATAAATTTCTCTCCGATATGGCAGTATTTGCACAAAACAAGACTCTGATCTGCTGATGGTGAATGGTTAAATTGTGGGTAGAACGACAAAGTTTGATAGCGTATGTTCACCAATAATGTGATATTATTGAGCTAAGTTTGGGAACACGTTACTTGTTAATGTTAAAACCAATCAAATTCTCAATTAATTTCATCACTAGTAATGCCATAAGCAAGGTGATGAAACATTTCAAAGTCTCGAGTATCTTCCAAAATCCAAGTCTAGAACAGTACAGTGATGTTAATGTCTCAGAGAGAACATCCAGAAATATTTTAAAGCCTAGAAATGATAGAATGTGGAATTAGATTTTGTCGTAGTTCAACCTGCTGACGTATTTTATGTATCTTTTGGCAGTTTGTTCCATACAGCTCTCCTCAGGTGGAATAGACTCATTTGTCCTCTGTGAAGATGTAACTCACCGTGTGAGACTGGGGGAAAACTGCAGGAAAAGAAGTCACGTGAAATTCATGAAGAAATTAGCGACTACCGGAGACAGTGGTGAGCCCATTGCTGTGCCATCCGTTATTTCATAATATTGATTGCGGTACAAGAAGTACATCGAAGTTAGAACATGAAGGAACAATTTGACGATTCCAGGTGGAAACTGTTGAGATTGGAGATCCAGCGTGTCTTGTACTGGCCATTTTCATTATATTGAGTGTTTCAACAATTTTTTGCGCGTTTACAACATAGTGTTCACAATATACCAGTTTTGGGGCTAACAATCCTGCAAGATGTTTTGCGAGTCTGTAGTTGTGCGAAATGGCTGCTGTAACAATGGGCTTAAAAGAGACATTTTCCTTATGCCCCTTCGGCAGTCCATAGAGCCTGAGAGGTCTGGCGGCATGAGGCATTAATTTCTTCACCACTTCGTCTCGTAAACCAGAGTCCTTTAATAACTTCCCTGTCTTCCCGACGACGGCCTAGATCAAATCGCGGCATCTTCTAATAAATAAATGTAGCACCTTCAGCTGGAATTCTTCAGTGTTCAGAACCACAGTGGCATTTCCTTCGTCAGCTGGTAACACAACCAAGCCCTCATTCTGATGCAGTAAGCATAAGCCACGTCATTCCTCCTGGCTAATATCAGATTTCAGTAGCTTAGCTTTCGCAAGTACATGTCTGGTGGTTGGTCCGACACCCTCAGCTGTGTCGTGCGAGAGATGCCGAATGCGCTGCTCCATTCTACTAATAATCTCCAAAATCGGCAGACATTGCGGGCCTGGTGAAAAATTAAGATCTTTGCTCAGCGCTGCCACAGAGCTGTCGTCCAGTTGTCGGTCGGAGAGATTGACGACTGCCTACGGGTCTTGTCATTCTCCGCATCAGTTCTCCTGTGAGTGAAGCGGCCAGGCCTAGAGGTCGCCTTGCACGCATTTGTGCTGCCGTGGCTACACCACCCACTCCCAAGCGAATGGCGACAACGTTGACGACCAAAATTGCTGACGATGGCATAGGTTTCTGGCATTAAGATAAATCTCATACCTTGTGTGCAGTATCTGGTGTGACTTGTGCTCCTCAAAACTGTGTCCGCTGCCGCAGTTCGGTTGTGGTGCTTCACTACAGCAAAGCAACGAGTTGCTTCCTTGTCCCAGCAGCGTTGCAAAAACGGTGAATAACTCGGCGTATGTGATCGCTGCAAACTGGAAAACAGAATTCCTGATTGGTTGGTCAGTGTACAGGAAACCAGCACACAATGGTCGATAGTTGAACGCCGATAGTTTTCACTACTATGTACGCAAGAAAGTGGCCCTGACCACGTTAGGCCTAATACGCAGAGCAAAAGTTATTTCTGATGACGACCATGTACAGTCTGAATTGCAGGACGTGAGGCACGTTCAGAGAGAATGGTTATAACAAGAGAGGCATCGCAAATACTTGCAGGTGCCACGGGAGAAGGACGGCTGCTTTCCTGACATACTGTGGGGCAACAAGCAGCGAGTTAGGACGAGAGCTGCAGAGACACGGGTTGGGGGTTGTTTGGGGGAGGAGACCAGACAGCGAGGTCATCGGTCTCTTCGGATTAGGGAAGGACGGGGAAGGAAGTCGGCCGTGCCCTTTCAAAGGAACCATCCCGGCATTTGCCTGGAGCGAGAGACACGGACTAAGGCCAGTGTCCCGGCCCGCACCCAAGATACGAGACAAGCTGCTCCCTAGTAAGAATGACCCAGCTCTTCGTGAGCACGGCGCGTATGTTGTCCCTTGTGAGTGCAGCAACATCTGTACAGGTCAGACAATTCGCACAGTTGCAGAGCGTTGTAGCGAGCACAAGCGACATATTAAACAAAGGCAGCTTGACAACTCGGCCATAGCCCGGAAAACAGACACAAAATAATGTTTGAAAACGCTAGAGTGTTGGCTCATATGTCAACATACTGGGCGGCTGAGATTAGGGTGAACAGCAACCATTTTAACAGAGGCTGGGGGTACACACGCAACAGGGCGCGAGGGCGGGCTTTGGATGTCGAAACGAAGCCACGGCGAATGCTTGACAGTTACAGGCAGGCGCGAGTGTCAACTTCGAATATGTTGCCAGCCCCTTGCGCCACCTGATGGCATTCGCTCCCATGGCGGGACCAACGAGATACAACGGTCTTGTGACTTCACACTGATTGGCTTCGGGGCCGACGAGATATACGACGAACTTGTGACGTCACACAAGTCGGCTTGCCTGCCGCACTTCCCGAACGCTCGACTCTGTGCAAGGGCCACCGGAGTTCAATATTTAATTGAAAAGGTGTCCACTAAAGGTCTTAACTTCGTTGTGGGCTGCTGAAAGCTACCATGTATTTAAAAACGCAGTCAAAAATTAATTAACTTTTCTGAAATACACTACTGGCCATTAAATTTGCTACACCACGAAGATTACGTGCTACAGAAGCGAAATTTAACCGACAGGAAGAGGATGCTGTGATATGCAAATGATTAGCATTTCAGAGCATTCACACAAGGTTCGCGCCGGTGGCGACACCTACAACGCCTGACATGAGGAAAGTTTCCAACCGATTTCTCATACACAAACAGCAGTTGACCGGCGTTGCCTGGTGAAACGTTGTTGTGATGCCTCGTGTAAGGAGGAGAAATGCGTACCATCACGTTTCCGACTTTGATAAAGGTCGGATTGTAGCCTATTGCGATTGCGGTTTATCGTACCGCGACATTGCTGCTCGCGTTGGTAGAGATCGAATAACTGTTAGCAGAATATGGAATCAGTGGGTTCAGGAGGGTAATACGGAACGCCGTGCTGGATCCTAACGGCCTCGTATCACTAGCAGTCGAGAAGACGCATCTTATCCGCATGGCGGTAACGGATCGTGGAGCCACGTCTCGATCCCTGAGTCAACGGATGGGGACGTTTGCAAGACAACAACCATCTCCACGAACAATTCGACGACGTTTGCAGCAGCATGGACTATCAGCTCGGAGACTATGGCTGCGGCTACACTTGACGCTGCGTCACAGACAGGAGAGCCTGCGATGGTGTACTCAACGACGAACCTGGATGCACGAATGACAAAAGTCATTTTTTCGGATTGTAATGGTACTGGAATTACGTAACCATTGCGGCACCTCGCCTCAACCTCTCGATAACAGCAATATTCTACTGTGTTTCTGTAAAATATTTAACATATTTCTGTGACAACATTCAGATTTGATTTCATTAATGTAGAGGTACTTCGATACGTCGATATGTATATATTGCAATGGTATTATTCTTATGTGTATCCTTTCTTTTGTCACTATGATCTTTGATGTACTTGTAACTCTGATTTTTGGGCGCGTAAGCGGTTATAAGAGAGTCAAGTCTTGGTAGTCTTGTTGAAAAGACGGAAATTGTAGTCAGTTTATGAAGTGTGAACTTTAACAGTGAGGAAGATATTTTCAAGTATGTTTCATATTGTGAAGTGATGTTGCAACAAAAGTAATGAAAAAGAAGTGTAACTTAAATTCGGAGTGCTGATTACTTTTTTACATCACCATTGTTCTAACTTGCAAAAGTTTAATCTTCAAGAATGGTTTATGAAACATATCTATAAAACTTTTGAATATCGCAGAATATCACCTAGGCCTCTTTGCACCCGAGCTTGGAATCATCACTACCTAGATTTTCGTCGATTGAGCCATGAGTTCAGAACGAGACCATCGTGGGAAACACGAAAAGATGAGTGCCTAGTTAACCCATTATTTCATGAAATGACGTTATTGACTGCGCTCTAATGACACCTGCCACATAATATAACTTTGTTGTTCCCTGAAAATGCAATGTCTAGCAGCGTGAGCAACACTACAATCATAATTAATGTTTGAGCTTTGTTGTGGTAGGGTTGTTAGTGGATGAATCCAGGTTCTGTTTACAGCATCATGATGGTCGCATCCGTGTTTGGAAGTGTGTATTCGTCAGCGCCATACTGGCGTGATGGTATGGAATGCCATTGGTTACATGTCACGGACACCTCTTGTTCACATTGACGGCACTTTGAACAGTGGACGTTACATTTCAGATGTGTTACGACCCATGGCTCTACCCTTCATTCGCTCCCTGTGAAACCCTACATTTCAGCAGGATAATGCACGACCGCATGTTGCAGGTCCTGTACAGGCCTTTCTGGACACAGAAAATGTTCGCCCGCTGCCCTGTCCAGCACATTCTCCAGTTCTCTCACCAATTGAAAACGTCTGGTCAATGGTGGCCGAGCAACAACTCGCCATAATACGCCAGTCACTACACTTGATGAACTGTGGTATCCTGATGAAGCTGCATGGGCAGCTGTAGCTGTACATGCCATGCAAGCTCTGTTTGACTCAATGCCCAGGCGTATCAAGGCCATTATTACGGCCAGAGGTGGTTGTTCTGGGTACTGATTTCTCAGGATCTATGCACGCAAATTGCGTGAAAATGTAATCACATGTGAGTTCTAGTATAATATATTTGTCCAATGAATACCCTTTTATCATCTGCACTTCTTCTTGGTGTAGCAATTTTAATGGCCAGTAGTGTAGTTACTCGCTTCCCGCCGGAGCCGGCTGCTAGACACACGCGCCACAGCCTGTGTTTCTCACGGGCCTCGGCCCTGTGGTTGGCCTGAGCTGCTACGAGCCACCCAATCAGCTTGTGCGCACGTGTCGTTTCGGTCTTTTCTGATTGGTCCCAGAGGAAGTAACCGTGGCTATATAAGCAGAAAACCGTGCCAGCCCTAGTTCCCGCCCCACGTGTCTCGTGCCTCTTCGTGAACCCGCGGTTTTAGTTGTCGTGTCACTCTGCTGAAGAGCAGCGGACTGTGCCGCTGACAGCCCTCCCCTGCCAATATGGGGCAGGGGAATGAAATCACAATAAAGAAAAAAAAAAAAACCAGCCCTAGTAGTCAGTCGTTTTACTCCTGATGGCGATGGCAGAGGTGCTCACCGGTAGCACGAAAATTTTATTCAACTTGACGTGGCTTGAACACCAAGAAGATTTTTATAAATAGACCAATTCATTTTGAGTTAGTCCTACATATTCAGTTTTACTGTTGTAAATTTAACGCAGCCACTGTCAGTATTCATATCATAGTAGGACGAAGTAAATGGTGAAACGTACTTTACATTTAATTTTTGTTAAGCAGCTGTAACCTATGTCGCATGGTGAAGTAATAAAGTGTTAGTATCGTTCTAAACTGAACCAGTTTCATCTCGGTGGTATTAGGTACGTTGCTTTGTTTCTCCTATTTCATGCTCGCTATGACGACTCACTTTATGCTTGTTGGAAGAGAGCAAACATTTAATGGTACTGGATTAGCTGTACCTACACTTTTAATGTTCTGCTGTTCATACTATCATTTTGACAGTTTTAACCGATAAAAAATTTTCGTTTCTTTCGAAATGTCTACAAAACTTCACTTTATCTTGTCTTTGTCAAGGCACGAGCGGATCGTCCAATCCTGTTTTTTTGATGGGCAGGGGTACCCAAATAAAATATTTTCGCTAACATGGCCGAGAAGAAGATCCCAGACTGAACCTATTATGAGGGTTACATTTCTTTCGACGATTAACGCAGAAGGCTGTATGTTGCAGCTATCCTATAAGGAAAGATTAAATGAAAGTTGGATTTCGGTAAGAGTTTTGACTTTGGGCAACCGCGGAAACGCCAGGGAGTACCGCAAAGCGTTTTGAACTTTCCTGGCAGTGAACAGGTAAATGCAAATGTACGCTGCTTCAATAATCAGTAATCAGCAAATCGTTAGATATTAATTTTAATATCGTATAAAAACGAGAAAAAAACGTTAACTGAAACCGGAGAGCCACTACACTGTTTTTATTCCTCCATACAATTTTTAATCTGACCTTTTCAACACAGGAATTATGCTAAAATTGTTCGTCAGTGTGAGGAACATTCTAGTAGGCTTTGATCACAAAGGTTCAGTTCTACATTTACAAAAAGCTTTATTTCAATATCTCTCTAGAAGTATGCTAACACATAATCTGCTTAAAAATAGATAATTTCAAGATTACTTGGTTTCCTCTACTATACAGCACTTTCGAGTTACTAGGGTGTTTGCCATTGATTCATTCATTACATCACTAAAAACTTATTTTTCCTGTGATCAAAAGTCGTCCACCTACGAAACAATAACCTCTGCTTGAGGAGAGATTAGTTGCTTCAAATATTAGACACAGAGTTTACCGGATCCACCATCAGGAACTACGATCAATCTTTTTCGAAAGTTTTCAGAATTTTTCCCTTCTGTGCTCACTTATAGATACAGACAGTTTTTGCATCTGTGTAAGCATCACCTTCTGACAACTTTATTGCTCAGTTACAAATAATTTTACTTAGTAGCGCTCGGAAATCTAATTTTGAATGTATTTGTTCATTTACAGTTGCATCGTACAGTTTTAAAACATTAATGTCCTGGCAATAAGCTTCACATACTCTAACTATGAACGTGCTTACCGATAATCGAAAAGGTCATGTACGTAAGGTTCCCTTCCAAGGAGGAGAGTGTTAGGGATGTGTGAGGGGGAAAAGTGCGACTCAGAAAAACAGGTAGGGGCAAGGAAGTGCACCCACCGTCTCCGTTACAGTTCATAGCAGTGATTGAGATAATGACGAAAGTGGTAAGGGAGATAGGCTACAGGAGGACAGGAATCGTGAGTGCTGACGATTTGATGATATAAGGGAAGATTGACGAAAAATATCAAAACAGTTGTTTGGGAAGAAGTTATGAACAGTATGGCCTAATATTTAAGGCAAATAAGTGTGAAATGGTGGCCACAACCAGTAGACGTAATAAACTTGTAGTGAAATAATAAGCTGGGTTGGAAGCAGCTGAAAATGGTGGAAAGATTCAAGAACCAGAGGAGTGCAATACAAGAAACTCAAAATAATGACAAAGACATAAGTGGACGAAATAGAAAGTGTGAGATGCACGATATGGAACAAAGAAGTTCCCCCCAGAAAAGTAATAAGGTGCTGTAGCAAACGTATCATACACTAGTTTCATTGTTCGCTACAGAAGACTGTGACGTGAAAGGAAGGGAAGAAAGTAAAGTGCGAGAACGTGAGATCAAATTCTTCAGAAGTTAAGTCGGTATATCGAGAATGATAGTATTAGAGAAATAAAATGAGAGAAGACTGAGCAAAAAATATTGAAATGGTATGCACAGGAGAAGAGACTGGATGAGACAAGGATACTAAGGTAGATCTGAAGATGAAGATGGAAGAGAACAGACCAAGCGGAAGGACAAAAGAAGAGTGGACAAAATGAGTGAAGGAAACATTCAGAAATCTTAGCCAGCTTATTAACAAGAAGGTGGTGAGAGGCCGGACAAAATCGGAGTGTTTATGTTCCAAATACTCGCTGACAGTGTTTGGAAAATGTTTAGTGTGGTGAAGTAGATGATGATAATTACGGTGTTGAATTTTCCACTGTCATGGAAAAATGGATGTAATTAAGCACCGACGTTCGTTTTTACAGAGTACGTAACAAGTCACTCAATGTGTGCCATTTTTTTTTTACAAATCCATAGCTGTTAATGACCGAGGAAACAAAACACGCAACTTTCAGGACAGATTCGACGTGAGACTTGTAAATGCGCCTTTCCGCCCAGATAAAAATGGTTGTTAAAATAAACACGACAAAAGGACATATCGTGTTTCGATGTGCATCGTGAATAAAGTTGCCCGAATTGTTGGTGTGTCTATGCGAACCGTGTGTAACACGGCTTAGGAGCAGTGACCGTAAAAGAAGCTAACTCACGGGAGGCAAAGACCATTGTTGCGAAATGAAACGACAATCGAAGTCAAGCAGATGGAAGCTGCTGCCATTAATTCGGGCCAATCTCAACAAATTCCCAACCCAATACTGCAAAGAAAATAGCGTAGAATGCACATCTGTAGATCCATGCCTCGCCAGAGTCCATTTCACGGTGGCAGATATGGCTGCACATTTTTGGTGGGCCAAATAACACAGCGGCTAGGCGGCAGCTGAAAGGAAGCGTTTAGTGCGGACTGAGGGGCCACAGCTCACGGGTTTGCGTCTTTCCAAATGATATCAGGCGTCGAGTGCAGTGACGAACCAGTAAGTCGTTTAACACGCAGTGTGCGGAGCATTTAGTTAAGCCAGAGACTGTCCTGTCATGTTGTGGGAGCATATTTCCAGCTAGTCTTATGCCCTCATTCAGATTATAACGAACTGAACCGGGACGCTTGTTTCAGCACTCACGGTGTCCGTGTTTTGGCCTCTCTTCTTTATTTTCGTGCCGAGATCTCTGTGAAGACTTGTGTATTTTCAGATGATAACAGCCGTGTTCCCAGGGCTGAACCCGTACGCAGATGGTTTTACGAAAGCCGAGGCATTCTGTCGCACCACTACTGGCTAACTCAAACTCTCCATCTTAACTTCTTAACTCTACAGAAAATATTTGGGACTATAATGAACAGTGCGTGAATTGTTGCAGTCAACATTCCCGCAATTTGGTAGTTACGTGGGTTATAATTATCGATTATCTGCTTAAACTGGACATGTCATACGGGAGAGACGTGTAGATTGTCTTCCTTCGTATATTGAACCTCTGTTTGAGGACAAATGCGGTCTTACACGGTATTGGCGTAAAATCGCATGGAGGTGACTAAATTTTATGTTCGGTGTGGTCATGTCTAGTATTTATCTGAAGATACGAAAGTGACAGAATCTTGAGACTGTCAGTTAGCCCCCTGCCCTTAACTAGATTTCCGTCTCAGGCAGAAACGTCTAATCGCGCAGCGTTCTCTTGCGATGGGGAAGTGCACTTTCCAGTGCATTAGTCCCTACCACCAGCAAAACCTGTAACAATAGTCGAGGCGTTATGTAGCAACAGCCTGAGGCAAATATTGAATGAATTTGAGTGCCTACTACGAAAGCACTTTTGTCTTGCCGGTGAAGATTGCTTCTGTGTTTGCAAACTAGGCACTTACTGACCATTTCATTTTCCGTTTGTTTATGGGCTGGGGTGACGCACAGTCGTAATTTCATGGGAAATCATTTCACATCTCGATAATTCAAACGACGTACCAAATTTTGAAAAAACCGGTTTAATCTGCAAACTGAAAATTTATTCAATTCAGGATAACGTAATGTGTAATTTTAGTAGTTTCTAACATGCTGATTAAATATTTTCCCAAGGTCACGATAAGCTCGCAGTCTCGCATCCGTGGCATTTAGCATCAAACCTATCATCTAGCGTATTCTCCTTCAGGATTGCTTTAAGATGTATCAGTCAACTGAAGGGACTCGCGATAAATCTCTGTCGAGGTACTGCTAGCACCTCGGTCGGAAAAGGATATATGCTCTCAGAAAAAAAGAAAAAAGAAATCGATAGATGTGATTTACGTGTACAGACAAATAAATAATTACAATTTCACATAAATTGGATGATTTAGTCAAGAGAAGGAACTTCACAAACTGGGCAAGTCAGTAACTCGTCGGTCCATCTCTTGTCCTTACGCAAGTAGTTATTCGACTTACCATCGATTGATAGAGTTGTTGGATTTCCTGTCGAGGGAATTCGTGCCAAATTCTGCCCGACTGACACGTTAGATCGTCAAAGTCTCGAGCTGGTTGGAAGGTTCTGCCAATGATGGTCCAAAGGTTCTCAATTGAGGAGAGATCCGGCGACCTTAGTGGACAAGGTAGGGTTTGGAAAGCACGAGTAAAAACTCTCGTCGTGTGTGGGCGGTCATCATCCTGCTGAAATGTAAGCCCAGGATGGCTCACCATGAAAGGCAACAATACGGGATGCAGAATGTTGTCGACGTACCGCTGTGCCGTAAGGGTGTCGCGAATGACAGCCAGAGGGGTCCTCCTATGAAAAGAAATGGGAAACCGGACCATAACTCCCGGTTGTCAGGCCATATGGTAGGCGACAGTCAGTTTGGTATCCAAGCTCTGTCTGGTGAGTCACCAGACACGTCTTCGTCCCGGAATCTCATTGACTGGAGTAGAACTGCCTTCAGCGACGAGACTCGCCTAGAACTGAGTCCCTAGAACCAGCGAGGACGTTTCTGGAGGCGTCCCAGGCAGCGGTGGGATACCAGCCTGACTAAATTGTCTTTGCGCTTGCCAAACCCTAGCTTAGTTGTCAACAACGTTGTATGATCTCTCCCCAATCGAGAACATTCGTAGCAGTATGAGCAGGAACCTCAAACCAGCTCGGGGTTTTGACGAGCCAACACGCTGGTTGGACGTAATTTGGCAGGATATCCCTGACGATGTCATCCAAAAACTCTTGTAATCAATGCTAAGCCGAATAACTGTTTGTGTAAGGGATAGAGGTCGACCAACGAGTTGCCCAGTTTGTGAAGCTCTTCTCTTGAATAAATTATCTATCTTTTCTGAAACTGTTAACATATGTTTGCCTGTATATGGACCTCAAGATAATTCCGTTGTGACACGTCATGTTTTTGTTTTTTTTCCCTTCAAGTGCATGTACACATCTTGGTAACAGATGCAGTGCGCGCTTTGTAGCACTGTGTTTAAATGTTTTGTATAAATGCAATTTTTAAGGTGAGGCATTCGGTTTGGGAGCTTGCCATCTGTTTTTAATAAACTATTTTGTGCCTATTCAGTGTCTCCTGAAGTTTTTATAAAATTGAGATTCGATGTTTTTGTTTGACTTGCGACTCATTATGGCGGGGAACAGTTCTGTCCATTAGCTTACATCTTTATTGGACACGTACAGCATCTGGAAGCTGCGGACAGGCCAGGACGTTGAATGTGAACGTAAAATTATAAATTTTCGCTAGTGTATTTTTTCCTTTGCATATATATTGCCCTTCCGACATATCTTGTGTTTCTTCCGGCATTTTGTTTCATGCATTTCGTATGGTGGGGAATATTCTCATTTATTTGAGTTATACATAAAAATTTAACTCTCCTATTTTAAATATAACGTAACTACTGGAAATAGTTTGCTCAGAAATCTGACTTCCATTGAATTATGAAAATTTCATGAAAAATCTTGTTTTGCGCTAATATTAGCGTTTGTCGGGTGATCTGAGTACGGTGTCCCTGGCCTACAGTATGTGCAGTACCTATGAAATACAATGTATAGGATGTATTACTAGTCAGGGTAAATTTTTAAAGATGAATTGAATGGTGAAACGCACTTTACATTTAATTTACTGTAAGCGTGAGAAACCTGTGGTGCATAGTGATGAAATGCGCCATTACTATCGTTCAATAGACATTTCATAACAGAACCAGTTTTATCTAGAATGTTTCTGGTACGTTTCTTTGATTCTCGATTTTTATTACTATTACATACGTGGTCTGACGATCTGATGACTCCTTCTCTGGCAGCGCTGAGCGCTCAGCGATAAAGGGCAGTTTCCGCACGTAGCCAAAGGGGTTTTAACCCAATGGCCACGGAGGGGTGGCAGCAGCTAGCCTGCTCTGGAATAAGTGACTCTCGACACTGGGGAGAATTTAAGACCGACAAGGGCGGACATTTTTAATTACGTCTATTATCTGTACTTATTCAACAAAAAAGGATAGAGTACGTCTAAGCATATCAAAATTATCTCTGCAGTACGATGCATCTAATAAAATATTAACCACAATTCAATCAATAAAAACATAGGAGTTAGAAATTACAGCAAAACTATTAACATTTCAGTTATTAAATGGTGTATATTGTGTATAGTATCTTTGAAAACGCTATCAGGTAAGCCTTGTTTTAAAATATTTGTGTGGTTTGTACGGTTGGTATCCAGTAACTGAAAGAGTTATTCTTCTCACTTGCAAACTACAGCTACTTCTCAAAAAGATTCATTGTTTTATGAAGTTAAATAACATCAAGGGCATGCTTTTTGTTTCGATTTAGCCTCAATACTCTTTAAAAACATACCAAAGGCGTAATTTAACCAGGGCTGTCTTAACGATAATGGGCGCTAGGGTGCGAAAATTCAGCCTCTGCCCCCCACCCTTTGCCAACAAAGGAAAAAGACCAACAAAATTTAATTTTTATGTTCCATTATTTATTTAGTTCTTACTCTAAAATAAAGGCAGCTACATTTTCAGACATCGAGTTCAGTTTTTCTGCCTTTTAAGTTGGCACACTTTTTAATGACATCATCTGCTTTGAAATCTACTCTCGATTCGATACTTACAATGCCTATATTTGTCATTTATCTTGGGTCATGGTTGATCGTAAATAGTTTTTTATTATTTTCAATTTTGGAAATGACCTTTTTTCCTTCTGCTACTGGACAGAAAGTGTTAAATATATGCGTAAATGTTACTTATAATCCGTCTTGATTGAAAAAAATGTTTATTCACATGACCAGTTTCGGTTCCTCTAGAACTATCTTCAGATCTGCAATTTCGGTTACAGGAGTAATCCGCCCACACACAGCAACCGTCACATGGTGTGTCACATTAGAATGTGAAGGTTACTGTGTGTGTGGACGGATTACACCTGTAACCGAAATTGCAGAGCTGAAGATGGTTCTAGAGGAACTGAAACCGGTCATGTGAATAAACATTCTTGCAATCAAGACGGATTACAAGTAACATTGTATAACCAGTGATTGCGGTATCCCATGCGTAAATGTATTGAAACATTTGGAAAAACAGACGTTAGATTATTGGAATAAATATGATTTAACACATCGAGAAGTGTTGTGCTTTTCATTGCAAAAAAAAAAAGAAGTAATTCTAAATCATTAAACAGAGCTTCCCCATCAGTGTCCGATCTACTTTCGTGTGTTAACTTTTGTTCTAGGTTGAGACATTGTGTTTTTCTTCGGTTTCCCTCCACTTATCTGCAGCTTTCAATATTTTACAAAAATGAAAACCTGTTGTTTTGTTGTGTTAACGGATCGAATCTTTCATTTAACAGTAAGATCGCTTTGTAAAGTAAAAAAATTAAAATTTACTTTAAATTTATTTTTTGGGTCTAATATGGACTCATCTGTAGCTCTGTAAGCAAAGTGTCGTCTTCGAGGACTTGAACGAGCAGTTAGGGTGAGTTCAGATTGACATTCTAATTCCTCAGCAATTAATTTTAAATCAACTAGGAATTGTTCAAATGCAATATATGCGCAGACGCCTACATTTTTTTTTTGACCAGATCGATAATTTTGACCGCCTCTGAAAGAAAAACGTCTGACCTTTGCAAAGTTTTGCTTACAGTATTAATTTTTGATAAAATGTTGTTCCATACCACAATTGAACATTTGAACCTGTAAGTTGTTAGTTTTGATATTAATGAACTCGCCATGTTTCTCGTGTCACTGTCATACTTGTCACTGAGAAAAGTAGGGTACAATGCATCATCAATTTTATCCATTTTAAACTAAAGAGTTCTTACTGTATCAGGTACCATTGGGTATTTAAAAGAGGCTTTAGAAGGTAATGCAAAAAAAAAGAAAAAAAACATATTTCCTGAACAACAGAAAAAAAGTTTTAGATTTCCAGCGCACTTCTAGCAGGCATCATTTTCTACCTACCTGAGTGTATGTGTCACACTCGAAACGTAAAAAGCACAAGGATTCATGTCCAATTTTATTGATTGATTTATTTATAAATTTTTTGAGACCTATAGTTCTTCCTCTCATGCTTGACCCATTATCATATCGTTGGCCTCGTAAATCTTCTAGTTCAATATTGCATGATTTTAAGAAATCTGGAAAATAAGTTGCCGACCTTCGTCCAGTGGTATCATTTTCAGGTAAAAAAAACCTAAAAATGTTCTCTTGATGGACGAAAATAAATGAACCTTATAACAACAGTAAGCTGTTCTCTATGTGACATTTCAGTTGTGCAATCCAGAATTACAGAATAGAATTTAGATTGTTTTAAAAGAACAACTATAGAGTTTTAATTGTTCAGAAATTAAATTAATTAGTTTGTTTTGACTATTATAGCCAAGATAATGGAGCATGCCATTCTGAGCACTTTGATTTCCTGAAATTTGTTCTGATGGTATGTTATCAAAGTTAGAAATACATTCCACTAGCTTTAAAAATTTTTCGTTACTTGATTCGAAGAATTTTTCAGTGCATCCTCTAAAAGCTAAATTTTGACGAGCTAAAAACTGTATAATATTGTTTATCCTGTCCAAAACTGCCGTTCACCTCTTTTTCTCGAGGTCTATTTGAGTTTGATGTACAGAATCTATTGTTTGACCATTTAGGAACTCATTTTTTAGATCTTAATATTTTTTAAAGAAAATATGTGACCCTAACTATTTCCATGCCTTTCTAAATGTCTCGGTAAATGTATCCAGTCATTTGAAACCAATCTGACCATTAAACCCAGTGAGATTTACGTCAAAAATCTTACAGTGAATAAAAAATAGCGAATCTGTAAATGTTGAATAAACTAGCCAAACACGAAGAATAATTTCGTTATTTTGTAAATTATTACTATAATACGTATCGTTGAACGACCTAATTTTGCTATCAATAGGATATGTCCATATTTTGATGTGAAATGGTCAATTTTCTGTTAAAGATAGTCTTATTTTATCGGGTATTACGAGGGCTGGAACTTAAACAGTGGCAACTATTTATTCACAACCGATACAAAAGAGTTACATGTTTGCACCTGTTACTGTCCTTCAAAGTAGTCACCAGCGTTGTGTAGAACCAGTAGCACCAGTTGCCAGCGATGTGGAAGATGTAGTATACCGTTAGCAGAGCCTGTTCTGTTGATGGTGCGAATGGAGCGGTCTACTGCCTGTCGAATCTCTGGAACAGTTCCGAAGCGAATGCCACGAAGTGGTTCCTTAATCTTCGGAATCAAATCAAAGTCACAAGGACTTAAATCCGCGGAGTGTGGTGGGTGGTACAGTACTTCCCAGTCCCGACCGAACAGAGCTGCCACAGCTTGCGCAGTATGCGTCCGAGCATTGTCGTGCAAAATGATGGGTGAGTTGCGCAGAAAGGGTCGCCGCCTCTTTCGCGAAGCTGGTCGCAGGTGATGCTACAAAAACGAACAGTAATACTGCGCATTGACGGTCTGCTGTGGAGGAACGTAAAGCGTTAGGATAGCACCATCACATTTGTACACGAGAATCACCATAACTTTCACCATACTGGGGCTCTGACTGAGTTACGGTGATTCTGGTGTACGACTGTGATGGTGTTACCTTAACGCTTTACGTTCCTCCACGGCAGACCGTCAGTGTACAATATTACTGTCCGTTCTTGAAGCATCACCTGCGATTAGCTTTGCGAAAGAAGCGGCGACATTTCTGCGCAACCCACCCATCATTTTGCACGACAATACGAAGGCGCATACAGCGCAAGCTCTGGTTGCTCTGTTCGGTCGATGGGACTGGGAAGTACTGTACCATCCACCACACTCCCCGGACTTAATTCCGACTTGATTCCGAAGATGAAGGAACCACTTCGTGGTATTCGCTTCGGAACTGTTCCAGAGATTCGGCAGGCAGTAGACCGCTCCATTCGCACCATCAACAGAACAGGCTCTGCTAACGGTATACTACACCTTCCACATCGCTGGCAACTGGTTCTACACAACGCTGGTGACTACTTTGAAGGACAGCAACAGGTGCAAACATGTAACTCTTTTGTATCGGTCGTGAATAAATAGTTGCGATTGTTTAAGTTCCAACCCTCGTATTTGTAGTCAGCGAGCAGGGTCATTCGCGGTATTTTCAGAAAATCGTCCATCCAATGGAAATTCAGAGTCATGATTGATTCATATGGAGCAGGCGAGGTACCATTAGCGAGAGTATTCCTTTCTCTTGAAGTAAGTGTCTCTTTTGAAGTAGGTGCATCTTCTGATTGACAAAGATGTCCCTGAAATGCAACATACCATAAGTCAACAATTTAGGCAGGTAGCCAAATGTCGTACCTGAAAGGTTTCCACTGCTAAAAACCGAGGCAATACAGAAATATAATGGGGTATTTTGTACTTGGATATTTTCAGGAAATCATTTTAACAGTTAATTGCGTTATTTTATGTCAATAATAAGTTTTTTCCCTGGTAATTGTACGTATTTACAAAAAAATCGAAATGAAACTAAAATAATTTGAAAACCTGCAAAAATGTTTCCCTCGCGTCATGCGATGCCTGTGGCGTAATTTTTTATGAGCCTTTATCTTTATTGTACTCGCAACGCCTATGCACTATAGTGCCCTGTTCTGGAATCTGCGCCATAAAAAGTGAGTTACACTTTGTGTCTGGTTCCACACTGTAGAAGTACATACATAAAAATTTCGTAAATTTGTTTTTAAAATGGCAAAGAATGGGAATACACGTAAAATATGTTTGCAGTTCGTTCGTAGAGATCCAAATGATGTAGCCAACGTATCAAATGTTTATGTTTGTGAGGATAGTTTCGATATGAAAGTAAACACTTGTGAAAATTATAAATCTGTTTAATTCTCAGTTAAGTACCAAGCCGTGTTACTGCAGAAGCATAATATATTATCACGCACAGACTTTCGTGGTTTTGTTTACATTCGCATGCAGCGCCAACGATTTATATGTGAGAGGTGGCTTTTTCCACAGCTCATGATCATATATGGATAACGGTGACACGGACCTCCGCCGTGCTTCGTCTTGAAGCCGGTGCTGCCCTATTATGTACTCCACAACATTAGCAGACTATGTCCTTCACGATATCTTCTTCTTTACTGTTGTGTGCAGGTAGCAATTGCTTCAAAAAGTAATGTTATGTTGCTTACGCGAATACCACTGTGTCAAGAATGCATTTTCTGACTTTAAATGTGTTCCCTGAGCCTCGGAATCAATCTTTATTGAATGGAAAAAAAATTCGCACGTGCTCGTAAGCGTCTGTTTACATATCAGAATTAACACTCTGCGCATTAAAAAGCGTTATTACAACGTATGTTTTATTAGAATAAGTTTTTTTATGGAAAAAGCATGATATCGCCCAAGAGAATGGAAAACTTAACGCGTGCTGCGTGACAATCGATACCTCGCAGCACGATAGTCACGCGATAGAGATGTAGCGTTTGCCAAGCATACTACCAAATTACCAAGGCGTAATATTATATGAAATAATTAACTGGTTAATTAACTAATTTGGTAATTTATTTGAGGAAATAAACATGGCGTTGGCGCATGTGCTGCTTTTAATATTATGGTTAGCTCCACTGTCTGTGCTTGTCTTACACTAAAAAGTGTTATTGTTACATTATTACTTATTAATATCAAACAGGCGCAGACGGAGGCGCTAATCGCAATAACAATAAGGCGCATATGCGCCATATTTATCTCCCCGAACTGCAAAATTACCTGCCGGGTGGAGTGTCCGAGCGGTTCTAGGCGCTACAGTCTGGAGCTGCGCGACCGCTACGGTCGCAGGTTCGAATCCTGCTTCGGGCATGGATGTGTGTGATGTCCTTAGGTTAGTTACGTATAAGTAGTTCTAAGTTCTAGGGGACTGATGACCTCAAAAGTTAAGTCGCATAGTGCTTACAGCCTTTTTTTTTTTTTTTTGCAAAATTACCTAAAACTTTTTTCTACCTATCCAACCATCATAGGTAGCCTATGAAAAACAAATCTATCCAAATCCAACATACACCATGTGATCAAAAGTATCCAGACACCCCTAAAAACATACGGTTTTCATACTTGGTGCATTGTGCTGCCACCTACTGCCAGGTACTCCATATCAGCGACTTCAGTAGTCATTAGACATCGTGGGAGAGTAGAATGGGGCGCTCCGCGGAACCCACGGACATCGAACGTGGTCCGGTGATTGTCTCTACGCGAGATTTCCACTCTCCTCAACATCCCTAGGTCCACTATTTTCGATGTGATAGTGAAATGGAAATGTAAAGGGACACGTACATCACAAAAGCGTACAGGCCGACCTCGTCCGTTGACTGACAGAGACAGCCGACTGTTGAAGACGGTCGTAAAGTGTAATAGGCAGACATCAATCCAAACCATCACACAGGAATTCCAAACTGCGTCCGGATCCACTGCAAGTACTATAATAGCTAGGCGGAAGGTGAGAACACTTGGATTTCATGGTCGAGCGGCTGCTCATAAGCCACACATCACGCCGGTAAATGCCAAACGGCGCCTCTCTTAGTGTAACGAGCGTATACATTGGACGATTGAACAGTGGAAAAGCGTTGTGTGGAGTGGCGAATCACAGTACGCGATGTGACGATCCGATGGCAGGGTGCGTGTATGGCGAATGCCCGGTGAACGTCATCCGCCAGCGTGTGTAGTGCCAGCAGTAGAATTCGGAGGCCGTGGTGTTACGGCGTGGTCGTGTTTTTCATGGAGGGGCTTGCACCCCTTGTTCTTTTGCGTGGCAGTGTCACAGCACAGGGCTACATTGATGTTTTAAGCGTCTTCTTGCTTCCCACTGTTGAAGAGTATTTCGGGGATGGCGATTGCATCGTTCAACACGGTCGACCACCTGTTCATAATGCACGGCCTGTGGCACAGAGTACACGACAATAACATCCCTGTAACGGACTGGCCTGCACAAAGTCCTGACCTGAATCCTATAGAACACCTTTGGGATGTTTTGGAACGCCGAATTCGTGGCAGGCCTCACCGACCGACATCGATACCTCTCCTCAGTGCAGCACTCCGTAAAGAATGGGCTGCCATTCCCCAAGAAACCTCCCAGCACCTGATTTGACGTACGCCTGCGAGAGTGGAAGCTGTCATCAAGGCTAAGGGTGGGCCAACACCATACCGATGGAGGGCGCCACGAATTTGTAAGTCATTTTCAGCCAGGTGTCCGGATACTTTTGTCCACATAGTGTACATAGCGAAGAGTTTGTTTTTAACTTAACTAAAATGTACTTATCAGACAGAGAAAGACTGTGAGCTATAGCAGACTGCTTATTAATTCTTTCTTTTTCCTCAAGTTTTCTTTTTTTTTTTATTAGTGTTGTTGTTACTGTCTGGTTTAGTTTCCCGCGTTTTTGCGGTATGAAGTATCGTGTTAAAATGTCTGGCTGATGTAACAGGAAATCTGTCGCACAGTAGAAAGGCTAAAAGTACGGATGTAATCTATCATTCTTTCCCGAATGACATTCAACGGCAGAAATCCTGGATTGCGAAGTGCCAACGAAAAGTCCGTTTCAACGTCACATCAACTGTATGTTCGGTACAATTTACACCCAATGAATACGTCTTCGACTGGCAAGCAGAACTACTTGCTTTTAGATTGTTTCCAACGGCATCGGGCTAGAAGTTATACCAACATTATTGCATGGGTAATCTAAGCATTGGTTGGGAACGCCGTGTGTGTATTACGTTAACATTTCCTGTCGCACGTCTCCACTATCTGCAACGGCAGTCGGGTTATTCCATTCACTCCGCCACCCGCCTGCGCTAGCCGTCTTCTTCTCCTGTGTCACTTATACTTGCCCGTCGCATGTCGCAACTGTGCCTAAAGCTCCAAGAGGCGGATTTGTAAAAAAAATGTTGGTGCCTGTATTTTTACAAGTGTAATGAATGTCTGTTCAGTAATTTTCTAAAGTGGCAGATTGCATACGGTATAAGGCTTCCGCCTTGCGATACCTAGGTACCTGCACCGGGGTACCTCGAACCACTTGTACACCCTGGTAAAGACGGCCACGCATTTAACAGATCGTTTTGAACTTGGCGGTTTACATTTAGTTTTCATTGCTTGACTTATATTTCTAGAAGATGATTCTCGACCTGTTTATCTTACCGTGGCATATTCCTTTACGAAATTGTGCTGTGGAGTTTTAGAAATTCTTGAAGTTATTATTCTATCTTGTATTTTCAAGAGTGCTGTCCATTTTCCAAATCTGTACCAGGAATCGGTGCGACTCGTATATCTGCCTATTCTTTCATAACCATGGTCTAGTAAACGACAAGCGCATCTGGTAAGCCAAAAACACTGTATCGTCGAGTAAAGAGACTTGTCTAGGAGTAATGTTGCAAAGTGGAACGAAATAGAACGCACTCTTAACGTTGATTGTAAGGGAGGCGAATGGTGAGCTTGGGTTTAATGGCAGAATTTTAGGAAAGTGTAGCTCATCTACAAACGAAACTGCGTATAGAACATTAGGGCGACCCGTTCTTCAGTACTGCTAGTATGTATGGGAGCCTCACCAGATCAGATTACAGGGAGACACGGATAAAACTGAGAGGTCTGCTGGTAGATTTATTACCGGTAGGTTCGATCAACACGGGGACTGCGAAAATGCTCCGTGAACTCAAACGGGTATCCACAGAGAGGAGATGTTCTTTCCGCAAAACACTGTTGCGAACGCTCAGAGAACCGGCATTGGCGACAGTCTACGGGACGCTTCTACTCACACCGAGGTACGTCTCGCGTAAAGGTTGCGAAGACAAGATGAGAGAAATCAAGGCTCGTGCGGACGCATGTAGACAATCACTCTTCCGTCGCTCCATTTGCATGTGGGACAGGAAAGGGAATGCCTCGCAGTGGTACATGCACGTACGGCGGTTTTTGGGGTGTGTATGTAGGTATAGAAGTAGATATCGTGTTGGAAACTTAAGTTTATCACTAATAAACTTGGTGTGTATGGGTAAGCGTGTCTGGTAGTCAGATCGTTTCCATAAACGACGACTAGTGCGCTTGCGATTGTTTGTTATACATATCGGAACTCCGAGCTACCATTGAAATCTGTAAAGATTTATCCCCTTAACGATCGGTAGAGAATATTTTACACCTTTCAGTTTATGCAATATTGGTAATACAGGGTCTTTCAAAACTAATATACAGATTTTAAGGCTTTCTAACACACATTACATTCACCTTGCAATTATAAATAATACAACAAATGAAACAGAAACGCAAACAGTTTTTCTTACAATTATTCATTGTGAACACCGATCACACATAGAGTCGATAGACGAGTTGTTCTGACACAGTGATCAATGAGTCAGGAGTAACTGTTGGAGTACCACTGTTTCTCAAGTCGGATAGATCAGCTGGTATCGGAGGCACAAACACGTGATCGCGTCAGATCGTGTGTGAACGTGGAGGTCATGCATAAAGTGCTGTGTCAAACGGCCCCTTGCTCTCAAGCCACCGGTGGGATACAACTTCGTTTAACCAGTCGCATGCTGAGTTATGTCAGTGAGTCGGCGCACCATATTGCTCCCAAATAAAGATGTATTGTTCAGCTTCTTCCCATTGAGGCAGGGGCCATAGCTGTAGCACACGCCGGCACGGTAGCTCAGCGTGTTCGGTCACAGGGTTAGCTGCCCTCTGCAATAAAAAACTGAGTCAACGGCTCAACACTGAACTTGAAAGGGTGTCATGGGACATCCGCACAGAACAAATGCAACGAACAATATCGCACAATATGATAACAAAGAAAAAAAAGCGGTCAGCGCGACAGAATGTCAATTTTAAGGGCCCGGGTTCGATTCCCGGTTGGGTCGGAGATTCTCTCTGCTCAGGGAGTGGGTGTTGTGTTGTCATAATCATCTTAATTTCATCCCCATCAACGCCCAAGTCGCCGAAGTGGCGTCTAATCGAAAGACTTGCACGCGGCGAACGGAATACCCGACGAAAGGCCCTAGTCACACGACATTTACATTTTTATTTTTGTCATTCCATAATCTTCCCACTGTGAACAGGTATACAAACAAAACAATTGCAAGTTAAACGTAATAAATGCTACAACGCCTTAAAACCGGTATGTTCATTTTGATACACCCTGTACATGAAACTAAATTTGCTTTTGGTCAGAAGGTAGTAATGTTGAAATTATTTCTTCTCTAAAATTACGCTTCGTAGTTTGTCGAGCTACACTATCATGTTGTTGTTGTTGCGGTCTTCAGTCCAGAGAGTGGTTTGATGCAGCTCTCCATGCTACTCTATCCTGTGCAAGCTTCTTCATCTCCCAGTACCTACTGCAACCTACATCCTTCTGAATCTATTTAGTTTATTCATCTATTGGTCTCCCTCTACGAATTTTACCCTCACGCTGCCCTCCAATACTAAATTGGTGATCCCTTGAAGCCTCAGAACAAGTCCAGCCAACCGATCCCTTCTTCCAGTCAAGTTGTGGCACAAATTCCTCTTTTCCCCAATTCTATTCAATACCTCCTCATTAGTTATGTGATCTACCCATCTAATCTTCAGCATGCATCTGTAGCACCACATTTCAAAAGCTTCTATTCTCTTCTTGTCTAAACTATTTATCGTCCACGTCTCACTTCCATACATGGCTGCACTCCACACAAATCCTTTCAGAAACGACTTCCTGACTTTTAAATCTACACTCGATGTTAACAAATTTCTCTTCTTCAGAAAGGCTTTCCTTGCCATTGCCAGACTACATTTTATATCCTCTCTACTTCGACCATCATCAGTTATTTTGCTCCTCAAATAGCAAAACTCTTCTACTACTTAATGTGTCTCATTTACTAATCTAAGTCCCTCAACATCACCCGATTTCATTCGACTGCATTCCATTGTCCTCTTTTGCTTTTGTTGATGTTCATCTTACATCCTCCTTTCAAGACACTCTCCATTTTGTTCAACTACTCTTTCAGGTCCTTCGCTGTCTCTGACAGAATTACAATGTCATCGGCGAACCTCAAAGTTTTTATTTGTTC
Source organism: Schistocerca piceifrons (assembly GCF_021461385.2). Classification (NCBI taxonomy): domain Eukaryota; kingdom Metazoa; phylum Arthropoda; class Insecta; order Orthoptera; family Acrididae; genus Schistocerca; species Schistocerca piceifrons. The sequence continues at coordinate 822,880,700 of NC_060141.1, forward strand.
TCCATGGATTTTAATTCCTATTCCGAATTTTTCTTTTGTTTCCTTTACTGCTTGATCAATATACAGACTGAACAACATCGGGGGTAGGCTACCCCCTGTCTCACTCCCTTCCGAACCACTGCTTTCCGTTTCATGCCCCTCGACTCATATAACTGACATCTTGTTTCTGTACAAATTGTAAATAGCCTTTCGCTCCCTGTATTTTACCCTTGCCACCTTCAGAATTTGAAAGAGCGTATTCCAGTCAACATTTTCAAAAGCTTTCTCTAAGTCTACAAATGCTAGAAACGTAGATTTGCTTTTCCTTAATCTATCTTCTAAGGTATTCGTAGGGTCAGTACTGCCTCACGTGTTCTAACATTTCTACGGAATCCAAACTGATCTTCCCCGAGGTCGGCTTCTACCAGTTGTTCCATTCGTCTGTAAAGAATTCGTGTTAGTATTTTGCAGCTGTGACTTATTAAACTGATAGTTCGATAATTTTCACATCTGTCAGCATCTGCTTTCTTTGGGATTCGAATTATTGTATTCTTTTTGAACTATGGGGATATTTCGCCTGTTTCATACATCTTGCTCACCAAATGCTAGAAGTTTGTCAGGGCTGACTCTCCCAAGGCTATCAGTAGTTCTAATGGAATGTTGTCTACTCTCGGGGCCTTGTTTCGAGTTAGGTGTTTCAGTGCTTTGTCAAACTCTTCACGCAGTATCATATCTCCCATTACATCTTCATCTACATCCTCTTCCTTTTCCATAATATTGTCCTCAAGAACATCGCCCTTGTGTAGATCCTGTATATATTCCTTCCACCTTTCTGCTTTCACTTCTTTGCTTAGAACTGTGTTTCCATGTGAGCTCTTTATATTCAAACAAGTGGTACTCTTTTCTCGAAAGGTCTCTTTAATTTTCCTGTAGGCAGTATCTATCTTACTCCTAATGATATATGCCTCTACATACTTACATTTGTCCTCTATCCATCCATGTTTAGCCATTTTGCACTTACTTCAATCTCATTTTTGAGATGTTTGTATTCCTTTTCGCCTGCTTCATTTACACCATTTTTATATTTTCTCCTTTCATCAATTAAATTCAATATTTCTTCTGTTACCCAAGGATTTTTACTAGCCCTCGTCTTTTTACCTACTTGATCCTCTGCTGCCTTCGCTATTTCATTTCTCAAAGCTACCCATTCTTCTTCTACTGTATTTCTTTCTCCCATTCTAGTCAATTGTTCGCTAATGCTCTTCCTGAAACTCTGTAAAACCTCTGGTTTAGTCAGTTTATCTAGGTCTCGTCTCCTCAAATTGCCACGTCTTTGCAGTTTCTTCAGTTTTAATCTACAGGTCATAACCAATAGATTGTGGTGAGAGTCCACATCTGCCCCTGGAAATGTCTTACAATTTAAAACCTGGTTCCTGAATCACTGTCTTACCATTGTATAATGTATCTGAAACCTTCCAGTATTTTCAGGCCTCTCCCTTGTATACAACTTTCTTTCATGATTCTTGAACCAAGTGTTAGCTATGATTAAGTTATACTCTGTGCAAAATTCTACCAGGCGACTTAATTCCTTACCCCCATTCGATATTCACCTACGTTTCCTTGTCTTGCTTTTCCTACTATTCCAGTCACCTATGACCATACAGTAAAGCTGCATGCCCTTGCTTTCAGCCGTTCGCAGTACCAGCACAACAAGGCCGTTTTGGTTAGTGTTACAAGGTCAGATCAGTGAATCATCCAGGCTGTTGCCCCTGCAACTACTGAAAAGGCTCCTGCCCCTCTTCAGGAACCACACGTTTGTCTGGCCTCTCAACAGATACCTCTCCATTGTGGCTGCACGGTTGCACCTACGGTACGGCTATCTGTATCGCTGAGGTGCGCAAGGTCCATGGTTCATGAGTGGGGGAGGGGGGGGGGTAATGCTACATTTGTACCTTGGGTACATATTAAGACCAGAAAAAATATTATATAACTATATTAACCGCTGCTCATTTATGTTTCTGTTGGTATTCGACTCTTGCGATGCGCGTCTCTAGTAAGTAACGCTAGCAATCTTTTGATAACGGCTGAAGTTCTAAACCAGATATGTTGTGAAATGAGGTCGCCGCTAATAACGACGCGATAAAGCAATTTGACCAACTCGGTTCAATGTCCTGATAACTCTCAATTCTTCGGGAATAGACTGAAAATGTGTAGTTTTCTCTCCCTTAACCCAGTAATGATAGCAAGAAATGTACGCTCTCCAATTTAACCACATAAACGAGGATGCCTTCATCAAGTCATCACCGTAACCACATCTCTTTTCAGCTTACTGTTATGTAAAATGACGTGGAATTTATAGATTCCGCGAAACATACTCTGGGCCGAAAACTCCATTACTACTGGCAAGGAGTCGCTGGGGACGACTTTCTTGTCAAACGCTATCCGTATTCTTACCGGGTTATGTTTGGATAACAAATCAAGGTTAGGGAGACGTCTACGGATTCATTGCAGGGGTACAGACAGACTGTCTTGCGAACATCTTTTGAACACGCTTTCGGAAATGTATCTTTATCAGCTAGGTCGACAACCCACAGCAACAGAAATATTTTAGACCACGCAGATACAAGAGGCCTAACCTAGTTGACGGCGTTAGTATAGAGACGGGGATTAATGACCATTATGTCATCAGAGCAACATTGGTTACTAAAATAATCAAACAAAAAGGTTAGGAGAGTTTTTCTGCAAGAAGGATCTCGTGCGTAGCTCAGCTTGCCCTTTTCTCGCAGGAAATCCTGCGAACCACGTATGGAGGGCAACGAGTGGGTTATCTATTCATTGCAGGGGTACAGACAGACTGTCTTGCGAACATCTTATGAACACGCTATCCGAAATGTATCTTTATCAGCTACGTCGACAACCCACAGCAACAGAAATATTTTAGACCACGCAGATACAAGAGGCCTAACCTAGTTGACGGCGTTAGTATAGAGACGGGGATTAATGACCATTATGTCATCAGAGCAACATTGGTTACTAAAATAATCAAACAAAAAGGTTAGGAGAGTTTTTCTGCAAGAAGGATCTCGTGCGTAGCTCAGCTTGCCCTTTTCTCGCAGGAAATCCTGCGAACCACGTATGGAGGGCAACGGGTGGGTTATCTATTCATTGCAGGGGTACAGACAGACTGTCTTGCGAACATCTTATGAACACGCTATCCGAAATGTATCTTTATCAGCTACGTCGACAACCCACAGCAACAGAAATATTTTAGACCACGCAGATACAAGAGGCCTAACCTAGTTGACGGCGTTAGTATAGAGACGGGGATTAATGACCATTATGTCATCAGAGCAACATTGGTTACTAAAATAATCAAACAAAAAGGTTAGGAGAGTTTTTCTGCAAGAAGGATCTCGTGCGTAGCTCAGCTTGCCCTTTTCTCGCAGGAAATCCTGCGAACCACGTATGGAGGGCAACGGGTGGGTTATCTATTCATTGCAGGGGTACAGACAGACTGTCTTGCGAACATCTTATGAACACGCTATCCGAAATGTATCTTTATCAGCTACGTCGACAACCCACAGCAACAGAAATATTTTAGACCACGCAGATACAAGAGGCCTAACCTAGTTGACGGCGTTAGTATAGAGACGGGGATTAATGACCATTATGTCATCAGAGCAACATTGGTTACTAAAATAATCAAACAAAAAGGTTAGGAGAGTTTTTCTGCAAGAAGGATCTCGTGCGTAGCTCAGCTTGCCCTTTTCTCGCAGGAAATCCTGCGAACCACGTATGGAGGGCAACGGGTGGGTTATCTATTCATTGCAGGGGTACAGACAGACTGTCTTGCGAACATCTTATGAACACGCTATCCGAAATGTATCTTTATCAGCTACGTCGACAACCCACAGCAACAGAAATATTTTAGACCACGCAGATACAAGAGGCCTAACCTAGTTGACGGCGTTAGTATAGAGACGGGGATTAATGACCATTATGTCATCAGAGCAACATTGGTTACTAAAATAATCAAACAAAAAGGTTAGGAGAGTTTTTCTGCAAGAAGGATCTCGTGCGTAGCTCAGCTTGCCCTTTTCTCGCAGGAAATCCTGCGAACCACGTATGGAGGGCAACGGGTGGGTTATCTATTCATTGCAGGGGTACAGACAGACTGTCTTGCGAACATCTTATGAACACGCTATCCGAAATGTATCTTTATCAGCTACGTCGACAACCCACAGCAACAGAAATATTTTAGACCACGCAGATACAAGAGGCCTAACCTAGTTGACGGCGTTAGTATAGAGACGGGGATTAATGACCATTATGTCATCAGAGCAACATTGGTTACTAAAATAATCAAACAAAAAGGTTAGGAGAGTTTTTCTGCAAGAAGGATCTCGTGCGTAGCTCAGCTTGCCCTTTTCTCGCAGGAAATCCTGCGAACCACGTATGGAGGGCAACGGGTGGGTTATCTATTCATTGCAGGGGTACAGACAGACTGTCTTGCGAACATCTTATGAACACGCTATCCGAAATGTATCTTTATCAGCTACGTCGACAACCCACAGCAACAGAAATATTTTAGACCACGCAGATACAAGAGGCCTAACCTAGTTGACGGCGTTAGTATAGAGACGGGGATTAATGACCATTATGTCATCAGAGCAACATTGGTTACTAAAATAATCAAACAAAAAGGTTAGGAGAGTTTTTCTGCAAGAAGGATCTCGTGCGTAGCTCAGCTTGCCCTTTTCTCGCAGGAAATCCTGCGAACCACGTATGGAGGGCAACGGGTGGGTTATCTATTCATTGCAGGGGTACAGACAGACTGTCTTGCGAACATCTTATGAACACGCTATCCGAAATGTATCTTTATCAGCTACGTCGACAACCCACAGCAACAGAAATATTTTAGACCACGCAGATACAAGAGGCCTAACCTAGTTGACGGCGTTAGTATAGAGACGGGGATTAATGACCATTATGTCATCAGAGCAACATTGGTTACTAAAATAATCAAACAAAAAGGTTAGGAGAGTTTTTCTGCAAGAAGGATCTCGTGCGTAGCTCAGCTTGCCCTTTTCTCGCAGGAAATCCTGCGAACCACGTATGGAGGGCAACGGGTGGGTTATCTATTCATTGCAGGGGTACAGACAGACTGTCTTGCGAACATCTTATGAACACGCTATCCGAAATGTATCTTTATCAGCTACGTCGACAACCCACAGCAACAGAAATATTTTAGACCACGCAGATACAAGAGGCCTAACCTAGTTGACGGCGTTAGTATAGAGACGGGGATTAATGACCATTATGTCATCAGAGCAACATTGGTTACTAAAATAATCAAACAAAAAGGTTAGGAGAGTTTTTCTGCAAGAAGGATCTCGTGCGTAGCTCAGCTTGCCCTTTTCTCGCAGGAAATCCTGCGAACCACGTATGGAGGGCAACGGGTGGGTTATCTATTCATTGCAGGGGTACAGACAGACTGTCTTGCGAACATCTTATGAACACGCTATCCGAAATGTATCTTTATCAGCTACGTCGACAACCCACAGCAACAGAAATATTTTAGACCACGCAGATACAAGAGGCCTAACCTAGTTGACGGCGTTAGTATAGAGACGGGGATTAATGACCATTATGTCATCAGAGCAACATTGGTTACTAAAATAATCAAACAAAAAGGTTAGGAGAGTTTTTCTGCAAGAAGGATCTCGTGCGTAGCTCAGCTTGCCCTTTTCTCGCAGGAAATCCTGCGAACCACGTATGGAGGGCAACGAGTGGGTTATCTATTCATTGCAGGGGTACAGACAGACTGTCTTGCGAACATCTTATGAACACGCTATCCGAAATGTATCTTTATCAGCTACGTCGACAACCCACAGCAACAGAAATATTTTAGACCACGCAGATACAAGAGGCCTAACCTAGTTGACGGCGTTAGTATAGAGACGGGGATTAATGACCATTATGTCATCAGAGCAACATTGGTTACTAAAATAATCAAACAAAAAGGTTAGGAGAGTTTTTCTGCAAGAAGGATCTCGTGCGTAGCTCAGCTTGCCCTTTTCTCGCAGGAAATCCTGCGAACCACGTATGGAGGGCAACGGGTGGGTTATCTATTCATTGCAGGGGTACAGACAGACTGTCTTGCGAACATCTTATGAACACGCTATCCGAAATGTATCTTTATCAGCTACGTCGACAACCCACAGCAACAGAAATATTTTAGACCACGCAGATACAAGAGGCCTAACCTAGTTGACGGCGTTAGTATAGAGACGGGGATTAATGACCATTATGTCATCAGAGCAACATTGGTTACTAAAATAATCAAACAAAAAGGTTAGGAGAGTTTTTCTGCAAGAAGGATCTCGTGCGTAGCTCAGCTTGCCCTTTTCTCGCAGGAAATCCTGCGAACCACGTATGGAGGGCAACGGGTGGGTTATCTATTCATTGCAGGGGTACAGACAGACTGTCTTGCGAACATCTTATGAACACGCTATCCGAAATGTATCTTTATCAGCTACGTCGACAACCCACAGCAACAGAAATATTTTAGACCACGCAGATACAAGAGGCCTAACCTAGTTGACGGCGTTAGTATAGAGACGGGGATTAATGACCATTATGTCATCAGAGCAACATTGGTTACTAAAATAATCAAACAAAAAGGTTAGGAGAGTTTTTCTGCAAGAAGGATCTCGTGCGTAGCTCAGCTTGCCCTTTTCTCGCAGGAAATCCTGCGAACCACGTATGGAGGGCAACGGGTGGGTTATCTATTCATTGCAGGGGTACAGACAGACTGTCTTGCGAACATCTTATGAACACGCTATCCGAAATGTATCTTTATCAGCTACGTCGACAACCCACAGCAACAGAAATATTTTAGACCACGCAGATACAAGAGGCCTAACCTAGTTGACGGCGTTAGTATAGAGACGGGGATTAATGACCATTATGTCATCAGAGCAACATTGGTTACTAAAATAATCAAACAAAAAGGTTAGGAGAGTTTTTCTGCAAGAAGGATCTCGTGCGTAGCTCAGCTTGCCCTTTTCTCGCAGGAAATCCTGCGAACCACGTATGGAGGGCAACGGGTGGGTTATCTATTCATTGCAGGGGTACAGACAGACTGTCTTGCGAACATCTTATGAACACGCTATCCGAAATGTATCTTTATCAGCTACGTCGACAACCCACAGCAACAGAAATATTTTAGACCACGCAGATACAAGAGGCCTAACCTAGTTGACGGCGTTAGTATAGAGACGGGGATTAATGACCATTATGTCATCAGAGCAACATTGGTTACTAAAATAATCAAACAAAAAGTTTAGGAGAGTTTTTCTGCAAGAAGGATCTCGTGCGTAGCTCAGCTTGCCCTTTTCTCGCAGGAAATCCTGCGAACCACGTATGGAGGGCAACGGGTGGGTTATCTATTCATTGCAGGGGTACAGACAGACTGTCTTGCGAACATCTTATGAACACGCTATCCGAAATGTATCTTTATCAGCTACGTCGACAACCCACAGCAACAGAAATATTTTAGACCACGCAGATACAAGAGGCCTAACCTAGTTGACGGCGTTAGTATAGAGACGGGGATTAATGACCATTATGTCATCAGAGCAACATTGGTTACTAAAATAATCAAACAAAAAGGTTAGGAGAGTTTTTCTGCAAGAAGGATCTCGTGCGTAGCTCAGCTTGCCCTTTTCTCGCAGGAAATCCTGCGAACCACGTATGGAGGGCAACGGGTGGGTTATCTATTCATTGCAGGGGTACAGACAGACTGTCTTGCGAACATCTTATGAACACGCTATCCGAAATGTATCTTTATCAGCTACGTCGACAACCCACAGCAACAGAAATATTTTAGACCACGCAGATACAAGAGGCCTAACCTAGTTGACGGCGTTAGTATAGAGACGGGGATTAATGACCATTATGTCATCAGAGCAACATTGGTTACTAAAATAATCAAACAAAAAGGTTAGGAGAGTTTTTCTGCAAGAAGGATCTCGTGCGTAGCTCAGCTTGCCCTTTTCTCGCAGGAAATCCTGCGAACCACGTATGGAGGGCAACGGGTGGGTTATCTATTCATTGCAGGGGTACAGACAGACTGTCTTGCGAACATCTTATGAACACGCTATCCGAAATGTATCTTTATCAGCTACGTCGACAACCCACAGCAACAGAAATATTTTAGACCACGCAGATACAAGAGGCCTAACCTAGTTGACGGCGTTAGTATAGAGACGGGGATTAATGACCATTATGTCATCAGAGCAACATTGGTTACTAAAATAATCAAACAAAAAGGTTAGGAGAGTTTTTCTGCAAGAAGGATCTCGTGCGTAGCTCAGCTTGCCCTTTTCTCGCAGGAAATCCTGCGAACCACGTATGGAGGGCAACGGGTGGGTTATCTATTCATTGCAGGGGTACAGACAGACTGTCTTGCGAACATCTTATGAACACGCTATCCGAAATGTATCTTTATCAGCTACGTCGACAACCCACAGCAACAGAAATATTTTAGACCACGCAGATACAAGAGGCCTAACCTAGTTGACGGCGTTAGTATAGAGACGGGGATTAATGACCATTATGTCATCAGAGCAACATTGGTTACTAAAATAATCAAACAAAAAGGTTAGGAGAGTTTTTCTGCAAGAAGGATCTCGTGCGTAGCTCAGCTTGCCCTTTTCTCGCAGGAAATCCTGCGAACCACGTATGGAGGGCAACGGGTGGGTTATCTATTCATTGCAGGGGTACAGACAGACTGTCTTGCGAACATCTTATGAACACGCTATCCGAAATGTATCTTTATCAGCTACGTCGACAACCCACAGCAACAGAAATATTTTAGACCACGCAGATACAAGAGGCCTAACCTAGTTGACGGCGTTAGTATAGAGACGGGGATTAATGACCATTATGTCATCAGAGCAACATTGGTTACTAAAATAATCAAACAAAAAGGTTAGGAGAGTTTTTCTGCAAGAAGGATCTCGTGCGTAGCTCAGCTTGCCCTTTTCTCGCAGGAAATCCTGCGAACCACGTATGGAGGGCAACGGGTGGGTTATCTATTCATTGCAGGGGTACAGACAGACTGTCTTGCGAACATCTTATGAACACGCTATCCGAAATGTATCTTTATCAGCTACGTCGACAACCCACAGCAACAGAAATATTTTAGACCACGCAGATACAAGAGGCCTAACCTAGTTGACGGCGTTAGTATAGAGACGGGGATTAATGACCATTATGTCATCAGAGCAACATTGGTTACTAAAATAATCAAACAAAAAGGTTAGGAGAGTTTTTCTGCAAGAAGGATCTCGTGCGTAGCTCAGCTTGCCCTTTTCTCGCAGGAAATCCTGCGAACCACGTATGGAGGGCAACGAGTGGGTTATCTATTCATTGCAGGGGTACAGACAGACTGTCTTGCGAACATCTTATGAACACGCTATCCGAAATGTATCTTTATCAGCTACGTCGACAACCCACAGCAACAGAAATATTTTAGACCACGCAGATACAAGAGGCCTAACCTAGTTGACGGCGTTAGTATAGAGACGGGGATTAATGACCATTATGTCATCAGAGCAACATTGGTTACTAAAATAATCAAACAAAAAGGTTAGGAGAGTTTTTCTGCAAGAAGGATCTCGTGCGTAGCTCAGCTTGCCCTTTTCTCGCAGGAAATCCTGCGAACCACGTATGGAGGGCAACGGGTGGGTTATCTATTCATTGCAGGGGTACAGACAGACTGTCTTGCGAACATCTTATGAACACGCTATCCGAAATGTATCTTTATCAGCTACGTCGACAACCCACAGCAACAGAAATATTTTAGACCACGCAGATACAAGAGGCCTAACCTAGTTGACGGCGTTAGTATAGAGACGGGGATTAATGACCATTATGTCATCAGAGCAACATTGGTTACTAAAATAATCAAACAAAAAGGTTAGGAGAGTTTTTCTGCAAGAAGGATCTCGTGCGTAGCTCAGCTTGCCCTTTTCTCGCAGGAAATCCTGCGAACCACGTATGGAGGGCAACGGGTGGGTTATCTATTCATTGCAGGGGTACAGACAGACTGTCTTGCGAACATCTTATGAACACGCTATCCGAAATGTATCTTTATCAGCTACGTCGACAACCCACAGCAACAGAAATATTTTAGACCACGCAGATACAAGAGGCCTAACCTAGTTGACGGCGTTAGTATAGAGACGGGGATTAATGACCATTATGTCATCAGAGCAACATTGGTTACTAAAATAATCAAACAAAAAGGTTAGGAGAGTTTTTCTGCAAGAAGGATCTCGTGCGTAGCTCAGCTTGCCCTTTTCTCGCAGGAAATCCTGCGAACCACGTATGGAGGGCAACGGGTGGGTTATCTATTCATTGCAGGGGTACAGACAGACTGTCTTGCGAACATCTTATGAACACGCTATCCGAAATGTATCTTTATCAGCTACGTCGACAACCCACAGCAACAGAAATATTTTAGACCACGCAGATACAAGAGGCCTAACCTAGTTGACGGCGTTAGTATAGAGACGACATAAAGCATTTGAGACGGTGCCGCACTGCAGACTGCCGACGAAGGTACGATCGTACGGAACACCTTTACAGATATGTGAGTTGCTCGAGGACTTCTTAAGCTATACCATCCAGAATGTCGTCCTCGACGGCGAGTGTTCATCAGAGACAAGGGTATCATCAAGAGTGCCCTAGGGAAGTGTAGCAGGACCACTGTTATTTTGCACAGGTTAAGCAGCAGTGTGCGGCTGTTTGCTGATGGTGCTGTGCTGTATGGGAAGGTGTCGTCGATGAGTGACTGAAGGAGGGCACAAGATGACTTAGACAAAATTTCTAGTTGGTGTGATGAATGGCTGCTAGCTCTAAATGTAAAAAAAAAAAAAAGTAAGTTAATGCAGGTGAATAGGGAAAAGAAACCCACAACGTTCGAATACAGAATCAGTAGTGTCCTGCTCGACATTGTCACATCGATTAAACATCTCGGCGTAACGTCGCAAAGCGATAAGAAACGGAACGAGCATGAAAGGATTGTAATAGGAAAGGCGAACTTTCGACTTCCGTTACTGGGAGAATTTTTAGGGAAAATCTGAAAAGGAGACCTCATGTAGGACACTTGTACGATCGATTACTGAGAACTGCTCGACTGTTTGGGATTCGCACCAGGTCGAATTAAAGGGAGACGGCACAGGAAGCCATAGCCAGGCTGCTAGATTTGTTACCGGTAACACGCGAGTATTACGGAGACGCCTCAGGAAGTCAAATGGGAACCGATGGAGGGAAGGTGACATTCTTTTCGAGGAGTACTGTTGAGAAAATGTAGAGAACCGACATTTGAGACTGATTGTAGAACAATTCCACTGACACCAATGTACATTTCGCTTAAGGACCACGAAGATGAAATTAGGGAGATTAGGGCTCGTTAGAGGCATATAGAAAGCAGTTTTTCCCTCGCTCTGTTTGCGAGTGGAACAGAAAAGGAACTGACTAGTAGTGGTGCAGGGTACCCTCCACCATGCACCATACGGTGGCTTGCAGAGTACGTACGCAGATGTAGATGAATCTCTAGCGGCTTTTTTCGGGACAAACTCACCGCCACGGTGCTGTCAGAGAAGGCGTCGGTTTCTGCGGCGCTGTTCCCACACGCCGAGGCGCACGTAATTCGACGAATTCCCGTGTAGTCTCTCAACGCCAAGACAGTAGCCGGCGTCAAGGTTGAAATTATTGTTGCGGAATCTGTTCCCTGTGGCTCCTCTGATGACAAAATATGTAAAGCGCTTTTAATGTTCAACGCATATTTTCAGGGGGTCTCAAAAAACACCGACAAACTTTAGGGACAGGTTCGTTACACCAGAACGAAAAATAAAAGTCTGTTAAACAGCGGCTTTAAAGCGCATACGTTAAGAGGCATCGCCACTTGTTGATCTTAGTTATTATGAAACACATCTCTTCCACTGCAAGCTCTTTGCTTTCCAGATTTTGGGAGGAGATAGTCTGGACCAAAACGAGAAAAAAATGTCCAGTAATCATGGGCTCTAAAAGCTATGATCACTCGTTCAGTACAAGAGACATGTTTCGCTAAGTTTTGATCTAATAACAGTGCTGTAACTGTTACAGTTAGTTAAGCCAAGCGGAAAATTACGAAAAAATTTAGAAATGTGGCACGCTTCGCTAACAACTCCCTTCGCTTCAGTTGTGTTAAATAAAGCCGGCCGGAGTGGCCGAGCGGTTCTAGGCGCTACAGTCTGGAACCGCGCGACCGCTACGGTCGCAGGTTCGAATCCTGCCTCGGGCATGGATGTGTGTGATGTTCTTAGGTTAGTTAGGTTTAAGTAGTTCTAAGTTCTAGGGGACTGATGACATCAGAAGTTAAGTCCCATAGTGCTCAGAGCCATTTGAACCATTTTTTGTTAAATAAATTTCGTAATATTCCTTACTAGTTGTAAATGTTTACATGGGTCGTCGAGCAGTTACACCATACCCCGTGCCGGGAACTCGTCACCGTCTAGCCAGCATCTAAAACGCGTACGCAGAAGTGAGAATGTTTCTCATAGAACCGCTACGTACACTACTGATCCCTACATGTCTCACGCCATTACACGCAACTGTGACGTCACACCACGGGCACATGCGACCTACTGTTTAGCACCAAATGTTCTCCGTCACTTCAATGTCTGTATCGATATACATACCCCGTAAACCATTGTGAAGTGCATGGCGGAAGGTACTTAGCACCATACCACACGTCTGGACGGTCCTCACGGGAGCGACATGTAACGTATGGGTAGAGCCTGCAGCTTCAGGCTCCCGGTCGTTTCCGTGACGCTCTGCCACCAGTCAAACAGACGTGTGACCACTCGCGCCGTCCTCCTGTGTGACCATTCAGCGTGCCCCGCTTGTCCTGTTTAGGACGGGCCCCACACACCTGAACCATGCTGGAGCAGTCTCCACTGTGGACTGGCCGCACTTTTCCAGCATCCTGCCACGTGCCATGACTGCGACTCGGTCTACGCGCTCGCTCCATTTCATACAAACTGCTACCTCCAGGTATACGAAATTTGGTGAGTACACATTACATTTAAACCAAGTTGCCAATCATTGTCCCACACTGAAATCTATACCGTGTATTACTAAAACGCGGCTATTCCTGAACTCAGAACCAGGTATCACTTGCAGGTTGGCTGTTGTCTTGCGTGTTTCAGACGCAACAAATATGTGACTACCAGTATTTCGCGTAATTATTCGCCGAATATAAATTTTAAAATGGTGTAATAATCTACTCACTAAAAGTTGTGATCTTATGTTGTAAGTTTAACACAATAAGACAAGCAACTCGCGGTGTGCAATTCAGTATTTGAGAATGAAAGCACTTGGCGACTTCCAACAAACTTTACACACCTTTACGAAACATGTTCTCGCCGACATCTCCAATAATATGATGAAAGGAAAAAACTTTAGCGATTAGTACATTTTCGCTGTTCGTGCAACATAACTTCACCGCCAGACATGAGTTTTAATTTACAACAATCTGCTTTAGTTGTAAATCTCTCTAAATTATAATGCCTCTCAGTTATGAATGCCCTACACACCAAATCTTATAACTGCTTTATTACAGACTATTCGCAACAGTTTCTAGACGGTATCCACCACGAATGTACGTGCAGACGTTGCATCATTGTACGACACATTCAGGCGATGCCGGCGAGAAAGACAGGCCGCGGCGCGCATGTCACGCAGGTATATCACGTCGTAGATCTTTAGATGGGCAAGAAGTTACCTTCTGCTTAAAATGGCGCGCAGTAAAATTTCAACATCAGGCATGACGTTTCAATTTATTACTTCTTTATTACCAACTCTATTTGCAGAAAAATCATCAGAAAAATTGCTTACACCACCTGCCATTACATCACTGTACCACAGGAGGTATGACTTCATAAACACTGAGATGCATCAAAAACTAGCTTTTCCTTAAAATGGAGCGCAAATTACTCAGACTATATTCATCCAGTGTCTCATGATGAGACCACTTAGAGATTTTCAACAAATTTTAAGTATAACTTCAAGTTTTTGTTGCTTACATCCCTAACGTCAAACACATTAACTCATTATTTGTTAAGGATTCAGCTGTTTTATACATGGGAGACTGATGCTTTAAAGAATTAGGGTTTACTGGTACTGCTACAGCATGGAAGTTATAATACATAAAGAACGAAATATGCCCGACATGGCGTCTTCAAAGTTGAAGTTTGTGGATTGCTGTTGACTTCCTTGGTCGCACCAAGTGACACGTCATTTTGATGTCACTTCTGAGCTAGATTTGGGTGATATTAACTTGTAGTGAGTTTCATCCCACGTTACCTTCTTAGTATTTATTTTCTTGTCTTTGTTTTCGAGACACACTGCAAAGGTTCCTCGACGACTTGGATATATTTCTCCTGTGAGTGTTCCTCCACAAAAGAGGCGAGATGTATGAAAATGTATGAACAATGATTTGTGTTTTAGAGTGCCTGGACATAAGGAAGCCTACACGGAACATAAATAAGAATACAAATGGTTGAAACAATTTTTATTAAATAGTTTTTAACTATGGAAGTTAGTCCATTGAAGGAGAAAATCAGTTTGTACATGTTTTTGGTATTTAGAAAGAAAAACCTCTATCGATAAGGTAAAAAGGCACTTTGTGTTGCTTTATAAATATTCTCTGATGTGTTTGTATATGAATAGTTTCCGTAGCAAATATGTTTTGAATTTTTCCTACTGCTGACCTCAGTAATTTACTACACAAATTTTATCAAGAACATTAATTATAATTTCCACTTTCGCCATTAACAAACTTAAACATTGCTAGATCCTTAATTCTGATACTATCTCCGAACATTTTAAGTCGTGGAAGATACTTTCAGGATTGGGTCTGCACCAAGTATAGTGAGGTTGTGCTGACGTTTCGTCTGAACAGACCTGCATTTGACGACGATGTCGGCTTCCGGTTCATTCCATCAATGTGCATTGTAAAATGGCCGTAATCGTTTTCGTGGGTGATGCGCGTTCGTCAAAAATGAGGTACTTACAAATAAACGAAGTCGGAATCGCATATACTACATTCCAAACCGCATCCACTGTCACTGGAAAGAAGTTTGTGCCTCAGACATATTTTCAAGTAGATGTTTTGTTAAGGTCTCTCTCGACACTGGTGGCAAACACCTCCGGCACAGTACCTGCATACTTTGCAACGCTATTTCTCACAGAGCATTCGTATCCTCTGCAAATCTTTTTCTCTTGGCGAGAACGATGTATCGATATGTGCTGCTGTACTACTAATACTCAAGTGGTTAAGCACATTACAGAAAGATGCAGTCGTTCTTGGTGAACCAAAAATAATGTAGCGGAAATTATAAAAATAAATGGCATGAGAACAGAATACAGACCATGGTGTTGGTTTCCGTACCTGATCTAGGATGTCATCCTCCGATTTTGTAATTCTGACGAAAATAGTCGCACCATTTCTTTTTTTTTTATAAACATAAAACGCCAGGAAAGTAGCTGCATTTGCTGCTACTCTACGATTTTTGTCAACAGCACATTCATTTCAAAGCCTTGCACACTAGGCACAACCTATACGTTTATGGCACACGCTCGAAGACCGGAGGGTTATGTTAAGACGAAGTCCACCGAATGAAATAAATTTCTTTGAAACCCATAGTTCATTGAATTTTTATTTGAAATTACTGTGTAGTTGCTCAGAAATCAAATATTACCAATTTCTCCAGTGTTCCATTACCGTATAAATTGCTTGTGGTGAATGTGAGCGAAATTTTTGCTTCTCGATGTACTTACCACATCCGCACATATTGAAGAATGAAAACAAGTGAAAGAATGTAAGCCTCCTCCATTACTTTGAGCTATTTATACAAACTGTAAGCGGCCGCACAAAGCGCGTGTGTGCTAGCGATGCTGTTCCTGGTGCCATTTTCACAGTCTTAACGTAGCGCCACTACAGACAGAGGCAAGAGACTAAAACGTTGGTGTTTTGGAAACTGCTTCTTCTTGTGATTTAAACGTTGTAAAAACTAAGGGTTTTTGTCGTGAGCCTTGCTGGATGTAGAGAACGTGGGAAACCTGCTAGGGCGACCCTTGCTGCCTTGTTCTTATTACATGTGCCTTTATCTAAATTTAATCCACAAAACGTTTTTATTGACCAATATGAGCGACAATTCACCTCTCATCCATGTACTAAGATACGGAATTGGAGATAAACAAAGTGAATGATCTGAAAGAGAGTATTAACACAATACCTTTAATATTTATTTTAATTCAATTAGTTTTGCATAAAAAATAATTTTAAAAAGCGCGTGTGCTATAATCTTGGAATGAGATTCCGGGCATGAATGCTGTCTTCCTATTGTTGATTGACTTGTACTTTATAATAAACCGTACAGTATGCAGCGTTAGCATAACACTAAATGAGTGCAAAGTATCAAGTTCGATCCACTAGGATGGTCATAACGCTGTTTTCACACTGCAGCCTTAGTCAAAGTATTAAGTATTAAAAATACTTGCATACGTATGTGTTAATTGTAAGATTTTCTCGATAAAGTACACAATACTTTATTTGCCCGCGGTTTTACTGATGTCAGTAAATGTATTCTATTTGCTCTAAAATAGCTGTTCCCCTGTTCAGCGAAGTGTGAAACTTGCAAAATTTCAATACTCATGATAAAATGTGGGTTCAGATTGTGGCTCTACTATAGTCCAGTTTTAAGAAAAAACGCCACTTAGTTTTCTCACCAATTCTGTAAGACAGCTTCACTACGGAATTGAGGCTGGTGCTTCAAACTATACCATATTTCACAATTTTGTACCACATACACCATTCTGCAAATCATTATGCATAAAAACCAATAGCTGATTGTTTTTGGAAACGTTATTGAGCAATGTCCAAACTGATTCTACGAAAGCTAAAAGCAGACTAAATGAATATAAATAACAACTGGAACTAAATGGCATTGATCACTGAAGCAAGTTAGCGTTTTATAGAGGAAAAATTATGTCAGTAATAAAACTCATATCTGCAGGATAAGAGCAGTTAAAGTAAATTGTAACTTTGACAGAACTTTATCTAAGGTACGAAAGTTGCTATCTGTCTAAACAAGGTTACTGAACAACTATGAACTACTATATTATGAAACGTGATGTTTTGAGTGGAGAAAATTGGGAAGCGGCTATGCCCAGAGCACGGAACATGGTAATAACATCCGAGAACAGAATTGCGGAAGGTAACAGTTGACTGTCTTCTTGATAGTACGGTCCTTTACAGTTTAGCGCACAGTCAGCTGAACGCCGATGAGTCATCTGTGGCCTGTTTGAACAGAAGAAATTTAGCGTGTTTCAAATTTTCTTAAAATGTATTCAAGACAGACAGATCTGCTGAATGAATGACGAGGCCGTTTTTATTAATGAGTTGGAATTCTGTAGGTGTAAATGAAAGACATTTTGTTAAAGTTTGCAGTGTTAGAGCGTAATTTTCATTCTAAAAATTCATTTTCTTTTAGATGTCAGAGCAGCGGACAGAAGCCACAGTGCCGTCGTATGTGTTTCGCCGAGCTTCCCCTCTTGCAGTGATCTCTGGTTCGAGGCGGTCGGGTTGAGCTGCGCTCGCCGGCTACGCCACGCACACTGCCCCGGCTGCCGTGTCTTCTTGCCCGCTGCTCGTCTCGCCTTGCCGTGAAAGCGAGTCCCGCGTCAGTGGCTGTCCAGCTGCCTCAGCAGCGTGTAGTACGAGTAGGAGGCCTTCATCAGCTGCAACACCACGACACGGCTCAACTCTATTGCTCTGGGTCAGTTTCCATGTTTTCGTCACACTGATACTTAGCAACATCAGTTTATACAGGGAGTAAAAAAAAAAAAAAAGAAACAATGCGTACAAAATTTTTGTGTGTTCAGAGGAGATAAAGAGAAACACTATATTGTATGACAAAAATATTACAGGTGCATTACCTCGATAGGACTCCATAAAGCTTATGACGTTATTGATGCTCAGAAGCGCTGTTCAATCAGCTGTATGACAAGCATTGTTTCAGAGATGTTGTTGGAAATGTTGTCCATTTGCATTAATGCAGCCGGCCGAAGTGGCCGTGCGGTTAAAGGCGCTGCAGTCTGGAAACGCAAGACCGCTACGGTCGCAGGTTCGAATCCTGCCTCGGGCATGGATGTTTGTGGTGTCCTTAGGTTAGTTAGGTTTAAGTAGTTCTAAGTTCTAGGGGACTAATGACCTCAGCAGTTGAGTTCCATAGTGCTCAGAGCCATTTGAACCATTTTTTTGCATTAATGCATTACTGGCGGTTGCAGTGCTAATGATGCTGTAACACAACGTGCTGTTGTTCGCAACAATCTGATTGGGCCGTATGTTCTGTCTGGCATGCTCGGTGGAGGAAATGACCGTATCCTTCTCTGTGAAAAAGTACCGGAAACGTCGTTCTGTGTCCCACTAGCAGTCAGACACCGGCTACGGTTGCAGCACAGAGGAGACTCACCACACTTTGCTGCTGATATCAGACAGCAATTAGACAGTGTCTTCCTAAAAAAACTATTGTGCTGGGAGGGGTGGGCCAGTGCCTTGGCTACCGCGTTCTCCGAACATTACCCCTAGAGGTTTCCTTTTGCTTGGGGGGCAGGGGGGGGGGGGGTGATGAAGAGCGTTTGGTGCACGAGACACAGACACACGCTCCAGCAGAGCTGACTGCCCGTTTGGCTGAAGCCGCAGCCACTATCCGTGAAACACCTGGATGTTTTGAGCGTGTTACACAATCACTAGAACACAGATAGCAGTTGTGCATACATGTAAACGGACGACATTTTCAGCAACATTTCTAAAACAATGTTCATCACACGGCCGTCCGAACAGTGTCTCTGAACATCACTAGCGTCAACACCTTCATTGACTCCAAGCTGGGGTCCTCTAAATACCCTAAAATTTTTTAGCTAACATTTTTACACCCTGTACAATTATCAAGAAAAAAATTTGATATACAGGGCCATAAAACCAAATTATGTGCAGAAAACCAATGTGTTAAAGAAATCACTTACCTGCACAGATTGTTACTGTATTTGAAATAAACAGTTACTTCAGGTCAATAAAAAAAAAAAAATTATCAACTCATTTTGCCAAGTGTGGTACTTCACCTGTAACTTTAATAAAAAATTTACTGAAAAAAATTATTTAAGTCATGAACTAGCATTCTAAGTGAAATAGTCGATTAGGCATTATGCGACAATCCAGGTTCTGGAAGAAAACTGCTTTAAGTGGAGGGTGGGCTGTGCTGGTGTTCGCCACCCATCACGCGGCAAACCGGTAAAACGACGCTGCGGAGACCATCTTTTGCGCCCTAGCCTGGCAAAACCCGTGTGCCGTAGCATACAGAGTGTATTTTTAAATGATTATGATCCCTGCGCAAAACGCTATCCGTACTAAATCGTGGGCAGCATAGGTCATTTGTGCTTGCCACAAAGTTTGGCAGTAATATCCTCGTGCAGACTACCGTTCCCCCAAATTTCTGTGTATATCTAAGAGACTGAAGATGTGTTTTGTGAGAACTTTCAGTTGCTTACAACAGACATAAATAACATATCCTGTAGCACAGGGTGACAATCATTGAAGTATACGAAAAAACGTAAATTAGTAACAAACTGCGGCGTGCTCACACTTTATTCAACATGTAAACGTCACTACAGATTTTCGAGCTTAGGTTATGAGATGTTCGATATGCCTGCCTTCACAGACGATGATGTGGCGCAGACGAATAACCCGCTGAAGTGCCGGAACATCGACGCTGTCGATAACCTCCTGAATGGCTGTTTTCAGCTCGGCAGTGGTTTTGGCGTTATCGTTGTACACTTTATTTTTAATATAGTCCCCCAAAAAGGAGTCGCATGTGTTCAGATCCGGAGAATATGGCGGCGAGTCGAGGCCGACGCCAGTGGTCTCTGGGTACCCCACAGCCAGAATGCGGTCCTCAAAGCGCTCCTCCAGGAAATGAAAAAGTCTCCTGCTTCGATGGGGTCGAGCTCCGTCTCGCGTGAACCACGTATTGTCGAATCAAGGTCACTTTGGATAATAGGGATGAGATCATCTTCCAAAACTTTTACTACAGTTCGGTAGCTACCGTGCCATCGAGGAATATCGCAACGACTATTCCGGGACTGGACATTGCACGCCACACAGTCACCCGTTGAGGGAGAAGAGACTTCTCGTTCGCGAAATGCGGATTCTCAGTCTCAGAAAAGAGCCAATTTTCCTTATTGACGAACCCATCCAAATGAAAGTGGCCGACAACAAGAAGCCACGTGCGCATGCGCGTACTAATTTACATCATGCCCCGCGGCCAACCGTGGAGTTTGAACGTCCTAACGTAAACCGTTCAGAAATTATATGATTTTATTTTATATAGTTCAATAATTGTCACCCTGTAAGTAGGCTGTAGTGTTGCACTTACGTATCCTTAATTTTTAGTAGTAATACCTTGTTAGGAAAATACAATGGTCAAAACCAATGTAGCATACTGTTTTGTTGTCAATACTGGACGTAATATAAAGCAAAACTGATTTTCTTCTGTGAGGTACACTCGTAACCTAACGAAAATAAAGAAAATAAACACGTTTCCACTTGACAAACACAAATAAAAAAACAAAATTTTAAAAAAGACTTAACTGCAAACACTACAGTTTTTGCTCACTGTCATCTTGCGTATCACATTGTTCATGACGCAACTGCCCTCTTCGTAATTGGAGACACTTTTGAACGCGATTAGGAATACTCTCTACCACATTGTACAGGTAATCCTGTGCTTTACTATCCCATTCCTCCACAGCGGCCTCTACTACGTCCTGTAAGGTCTCTGGTGGGACAGGACGATTGCAAACCACTCGTTTTAGCACGGCACGTGCATTCTTAATGCAGCTGAGATCTGGAGAAAATTGCAGACCATTCCATCCGACTGATTCTATGCACCGCAAGATTGTGAAGGTGTGGGCGAGCATTGCCGTCCATCAGCGTGAACCCCGCCCCAATATGTTCAACCAACTGGAACCACAATCCGTGTGAGCATGTCTTCCCGATACATCGCGCCAATCAGCCTCCCATATATTGGCACATGGGGTGTTCTGTGGCCGTACAAGATTCCACCCCCAAAACATGACTGAACAGCTCTGATAAGGGTCTGCGATACAGTTAGGGAGTAAAAGTTTTCCTCGTTGCCTCCAGACACGAATGTCAGTATTGTCAGGGTGGAGATGGGAACGGTTTGGTCCCACTGCCGCGTAGTCTACAAACAGTGATTTCGTGCCCCTGTCCGAACCGGATTTAGAGATCTTGTGGCACTTAGTCCCTGCTCGTGGAGCCTATTTCGTATCATGTGTGTTGACTCCTGCACTCCGTAGACGCGTAGCTTTGTGCTGAGGGTTTCTGCGTGTTGTTGTACGCAGATACCGATTCTGCACACCCGTTGTTGGTCTTCTGTGGCGATCCTCAACTGATCCTGTCGCCTGCTCGAGATTCTGAAGATATCGCTTTGATTCACAGCCACATTCGCTGTGGCGACCACGCCTCTCATTCCCTGTTCCGTTAGTTTGACTGACTATACGGAGCCTCTGATCGAGCTTCATTGTTGTCCGAACCATCCTGAAGCGACGTATCATCGCAATGACACACCACAGCACATGCGCTACACTACTTACAAGGGACACTGTTGCCATACACTGCGAATATCGCTCCTCACGCTAGAAAAATAGACTGTTTCAGCTAGAATTACATTACAACAAATCAGTTTATTGGTAACATACGTATTTCTGGATCACAGCGTTCAATATTCAAGCACTATGCAGTATTTATTTTGACCCCTGTAAGTTTCCCCTTGATTGCAGTGTAGATACATTACTCGAGCAGTGAGTTATTTCTATATTCTTCTGCTCGTTAATGAGTTGTTTGGACAGATAGCCTTATCAAGTCGACTCACGTGTCCTGTGTGCATTATAACTGTCATCTCCTGTTTCAGTTCGTTCTTCAGCAGCGGTGTATGTAGTTTGCATTTCTCGTAAATTTTAGCTATTTTCGGATTCGTTCGGCGAGTCTGTTGGTGACTATAGTCTCGAGAAAAGAATAACTCCAGAAAGTGCGTTCCGAGTAGCTGCAGAAAATCGTTGCATTTGATCCTAGGCTTTTTACTATTATAACGCAATCCACTTTCTTGGGAATTTGAGTGTCAGTTCTTAAAGAGAACTTGTAATTTCAGTTTCTGTTGAGCTGCAAGAACTATAGTATAATCAGTGAGATGAACTTAAAAAGGTATCATTTGCTGTTCAGAAAAACATTGCACCAGCTATGCTGTGGCCCAAATGCGATTCCTGTTCTTGGCAGTGGTATGCCATGCCCTACTGTTCACGTTTCTGTCGTTGTTGCGGTCCTCAGTTCGAAGACTGGTTAAATGCAGCTCTCCACGCTAGTCAGTCCCGTGCAACGCTCTTCACCTCTGCACAGCCACCACAACCTACATACATTTGAAGTTGCTTACCGGGTTCCTACCTCGCTCTCGCTCTGCAAACCTACAAGTTTTAAGCACCACACGTCCCTTCTTTATCAAACTGACGAGTCCTTGATGCCTCATATTATGTCTTACCAACCGATCCCTTCTTCAGATCAGGTTGTGCCACTAGTTTCTTTTCTCCCCAGTTCTGTTCACTACCTCCTTATTAGTAACTCGATCTGCCCATTTAATATTCTGCAGTCTTCTGTAGATTTACGTTTCGAAAGCTTCTAAACTGCCTATCCAAAACGGCTGACTTTTCTTCTGGCGTATAAGAAATGTCAGCTCAGTAATTGCAGTGCCAGCTTGAACTAAGAACTGTAAACAATTGACGTGCAACCGACCACTCGGCTGCCAGCAGTCGGTGGTGGACATGTGGCTGTAGGGTCTCATCATCGTTGTGTCGCAACATCTCTAAATAAAATGTTCATCACATTCTCAAGAACGTATTAATATTTGATGATGAGTTTCAAATACTCAAGTTTGTTCCTAGAATTCAGTTTAACTGTAATTCAAAAATGGTTCAAATGGCTCTGAGCGCTATGGGACTTACGATCTGAGGTCATCAGTCCTCTAGAACTTAGAACTACTTAAACCTAACTAACCTAAACACATCACACACATCCATGCCCGAGTAAGGAATCGAACCTGCGACCGTAGTGGTTGCACGGTTCCAGCTCGTAGCGCCTAGAACCGCTCGGCCACCCCGGCCGGCCATTGCACTTCACTAACTCCTCCTGTATGCAACTTCAACTAAAACATTTCCCTTTTTAAATTCTGTTACCTACCTACTCGATTAAGGGAGGTAACATTCCATGCTCTGACACATAGAATACCTGTTTTATTTTTCTTGTTTATAAGTAGGTGGAAGTTGTTTTGACTGATGCTGGGGTTGTAGTGCAAACTACCGAGAGTCGCGTATCAGAAATGCCAAACATACCTCAAGTAAATTCAGAACTGTTTCCTGGAGAATATGTGAGAGATGTATTGTATGCATATTTGCAGAGTGTAGGTGGGTGTAATGGATGCGTGTACAGTGTAGTGTTGTGTTTGGGTTCGTGATGATGAGAGAAGGAAGAGGGTTCGGCACGGTGCCGGCACGCGGTCCGCTCCTCTCGAACAGCACAGAGGGCGCCGCAGAGCTTAACGGCCCCATCAGAGGGACGGACCACCGTCAACACTGTCGCAGAGGACTCCGCGGGGAGATGTGGAATGTGAGTCAGGACACTGCAGCTAGGAACTTCATGTCACCGTCTCACCTCCTTTCGTTGGCCAAATACTGGTATTAAAAGTCACATCCACCAGCAGGATTCTACATCCACGTCTGCATCTGCACCTATACTCCGGAAGTCAGTTCGCGGTGTGTGGCGGAGGGTACTCTGTGTACCACGGTCACTCACCTGCTTTGCTGTTCCTGTCGCGAATGGTTCCCGAGAAGAACGGTTGCCGCTAACCCCATCTGTTAACTCGGCACTGTCTAACATCAACTTCTTCTAGGAATGCGTGCTCTCGGAACTTCAGCTGTGAGCAGCAACTGGATGCAGGACGCCTCTGTTGCAAGTCTGAACTGGAGTCGGCTGATACTTTCCGCGACGCTTTGGTGCTTACTAAATGAGCCCGTAACGAAAGGCGTTGCTGGATCTTAACTATTTCTGCTATCCTTTCTGGAACTGATCTCATATTGACGAGCAATATTCAGGTACTGGTCGACAAAGAGTTTTGTAATCTATCTCCTTTGTTGGCAGACTACGTTCCCTTAGCACTCTTCATACTAATCGTTAGGCACTTGCGATTAGTTTTATATGGTCGTTGCTCTTTAAACCGCAGCGTACGCATCCAGATAGATACTTTATGGAGGTAACTGCTTCCGGTGATTGTTCTGCAATCGTTTAATCATATTATAAGGCTTCTTCCTGTCTATGTACGCGCAGTGCGTCATATTTAGATATGTTAAGAGTCCACTGCCACTCCCTGCACCAAGCGTCGACCTTCTGCCGGTTTTTGTGCATTTCGCTCAGTTTCCTGCCGTTGCGACTTCTCTCTATACAACAGCGTTATCTGTCACTGTCTACTTGAGTCGTACCGTGTCGGTAGGTCGCGGCACGCCTTCACCGCGCCACCCTCGCCTCTGGCGCTCGGCGCGCCGTTCTGACGTCAGCAAGTGTCCGTGTGAGGGACTGTGGAAGTCGGCGGAGCTGGAAGGGCTCTTCATGCACGGCGTGTTACGATTCGAGCCGTGCGATTTCTCTGTCTGACCACTGGACTTCGGTATTCCGCTTGAGATCGCGTGTCAGAGAGTAAGTTTTCATCCTGGCGCGTCCGGAGAACACGAGGCGGTCGGAGCTATTCCTGCTTGTGGCGCCTCGGCTAAATGTGCGTCCACACTACTCGTGCGGCTCGTGAACTTTGAGACTTCCGAGCCTTACGAGTAATGTGGACGGAGGGAGGCTCCGAGGGCTCGCCGCGAAACAGGCTTCTGAGCCGACCGAGCATGTGGCTTGTCTGGCTCCGGCCGTTGTCGGTACATCAAAGGGATGGTGTGGACGGCAACAAGCACTGACAACTTGGCTCGCTGCACTCGTACAGTTCGTCTTGGTATTATTCTTTTTCTGTGTTGTGGACATCGCTTTTTCTTTTAAAATGGAGTGGACCGACGAGTTTGCCATTAAAGTTATAAAAACTTATGGACAATATCCTGTGTTGTGGGATGCAACAAACTCCCAATATAAAATAAAATAAAAAAAATTCAGCATGGGATTCCATCGCGACAGAACTCCACGTGGATGTGGCCGAATTTAAAAAAAAATGACCAGCTTATTAGCCGCTCACAGGAAAGTCCGCCAGAAGAAAAATGTATGTTTTGAACGTCCAACTCATCCGTCAAATCGCTCCCACTACATCTTTTTCTGCTTTTGGAAACTGTCGTCATCCACCAAATGCGTTTTCTTGGGACTTTGTAGTGTCTTCTTCTATCCTCTTCCTCAGCTAAAAGGCGCATCACAAGGAAGCTGGGCCGGCCAGTGTGGCCTAGCGGTTCTAGCCGCTTCAGTGTGGAACCACGCGATCGCTACGGTCGCAGGTTCGAATTCTGCCTCGGGCATGGATGTGTGTGATGTCCTTAGGTTAGTTAGGTTTAAGTAGTTCTAAGTTCTAGGGGACTGATGACCTCAGATGTTAAGTCCCATAGTGCTCAGAGCCACAAGGAAGCTGGACTGGCCACGACTGTGAGTACGGTGCGGATGCTCACGAGCCAAAGCCTGGCAAGCAACTGGAGTAGTGTGGACGAAGATAAAAGCAGCACGAACGCAAGTCAGACAAGTCTGACACGCCTCTTGACAGACGGGTATGGCGAGCACAGGTCTGGCGAGCACGATCACTGCGGACAAACCTCAAGAGGGAAGCGTGCAGTCCTACAACTATGGGCTTACTTCTGTTGAGTGCATTTAGGAACACCGTGAGATTCATAAAATGTTCCTTTCTGTTGTCTGTCCCATCGAATTGCCGTCTCCTTGTCAACCTAGGTCGCCTTCACGGCTATTAGAACTCTAAAATACCGGCTCTAAAAATGGTTCAAATGGCTCTGAGCACTACGGGACTTAACTTCTGAGGTCATCAGTCCCCTAAAACTTAGAACTACGTAAAGCTAACTAACCTAAGGACATCACACACATCCATGCCCGAGGCAGAATTCGAACCTGCGACCGTAGCGGTCGCCCGGTTCCGGACTGTAGCGCCTAGAACCGCTCGGCCACTCCGGCCGGCTACCGGCTCAATCTTCCTGCTTGCTCAAGCGCCTGTTGAGCGTACGTTGACTGCGAGTTCAAGTTTGTACCAGCTGTTTCTTATATCAGCGTAAACTTGTGATTTTCTGTAATTAAGACATACTGCGTTTTTACATTCTTTATACGATAGCTTTGTGGGCTTTGGTTTCAGTTAGTCCATTTATTGCTGTGAGTGGCTCTCATGCTTGCTAGTTAACTTGGTAATTCTGGAGCAAAAGGATTTGTGTCAATTTCTGGTACTGTCTAATAATATAATCGAAGTTTGTTTGCCAACCATGTTCATCCATTTAAATCTTGTTTATTTTCCGAGCCGCGTCGCCGGCCCTGCTACCGTTACGCCGTAGGGCGTTGCTTTTAAACTGAATTACGGTTGGCGGCCGAATCTTCTTATCTCCTTGTTGAGATTTTAGAGTGTGTTCAGTAATAAAGCCCTAATGTTTTTTCTGTTGATACTGGAATTCTTGGTTTCTGCCCCTTTATTGGCATGTGAGTGTCTAATTATGCTCGTAGCCATACTATGTTCAGCTCCACGATTGAGGGGTTAAAGATCAGTTATGATCTGACTGCCAACGGCCTTGCCTCAGTGGTGACACCGGTTCCCGTGAGCTCGCCGAAGTTAAGCGCTGTCGGGCTTGGCTGACGCTTGCCTGGATCTCCGTCTTCGTCTGCTCAGTGCTGTTGGTAAGCGTGGTGCACTCAGCCCTTGTGAGGCCAACTGAGGAGCTGCTTCACTGAGGAGTAGCAGCGCCTGTCACCAAAACTAACGGCCGGGAGGGCAGTGTGCTGTCCACGTGCCCCTCCGCATTCATATCCGGTAAGGGCTAACGGCTGAGGATGGCACCGCGGCCAGTCGGATCCGTTGTGCATTGTTTTTTATGATCTGGTTATTTATTGAACTTAAACATGTTTCTTCTTGCCAGGTAAGACTAGCAGTTACTAGCGGCATGCACAAAATTGTCTCGATTATCCGGGAGGTATCTATATCAGCTTGTAGTAAAGAGGTTTTTATCTCCTAATAATTACATGATATCTCATTATACGAACTGAATCTTAGCGACAAGTGATAAATTCTAAAGAGCCGGCCGGTGTGGCCGTGCGGTTCTAGGCGCTTCAGTCCGGAACCGCGTGACCGCTACGGTCGCAGGTTCGAATCCTGCCTCGGGCATGGATGTGTGTGATGTCCTTAGGTTAGTTAGGTTTAAGTAGTTCTAAGTTCTAGGGGATTGATGACCACAGATGTTAAGTCCCATGGTGCTCAGAGCCATTTGATAAATTCTAAAGGAACTGCAACAAATTTCTTTGCCTCTGTGATGCAGGTTGTTCAGAGTACTTGCATCGATAACTGTGATGGTTAAGTGCAAAGCGCATTTCTTGTCTTTGAGCATAGATATTTTCATAACCATTAACAACATTTTGGGTTTCCTATGTTTTTAACATTACAATGTGGGTCAGTGTCACAGTATATTCGAGTGTTACTTGAATGCGAAGTAAACACTACAGCACATGTTCAGAGATGTGCACATTTATGAAACTTGATTACTTTCGAGAATTGTTGTTGTTGTTGATGTAGTTCATAACATGCTTTTTAATTAATTTTTGGATCCTTGTAAATAAATTTTACTTAATTGGTTTGATTGATCTTCGAAGCATTCGTTGTTCAATAAATATTTTGATCACGAACGATGTTCAACCCTTACTTGAGCCTAGTCCTCCCTCTCCTAGACAACCCCACGCACTGGCTGTGCACCTCTACTATTATGTAAACTGAAGGTGGAGGGAGGGGGGGCGGGGAGGGGCGAAAGGAAAGGAAAGGGAAGCAACTAGAGTGTTAGCGTCAGCTGCAACTGGAGTTTATACTGAATCAGTGGCGACGACAGAAAATGCGTTCCGGATCGGAATTCGAACGCAGGGTGCGTCAACCGCTGCGCCACCCGGCCACAGCACGGACTGTGCCTGCACTCCCCTCGGTCAACCCACCCTCCCACCTGGTCCCACCCTGTTACCCGCAGTCCCCTACCACGTCCCCCACGCTCGCTACTTTGACATCCCTGCAGGAAGCCGAACGTAATTTTGCATCCGCACCGAATCAGTTATAGACACCAAACTTTCATATAATTGTCTACGATGTCATTTGTATACACTGTGTAAAGTAATGGACCTATAACGCTACGTCTGAAGACTTCTCTTCGTTCGCAATGACCCGCTGTGTTCTGTTTGCTACCGACTCTTTAGTCTAGATACACAGTCGGTCTGATGTATCGTACGCTGACATTCTGTTCATTAGACGGCAGGGCGGAACTGCAATCTTCCGGATAGTCTTCCGGAATACAAGGAACACGGCGTGTATGCTGGGTGTTTATACACTCCTAGAAATGGGAAAAAGAACACATTGACACCGGTGTGTCAGACCCACCATACTTGCTCCGGACACTGCGAGAGGGCTGTACAAGCAATGATCACACGCACGGCACAGCGGACACACCAGGAACCGCGGTGTTGGCCGTCGAATGGCGCTAGCTGCGCAGCATTTGTGCACCGCCGCCGCCAGTGTCAGCCAGTTTGCCGTGGCGTACGGAGCTCCATCGCAGTCTTTAACACTGGTAGCATGCCGCGACAGCGTGGACGTGAACCGTATGTGCAGTTGACGGACTTTGAGCGAGGGCGTATAGTGGGCATGCGGGAGGCCGGGTGGACGTACCGCCGAATTGCTCAACACGTGGGGCGTGAGGTCTCCACAGTACATCGATGTCGTCGCCAGTGGTCGGCGGAAGGTGCACGTGCCCGTCGACCTGGGACCGGACCGCAGCGACGCACGGACGCACGCCAAGACCGTAGGATCCTACGCAGTGCCGTAGGGGACCGCACCGCCACTTCCCAGCAAATTAGGGACACTGTTGCTCCTGGGGTATCGGCGAGGACCATTCGCAACCGTCTCCATGAAGCTGGGCTACGGTCCCGCACACCGTTAGGCCGTCTTCCGCTCACGCCCCAACATCGTGCAGCCCGCCTCCAGTGGTGTCGCGACAGGCGTGAATGGAGGGACGAATGGAGACGTGTCGTCTTCAGCGATGACAGTCGCTTCTGCCTTGGTGCCAATGATGGTCGTATGCGTGTTTGGCGCCGTGCAGGTGAGCACCACAATCAGGACTGCATACGACCGAGGCACACAGGGCCAACACCCGGCATCATGGTGTGGGGAGCGATCTCCTACACTGGCCGTACACCACTGGTGATCGTCGAGGGATACTGAATAGTGCACGGTACATCCAAACCGTCATCGAACCCATCGTTCTACCATTCCTAGACCGGCAAGGGAACTTGCTGTTCCAACAGGACAATGCACGTCCGCATGTATCCCGTGCCACCCAACGTGCTCTAGAAGGTGTAAGTCAACTACCCTGGCCAGCAAGATCTCCGGATCTGTCCCCCATTGAGCATGTTTGGGACTGGATGAAGCGTCGTCTCACGCGGTCTGCACGTCCAGCACGAACGCTGGTCCAACTGAGGCGCCAGGTGGAAATGGCATGGCAAGCCGTTCCACAGGACTACTTCCAGCATCTCTACGATCGTCTCCATGGGAGAATAGCAGCCTGCATTGCTGCGAAAGGTGGATATACACTGTACTAGTGCCGACATTGTGCATGCTCTGTTGCCTGTGTCTATGTGCCTGTGGTTCTGTCAGTGTGATCATGTGATGTATCTGACCCCATGAATGTGTCAATAAAGTTTCCCCTTCCTGGGACAATGAATTCACGGTGTTCTTATTTCAATTTCCAGGAGTGTATCTACAGCTTTCTGGATCTCGTGGACGAACAGAGCGACTTGGGTGACACGCTACCGTTATTTTCGGAATCTCTATTGATTTTCGATCTCCTGAAACGTCGTCGTACGCCAATAACATCGACACAGGCTTACCTGCGAGTCATGCGCCGCCACGCAGGGAGGAGTCTGAGAGGTTGGTTACAGAAGGATGGTGAGCAGCTGCAGAGTTCATCAAGTAACGGTATCCCACAAGGAAATGGGGTAGCGATGGACGATAAGCATCACTCGGTGTTATGCTTGATGGTGTTTCGGCAGCCGTTGAGGAGATACAGTGCAACCAGCTGCAGACGACGGCGCACGTTCAACAAACGTTTGTTGTCGTCTAGACTGTGAGGTTATTCTTCAATGATTCTACCAATTGGGAGAGTACAATGAGAAGAGAAGCCTTCCTCAAGAAACTTCTGTGATGACTACAATCTGCAGCGTTGTCATCAGGGCTGGCAGTGGCCTTCTCTTTGGAATGGAGGGCTCGAAGCAGGCCCTGTGACAGTCTTGGCTGTGACTTCCTAGACTGTCATCACAGGACTGAGAAGGTTAAGAAGTGTAGAGCCCTCCTACAGGACTGAGAGGTACACTACACATCAGATGTTGCGGCTAAGGTAGCTTACTGTTCTTATGGAGGGCACATAACGTCTTTCTATTTTATGCGACAGTTCATCCACTTCACATAATGGTAGCTGTAGAAGTCTTCGAAGTACTAGCGTAAGAAACAAAAAATAAGAAATCGCAGCACATGAGACTATTAAATTCCTAGTGGTCATCCATTGAATTATTCAGAACGAAGTGCCAGAAATTGAAACACACAATAGGTGCCATGGAGCTCACACATTACAGAAGGCTGACTAAAGCCCAGAACGACTGCAGTGAGGTCTTTATGGTACATCTAAGTGTATATCGTAAGGGCAGGCAAATGGGAAATAAAGGTTGTGTATTCATCACAGTAGATAATAAACTCAAATTTACGGAGATACGAACTGAAGCTGAATGCGATATCGTCTGCGCAAAACGCAATGCGAAAAGTGCTCATAAACTTATAGCTGGACCTATCTATCGCTACCAGAATCAACTCCAAATGTAACGGAAAACTTCAGGGAGTACTTGAACTCAGTGGTACAGTACAGCATAGTGCACACACTGCTGAGACAAAACACCGTGGCCACTGCCCACCGCCTGGTAACCTGCCGGACACGTGATGCGTTGAGGAAAGTGTACAAGTGGAGGAAGGACGAATGGGGAGTCGTTCTGGGTGAAATGCAGTCTGCAGACGGGAAAATCCCCAGAGGTGAGCGACTCTGGCAGTGGGCAGGGCAGACCGTCGTGGTCCGGCGCCTGGGAGACTAGGAAGTGTGTCTGCTGTTGGCAGTGCTGCCGCTGGGGTGAGCGCCCGTGGAGAGCGAGGCCACGGCCAGCAGAGAAAGCGCTGCGCTCCCCAGCCTCGCCACACAAGTGGAGCTCGGAGACGCGTCCCCTCTGTGCAGCAGCATGCGCGGCGGTCTGCGGCGGATCCGACGACACGGGTGCAGCGCTGGTGCAGCCGCAGGTCTGTGCAGCAGACCAGTCGTGCGTATTCCCATGTTGAGCAAACGAGCTCGTCTTTTGCGAGTGCAGTGGACACAGGTCCATCGGGACTGAACCGAGGATCAACGGCAACCTGTCGCCCGGACGGGCGAAACACGTTTCTCGCTACACGAGGTCGATGGTATTGTTCTCAGACGCCGGCACCGGAGCGGACTGTTGCTGGAAGCCGGCCGCTGTAACCGAGCGGTTCTAGGCGCTTCAGTCTGGAACCGCGCGACCGCTACGGTCGCAAGTTAGAATCCTGCCTCGGGCATGGATGTGTGTGATGTCCTTAGGTTAGTTTTTCAGTAGTTCTAAGTTCTAGGCGACTGATGACCTCTGATGTTAAGTCCCGTAGTGCTCAGAGCCATTTGAACCATTTGTTGCTGGAAACATTCACCTCCCCGTGGATGCACGTCGGCGGGCAGCGGTGTTATACTGTGGGAGACGTACCACATATGTGACAGAAGTCGGGAGTCTGTTTGAAGAGAAGAAGGCGGGTTGGTGGTCTGGGTGCCACACGACAAAGTTGCCATAGCGACGCGAAGGAAAGTTTTCGAGTAACAGGAGAAAGTGAGAAACACCGAAATAGGACTGGAACGTGCAAAGACGCCCATCAAAGCGAGGAGCTAGTGGAAGGCAAGAATTTCCGGCTCAGTAGTGTAGCAAATGGTTCAAATGGCTCTGAGCTCTATGGGACTTAACATATGAGGTCATCAATCCCCTAGAACTTAGAACTACTTAAACCTAACTAAGCTAAGGACATCAGACACATCCATGCCCGAGGCAGCATTCGGACCTGCGACCGTAGCAGTCGCGCGGTTCCAGACTGAAGCGTTTAGAACCGCTCGGCCAACACGGCCGGCCAGTAATGTAGCACAGGAACGCTCTTCATAAAGAGTGAAAATAAAGAGAAAGATTGAATGATATTTAGGACAGCAACCACAGTGTCTACATCAAGATTTTCGTAAATAGGACGAAGTGTATATGGCGAAAAACGGAAAATTGTAGTCTGTAAAGTTTTGCAAAACCGTGAGCATGTTTAAAGAACTTTGTAAGTATTTTGGCATGTTTATAACCTTTTTAGTTCCTTTTTAGAGCTACTATGTCTGGAGGATAGGGATTGGTACTGTTGTGTATTACTGATTTTTGCAAACTGAAATGTTACACTTGTGTGTACAATTTTGCGTAATTCTTAAGATCTATCGAAAAATTAGAGACTCACAGGGAGCGTGTGGCGTTGCAATAAACATCGTACGTACAGAACCTGACAGAAGCTTACTTGCCACGCGTAATGACTCATTGCCCCAGAGAATGCTTTCGCACGATGAGTACGTTACACGTGAACCGGCCGACTAATAAAGCCAAGCTACGCAGCTGTACTCACCAGAGATCCGTTGCGCATCGAGAAAGTAAGGGAACAAGAGACTGAAATTTTCCAAGTCCGAACAGAACGGTATTCCTGGAGCACACGTTAGTAGCGGCAAGGGGCGGGTGCGAGCGAGAGGCCGGAACAACGCGTGTCAGAGGTTTGGCAAAGCAGTTAAGACACTGAAAGAAAGGAAATGTAGCAGAACGCAAGACCGCTGACAACTGGTAAAGAGTGGAACTGATTCCGTCCTAACGAATGACGATAAGAGGCAGAACCTCTCCTCGCTGCCATAACAACGCCATCACGCTAGTCTACAGAAAGTCGATCAGCAGGGTCGATGGTGTTCGTGTGGTTCCCACTCCGTTCTCTGCCTGTTCCACTGTAACATCCTGTGTTGGGCATACTCTTGCCACCTTACGAGATGACCGCCGATCCGCGCCACGGATGATGAAGACAGCCTCGTGAACCAGCCCCCACTGATGGGTGGTCCAGGAGCCTACCGACACTGTTACAACTCTGGACACAAACTGCTCTAAAAGTCCAGCGGCCGACCAAGCCGGGTAGCCGACGTCGCGGATCATCTCGTGGGGCACCACGGGCGGTGACGTAGGAGGGGGGGAGTACTACCAGAACGGCGTGTGCGAGACAGCACAGACACGCCACGGCCACGCCATCTGCGCGCTGGTCTTCGGACGCGACGCGGCTTCCACGCCACGGGCTGCAGCCGGCCTAGATGGAGTCACCTGTCTGGCACAGGGCTGATGCAACGATTATACGGCAGCTCGAGACAGCCGCTGGGTTCACCAGATTCCTCGTCGGCCTGCTAAGCAACCTGCCACCGCCAAAGATAGGTCAACGATTAGCATGCAGGGAGTAATATTTCATTCAGTTTTATTGCGTCTACTGACACCAAAAAGGTTCTTCGGTCTTCATAGTGGCAGAGCACGGTAAGGGTTTTCAGCCCGGAAGTGGGCGACACCTGCAGATCAAATTATAGTATATATCTATGAATTATTAAACTGATTTTTAGCAACCCATTTGTTAATGAAATTTTGTACAGAGTGTCCAGTAATGCTTGTAGTTGACGAAGGTATGAATTTCTGTTTAATATCCAAGATAACTTTTGAAACAAACAAAATAACGTAGAAGGTATGACTTCCCATGATAACTTCATGACACATATTTTAATTGGTGATCCTCTCCCGCTTTGTCCTCACTGCTCTCAACCGTGGAGAATGCCACATTTATTTACACTGACGGCTCAAAGACCACCTTCGGTGTTGGGAGTGCCTATATTGTTGGCGACACCCCTAATAGATTTCGGCTTCCAGACCAGTGTTCGGCTTTTGCTGCGGAGCTTTAGGCTGTTCTTCAGGCTGTCCAATACATCCGTCGCCATAAGTGGCTACAGTATATCATATGCTCAGATTCACTCAGCTCTCTCCTCAGTCTCCAAGCTCTCTATCCTGTCCACCCTCTGGTCCACCGGATTCAGGACTGTCTCCTCTTGCTCGACTTGGGGGCATCTCTGTGGCCTTCCTCTGGATCCCAGGACACGTTGGTATCCGTCGGAACGAGGCAGCCGATATAGCGGCCGAGGCTGTTGTCTCTCTCTCTCAGACCGCTGTTCGCATGTTTCCCTTCGCCGATCTACAGGGTGTTTTATGTCGTCGTGTTGCTCTTTTATGGCACCCACATTGGCCTACACTTCCCGATAATAAATTGCGGGACCTAAAACCTCTTCCCTGTGCTTGGACCTCTTCCTCCCGGCATCGTCGTCGGGAGGAGGTAATTTTTAGACTCCGGATAGGACACTGTCTTTTTAGCCATTGACATCGTTTAAGTGGCGATCCTCCTCCGCTTTGTCACTACTGCTCTCAACTGTGGACGGTGAGAAACATTTTACTTCAGTGCCCCTATTTTACTCCGCTACGCGCCCGTTTGCAGTTGGCGCCTGATATATCTTCCTTTCTAGCACATGACAGGCGCTCAGCCGATCGAGTCCTTGAGTTTATCAGTGTCCGTGAGACGACTTTGGTCATTTGAAGCTCCTTTTTGGGGAATACAACCCCTCCCCCCTTCAACAGTATAAGCCACAGAATGGGCGCTTATGGCCGTAGCAGTTTTGCGCCCTAAAACAACACCCAAAAAAGGAAATACATTTTTGGTAAACGTTACTGAAGAACTTAAACCGAGTGACCGGCATTCAGTAACTGACTAAACAGCGTTTTGATTAGAAACACAAAATTTGCGTAATAGTTGTAGTTTCAAACAGCTACAATTATTTGGTCTGTCGGATAACAAAATTTTTATTTTTTCATTTTGTCGTCTGAATGAATGAGTGGGCGAACGCGGTGTGAATGCGAAGTATCAATCGTGTGAGGGAGCGTGGGAACAGTCACGTGAGCCACGTATATGGGGAAATATGTTAATACTAAAATAAACCAGCTTTTGGTACTTTAATATCATATTATTTATTGCAGCCTTCAGGCGAGTAAAGGCGACGTTAATCTGATTTTATTTGCTTTTGAGAGTGTATGAGTTTTTATTTTCGTTTAAATATCGGAAATGGGGTTGATGGAAAGAGGAAAGTTACTGAGTTGAAATTGGAGTCTGACTGGTTACAGTGTTACTCGGCCGATCAGAGGACAGATCTTTCACCGGCAGAGAATTTCACACGTGAGTCCACAGGGGTTCGTGGTGAGCCCTGGTGTGTCAGGTCATGCAGCTCGGAACTCAAGTTATATGTGTGAAAATTGTGAAATGGTTTTTTTCTGAAGAACCAAATCAGTATATGAAAGTTTATGATCAGTCGTGGACGATGTCTACAGAAAATTCGAGTTTGCCAGTGGAGAATGAGAGTTTCTTTCGAAGGGAAGTAAATCCCGTGGGGCGAACTGCGCAGTCGTAACCGTTAACTTTCAAAAGTTTTCGACGTGATGAAGTGCACAGTATTGTAGAGAGCATTAAAAACCATTAAACAACGTCTGTTATTACAATCTGTTTATTAACTGATGAAGAGTGCGGTATTTACAGTAGCAGACCGTCAGTTCAAATCGTAATTTACCTGCTAGGAAAACAGAATGTGCTGAAGTGAGAAAGGATTAGTACAAACTGTTGTTATTTGGACTTGACAGCAAAATGTGATGTACTCAAAGTTACAACAAAAACAGATATTTTATGCAAGGTGTTTTTCTTTTCGCCTAGCAGTAACAGCTAAACCTAATGTAATTACTTGACTTATGTGTATGACACATACCTAGTGGAGCTAGTTTTGTGGCAGCTTTACTCAGCTGAGGAATGTTTTACGGCACTTCAGGACTGGCTGTACTTCTGGAGAACCCATCAACGAGAGTACTTTGGATGTTAGAGGAAGATGAACGGGCTACATATGCCGCTGGACTAGGTTGATACGTGTACACTGTCTCGCGGAAAATGTGAATGACTGGATGCAAATGAACCGTGGTACACGTACGCACCATTTGCGATTTTGGAAATTATTAAGAGTTGCAATTCTCTGCGAGGGCGTAATGACCAACAGGGTGCATTAACGGTGTTAGCGTTTCATGTTGTTGACAGGCCAGGATGCAGGATATGAAGGACCAGTTGCAACAGTTTTGGGCCAGCTTGCCTCCAGCGAGAAATAAACGGTTTTGTGGCTCTCTTCCCAACCGAATCAGTGCATGCATGTAGATCAGAAGGGGCACAAAGTCGTACTGTGTGTAGACTCGTACCACCAAGTTCGTTGTTAACGGCACTCGATTTTGTGGTCACTAAAATAACACCACATCCCTTTTAACGATTGCGGTTTCATTTCCTTTCCTCGAATCTTCCGCGTACTTCTCGTTTTGTGTCGTTTAGTGTACTATAGACGTACCAAAAAAAAAATTTAATTTTTGTCGGGAATAATGGACATCACCGTCCAAGAAATAAATTGAAATAAGTGCAGTACCGCTGGTCACGAGGCGAGTGCCGGGACTGCAAGTCGTTCCATGTCGGGACTCCTCCTCCCCACCCCTCTCCTCCACCCCTCCGAAACCCCTCTTCCATTCCTGGACTGTGGGGACGCTATTAACCCCTACTGTAGCGAGACGGGACTAAAAGATGTAAAAGAAATGTAGAAACAACAATTTTGATAGCTATTTCTGTCGTAGTTCTCTCGAGTTGAATAAATAACTGCACTCCGGGTTGTAGTTTCGTAATTACATACTGACAACAGAGAGCAGAAAAAGTTGCTTACTTTATTTTACAATAACCCGGGTAATTGCACCAGTAATTATAAGTTTGATATTTGATTTTTTCCAACTTAAATAATTACATCACCAAAATCAGTGACATTAGTAAAAGCTAGTGATAATTACGGTTCTGTTCATCACACACAGTCAGGACTCAGAACAACTCAGACTATTTTTAAATAAAAAGTTGATGTTCCTACACAAACCTTGAAATGTCATCGACTCAAATGAATTACATTTCATTTGCGAAGTTTCATCCCACCTGCTGCAACAAGCAACGAAATTCTTAGATGCAACATGACAGTCTTAAGTGACTTTTTGGAACGAAACTGAGTGTCATTTCAGAGCTTTCCTAACCCGATTCTTGATAGTCATCGGCAACTCGATGATGATATTCTTTTAAAAGCTACTACTGTAAATTACTACGGTAATTGGATTCAAGACTGCTCGTTTAGATTTAGTTGTGTATTGGACAGCAAGTGGTTGGACCTTTTGGCAATACTGGTAACATACCTTAAACATGTAAGGTATATTACTAGTATTACACTAGTCCACAAGAACCTTCTCCTCATATACACCATTATAAGTATTGGTATTTAATCAAGTATACGTCTTTGCTTTTGTCTAAAACATTGTCTGCAAAATTTTTTATTGTTTATTTTATTTTTTTAGTGCGTCCACAGTACCCGCGTATTGTGTAGGGAATCTAGCGATCAAAAGACAGATTACACACATTGTTTATTTGTAAAATACGTTCCATCACGCACGCACGCACACACACACACACACACACACACACACACACACACACACACACACACACACACATATATATATATATATACGTTCCATCACGCACACACGCACGCACACACACACACACACACACACACACACACATATATATATATATATATATATATATATATATATATATATGTGTGTGTGTGTGTGTGTGTGTGTGTGTGTGTGTGTGTGCGTGCGTGTGTGCGTGATGGAACGTATTTTACAAATAAACAATGTGTGTAATCTGTCTTTTGATCGCTAGATTCCCTACACAATATGCGGGTACTGTGGACGCACTAAAAAAATAAAATGAACAATAAAAAATTTTGCAGACAATGTTTTAGACAAAAGCAAAGA
Organism: Schistocerca piceifrons; assembly: GCF_021461385.2. Classification (NCBI taxonomy): domain Eukaryota; kingdom Metazoa; phylum Arthropoda; class Insecta; order Orthoptera; family Acrididae; genus Schistocerca; species Schistocerca piceifrons. The sequence continues at coordinate 822,919,224 of NC_060141.1, forward strand.
CGTATACTTGATTAAATACCAATACTTATAATGGTGTATATGAGGAGAAGGTTCTTGTGGATTAGTGTAATACTATATATATATATATATATATATATATATATATATATATATGTGTGTGTGATGGAACGTATTTTACTTATAAACAATGTGTGTAATCTGTCTTTTGATCGGGCCAAATATCACACGAAATAAGTGTCAAACGAAATAACTACAAAGAACGAAACTCGTCTAGCTTGAAGGGGGAAACCAGATGGCACTATGGTTGCCAGCTAGATGGCGCTGCCATAGGTCAAACGGATATCAACTACGTTTTTTTAAACAGGAACCCCCATTTTTTATTACATATTCCTGTAGAACGTAAAAAAATATGAATTTGTTAGTTGGACCACTTTTTCGCTTTGTGATAGATGGCGCTGTAATAGTCACAAACATATGGCTCACAATTTTAGACGGACAGTTGGTAACAGGTTGTTTTTTTAAATTAAAATACAGAACGGAGGTACGTTTGAACATTTTATTTTGGTTGTTCCAATGTGATACATGTACCTTTGTGAACTTATCATTTGTGAGAACGCATGCTGTTACAGCATGATTACTTGTAAATACCACATTAATGCAATAAATGCTCAAAATGATGTCCGTCAACCTCAATGCATTTGGCAGTACATGTAACGACATTCCTTTCAATAGCGAGTAGTTCGCCTTCCGTAATGTTCGCACATGCACTGACAATACTCTGACGCATTTTGTCAGGCGTGCTCGGTGGATCACGGTAGCAAATATCCTTCACAGGCGTTGTCGGTGGATCACGGTAGCAAATATCCTTCAACTTAGAAAGAAATGCGGGAACGTCAGATCCGGTGAACGTGCGGGCCATGGTATGGTGCTTCGACGACCAATCCACCTGTCATGAAATATGCTATTCAATACCGCTTCAACCGCACGCAAGCTATTTGCCGGACATCCATCATGCTGGAATTACATCGCTATTGTGTCATGCAGTGAAACATGATGTAGTAACATCGGTAGAACATTACGTAGGAAATCAGCATACATTGCACCGTTTAGATTGCCATCGATAAAATGGAGGCCAATTATCCTTCTTCGCATAATGCCGCACCATACATTAACCCGCCAAGGTCGCTGATGTTCGACATGTCGCAGACATCGTGAATTTTCCGTTGCCCAATAGTGCATATTATGCCGGTTTACGTTACCGCTGTTGGTGAATGACGGTTCGTCGCTAAATAGAACGCGTACAAAAAATCTATCATAGTCCCGTAATTTCTCTTGTGCCCAGTGACAGAACTCTACACGACGTTCAAAGTCGTCGCCTGCAATTCCTGGTGCATAGAAATATGGTACGGGTGCAATCAGTGTTGACGTAGCATTCGACGTTTTTGAGATTCCCGATTCTCGCGCAATTTGTCTGCTACTGATGTGCGGATTAGCGGCGACAGCAGTTAGACACCTACTTGGGCATCACCATTTGTTGCAGGTAGTGGTTGACGTTTCACATGTGGCTGAACGCTTCCCGTTTCCTTAAATAACGTAACTATCCAGCAAACGGTCCGGACACTTGGATTATGTCGTCCAGGATACCGAGCAGCATACATACACACACCCATTGGGCATTTTGATCACAATAGCCATACATCACCACGATATCAACCTTTTCCGCAATTGGTAAACGGTCCATTTTAACACGGGTAATGTATCACGAAGCAAATACCAGCCGCACTGGCGGAATGTTACGTGATACTACTTACTTATACGTTTGTGACTATTACAGCGCCATCTATCGCAAAGCGAAGAAAGTGGTCCAACCAAAACATTCATATTTCTTTACGTACTACACGTATATGTAATAAAAAGTGGGGGTTCCTATTTAAAAAACGCAGTTGATATTCGTTTGACCTATGGCAGCGCCATCTAGCGGGCCAACCACAGCGCCATCTGGTTTCCCCCTTTAAGGTAGACAAGTTTCGTTCTTTGTAGTTTTTTCGTTTGACGCTTATTTCGTGAGATATTTGGCCTGGTCACTATCAATGGACCACCCTGTATATACACACACAGTGTAAGAATTAATAAAGGAGACTGACCACAACGCAAGCTCGGAAAGGAATGATCCCAGCAAACGTTTTCATCAATACAGGGGAACCGTAGCAGATGAAAACTAGAATTTCTGGGTGGGGATTTGAGCCACACACTTTACATATGGGAATCAAAATATGAGCTGATTGCTGCGCGTCCTTGTCTGTTTACCACGATGTGTGAACGTCATCATGAGGGTGGAAAGCGCAAGTACATACTACTAGATAGGTACAGGGACTTGACGAAAGTCATGAGATAGCGATACGCACACATGCAGATGGCGGCAGCGTCGCGTACACGAGGTACAAAATGGCAGTACACTGGCGGAGCTGTCACGTGTACTCCTGGTGATTCCTGTGAAAAGGTTTCCAGCGTGATTATGGCCGCACGGCGGGAGTCAACAAACTCTGAAAGCGGAATGGAAGTTGGAGCCAGACGCATGGAACATTCCATTTCGTAAATGGTGAGGGAATTCAATATTCCGAGATCCACATTGTCAAGAGTGTGCTGATAATACCAAACCAGTGGCCCACGGCCTTCACTTAAGGACCGAGTTCAGCGGTGTTTGTGTAGAGTTGTCCATGCTAACACACAAGCAACGCTGCATGAAATAACCACAGAAATCAAAGTGGTACGTAGGACGAACGTACCGGATAGGACAGTGTGTCGAAATTTGGCGTTAGTGGGCTGTGGCAGCAGAGGACCGACGCGAGAGCCTCTGCTGAAAGCACGACGCCGCCTGCAGCGCCTCTCCTGGGGTGGTGACATATCAGTTGGACTGTGACTGTAAAATGGTGGCCTGGGCGGACGAATTTTCAGTTGGTTAGAGCTGATGGTAGGAATCGAGTGTGGCATCGATGCCGGGAAGCCACGGACCCAAGTTGACAACAACGTGATGTGCGAGCTGGTGGCGGCTGCACACCGGTGTGAGTTGTGTTTAAGTGGAGTGGACTAGGTGCTCTGGTCGAATTCTACTGCTCATTGACTGGAAATGGTTATCAAATGTTTTTTATTCCAGTCTCTGATCAGAATATCAATTCTTTAGACGTTGACTGGTTTCAGTCAGTAACGACCATCCTCAGATCTTTTTTACACCATGTCCTAAAGTGATAAGACCATAATGGCATGGTGTAAAAAAGATCAGAGGATGGTCATTACGGCCTCGCGGGATTAGCCGAGCGGTCTTAGGCGCTGCAGTCATGGACTGTGCAGCTGGTCTCGGCGGAAGTTCGGGTCCTCACTTGGGCATGGGTGTGCCTGTTTGTCCTTAGGATAATTTAGGTTAAGTAGTGTGTACGCTTAGGGACTGATGACCTTAGCAGTTAAGTGCCATAAGATTTCACACACATTTGATGGTCATTACAGACTGAAACCGGTCATCGTGTAAAGAATTGATATTGTGATCAGAGACTGCAATAAAAAACATTTGACAGTATTGGATCACTGTTTGTATACGTGACTATGTCGCAGCGTGTGAAATGATTATCTTTGGCAGCCATTCATGGAATTCATGTTCCCAAACAACGGCGGAATTTTTATGGATGACAGTGCGTCACGTTAGCGGGCAACAACTGACGCGACTGGTTTGAAGCACATTCTGAACAATTCCAGTGAGTGATTTGGCCACCCAGATCACCCGATATAAACCCCATCGAGCATTTATGGGATATAATCGAGAGGTCGATTTGTGCACAAAATCCTGCACCGGCAAGACTTTTGCAATTATAGCTGGCTATAAAGGCAACACGGTTCAGTATTTCTGCAGGGGACTTTTGGCGACTTGTTGGGTCCATGCCACGTCGAGAAGCTGCACTAAGCTGGGCAAAAGGAGGTCTGACACGATATTAGGTGGTACCCCGTGACTTATCACCTCAGTATATGTCGAATTCAATTGCTCGCCAGTAAGCTTTGAAGCAATCCGATGAACCCCCGAGAAGTTTTGTAACTGCTGTTGGGTGATGAAAGCATCAAGCAGAGCGACGGGGTTGTCAGCAGGCGGGCGCCTCGACTGACCGCGACGAAGGCCGCCGTGTTGACGGGGTAGAGGCGGCCGGCCGTGACGAGCAGCGGCCGGTGCGCGCGCGCCATCACCACCGACAGCGCCCTCTGGAAGGCTGCGCCGGCGCCCACCCAGCGGCTGCTGTACGCCGCCACGGACAGCGCCTCGCCCTGCAACACGGCGGACGAGGAGTCCCTCGAGTGTGAGCTCGCACAAATTCTGTTTCGTACACAGCCTTCGACGTCCCACATATTGTCTGCCGTGCAACAGCAATAGTGCCTGCTAATGGCAACAAAATTCAAATGGCTTTGAGCACTATGCCATACCCGAGGCAGGATTCGAACCTGCGACCGTAGCGGTCGCGCGGTTCCAGACTGAAGCGCCTCGAACCGCTCGGTCACTCAGGCCGGCCTTCCAACGTCAACAACAATATTTTCTTCGCCACAAATCTTGACACTGGCATTTCTTTCTGGCCTATCCCTTATCAAATGCAACAGAGGGCGGGACTGGAGGTATCCAGTGATGAGTACAGCACGAGGCTGCGGAACGTGGCTGAACTGCTCAGTCGACGAGTAACTCACAACAGTGGTACACTGCTAATGGGGTTGATACAAAGCAGAGCAATTGCGACGATAAACAAAGCAAACACTACTTTGTAGTTGCCGATGTTGCCATTTCGTCAAAAGGAACCCCGCGAAATTTTCAGAGTGAAAAAGAAGTGACAGGTGATATATTAACGATTCTCCAAGATCAGTCAGTTGATCGTGGGGCGCCGTATACGACTGTGCGGTCTATGTACATCAGGAGTACAGTGATGACTATACGTGCTTAACAAGTGAGAGTGATATTGAATCAGGTGTCGAGCCATGCAGTTCATCATCGTTGCCGGACAGGGAGCCGCGAATCCCGTCGCCAGTGAAACGTAGGGAAACACAGTCGTTGTCCTAGGAGCGAATACTGTACCTAACTACTAATCATCCAGCCGGCCGGTGTGGTCGAGCGGTTCAGTCTGGAACCGCGCGACCGCTACGGTCGCATGTTCGAATCCTGCCTCGGGCATTCATGTGTGTGATGTCCATAGGTTAATTACGTTTAAATAGTTCTAAGTTCTAGGGGACTGATGACCTCAGATGTTAAGTCCCATAGTGCTCAGAGCCATTTTGAACTAATCATCCACAACATAGTAAAAATAATAATAATAAGAGAATAAAAAATAAAGAAAACTAATTATGAGCAGATTTCGAATAAGTCCGTAGCAATAGGAACGTGTAGTGCATAAGAAGAACTAAGGATATCCAAGGGAGGACAAAGCGTACTTGTTACAAAAACTGGTGTTTGAACAACGCTCGACACAATTTACAGGATATACATCATATGGATATACTAAGTTATGAACATCAAACTGCGCATGACATAGATGACACTGATTCCAAGGGAAGCAGTGAATGGTTGCATAACTTCAGTGGTACAAAATTGAAACATGTTAAGGAAACTTCAAACAGAGTGTCAATTTGACAATGAAAACTGCGGAATCGGCCCGGAAATTTGTTGATGAGATTAACAAACTTATCCCATCGTTCAGTAAGGAATTTGTTTTCAACTCTTACCAATCAGGATTTGAAGAGGAAATGCATATGACAGAAACCTTGAAAATTAGAGGTAGCAAGAGAGTTGTATCAAGACCAACTAACATCAGTGCCTTAACGCAATCATATACTATTATGCCGACTGTTAATTTCGATGGTAAATTGCCTGGAGGATTATTTATTGTGCTGCGCGTATCTGAAGGTGCTCTGCCTCCTACGATTGTTTCTCGTTTGCGTGATCTTGCAGGGGCAGTAGGGAACGTTTACGTCATAGCAAACAAGACTGGGATAATGGGCGTAGGAAAACCAAAACTAGGTATGAGCACTGCTTTTGGCCAATAGCCGGTCAAAGTAACTTGCTTTTGCTTGATTCCTGGTCTGCGTCATACTCCTTTAGAGCAAAAAATCCTTCGTGAAAAGTGTGTGACACTGCAGTTCATATCAACTGGAACCAGTGGACAAATTCACCCCCTGGATGTTCGGTTTTTTCCGTCCCTATAAAACAAATTATCGCACTGTCTGCAGCTGCACCTTAAAGGATAGTCAATTTCACGATCAGCTACATGACAGACTGTTTCGCATTTGGTTGCATGCCGTCACATTCCATCAGTTTTCATCAGCCCATTACACTAATCGATTGTACAGGATGTTTCACAATTCGTGTTACACACTTCTGCAGTTCTAGAGGGGACGTACTAGACCAAGTTTTGCTTACGAAGCCATGTCTGCAAATGTCACCCAACGACGTTACAGAGCGTCAATGTTACAGACGCCAGCGCCTGTAAATGTATGTACATACAGCATAATTCCGGGATGATATTACAAACTTTCTGGGATGATGGAAAAGGATGAATGTATCAATTTGAGGTATGAATCACTGTACCGGAAACGTACGAGTCGATAGTTATAAGCGAAAATAGTTCTGATACTTCTGAAAGTGCAATACATGTACTGGTATTGTTGTTTCTAAGATTGTAGGGTAGGCAATTTTCAGAACTGGTAATCTAGACCAAAACAAGGAAAAAGTCTAGTAAAGATGGGCTCTAAAATGCGTTCAGTAGAGATGTTTCACAATAGCGAAGATGAACAAGTTCTCATACCTCCTCAGATATGCATTTTAGAGTTCATGGTTCAAATGGCTTCGAGCACTATGGGACTTAACTTCTAAGGTCATCAGTCCCCTAGAACTTATAACTGCTTAAACCTAACCAAACTAAGGACATAACACACATCCATGCCCGAGGCAGGATTCGAACCTGCGACCGTAGCGGTCGCACGGTTCCAGACTGTAGCGCCTAGAACCGCTCGGCCACCCCGGCCGGCTAGAGCTCATGTTTATTGGACATTTTTTCCTTGTTTTGGTCAATACTAGACCTCTGAAAGTTGCCTACCCTGCAGTCTTAGCAACGACTGTACCAGTACACGTTTCCACTGTCATAGGTATCAGAACGGCTTTCGCTTATAACTTTCGACTCGTTCGTTTCCGCTACAGGGACTCATACCTCAAATTGATGCATTTACCCTTCTCTATCATCCTAGAAAGTTTGTGCTATCATCACGGAATCACCCTGTATGTACGAGATCGCTGGCGTCTTTAACTTTGGCCGGCCGTTGTGGCCGAGCGGTTATAGGCGCTTCAGTCTGGAACCGCGCGACCGCTACGGCCGCAGGTTCGAATCCTGCCTCGGGCATGGATGTGTGTGATGTCCTTAGCTTAGTTATGTTTAAGTAGTTCTAAGTTCTAGTGGACTGATGACCTCAGATGTTAAGTCTCATAGTGCTCAGAGCCATTTTAACGTCTTTGGCGCTCTGTAGCGTCGTCGGATGACGTTCCGGATATGGATTCCTATGTAAAACTTGATCCACTATGTACCCTCTAAAGGCCCTAGAAGTATGTAACATGAATTGTGAAACACCTTGAATATGAATTCCTTATGAGTGGACGCCTAGCTGAACGCCCTGCATGCTTTGCAACTCCTAAGGAGTTCGCCTTCGACCCTGATGGTGCCAAGCTTTGCGATCACTGCGACGCGCGATTTTTCATTCGGTGTTCATGGTGTAAGTTGTTGATTTGTTTTGAACATTTCTTGAATGTCGGCGATGTCCACTTTGTGAATTCCATCGTTATTGCAAAGACATAATTTACTATACCCGTAATCTCTACGCAGCACCTGAAATTAACATTTTTACTCCCTCAACTTTCTTAAAACTCTCGCTACTTGCATAAAACAGGGCCACATTTTGTAAATGTCACGCACATTTGCTGCCATAAAACATAGAATGGTGTACGTTCAAACAGTTTCCCGCGAATTAAGCGGCATTCACGTACTGCACACCACTTAAATTTTGACCACATTTCACGTTTTATTAACTTTAATTCATTCCTTGATTGTTTCTGACTTGATCAAAAAGAAAGAAAGAAAAAATTAAGTCTTTGGTGAGTTTACTGAATTTTGAATGAAAAACTTTCTTTTCGCCTCCCGCACAACACCAGTAACGGAACGAAACGAGGCACCGACATAAAAGTAAGAAAATCTGTAAGAGCCATCTGATGATGGATTTGTAATAAATCCTAAACTGGCAATGGTTCGATGTAAATAAAGATTTTTGAACCACACTAGTCGCTGGTTGATGTTTTACATGAGAAACCTCATGACAGTCGAAACTGGTTTCTGTTCAGAGAGTCCCGCCTGGCTTTAGGGCTACCGACTTTTCCACTGAAAGCACGTGCCTTCCGGCAGCTGTCGGGAGGAAACTTGTGAAACCTGCCCTCCAGAGAAGTGCTTTTAGTGAGAGCAGGAGGCGTACCTTCTGCTGCCGAGAACAATTGTCTCAAAGGCCCGAATGTGGAAACAGTTACGTGGAGACAGCGTGTGAATGTACGACCCGTATGCACTCTTCTCTGCTTGACGCACGATATGGCGCTCCTTACGACTAACGTGATGATATTGCATTCCTGCCAACACTGATGCTCAGCTTTCTTGACCAAAAAACAGTCATTATGATAAAACTATGTTTCCCCAACTTCTAAGTTATTACAATGCATAAACTCTGAACACTATTAATTATTATTAAATCACTTTTAAACATAAACACAGTACACATCACATCACATTTCTTCGCGCTACTGTGTGCCATTAACATAAACCTGAGAACCGTCCGTGGCTCACTGTGGTCCCACACCAGCTGGCTACCACAGACTGCTCTTTGTTCGCTGCGCGCACTGCTGTGCATTCTTCGTGTCGGCAACGTTACTTTCAAACAAACGTGTAAGGGCGCTGCTCGATTACAAGCGAGTCGCCCCGTCTGCAGGAAGCAGTCAAAATTGTTCAAAAGGCTCTGAGCGCTATGGGACTTAACATCTATGGTCATCAGTCCCCTAGAACTTAGAACTACTTAAACCTAACTAACCTAAGGACGTCACACACACCCATGCCCGAGGCAGGATTCGAACCTGCGACCGTAGCGGTCGCGCGGTTCCAGACTGAAGCGCCTAGAAACGCTCGGTCACGGCGGCCGGCTAGGAAGCAGTCAGAAGCGTCTTTTAGTGACCCCGAGTGATCAACAAGCAATTATCCCAACAGGAAAGCATACAAGAGGTTGTAACTATCTATACACACATGTGCAATTCTTGGTAGTTTTTCCAGATTTGTAGGCAACTGTTGAGATTTGGTGGGGATGCTCATGTTCGTTACACAGGCGCCTTCTATATGATTTTGGAGCTATTTAACTGGCTGCAGGTGACACGAAGGACGGAATGGGGTTTTCGGCGGATGACATAAGATGTCGGAGCAACATGGCTGCATGTTACTGAAGACTGAGTAACATGATGTTGCTAGAGTCTTTAAAAAGCTAGTACTTCGACACGACGGACGTGTTGCACACAAGGAAGTAAGTACTGAATAACGATCTTCTCGCTGGCGTTGGAAGGTCCCGTCGACGTGTCTTTTTTCGTATTTGTAATTTAAATTTGCAAGACGGCAGGCCCTGCGACCACTTCATACACTTATTAAGAGCTAGAAAACCAGCCAATCGTCCATTTTTAAATCTGAATTTGCACACATGCAAATTTATGTCTTTTCACTACCGTATTACGCTGTCGTGTAGAGTAGGTAATCGAGTGCTATGTACTGACCTGTACATGATGCGGAGTATAGTGAATGCGTATTCGAATTCTGTTCATTTCACGTTGGAGACGAGTGGGAACTTTTGGCCAGAGAGTGCAGAAGGTGGGGGGAACATCCAGTCACTGCAAATTGTGGACGGAGTCCCGTCCCGTAGACGGCGGCTTTCTCCTTTGCTGTCGGGTCTCAGGTGCCAGGGCGGCGGACGTTCGCTATTTCTACGGTGGCTGGGGGCAGCTTTCGGGGAAGAACGTGCCAGCTCAGCGCCACGGCGTTTAAAGAGAAACGGTCTCCGAGCTCCACAGGACAGCCGACAGCGCGACTACCTTCCTCTGCTGGCGCACGTCACCGAAGAGCTTCCCGCACAAACTCCAAGAGGAGGCTGTGACGGACTGCCACGCTGGTATGTCAGCACGCGTCTGCAGTCACCATCGGGAATTTGTGGGAAGGAGTGGTATCGGCGCCTCGGCTGACGGAGACTGGTGGTGGTAGTTTAGACGAATCTGTTGTGAGACCATACTTGGCGAAAGCCTTATTAATCGGTCTCGATCGGCTGAGTTCTGCTACAGCGAAGTGGTCGCTCTCTGCACGCTGAGCGGAGAAGTATTTGAGGTGCCGTTGGTTGCTGGCTGCCGCAGGAGTTGGCTGTGTGATGTGCCACCCTTGCTACTGATTAATTTCATTCACAGTTTCACTTGTCGGGCCACCTGGACAAACTCTTAAGAGGTCTTCCGCGCTCGTGCTCCGATCGGTGTTCGAGGCGGAGCCCATTTCTACACAGCGTAGCCGACTACGAGTGGCAGCAGCCTTTCGCCGTACTGCCGGTAATACACGCATCTGCGGCCCGTAGGGTTTCGGATGATTTTTCAGCGGCCCAAAATTCGAACTGAGGTTTCTCAGCGGTTTGCCTCCTTAGGTGATATCGCGGTACCGCGTCCGATTACCCACTTGTTTATCGATATTACACTTTCCACCTGTTCTTTTCTCTCCCTCCTCATACGTAGTGTCGTTTCTACTAGGTTCTTGCCAACACCTCTATCAGACGAGGACGTTTGGTGTACATTCGTATACACGATTGTTCTTTGTACAAATTCACGATCAAATCTGTGTTCCATTTAAAGAAAATAAGTACTGAGGCTTGGCGCCAGTGACTATCACCTGTTTCCTAGGTTAAAAGAACATTTGGCCGGAAAGCGATACAGCTTTTAGTAAGTAGGATGTTTGGTTAGTTAGTTAGCTAGTCAGATGAGTTGTTTGGTAATTAAAAGTTGTGTGGCCTCATGACCACGAAACAAAAAACTTATCCGAATCTGCAAAAAAAAAAAAAAAAATTAATATTTGGGTGAACATCTGTAAAACTCTAATACCTCTCTCTCAAACCCAACCCTATGGGGAGAGAGGGAGAGTTTTAGTTCTAGCGAATCAAAATTTACGAATTAAATAAGTATTTTTTACTTATCTGTCACCATTTTCCACACAAAAATGAGAACATGGATTTTCTTGAATTACAGCGCCAACTACCAAGTATCAAAACAAATGTTTGAGACAAAATGTACGTAGTTTTTTATGTAGAATCTGATTCTGCAATAAAAAATGGGGGTTCCCATTTCAGATTTTAAAGTTGGCTCCCGCCCTACCCCCAAGGGGCTAGGGAGGCGGGCTAATTTTAGCACCAGCAGCTGTCTCCCTCGAAATTAATCAACTTTGGATTCTACACATTTTTTCGTGTGAAGGTTATTTTTCGAGTTATTCTGGTTTGTCAACGTAAAATTTCCACTCTGTATAAAAGACCAGATAATGTTAGCCTCTACATTGCAACAGTGCGGTGCAAAAAAGGCCCTCAATGGAGTACCAAACAGCAACTATATAAAACAATTGAGCAATAAGACGTAGTAGGAGTTGCGAATGTAGTAGAAAGACTAAAGAGAACAACGTAGATGTGAAAACACTTGGCGCTAAAGATAATCAAGCAGTCCTATAAGTATAATAGATGCTTAACACAAGTGAAAAGAAGAGTAATAACAAAGCAAGCATATACGGTTAATATATTCCAACGATTCGACACGTCAGAGTAAATACATAGCTCCAATGCAAAATCTCCTGTACGCCACTTACAATTCTATGAAGCCTGAGGAATCAAGTAGGGAAACGGCTGGAAACAACAGAAATTTACATGCAGAGGCAACGGAGCAATCTAAATGAAAACAATAAAATATCTGGATGAACTACAAGGAACTAAGAATGCAAATGCACAAAATAAAAAAAAGGTAGATGTAACTCTTTGATACAGCTTTAGACACAACATCCTCCTCAAAGACGTATTTAGGGGCACGTATGTTGCTGGAAGCTATGAGGGCGACAGAAAAAACTTCTTTCAGGACATTACTGCCACAACAAAACGCAGCAACAATACTGGGGACATCAGGAGAATACGAAACGACAGAGTAGGATCGCTGCTTGCTTTGGCTGGGTGTAACCTTTAGGAAATGAACGGATGAATATTTGAAAAATATGAAAAACCTGTTATGCTATTTGCTGTTCATATCTGATGAAGATACAGTAGATCCACGCGTGGCTTCATTATGTATTCTGGAGCATTAAATAGGTCTCTCCGTTGAGGATGCCCTCAGTTTTCCACAGGAGGTGTGCCCCAGACGCCAACAGGGATGGCCGGCCGCGGTGGTCTAGCGGTTCTAGGCGCTCAGTCCGGAACCGCGCGACTGCTACGGTCGCAGGTTCGAATCCTGCCTCGGGCATGGATGTGTGTGATGTCCTTAGGTTAGTTAGGTTTAAGTAGTTCTAAGTTCTAGGGGACTGATGACCACAGATGTTAAGTCCCATAGTGCTCAGAGCCAGAGCCAACAGGAATGCATCCACGTCTCTCACTTTCCACGAGATACTTCGCGTTGAAGCACTCTTGCCACGGCCGGTACACCCAGTAATATCAAAACCGTTTGCCTGTTAAGAAAACTGCTCACAAATTCATTGATGTGACAAATGCAAGGTAAAGCAGGTGGAACCATAAAACGAGGGAAACAGACTTTATAAGAGTGTCCTGCACTACAATCAAATATTATCCAAAACATCTGCATTTGCGGTCTTCTTCTTCTTTTCTGGGCTTCTCGCTCAGCACCTGTTCTGTCTTCACTTCTCACTGCCGCTCCATTCTGGGCCTTTCTACGTCCCTGCTTCCTCTTGGCCGGTACACCGTGTCCAGACGTAGATTTCCGCAGGTCATGTTTCCGTAACGTTTCATTTCGTTCAGTCTTTTCATTAACGTTATAAATATGTAGTTCATTCCTAATATCAAAATTTTGTGGAGAAAACATAGGCAAGTCAAGGATAAATGATTGGGTACCATAGATAGGATGGAAATTGCTACATGAACGCCAGAGGGATTGGAAACAAGGAAATGGAGCTAAACCACAAATTATGAGATAAACAAAGTGATTACATTTACTATACTATATACAATCAATCTATTGATATCTCACCTGAAATGGAACATTGATAACGGCAGAAAATATGAGTCTGCTCCCGTCAAAGTCAATATATCCCCTTCCGCAAAAGCCATGTGGTTGATCTTCTGATGCACATTCAGGCCTTGCTTTACAGCATGCTTCGAAATATAAGCCCATTATCAAGTCTCCTTTTGACAGTTCTTGCACTTCCAGGAAATTGAGGAATATATCTCATTAGACGACAAATGAGAAATGAATTGGCGCTGTATTGTCGCACAGAGATCGGTCGTCGCCCTCACTGAATACAGGGCGTCCAGCACTACCGATGCACAATAGTGAACCACGACAAAGCACAGCTCACAGGCCTCATACACGGCCACCTTGAAGGAATGGTGGTGTGAGCTCGCACTTGTGAATCTTCTTCAATGTACCAACTTCTAGAAGACAGGCAATGATGACGCTGGACATATCCGAAAGAACAGATACCATCTTCATTCGGATATCAACCTCATTCGGACATGTCCGAAAGCACAGATACCATCTTCATATATATATACACTCCTGGAAATGGAAAAAAGAACACATTGACACCGGTGTGTCAGACCCACCATACTTGCTCCGGACACTGCGAGAGGGCTGTACAAGCAATGATCACACGCACGGCACAGCGGACACACCAGGAACCGCGGTGTTGGCCGTCGAGTGGCGCTAGCTGCGCAGCATTTGTGCACCGCCGCCGTCAGTGTCAGCCAGTTTGCCGTGGCATACGGTGCTCCATCGCAGTCTTTAACACTGGTAGCATGCCGCGACAGCGTGGACGTGAACCGTATGTGCAGTTGACGGACTTTGAGCGAGGGCGTATAGTGGGCATGCGGGAGGCCGGGTGGACGTACCGCCGAATTGCTCAACACGTGGGGCGTGAGGTCTCCACAGTACATCGATGTTGTCGCCAGTGGTCGGCGGAAGGTGCACGTGCCCGTCGACCTGGGACCGGACCGCAGCGACGCACGGATGCACGCCAAGACCGTAGGATCCTACGCAGTGCCGTAGGGGACCGCACCGCCACTTCCCAGCAAATTAGGGACACTGTTGCTCCTGGGGTATCGGCGAGGACCATTCGCAACCGTCTCCATGAAGCTGGGCTACGGTCCCGCACACCGTTAGGCCGTCTTCCGCTCACGCCCCAACATCGTGCAGCCCGCCTCCAGTGGTGTCGCGACAGGCGTGAATGGAGGGACGAATGGAGACGTGTCGTCTTCAGCGATGAGAGTCGCTTCTGCCTTGGTGCCAATGATGGTCGTATGCGTGTTTGGCGCCGTGCAGGTGAGCGCCACAATCATGACTGCATACGACTGAGGCACACAGGGCCAACACCCGGCATCATGGCGTGGGGAGCGATCTCCTACACTGGCCGTACACCACTGGTGATCGTCGAGGGGACACTGAATAGTGCACGGTACATCCAAACCGTCATCGAACCCATCGTTCTACCATTCCTAGACGCAAGGGAACTTGCTGTTCCAACAGGACAATGCACGTCCGCATGTATCCCGTACCACCTAACGTGCTCTAGAAGGTGTAAGTCAACTACCCTGGCCAGCAAGATCTCCGGATCTGTCCCCCATTGAGCATGTTTGGGATTGGATGAAGCGTCGTCTCACGCGGTCTGCACGTCCAGCACGAACGCTGGTCCAGCTGAGGCGCCAGGTGGAAATGGCATGGCAAGCCGTTCCACAGGACTACATCCAGCATCTCTACGATCGTCTCCATGGGAGAATAGCAGCCTGCATTCCTGCGAAAGGTGGATATACACTGTACTAGTGCCGACATTGTGCATGCTCTGTTGCCTGTGTCTATGTGCCTGTGGTTCTGTCAGTGTGATCATGTGATGTATCTGACCCCAGGAATGTGTCAATAAAGGTTCCCCTTCCTGGGACAATGAATTCACGGTGTTCTTATTTCAATTTCCAGGAGTGTAGTTAAGGCTCACGGGCCATTTGACATCTTCTTCTGTGCAGGTGCACAAACAGTGCCCGAACTCTTACGGGAATCGGCGGTAAAGCCGCGAGTAATGAGTATGATGGGCAGGAGCACTATAGCTTCATTCAGATACCATGCTCATTCGGACATGTCCGAAAGAACAGGTACCATCTTCACATATATGAGTTTAATTTCATACACTTACCCAATTCGTACAAATATCGCTGGTGGAGATTTCAATCTACTCTCGATATGTTGGCGGAAATACAGGTTTAAATCCGGTAGAACGCATCATACATCATGCCAAATTGTGGTAAATGCACTCTCCAAAAATTATTTCGAGCAGTTAGTTCATGAGTCCACTCGAATAGTAAACGGTTATGAAAACACACTTGACCTCTTAGCCGCAAATAATCCTAAGCTAATAACGATCATCAAAATGGATACAGGGATTAGTGGTCACAGGCTTGTCGTAGCGAGACTGAATAACGTTAAGGCTCAAATCTTGCAGAAATAAACAAAAAGTATACCTGTCCAAAAGAAGAACGGAGCTTTGTCTTGAAATATGGCAGAAAATCCAAAGAGATTCTGGTCGTATGTAAAGTATGCTCGCAGCAAGACACAATCAGTGCCTTCCGGTGGGATACGAATGGAAATACTGTTGATGTAAGTGCTGCTACAGCAGAGTTACTAAACACAGTCCTCCGAAATTCATTCACCAAAGAAGAGGAAGTAAATATTCTAGAATTCGCATCAAGCAAAAGTGATTAGCAAAATGTGAAGCCTGCAATTAGAATTCCTAGTGCCCACTTCATCTGAGAAATACATTTATAGCTACAGCTTATAGCTCTGAGGAATTAGGAGATTGCCTGGGATTCATAATCAAAAACCATTCTCTCTAAAAAGTTCACTATATTCTGAAAGTCACAGACCAAAAAGAACCCACACAATCCAACTACCAGAGCAGTTCAGAGTCTAATGCGCTGATGCAACTATAACTGTTCAAACTTAATGTTTAAGTGAATGCTCGCCATAATTTGATGATAATGTTCATCAAACGCCACGCTAAATAATGGTAGAATGTCTGTCCCGCAGCGATATATGAAAATACGACATACGCAAACTGAAGATAGATCATTAAAGTCATCCCAGAATTAACACTTCACTCGAAAACGATTTCATGGTTACGCGTATCCCGAGAAACTTATTACGGCGTCTGAGGCTGTTTATAGCAATGATACCGACGCGACGCGACTCCCGGCACAGGTGGTGCGCTAATCAGCGTCTGGAGAGAACTGGGGCCTTCCTCTCTCGCGCAGCGTTCTTACATATAAAGCCGTGGTGCGGACGGCTAAGGGAACGCCTGATCAAATCTGCTCTCCCGACTAGCCGCTGGGCTAGTAATGCACCACTTTAAGTTATCGAATAAATCATTGCTTCCTTTGCTGATGGCCGATGAAGCTCTCAATTTAAATGTGCAATCAGCACACAGGTAAGTAATCATAATAAAAGTCTGACGTGGCTAAGTCAAATATTTTGGGCGAGAGAATTAATTTAATTACACTACAGGCAGTAGACGAGCTCTGAACTTGCTCTTTGGAGATACGCTATAGCTATAGTTTTATAGTTGTTCTGTTGAAACTTCTCACATCTTTATAATTATAGCGGATCTCCCTTCTACTTAAATTTAAACATCCTAGCTTTATTTATTCGCCTACTTAATCTATCTTGCTTCCTTAATTTTTAATACAAAACCCAGAAAATCATGAATTTCAACTAAAATTTTAATTTGTGAGATACAGAATACTGTTTCTACCAAATTATTATGCACAAAGAATCTAAATATAAATTTTTAAGTTTCTAGCTCTTTTCTGTTGCGCCAATGATTTTTACAGAAAAACGTCCAAATTTCGAAAATGGTTAAAGTTATTGAACTGATATTCAACACGTATTGATTTAGTATTACTCCTGACATGCTAGAAACGTTTCAGGTTATTTACTTGATTTTTTTAAGTATTGCACAACATTTATGACGTCAGAGCTAGTTACAGCGGACTGGCTGGCACACAATGGAAAGACTGATGTGAATTTTATAAAGCGTGAGTATGCTGCTTCCCTACAGTACCTTACAAGGGGCTTGCAATCAAATTGTGTGCTTAAGGTATACCGCCTCTGTTATGTTACTGAATTCGTGATTTCCTGTCAGAGAGGCCGTAGTTCGTAGTAATCGAGTAACACAGAAGTGATTTCTGGCGTTCCCTAAGGTAGTGTTATAGGTCCTCTGCTGTTCCTTATCTACTGAGTATAGACGGTTTATGAGTTACTCTAATGTTGTTTGCAGATGAAGCTGCGGTTTATCGTCTACCAAAGTCATGAGAAGATCAAAACAAATTGGAGAACGATTTAGAAAAGAAAATTGGCAATTGACGCTAAATAATGAAAAGTGTGAGATCATGGATATCAGAGCTAAAAAGAATCCATTAAATTTCGGTTACACGATGAATCAATTAAATCTAAAGGCCTCAAGTTCAACTACATACCTAGGAATCAAAATTACGAAAAACCTGGTATTGCAAAGAGCAGACAGAAAATGTGCGGAAGGCGAAGCAAAGACTGCGTTTCATTGGCAGAATACTTAGAAAATGCCTACACCATGCTTGTCCGTCCTCTTTTGGGGTATTGCTGCACGCTGTGGGATCCTTATTATACAGGATTAACGGACTACATCAAGAAAGTTCAAAGAAGAGCAGCACATTTTGCACTATCGAGAAATAGTGGAGAGAGTGTCACTGACATAATACGGTATTTGAGATGGACATCATTAAGACAAAGGGGTTTCTCGTTGCGGCGGGATCTTTCCACGACATTTCAATCAGAAAATTTCTCTTGCGAGTGCGAAAAATATTTTGTTGACGCCGACTTACATAGGGAGAAACGATGATCAAAATAAGGGAAAGCAGAGCTCACACGGAAAGATATAGGTTTTCGTTTTTTTCCGGGCGTTGTTCGAGACTGGAATAATAGAGAGTTACTGCGAAGGTGGCTCGATGAACCCCTTGCAGGCACTTGAGTGTGATTTGCAGAGCGTGTATGTAGGTATAGATACAGATGTAGATGCTAAATGGCGATAAGACGGTGTTTACACGTCTTTTGAGAGTGCGGCTTAAGAGGACTGCCCGTCATGTATCGCACGATCAAACGTGGCTAGGCGGGGCATGTAACATACAGACGATGCTCTGCTCTTCCACAACGGGGTTGTGATCACCCTCGCTCCAACTCAGCATTTTCTCGTGGCAATGGCGACCTTTCGCCTCAATCAGGCGTTTGATCAAGTCCGTCATTCTTTTCGTACGGCTGTCCTCCGTCATATGGGATATCCAGAAACTATTGCCTAGGTGGTCCGTATAATGAGGGTCTTACACAACCAATTCTGATCGGGCGCTCGGTGCGACAAGGATAGCGCCTGTCAATGCTGCGGTACGCATTCACCCTAGAGCCAGTGTTACGTGGCCTATGACAACGGCGGACCGGGATATCGCTACGTGAACATCGATTTTGCTGCACCGAACATGTGGACAATTTGGTTCTTTCGAAGTGCCAAAGATACCCAGGCAGTGCTTGCGTGGATGGCGACCTGTGGTTGGCGGTGAGGCGTCGGGCAGTTCTCTTAACGTACGTAAATCGCGAGCTGTGTGTACTGATACGGGCCTCCTGGATGGGAGCGCTGACTCGATGATTGGCATAGATTTCACTGACCTGCCGCGCTCTGCGGTCCTGGGCTGCAGACAGCTCCTGCAGTGGGTCAGCTTTGGACTCGTCGAACATTGCGTCTGTTCCGCTGAGCACCTGCAACGTACTGTCTATGTCAACATCGAGATAGCATCGCGGATCCCTTATGTGGTGCGAACTCTGTCAGCTCCACGGTCCCTGGCTTGCCACGTGTTAGCTGTAGTGAGTTCCTTTGCTAGCCAGGGGATGATCTTCACAGTCCGCTGTGAGTCCCTCACCATTCCCCAGGTGGAGAGGGGGTGGGTCTCCACCATCTTCCCGACAGATTTCGCTCACAGTCGACAGTTAGGCGGCGTTGCCCGACGTCGACGTGCCTTACCAGCTCACTGCTCGACACACGTGCTCCGGCCTCTCTGGCCTCTCCGGCGACGTTGTCGCACTTCCCAGCGCCCTTCTGTCATATTGGACTCTTTTCTTCTGGAGCACAGCTACGTGTCTGCTCGTCTGCCAACTGTGCGCTTGTTGTCGACGAAAGCGGTCTACACTGAGCTGCAAATGGCCTGTGCTCCCAGTGTGATAGAACTGAACTACTCGCACTGCAGGTCGCGCAGTTTATGGCGGGCTGTGAGTGGCCATTTTCTTGACACTGCTGCGCGCTCCACGTGGTGGGTCACCGTCAGAAGGAAACAACCAAATCGTTCTCTTCTGCGCAGAGTTCACCACGCCGCCTCCCTGCTTTGCGTCGCGTGCAGTATGATGGACACGGGCTGTCATCGCTTCGTCAGCAAAAGTCTCGCGCTTGCTCCAGCAAATTCTGGCCCTCCTCATATGTGCCACGCGTGATCGAAAAACGATGCGCATGATTTTGTTCCTGGATGACGTGTAGTACCCGCAGATGGAGACTCACTCTGTGAATTTTTTTCCGTGGCCTTGCAGTTCGATATTTTTTTCCACCGGCGAGGAGAGAGAGTATTCTCGATTTCTGAACTTATGCGAAGCAACAAAAATGCGCTATTGATCGTTATCCGAAATACAGGCAATACTCTTCCGTCTTCCTTTGCAGTGCTTTCAACGACCTGCCCCGTAGCTGGAATGTCCCTGCAATAAGCAGTTCATCTGATACACCATTTTTGGTCCTATCATCCACAACGGTATTCCCCTTCATTTCGAGGACAAGTGCATGGATTTCCCCACGGCTACGGATGGCTTCAATCCGCAGGTTGGAGTAAAAAAAGATCTTCTTCTCTGGTATATACCAGGTGATCAAAAAGTCAGTATAAATTTGAAATCTTAATAAACCAAGGAATAATGTGATAGAGAGGTAAAAATTGACACACATACTTGGAATGACATAGGGTTTTATTAGAACAAAAAAAGTTCACAAAATGTCCGACAGATGGCGCTGGACAGAAAATCGTCAGTGACTGCTACCGTGACGGGTGAGAGGTACGCCGATATGTTACAGAATCGCATCATCCCCAGCCTGGCTGATAAACACCTGCTGAAACGTACGATGTTTATGCGGGATGGCGCTCCTCCCCATATTGCTAGACGCGTGAAAGACCTCTTGCGCGCGTCGTTTGGTAATGATCGTGTGCTCAGCCGCCACTTTCGTCATGCTTGGCCTCCCAGATCCCCAGCAGACCTCAGTCCGTGCGATTATTCGCTTTTGGGTTACCTGAAGTCGCGAGTGTATCGTGATCGACCGACATCTCTAGGGATGCTGAAAGACATCCGACGCCAATGCCTCACCATAACTCCGGACATGCTTTACAGTACTGTTCACAACATTATTCCTCGACTACAGCTATTGTTGAGGAATGATGGTGGACATATTCAGCATTTCCTGTAAAGAGCATCATCTTTGCTTTGTATTACTTTGTTATGCTAATTATTGCTATTCTGATCAGATGAAGCGCCATCTGTCGGACAGTTTTTGAACTTTTGTATTTTTTTGGGTCTAATAAAACCCCATGTCATTCCAAGCATGTGTGTTAATTTGTACCTCTCTATCTACATTATTCGGTGATTTATTCAGTTTTCAAATTTATACTGACTTTTTGATCACCCGGTACATTTGATGTCCTCTTCCCGCTTTCCTTTCCTCCATTTCTGGGGTAAGCGTAGTTAGGGGCCAACGCCTCAAGCGATGCAGAATTTTTTCTATGTCCAAATGGTGGAGAAAGTAGACCATTTTATTTTGTAGGTTGCTTTATAATCAGGAAAGTGAGGAAGGGACAAATATGAGGCATGGCAATGCCACGAGGAATGGATATGCGAACACTTCGATGATCGAGTCGCGTTCGTGCCAAGCATTTTTATTTTCAGTTGAAGCAACACGTTTTATCCAATCTACACCTTCACAATGCGGTATGTTGTGTATTTTATTCAACTACAGTAACTTTTAACTAAGCATGAAAAAAAAAGCTCCGAATCACAGGATCGATGGATCGACTCCTGCGAATTTTTTTTGTATTTTTTCAATGCTGGTCATTTTATTTCGTACACATTGTATCTGAAAGGTAGTACGATGGAGGGATGCGTGTATTTGCATGAACGTTTATTGTATTTCCAGTGTTGTTTCGCTTGTCGCAGGTTTTTATTGTTACAACACATAGTAAGTGGCTTTTATTTCTAGAAAAAACAACAAATAAAAAAAAAGAGATCACGTGATTGCCTGTGAAACGAATGCTATCTTGGCTCGCGTCTCCATTCTCGCTTGATGCCATATTTCTATTAATTTTGCGACAGTGCTCCAGGCAGCCAGATCTAAAATCAACAGGGAAAGTTCATTTATTTTACTTGGAAACTACTAAGTTGCTATGCCTATTGAGAGTGAAACGGGATAGGAAGTAAGACAGATCATTTCGAAGTCCAGTGTAACGTTTTGCTAATACGTACTAATATAGGCTTGTTCGTGTTACCGGTACGTCATGTTTTATTACAACAGACTTTCGATATATCGTTTTCGGAGTAAGCAGCATTTCATTTGTATCAGCACAGTGCATAAAGTGGTAGCATTTTCCATTGTTTTATTTTAGACAGAAATTAATCATCAATAGACCATTCTCACACATTATCTAACATAGTCTGACAATGCTGGGATAGTTTACCTATTCCATGCCTGTAGAATCCTACAGCATTTGAGTTAAAGATGTCATGAAACCAAGTTTGAAGTGCTTTTCCTCCAGAAAGGTATTTTCTTGATGGTTCTCCGATAAGGAGCGAGGATGGTAAATATTTGAACGTATAAGTCAGAGGAATACGTGTGTGAGGGATGACTTTTTAAACAAACTTCTGGATAGTTTTGTTTGTGAAATCAGCAGAGTGCAATATCTTATAGTAGCAACACGTGATGAGGTTTTGTAGCTTGTTTTTAAACATTGCTATCAAAACGTATGTTAGCTGTTGGCAGCGAATACCAGCTGCGACAGGCGCAGTCTGTGGAGGAGTTCGTAGTCTACAACACATTTTTTGAGGCACCGGATGCAAAATTTTACACTCCTGGAAATGGAAAAAAGAACACATTGACACCGGTGTGTCAGACCCACCATACTTGCTCCGGACACTGCGAGAGGGCTGTACAAGCAATGATCACACGCACGGCACAGCGGACACACCAGGAACCGCGGTGTTGGCCGTCGAATGGCGCTAGCTGCGCAGCATTTGTGCACCGCCGCCGTCAGTGTCAGCCAGTTTGCCGCGGCATACGGAGCTCCATTGCAGTCTTTAACACTGGTAGCATGCCGCGACAGCGTGGACGTGAACCGTATGTGCAGCTGACGGACTTTGAGCGAGGGCGTATAGTGGGCATGCGGGAGGCCGGGTGGACGTACCGCCGAATTGCTCAACACGTGGGGCGTGAGGTCTCCACAGTACATCGATGTTGTCGCCAGTGGTCGGCGGAAGGTGCACGTGCCCGTCGACCTGGGACCGGACCGCAGCGACGCACGGATGCACGCCAAGACCGTAGGATCCTACGCAGTGCCGTAGGGGACCGCACCGCCACTTCCCAGCAAATTAGGGACACTGTTGCTCCTGGGGTATCGGCGAGGACCATTCGCAACCGTCTCCATGAAGCTGGGCTACGGTCCCGCACACCGTTAGGCCGTCTTCCGCTCACGCCCCAACATCGTGCAGCCCGCCTTTAGTGGTGTCGCGACAGGCGCGAATGGAGGGACGAATGGAGACGTGTCGTCTTCAGCGATAAGAGTCGCTTCTGCCTTGGTGCCAATGATGGTCGTATGCGTGTTTGGCGCCGTGCAGGTGAGCGCCGCAATCAGGACTGCATACGACTGAGGCACACAGGGCCAACACCCGGCATCATGGTGTGGGGAGCGATCTCCTACACTGGCCGTACACCACTGGTGATCGTCGAGGGGACACTGAATAGTGCACGGTACATCCAAACCGTCATCGAACCCATCGTTCTACCATTCCTAGACCGGCAAGGGAATTTGCTGTTCCAACAGGACAATGCACGTCCGCATGTATCCCGTGCCACCCAACGTGCTTTAGAAGGTGTAAGTCAACTACCCTGGCCAGCAAGATCTCCGGATCTGTCCCCCATTGAGCATGTTTGGGACTGGATGAAGCGTCGTCTCACGCGCTCTGCACGTCCAGCACGAACGCTGGTCCAACTGAGGCGCCAGGTGGAAATGGCATGGCAAGCCGTTCCACAGGACTACATCCAGCATCTCTACGATCGTCTCCATGGGAGAATAGCAGGCTGCATTGCTGCGAAAGGTGGATATACACTGTACTAGTGCCGACATTGTGCATGCTCTGTTGCCTGTGTCTATGTGCCTGTGGTTCTGTCAGTGTGATCATGTGATGTATCTGACCCCAGGAATGTGTCAATAAAGTTTCCCCTTCCTGGGACAATGAATTCACGGTGTTCTTATTTCAATTTCCAGGAGTGTATGTTCACACTGCCCTTTGCTCGAGTGTACGTATTTTGTCAGGGCTCAGTCATTATTGCCTTAAGAAGTTAAAATAAAGTCATCATAACTCATCATTGGTCACAACGTTGCAAGGAATTTTCAGTGTGCGAACTGATGGTGATCAAGGAAAAGTGTATCAATAGTCATCCCTTTGACTCCTAATGCTTTGAGTTCGAGCGTCCAATACTCCTACTGCAGACTTCTGAATCTCGCCTATTGGATACAAATATCGCACACGGTCGCAGTTCACCACGTGTATCTGTTACCGAGACTCCCTGAATGTGGAAAATCATTTATGCCAGAATGATCTTTCTTAAAACAAGAAAAATATTTTCCGATGTGTTTTCCTAAAGTACTCACCCCACACACAACTGAAAGGTTCTGAGCAGTCTCTGTTGTCTTCACGCCTCTATTAAACCCATAGTGAATAGTATGTCTGAAATGTTACACACTTTTCCACAAACGACTCTATTTCACAACTCTTGAACAACGTTTTAAGTTTCAAGCGTGCAAAATGCGATATGTAACTGCAAGATAAATCGTAGAACTGCAAATAAAAAAGCGCCGCGCCCAGTTATCCTGGTTGGTCAGCGGTTATGTTGGGCGGCGGGTGGCATATGGCCAGTGGCCGGTGGTGACTGGTGGACTCTGTAGGGCGGGCGATGCACTGTAGAGCGCAAACTGTTGCGATCTCGAAGGAGCCACAAGATGTCTGGCAGAATCGTTCCTGCAAGTTTTTTCTGTTACTGGCGTGCCGGATAGTGAAGCGAATTAATTTTTACCTTCCATTAGACAGAACTTCAGCAGACACTCCAAATACGGTTTACAGAAATGTGGTCTCGAAGGGTCTCATACCTTCAATTTTAGATCTACGTGTTGCGACCTTTATCACTCTTTTTTAGTTAGTTACTGTTTTCATCAATTGGTCTGTGCAGACGTTGCATTACACCCTTTCAAGTCCATCATTGAATGCTTCGCTGAGGTTTTTATTACAGCAAGGAGGCAGCCCTGCACCGTGCAAACTGAGCTACCGTGCCGGCAATCCCTAGTTCACGAGCAGATACAGATCTATAGCGGCTGGCGAAGAATGACAGCACTACCGCCACACTCTGCCGCTTCATGCAGTGTTGCCGGACGGTGCATATGGCCGGACTTCGGAATTCTGAGAGGCGGCCCGTTATATTGCCCGGCGCCGTATTTTATGTCTAAAACCGTACATTACGACAATCTATAGAAAATACCTTTGCTAACAGATTGTTCGTCATGAAATGTTCCATTCGTCAGTGTGTCAATGACTAAATCATGTTACCTCTGGAGTCGGATACTCTGAGAATCTGATATTTGATAATTTATTCATACCGACCAGGTTATTAAAAGGCGCATAACAGGACAAGAACCTCACAACAGTAATGCATAAAATAATGTAGAAAAGGCGTTTATGTAGTAGGAGACGATGATAATGTTGGTGCCTGCCACAGATGACATTGTTAATGACCAGTTTTGCAGATTCCAGGCGTTCCCTGAGCCTAGCCTTTCTCATCTACCAAGTAAGTGAGGGCCTCAGAAAGTAAGTTACATATCGTTATTATAGGCCAAGCAACTTTTACTGAATGCTGCACTACACTTACAGTAACAAATGTGCACGACATAATTCTTCAACATAGTCAGCAAGACTCTGCGAACAACCGTCAGAGTGCTACACCAGTTGTTCTGTTCTTCGTTGACAGAAATTCGCTACTCGGTCACAGCACCATTCAAGTACAT
Organism: Schistocerca piceifrons; assembly: GCF_021461385.2. Classification (NCBI taxonomy): domain Eukaryota; kingdom Metazoa; phylum Arthropoda; class Insecta; order Orthoptera; family Acrididae; genus Schistocerca; species Schistocerca piceifrons. The sequence continues at coordinate 822,944,907 of NC_060141.1, forward strand.
TTCTGCGGATATCCTCAGCGTTGGAAGATCTCCTTCTCCATAGATGTCCTTTAGCTTGCCGAAAAGACGGAAGTAGCGCGATACGAGGTCTGCGCTCTCTGATCAGCCTCGTCGACGTCTGTGAGGTCTCGTTAGTCAGACTGTTGCCACTATCGACTACGGCTCCACGCAGCGTTCCACTTGGTCCACCACGGCCAGAATTTCGCGGGCAGTGAATCTCCTGCAGTTTAGATACTCTGCCGACGAGAGTCGTGCCGTCCCACGTACTTCAGCTTCAGAGCACGCCCTCTTTCAGTCGCCCACTGCGGTGCACCTGATACCCACACTGTAGCAGAACTCGGGTCCGCAGGAAACGCAGAACGGCACTCTGCTGTCCCCTGACAATGCACCACCCTCGCAGTGCAGAGAGAGATCTTAGCGTGGGACGACAAGCTGGAAAGCGGCGAGCCATCTGGACTGTCACTTTTCATAATATTCAGTTTCGTAATGAGATGAGAAAGGAACAGAGTACATAGGCGCAGATACGATATCAATTAAACGAAAGATTTATTTGCACTACAGTGGTTGGTCAAACTCATTTTAATTTTTCTAATTCAACCTCCAAATAACTTCTTCCGAATTTGGAAGCGAGCCACGAGCTTCGTGTCGGCACTGAGGACGAGCTAACGGTACGGGTTCGAACGGTTGGGACAAAGCGACCAACGAGTGAGTACCTCAGGATCGAGAAAGAGCTTTTGCTTCAGGCTGCAAAACCACAGTACACCTGACGCAAGGCATCCACGGTGTGCCAAAGTCGCTCCTGTGATTCACTCTGCCGTCTGTCGGAATTCTTCCGCAAACGGCCAATACAGAGTCCAGATTTGGGAAAAGCTGGGAGTGTGAGGAACTAGCCTCTCGTCCAGCCCTTCAGCTTTCTGGTAGACGGCCTAGCGAGGCTAGTTTATACACTGAAGTGCCAAAGAAACTGATATACGCATACGTAATCAAAAACAGAGATATGTACAGGCAGAATACAGCGCTACGATCGACAAAGCCTATATAAGACAAATGGTGTCTGGCGCAGTTTTTAGATCGGTTACTGCTGCTACAATGACAGGTTACCAACATTTAAGTGAGTTTGAACGTGGTGTTATAGGCGCCGCACGAGCAATGGGACACAGCATTTCCGAGGTAACAATAAAATGGGCATTTCTCCCGTGCGACAATTTCACCAGTGTACCCTGAATATCAGGAATCCAGTAAAACATCAAATCCTCGACATCGCTGAGACCGTAAAAAGATGCTGCAAGAACAGTACCATCGTTCAACGTGACACCGACATTGGACTGTCGATGACTGGAAACATGTTGCCTGATCGGACGAGTCTCATTTCAAATTGTATCGAGCGGATGGACGTGTAAGAGTATGGAGACAACCTCATGAATCCATGGACCCTGCTGGTGGAGGCTCTGTAATGGTGCGGGGCGTGTGCAGTTGTAGTGGTATGTAATCCCTGATACGTCTAGATACGACTCTGACAGGTGACGCGTACGTAAGCATCCTGTCTAAACACTTGCATCCATTCATGTCCATTGTGTATTCCAACTGACTTGGACAATTTTAGCAGGACAATTGAAACGTCTCTGTGAACGCTTGTCGAATTCGGTACAACTTATTCACTTTACTACCTGATTTTAGTTCAATTCATGAACTCATCCAGAGAGATTGAGAAATAAGGCCTATTGAATATTATATGTGTGTTTTAATGTGGGGTTTCGGTTTTGTTTTGTGGGAAACGCTGAGTTGGCCATCGTCTGCTGGGAGCGGACGATGTTGTTTCTCGTTCGAAGGAGAGCACAGGATGACCAACTTAGGTTTCCAGTACCTGAACGGAGAGGTTTATCAATCTTAGTCTAAGGCTGTGTCGATGGCTGTTTTTGTGTGTGAAGTTGGTGACGGAGGGCTACCCCTCCGGTAGCTTCCGCTGCACGGGGAGCTAGGTAATCTCGAAAGAGAAAGGGGCACTCTTCGGTGAACGCTTTGTGAGTACGGATCGTAGCTCTTAAGGGGGGTTTCAGGTGATAGGAAGCAGGTTGAGTCAGGACTTCATGAAGTTTAACTGTTGAAATACTTCAGAACTTCAGCTTAACTGAAGCGTGTGAAGCGAGTTATATTTCCGAATGTGCCATAATTATGTTGCTTTAAATAGGCAATTTTTCGGTGTTTGTGTTAAAAGTGTGGAAGTTGCTTTTGTCTTTGTGTGCCGATTTTGTGCCACGTGTTTGGTAATCAGTGACCTTTCTGGTCCACCACGATAGCGCAATAGGCTTTATTTTAACAGTTTGCTTGTTTAATGAGCTATAATTTCTGCAAGAACATCTGTTCTTTCGTACGCTTTCTGCAAAGCAGCACAACAGTTTGATTCGGAATTCACCACGTGCTCTAGTTCTGCCGTTTGCAAGCAGCAGACACAGTTAGTAAGTTGAATAATTATCTCGCAGCCTCATGCATTCGTTATGTTGTGGCGTAACAAGACAGCTACGCCACACTGAAGTAGCCGAAAGGCACGCGTTAATCTCACGTAGGCTAGATAGAGGTCTGAAACAGGATACGTAATGAATGGTAGCAAGAAAAGTACGTAGCTGCTATAATACTTAACTTTTAATCCATAATTTGTATACAGCATTGTATACAGCATTCCTTGATGATACAAGTGAGACTCTATCTTAAAATGGTTAATGGCGCCTTGCTAGGTCGTAGCCATTGACTTAGCTGAAGGCTATTCTAACTGTCTCTCGGCAAATGAGAGAAAGGCTTCGTCAGTGTAGTCGCTAGCAATGTCGTCCGTACAACTGGGGTGAGTGCTCGTCCGTATCTCGTGACCTGCCTTGTGGTGGCGCTCGGTCTGCGATCACACAGTGGCGACACGCGGGTCCGACATGTACTAAGGGACCGCGGCCGATTTAAAGCTACCACCTAGCAAGTGTGGTGTCTGGCGGTGACACCACAGGTTAAACCTCTGTCCAGAATAGTGCATGCGTAAATCGTAATGCGATATGGCTGAGCAGAGCGCAGCTAACAGGATGCTCAAACACAAGTCCCTGAGTAAAAGAAGGAGGGATGCTGTGAGGGCTAATAAATTTAAGGAATTTCTAAGGTCGCTTTCGGGCACCACAAACATCATGACAGTTGAGAGGGAAATTCAAACAGATCCCTTTATGGTGGATAGATGCATACAAACTGATTCTCCGGATAGAAACACAGCTCCCCCTTCCCCGAACCGGGGGAAAAGGCCGAACAACAACCTTCAACGGCAGAAGCATCCTGTAGTGGTGGCGGCCTCCCTGGCCCCTACACACGAAGCTGTACAAACCAGACAACCACTCCAAGAAAGTACAGTTACTAGCACCAGTACCAACTGAGGCAGATACTGTTGTGACGTAACAAGACTGTTACGCCACACGGTAGTAGCCAAAAGAAAGGCACGCTATTTTAACGCTGTGGCCGATAGTGCACGCACAGCAATAAGCAGCCGGTGTGAAGTCTGGAACATGAGAACTTATGAATGAATAAGAAGAAAAGTATGTAGATGCTTTTTACTTATCTTTTTAATTATCCTTGGAATACATCTGTCTTGAATACTCGTAAGCTATAGGCACTGATACAAATGTCTCCTTGTTAGTTCGTAGCCATTAACTTCTGATGGCTATTATGTCTCTCGGCTAATGAGAGAGAAAGGCTTCGTACAACTGGGCGATAGCTAGGTTCGCGTACAACTGGTCGGTAGCTAGGCTCTCGTACAACTGGGGGTCGAGTCCACTCTCGTATCACGAGACCTGCCTTGGTGGTGGCGCTAGGTCTGCGATCACAGTGGCGACACGCGGGTCCGCCATGTACTACATGGACCGCGGCCGATTTAAACTACCACCTAGCAAGTGTGGTGTCTGGCGGTGACACCACAGATACCCCAGTAATCAGACTACCGCCTGTAGATCCGGTTAGGGTATATCCCAACATAGAATTTACAATGCAACTGGCAAGACTGGAGCAGCCGCCTATCCTGACCACTGCCTTACGACATGTGGTCCGGGTAGGACACGAGGACGGAAGAAAAGTCACCTTCTCAGTAATGGAGGCTGTTGACAGGATACAATTAAAGTCAGTGAACCTTCCCACCGACTTCGGGGCCCTGCGAGACTTACTTAAGAAAGTGTTTGACAGACGTGGGGAGAAATTCGACTTAAATGACGTTTACACTCAAGCAGTCCTAGCTCACGGTCGAATCGCTTTTGATTGGAGCAAGACTTGGCCTGACGATAGAATGCACACTTACTTCCCATAATGACAAAATTAACTGTTGGACAGTTGAATACGCATAACAGCAGACTTGTGATGCAGGAGCTCCGAAGAGAGGTGGAGGAGAAGAGGCTTGACGTACTCTGCTTGCAGGAGCCGTACTCTCAAGCTGGAAAACTCTCATTTGCAGCCGCTACATGGCAGATAGCTAGCAGTGGGGAAGCCCCCAAAGCGGCAATTGTCATAACCAACCAGTCTCTAAGAGTAACAACACTTGCACAGTTTTCTACCACTCACTGCAACGTCGTGGAGGTACAGGCCCCCATGGGAATTATAACCTTTATAAACATGTACTTTCAATACGGGGACAACATTGAGCAACATCTGGATCACCTGACCAGAGTAGCCACGGCGTTGCGAGGTCGCAAACTGGTCATAACAGCAGATATAAATGCAAAATCCCCCCTGTGGTACAGTGGCACAAGAGATGAAAATGGTGAAAAAGTAGAGGAAATGATTATGGCTCTACAACTTGTGGTTGCAAATAGACCTGGCAACCCCCCCACTTACGCAGCGGGAGGGGGGGCGCGGTACTAATATAGATGTAACGCTAGTTACGCCAAATTCTGCCAACATCATTCAGAATTGGCAAGTCAAGGAGAACGTGACAACAAGCGACCATAATCTTATAATGTTCAGCTTAGGAAATGGAGGTTGTCACTGGGCTACAGGGTGGGAGTTGCAACTGAATTTCAAGAGAGCTGACTGGGAGAGACTGGCGAGAGAGTGCGACATTCCTCCATTGCCAGAAGGTGATGCACAACAGGACCTGGACATAGACAAGCGGGCCGAAGAACTGGTAGGTGCAGTGACCAGAGCGGTCAAGGCAGCTGTTCCAACCAGGAGGAGAGCCATGGCGGCCTCCCCGTCACCATGGTCAGCTGAACTTCAGGAAATGCGGCAGTCTGTCAGAAGGCTGAGGAGGCACTACCAGCGCAGTGTCGTCTGGTGGGAAAAACAACGATGGTTACAACTATACCGGGAGGCTAAAGATAGATTCCAGAAAGAACTAAAAGAAGTCAGACTACGTAGTTGGGAAAGATTTGTGCTAGATCAGCTGGCCCTGGATCCATGGGGAATACCCTACAAACTAGTGAGGGAAAAGATCCGGTCCCCAATGATGTTATCAACAGTCAAGTGCGGGGATGGGATGACAGAGTCCTGGCAGGAGACTGCCGAGGTTCTTCTCCGATCCCTGCTGCCTGACGACGATGAGGCCAGCGACACGGAGGGACAGTCCCAGTTACGAAATCAAGATCTGGATAGAGTTGCTAACAACAGGGCAGTCTACCCCTTCTCTGAAGAGGAAGTGGCTGGCCACATTAAAGCATTGAAAACAGGTAAAGCCCCCGGCCCAGACGGCATTGTGGCGGAGGCGGTGCAGTTCCTGGCACCCCAACTGGTGGCACCACTAACCCAGTTATACAACGAATGTCTAAGACAGGAAAAATTCCCGAAAATCTGGAAAGAGGCAAACGTTGTTATAATCAAAAAGGGACCTAACAAGGACCCAGCGGATGTTAAGTCTTATAGGCCAATTTGCCTACTGAACATCCTCGGGAAATTATTCGAAAAATTGCTAGCTGACAGACTGACTGCACACCGAGTGCTGTGTGGGATGAGTGGCAGGCAGTTCGGCTTCAGGCCGGGGCGATCGGCAACTGATGCGATCGCTCTAGCGGCTGAGGTCTGCGACTCTACCCCACACAAGTACGTTGTCGGCATCATGGTTGACATCAGTGGCGCCTTTGACAACCTGTGGTGGCCTTCGCTCTTCTCCTGCTTGCGGGAGAAGGAGTGTCCAGGGTCGCTATATGGTTGCCTGAGGAGCTATTGTGAAGGGCGGGAGGTCTGGCTATCATCCCCTAGCGGCAGAGTAGGAAAATCCATAACTAAGGGATGTCCCCAGGGCTCCGTACTAGGTCCCCTGTTCTGGGACATCCATATGGAACCGCTTTCAGACAGTTTGGAACAGAGTGAAGAAGTGCTAGAGGTGATAGCCTACGCGGATGACCTCCTCTTGCTGGTCGGCGGCCGAAGCCGCGAGGACATTGAACCAAAAATAGACAGAGCGATGACCAAATTACAACTGTGGTGCACAAATACTAAGATGACGATTACACCGACCAAATCGACGTACTTATTACTGAAGGGACAGCTGGCGAGGAACCCTACAGTTAGAATCGGAGGCTCACCAGTAATAAGACGACAAGAGACTCGCTACCTGGGCGTCATCATCGATGAAAGGTGGAACTTTGGAAAGCACATTGAGTCCGTATCCCAAAAAGCATTGCAATTATTAAACAATCTTACCTCAATAGGTCATAAACGATTTCATCTACCACCACATCTAATCAAGTTGTATCACAATAGTATATTAACATCAGTAGTGGGTTACGGATCGGGAGTCTGGGCACATAGGCTCACAAGGGTGGTGCCTGCCATGGCAGTGAGAAGAGTACAAAGAAACATGCTTCTAAGATCCATAGGGGCGTATAGAACTTCTCCAGGAAGTGCACTCTTAGTAATAATGGGGCTCTGTCCTTTAGACATCAAAATTCGAGAACAAGCAGCTTGGTACTGGGTCAAGAAGGGGAACAACGCGAAAACAGAGAACATCATGGGAATACTGGTAATAGATAGGAGAGAAATACGTAGGAGGGGCGAGGACCTATGGCAACGGTCTTGGGAAACAGAAGAAACTGGCAGAAGAACATTTGGGTTCTTGCCAGATGTAAAAGAAAGGCTAGGGATGAAGTACTTTGAGCCAACGCGGGGTCTAATACACTTTCTCACTGGTCATGGGCCCTACCCGACATACTTGTGTCGGTTTGGGAAAAAGGCTACACCCGAGTGTGACTGTGGAGCTTCGGAGGGCACTCCCGACCATGTGGTTTACGAGTGCCCCCTTTTCGATGGTGTAGCAATGACACTAAGACAACAACTTCCACACAATAACACATACGACCTATTACGACACGAAGAAACTTTCGACACTTTAAACGAATTGGCAGACGAGGTGTCACGAAAGGTATTGACGGCATACCTTGCGGACTTTCATGATTAAGGCATACACCAAATGTGTCCCATTACGAGATACATAAGGGTCGTTTACGATTAGAGACACTTACCGAATGTGACCAATTACCCTCATCCTCTACCGCCTGTACGTGGACCGGTCGACTTCTTAGTTGCAATCCGCCACGTGCAGGACTAGGGGGATCAGGGTACACCAATAAAGACCAAAGCACCGGAATTGACGTAGGTTTAGTAGTAGTTGTAGCTCTAGATATAGATATTAAGCTAGGAACCTGCAGCGACAAACGGTCTTGGCCAGCCCAGTGTCAGGGGCACGCTCATCGGGATTAGCTCGATGAGCAGGGCCTAAAGCAGTATGTTTATATCTATGCTGACACACCTGTAACGCTGCAGGCAGTTAGGAATTAACTAGTAGGAAGATATTAATAATTAGTATGTAGAATTTAGCTGTAGTCTGCTCATTATCCTCTAGTATTCTGTCTGTAGCTCACAATAATTAACATAGCATAATATAATAATAAGAATAAATAGCTGCTGAAACACCTAATATATGTAGATTAGTTATGACCCACTAATCACTAAGGTAGTGGGTTCCTTTGTATAAATATTATTAATGTTGAATAAAGAATTTTTTCTTTTTTTTAAAAAAAAAAAAAAGTCGTAATGCGAATCTCACTGAGATATTTTTATGGTATGAATGCAAAGGAGATGACAGTATCATTGTCTCCTACCCCCGTTTTCTGTGTTTCTTCTTGCTGTAGTTAAATTGTGCTCTGTTACATTCTCATGTAATTCCTACTTAAATATTTCTAGTCAGACACCAGTTATGTGTAGTTAGGATGTGCAACCAAATACTTAGATAAAATAAATAACTTACGTGAAAGATAAATTCTGTGGTGTTGATCCTACCCAGTTAGTCCGATTTACAATCCTGAATTAATCAAGTTGCTTCATGCACGACATGGAGTGCTATTTATCTGGCTAAAAGAAATTTGCATACTTATAATTAAATTATTGATGTAATTAAACTAATAATTTTCCATCTCCGTTTTTTTTTTTCGAAATGGTTAGGAAGGGCTTGGGCTGGTGGCGACCCTGAATTTCTGAATTTTTATCATTATTTGTGTGAGAGAAGCAGCCAGAAATGCGAGATAACGTAGATCGCTCGATGAGAAACGTCGTCAAGAGTAATACGTTACACAATGCGACACGCCCACACGTCTGAATGGCTACAGAGTGTCTCCAGGAGCACTCTTCTGAGTGTAAACACTTCCGCTGGCTACCGAACTCCCCAGACATGAACATTATAGAGCATATCTGGGATGCCTTGCACTCGCTATTCAGAAGAGATCTCCAGCTCTCGTACCCTTGCAGATTTATGGACAGCCCTGGAGGATTGATGGTGTCAGTTCCCTCCAGTACTACTTCAGACATTAATCGAGTCCATCCCACGTCGTGTTGCGGCACTTCTGCATGCTCGCGGGGGCCCTACACGATATTAGGCGGGTGTACTAGTTTCTTTGGCTCTTCAGTGTATAACAGAAGGCACCAATCGATCAATTGCTCTGCGACGTCAGATGGATTTACCAAATTTGTTTAACATAGGCTTGGCTATCGTGACTCTTGGTGGAAGTAATGGGAAGACAGGTACAGAAGAAGCTATGAACACCGCCGTGCAGTACAGATCTCCGTGAGGAGCTCATCACGCGCAGCACTGGCTGCGCTACCGACGGCACAGCACTCAGCAGATCATCGCGAGTGCTGCGCTCGTCCACACCCAGTCACCTCCACACTGCAGAGTTCACATGCCAGCGACTATCACTGTGAGCACGAATGCAGCGTCGGCGCGTTAGGGAAACCCGCTTATTGCAATCGTGTCAGCGGCTAGAGTGCGAGTCTGCAGCCTATCAGTGCACGCTAACATCTGTGGCTCTCTTTTCTCCCATGCACATGTTCATCACCACTGGATTTTTAAGGTTTTGTCTGGATTATGACCAGGTCTGATTCACTTAACAAAACCAACACACAAGCGGGATTTCACAATCTGTAACCTACTTTCTGAAGTTTTAGTTAATATTTGTCGTACGAAGTGACTGTATATTTATGTGTGTGTGTGTGTGTGTGTGTGTGTGTGTGTGTGTGTGTGTGTGTGTGTGTGAATCCAAAGAGACCAAACTGCTGAGGTCATCGGTCCCTAGACGTACACGCTTCTTAAACTAATTTATGCTAAGAACAACACACACACCATGCCCGAGGGAGGACTGAAATGTCCGGCGGGAGGGGCCGCGCAATCCGTGACATGCCGCCTCAAACCACGCGGCATAGATCGAGGAAGATAAGTGCTTGCTACAATATGCAAAACAAAGAATGGATCAGCTGGTAATCCGGACTGAAGAGTTTTAGTTCATTAATTTTTGCTACTGGTCTCGGATTACTGTGCGGCTGGTCCCGGCGGAGGTTCGAGTCCTCCATTGGGTTCAAATGGTTCAAATGGCTCTGAGCACTATGGGACTTAACATCTGTGGTCATCAGTCCCCTAGAACTTAGAACTACTTAAACCTAACTAACCTAAGGACATCACACACATCCATGCCCGAGGCAGGATTCGATCCTGCGACCGTAGCCTCCCTTGGACATGGGTGTGTGTGTTTGTCCTTAGGACAATTTAGGTTAAGTAGTGTGTAAGCTTAGGGACTGATGATCTTAGCAGTTACGTTCCATAAGATTTCACACACATTTGAACAATTTTTTTTGACCTCGGATTCCTTTACCTATTCGTACATTGTAACATTGGGAGCTTATGATCCCAGCTGCAGCCCACGTGTTGGACCACTGAGCAGTGGTCTGGCGTACGAGCCCATCGGGGTGGAAACTGAATACGAGCACACAAAGTGAGGCTTGCACTGTGTGCAGACAACTGGCGCACTCATAACCTCACCCCTCTGACGACGATTACACTGCTGAGCCATTGGCGGCGTCTAGCCAGAGAGACAAGTTTCAGAATATGCTCTTAACGTAGTGTAGGCTTACCTGTTGCGCGATGAAGTCAGCCGTCCAGCAGTAGAAGTAGAGCTGGGCCGTGTAGAACGGCAGGATCAGCGCGTACTGCAGGGCCGTCAGCGCGTCCTTGATCTGCAACGGCAAACACTTCGGACATCAGCCAGGAAGGACGCGTCGCATGGTCGATATAACACGGGGACCACATGTTTACCAGGGCATACCATCATAGTGAAGCTGCAGTATAACTGGCTACTGTTAGTGGCCTGCAGTGGTCTGCATGAAGGACCGGTTGAAACAACTCTGCGCTCACCGTACCGCACATTTTTACAGCAACGCACGGACTGATACTTTTGGGGCTCTTTATTGCCGATCTGTGTGGGAAACGTATCGCTGATCGCTCGGGGTGCTAACTTCTCTGAGGTGTGTCTTGCGCTCCGCAGTCCGTGTACTACCTGGGACCAGAACTCTGGTCTCAGTGTGTGGAACTGCAACGTGCCTCCAGGCTCCTGGCGTGTGCGTACTGTAGTCCGCCATTTCTTAGGCAGGGAGAATGTTTTGATCGGACTGTAAGTGATTAAGGATTATTTGCCCATTCCAGATCACAAAAACTTGTGTCGTGGAGTGTAACGACGGCTGAAGCAGAGATTGTCAGTTCAGCACGAGATCGCAGTGCCTAATTTAAATTTGCTTACTCCACGTAAGCTACGAATTTTACAAATTGTCCAGTGGATATGTCCCTCCAAATGGTAACAGAAAATTTACTGCTATAGATGTATTTCGTGGGCTTTGTATCTATATTCTGCATTCACTGCAGGTAACTGGCAAGTATTTACGATGCTGTTCCCGAAATACATTAACTGTCAGCTTGCACACGTATTCTATGTACACCTCAGCGAAAGATCTTGCAAAGAACCCGAGGAAATTCTGGCCACTAAGCGGGCCGAAGGCTACTACCCATTCTGGTGCGGCAATAGAAAACAACGAAAGAAAAGATGAAGTTCCAGGTTTCGCGTTTAAGGAATCGTCCACGCAGGAGTATCGTAGGAACGTACCGTCGTTCGATCGCCGCTCAGACGACCGTACAGAAGACGCAGCAAAAGGGATCCCTCTCGTTGAGGGTCAGCTGAAAGAGATGAAAACAAATCAGTCGCCAGGATCAGATGGAATCCCGACCCCGTTTGACAGACAGTGGTATTGGCCCTTTACTTAGCTCGCTTTCATTGTATTTACCGCGAATCTCTCGCCATGCGCAAAGCCCCTAGGGACTGGATAAAAGTGCAGGTGACTTCTTTATGAGAAGGTTGAGAGAATGGACCCGCAAAATTATAGACCAACATTCTTAACATAGATTTGCCACAGAACTCTTTAAAATATTGTAATACGGATATAATAAATTTCGTTCAGAGAGAAAAGATTCTGTCCACAAATGAGCGCGGATTTGGAAAGAATCACTCTTGCAAAACTCAGCTTGCCCTTTTCTCACACGATGTCCCGAGAACTATGGATGAAGCACAATAGGCATATTCGGCATTCCAAGCGTTTCACACAGTGTCCTAGCGCTGACTCGTGACGAAGGTAGGAGCATGTTGATATCTGAGCGGCCCGACGACTTCTTAAGCAATGGAACGCCGTATGTTGTCCTCGACAGCGAGTGTTCATCAGGGACAACGGTACCGCCAGCAGCGCTTCACGACAGCGTGACAGGACCGCTCTTCGTGTGTGTACACATCAGTAATCTGACGTATAGGCTGAGCAGCAATTTGCGACAGTTTGCTGGTTACACTGTACTACACTGAAAAATATCGTCGATGAGTGACTGGCACGTCTATTGTATGATCTTTTGAAACGCTTACTATTGTTAAGATTTCATCTCCTTTGTTATTTTCGTTTTTGTGGTTTATTTAATTTTTTACAATTTATTTCACAAATACTATTTTCAGAGGTCTACACCCCAGTTTCTCCAGTCGTGGCATTCCCCAATTTCATTACGCTGCAGCTGCGTAAGTCAATTTCGGTTATTTCCCGAGATGAATCCCCTGGGTAATTCATCGTATTGCCTGCTTTAGATCCTGCGCGGTGCTCATACACAAGTGAAAACGATAACAGTTGAGGAGGACATGAGCGATTTATAAGGTGTTAAGTAGTGCAAAATGGTGTCAATGTAAACATTAGACAGTAATACAGGTCTTATTACAGGATGAGTTGGAGAGAGTTTCTATTTGACGTGATGAATGGTAGCATTGCTGTAAATGTGGAAAAATGTGAGTTAATGCAGATGAGTAGGAAAAACAATCGTGTCAGTAGTGGTGTTCTGTTTGATTCGCCCATATCGATTACATATCTTGGTTTAACATTGCAAAGCGATATGAAATGGATCGAACGCCCAAGGATGGTGGTGGGGAGGGCGAATATTCGACTTTGGTTTATTGCGGGAATTTTGCGAAAGTGTAACTCGTCTGTAAAGCAGACCGCGTACACAGTACTAGTACGACCCGTTCTTGAGTACTGCTAGAGTGTTTGGTTCAAATGGTTCAAATGGCTCTGAGCACTATGGCACTTAACATCCGAGGTCATCAGTCCCCTAGAACTTAGAACTACTTAAACCTAACTAACCTAAGGACATCACTCACATCCATAGGATTCTAACCTGCGACCGTAGCGGTCTCGCGGTTCCAGACTGTAGCGCCTAGAACCGCTCTGCTCGAGTGTTTGGGATACCCATCAGGCCGGATTATATGATGACATCGAAGCAGTTCAGAGGCGGGTTGCTAGACTCGTTACCGGTAAGTTCAACCAGCACGAGAAAATCACTGAAGGTAGAAAGACGTCTTTTCGTAAGGGACTGTTCAGAAAACTCAGAGAGCCGGCATTTGCTCCTGACTGTGAAACGATTCTGTTGCCACCGACGCACTTTTTACGTAAGGATCGCAAAGACAAGATAAGCGAAGTTAGGACTTGTAAGGAGTCATATAGACACCCGTTTTTCCGTCGCTCCGTTTGCGAGTGGAATAGGAAAGGAAACGGCTAGTAGTGGTAAAAGATACTTTCCGACTTACACCATAGGCTGGCTTTCGGATTATGTACGCAGGTGCAGCTATCTGCGTTGTCAAAGTAGAACATATGTAGCAATCATACGTGCAGATAGTTTCCATGAAAAGTCGAGATTTAACGACTTGTTGAAGGAAATTCAGAATGTTGGTGAAGGAAATACAGGGTTTCCATAATGATATTTTCACTCTGCAGCGGAGTGTGCGCTGATATGAAACTTGCTGGCAGATTACATCACTTGCCCGTGAAAGGCAAAAGTCCCTAGTTCGAGTCTCGGTCCGGCACTCAGTTTTAATCTGCCAGGAAGTTTCGAAATACAGGGTGTTCGAAAATAATACATACGCTCTTTGAAACTATAAATCTCTTTAAGTAAATAGAAATGAAAAGTTTTTCTTGTAACGTAATGCGGTACATGCTGAAATTTACGATCCTCCACCGTAGTGTCCGCAGCTCGTGGTCGTGCGGTAGCGTTCTCGCTTCCCACGCCCGGGTTCCCGGGTTCGATTCCCGGCGGGGTCAGGGATTTTCTCTGCCTCGTGATGACTGGGTGTTGTGTGACGTCATTAGGTTAGTTAGGTTTAAGTAGTCCTAAGTTCTAGGGGACTGATGACCATAGATGTTAAGTCCCATAGTGCTCAGAGCCATATTTTGAACCACCGTAGTGGATCGTCGACAACTACTTGTGAAGTGGCAACTGTGTTGTTCCTAATGGAACAACACCGCAGGCCGGCCGAAGTGGCCGTGCGGTTAAAGGCGCTGCAGTCTGGAACCGCAAGACCGCTACGGTCGCAGGTTCGAATCCTGCCTCGGGCATGGATGTTTGTGATGTCCTTAGGTTAGTTAGGCTTAACTAGTTCTAAGTTCTAGGGGACTAATGATCTCAGAAGTTGAGTCCCATAGTGCTCAGAGCCATTTGAACCAACACCGCAAGGTCTCTCAGTTTACTCTGTCCAGTCACACTGGACTCGCATTCGGGAGGATGGCGGTTCGAATAAGCGTCAGACCATCCAGATTTACGTTTTTCAAGATTTCCCAAATCACTGCGGGCAAATACCGTGACGGAGGGTACGGTCGATTTCCTTTCCCATCATGTCGCAATCCGAACTGTGCTCCGTTTCTGATGAATGTGCTGTCGAGGAGACGTTAAACTCTAATAGTCCGTCCTTTCAGACAATCCAGCACACGCTGTGTCGTAGACAGAAGACGAAGATAGAAGCCTAAAGTAGTCAAACCCGTTGGGTACTCGGCAGCACTCCCCCTTCATCCTACGTATCTCGAAGGAATGTGCAACTGAGAACTGTCGTGACACCAGTGGTCCTACAGAACATAGTAATATTCACATTCAAAAATGTCTGTAAGATCAGGAGTTTATCATGTGTAGGATTTCTGGATGCGAGTCACCTGTGACAGTCCCTTCACAGTTGTACGACTTGATTAACCCTCCAGACGAAAGACAACGTCAGTGGTATACTCCTGGTAGGTTAACATGCCTTTATTCAGTTACACATAGAGTTTCGGAAGCCAAGCGATTGTGCCGACTGATGTTGTTCCATTATGTTCGAAAGTCGTTTCATCCGACCCAAGACTCAGCTTAGATGCTGGATACTTCAGTCGTCTTCACATGTTGATTAACCGCTTACAAAAGTCAGTTCGTACGTCGGTATACCCCTCGCTGAGAGTATGGAGAAGTGTCGAAATGTGAACGCTGGTTTTGATGATCCCAGTTTCAAAAAGCTTTTCGCGATTGCGTGTACGCCTGATTCGCTGTATCAAAACATCCATTTTCTGCTGAAGGCCTCTCTTTTCCACTTTGCGTGTTCCACACATCGTGCACCGTTCCATCTACTTCAAACATATCTGGCATTCATGTAATTGTTATCCTTGAAGGTGGAGCTGTTGCAATTTCTACTCTAGGGCCAGTGAACCTCACTCTCTGTTTTCCAGTAACATTTCAGCACCCATTTCCGTTCTTAAAACCATAACAGCATTTTTGATCCAATTCTGCAACAAATGGAAACTTTGCTTAGCTTTTCATTGCCTTCTGAATTATTACCCATAAAAATATTTCTGACTGGGTAGCAGGTGTCTCTATGACATTAAATGGCGACATAACAGGCAATGCATCACTTCAGATATCAAGTATGTAAAATTGCGTTTCCTTTTAGACTGGGTTCTAGCTGCCCTTGCACGTTTTAATAGCAGTTTGTACTTAATAAGTACTTCCTTTGTTCTACGTAATGTTTATTAGCAGTGGCAGTGGCGTATCTGAGCAAACCGACCTCAACTTCTTTCGAGAAGCGGCTGCGTCGTTTAGAACACTTGATTTTACAGATTACTGCTATTTAGAGGTTCGGCTGATACGCGTTATTTTTCTGGACAACCGAATGTAAGTGAAATAATTCGGAATTAATTTGATGATCAGCCTGATACATATTTGGATCAAACCAGATTTTTGAAACGATACAATGGAATTATCATGGCTTTTCTTGCACTAATGCTGAAACAGTAATTTTTTTTCTTCTCTAGAAATCTGGAAGCTCCCACGTAGCAGGCTGATATGCACGCAAAATTGGAAATTAATTTCTTCTGCGTTCAAGTGATGCTCCACGACCGCCGTCTGTGGTCGTGTAAAAGAGGTGCGTGCGACTCACAAGGCCCACTCGTAAAGAGACCGAGCCTGTAAAAGCCTGTTCGTCACCGATTTCATCCATATGTATGGTACACACAGGGTTTGGGGAGCTCCACAGGGAAAAGTGAATGGAAAAAAAAGCATTTTTGGGGCGCGTCGGGCGAGACGTGAAACATTCACTAACGTAGATTGCAGGCAGCACTGGTGCAGCGGAGAGAGTACAGAACGGCCACGCGAAGGTTGTTTGATCGAGTACGCAGAAACGTTTTCTTTATTTTCAGTTTTTACGTATTCTACAAATAAACCGAAATAGTACTCAATATACAGTAATTATTTCTATTTTAATAAAAAGCGAAGGAAAAAATAAAAAAATATATAAAATTAGTTCCTATTATTATTTTATAGTTGACGAATTACACTGCTTCAGACATTAGCCGAGTCCATGCCATGTCGTGTTGCGGCACTTGTGTGTGCTCGCGGGGGCCCTACATGATATTAGGCAGGTGTACCAGTTTCTTTGGCTCTTCAGTGTATGAGGAATTGATTCGGGTCAAACTGGAAGAACTGGAGAAAACAAGTACTGTCTCTGTCCTTCAGTCTGTTTTGTTAAAATCTTGTTGCTAGCGCTGAATACCTACGTAAAGAAAGCGTGGGGGCGTCGGCGTATATTATGAGCAACAACTCTGATTAAGCTTTGCCTACTTCATCCTGATCCGCGAGCATTGGCTGCGATTAGGAACACCTGCTCTGCTACATCTGGTCACGTTTCCCTAAAAAACAAGCAGAGAATGGAACCAAAAACTCGTAACGTTTGAAAGGTAATACCCGTCAATTTGCTGAATCTAATATACGTAACAACTGTCTCATTAACACCAAACAAGCGCGGGGTTCATTCTTGTGGTAATTACATTAATTCTTCAGATAATTCCTTATTCACTGCTACCGTCTGCCACTGTACTGAAATGGCAGTCACTACACACGTTTTACATGTTACAGTTAGTTAAACAATAAGCTCGGTGCAACCCTGCTTTCACTGCTCTGAAACATACTGATCATTAGTTATTTGACAGTATAAGCGCTATACTCCGCTTCACACGTGTTTGTGGCATCACAAAACAATGACTAAGGAAAGGATGCTGTTAAAGTTTTATCACACAGATAGCAAGACAAATGTTCGCAAATCAATATTATTGACTCAAAAAGAATTTTATTTAAAATGACATCGAAACATACAACAAGAGAAAATCAAGCAGTCGAAGAAATTTAAATATCTTGGAGAAATAATTACACCTGACAGTTCAGAAAATGCAGCTGTAAAAAGTAGGTGTTCCAAATTAGAACGTGCTTTTCATCCGAGCAAAGACTTAAACAAAAAAGCAAAAGCCTGTCTTTAAATCTAAAACGCCGTAATTAGACCGTGAGCTTTGCATGCATCAGAATATTTAAACATGACGAAGAAAGGACCACTACGAAAACTTGAAACAAAAGACCGGAAAAGTTTGAGGAAAATCCTTGGCCCTATGAAAGAAAACGGAGAATTCCGTCGAAGACGCAGCTGTGAATTATACTAACATATAGAAGACATTGTTGCCAGCATGAGGACGCGGAGAACTATGTTTATAGAAGACATTGTTGCCAGCATGAGGACGCGGAGAACTATGTTTTTTTTTTTTTTTTTGGTCATCTGGAAAGAATGAAACCGCAAAGACTTACTCATCGCATACATTAATCAATTTTAAAAACAAAATCGTATTCAAAATGGGCAAGCCAAGTTAAAAAGGATTTACAAGAAGCTGAAATTTCATGTGATGACATTCAGGATCGAGAAGTTTTCAGAGAAAAAGTCAAAATTTCTAAAAACCTTTTTCGCTTACTACGCCAGTTCCACGTCCTGCCGGCAAATCGTCAAAACAGAGAAGCACAGTAAGCGAAAATGAAAATCCACTGGCAAAAGAGGAAAACACAATCAGGGAAGAGATAAAAATCTTCGCGGTACATAGCATGCCGAAACGATAAAAAAAAAAAATCCAAAAAATGTTTCACGGCTGAGTACTGCTCGACAACTTCCAGGACTGGAGCTGGACGCCCCTGCTACGTTCGCTATATATTTACTGGTAGTTTTGATGAAATAGTCTGAACAATCCGTGTGCAGGAAGCGGCAATGAATTGGAAAATTGATTTTGCGGCTGCTAGAAGGATATTTCACCAGTAAATTACAATGTCTCTCGTCATTTACGCTGTGGCAAACCTGCTTCTTTCTACCTTTGCCTCTACCACAGCAATGAGAGCATTTTCACACACTTGATGCCTCTCTATCTCTGACTGGTTTAATCTTCAATGGCTTTTTGATCCCACATTTTCTGTCATTGCGTGTGGTTTCCTTCATGGGAGCCCTTATTGACTGGAATATTGCTATTCATAGCTTGCGAAGTCTCCCTGTGGATGTTACCATTTTGCAATAAATGCTAGGTTGTTGTATCGTCATTCCTCTCTTTTGGGGATAGTGCCTATGGCAGCGATCTCAATAAACATATTTTCTATGTCTATAATTATAAAAGAGATGTGTCTTCTCTGTTCATAACGTTGACAAAATGAACACTGGAGATGCTCCAGAAATTTGAATCACGTCTATTGATGAGCTTGTTAGTTTTCTGTTCCCTAGAGAGAATAACACAAATAATTGTGAAAGTTCTTGATGTATGATGTTTAGTTTGCAGTCGATGTATTTGTGTATCATTAGTAACTACTCTCTAACTAAAAAACGCGAATTAAAGTCAGTGACGTATAATTTTGTATTCCACCACTCGGCAGACATGTCTTTGAGACAGAATCTGTAGTCACTTAGTCTCCGACTCAAGGAACACATCGATTACTATTGTAGTATAACAATATATGTTTGACAATTCTGTGAAGGACAAGTTATTTCCTGGATGGCACAGAGTTATCTTACTAAGTTAATTTAATCTATTTGTATCGCCTTCACTGAATAACCTGTGTGAATTACACTACTGGCCATTAAAATTGCTACACCAAGAAGAAATGCAGATGATAAACGGGTATTCAGTGGAATAATATATTATACTAGAACTGACGTGTGATTACATTCTGAGAAATCAGTACCCAGAACAACCACCTCTGGCCGTAATAACGATCTTGCTAAGCCTGGACATTGAATCAAATAGCGCTTGGATGGCGTGTACAGGTACAGCTGTCCATGCAGCTTCAAAGCGATATCACAGTTCAGCAAGAGTAGTGACTGGCGTATTGTGACGAGCCAGTTGCTCGGCCATCATTGACCAGACGTTTTCAATTGGTGAGAGATCTGGAGAAGCTGTCCAGGGCAGCAGTCGAACATTTTCTGTATCCAGAAAGGCCCGTACAGGACCTGCAACATGCGGTCGTGCATTATCCTGCTGAAATGTAGTTTCGTAGGGATCGAATGGAGGGTAGAGGCCGGCCAGTGTGGCCGAGCGGTTCTAGGCGCTTCAGTCTGCAACCCCGCGACCGCAGGTTCGAATCCTGCCTCGGGCATGGATGTGTGTGAGGTCCTTAAGTTAGTTAGGTTTGGGTAGTTCTAAGTTCTAGGGGACTGATGACCTCAGATGTTAAGTCGCATAGTGCTCAGAGCCATTTCAGCCATTTTTGAAGGGTAGAGCCACGGGTCGTAACACATCTGAAATGTAACGTCCACTGTTCAAAGTGCCGTCAATGCGAACAAGAGGTGACCGAGACGTGTAACCAATTGCATCCGATACCATCACGCCGGGTGATACGCCAGTATGGCGATGACGAATACACGCTTCCAATGTGCGTTCAGCGCAATGTCGCCAAACACGGATGCAACCATCGTGATGCTGTAAACAGAGCCTGGATTCATCCGAAAAAATGACGTTTTGGCTTTCGTGCACCCAGGTTCGTCGTTGAGTACACCATCGCAGGCGCTCCTGTCTGTGATGCAGCGTCAAGGGTAACCGCAGACATGGTCTACGAGCTGATAGTCCATGCTGCTGCAAACGTCGTCGGACTGTTCGTGCAGATGCTTGTTGTCTTGTAAACGTTCCCATCCGTTGACTCAGGGATCGAGACGTGGCTGCACGATCCATTACAGCCATGTGGATAAGATGCCTGTCATCTCGACTGCTAGTGTGATACGAGGCCGTTGGGATCCAGCACGGCGTTCCGTATTACCCTCCTGAACCCACCGATTCCGTATTCTGCTAACTGTCATTGGATCTCGACAAACGCGAGCAGCAATGTCGCGATACGATAAACCGCAATCGCGATAGGCTACAATCCGACCTTTATCAAAATAGGACACGTGATGGTACGCATTTCTCCTCCTTACACGACGCATCACATCAACGTTTCACCAGGCAACACAGGTCAACTGCTGTTTGTGTATGAGAAACCGGTTGGAAACTTTCCTCGTGTCAGCACGTTGTAGATGTCGCCACCGGCGCCAACCTTGGTGAATGCTCTGAAAAGCTAATCATTTGCATATCGCTGCATCTTCTTCCTGTCGGTTAAATTTCGGGTCTGTAGCACGTCATCTTCATGGTGTAGCAATTTTAATGGCCAGTAGTGTACATATTGCTCTGTGAATAAGGTTATAAATTTATGGTTTTGAGTCCAAGAAAGACGTTTCACGTGGAAACTGCAACTAATTCGTCTTTTACGTTGCGTTTTAGATGTCATGCACACACCCATGGCAATAAGGAAGATATAGTACTGCAGCGCCTCGACAGCTCTCATGTTGCTGACACGGTAGCTCAGCGTGTTCGGTGAGAGGGTTAGCTGCCCTTTGTAATAAAAAAACTGAGTAAATGGATCAACGGTGATCTTAAACAAGTGTCACGGGACGTATGCCATTAACAAAAATAAGCGAACAGTAACGAACAAAATGATACAAATAAGAAGAAAATGCTATAATGTCGGTGCTTCTAAAGCGAATGCCGTTTAAGCTCATGCCTCCTGCCTCAGTTAAGGCTGCGCTTTTATTAGGTTTGTGACAGCTACAAGTAGCGAGATCTAAAATGCAAAGGAACTCATATTTATTTTATTTGTGAACAGCCACATTTCTATAGTACTTTAGAAGGACTCGAGACAGCGCATAAATACAGAGTGCTTCAAAGTCCAGTGTGAGTAATATCTCGCTAATTTGTGCTGAGGTAGGGTCTTGCGTGTTAGGTATACCTTATATGCTATTAAAATAGTCTTTCGGTGTGCGGTCTTTCCGAAGAACAGCACTTATTTTGTACTAGTATGGTGCATAATCTAATAGCGTTTGCATTATTTTGCATCAGAGAGAAAATAATCATCAGTGGACTATTTTCTCACATTATCTAAAACTGTCTGGCAGTGCTCAAGTTTTTTAGCAATTTCGCGCCTGTAGAATTCTACAAGATCTGCGTTAAACATGTTATCAAACCAGGTTTGAGTGCATTTTCGTCCAGGAAGGTATTTTCATATTGGTTCTTCGATAAGGAGCGAGACTCGTAAATATTTAGGATATACGAACAGATGAATAAGTGTATGAGGGATGATTTTTAAAACAAACTCCTTGATAGTTTTATTTGTTAAATTAGCAGAGTGGTTTTGTAGGTTGTTTTTTTTTTTTTTTTACTCTGCGATCTAAAGGTGTATTAGTTGTTGGCAACAAATACGAGCCGCGAAAGGCATTCCTCTTGGGAGGGGTTCATAATACACAACACCCTTTTGAACCATCGGATGCAAGATAATACGTTCAAACTTTCCTTTGATCGAATACGTGTTTCTCGTTAGGGCTCCACTAGTGATTCCCTTCTAAGAAGTTAACGTTAGGGCGGCTGCCTCCACAGCTGAGTGGCCAGCAGTCGGCTTCTGACACCGTGCAGACGGGCTCGGCGCGCCCAGCAGCGCTCCGCAGACCTTGTTGTTGTTTACCCGCTAGCGCGCGATCGTGCGTCGTTGTATTAAACCGAAAGTACTGGTATCGACCCGCCAAGGCGTTATCATATTGACAAACCATAGTCAAACTGACGTTCAACGCATCGTACACGCGATCGGAGACCCATGAAGTAGAACGCTTTCTTCGAGACGTTGTGTGCATAGAACCGCGAGAAATGACACGCATCCATTTGCCTGTTGTATCCAACACAGTGTACCTCAAACTGGTTGACGAAGCGGCCTGTGGCAGACTCCTCCAACGATCTACAAACGGCTTGCGCTTCTGCCACGCTGACGGTTATGTGGACGTGGTAGCAGTTGACCTGGTCTGGAAGTGCTTACTGTGCGCAATTTTGAACTACTTTTTCAAGTTCCCGCCAGCCTTGTTATTGACGCGCTCCGGCCATATGGTACAGTTTTGAGCCTCACAGAGGAGACATGGAATACATTTGAAACGTACCCCGTACTTAACGGAGTACGCCAAGTGTGCCTAGAACTTAAGAAGCACGTTCCATCATATGTTTTCGTTTTTGACTGCCGCGCATTTGTTATACAGGGTGTTACAAAAAGGTACGGCCAAGCTTTCAGGAAACATTCTTCACACACAAAGAAAGAAAATATGTTATGTGGACATGTGTCCGGAAACGCTTACTTTCCATGTCAGAGCTCATTTTATTGCTTCTCTTCAAATCACATTAATCATGTAATGGAAACACACAGCAACAGAACGTACCAGCCTGACTTCAAACACTTTGTTACAGGAAATGTTCAAAATGTCCTCCGTTAGCGAGGATGCGCGCATCCACCCTCCGTCGCAGGGAATCCCTGATGCGCTGATGCAGCCCTGGAGAATGGCGTATTGTATCACAGCCGTCCACAATACGAGCACGAAGAGTCTCTACATTTGATACCGGGGTTGCGTAGACAAGAGCTTTCAAATGCCCCCATAAATGAAAGTCAAGAGGGTTGCGGTCAGGAGAGCGTGGAGGCCATGGAATTGGTCCGCCTCTACCAATGGTCACCGAATCTGTTGTTGAGAAGCGCACGAACACTTCGACTGAAATGTGCAGGAGCTCCACCGTGCATGAACCACATGTTGTGTCGTACTTGTAAAGGCACATGTTCTAGCAGCACAAGTAGAGTATCCCGTATGAAATCACGATAACGTGCTCCATTGAGCGTAGGTGGAAGAACAATCGAGACATCACCAACAATGCCTGCCCAAACGTTCACAGAAAATCTGTATTGATGACGTGATTGCACAATTGCGTGCGGATTCTCGTCAGCCCACACATGTTGATTCTGAAAATTTACAATTTGATCAGGTTGGAATGAAGCCTCATCCGTAA
The DNA here is from genome assembly GCF_021461385.2 of Schistocerca piceifrons. Taxonomy (NCBI): domain Eukaryota; kingdom Metazoa; phylum Arthropoda; class Insecta; order Orthoptera; family Acrididae; genus Schistocerca; species Schistocerca piceifrons. The sequence continues at coordinate 822,968,232 of NC_060141.1, forward strand.
AGAGAACATTTGCACTGAAATGAGGATTGACACATTGTTGGATGAACCATTCGCAGAAATGTACCCGTGGAGGCCAATCAGTTGCTGATAGTGCCCGCACACGCTGTACATGGTACGGAAACAGCTGTTTCTCCCGTTGCACTCTCCATACAGTGACGTGGTCAACGTTACCTTGTACAGCAGCAACTTCTCTGACGCTGACATTAGGGTTATCGTCAACTGCACGAAGAATTGCCTCGTCCATTGCAGGTGTCCTCGTCGTTCTAGGTCTTCCCCAGTCGCGAGTCATAGACTGGAATGTTCCGTGCTCCCTAAGACGCCGATCGATTACTTCGAACGTCTTCCTGTCGGGACACCTTCGTTCTGTAAATCTGTCTCGATACAAACGTACCGCGCCACGGCTATTGCCCCGTGCTAATCCATACATCAAATGGGCATCTGCCAACTCCGCATTTGTAAACATTGAACTGACTGCAAAACCACGTTCGTGATGAACACTAACCTGTTGATGCTACGTAGTCATGTGCTTGATGCTAGTACTGTAGAGCAATGAGTCGCATGTCAACACAAGCACCGAAGTCAACATTACCCTCCTTCAATTGGGCCAACTGGCGGTGAATCGAGGAAGTACAGTACATACTGACGAAACTAAAATGAGCTCTAACATGGAAATTAAGCGTTTCCGGACACATGTCCACATAACATCTTTTCTTTATTTGTGTGTGAGGAATGTTTCCTGAAAGTTTGGCAATACCTTTTTGTAACACCCTGTATATGATGGGCAACCGAGGACCTGCTCGTGCTGCGGCCGGTAGGGTGATGTCCAAATTGAGAGTCTTCAGCGCCGCCTCGTTCAGGTGCCCCTCAATGAACGTCCCCAGCGATCCATGATGACCTCTGTGCCTCTAACGTATGTGGAGGCGGTACGACATCATGTGACGGGGTGATCGAATCCTGATACCACTTGTAGCCGCTGCGAGTTCGGTTGGAGAGTCGGCAGCGACGGCGACGACGACGGCACCGCAGCCAAACGGTGCAGAGGTTCCTGCGGCCTCTGCCCACAGCGACGTTGGGGCAACCCGGCCGCCGTTACTGTCGGGATCGGATACAGGGATTCCCAATGACCGTGTAGAGCCTCGGCATCCAGTGGATGTCGAGTCTCGGACCCGCAAGCACAAATCACCCAAGCGGCACAAGAATAGACGATTGTCAGCTGAAGGACGGGACAGTGATCTCAGATTGGTGGAAGATATCGACCCCGTTGCAGCGTCTACAGTTGCAACGGATTCCAGCGGCCTCATTCACCAGAAGGCGCCTCTCCTACACCTGATGGCCCTGAAAACGAGGCATAACGGGTCGACTCCCAGAATGTGGGCTCTTGTGAAAGTGAGCAGCCTCCACTGACCTCCCAATGCCCTCTTGGTGGTAGGTCGGATGACATGGAAACAGATGATGCACAGCTTACTCCTCCAGAGTCCGTGGCTGGCATTGAGCCCGGAGGGTCTTGCCAGTCAGGGGATCAGACGGCACAGTAAAGCACGTCATGTGGCAGGACGGCTGTGTGGCGTACGTCATTATAGGGTTGCACCCGTGCATCGCTCCCACCACTGGATACGTCTCAATCCTACCGTGTGGGAACAGCCAGTGTCAATGGTGTCCACTCCACTGTCAAGAAACGCATGTTACACGACATGATCAGAGCAGAAAACTTGGACATTGACCTTCTCCATGAGGTCCGTCCAGAGGTGCAGTTAGACCTATATGGCTACACCACCTACAGCCTCCCATCTGGTGATGACGCAGGAGGAACGGCCATCCTTCTGCGAGATGGCGTGGAAGCGACGGACGTGACTTACTTGCCGAAAGTGCGAGGCATCGCTCTCACACTTGGCGCAGTCCGCCTCGTTAACGTCTACGCTCTCTCCGGTACTTCGCACCGCGGTGACAGGCATATCTTCTACTCGGAGGAGGTAGACCCGCTTTTGCAAGGAAATATGCTCCATTACATAGCGGGCGGCGATTTTAACAGTGTTCTGCTGCCCGAGGACCAGATACCGCACTACGTCCCATCTCGGCTCTACACCCACTGGTACGTGACCTCGCGCTCCACGACACTTATATTATGGAAACCAGCGCGGATATACTCACTTAACGGGCAACTCTGCCAGTCGACTGGACCGGATATGTTCGTACGTCTCACGTAGACTCCCCACAGCGAACCATGGTGGCGGACGGACTTCACGGATCATCTCGCGTGTATCTGCACTATCATCTTACCTCGACAGCTCACCATACGCAGCAGAGGCCCATAGACGCTAAACGTCAACCTCCTTCGCGAGGAAGCGTGTCGACTAGCAGTTACTTACACGTGCCGCCATTGTCTCAGGCGCCTGTCAACGTACGCTTCCACGTTGCTGTGGTGGCTGGGATGTGACAAACCTGCACTCCGAAAGACCATGATGGCCTGTGCGCGTAACAGTTCGAGCTGGCAAAGTAAGACATCGGAGTTTTACTATACTGCGTTACGTGAGCTGGCGATGCAACCGCCGTCTCCCGAACGGCAGATGTCCGTACAACAGCATCATAGCCCGTATAGTACCCGTCAGGACAGAGCAGCTAAAACGTGCGAGAGTGCAAGACTGCAGCCCCAACGAAACGGCATCAGTCTATCACATTGTGCGCGAGAGGCGCCACCGCAAACGTCAGCTTATCACGGCTATAAACACGGAGGCGGGCGGCCGCGCAGTGACGCAAACGGACACAGCTCACACGTCCGCCCGACACTATGGGACCTTGTACATGGAAGATCCGCGAAACGTACGTGATTATGAAGAGCTGATGCACCCGACGACACTCTGCTTTTGCCCATCACATCTACGAGGTGACATCGGCCTTGGCACGTAGAGCACCGAACAAATCGCCAGGACCGGACGATTTACCCCTGGAATTCTACCACACTTTTTATGGTCTTATGGGCGACAAGTGGCTCCAAATGTTTCAAGAACTGGTGCGCCTTGATTTCACTGTCCCCACGGAATTCACAGAAGGCAACTTGATCTCAGTAGTTGTAGGTGGCAGGACTTTCGCCCACTCACACTCCTCAACAACGACTACAAGCTCTTCGCCCGCATCCTCCGCGCTTCTCTACACCGCTGTCGGGAAAGCCATCCACCACGATCAGACATGTTTAGGTGGTGTCAGCGACATTCATATTGCGTTAGGAGCATACCGCGACGTAATTGCTTGCGTCGACCACAGCTTCCTATGCGCAGTTTTGTAGTGCATGGGCCTCTCTTCACAGTCTGCAGGGATGGTCCTTCGACTGATCCACGGAGCGCATTCCTGTCTGATGGTAAACCGTTACCAGTCTGGTCACATTGTTGTTGGAGGTCAGTGCGCAGTGCGACAAGGATGCCCCTTGTCGGACGTATTATTTGTTGCAGCGCTTGAACCAGCTTTGTATGGCCTACGACGGCGATTAGCAGGCATTCGCATTCGGGGTGCGACCTTTCGTCGTGGTGCATTCGCCGATGGTGTGGTGTGCCTGGCCAGATCAGAGGATGAAATGCACGGCGGCAGCTACGTACGACTGGCTACTACACCAGGCACGTGCTCTGATAAGTGACAGCTACGGTCACGGGTTCGAATCCTGCCTCGGGCATGGATGTGTGTGATGTCCTTAGGTTAGTTAGGTTTAATTAGTTCTAAGTTCTAGGCGACTGATGACCTCAGAAGTTAAGTCGCATAGTGCTCAGAGCCATTTGAACCATTTGATAAGTGACAACAAATTGCGTCGAATGGACATGCTCCTACGAACATGTTATGTCAACACCTATCTTGTCTCGAAACTGAGCTTGCTTTCCACATGTCCTTCCCTTGACGGTCACGATGGCCGACAGATTTCAAGCAGCATATGGCCGTGAGCGCCGGTCTTGTTTTTAAACTCCGGTACGCCAACATGACACTGCCGCAGCGGGCTGGCGGTATCGGTTTAATTCATGTATATAACCGTGCGCGATCGCTCCATCTCAATACTATGCGTCGCACGTGGACCTCTGCCCACGCCAATCTGACGGGCAACCTGATAGCTGAAGTGGCACCATCCCCCCCCCCCCCCCATCCACCGGTTTCTGCAGGACACATTACACCCATACTCGCCCACATTAGAGAGTTCTTGATCGACGTCAGCTACTTACGATCAGCCCTTCTGATAACAAGAATGCCTCGAGCGAAAGACTATTATCGCCTCTATCAACAACAGCAACCTGTAAATACGGTCGCCCACTGACATCCTGAAGTTGCCTGGAACACGGTGTGGCGAGCGGTACACACTCCTTTTCTACCTACGACGGTGCGTTCATTGTGGTTGTGAGCGGGAAGTTCGCTACTCAAAAATGGCTCTGAGCACTATGCGACTTAACTTCTGAGGTCATCAGTCGCCTAGAACTTAGAACTAACTAAACCTAACTAACCTAAGGACATCACACACATCCACGCCCGAGGCAGGATTCGAACGTGCGACCGTAGCGGTCACGCGGTTCCAGACTGAAGCGCCTTTAACCGCACGGCCACACCGGCCGGCGAAGTTCGCTACTCGTCGGAGACTACACTCCATTCATCTGGCGGACGACCCCTTGTGTCCGCCAGGCTCAGTCGTTGACTCGGATGCAGACCGCCTGAGTTGTGCCGCGACCAGCGAGTGCTGGCTACTCACACAGCGCGTGCTGGCATTACTTTTGCGGCGATAGCCGGTGACTTCCTCCCCAGGTGATACATTGCGCCCTGACGGCGTATTCTTTCCACCTACCAGATTGAACGCCGTTAAGTAGCTGAAGGGCTTGGCCCTTTACTACGCATTTCGTGATGCTCGTAAATGCACACTCGACTTTTGGTCGCTACTGATGACGACGCATGTAGCTGTGAGCCGCCCCCGAACTACAGGACCCACTTCACTAATGATTTAGGTGCATTATTCGAGGACCCTCGTGCTCAATGCGGCTTTCTGGGTACGAGACACTGTACCTGAAGAAGAATCCTGGAGCGTACTGATCCAGTACGGACGGGATAGGGGTGAACCCCTACCAACAGACGAGATAAAAAAAATAAACATAGACAAATCCGCTAAATCCCCACCCTGAACCTTTGATCCTAGAAGACATTGCGCGGGCATGGCGACGGGATGGATGTCCAGGCATCGGGTGTCGATCCCGTTGTCCTAGTCCTGCGGCGGATCCTACGATTTAAAAAAAAGAAAAGAAAAAAAGGAGAAAAAAGCGCCGTGAGTACCATCACAGGCTTATAGAGAAAATCTGAACTGTAAAGAAAAAAGACAAAAAGAAAGTGGTCAGCTTGATAGGAGAGTGCCATGTGAGGGGTCCTGAGGTCGAATCTCGGGTGGGTCGGAGATTTTGTCAGCTGGTGGACCGCGTGTTCTGTTGTCTTCATCATAATTTTATCGTCATCGATGCGCAAGTCGCCGAAATGGTGGTCTTGCACCTGGCGACTGATCTACCCGACAGGGGCCTCTAGCCACACGCCATTTCATTTCATTACAGCATAAAGGTATGAGAACACAACACCAGTAACAATATGACATTTGAATTTTTGATTACCGAAGAGGTGACGTTGAAGTCATCCATTTGGCTTTTTGTTGCTTTGGATTAGAGAATGCAGTACTACTACTCTCGACTTCTGAACCTGGCCTATTGAATGCAAAAATTGCACTACGTTTAAATGGTCGAAGTTCACCACGTAAGTCGTTTCGAGTCTTCCTGAATATGGAAAAACATTCATGCGAGGACGATCTTTCCTGAAACAAGAAAACCCTTTTCCGACGTGCTTCCTCAAAAGCACTCATCCCACGTAAAACAAAAGTTCTGAGCTGTGTAGGCCCAACGGTACCGACCAATAGAGAATAGAATGTCTGAAATGTTACATCTTTTTCTACTTGCGACTCTATTTTACAACTCTTGAGCGACGTTCGTAAGTTTCAATCATGCAAAATGCAGTATGTAGCTGGAAGAGTAACTGCAACATAAATCCTAGAACTGCAAATAAGAAGACGACCGTTCGTAACACACTCACAGCGCCGCGCCTGGCGTTAAGGCGGCGGGTGGCATACGGCCAATAGCCGCTGGACACCGAGGAATTCTCGACCGTGAGCTGCGATCTTGCTATCTTGGCGCAGCCACGAGCTGTTTGAGGAAACTGTTGCCGGAATTTTTTGCTGTTACTGGTGTGCTAGAAAGAGAAGCGATTTACGTTTGATGTACTATCAGCCAGAACTTTAGCACACATCCGAAATGTGAATTAAAAAAAAAAAAAAATTGTCACGAGGTGTCGACCTCTCAGCTTTCTGTCCCCACTGCGTGACGTTTACCGCCAGACGACGAGCAGATACAGCCTTCGATCGGCCTGCGAAGAGTGACAGCAGTTTCTCCATGCACATCGCCATCCTGCAGTGTTGTCAGATGGCGCATAGGGCCGGACTTGGAATTCTGAGGGCCTGCCGGTTACACTGGCCGCCTTAACAGAACGCCTTCGACTTATTCTGCGGTGGCCGCAGATACTAAAACTGTACGTGAAGATATTTGCGGAAAATGGAACAGAATACCACATTTATCTATATTGTGATGGAAACATTCGTTTACTCGCCTTCTTTCTCTCGGGGGCGGACGCTCGAACCTCATTCAGCCCGGCACTCCCCCCTTCCTCGCACGCGCCTGAGTTTCTCGACCTCACTTTCTTCGAACATCCCATCGCCTTTTATCTCAGCGCTGCCAATCTTTTCTCCTCCTCGTTCTCAACAAACTTCGCCTACCTGCGAAGATATTTAACGCGATCACAGTGCGAGGCAGCAGTGCACACAGGTCCCGGCTGCAGTTACACTGTCTATGCCGCACTGCTCTGCAGAGCGGAGCTGACCGCTCCGTGTCACCAGAGGAGGAAAAGGGGAGGAATGCCGTGTTTCCAGCTGTGAGTCGCTAACAGCAGGAAGGGTCGATGAAGACACCTCAGTGACTTCGAAAGTGGTCTCGTAATTGGATCTGCCATCTGAGCAACAAACCCACCAAGGGCATTTCAGTACTTCTAAGCCTGCCCAAATCGAATGTCAGTGGTGTGATTGTGAAGTATTATCCCGAAAGTACAACCACAGCTAAACCGAGACGTGTAGATCTCATCATCGAGCGTTGCGGAAAGTAGGCTGTAAAAAACCGCATTCGGTGGACGGAAGGAATCACTCTCGAGTTTGAAAGTGCCACCAGCAGTCGAGATAGCAGAACAACTGTGCGTAGGGAGTTAAAAAGAACGGAGGACAGTGATCGAGCAGCTCTCATAAGCCACATACTTGTGCAATCAGTGTCACGTAATGCTCGAGATGGTGAAGGGCAATATGTCACTGGACAGCGGATGGCGGTAAGCGAGTGATTTGGAGTGATGAGTGACGCTGTAACCTGTTGAAAGGTGGCTACACTGAGTCACAGCGCCAGACATCGTGCCAAAGAGTTGTATTCCGCCGCCTCCACTGGCAGTGCTTGTTCAGAAGTTGTGGTGGTTAGTGCTTTTGCTGAGAGGATGTCGATAGCTGTACTACTTGAGGCCATGTCGTGTGCAGTTATTTTGATGGGCTAGACAGCAGATGTTGTTCGAATGGAGATGTTGTAATGATCAGAGTGTATTTTTAGTCAATACATATATGAAGGTAAAAAACATTATTTTATTCTTTTTTTTAAATTTCCTAACTAACAATGCCTCTTGGTCACAGGTTCAGTCAACAAAGCATCTGGCTTGTGTTCATGTATTAGACTGTAATTCGGGTTTCTATGTGCAATTATAGTATTTCAGTTTTATTTAATTAATTCAGTGTAAATGGTATTTAAAATGTCTTATTGAGGAAGAACCGTGCCAGATGTGTACGTTGAATCACACTTCCACACACAGAACAGTTACACTTGTGCTTTGTTGTTCCGTAGTTTTTGTTTCGTAGCTTTTGTAGTTGCTGGGGACTTAATTAATTAATTGTGGTAACGGAAATTTCTTTCATTCTTTGTTGTTATTCTATGCAGTCAGATTGCGTACTCATACTAGTTAGGGCCAATCGGTTACGAGACTGCGTAACCGGACAGTCAGCTACTAAAAATAAAAAATTATTTGCATTCTATATAATTAAGCCCCCATGCACGTGACGACCGCTGCTTCGGATCGTCCCTTGGAATTCTTTTGATAGTAAAAATAGCAGACAGTAGTATTGTTGAAGTAATTTGTAGTTTAGTAATTGTAGTCTATATTGCTTGTGTAGATTTGGTAATGAACATTTGTAGTTGTCTTGTCTTTCTTCTAAGGGTATTTTTGCAGAATTTAATTTTTGATGTCTTGTATACGGGTTTCACAATTTTGTGCAAATTATGAAGATTTCAATTGTTCTTTAATCGTGTTTCTCGGGAAGCATTTTGTGTGAATGGTATTGTTGGAGATAAAGTGTCATTGTGTGTAATTTTCGTATAGAGACGAGTTTTGTATGTTTTGTAAATGATTACGCGATCGCTGAAAAAGGCAAAAATGATGGATAGGGAGAATGACGAAAATGTTAACATGGCGAACTCGCCAACACAGGAGAACAGTATGATGAATAATGAAGTAGAAAATAATTTAATAAGCACGGAAAATAGTCCGGAACCAGTTCAAAATTTTTCACAATCAAAAAATTTTCAGAATACGAGATTAACGACAGAAGATTCTGGAATAGTATCGAACACAGATAGCTTTACGGCTATGCCGAAGGAAGTTAGTTTTACGGGAAATGTTAGGGGCGAGAAGATTTCGAACCAGTTAATATGGAGCAGTTGATGAGTGCAATATTAAATTTGGGATCACAAATAGGAACAATTAAAACTGGTATGGGAACAATGGAAACACGGTTAGACTCACAAATAGGAACAATTAAAACAGAGATGGAAACAATGGAAACACGGTTAGACTCACTGGGATCACAGTTAGGATCTGAATTAAAAACAGTGGCAACACGGTTAGACTCACAAATAGGAACAATTAAAACAGAGATGGAAACAATGGAAACACTGCTAGACTCACGAATAGGGACATGTTGCAAAAATATGAATGATGAATTAAAGAAAGAAATTAGAGAAGAAGTACAACCGATTTTGAATTCTCACAATAATAGATTAATTACAATAGAAATTAGACAAAAGGAACAGGATAGAGAACAGGAAGAAAGAGATCGCGTGATAGTACAAAAATTTTCAGAGTTAAATGTACAACGTGCACACGATAAGGAAGAAATATTTGAGAGAATCGAGGAATCCGTACCAAATGACAGAATAAATAATATAACACAACAATATGAACAGTTAACTACTAACTGTGTCAATACTGAAACCCGAGTCGCGACACTTACGGATGACGTAAATAAACAGAAAGAAAAAATAGGTGACTTATCGGAAAGAGTTGAGGAGATTTCAGATAAATTGACAAATCTTAGTTTACATGGGGACAGAGATTCAGATGATACAGCTCCATTGCCATTTGCAGAAACCGAAGAGTACCAGAACATAAATAAACATGTTGAAAATCAGGGAAAATTTAATGGACGCGTTAAAAGGGAATTTGAGGCATTACGAAAGCAAGTCAAACAAACTGAAGGCGAAATCGTAGGAAAAGACACTAGAAGAAATTTAGAATCACAGATAGCAGCGGGTTTTGAAGATAATTTGTTTCATTTACGAGATGCAAGAAGAGAGCGCCAGGTGCTCGAACTTGACAATAATCGACATTCGGACTGGGACAGACGCGGTAGGTCTTCGTCGCCACGAGGCGAAAACTTTGACTATAAACGCTTTTTAACTGTTCGGAAATTTAAGATCTTTCGCAATTATAAGAATGACATACTTCCATGTTCATGGTTAGATCAATTTATGTACGCACTTCCACCGTATTGGCCTCTAAGTCACAAATTGGAATTTATGTGCGGCTATTTAGGTCCTCAAGGGATTCGTTACACTAAGTGAATATGTGCCGTAGCGTGCACAGGGCCCCGAGCTGTAGTGGTGCTATTTCCCTTTTAGTTTTCTGCACCGCTGCCTACTCTTTTACTATTTTTTGTATCTATCAAAACAACTCTTCCACTATCAATCTATCTAGAGAGTCGGTAAAGAATAACCAGATATGACTATTTTACCCAAATGTGATTTCGGAAATTACCGTTTGGACTTAGTATATCTTCTGCAGCATTCATTCGTAGTTTAAATAAAACTTTACCTGTTTATCTTCGTGACAATATTACTTCATATGTTGACGATATTTTTATTGCTAAACGTTCTTGGAGTGAGCATAACAAAATTTTGGATTCATTATTACGTATTTTTGCAAGAGTTGGCATTACAGTGAACTTGGAAAAATCTGAATTTGGTCGTTCTCAGGTGAAATTTCTTGGTCATATTATTTCTACAGAAGGTATTCTTCCTGATCCAGAGAAACTAGACGCTATTCGTAATTATGCTGTTCCTACTACAAAACGTGACGTTCGTAGTTTCCTTGGTGTCCGTAATTTTCTTAGACGCTTTCTTAGATTGGACAATTTGGCCACACCTCGTTTATGCGAACTATCCGGAAAGAATTCTAATTGGTGTTGGGATGAGGAAGCTCAGTCAGAATTTGAACAACTTCGTGATGCTTTAGTTGCTGCTCCACTTCTTTCACACCCGGATTTATCTAAAGATTTTTGTTTGGTGACGGACTCATCATACAAAGGCCTAGGTGCACACTTATTTCAAGAGATAGAAGAAAACGGCGTTGTAGTACAGAAAAATATTGCATTTGGAAGTCGTGTTCTCTCTAAATCAGAAAAGAATTATTCGGTTATGGAACTTGAAGCCTTGGCTGTTGTTTGGGCTTTCACAAAATTTCGGACATTTTTGTATGGGACACATACTAAGGTGTACACCGATCATCGAGCTCTGGAATTTCTTATCTCAACAAAATTAACTCATGGAAGATTGTCTCGATGGGCGCTGTATCTACAGGAATTTTATTTAATCGCTAAGGAGCAAAACAAGGATCCAATCTGGAAGGACATTAAGGAGAAGTGGAGGAGAAAGGAAAGCGTAGCAATTAGACAGTATTATTTAGTTCGCAATGATTTTCTTTCTAAACGAAAATCTTTCGTCAACTCTGTTTGCTTAGTTTGTATTCCTGATGAGTGGGTTAATAAATTGATTTGGTATACACATTTCAGTTATGCACACTTTGGTCCCAGAAAATGCTTTCATAAATTGCGAGAAAATTGCTACTTCAGTAATATGGAAAAACGTATTCGATCTGTTCTTGCCAAATGCAAATTATGTCAAAAGGCTAAGCCGCCAACTATTTCTCACAGAGCGCCGTTGTTTCCTATCATTCCAGCGAAATTAAAGGAGATGGCTGCAGTCGATTAGTTGGGTCCAGTGGTTCATTCTACTAATGGTTTTGCGTATATTTTGGTATCAGTGGAATTGACATCAAAATATGTGTGTTTTACACCTTTACGCAAAGCAACAGCTCGTTCAGTATCTAATGCTTTCATCAAACATTTTCTTAAAGAAGTGGGACATGTTGATAAGGTTATATCAGATAATGGATCACAGTTTCGCTCTAAAATTTGGCTTCGTACTCTACGGCGTCGTAAGATTAAACCAATTTTCATTTCACTTTTTCACCCTCAATCTAACGCTTCAGAGAGATGGATGAAGGAAATCAATAAATTGTGTCGACTTTATTGTCATCAGAATCACAGAACTTGGGATCAGTACCTTCATATTTTTCAAAACATTCTGAATGAACTCCCAAATGATTCAACTTCTTTACCGCCTATATTGATACTAAAAAATTAAGCACCGACAAATCGCATTTCTGAAATCGTTCCTTTTCCACTTACACGGAAACTGCAGCATTCTGAAGTTGTGAACCTGGCTCTGCAAAATATTGCATATGCGGCTGCTAGAAGAGAGAAATCAGCTAAACGTCCTGGTCGTTTAAAAACCTTGTCAGTTGGTCAAAAGGTGTTAATTAAGTCTCATCGTTTGTCTCACAAAGGAAAAGGCTTGTGTCGCAAATTTTTTCTGCTTTATAACGGTCCATATAGAGTTCGCAAAATTATTCATGATAACACTGTCGAAGTAGAAACTCTTAAATCTCGGTGCTCTTAGGGAATACATCATATATCGAACGTTAAAATTTTTGTGGAATGACATACTTTTGAGAAACTAACAGTTATAGGCAAACACACGGAGAGTACAAGGATACCGCGCCGTGTTCCGGCGGCGGCACATACTCAAAGCAACAATCAAGTCTGCGCGCCGCAGAAGGCAGTCGTTGACCGCAAACAATTACTTCCTACGTACGCGTACCTACAGCTGATCGAGCGCTCAGTGCGAATGCACTGACAGCCGTAAACAAATACACAGTCTATTTTCTCTGATTCAATTCAGTATAAAGCTATAGTGACTTGATGAATTATGTTATTAACGTTCAGTATTTTTCAGGATACGGTTGTATAAAATATTTAAGAACTTCAGGTAAATTCTGTGTGTGTCCGACGTTAAGAGGACTTGCTATCGAGAAAATTTCAGGAAGAATGTAATTTCGAAGAAGAAACTAATAAACTAAAAAGGTAACTATTAATTGAGTTTATTTTTCAGGTAACATATTTGTACTTAGGTATGTACTTTATACGTAATTTGCTGCTCGCGATTACGTGATTTATACTTTGTGCTAAATTTTATGTTCTCTGAATTTACTTGTGAAGCGACGTGCCTGCGTACATTTGCTGATTTTGACAATGTTTTATTAATGAACAGGGTTGTTACTTGAGTATATTATGCACCGCTTGGCTGCACTGCTTTTTTACTGATGACACATTTTTTTTATTATGTGCCTGCTGTGCCTATTTATTTAAATTATGATTGTCACCTCATTAGTTGTGCTCATATGGTTATGTATGTAGGTTATACTTTGTGATTTATCTGCTTGCGCCTTCATGTTTATTAAGATTATATATGAATATTTATTTGCTTATGCTGATATGAGGCTAATGACCTATTTATTATGTAAGATATATACTTGCTGCTTTGCGTATGGATTGCATATTAACACATTTCTTTAATTTGGTATATAGAAATGCTTATATACGGTGTACGAACATGGAGTTTAGGTCACACTATGGTATTAATTATAGATTGTTCGCTTGGCAGAGCCTCGTTATAGGGATTGTGCTGCTTCCACTTGTTGACATTCTGTTCTCTACTGGTATATTTACTCGCTATTGCATGTTTTGCTTACGCTCAGTGCCTTATATTTTTAAGATAAGAAAATGAACTGCTATAATTCTACGAACGACGTTGGTACAAGAAACTTCATTGAAGTCACATGAGCTGGATGTTTTATGGAAGCTGTATAAATTTATGCTAATAGGAAGGAAGCTAACGACATGACATACCAACACTAGGTTTAGACCATTGACAGTTATTACACTGCGTTCTTCGTGAGCAATTGAAATAGCAAGTGACACTTGACACAAGAAATTCTCCACATGTTTGCTTCTGTTTTGCCATGATTCTTGAAGTGGTGTACACACTGTGAAATATTACGATCATTCACACTCTGTACTTGTACTTACTTACTGAGAGTTATTCAAACTAAAGGCTGTTAGAGGTCATGTATGCATTTCTTTTATTTAATGATGGACAAGGTAACCAAAATGTATTTTATAATTCACAATGAGTAGAAGATTTGGGTCAGATGGATTACACAAAGGTTGTGTGTGGACACTGTGTCTTCGGATTGTATGGGATGATGAATTGAAGTTTGCACTAGGATTTTACCTGTACTTGTTCGTGGAGACTGACTAGAGGAAAGAGTTGTTATGGAAGTGAAATGATATTGGCGGTAAGATTTATATGTGTCGACGTATTGAAGAGGCATTATTGAGGTATTGAGATTGTGTGAAGTTGATGATTATTGGAGTTTGGTGGACAAGAGGTAAGGTAAATGATATTGATGATATGGTTTATATGTAACGATGTAAGAGGTATTATTGAAGTATTAAGTTTATGTGATGCTGATGACTATTGGAGTTTTGGTGAATAAGAGGTAAAGTAAGTGAGGAGCATATTTTTTTGTTGGTTTATATGGAACAAGGAGGATGAAGATGGCAGACTAGAACACTCAAGTGGAAGGAAGATCGTCTACACACACACTTTGTTAAATCACTAAGCAGTATATATTTTTTTTATTTGGAGAGAGGAAGCATTTGCATATCTTGGCACACTGACAGTTGTTCAGCAACCGTACATTTTGATTTGGCTTGGCAAACATTGGTCTTGACATGATGACTATGACGTTGACTAACTATTATTGACTGTTATACACTGTGCCACTACTACTTGATACACATGTTGAACATCAAATTTTGACAGAATTGCATTTACACAGTTAACACTATTCAATTACACAGTAGTACTTAATGTGGATGAAAGATGAGTGTGTGTGTTTTGTGTGTTTTCCTTTCCTAATCCCAAATAATTGGTACCGACCTATCTCCTAAACATTATTTTACTTGTTTGTTGTGGCTTGCACTGACACCCATAAATATTATAGGTTTACTGTTATTTGTGTATTGTAATAGTTAATATGACAATTATCTGATATCATTTGTGTGTTTATTACAATTTGTATGTTTAGTGTAAGAGCATTGATAATAATTTTGTAAAAGCAATTGTGTGTGCATTCAAACTGTTGTTCGTGCTTGCACCTGTTTAACATTGATGGGTGCCACTTGAAAATGTTTAATTTCTGCTAATGAACTCTGGTGAACTGTCTGATTAGTGATAGTGAATATTATGGACTGTTACCTGCACTTGTTCAACATTGATGGGTGTCACTGATGGAGCTGCTTCTACTGACATAATGTCACTTGTTGGTGTCTGCACCTGTTCAACATTGCTGGGTGCCACTGATGGAACTGCTTCTACTGACATAATGTCACTTGTTGGTGTCTGCACCTGTTCAACATTGCTGGGTGCCACTGATGGAACTGCTTCTACTGACAGAATGTCACTTGTTGGTGTCTGCACCTGTTCAACATTGCTGGGTGCCACTGTTGGAGCTGCTTCTTCTGAAATAATGACACTTGTTGCTGTCTGCACCTGTTCAACATTGCTGGGTGCCACTGTTGGAGCTGTTTAATTGCTGCTGATGAAATGTTATGAGACTGCTACTTGCAACTGTTGACCATTGCTGGGTGCTACTGTTGGAACTGTCAACTACTCTGAGGAGTGCTACTTGTTTATTGAACTATTGAAAAGACTTTATGTGAATATTTGTATAAACTGATTTTTTGTGTATTTACTGTTTATAAAATGTTATGAGACTCTTACCTACACCTATTCGTCGTTGCTGGTGCCATTGATTGAATGATACTTGTGTAAACTATTACGTAAAATCACATGTATGAAAGCATTTGTATTCCCTACTGAATTTTATATTAGGTTATTGAAGGGTCAGTGCAAAGCCAAAATTTATTTAGTGATGTGATATTTACTTATTAATATTATCTTTTATTTTTGTCTGTATTTTTTTGGACGAATTTGGCGGTATTTTCACCACCAATGCTGGCAAAAATACCATCAAATTCTAGCCCGTGGGGGAGGGGCATATGAAAGGTGGCTACACTGAGTCACAGCGCCAGAGATCGCGCCAAAGAGTTTTATTCCGCCGCCTTCACTGGCAGTGCTTGTTCAGAAGCTGTGGTGGTTAGTGCTTTTGCTGAGAGGATGTCGATAGCTGTACTAGTTGAGGCCATGTCGTGTGCAGTTGTTTTGATGGGCTAGACAGCAGATGTTGTTCGAATGGAGATGTTGTAATGATCAGAGTGTATTTTTAGTCAATATATATGAAGGTAAAAAACATTATTTTATTCTTTTTTTTTTAAATTTCCTAACTAACAATGCCTCTTGGTCACAGGTTCAGTCAACAAAGCATCTGGCTTGTGTTCATGTATTAGACTGTAATTCGGGTTTCTATGTGCAATTATAGTATTTCAGTTTTATTTAATTAATTCATTGTAAATGGTATTGAAAATGTCTTATTGAGGAAGAACCGTGCCAGATGTGTACGTTGAATCACACTTCCACACACAGAACAGTTACACTTGTGCTTTGTTGTTCCGTAGTTTTTGTTTCGTAGCTTTTGTAGTTGCTGGGGACTTAATTAATTAATTGTGGTAACGGAAATTTCCTTTCATTCTTTGTTGTTATTCTATGCAGTCAGATTGCGTACTAATACTAGTCAGGGCCAACCGGTTACGAGACTGCGTAACCGGACAGTCAGCTACTAAAAATAAAAAATTATTTGCATTCTATATAATTAAGCCCCCATGCACTGTGGCAATTCGACTGAAGGGTTTGGGTGTGGCGGATGGCTGCAAAATGCTGCCTGCCAACATGCGTAGTGCCCGCAGCGAAGTAGGGAGGTGGTGGTGCTACGGTGTGGGGCGTTTTACGTGTAATGGTGTGCTTCCCGTTACTGCGATCAAGCAAGAATACGAACATGTGACTATGTAGACACTCTCGCCGTATTAGTATATCAAATTCTTGCAGCGCCTCCGGTTGTGAATACTGTTGGAAACGGTATATCGTTACAAATGATTATTCATAGCCGGCCGATTCAGATGCCGTTGCTTCTTCATGTCTGATGTAACAGGACTCCACGTTTTACTTAGTGCGTACCCATTATCACGATTAATGATATTATCTGCCAGTCTGATTTCAACAGATTCTTTTAAAACACAATTCCAGTACCGAGAAGCATTTGCAACTACTTGCGTCTCATTGTATAGCATCCTGTGTCCCTCTGTAAGGCAATGCTCAGCCACCGCACATTTATCTGGTTGTAATAATCGCGTGGCATAGCGTAATTTCGCCAGCAACTATTACTTCTGAAGGAAATTCCAGATCTGCGTCTAACATCAACGTCAACTGCGTGCAGACCTGCACGCGAATAGCCTTTTGTTGGGGAACGAGCAGTCTTGAAATCCAACGCCCACAAACACGTGTCGTATTCTATGTAAATTTTAAGCTGGCCGGTGTGGCCGAGCGGTTCTAGGCGGTTCAGTCTGGCACCGCGTGACCGCTACGGTTGCAGGTTCGAATCCTGCCTCGGGCATGGATGTGTGTGATGTCCTTAGGTTAGTTAGGTTTAAGTAGTTCTAAGTTCTAGGAGACTCATGACCTCAGATGTTAAGTCCCATAGTGCTCAGAACCATTTGAATCATTTTGTAAATTTTATGTCACCAACTGGTGGCTGGCACACCAATATTTCAGAAACTGTTCGTAAGGTTATTCCTCGATCCCCTGTGATAATGAGGGCAGTGGTGTAGATGTCCTCTTTTGTAAGAGGACTGGGGCGCCTTCATTTGAAATTGATTGTCGCTTCTGTTTAAAGGATTTAAACCATCATCGAGCTGTGCTGCAGGAAGGAACAAAGTAGGCCTACTGTAACAAGGTATAGGTCTCCGCTGAAGATTTATTGAGACGAAAGCAGAATTTGAAAGCCGCATGTTGTCGGTCGCGCATCACCTCCACCGTCGCGGTATCTGGTACTGGACATGTCTGGAACGGGGCCTCTTGTTGCAAAGAGCAGAAAGGTGCACTTGCAGGATATCAGACCTAGCAACCGATCCCTCGAGATAACTTGGGCAACGATTGTGATAGCACGCAGCTGTAACCTTCAGAAAGCCCAGCAGCTTCTAGACCTGCGCGTGCGCTGGCTGCTCTGTTCGTCACTCGCCCCCCCCCCCCCCCCCCCCCCCGCCTAGCCGAGCGCCGAGTACCCTGCGGAGGGGCAGATCAGTGTTCAACAACGACGAGTTGATTAGGGGCGGAGCACGAGCTCGGATTACGGGAGGACGGGGAAGGAAACCGGCCGTGCCCTTTCAAAGGAACCATTCCGGCATTTACCGGGAACGATTTAGGGAAATCACGGAGAACCTAAATCGGGATGGCCGAAGACGGGTTTGAACCGTCATCCTCCCCAATCTGCAGCGCAGCCTCCTGCTTCCAGGACGTTGAAGGTGAGGGATGAGCCGGGGGAACGTATCTGCCCAAAATCGACAGCGATGTTAATAGTCAGAAAGCGCTACATTACTTCTTTAGTAGCACACGCATTCGTTTCATTCTTTTCACTTAATTTGTGAATCGCGACATTAAATTGTTCGAAGCAAAAATATATCTGGAAGCAGATGAGAAACCGCGCCTTTGCCAGAATTAACAAAACATCTTAATAATGTCAAAACAGTATTTCACAAACCTCGTACTCACTCCGTTTCCCACAAACGTCTAACTCACGCCACTGTGCAGTATTTCGCGCTCAGGGATTAGGCAGAATCGACAGTAAATCAATGCCAACAGCAGTAGTTCAGGTATACACGCCGACGTCATAAGGAGAAAATGAGGAGATTCACTACACGAGGATACTGAACGGGTAATTAATTATATAAAAGGACATCATAATCTAAAAATCCTCGAGAGAGAGGAGCGAGTGACAAGAAACAGGTGCACGCAAAAGTTTGTAGGCTGTACTTTCAGAAGGTCACGATTGAGTACTATCAGAATTATGGCCCAAATTTCCGCTGGATCGATTGCTGGGGCCGATATTTTGCAAGTGTGCTTTTTTCCCCTCCTCCCATCTTGGCGTTTTTTCCTTCTCAGATTGCCCCTCTCGCAGGTTGGAATCAGGAACTCTAACACAACTAATAGTGTTTGATTGTTAAACATTAAACTAACAGAATATCACAGGATCTAATCCTAGGGCGAGGAATTATTACTGTATAAAAATAATGACCACCCTTTCTTCGAGAGCCCTCATAGTTCCTATTACGGCCAAGCCTCCGATTGGCTTTGTCGGCTAAAAGTAGTGAAGCTGTTTCGAAGAGTGACTGGGCAGACCTCGCTCACCTGCGTCTGCTGGTAGAGAGTCATGCAGAGCCCGACCATGATGACGGACAGCTGGACCAGCAGCATGGCGCTGACCGCAGCCTCCAGGTCGCGCAGGAACCTGCCGCAAACAACACACAGCACACAGCCCTCTCACAAACCAGTTAAATATTTAACCGAGGTGGTCACCAGTTCCCTTCTATTGACTGAAATGGTAAGGAAATCAATTATGGCGACAGTAAGCTACATAAATTAATTTATCGTTCACAAAATGCTGCGTTACTGGGTGCCAAAGACAAGTGATTTAATTACTTAAAGAAAGAAAATAATATTTAGTGGACAGCAAGAACACGAAAATAAGCAGTGGTTGAGAACAGGGGTGAGACATTGCTGTATCTTGTGCCCGATGTTACTCAGTATGTACTTTGTGGAAATAGTAACGGAAAAGTGTGGAGAGAACTGGAAAGGGAACTATGATTCAGGGAGAAAAAATAAATACAGAACTTTGAAAATAATATTACATTTGTTACAGATGGCATACAAATTGTTAAATTAAGTCAAACAACGGAAAATCCAGGATTAACACAATTATTACATTAACAGAGTTGTTACATTCCAACTTATCAGATAAGCTTAACGGACTGGGTTGTGTCTTGAAGAGAAGTTATTAGATGAATATCAACAAACGTGTGAAAAGGGCAATAGAATGTAGCTCAATTAAATATGCGATGCTTACAGAATTAATTATCAAATGAGATATTACAAGTAGTAGACGAGCCCTGATATTTGGACAGATGGGTAGCTGACGATGGCTAAAGTAGAGACGATACAAAATTCAGACTATCAAAAGCAGCAAATCTTTTCTCAAAAAGAAATTGCTTAACATCGAATATAAGTTTGAATATGTGGAAGAATCTGATTTGATCCTTTATAAATGGTTTCTGAAAGCCTGCGACTGTGAAAACAATAGGTTTGTTTGTAAATAAATCATCCGCTACCAGCCACGATCTTTCATTATTTTACCTTTCGCACGACGCCTTTCGTGAGATGATTCCCATTTTCAAGTGGGTTTTTTGTGTGTATTAAGCCATTTCTACTGATGTTGTCAATGTGTGAGAGTCTGCTTCATTTCGTTGACTTTTACTGCGATATATAAGAAACACGCGAATTTTAGTTGGGTATCGATTCTTTTCGCCACTAACTTCACCAAAAGAATCGATACCCAACTAAAAAATCGCGTGTTTCGTATATACGATTGCAGTAAAAGTCAACGAAATGAAACACATTCTCACACATTGACAAAATCAATAGAAATGGCTAAATACACACAAAAAACGCACTTGAAAATAGGAATCATCTCCCGAAACGCGTCGTGCGAAAAGTAAAATAAAGAAAAATCGTGACTAGTAGCAGAAGATTTGTTTATAAACAAACCTAAGAGGAAGAATTTTCTGAGAGTACTTGTCCGGAGTGCACTCTTGTTCGAAAATGAGAAGTGGGCGATGAGCAGTTCAGACAAAAAGAGGTAAGAAGCTTTTCAAAAAGCGGTGCTACAGAAGCACGCTGAATATTGAATGTGTAGGTCCAGTAAATAACGAGGAGGTACTGAACCAAACTGGAGAAAAGAGAAATGTATGCACAGTCTGACAAAGAACGGGTCAGTTGTCAGTACACTTTCTGAGACATCAAGGAATGGTTAATTGTTTATGGAAGGAAGTGCGGGGGTAAAAATTATAGAAAAGAAAATCCAGTAAGCAAGGGTGCAACAGTTATTCAGAAATAAAGAGGCTTGTACAGCATGGACCAGTATAGGGAACTGCACGGAATCAGTTTACGGGATGACGGGCTCAAAAATAGTGTAGTTACATCAATTAATTCGTTAATCACCAAATGTTATATTTAATGGGCGATAAAGACACGCGGTTTAATTAATCAAAAAAGAAAATAATACTCAGTGAATATTAAGAAAGTTTGCGAAGTGATGGTTCAATAAATTTGAAATTAGAGAAAGAGACAGAACCTGCACGACCGGCTCCGTCTTAATTCCAAACAGGATGAACAATAAAGTTCGTATACAATGTGAAATGTTCCAGGAACAGAGATCGCTACAAGATCCAGTACTGGAAATTTGGAACAGTATTTAATTTTACTCCGTATACCATATTTTATTCGTCTAAAAAACAGGTGTGCTCCGTGCACTGATATACTGTATTCGTGAAAATCTAGCGGGAAGTTCGTCGAGGAGTGACTTCTTCTTTGCTTTGAGAATTTTCAGTACCATTGGAGGCTCTTACATACGACTCATACGCAAGTCTGGCAGCAGAATCCTTGTGCTTTAACGTAGCTTTAAATCCAGAATTTAATATTTGTAATGGGTGTTCTATTTCCTCCACAAGACACTGGATGGAAGATTTCTGTCTGTTTGCTTTCACGTAGGACCCGCATTTTCTAGCTGACTTTCTTCCCTATTTCTTTCGTTAAAATGTGACAACAGAATTTGCTGTGGACTTCACATATTACGGAAGCACAAACTACGACTACGACTTCTCTATAGAATTTTCTAGACTACTGTTTGTTGCGATTTGTGGCGCTGTTTATTTTTGAAACATTGTGTAACTACGTTAGGTGCTTGGCGTCTTTTACGTCTTTAATTAAGACTTATTCATCACGAGAGTGACTGATAAAGCGTGTGATGTTTCATTCGCTGATAGAAAGAGAAGAAACTTTAATGGAGAGAATGTAATGCACCTGAAATGAAAGTGCAGATTATAATTCTTTCAAATTAAGTCGAACGTTGACATGACATCACTACACTTACCTCGTACCGTAAGGTGGCGTCACGGAATACAGTCGATCATACAAAATGACGGAATACGAGGGTTATTCGGAAAGTAAGGAGCGATCGGTCGTGAAATGGAAAATACAGTGAAAATCTGATAAACCTTTGCACATATGCGTTGGGCCCTGTGTCTAGTACGCCCGTCGATCGCATCATGTCGCTCTTTTCAGTTCTGAGCTCACAGTGAGAGCGTAAAGATGGCTACAAATTAGCATCTGCCGGCAAGTACGAGGGCCTAGCGAAAGATTTCTCCAGAAGCTATGCAATCCACATAACATAAGCGTCATGCGGTTTGTTGTACACGAGAATTCTCGGCCGCACTCTGCAGGGGCAATGAAGATCCTCCTACAGAGTTTTCGATGGGAAGTGTTTGATCACCCGCAATACAGCAGTGGCGGCTGTCTTGTATAACGAGGGAATTGAAAAGTTGGTATAACGCTACGACTGATATCTACGTCTGAGCGGCGACCGTGTAGAGAAGTAGCTGGAAGGTGTAGCTAACTGTTGCAAATAAAACAGTTTATCACTGTGGTTTCCATTTTGGACCTATCGTTCCTTACTTTCCGAACAGGTCTCGTATAATACCAGAATCAAGAAACCAGCAATGAAACGAAACTGAAGCCGAATATCCTTGACAAATTTTTGTATGGCAAACTGCTGAGAAGTGAAACAATATGAGCAGTGTCATCCAAATATTTTAAAACGTCGACGTACATTTGCTAGAGAAAATACAGCAGTATGTACAAGTAAATCACATTTAGAGACTTTTAACCTTGTGCATTACGAGCAAGCAGCCCCAGTTTCTCGAGGGAAGTACTAAGTGTCTACGGCCAGACGGCTTGTCTGGATTGGGAGTAGTTTTCTTTATGGGGCACAGCGTACAGTTGCGATTAACAGTCAGAGAACGTCGTTAGGTCACTGAATATCATAACTTCCATATGATGAAGACGATTTGAGGTAGATACGCCACTTGCTGGCCTCCTGCAGCGCCCATCCCATCCACAAACCTCCAACAATACGAGCTTTGCATCAAAGGGTCCATCACGTATGTATTAGTGGAAATGTCATCAAAATTCCTACACTAGTTCTTCGAATTACCCTTGATATGTACGAAGAAAAAAGTGGTTTGGAACATTAATTAAGAAAAGAACAGACGGAGAACATATGCATAGCTTCTGAAAATAATTAATTAATGTATCTCAGTGTGTTGCAGCGCGGTCAGAGGCGCCTTGTCATGGTCCTCGCGGCTCCCCCCGTTGGAGGTTCGAGTCCTCCCTCGGGCATGGGTGTGTGTGTTGTCCTTAGCCTAAGTTATTTTATGTTAGATTAAGTAGTGTGTAAGCCTAGGGACCGATGACCTGAGGAGTTTGGTCCCGTACAACCTGCCACAAATTTCCAATTTCAATGTGTTAGCGCGTCCTTCAATTTTGGACGTCACCCCAGCGATCTGCAAGTCCTTGACCAGTTATAGGACAGGTAAAAGGCGACCTACAGCTTAAAGTGGAATTTGAAACACTTTTCGTTTCTGGTGAATCTTTGCATCATTGAGAGGTGATTCCTAAGTTTAAATTCAGTGATGGAACTTTGTGATCCGAACTGGATTCGATACCGCGACATTTCGGTTGCTGGCATACACCAGACGGATTGTGCTCAAGCTTCGTCGCTGTCTGAAGTTGCGGCGATTGTACCGCTAGATGGAATGGCATAGTTTTCGGAGTGGCCGCAGGCTTCCATCGTCATAGTTGAGCCACTTTGAATGAAATATTAATAAATTGTATACACGAACATCCCTCGTGAATGAATCAAAACCGGATCAAAATCCTTACACTAGTTTCTGAGATTAGCCCATACGTACGAACAGAAGCTAGCAGGCAACTTTAATTTATGTAAAGGAAAAAGGAAAGGGAAGCTCATGATCAAGCCCTGAAGATCACGTGATAGTCGACCGACCATCGCGTCATTCTTGATCAGAGGGATTCATCATCAGACGCTGTGTGGAGGGGCATGGGGTAGGCACTGCTAGCTACCAGTCACTCAGGCAGCTCCTCCGTCGGCACCACGAGGCTGAGTGAGGCCCGGTCCAGGTCTCCCACACACCCCTGGTAGCACCGGGACTCGAAAGCTGGACGCCTGCATCAGCATTTGTCGTCTGACCACTGCGTTATGAAGGCGAAGGTCAGTTTATATACAGTGTTTTTCTCGCCATAAGATGACCTCAAAAAACTGCATTTTCCTCTTCAGTGTGATATAATCTCTAAAACGATTATTTCATGAAAATTGTTTCATCAGTTTATATTGTTTTATGAATGACAGAGCACAGCAATCAGTCGTTGTTTTTTGCAGGTTTTATTTGGTAAATCCAGATTTCCGTTAGTGCGTAGCCATTATCAATGCACTATTTTCTAGTCTCAAGGCATGGCACTTCCCTATTGCTTGGGCGTCAGTCACAGTTCTTTGAATGCTCAAAAGAACTGTGACCGACGCCCGAACAACAGGGAAGTGACATGCATTGAGACTAGAAAATAGTGCATTGAGAATGGCCAGGCACTAGCCGAAACCTGTATTGGCCAAATAAAACCTGAAAAAAAAGGACGAATGATTGCTGTGCTGTATCATTTATAAATCAGATCACGGTCGCTGAGTGCACGCACGTTCGTAATGGAAGGTAACCTGAATTTATATTGTTATTTACACAGAGTATGTGCGTTTCCTTTGTCGAGATATTAGAAAATATAAGAATTTCTTTGTATAAAGAACGATCATGGAAAATTTATTCAGATAGTCACGGAACATTTGGGACGTGTCGTGAGAACAACGGAAGTAATTAAGTAACGATTACGAAGACGTGATAGACCAAAATCGCCCTCTACAGCACGAACAGGTCAAGGTCTGAGGTTCGCAGACGATGGGACAATCTCCACTTCCGACGTCAATGACACAATTTCCTTTGCGGGGAATCTTGACAGTGACGTTCTGTTCTGGCCCGTTCCTTCTCGTCCGTCGCCTGAATTTTTGTGATACACTACTGGTCATTAAAATTGCTACACCAAGATGATAAACGGGTAATCATTGGACAAATATATTATACTAGAACTGACATGTGATTACATTTTCACGCAATTTGAGTGCATAGATCGTGAGAAATCAGTACCCAGAGCAACCACCTCTGGCCGTAATAACGGCCTTCATACGCCTGGGCATTGAGTCAAACAGAGCTTGGATGGCGTGTACCGTGTACAGGTACAGCTACCCATGTAGCTTCAAGACGATACCAGAGTTAATCAAGAGTAGTGACTGGCTTAGTGTGACGAGCCAGTTGTTCGGCCGCCATTGACCGTACGTTTCCAATTGGTGAGAGATCTGGAGAATGTGGTGGCCAGGGCAGCAGTCGAACATTTTCTGTATCCAGAAAGGCCCGTACAGGACCTGCAACATGCGGTCGTGCATTATCCTGCTGAAATGTAGGGTTTCGCAGGGATCGAATGAAGGGTAGAGCCACGGGTCGTAACACATCTGAAATGTAACGTCCACTGTTCAAAGTGCCGTCAATGCTAACCAGAGGTGACCGAGACGTGTAACCAATGGCACCCCATACCATCACGCAGGGTGATAGGCCATTATGGCAATGACGAGTACACGCTTGGAATGTGCGTTCACCACGATGTCGCTAAACAGGGATGCGACCATCATAATGCTGTAAACAAAACCTAGATTCATCCGAAAAAATGACGTTTTGCCATTCGTGCACCCAGGTTCGTCGTCGAGTAGACCATCGCAGGCGCTACTGTTGCGATGCAGCGTCAAGGGTAATCACAGCCACGGTCTCCGAACTGATAGTCCATGCTGCTGCAAACGTTGTCGAACTGTTCGTGCAGATGGTTGTTGTCTTGCAAACGTCCCCATCTGTTGACCCAGGAATTGAGACGAGGCTGCACGATCCGTTATAGCCATGCGGATAAGAAGCCTGTCATCTCGACTGCTAGTGATACGAGGCCGTTGGGATCCAGCACGGCGTTCCGTATTACCCTCCTGAACCCACCGATTCCGTATTCTGCTAACAGTCTTTGGATCTCGACCAATGCGAGCAGCAATGTCGCGATACGATAAACCGCAATCGCGATAGGCTACAATCCGACCTTTATCAAAGTCGGAAACGTGATTGTACGCATTTCTCCTGCTCACACGAGGCATCACAACAACGTTTCGCCGGCAACGCCGGTGTACTGCTGTTTGTGTATGAGATATCGGTTGGAAACATTCCTCATGTTAGGACGTTGTAGGTGTCGCCACCGGCGCCAACCTTGTGTGAATGCTCTGAAAAGCTAATGATTTACATATCACAGCATCTTCTTCCTGTCGGTTAAACTTCGCGCCTGTGGCACGTTGTCTTCGTGGTGTAGCAATATTAATGGCCAGTAGTGTATGTTTTTGCTGTTCTGCCCTTTCCAGTCTCATTCTGTTCCATAAAGTGGGAACAGACATTTTTGTAGGACCTACTTTGTGATTTTCTGGTGGCTCCTGATACAGGCGCACAGCTCTGCGTAGAGCACTCGCTGCCTCTTGAGCCGCTCGTCGCCATCCGGGTCTTCGTCACCGCCGTCGTCGCCGCAGATCCGCAGGCCGGAGACGCGGCGGCCCAGCAGCTGCAGCAGCGCGCCGGCGTGCAGCATGGCCGCCACGAAGAAGCAGTCGAGGCCGATGACGACGGGCACCTGCGTGAGCAGCACGGCGCACTGCAGCGCGTAGAGCGCGCCGTAGGCGGCGGGCCGGCGCGCCCAGTCCACGCCGTGCAGCTGCACCACGGGCAGCAGCCTCTGGTCGCCGGCCGCCAGCAGCGGCGCCGGCAGCCACAGCAGGATCAGCGCGTAGATGTAGGCGCTCAGCCACGCCGTCATGCGGCGCGCGCGCCGCCGCGCCCACCGCAGCTCCGGCACGTCCCAGTCGGCCGAGGCCATCCCGTCCAGGTCCCGCACCAGCCGGTAGAACGAGCGCCTCTTGCGGAAGAACAGCCCCGCCTTCAGCAGCCCGGAGACCACCTCGAGCGTGTGCATGAGCGTGTGCGATATGGCGTCCACGTCGCCTCGGGCGCTGCGCACGCTCGCGACGCCGACGGCGACGTACGCGACGGCGCTCAGCTGCACGAGCGCCGCGTACAGCGCGTAGGCGGTCCCCCGGCCGCGCGGCCACAGCCCGGCCGCCCGCAGGTAGCGCACGTGACCCGCCAGCGCGCGCTCGCCGCCGTCTTCCACGTCCGCCTCCGTCAGCGGCTTCTGTGACCGAAGGAGCTACAACAGACACTGATAAACACGCCACGTACTCCACGTAGTAGCGTGCTGGTATACTCCGTTCATCACAAGAATAAACCTGATGCAAACAAACACAAACGCTACGATTGGTCAGAAGCCATAACACACATACACTGGTGTTGTTACGCTCTGGAAAGAAGGTCCTACTTATGTTTCGGATATGTTACTATTAGGTTACATTGAATGAAACTTTAAGACGGTTATTAACGTTTTTCTTATGCGATCTGAAGTTTTCCCGGCGTATTTCCAATTTGAACAGTTCTCGGGTATCCGACCGGGTAGTGTCGTAATTTCTCCACAATATTTCGGCAGACGTACACGCTGCCATCTTCAGGTGGTTCCTGAAGAATGCTGTGCTATTCCTCTCGGCGCCCTATATATACTACCCGTTACTCCCTCCACTGTTCCTCTCCTGGTGTCTTTGGTGCGGCCGGCGCTGTGGCTACTGGAGGTGGTGGGGGAAGCGGCGTCTGGGTCTGAACTGGGGTCTGCAGTCTCCCTGCCGCTGTCTTTATTGATTAGATCGTCCTGTAGTCGGATTTCGATGGCCTCCTTAGTAACGCAGTGCCAGAAGTAGGAGGATTGACAGAGTATTTTTGTGGGCTATGAAAAAAAAAAAAATACTCTGTCAATCCTCCTACTTCTGGCACTGCGTTACTAAGGAGGCCATCGAAATCCGACTACAGGACGATCTAATCAATAAAGACAGTGGCAGGGACACTGCAGACCCCAGTTCATACCCAGGCGCCGCTTCAACCACCACCTCCAGTAGACGCCGCGCCGGCCGCACCAAAGACAGCAGGAGAGGAACGGTGGAGGGGGTAACGGCTAGTACATATAGGGCGCCGAGGGGAACAGCACAGCATTCGTCAGGAACCACCTGAAGATGGCAGCGTGTACGTCTGTAGAAATATTGTGGAGAAATTACGACACTACCCGGTCGGATACCCGCGAACTGTTCAAATGTTTTTCTTACTCACGCTTTAACTGCGCAGTTTTTATTTCAAAAATCGTGTACAGTCACAGATTCTGTAGCGTTGTGCTGTGATCGCCGCGCTGTTAATGCGCACTATGAAAGTGGCCGAGGTTGCTTCCTGTTCCGTAGTGAAACACGCGTGTGGAACATGGTCGAAAAGTGCCGAGAAATAGTCTGTTCTTAATGTTTTGCATAAAGTAACGTACATAATCGTCTTTGATGTTTTCCCAGCATCTGTATTACATACAGTTGAGTCACTAATCGTCATCGTCCGTCGACTGTGTAGTCCGTTGCTTCAAATCTCGCCACATTTTTTTTTTCCTCGTTCAATTTCAAATACCTTGTTGTTGTTGTGGTTTTCAGTACTGAGACTGGTTTGATGCAGCTCTCCATGCTACTCTATCCTGTGCAAGCTCCTTCATCTCCCAGTACCTACTGCAACCTACATTCTTCTGAATCTGCTTAGTGCATTCATCTCTTGGTCTCCCTCTACGATTTTTACCCTCCACGCTGCCCTCCAATGCTAAATTTCTGATCCCTTGATGTCTCAGAATATGTCCTACCAACCGATCCCTTCTTCTAGTCAAGTTGTGCCACAAACTTCTCCCCAATCCTATTCAATACCTCCTCATTAGTTACGTGATCTACCCACCTAATCTTCAACATTCCTCTGTAGCACCACATTTCGAAAGCTTCTATTCTCTTCTTGTCGACACTATTTATTGTCCATGTCTCACTTCCATTAATGGCTACACTCCATACAAATACTTTCAGAAACGACTTGCTGACACTTAAATCTATACTCGATGTTAACAAATTTTTCTTCTTCAGATACGCTTTCCTTGCCATTGCCAGTCTACAGTTTATATCCTCTCTACTTCGACCATCATCAGTTATTTTGCTCCCCAAATAGCAAAACTCCTTTACTACTTTAAGTGTCTCATTTTCTAATCTAATTCCCTCAGCGTCACCCGACTTAATTCGACTACATTCCATTATCCTCGTTTTGCTTTTGTTGATGTTTATCTTATACCCTCCTTTCAAGACACTGTCCATTCCGTTCAACTGCTCTTCCAAGTCCTTTGCTGTCTCTGACAGAATTACAATGTCAATGGCGAACCTCAAAGTCTTTATTTCTTCTCCCTGGATTTTAATACCTACTCCAAATTTTTCTTTTGTTTCCTTTACTGCTTGCTCAATATACAGATTGAATAACATCGGGGACAGGCTACAACCCTGTCTCACTCCCCTCCCAACCACTGCTTCCCTTTCATGCCCCTCGACTCTTATAACTGCCATCTGGTTTCTGTACGAATTGTAAATAGCCTTTCGCTCCCTGTATTTTACCCCTGCCACCTTTAGAATTTGAAAGAGAGAATTCCAGTCAACATTGTCAAAAGCTTTCTCTAAGTCTACAAATGCTAGAAACGTGGGTTTGCCTTTCCTTAATCTTTCTTCTAAGATTAGTCGTAAGGTCAGTATTGCCTCCCGTGTTCCAACATTTCTACGGAATCAAAACTGATCTTCCCCAAGTCGGCTTCTACCTGTTTTTCCATTCGTCTGTAAATAATTCGCGTTAGTATTTTGTAGCTGTGGCTTATTAAACTGATTGTTCGGTAATTTTCGCATCTGTCAACACCTTCTGTCTTTGGGATTGGAATTATATTCTTCTTGAAGTCTGAGGGTATTTCGCCTGTCTCGTACATCTTGCTCACCAGATGGTAGAGTTTTGTCAGGACTGGCTCTCCCAAGGCTGTCAGTAGTTCTAATGGAATGTTGTCTACTCCCGGGGACTTGTTTCGACTTAGGTCTTTCAGTGCTCTGTCAAACTCTTCACGCAGTATCGTATCTCCCACTTCATCTTCATCTACATCCTCTTCCATTTCCATAATATTGTCCTCAAGTACATCGCCCTTGTATAGACCCTCTATATACTCCTTCCACCTTTCTGCTTTCCCCTCTTTGCTTAGAACTGGCTTTCCATCTGAGCTCTTGATATTCATACCAGTAGCTCTCTTTTCAACAAAGGTCTCTTTAATTTTCCTGTAGGCTGTATCTATCTTACCCCTAGTGAGATAAGCCTCTACATCCTTACATTTGTCCTCTAGCCATCCCTGCTTAGCCATTTTGCACTTCCTGTCGATCTCATTTATGAGACTTTTGTATTCCTTTTTGCCTGTTTCATTTAATGCATTTTTATATTTTCTCCTTTCATCAATTAAATTCAATATTTCTTTTGTTACCCTCGTCTTTTTACCTACTTGATCCTCTGCTGCCTTCAATACTTCATCCCTCAGAGCTATCCATTCTTCTTCTACTGTATTTCTTTCCCCCATTCCTGTCAATTATTCCCTTATGCTCTCCCTGAAACTCTTTACAACCTCTGGTTCTGTCAGTTTATCCAGGTCCCATCTCCTTAAATTCCCACCATTTTGCAGTTTCTTCAGTTTTAATCTACAGGTCATAACCAATAGATTGTGGTCAGAGTCCACATCTGCCCCTGGAAATATCTTACAATTTAAAACCTGGTTCCTAAATCTCTGTCTTATCATTATATAATCTATCTGATACCATTTAGTATCTCCAGGATTCTTCCATGTATACAACCTTCTTTTATGATTCTTGAACCGAGTGTTAGCTATGATTAAGTTATGCTCTGTGCAAAATCCTACCAGACGGCTTCCTCTTTCATTTCTTAGCCCCAATCCATATTCACCTACTATGTTTCCTTCTCTCCCTTTTCCTACTGTCGAATTCCAGTCACCCATGACTATTAAATTTTCGTCTTCCTTCACTACCTGAATAATTTCTTTTATCTCATCATATTTTTCTTCAATTTCTGCGTCATCTGCAGTTCTAGTTGGCATATTAACTTGTACTACTGTAGTAGGCATAGGCTTCGTGTCTATCTTGGCCACTATAATACGTTCACTATGCTGTTTGTAGTAGCTTACCCGCACTCCTATTTTTTTATTCATTATTAAACCTAATCCTGCATTACCTCTATTTGATTTTGTATTTATAAGTCTGTATTCACCCGACCAGAAGTCTTGTTCCTCCTGCCACTGAACTTAACTAATTCCCACTATATCTAACTTTAACCTATCCATTTCCCTTTTTAAATTTTCTAACCTATCTGCCCGATTAAGGGATCTGACATTCCACGCTCCGATCCGTAGAATGCCAGTTTTCTTTCTCCTGATAACGACGTCCTCTTGAGTAGTCCCCGCCCGGAGATCCGTATGGGGGACTATTTTAGCTCCGGAATATTTTACCCAAGAGGACGCCATCATCATTTAACCACACAGTAAAGCTGCATGCCCTCGGGAAAAATTACGGCTGTAGTTTTCCCTTGCTTTCAGCCGTTCACAGTACCAGCACAGCAAGGCCGTTTTGGTTAGTGTTACAAGGCCAGATCAGTCAATCATCCAGACTGTTGCCCGTGCAACTACTGAAAAGGCTGCTGCCCCTCTTCAGGAACCACACGTTTGTCTGGCCTCTCAACAGATACCCCTCCGTTGTGGTTGCACCTACGGTACGGCTATCTGTATCGCTGAGGCACGCAAGCCTCCCCACCAACGGCAAGGTCCATGGGTCATGAGGGGAGGTTCAAATACCTACATCTCATAATTATAAAATTCATCATCATTTTCATCAATAATGCACAACATCTTGTTTCTAATTACATATTGCACGCGATTTCCTGTTTTCATTTCAAATACAAATTCTTAACTATCGACGTTTTATGAAAGACTGTTCATAAAAGTTACTTACATTATGAAATAATAACAATTTAATTTTTAAGGCGAAAATGGAAAACCAAATCCTCTTTATATGGACTATGTCCATCGTTTTATACCATAGACGTAGATAAGTATCGTAGAAACGTGAAAAACATTTTCACAGCATCGGTCACATCATACAAATGTTGCAATTTTACGTTTGCTACTGCACCATTACAATATGAACCCAACAGAACTGATCTGGAGCCAAGGTGCGGGATTTGCGCCGAGAAGTAACTACACTGTTAAGCTGTCAGACGTACTGGAACTAACGAACGCAGTTTTTTCTCATGTCACTGCCGAACACTGGCGGGATATACAATACAATGGCTCTTCATAAAAGAAGAAGAGAAAATGCGGTGTCCAGTTGACTTCGTGGATTCTGTTGTTGAAAGGTTCGTTATCAATGTAGCAGGTGACAGTTTCAGAGCTGAAATGTATTTCTCGGATTCGGATAAGGAATGAGCTAAGAGATTACCGTACGACTGCCTGTAATTAACAACTTAAGTGGCTTCAGTATTCTACAGTACGGTGAAATCCCTGCAGTATGATTTCGCATTACACACAGCTCTCTCAGAAGAATTACCCTAAGTTATACTTAGAAATTTTCAGCAGTCTTGTTTGTAAATAGAATACTAAGTCAGGTGAGAACGAGTGCACTTCATGCTTTCCGTCTGGTTACCAAAGAAGCGCGCGGTAGTGCTGCAGTTTCTCCGAATATTATTCCATTTTCTTTAAAAATTAAATGGCATTCGAACCTTGTTTCTTTGCTCATCTCTTTTTACGTCTGATATGCAACTGCTCACATCATTGCAGGTTAGTTGGACCACTGGTTGGCCAGTGCTGTCCAAGTTAATGCGACAGTAAACCTGCTGTCCCGCATTATCGCCCTCTCCACGTGCCTGTAACACAGCACAAAATGTTTGCTTATGATCGTACTTGACTGTACTGGTCTACTGGTCAAAGCTTGGCTTCCGCTCCACGTGAATCGAAATTCAATGAGATTAAAGAAAATGCGGGAGAATACATGGCGTAATGTTTACATCAGGTTTATTCTTACGATGAACAGAGTACGGAATAGCATTTGTACATCGCAAAAAAGTGTGTGCGCTTCAGTCGGTCTATAGTCACAATTTTGGGGATAAATGAGCGATTGAACATAAAGAGCTCAGATGAAAATCCAGTACCAAACAAAGAAGGGAAAGCTGAAAGGCGGAAGGAGTATAAAGGGTCATTACTGTAGCCTCTACCTATGGGTCTTATGGAACGCACAACGCCTTCAAAAATCGTGCGCAAGATTTTCGTATTCTGTCGCTCACTACGCATAAACTGTTAGTCCTACAAAAAAATTTACAGGTCCTTTTTGTAGGAAATTTAATGAAGGTAAATTTTAAAGTGGGATACGTTTTCGCTGGAGACCACGGTTTTCGAGTTATTCGAGAATAAAGCGTTCGAAGGTCACTTTGTACGTCTTTCTTGAATAATTCTAAAACTAAGGCCCCTAGAGGAAACGTATTCCAGTACAAAATCTGACTACATTAAATTTCCTACAAAAAGGTCCTGTTCATTTTTCCTGTAGGAATGAGAGTTAGCACGTAGCGAGACAGAGAACATGAAAATCTTGCATGTTGGATAAAACCCGTATAGATAAGGGCAGCTGAATCACGGTGTATAGTGAGGCTGTACAAGAGATTGAACTTCAAGGCAGTATTATGGAAAGGAAGATGACGTACATGAGAATGAGACAGGAGACATGATACTGCAAAAATAATTTGACAGAGCACTGAAAGACCTAAGTCGAAACAAGGTCCCTGGAGTAGAAGAAATTCCGTCAGAATACTGAGACCCTTGGCAATGTCAGCCATGACAGAACTACTCCATCTGGTGTGCAAAATGTTTGAGATACTCGAAATACCCAAGACCGCAAGAATAATGTAGTAATTGCAATTCCGGAGGAAGGAAATGCAGACAGGCGAGAATATTACCGAACTATCAGTTTAATAAGTCATGTGGGTAAAGGTACTGACACGTAATTTTTACAGAAGAATGGAAAAAAAATGTTGAACTTGATCCCGGGGAAGGTTGGTTTCTGTTCTGGAGAAATGTTGGAACACACGAGGCAATGATAATCCTAAAATTTATTTTAAAAGAAGGGTTAAGGAAAGACAAACCTACGTTTTAGGATTCGTACATTTAGAGAAAGCTTTTGTACATTGTTTAAAATTCTGAACATAGCATCGGTAAAATACGAGGAGTGAAACAGTATTCACTGCTTACACAGAAACTAGACGGCAGTTATAAATCGAGAGGCATGATAAGGAAGCAGTGCCTGAGAAGGGAATGAGGAAGGGTTGTAGGCTATGGCCGTTGTTATTGAATCTGTACATTGAGCAAGCAGTAAATGAAACCAAAGAAAAATTTCGGGAAGGAATTAAAATTCAGGTAGGAGAAATGAAAACTGTGAGGTATGCTGACAACACTGTAATTCTGTGAGAGACAGAGAATGACTTGACTAAAGAACAGCTGAACAAAATCGATAGTCTTGAATTGATGATATAAGACGAGCTTCAACAAAAGCAAAACAATGGTAACGAAATGTAGTCGAATTAAATCGAGCGATGCTAAGAGAATTAGATTAGGAAACGAAACACTAAAAGTAGCACATGAGTTTTGCTATTTGGGCAGTAAAATGACTGATGACGGTCGAAGTAGAGAGGCTATAAAAAGTAGACTGGGCAACAAAAGCATTTCTCAAGAAGAATAATTTTAGAACATCGAATATAAATTTAAGTGTTCAGAAGTATTCTCTCAAGGCATGTGTGTGGAGTGTAGTCACGTATGGAAGTAAAACATGGACTATTAGAGAAGAAGCAAAGAGAATCTTTCGAAATGTGGTGCTTCAGAAGAATGCTTAAGATTAGATGGGTTAATCCAGTGACTGATAAGGAGGTACTGAACAGAATTGGAGAGAAAAGAAACTTGTGCGCAACTGGACTAAAAGAAGAGATCAGTTGATTCGGAAGATTCTGTGACATCAAGGAATCACTAATTTAGTTTTGGAGAGAAATGTGGCGGATAAAAATCGTAGAGCTAGACCAATATATGAATACAGTAAGGAGACTCAAAAAGATCTAGGGTGCAGTACTTTTTCAGGGATGAAGAGACTCGCAGAGCATAGAGTAGCATAGAGATCTGCATCAAAACAGTCTTTGGCCAACGACAACTACATGAATTATTGCGAGAATAATACACCTTCGGGCTAACCTAATGAACTAGGACGAAGAGACGCCGGTTCCATGCTGATAAAACACGGAATAAATGGACGTGTTTTGTATCGCTACGCAGAAAAGAGCTCAGTACGTGAATCACGCTCTTTCTCTGTCGTAATGGCCACCAGCCAGCCCCTTAAGGTTACTGCCTGATGGGCAAATAAGCGTGACAAACTGCAGCAAGCAGCTGCGTCCAGTAAAAGAACATCTGTACGACCTGCACTTCGGGAACCAGCTGGAATGCCATTTCAATCTTGTGACACGTCGACCTCTGGGGAGGCTGTCTGCACATCACACAGCTGACAAAAGAGATCGAGTCAGCCACTGCTGTAGATAAGGCTGTCGCAAAAGGGTTCAGAGAAGCACTATCGCTAAAGCAGTGCAGTAGCATCGCTTATCGTAAGGGTGCCGGTGGAAGCCGAGGGTCGAACTAGCCCCAGACTCACTCGACGACTGCCGTGTCACTTGCCGGGGTCCGGAGCTCGTGGCCGGACGGCACTGTTTCCACAGCTGGCCGCTGCCGGGCAGGCTGCCACCACCGCCTGGAGGTCGGCTGGAGGCGCACTCCAGCGCTGACCGGCACACACTGCAGGGACGCCCCGTGCTGTGCCTTGCCGAGCTGTTTGCAGCCACCGCCGGGGTCCTGACAGCCACAGAGGAGCGTGCGTTCGATGCCCACCCTGCCCACGTTTACGTCGGGCTGGAGCGTCACCGTGTACTGTGCGAGAGCAGTAAATGAGTCTGCCGTCGCTACTGAACCTCCAAGCGAGGGGTGAGGTAGTCGGAGAGGCTACCCTCTCAGAGCCTGCGACTGCACCTCCGCCCTCCAACGCTCTCGGCACGGTATAACGCTGCCGGTAACGTTACAGCGGGTGCCGATGGCAACACAGCCGACAGTTGCTTCGCTTGTCTGCTTCCTCCCTTGAGTCTGTTTCCCACTCTGCAGGCAACGGGTGAGAGGATTTAGCTGTCTGTCGTGCGTTATTGTGAATTGACATAGTCTACCACTTTGCAATGGAAGCAAATGATGTAAAGACCAAAAAGAGACCGAGAAATGCGTCTTTCACTAACAAGGAGACAACACAGCAACCAGATTTATGTACGTTTTAGTATAATGGACGATCATAAGTTTTCCGTTCGAAAACCGTGTTATCGAAAATCGGTATAGCAATCACGCAAAATTGCCCTGAGCATTAAGGCAATAATGCCACCGACGCACCAAGTGGAGACAGCGTTTTGGTAAAACATGGCGTCGTGCTAGGTAACTGCCTGCTGCACATCTTCGTCCGACAGGCACCGAAGGCGTGACAATCGCCCGGTGAGAGATCAGGACTATATAGGGCGGCTTACCGAGTGTCTGGCTCTTCTGTTAGCGAGACTTCTGCGTTACGACATTTGCGGTACGGGGATGTGCGTTACTATGAAGCAACAGCACCCACCGGCGCCATTCCACAACGGTAGCTTTCAGCAGACGTGCCGTGCTAGATGTCTACCGGCATTTCCGCTTCTGCATCCAAGTGCAGAATAAAAGCACGTTGTTGATATATGGACGAATTTGATGATAACGTAGCTCTAGTTCACGTTTCCACATTTTCCGCACGCACGTCGGAAAGACACGAATGCCACATTAATTCCTTGCCTACATGTCGGTGTTTATATACCCGCATCAGTCGTGCTACGTCGTGTATACGCAGCAGAACGACCTCAAACGCATACTTTTTGATTGCTCCTTACATTTACGCTACTTCCTTTAGAGCTGCGACATCAACAGCTCAAAGTAGTCTGATGTACCTCTCAAAAATTCTCGAAAAGTCATTTTGAAGTTTCCCGAACGTTCTCAGTACCACACAGTCAGTTTTTTGACAGGCTCACCGACCATGTGGCTCGATTCCTGGCCGACGCAAATTTTGAAATGTGAAATGGATACAGATGGAAAGGAATCGGTTGTGCTTGAGACCTAATCGCTGGATCACCGGTTCCAGTTTTATTTTGCTCCTTTTTTTCGTTTTTTTTTTTAGGTCAGTTCGAATACCTAACTCATTTGAGTAAAACAATCATCAAATCTATGCTATTTAATACATATATGAATCTCATGTTTATGAAATATGCACGTATTCTCATTTCTAATTACATGTCACAGACAAATATCCAGTCTTAATTTCGGATACAAATTCTTAATCACAGTACTTTTGCGAAAGACAGTTAATGAAGATCGACTATTTTATTTCATTTTTAGTTATTTTCCTCTTCATGGAATTGCTGTTGAACACGCACCTTTGTTTAAAAATGCACCATTGCCAAAAATCGAATCCAAGTAGCACACACTGTGGGCAATGACTCTCACACACGTCCATGCTGCCTGTTGAGAAAAGAAAATCTTACTATGGGGTATTAAAGACGTTAGGAGAACTTCGAAGCGGAGTTTCTCAAGAATTTTTGACAGTTGTATCACTTGATTTGTGTGACTGATATTTGAGTTCTGAACTCCAGGTACCATAAGTATAAAAAATTACAAAAACCGAGATCTAGCGTGGCACTTCCAAGGGCGAGCTGTACACGAACTGCGTGTCAGGGATCGTTCTTTCCTTCCTTGCGGCAGCGACTTCCGTCTTGTAATAAGCGCTGAGTGGTTAGTGTCGTTGCGTACAGCGCGGTAACACCCGCGCTCGGTTGCTGGTACCTCCTCAACTTGTCCTCAGTTTGAGAGGTCACTCCTTGTCACTGAGCAGCGGTGGCATCAGGATTCATCCACTGGCAACAACGGCTGGAGGGGTTGGCGGGATGCTGATCACATGTCCCACTACCGTACGATGAGGTGACAAAACTCGTGGCATAGGGATACCCACATATGCAGATGGCGGTAGTATAGCGTACACAAGTTACAAAGGGGCAGTGCATTGGTGCGGCTGTCATTTGTACTCAGGTGATTCGTGTGAAGATGATTCCGACTTGATTACGGTCGGACGACGGGTCTTTGAACACGGAGTGGTAGTTGGAGCCAGACGCATGGGACATTTCATTTCAATATTCCGAGATCCACATTGTCAAGACTGTGCCGAGACATTTCAGACATTACATGTCAGACATTACATGTCACTAGGGACAACGGAATGGCAACGACTTTCATTCAAAGACTGAAAGCAGCGGCGCTCGCTTAGAGTTGTCAGTGCTGTACCACGGAAATCAATGTGGGTCGTACGACTAACGTATCCGTTACGACAGTGCGTCGAAATTCGGCGTTAACGGGCTACGGCAGCAGACGATCTACGTGACTGCCTCTGCTAACAGCTCGACATCGGCCGCAGCGCCTCTCCTGGGCTCGCGACCGTATCGATTGGACGCTAGACGACCGGAAAACACTGGTCAGGTAAGTCCAGATTACAGTTGGTAAGAGCTGGTGGTAGCGTTCGAGTGTGGCGCATATCCCACAAAGTCATGCACCCAAGTTGTCGACAAGGCACTGCGCACGCTGGTTTTGGCTGCACATCGGTGTGGGCTGTGTTCCACGCCACGTCGAGCTGCTCCATTACACCGGTTAGGAGGAGGTCCGACACGACACTGGCGGGTCTCCCGTGACGTTTGACACCTCAGTGCCGATCGCCCTTCGTGCTGACTCGCAGGCAGAAGGCAGCGGGCAGCCAGTCGGAACACCGAGCGGCGCTTACGTAGTCGAATCTCTGGTATAAATCAGGTACCGCACTGTAGCCAACAGCAAAACTAACAGATTTTTATTCAAGGAAGCGCGAACATCATATGTCTTTGACTTCAAATCCTGCTGGCAGATCTTCTATAAACAGACTTGGCTGTGGCTACGAACGTCTAAGGAAAGCATTACTCGAGACGGTAAAAGTCATTTAAATATTCCACAGACTTCATTGACGATACGATGGAACATATTTCCCGAGTAGCTGAACGAGGACTACCTGTGCTTGCCTACCTACCAGCCTAGCACAGCAAACACTGTGCTCCCAATAAAATCTGCCAAGTCGAGTGATGTAACAAATTTGCTTCTTCGCATACCTACAGTTGTATCAAGAAATTTATGATACAGTTCAGCCTCGTCGTTGTAGATAGAATTTTGCCTCCTGGGTTTTATCTCTGTATTGTTTCGTTGCCACTCCAAATACGACGAACAAATAAACTTCCTTACTTTTTTCTATAAAAAATTTCCTGAGGGAACGGAACGTAGGATACTGTCATATGTCCAAGTTTCTCATTAAATAAAGGTTCACTCAAATTTCGCTTTACATCGCTGAGCGGTAAGTAAAGTTAGCTTTGAAAAGCGCGCCGCAGCGCGTAGCGTGAAGCAGTCGCCCTCCGTTTTCTGGCGGTGGCGCCGTTGTCGCAATTGAAGGCCTCGGTGTCTCCCTCTAGCGGGAAAGGGCAAAAGTGGGCTGTTCGCGTGGGTTTAAGAAGTGGCTGTATGGGCTCTCGTGGAGAGTTGGCAGTCGGGGCATCAAGAAGCGACTTCTCTGCCGGTGCTAGAGGGACAGCACGCAGACCGCGGCATCAGCGTAAGCGACGCGAGCAGCGGCTCCGTGGTATGGGGCGCTAACTGCTCGATGCGAAAGGAGTTTTCCCGAGCGTGGGTCTGCAAGGGGCCTAATTTGCAGTTCGGTCGTATGCTGTCGATCGGCGGGGAGGTTCTGGAAATCGGCGCGCCATCCTGCGTCCGTTGAAACGGCTGGCAGCGGGCGGCTCGGCAGAGCATTTGGAGGTGCTGCGTCGGTTCAGTCCTGGGTGTCGTAACGCACCAGAAGTTATTGATTGTTAACAGATTTTTATGAAGTTTAATTGAATTCAATTTACTTATTCTTGTTAATTATACCAGCTGTATATTTTGGGGGGTTCCCGCCATTCATTCTCGTCTGCCCACCCTCGGGAAGGTGCTAATATTAGAAAGGGTGGTCCGTTTGTCCCGTTTTGAGGACGAAAGGTGGGGGGGGAGTCAGAGTAAATCTGTGGTTCGGATTGCTTCTTTCCCTCCCAGCTTACCTACGGATTATTCGACATTTAGCCTCTGCCATGCCTGTGAAAGTCTAAGGCACCAATGGCTGTAGCGTTTAAAATGCAGGGTACTAAGACCTGAACCATTCTCTCGCCTGCCATAACTAGTATTATTAGACTCACGTGTAAAAGGTACTCTAAGAAAGAAGAAAAATTCCTTTTGCCTCGTGGTAAGAACTAGTCAATTGCATAACGAATTCCTGCTCATCTGGAAGCTGTAACTTACGTAAATTTGTGTTTATGTATATTTGGCTATAATCAAGCAAGTTTCCAGAATGAGATTTTCACTCTGCAGCGGAGTGTACGCTGATATGAAACTTCCTGGCAGATTAAAACTGTGTGCCCGACCAAGACTCGAACTCGGGACCTTTGCCTTTCGCGGGCAACTGCTCTACCATCTGAGCTACCGAAGAACGACTCACGCCCGGTACTCACAGCTTTACTTCTGCCAGTATCTCGTCTCCTACCTTCCAAACTTTACAGAAGCTCTCCTGCGAACCTGCGGAACTAGCACTCCTGAAAGAAAGGATATAGCGGAGACATTGCTTAGCCACAGCCTGGGGGATGTTTCCAGAATGAGATTTTCACTCTGCAGCGGAGTGTGCGCTGATATGAAACTTCCTGGCAGATTAAAACTGTGTGCCCGACCGAGACTCGAACTTGGAACCTTTGCCTTTCGCGGGCAAGTGCTCTACCATCTAAGCTACCGAAGCACGACTCACGCCCGGTACTCACAGCTTTGCTTCTGCCAGTATCTCGTCTCCTACCTTGCAAACTTTACAGAAGCTCTCCTGCGAACCAGGAGAGCTTCTGTGAAGTTTGGAAGGTAGGAGACGAGATACTGGCAGAAGTAAAGCTGTGGGTACCGGGCGTGAGTCGTGCTTCGGTAGCTCAGATGGTAGAGCACTTGCCCGCGAAAGGCAAAGGTCCCGAGTTCGAGTCTCGGTCGGGCACACAGTTTTAATCTGCCTGGAAGTTTCATATCAAGCAAGTTTGTTAATGTACTCCGTAGTGAATTTTTTTAATATTGTTTCTAGTCAGCAAAAACGTTTGTGTGTTTTTTCCAATTAAATACCTTTTAAGGCTTTTACTCAACATGCTTATGTGTTTTATACAGGTAGTTGGTTATTAGTGTGTTTTCTTGCCATGCAAAAGTTTGCCATTTCATTACGGGAAGAAATTGTTGCCTTGAAAGGAGAATGTTGTAAAAGTTCGCAAGTCCTACCTTGTAAGCGTGTGTGTTTGCCGTAAGTTAACTGGCAGAAATTTATAATTTTTTTAATATATATTTTGGAAATGTTAATGTTATTAACTGTGAGTGTCCTCTCCCCGTGTGTATGACTCATGCGTTTTGGTTTTTCCATTTTGAGAACTTTTGTAAACAGGATTGTCTTTATATGCTGCAGATAAGTTAGATTCTGCACCATTTAATGAGCCTGTGAGGTTGTATCCAAATGGGAAATTTGCCTGCCCAAAAGTGAAGTCATATATTCAAATTGTATTCATTTATAAATGGAGTGAAATTCACCTATAATTTAGCTGAGCTTGAAATATTATACAGCGCCGCGTTGTATACGTTAAATTGCTTGCCTGTACTTGCCTTTTACTGGCGTGAAATTTTTTGTAATAATTTAATAATACAAAAGCCCTTCCCTATCGTAAATTGTGACTTACTCGTTAAATGATTGTTGTTTTTTTTTTTTTTTTAAATATCGCAAAGTCTTGCACCAAATTTGAATAAAGAGTGTTACTGAAAATTGTGTGTAGTTTCACCAGTTATTCCTTGGCACCTACTTCCACTTTACATACTGTGTATTAATTGTGATTAATAACCTTTGGTGAACCAGTAGTAATTTTACGGTTCAATCGGCAGAAGTATAAGTTTGAGCAGAGCTATTGTGGCCGTTCCTTTACCGATGTAACTTCACGCCATCGCACCTCCATAGGTTTCATCACAGCTACCTGCGTGCCGGCGAGTTCAGCCCCGGCCGCTGTCCGCTGGCGCCCTCCAGCGCTGGCCAGGGGAGCCTCCATGCTGTGACGTCACTGGGCCTCCGTACAGTGCCGCCTCAGGCTCTTCTCTGAGCGCTCGACCTGCCCCCCTCCTTCCCACTTCAGTTTTCAATTATTCACTGCCATCTCCAGCGGTGAACTGAATATTTAAACATTTGTGAGACAGTAAAAATGTCTCTGAGCTAATTAAATAGTTTTGGAAGCTAGTCAGCTCTGTCACACAGAAAAGGTACGGCGGTCGAATGTCAACAGAATTAAATATTGAGCATCGAAGACAATCAGAAACTGTGAGTCATTACATAAACGACTTATATTCTGGAAGAATAAGTAATGATCCCTAGTTGGCGGACACTTGGTGTGATCTTTAATTCATTCAAGGGACTGTAGTATTTGACATCTCAGAAAATACAAATTGTTTAAACAGCATTTCTTTGGCTAACGATATGAAATGCAATCTCGACTGTAATTTCCACAGAGCAGACGAAACAGTCCGGACGAAAAATTTCGGAGCAGAGACTAGGCACAAAGATAACTGGCGACCTTTTGCATCTACGTCTAAGGTTTACAGGCCACTGTGAAGTGCATAATTGGGGTTACTTCCTATAGTATCAATTACAAGATATTGGGGCTTCTTCCGTTCAATTCTCGCAAGGTACGCAGGAATGATGACTGATTAAACGCCTCGGGGAACCCTGTAACTCGTCCCGTGTTGTCTTCGCAACCCCCACCAGAGCGATACGTAAGGGTTTGTAGTGCACTCTCGCATCACTCACTTAATGCTGCTCCTTGAAAGTTCGTAGGTAGGATTTCGAGTGACAGCGCCTGCCCTCTAACGCCCAGCACTTCACGTGACGGCGAAACTCTACCACAGCTCGACCAAACGCGGGATCGTGTCTGAAGTTTTCCTTTCCATGCGTTCGACATCCCCTGTCAGTTGTTCTCGGTATGGGTGCCACACACCAGACCAGCACTCCAGGAAAAGCCGCACGAACATTTTGTAGTTGTTGTTGTTGTTGTGACCTTCAGTCCTGAGACTGGTTTGATGCAGCTCTCCATGCTACTCTATCCCGTGCAAGATTCTTCAT
The DNA here is from genome assembly GCF_021461385.2 of Schistocerca piceifrons. Lineage (NCBI taxonomy): Eukaryota > Metazoa > Arthropoda > Insecta > Orthoptera > Acrididae > Schistocerca > Schistocerca piceifrons. The sequence goes on from NC_060141.1 coordinate 823,011,492, forward strand.
CTCCCAGTACCTACAGCAGCCTACATCCTTCTGAATCTGCTTAGTGTATTCATCTCTTGGTCTCCCTATACGATTTTTACCCTCCACGCTGCCCTCCAGTACTAAATTGGTGCTCCCTCGATGTCTCAGAACATGTCTTACCAACCGATCCCTTCTTCTAGTCAAGTTGTGCCACAAACTCCTCTTCTCCCCAATTCTATTCAATACCTCGTCATTAGTTATGTGATCTACCCATCTAATTTTCAGCATTCTTCTGTAGCACCACATTTCGAAAGCTTCTATTCTCTTCTTGTCTAAACTATTTATCGTTCACGTTTCACTTCCATACATGGCTACACTCCATACAAATACTTTCAGAAACGACTTCCTGACACTTAAATCTATACTCGATGTTAACAAATTTCTCTTCTTCAGAAATGCTTTCCTTGCCATTGTCAGTCTACATTTTATATACTCTCTACTTCGAACATCATCAGTTATTTTGCTCCCCAAATAGCAAAACTCCTTTACTACTTTAAGAGTCTCATTTCCTAATCTAATTCCCTCCGCATCACCAGACTTAAGTCGACTACATTCCATTATCCTTGTTTTGCTTTTGTTGACGTTCATCTTATACCCTCCTTTCAAGACACTGTCCATTCAGTTCAACTACTCTTCCAAGTCCTAACATTTTGTAAGCAATCAGTAAACCACCTTCCCGACTTTTTAAATAATCGTCTAAAACAGCACGAAACGTCTGGTTAGAAAAAAGGTTCCTATCGTCTTTCTGAACTGCATGTCGTACAACCAAATGTTTTACATGCTGGCTCAAGCACTATCCGTCCAAAAAATTGCGAGACTGGTTTTATTAGTGGCGTAGAAGCGACGTCGCCGCAGCTACTACGGTGGCAACTGGAACCAACAAGTGCGAACACCGCACGTGCGCTCGCCGGTCAGCCGCGACCGGCCAGTGTTACGCAGTGGACGAGCGACTCGACCGTGTCAGCGCTCTTGTTTCACCGTCGATGGAATAACGTCTCTGAATGGAGTGTTCGAGACATTTCCCAGAATGCTTTGAAGAAAGGAGAAGCATGTGTAAAGTTTATCCCGCACATCTCGTCTTCTGGACGAAAACAACGACTTGACTGAAACGCAAAACGCGGACAGTCGTTTTCTGGGAAAAATCGTTACTGTTCATCAGATTTGATGTTATCAAGACGAACCTACCACAAAACGAAAAAAATGCAGAAACTCACGTGAGGGGTCAACGCTTTGGCGACACATCCGACATTCCAGCCACCTGAACAACACCCCAAAGAAGGAGTTGTCTGACAGTTTCACACGCTTGTGTCAACGTTCTGTGTGTTTTACTCAAGTGGCTGAAGATTATGTAAAACACCTGAAACACTAAAACCACCACTCAAAGTTTCTCTATTTGGAAAATGATTTGTGATTAGAGATAGTGGTAAAGAAATAACAAATTATAATGTTATGCCTGATGCTGAAGCTTCACTGGATAAACATCGAAAACTTAGTGAGCGGAAAACTTTTTTCCTTTCACTATTTTGTATCACCGAGAAAAAGTTTCTAAACAGTTTGAAATCATGTGTAGAGTTTGTTGAAAGTCGCTAATTACTCCCATTCTCAAATACGGGATGAATAATGGTTCGATAAATTCACGCGCCGTGGTTTATTACGTTGCCTCAAGACACACAAATAGTTTCTGACTTTATATATATATATATATATATATATATATAAAAGTTTGGTTCATTCATGAGATACCAGGAAACTACAGTTAGTCTACAGAGGGGATAGCCTCTGTGAAACATTTTGGTTCATTAACGGGATGCTGGGAAACTGACGTGGTTATAAAAGTTTGTAGGGAAATGGAACGCAATGCTCACATAGGCTCTGTGGTACAGTTTGGTTCATTGATGGAATGCTGGGAATCGGCAGTTTGTTTACAAAGGCGATGTACACTATTAAACAGCGAAAATTACACGGTCGTTAGGTAGCAGCCTCCAACAATGACCGTGTAATTTTCGCTGTTTAGTAGTGTACATCGCCTTTGTAAACTAACTGCCGATTCCCACTATTCCATCAATGAACCAAATTGTACCACAGCTATTTCCCTACAAACTTTTATAACCAGGTCAGTTTCCCAGCATCCCGTCAATGAACCAAAATGTATCACAGAGCCTATCCCCTCTGTAGACTAACTGCAGTTTCCTGGTATCTCATGAATGAACCAAAGTGTACAACAACGCTTATTTGAACATTGCGTTTCATATTCCTACAAATCGCCGTAATCAGTTATTTTTTTCAGTTGACTTTTTCAATTTGTGCCTCATGTATATTCTCACCACAGGACATTGTGTTCCTGTGTTTTTTTTGAAGTCCAGAATGTTACATTTCCACACATTCGAAGCAAGGTGCCAGTGTTTGGGCCACTTGGAAAGCCGGCCGGTGTGGCCGTGCGGTTCTAGGCGCTTCAGTCTGGAACCGCGTGACCGCTACGGTCGCAGGTTCGAATCCTGCCTCGGGCATGGATGTGTGTGATGTCCATAGGTTAGTTAGGTTTAAGTAGTTCTAAGTTCTAGGGGACTGATGACCACAGATGTTAAGTCCCATAGTGCTCAGAACCATTTGAACCATTTTTTAGCCAGTCACTTGGAAATCTTGTAAACATCTGACAATATTCCTGTAGTTTTTACAGAAAGTCATAGCAAACAACCGTAGTCCAGTAGGCAAGTGTTCCAACGATGTGTGCGCCGGGAGGCGACTGTGAGGCGTGCACGGCTGGCTGCAGTGGTGACCCACTTCGTCTCATCAGTCCCCTTTCCCTATATCGCCTGTTATCAGTTGCTGTATGTCGGTTGTGTTCTTCAATATAAAAGCGTCCCGCAGTGGGCTAGGGATCTCCAGCATGAAGGTCGATGGCTGAGGTCTGTTAGCCTTGATTACATCCTTAAATCGTTTCCTCTGATCTCCACCCAGCATTTGTCAACTGTGAAGGGGACCCGGAACCTCCTATACCACCAGTGTTAAATGTAAGGAACATTTTCTTATGAACTACACTCCTGGAAATGGAAAAAAGAACACATTGACACCGGTGTGTCAGACCCACCATACTTGCTCCGGACACTGCGAGAGGGCTGTACAAGCAATGATCACACGCACGGCACAGCGGACACACCAGGAACCGCGGTGTTGGCCGTCGAATGGCGCTAGCTGCGCAGCATTTGTGCACCGCCGCCGTCAGTGTCAGCCAGTTTGCCGTGGCATACGGAGCTCCATCGCAGTCTTTAACACTGGTAGCATGCCGCGACAGCGTGGACGTGAACCGTATGTGCAGTTGACGGACTTTGAGCCAGGGCGTATAGTGGGCATGCGGGAGGCCGGCTGGACGTACCGCCGAATTGCTCAACACGTGGGGCGTGAGGTCTCCACAGTACATCGATGTTGTCGCCAGTGGTCGGTGGAAGGTGCACGTGCCCGTCGACCTGGGACCGGACCGCAGCGACGCACGGATGCACGCCAAGACCGTAGGATCCTACGCAGTGCCGTAGGGGACCGCACCGCCACTTCCCAGCAAATTAGGGACACTGTTGCTCCTGGGGTATCGGCGAGGACCATTCGCAACCGTCTCCATCAAGCTGGGCTACGGTCCCGCACACCGTTAGGCCGTCTTCCGCTCACGCCCCAACATCGTGCAGCCCGCCTCCAGTGGTGTCGCGACAGGCGTGAATGGAGGGACGAATGGAGACGTGTCGTCTTCAGCGATGAGAGTCGCTTCTGCCTTGGTGCCAATGATGGTCGTATGCGTGTTTGGCGCCGTGCAGGTGAGCGCCACAATCAGGACTGCATTCGACCGAGGCACACAGGGCCAACACCCGGCATCATGGTGTGGGGAGCGATCTCCTACACTGGCCGTACACCACTGGTGATCGTCGAGGGGACACTGAATAGTGCACGGTACATCCAAACCGTCATCGAACCCATCGTTCTACCATTCCTAGACCGGCAAGGGAACTTGCTGTTCCAACAGGACAATGCACGTCCACATGTATCCTGTGCCACCCAACGTGCTCTAGAAGGTGTAAGTCAATTACCCTGGCCAGCAAGATCTCCGGATCTGTCCCCCATTGAGCATGTTTGGGACTGGATGAAGCGTCGTCTCACGCGGTCTGCACGTCCAGCACGAACGCTGGTCCAACTGAGGCGCCAGGTGGAAATGGCATGGCAAGCCGTTCCACAGGACTACATCCAGCATCTCTACGATCGTCTCCATGGGAGAATAGCAGCCTGCATTGCTGCGAAAGGTGGATATACACTGTACTAGTGCCGACATTGTGCATGCTCTGTTGTCTGTGTCTATGTGCCTGTGGTTCTGTCAGTGTGATCATGTGATGTATCTGACCCCAGGAATGTGTCAATAAAGTTTCCCCTTCCTGGGACAATGAATTCACGGTGTTCTTATTTCAATTTCCAGGAGTGTATTAACACCAGAATGATGAAACGTTTACAGTATAATATATTTAATACCATGTACCATGTGGATTTTAATTTATTGGTGTTTCTTGGGAAGATATTAATTATTTTGTTACTGAAAATAGTTAACACATTTTTTGGCATAGTATCTTTGAAATAAAATCTGTTATCAATTATGTATCACAAAAAGGCTATGATATGAGGTGTATATTGGCACTGTTTACATTCCTTGAAAATTTTAAGTCTTTATCTGCAATAGTTTAGCAGAAAATGTTCCTTATATGAGAAAAAAGTGAACTTGTGGAAAACGAATTTCAAAGTTTCACTATCATGTTAGTGGAGTCCAGCACCATAAGAGGGGTTTTCACTGTCACTAGATATCTCCCCATCTAGCCTTCTTTTCACACCTTACATTCTTTGTCTGGCTTGCCTCTCACACTTCTGTTTCCTCTCATTGTCTATCGACATCATTGCACTCACCATGTACAGGGTTATTACAAATGATTGAAGCGATTTCACAGCTCTACAATAACTTTATAATTTGAGATATTTTCACAATGCTTTGCACACACATACAAAAACTCAAAAAGTTCTTTTAGGCATTCACAAATGTTCGATATGTGCCCCTTTAGTGATTCGCAGACATCAAACCGATAATCAAGTTCCTCCCACACTCGGCGCAGCATGTCCCCACCAATGAGTTCGAAAGCATCGTTGATGCGAGCTCGCAGTTCTGGCATGTTTCTTGGTAGAGGAGGTTTAAACTTTGAATCTTTCACATAACCCCACAGAAAGAAATCGCATGGGGTTAAGTCGGGAGAGCGTGGAGGCCATGACATGAATTGCTGATCATGATCTCCACCACGACCGATCCATCGGTTTTCCAATCTCCTGTTTAAGAAATGCCGAACATCATGATGGAAGTGCGGTGGAGCACCATCCTGTTGAAAGATGAAAATAGCTCCCTGCTTGCTTTATACGTCGACTACCGCGGGCTACGCGTGAAACTTGCCCGCACGCGTTCAACCGTTTCTTCGCTCACTGCAGGCCGACCCGTTGATTTCCCCTTACAGAGGCATCCAGAAGCTTTAAACTGCGCATACCACCGCCGAATGGAATTAGCAGTTGGTGGATCTTTGTTGAACTTCGTCCTGAAGTGTCGTTGCACTGTTATGACTGACTGATGTGAGTGCATTTCAAGCACGACATACGCTTTCTCGGCTCCTGTCGCCATTTTGTCTCACTGCGCTCTCGAGCGCTCTGGCGGCAGAAACCTGAAGTGCGGCTTCAGCCGAACAAAACTTCATGAGTTTTTCTACGTATCTGTAGTGTGTCGTGACCATATGTCAATCAATGGAGCTACAGTGAATTTATGAAATCGCTTCAATTATTTGTAATAGCCCTGTACTTTCCGGGCATCACATCCAACTTCTGCAGCACATTGCACTTTATAATGTTACCTTTGTAGTGCGTAGCAATGGCATCATATACTCCAAAATGAAGAGTATGAATTTCCACAAACACATTTTTTGGGATTCTGGTCCAAATTACATTATTTACAGTCTCATTTTGATTTTGTGTACGTCCATAGAGACATTTCTTCAAAAGTTCAGTTGCAGAAAGATCTCTGAAAATTGGTTTTATAGCCTTCATGACAGTTTCTGGTAGACTGTGATGATGCTTGTATACACGTTCAGATCTCTGATATTTGTTGCACTTGCACCAGGAATAGTGTGGCATTGTCCATGTAGTGGTTCCTCGTCAGTCGATAAGGTGTTGTAGCAAAGTGCCATTACAGCCTTTTCCATTGCATCAACACTGTGAGTATTTTGTCTTATTGCCAGTCCATAGTCTCTCTGCAATCTGTTTATTACCTCGTCTGTCAATCTTTTAGCTCCACCCAAAGGTTTTCCATCACTAAGTACTTGGCCTTTATTGTGGTCTTCAGTCGACGCAGCCTTGTTCCCATACGTTTCTGAACGTGACCTATGCACTCCTGTTTAGTAATGGTAACATCATTTCCACAAGGTTTCAGCTCAGACACAGCAGCAAAAGACTTCGAATCACTATCACCCAGGAACTGTAGATAACTGACCTTGTACCACAGAAGAGAGCGACTGAAAATGTCTTTCATACCGGAAACTTCCATGGCCCCACTAGACCCATTGTAATTCCTTCAATAGATTTGTGCATGCTCATCCTTCACTCTGCTAGGACACCTAAAGTGCTTGGATTTAATTACAACATCTAAAACTTTTGTAGTATCTGCACTTGTTGCCGTTACTACCCCATTATGTGAAGTGTGCCCGCGCTTCTGCCATGTACCATCTAGTGCGACAGTCAGGTCCCGAGGATTCTGAACATCTGAAATTTCTTCATTCACCGCCACAGCCTCCTCCACTGCTTCTTTCATGGATTCTTGGGCAATATTTTCAACACAGGATCCAACAACCGAGTTATATTTTGAGAATTTCGTTGGTGGTGGTGGTAGATTCATTACACCACAAAACATTTGACCAGCAGAGTATCCCTTACCGACTGACCTTAGAGCATAAACACATCTAATATTTACACCATAGTACTTGCTTTTCTCACTATCAGTTTCATCTTGGCCTATTTCGACATATTCTGAGTTCCAAAATGAAACGCTGTAATGACAACTAGTACAATGGAGACAGATTTCTGCTGCAAGTCCTATGTGTCGCTTGACATTTACTGACATACTCAATTTGCAACATTCCTTACACAGTACTGAACTCTCAATCAACTTTGAGAGCATTGAAATGTTAATTATTTCGTTCACATTATCCTCACTACACTTCTCCAATAAACTGCAGTATTTTTCAGTTGATCCATGCAACTTCTTGCTTGTGTTAGAGACAGGAGTAGATTTCACTTCATGAATAACCTCACTATTTTCAGAGTCATTTCCCAAGGTCGGAGAAATTGTCACAGTTCCACTAGTGTACCGCGGAGGAGGCTTCTTCCTCTTGTAAAGTCTGTACTAAATCGAGGCATATTTGATAAGTTCCAGTTACGCAATAGAAATACAACACAAATCGTGCAATAACCGTCAAATGCTCAATGTAAACAACAGCATCCAAAGACTACAATACGCAGACAAAACAATATCCTATGAAATCGTGTTGCCAACATAATATAAAGTCTTTGGAAAGACCGGAAGTTTTGAAAAACGATGTTTTCAATGAACATGTATCCATGGGAATTCAGTGTCACGACATGCCCTCTACAGCACATTATTGAAAATGATATTTTCAATACGCTGCAGTACGTACTGGGACATGAAGAAGCTTGCACAGGATAGAGCAGCATGGAGAGCTGCATCAAACCAGTCGCAGGACTGAAGACCACAACAACAACAACAACATTTTCAATACTTGGAGTTGAGCTACAGGTAAGATTAATATGTCATTTTAAAGGGGAAGATCTGTAGTGTTTTATTTCACAATAAACTGAAAACCCAAAATTTCATCATTTTTAGGTTCCGAGTTCCCTTAATTAGGAGTAAAATAGTTGTTTGGGAATGTGATTGTTTGACGTACGGCTATCACGACATGCTCATGATAACGGGCACCTAAAGACTATCGCTTCTACACTGCTGGTATCCTCTTCGACGATGCTGATATTTGTGTGTCTTGTCACGTTGTATGTATCGTCCTCCTTAAGCATCAAGGCAGATACTGTTCCAGCTTTTTATGGTGCCATCTGTAGTAAGTCCAGGATTCATATCCTGAAAACAGATGGCAGTTCATTATAAACAACACCATAATCTCTAAATTGGTTCAAATGGCTCTGAGCAGTATGGGACTTGACATCTGAGGTGACCAGTCCCCTAGAACTTAGAACTACTTAAACCTAACTAACCTAAGGACATCACACACATCCATGCCCGAGGCAGGATTCGAACCTGCGACCGTAGCGGTCGCGCGGTTCCAGGCTGAAGCGCCTAGAACCGCTCGGCCACTCTGGCCGGCATAATCTCTAAAAAAATCGAAGATACTGTTAATATTGTCTGCCAGATGATTTATGTTCGACATAACCAGAAATGTCAACATGTAATGGAATCGTGCAGAATTTTGAGGCATAGATTTACCCAAAAATTAAATATGAAATTAACGTGGACGGTTTGTAAGCAGCGGATATTTAATGAAAGCAAGAATAGTAAGTGAAAAGACGGTAATGAGTTGCTGTCTTGAAAGTTTAATGCTTAAAGTGACTCAAGTGGGTTAGGTGAGCAATCGCGTGTGAAAGACGAGGAACAGTGTCTTATACAATATTTCAGCTACACTGTTGTGAACTACTTGGGGAATAATTGAACAGTCCAGGGGTGTACTTGCGGTACATATGTCCAATGGGCCAGGCATAAGGAGTGTTTCACAGCGGCACTAACCAGAGTGAGAATAGTATTGTAAATTATGCATCGGCAAGGGGGACGCGTTTCTGGAACGGGTTGGCGCCATATTACTAAATCGCATTTTTAGAGCTGCCGAGACTAATGGAGAATGCACTAACCTCAGCAATACTATGGGTGCATAATTTGGCTTTGTCTCGCTGACAGGTTGCTCACGGGGAAGCAGGCTGGTCCCTTGGTGCGGCACTGGCTCCCTGCTGACTTGCCTGCAGTCAACACCGATGCGAAACCTTAGCTGCAGAACGGAACTGAAGCAGCGTCCCTCCAGCTGTACCTCTGCCTCACCCTCGCACATCATGTGACAGTTTTCATATTTAAAGTGATCTAAATGACGAGGAACTTGCTCGCGTCTGAACGGCACGTGGCAGGAAAATACGAGGGTTGTCCAGAAAGAAAGTTCCAACCTTTTGCGAAATAGAAACCTCATTGAAGATCTGAACTCTATTATTTGCAACAGTTAGCTGTATTGCCCACTCACTTCTCTACATAGTCACTGCTCCGACTTAGACGTTTGTCGTAACGTTGTATCAACTTTCCAATACCCTTGTCATAGAAGGTAGCCGCCTGTGTTTTCCGCCAACTCTCTGCGCTAGTCTGCACTCGTTGTCTGTGCAAAACGTTGCCTTAATAGCCAGCGATTTGTGCGAGTAGAGATGAAAATCAGAGAGAGCCACATCCTAGCTTTATGCTGGGCGATCAAACAACTCCCATCAAAAACGCTGCAGGAGCGTCTTCATTGCCCCTGCACTGTGCGGCTGAGAATTGTCACGAAGAGGGAAGTGCCTGGTTGTCACGTTATGTGACTTGCACGAAACCAGGTGAAATCCCTCGGCAGCACACACACTTAGGGGCGGGCGCTATTTTCGAGGCGTCTTACGTGCCCACTGTGAGCTCACAACTGCAAAGTGCAACGGGACGTGATCGACAGGATTACAAGGAGACACTGCCCAAGACATAAGTGCAAAGCTACACCGGATTTTCACTGGGGTTTCCATTTCGTGACCGATCCGATCTGGACACCAGTCGTAGTTCCAAGAGAATGCCGCCGCGGGGAACTGCACAGCCGGGCTCTGGGTGGCTCGCCTGGCCGAGCGACTCCCCACCACGCACGACTGCTCTCCGAGTCCAATGTTAGGGACGAACGCCGCTGTCGGAAGTAATCGTAGTTTCTCTCACGCCGGCTGGTATCCAGAAACGTTAGCTCCTGCAGCGGCAACGTGTGTTCATTATAAGTGACGTTATTCCTAATCGGTCATTCCTCCTTTCGGCCCCAAACTCAAAGTGCTGTCGGATTGATCCTAACCCAGCACAGTCGTCATCTTGGACTCACAATTACAGACCACAAACTTAGCGTCCAGCAAGTGTTCATTCCCGACTTGCTCCAGGTAGCATTTAGCATTCCACCAGTGTTACCTCTGTAAATTTCAGTATCCGACAACTTACCTTGGCGCTTAGTGCCAGTCTTACAGGTGTGAATATTACCGAACTAACTGTTTAATAAGTTATGGTTGCAAGACACGACACTAAATCTTCACAGAAGACAGGAAAAAGTGGTAGAAGCCGACTTCGGGGAGCATCAGTTTGGATTGCAGACAAATGTAGGAACATGTGAGCCAATACAGACACTACGACTTCTCATAGAAGTTAGTTTACGGAAATGCAAACCTACTTTATACACCATTTGTAGACTTAGACGTTGACCAGAATACCTTCTTTAAAATTCTGAGGGTAGTAGAAGTAAAGTGCAGGCAGCGAAAGGCTACTTACAACTTGCGCAGAAACCAGATGGCAGTTATAAGAGTCGAGGGACATGAAAAGGGAGGCAGTAGTTGCGAAGCGAGCGAGGCAGAGTTGTAGCCTATCCCTGATGTTATTCGATCTGTGCATTGAATAAGTAGTAGAGGAAATCAAAGAAAAATTTGCAGGAGCAATTAAAGTTCATGGAGAAGAAATAAAAACTTTGTGGTTTGACAATGACATTGTAATTCTGTCAGAGACAGCAAACGACTTGGAACAGCAGATGAACAGAATGGATAGTTCCTTGAAAGGAGTATATAACACAAACATCAACAAAAACCCAAACAAAGATAACGGAATGCAGTCGAATTAAGTTAGGTGATGCTGAGGGAATTAGATCAGGAAAAGAGTCACTTAAAATAGCAGATCAGGTTTGCTATTTAGCAGCAAAATCACAGATTATGGCCAAAATAGAAAGGATATAAAATATATACTCTCGCGAAGAGACATTTCCTAACATCGAGTGTAGATTTAAGACTCAGGAGGCCTTTTCTGAAAGTATTTGTTTGAAGTGTGCCATGTATGGAAGGGAAATGCGGACGATAAACAGTTTAGGCAAGAAGAAAATAGAGACTTTTGAAATGTGGTGCTAGAGAAGAATGCTGACGATAGATGGGTGGATCACATGACTAATGGGGAGGTACTGAATAGAACTGGGCATAAAATAAATTAGTGGCACAACCTGACTAGAAGAAGGGATCAGTTGCTAGAACACATTTTGAGACATCAAGGGATCACCAGTTTGGAACTAGAGGGAAGAGTTGGAGAGGGGTGGAGGGGGAAGGGAGGGGGCAAAACCGTAGAGGGAGACCAAGATATGAATACACCAACGAGATTCAGAAGGATGTAGGTTGGAGTAGGTACTGGGAGATGAAGAAGCTTGCACAGGATAGAGTAGCATGGAGGGCTGCATCAAACCAGTCTCTGGACTGACCACAACAACAACATTCATGTTGCTTTCTTGTGACACGGAACACCACACTACATCTTTCATATTTGAGAAAAGCTTGTGCGAACAGTTCAAGTACGGTATGTTTGAACTGCCATTCACTAATTTAAATTATCTGGTTTTATTTAAAGCGGAAAATAGTTCATTTTAATGCAGCATTTTGTAAATTATTTACCGTACATATAACATGTGTAACGTACATTCTATGGAAAATGAACGGCACCATTCAATTTCGTTTATTTCAGATTCTGATAATACTAATATTACTTCATAAAAGATTCACAATTTTTGGATCGATATTATTTAACTGTAATATTCTTATTCAGTATTGCTTTCGTTCACGTCACTACAGCGCGTTCTGTGTTGTAAGAAAGCATATTTTCCTGTTGCGGAATTACGATTTTTGATTCGATTTATCTCTTAGTCCTCTGCATTTGCGTGAACTTAGACGGGAGATGTGAGGAATAAGAAGTTCATGGGCTTGTGAATACTTTGACCATCTTCCTGAAAACAGAGCGAAGCGCACAGTATGCTGTAAGATATTGCAGGATCAGTGCCAGAACACAACGATGATAAGATATGTAAAAATACGTAACGTCTTTTCTTGACGGAAGGCAACCAGTCCTAATCAGCAACAGGCACCATTGCCATATGTTATCCATAAATATTCCGGTGCTGTATTTATTCCAGCGATTATCACAACAGGTATGATGCATTGCGACAATGAACTAGTATAAATTCCAGAAAGCACACTATTGAAAAATACCCTTTATTTTTCCTCATCTAGCCATTTCTTGTTTTGGGTAACGCTCCGGCAGACTGAAATTGACTGTGCATTGTTTAGGATGCCGAGTAAGATTAAAAATCTTTATCAGCAGTCGAGTATACTGGTTCCAAAAAATTTTGTGAAGCCGTTGGATCGTCGGTACAGTATTCCACCTAGGGAAAGACTCCGTTAAGTGAGGCTTACGAGCACAACAGCAACGTCGTCAAGGCGAATATATCTGCTATTCGGAACGTATTTCTGACGACAGACATTTTGACGCCTTCGAGCACAGTTTCGTACTTAGGCGTGACCTGTCATTTCAAAGGCGACACAAAGTCTGCCACTGAAAACAATATGTTTTGTGGAGGCCCACACATTCTCCCAATCACTTGTGGAAACCATAAATGAATGGAATCTAAGTGCTAAAGTGCCAATAAAAGTTGCTGCCAGGGTCATTACAGGCATTCAGCATTTGGCATGTTTCGCCAATGTAGTAAATGGCTCTGAGCACTATGGGACTTAACATCAGTGGTCATCAGTCCCCTAAAACTTAGAACTACTTAAACCTAACTAACCTACGGACATCACAAACATCCATGTCCGAGGCAGGATTCGAACCTGCGACCGTAGCAAATGTAGTAAATGTCAAGGTGAAGAGGGCAAAGTCCGATATTAATTATGTACAAAGATTTTTCGCTTTTCTTAATCCAGTTGTTTGCAAAGGAGAATCTAGAGACTGTAGAACGGCCGTTACATAAATCACGTCACAAGCTGGTCAAAGAAGTGGAAATGGTTTGTGTGACGTCCCTCTCCCCTTTTGTTGCCGCCGTTGATGTTGAGCCGCTACTGCTACAGCTCGGTCGGTGGAATGGAGACGCGACGCGCAGCGATGGTTGTCCCCGTCGGATAATGTGGAACAACACCTGAAAATCTCTAAAGAAAATTGTTCCTCGCGTAATGTATGAATGTCCGTTTGCGAGTCCGCACAGTCTTCTGAGCGATGCGAACTGCTGATTTTAATTGTCTGTTATGGTTTTATGATGATTTGCTATGCCCGGTTAGTTAGTTATTGCAGTATTGAGTGAATCATTCATGACCGGCGTCGTTTCACACCACTGAAGCGAGGAGAAATTCATTTGCGGTTCAGTATCAGTAGTTGTTGTTACGTTGCTAGGCAGAATTGTTCACTACGGCACGACACAAATCCAGAGATAATCTATAACGCTATCTTGATTTCGTGCGTCTTAATATTATTTCGGCAAAACACTGCTTTTAATGCTCAATGTTAATCAAGTCACTCTTTCAATTAAAATGTTCACAGTTAATTAATTTTGATTATCAACTATCACACAGTTCAATTAATGATGGAGCCAACACGTGAGATTTCCATTACTGACGGACAATTATTATTGTTCCTTCTTAGCAGTTAGTTCATAATCACCACACCACACGAACGCCGATGGATCAGATCAATTACGTTTCTTTTCAGTTCGGTGATCGTGACAATTACGACAACTTTTACAATCGGTGTGTTTGTATTATCTTTGTGTGGTCGTATTAATGTTTCCTACTCAAGGCTAATCAGGTATTACAGTCTTCGATACTATGTCCAATCTTCGTTGTAACTGTTCACTTTGATGAAGGTTGAGTCCAACAATAATATTTCCAATAATTAGAGTTCTTTACCTCGTCGTACACTATCAGCATATCACTTCAGTTCAACTCAAGTCAGAATAACTGAGAACAAAGTCCGCGCATCTCTATCACGCAATAGTATTTTCTTGAATAGAAACCATCTCGTAGCGTTCCGTTTGTAGTACTATAACAAACGGTGTTCTCTCACGACTTGATATGAAGCAAGCTAGCAAGCGACTAACATTTTCATGTTCGAGCATTGTAGACGCATTGAATTCCTTTTCGCCGTGTTTACAACTCTCTTTCAGAATAAATGTTATCTCTGACCGACATATTACTTTGGACTTAACTTTCTTCGTACTGATTTGCAGGTATTACTGAGATGTTTGATAGCTAATTAAAAATAACCTTTCTTCCTTTCTACCTTTACATCATGACATATTCAGTAATTATTGAAACTGGTGTTCATCAAAACTTTAAGGTGTTATATTATTGTCAAAGTTGTCATACCTGTCAGGATAACACTGTTCCCTACTTTAAATTGTCATGACATTCTTATTTGAGTTTTTGGATTTCTTGGGGTGTTACATTTGGTACAGCACATTCGCAATGCTTATTCCTGTTCAAACAAAGGGAGTAGCATCTCCCACTGCAGCTTATTTCCGGAACATCTAAGAATGTCTGATTGCGTCAGAATGGGAGTCTGGTGGTCAGGGGAGTACGGGAAAACCGATCCTGGCGTTCTTCGAGCCATACACGTACTGCCAGCTGTGTGACACGTTGCACTGTCCTCCTGCTAGCTGCCATCGTGCCGAGGAAAAACAAATGCATGTGGGAGTAGACATCGTTCCTAATGGCAGATGCGAACTTGTCTTTATACATTGTACCTTCCACAACGACGAGATCACCCAAGGCGCGCCACGAAAACATTCCACAGACCATAACGGTCCCTCCATGTTTGCTTTCAGACGTTTCACGCTGTACACGCCAACGGCCATCTGCCCGATGGAGCACGAAACTTGAGTCGTCTGGAGGGGCCGGCTGCCGGCACTCACTGGACGTCCAGCTACGACACTGGTGTCAAATGCCAGCCTTCGCCGCCTACGAACAGGAGCCAGCATGGGTGCACGAACCGGGCATCTGCTGCCGAGGCTCATTTCGCTGTAATGTTCACTGAGCGGTTACTGAAGAGACGTTCCTGGAGGCCCCTAGGTTCATCTGGGCGGTCAGCTGCCCCACTGTTGCACGCCTATTCGCTCCTACACATCTCCACAGCCGTCGTTCGCTCCTGTCATCTACAGGTTGCGGTGCACCACAGTTACCTCGTCACCGGTTTCGAATAGCACCATTGTGTCACGCACGGTGTATGTCAGTTTACAAACTAAGCCGTTTCAAAAACTGCTTTCAGCCTTGGCCTAAGAGCCGATGATCATGCCTTTTTCCGCATTACGACAACGACTGCGCTGTTTCCCGCGGCCTCCTCGACACACTTTACTGACCCTCCACTGCTAATGCTGCCACCTACCGTCGTGAGTGGTCATTGCACGTTGACATCGAACATAAGCTGTGGATACGTTAATGTGACTGGACTATGTAATAATTGGAACATCATTTTTGTTGCAGAAACATCATGTCTAGAGAAAACATAAACCTTGCCATATTTTACCTTAATGTACAACTGTCATTAGTAAACTCCCTCATGCACATGCGCTCTTTATTGTGTATCATGCATGTGACAAACCCAAGGGTCTCGGACATGTAGCATTTACTACCGCCTTTCATGTTTCTGATGTCACATCTTCTCATGCGGATCTTTGTGTGTGTCTGCTGCTACTCTATCTATTAATAACCATGCAACTATCTGTCGTATAGTTTCCATAAACTGCTAAGAATACAGAGTGGGATAAAGCAATACCAGAGTATGTTTGGGAAAGATGCGAATAAAATATACTCCGTCCATAATGCTACACAGAGAAATTCCACATATGAAAGTTTGTATCATTTGATACGAAACCTTATACATACTTGTATGTTATGGCATGATTAACCATATGTTCAACTTATTTTGTAAATATTGGGAAGTACAATATATGGAGAGATCCATTCACAACAGAATTGTTACATACACAAGATGTTTTTAATATCAAGTTTACTGATGCTATCTACAATCTGAATTGGTTACAATGAGTGCACTGGTAATTAATCAACTGAATTGGTGAAAAACCACAAAAATGAAGAAAGTAATACACAGATAAAAGTAAAAAGCAATTTTTGCTTTACAGGATATGTTGTAGAGACTGTTTGGGATATCTATGTATCATCATATTTAGCTGTAACATGTTGTACCTCACGCTTTTGTAACTAAATCAAACAATGGAAACTCCAGGTAGGAATATCAGCAATGTGGGAAAACACAGATTGCTACTTACCATAAAGAAGACACGTCAAGTTGCAGACACGCAGGCACTGACATAAAACTTTAGGCCACAACCTTCATCAGTAAAAGAGAGAGAGACACACACCATTCACGCACACAAGCAAGCACACCTCATGCACCCATAACTATCAACTCCAGCATCTCGGGCCACAATCCAGCTATCATGTGGGGTGCAAACAGCAACATGGCGGAGTTGAAGAAGGGGAAGCTATAATAGTGTACAGCCAGAGGGAGAGCCTGACACTGTCTGGTGGAATGTGCAGGGACTAGACCGTCAACAGGCACAGCATCAGACGTTGTTTGCCAGGGAGGTTGGGACGAAAAGGAGCAAAAAAGGAGAGAAGTGGGGAAAGATGGGCAGCTCCATTTGCAGAGGGCTGCAGATAAACAAGATGGGAGATGAGAATGGGTAGGAGATGATGGGACAGAGGTAGTGGAAACTGTTGGGTGGAGGATGTGGAGACAGTAAGTTGATAGGTTGAGGATGGGGTAATTACAGGACTGGAGTTGGGATTGGCAGTGGCATAGGGTCTAGGATGTTTTGGAGATTGGGTGAGCAACAGAACACCACATTGGGAAGGGAGGATAGTATCCTGTGTAGGATGCAAAGCCCTGGCAAAGGATGCGGTACAGCTGAGTATTAGGGCAATTGGTTTCTGGCCCAAAGTACCGTTACCAAAGATGGCGGCGATGAAGTCATCCAAGATGGCGGCCGTGATATCATCCACGATGGCGGATTTTGGGGGGAAGTTTGAAGTTTGGCGGGAAGATAGGTCAATTGGGCTACCTCCACTAACCTAACCCCCCCTCCTCCCCCCAGAAAAATGGCACGAAGTTCAAATACCAACAGGATAATGCACCACAAAACGGTTATCTCTTGTAATCTAAGAAAATGGCGGGAAAATATTTCAATTGGACTACCCCCACTAACCTAAGTCATCCAGCTGCCACCTCAAGCTACGGATTGGTGGGCATAAGACTTGACCTGTGCTATTTTGCATGCACTATTTTATTTAAACAATTAGGGATCCAGACTCCAACTGACCTAGTACACACTACCACCACCAGATGGTGCTGTCATCACTCCTGTGACATAATCCAACATGGTGGGGGAAATGGCAGGAAACAGTGTCGTCGCCATGGGGTCTGGACTCCAACTGAATTAGTACATACTACCACCACCAGAGGGCGCTGTCGTCCAAGATGACAGACATAACGTCAGCTGATGATGAGAGTACAATTATCCAAGACAGTGGGAAACAATATGCTCACCACGAGGCCCAAGTGGTCTAGGACACAGTACCACTGCCAGAGGGCACTGTCGTCCATTCCGTGACAGAACCCAAGACGGTGGGGGGAAATGCTGGGAAAAAGATTCTGCCTGTGCTGGACGTCAATGGCAGCTCATGACCAAAGAAGATGGTGGTGCAATTTGCTAACGAAGGAAAGCATCAACAAAAAAGAGTAAATCAGTACATTGCTCATGTCTTTGTAATGCCTGATATAAACAGACCTGCCGGCCGGTGTGGCCGTGCGGTTCTAGGCGCTTCAGTCTGGAACTGCGTGACCGCTACGGTTGCAGGTTCGAATCCTGCCTCGGGCATGGATGTGTGTGACGTCCTTAGGTTAGTTAGGTTTAATTAGTTCTAAGTTCTAGGCGACTGATGACCTCAGAAGTTAAGTCGCATAGTGCTCAGAGTCGTAAACAGACCGCTCGCCTGTGTCGCTCCTACATCTACTCATAATAAAACCAAAAGGTGTACACAGAAAAAAGTATTACTTTTGCAGAATAAAAGCAATTGAAATCAACTGCAGCTCTATGTACTCATAAAGTGGTAGGCATGCCTTACTGACCTTTTTCAATAGGAGTGATGTTAACGCCGTTCGATTTTATCTCTGTGTTTGGATGTGGTGGTGTACAGGAACTCTATTCTTCTTTCCTTATCATTTGCAAATCTTTCAATCACTCTTTGACTGAAGTCTGCAATTCCTAAAACGAAGTCTCATTCCACAGAGAGCATTGCAAGTGCTGATATGGTTCACATGGCTCTGAGCACTATGGGACTTAACAGCTGAGGTCATCAGTCCCCTATAACTTAGAACTACTTAAACCTAACTAACCTAAGGACATCACACACATCCGTACCCGAGGTAGGATTCGAACCTGCGCCGTAGCAGTCACGCAGTTCTAGACTGAAGCGCCTAGAACCACTCGGCCACACCGGCCGGCTAGAGTGCTGATAGTCTTTCTTGGTCCATAGTATTCCGCAAGAAGGTTTTGATGCGTTTCAGCGTTCTGCTTCTGACGTGGTCATTGGAATTGTAATTATCGCTTTCAGCAGCTTCACAGATTCGCTCAGTGTATAACAAAGATTGTTGTCTGTTATGTAATCCAGCTGAAAGCTCCACACTTGCTTTTGAACTCCTCTCTTCCATAAATAACAGAGTTCTGTTCGAAGTATCTTTGCTTCCAAAAAACAGTAGCATTCAACAGCAACTCTGAAAGAAGTTTCTGGAAAACTGGAAGAGTAAGCAGCGTATTTCTCTGGTACAAAGAGAGAGGCTGCAACTAGGTGTCCAGTGAACCTGAATCTTTCTTTTGCCTCGTAACTTATGGCATCACATACTTCTTTTGCCTCCCGCAGTAGATTAGACACCGCTGCATCTTCAGTTCTCCATCTTTTATGGTACTCGTGTAAACCTGTTGAATTTTCACTCACTCCTTCCCTAATGTTCGCAATTTCACGCTCAAAAGCTGTCAGCTGATTTTGTGCGTAAGTTGGGTCAATACCTCTTTTTTGTAGCTGGTTATACAAAATATGCTCATGGATCATGATTTTATAAAAAGTGCAAGCCAGAAAATGAACTTTTTATCCTTCAAAGTTGTTACCAAGCCACAGGCTTACAGGATCGTATTCTCATTACAGTTTTCCCCCTGGCTCATATTATCCAAGCACGTGATAATAGCTTCCCTATATTCGAAAACGGTGTTGACGCTCCTTGACTGAAAATTTCGAGTAGGCACTGAACGTGGCAGTCGTTTTCCTACTATTTCGTCGAGAACTGCTGTTCTTTGAGGAGATGCTGAAAAGAAGCTGCAAAGTCCCTGAAGTTTATTGAAAAATATTTTCACATTTTTGTTAATGGAAATGGCTATTGCGTAATGAAATTCAACTGGTGGGCATAACAGTGAATGTATGAAGCATTGGGAAACTTTTCCTTAACAAGAGCTTTCACCACACGTGACGAACCACTCATGTCTGCTGCACCATCATATGTTTGCGCTATTAGTTTATGTGGACAATTCCGCAAATGATTATTTATCTGTTCGATGACGGACGTTGCCAAAGAAGGGGCATCATGCTTTTCAGGTGCTATGAAGTCCCAAAATCTTTCAGTTGGTTTTCCGTTAATGATGTACCTATATTCTATACACATCTGGAAAACACAGGCTACGTCACTGCTTTCGTCAGCTATTACGGCCAAAAACTCAGCACCCTTAATTTACTTTCTAATTTCCTCTTGGCAGACTTGAAGCATACACTGGAGCAGTTCATTCTGGATGGTTTTTGAGGTTCCTTTAAAAGCTGTAGCTTTCTCTAAATGCGATTTTAATACAGAGTCTAATTCTGCACTAAAAATAATCAAGGGACTAAAAACACCAGGATTGGAAGATGATTTAGTCTCATCATGTTCTCTAAAGGCAAGTTAAAATGCATCACAGAAACGAACACAGTTAATAATTAGATTCAGTATGTACCTATTATCGTAGCTTTTTGGTTGTGCAATGCCACGGACCTTTTCTACCCATTGTCTAATTGGGAAGCTATATTTACATTGCAATAGACTTGTCATATTCACAACGTTATTTACATGGACTGAAGAAAGTTCATGTTTTCTAATTTTGTCATGGAGGTATGAATGTCACAGACTCCGTGTTTACACCATGAAAGATCTCCTCCAAATAATAAACAAAGGAAAACAAATTAAGGCATTTTTCATGTCACAACCACACAGCCATTCATGCCTGTTGTACAACACAGAGTTAAATTTCCTATTGAGTTGGCGACTTTTCGTTTTAACAGTCTTTGAAATTGTTAATGTAGGAGTCGGCCTACCTAGCCTCTTGATTTCTAATTTTTCTTCAAACCTCCGTGAGTTAAAGGGTTCAGAGAGCAATGAAATTACCTGATTCATTATTTCACATATTCACTTGTCACTTGAGCCTCAAATTTCACTGTAGCACACGCTAAAATAACAAACACAACGCACAGGAAACAGTTCGCTAGCAGTTGCACCTGAACTGGTAAGGTGGGGCGAGAATTCCGCTTGTTCGAAGATCCGATAGTTCCCTTTCGTTTCGGAAGAGTTCCTGCCCTCTTGCAGCGGCTGGCAGGGTGGCCCAGGTGAGGCATTTATACACACAAGGCCCGCATATGAGTTCAGTGTTGCCAAGTGTTGCCCCCGCACCCCGCACCCCCTCTGATACAACCAAATCCACGTTTGCAGTCACAGTGCAACCCGCTGTCGCTGTCGCCACATTGCCCCCAACTCTGCTGCGTTCGGCGTTTGGAGCCTGGGAATTTCAAAAGAGATAAACGGTGCACTACTTCTCCACTAGTATAGAACGCTCAGGAGGCAAACACAGTTGAACAAAATTATTCCTTGGGGGCAGTGCAAACCTGCAAACCTATACAGGAGCCGCCTCTGCTGGACGTAAGTCTTGATTTTGCAGACAGAGTCTCCAACACATGATCTAGAGTCCAACTGACCTACAACACAGTACTGCCATCAGAGGGTGCTTTCATCCTTCCTGTGACATAATCCAAGATGGTGGTCTGGAGGGGGAAAATGGCGCGAAAATGACTCATCCTGCGCTGGGCTGCTGGAGAGAGTAAGGAAGGAGTGTACCTTATTTACTTTGGAAAAATTTATTTAGGGATGGAGTATATTTATCACACTGGTGCAAAACACACTCTCTGATATGCTTGGGATCACGCCACACAGTCCGCAAATCTGTTAACTACTCCTAAATAACGCTCTACAGACACGCAAACAACTCCTAACTTACCGAAATAATTTCAGTACAGACATGCAATCTCCTCCTAAATAATGCAGTACCCAAATGTGTCCCAATAATGCGTAACGCAGCCCACAGACCCACTCACAAAATAATTCAACAGACATGCAAACAACATATGCAGACACCGCACACTGCCCTCTGTCCACTACACCACACAGGAAGCTATTGACAGCCCCACAAAGTCCGTCAGATGTCAAACGACACACAGGTGCCCTTTTGGATCTCGCACGCATGAGGTGGCGACATCCCTTTCATTCTTGGTACTTGAGAAGTTCCTCTCAAAATACATGAACACCTAGGCGCCATTGATGACGCGACCAGACATGAGCGAAGACCTATTTACAGAGCACTGACGCTCCAAGGTGGGCCGCGAGTGAGTTTGTTTACTGCTACAGATGTGAACCCTCCCTCTACCTGTAGTCCGGCAAAGGGCTAATTGCCGAGCGATGCTGCAGAGATCCATTCCAGAATAGCACAAGCTGCTTTCTCCCTAGTGATTCTAATGGACCATGTGTGACGTGTGGCTCATGCATCGCCGTGCATGGCTACATACCATCCCAAGTGCATCTACCAACATTCTCAATGTTATACTGAAGCCACATGGCTACCTAAAATAACAACCAAGTCGAACTTTAGTAAATTGCACAGTGTCCCAGAAAAACTTAGCGTGCGTTTTTGTAGGAGTTTTCTTGATGTCTCAGCTTGTATGCACGAAAATTCTTGCCCTAACAGAAACTGTTTACGAAAGTAGCGCAGAACAACATGCAATGCACTCTCCCTAGCGCTCCTAACGTGGCATCCCCTCCATCACCTGTTACCCTTGCTGCTTTCAACACATACACAAATGTTCCCTACACTATGAAGAGAATCCTTTATCCCAGCATAAAGGATGTCTTGTGAATGAATAGAGCATTATGATTGGCTCTTATCGAATTTACCCGTCGAATTACTGATGCTGTGGGTATCAAAGCACCATCCACCTTTTCTTTCTTTCTGCAGATGAGACTATCAGAGGTAAAAACTATTTTACACAGATCGCCATATTGCACCGACAATTAAACCCTGCAAAGTGCCCTTACATATCGTCAAACACAGAAAGACTTTTACTCAATCACACTGCTCTCCCAACGAGGACAGGAGCTTGAATATTAAAACGTGAAACTGACCTGTGACCCATCAATATATCACCGTGTACCCTACATATCGTCAAATATGGAAAGACACCTATGCAATCACACTGCTGTCACACTGATGACAGGAGCTTGAATATAAGAGCATGAAACTGATCTCCAACCCAGAAATATATTACCACCTACAGTCTCCATGAAATAAACATACAATTCATATCCTCCGCCATTCAAAATCAGCCCTTTTATATCATTTGCACATATACCGTGAAGACAGACAACACAGTACATATACTCTCACCAGTAGATAATTACTGCGAGGTTAGGCAGGCATCCACCCCCAATACGTGACCAGAGCACCCTCAGTGGATCGAAGTCACTCTCAAAGCTGTTCTACGAACTCGGCCTCGTTTCCCCCCTCGACACAAATGCATTACTGTTTCCAGTCGGGACCTGCCTGCTTGCTTGCTCGCTTCTCCACACTAGCCTCCAGACTCTGGGATTACAAGAAGATATCTAATTTCGCATCGTTTCCTAGAATATCATACCATTTTCGCAGTACCTCTCGATATCAAACACATAAATATCGCATGCATAGCAGTACCACTCAAGCGATATAATTCCATTGATATAGACTGGAAATTATTTCTCTAGAAACCTGAAACTTTAGCTAGGTGGGGTGTACCATAAACCACTGACTTACAAGAAACCTGTCATTTCTGCGAAGACATTTATTCAGAAACTCGGAAAAAAGTAGAGAAAACTGATATTTCCACTCACGAATACCGATGTCAGTGGTACAGCAGATTCCAAATCATCCCTATAATTTACAAGGTCAACTAAGGTGTTTCTCATGTCTAGAGAACCGGCAAATGTGTTTTCCACATGCTAGATGCACATGCCACAACCGATCTTGTCCCAACTAAATAAAGGCCCAAAATGTGCAGGAGCAGTCAACTGAACAGCTTTCATGGGAGGGAAAAATGGTCCAGCACCAACACACCTCCATATTCAATGTCCTCAAATTTACACGCGATCACAAAGGCTATCCAACCCATACTAAGTAATGGCTCGCTATTCGGTAGTCCAGAGGCCAACACGTCAATTTATCTACATTCCTACACTCCAACAGGCCTCTCCATTCTGATAGGTCCTAGCATTAACGGGAAACGTGAATCACCACCGCACAGGTCACTGGCGCTGCAGGCCAACCACGCACAGGTAGAATTAATCATCCTAAGAATTCGGTCACATATATATTTTATGCCTGTACCTACAACTAAATGTTACGATTGCAGTCTCAGTTCAAAGACATTCGACAATGAGTGAAGTATGGGAAATACACACTGTTGATGGCTGTGGCTATGGAAATATAAATATCAGTACCATTCTAATGACTTGCCATGCTCTTCCCTTTGCATACATCAGAATACATACTTAATAAGCCTGATGCTCAAGGCAAACCTATCACGCACCCCCTACTACTAAGTATAATACTTCGCCAATAACTGATTACCTATGATACAAAATAATACTGAGAGAAAATCAGCGCTGGGTTGACATGTGTCATAAGTTTTTCTTGTGAATGATACCACTGTGTCTTAGAAAGAGATCCGTAATTGTCTCATGTTAAAAAACCCGATCCAAACAACTACTGTATGTTAGTGTCACAAGCGGTCCTGGTTCTACAAGTGCACACAAGTATCCATGTTAAAAGCTATGCTGGCTTTATAAATCCATGTGAGGCATTAGCTACGAATGACATGGTTTTTACAGACAAATACAATGGCACTGAATATAGCCGGTGATCGCCAGAGTGTATATTATCACACCAGAAGTTTGGTTACACGTCGCCAATGGTGCACCCTCGTAATAAAATTATCCACTTTTGAAAGAGATTCGGCTAAGGAGCGTGGTATGAAACAGATATGTGCAACCTCCACACGCCACTGCCACTAGATATTTATCCACTATTTGTAACGCATTCTGTCTCGATGCCATATCATATTTCTGGCACTCACATATCTTGAAACGAGCCACCTTTCTTGAACCTATCTGATGCAGTAAAATTCCATCATGGTTTTAAGTAGCCCCTGTGTATCTTGCAGCGACCCCTCAGACTCTGCGCTACCGTCCCTACAGCTTTGTGCATGTGATTGTTCCAATGTAAGTCGGAACTGAGAAGAAATCAGAGAAAGCTATATCTACCACCTTCTGCAATCTGTGCAGAAACAGGCGAAGCTGTGATACTGTGACTGAACTGTGTTTGGACCATTCAAAGGAAACGAAGCCTGATCCTGCAATATGAGACAGTATAAAAGACAGTACGGGAACTGGGGGAAGAATGTGGATTTTGCTACTGCATTGTGGTGCTTCTCCAAACTACAAGCAGGTCCCTCAGGGTCTATTCATGTCTATGACCCCAACATTCTGTCATCGTTATTCTGTTATTATGAGCTATAAAAGCTCAACTAACTTCAGCTGATAGAGAACAAGATAAGTTTGTTTATCGCATCTCTCTCTTCCCATACATCGAAACCAAATACCGCATGCATGTTGGCATCAAGCACATGTGACGATCCTATTAAATATACAGGTATTGATCAACTGCACAGACCAGTATAAAATTCCATCATCTGTACTCTAGGAGGATGATCGTATCCCGCGGACTATACTGTAAGTCACAAGAGACACCCCCCTGTGGTCTTGTCTCACTGTTTGAAACATTATTTTCTAACACGCTTTGTGCGCTGTCAAACATTTTATTTTTATGCCATGATTCGAGGTCTGTATCGTTCTAAACCGACATTTAGACTTTCTGATCCATGACCTCTCGCAGACACAAGGACTTCACCCCAAAGTACAGTTACCCGACAAGTTGCACTGTGACATGATTGATGTCTCTGAAGATGGCTGCTGTGACGTCAGCTGATGACGCGAGTACAGTTACCCAAGATAGTGGGAAAGTGCCACACCCCCTGCCAAGTTCCCCTGGCGGGAAGTTTGAATTTTGGAGAGAAGATAGGTCAACATCTGTTACTGTCACAGAATAGCTGATGGCTCTGCGTTCCACTTCGACTGATTCCTTATATTGCGCCCATGTATGCGATCATTGTTTTGGTGCTAGCAACCACCAGAAGGTGTCACCCATCCACAAAACTTTTTCCCCAACTCAAACAAGCATTGTCAGTCAATCATTATATGGAAACCAACAGCCTGTCAGTGGATGTATGGGATGGAAAAGGCAGCGCCGATATACTGTAATAATAATCATCGCAGTTGATAGCGTGAACAATTTTAGTAATTTTACAGTAATTTCAACACCGGCCAATGATGTGACAGCACGTTTCCACAATTTCAGTATCATAGCTAAGCCGCCCCTTCTCTACTTTCCGAGTATCAATGCGAATGTAGATAGATGACTGTGCAGTACGTCCATTCATTGTTAATTCTCGAACACATAAATCATCTAAGTATACCAGATAGCACTTTACATATTTCTAACATCTCGAGTATAATGCATAATTTATGATCTATCTCTACGCGGATGGGAGTCATAGAGCATTCTCGCAGTCTTAGGATAAAATTAGAGATTGAGATGCCTCCCGGCACTGTCTTTTACCAGCTCGCCCTGCAGCACTGTTACCGATTTAATCTGCAGCTGACCAGAAATAGACCGCTACATTCCACGTCTCGCGAATGAATGTAGCTTGCCGAGTCCTCACTCATCCAAGTGCTCAAGATTTCCCCAGATGCACCCATGTCGAGGAGGCTAGCACCACTTATCGGTGTGTAGTAACAGATTTCAAAGTGTTGTGATGAAATAGCAGTGGGTTAAGAAGAACAAGAAACGGGTGATTTTTATGCATGATGGAGCTCCAGATGGATGGAGTTCGAAGCATTTTACGAAAATCAACTACCCCATCAACCTTACAGTATGGTTCTAGAGTCCAGGATCAGTACCTGGAAAGTATTGGTAAGTGGAAACCTGCACTCCTATGGCTACAACGTTCTGTACTTAAAACAGGCTATAATGTTAGATCGCTTGAGTTTCCGACCTATCAGTCATGTGGAATGCAGCGCTGTTAATATTCCAATGTGAGAAATATATTTCCGGCGCATGACATACATCCTTCTTCCCGATTTCTCTACGATAAACTATGGTAACAAACTGTAAAACGCTGGCTCTGTGTGATACATGGATAATATAGCTTTCCAGAGATGTATACCGTCCAGTGCTCACATCCGATCACAGTTCGGAAATTGTACTATGCCTACCTCAGCTCTATATAAAACGTTCGTTAGTAACGGGGAATACCTCTTACAAGGAAGCAGATAAACGCATAGCAACACTGTCCGACATGTGAAATTACAAGTCTTGCCGCCTTTAACTCTGTAAACAGAACATCTGTCAAGCAGATGTATACACGGGGATTGCAATGTCTCACAAACACCTATCGTTAACTTAGTTATAAAACTGAAGTATCGATTTTACACTTAACATGCCACAGGGGAATGGAGTACATCGCCTAATCTTAGTTAGTTTAGAGGAATGTGTCACGCTTCATCACACATAAGATGGAAGTAATGTTATGACCGACAGCTTTCCTGTTAATGATCGCAAGTAGACAGTGCTTTAAACCACATACAGAAGACGTGGCTGTATCTGAGTCAAACGCCGGCTATGTCATGCGACTGATGCATCCAGACAGAAGAGTGCAAAAATTGACCTTCAGCAACTTCTCCTTCTCTAGAATGAATCAGTCTGCCATTAAATCGTACCTCATTAGAGCTCCATCTCAATCGCCCACCCTGTCCATTCGCTGTTATCCTTTAACACAGATGCAAGTAAAATTAGAGGCAAATGGTTCTCTGTCTACCTGAAAAGCGTCAAATACAGTAGTCAACTCGCATGTATCACTGTTACCTCTATAGACATATAGTTGAATCCCGCCTCAACAAAAGAAAAAGTGACTGCTTCCCTGCTTTAGTTTGCTTCCATGTCGACATTTTCTCAGATTCCTCTCGCTCCCGCATACTTGTTCCCATGTACAAATTGTTCTGTGCAAACCAGAAGATACGCAAGTACTTTCTCAATTTCCCCGCATTTCGGTGTATATTCGGTCAATTTATACTGATCCCCCCATAATTTTTCGCAATTCTATCGATTTTATGTCAAATCTATCCACGCGATCATGATATAACCTCTCGTTCTGTGTTCTAAAATTGCATGTAAATGTAGCACGGCCGCCAACACCGATTCGAAATGCGTAGTATAGCACTGTACTCTCTTGTATTCAATCACCTGCACATGTGGAGAGCGTTTGCTATGTTTTCTGTATGTCTGTGTATATGCCTGTGCCACGGAAGGCCCACAGGACCCAGTTAGGTGATCTTTTATAGTTCGTAATTTTTCTCTGGCGGATGGATCAGGATAATGATGACAGAATGTTGGGGTGATAGACATGAATAGACCCTGAGGGACGCGGATCTGTAGTACCTGCTTGTAGTTTGGAGAAGAACGACAATGCAGTAGCAAAATCCACATTCTTCCCCCAGCTCCCGTGCAGTCTTTTATACTACCTCGTGCTACAGGATCAGGCTTTGTTTCCGTCGAATGGTCTAAACACAGTTCTGTCCAGGACTCAGCTTCACCTGTTTCTACATGGGTTGCCGAAGGTGGTAGATATAGCTTTCTCTGACTTCTACTCAGTTCCGACTTCACTGAAACAATCACATGCACAAAGCTGTAGGGACGGTAGCGCAGAGTCTGAGGGGTAGTTGCAAGATGCATAGGGCCTACCCAAAACCACGTTGGAATTTTACTGTATCAGATATGTTTGAGAAAGGTGGCTCGTTTCGAGATATGTGAGTGCCAGAAATATGATACGGCACGAGTAAGAATACGTTACAAATACTGGAGAAATATTTAGTGGTGGCAGCATGAGGGAGTTACACATATCTGTTTCATACCACTCTCCTTAGCCGAATTACTTTCAAAACTGGATAATTTTATTATGAGGGTGCATTGTTGGCGATGTGTAACCGCACTGCTTATGCGATAATACACACTCCGGCGATCACCGTCTATATTCAGTATCATGGTATTTGTCTGGAAAAACCATGTCATTCGTAACTAATGCCATACATGGATTTATAAAGCCAGTATAGCATTTAACATGGATACTTGTGTGCACCTGTAGACCCAAGGCTGCTTGTGACAGTAATACACAGTAGTTGTTGAGATCAGTTTTTTAACATACGAGACTATTACAGCCCTCTTTCTAGTACAAAGTGGTATCACTTACAAGAAAAACTTATGAGACATGTTAACCCATCGCTTAGTATTATACTTAGCAGCCGGCCAGTGTGGACGAGCGGTTCTAGGCCTTCAGTCCGGAACCGCGCGACCGCTACGGTCGCAGGTTCGAATCCTGCCTCGGGCATGGATGTGTGTGATGTCCTTAGGTTAGTCAGGTTTACGTAGTTCTAAGTTCTAGGGGACTGATGACCTCAGATGTTAAGTCCCATAGTGCTTAGAGCCATTTGAACCGTTAGCACACTGGACTCGCATTCGGGAGGACGACGGTTCAATCCCGTCTCCGGCCATCCTGATTTAGGTTTTCCGTGATTTCCCTAAATCGTTTCAGGCGAATGCCGAGATGGTTCCTTTTAAAGGGCACGGCCGATTTCCTTCCCAATCCTTCCCTAACCCGAGCTTGCACTCCGTCTCTAATGACCTCGTTGTCGACGGGACGTTAAACACTAACTACCACCACCACCACCATTTGAACCATTCTTAGCAGTAGGGGGTGCGTGATAGGTTGGCCTTGACCATCAGGCTTATAAAGTATGTGTTTGTGTTCTGACATATGCAAAGGGAAGAGCATGTCAGGTCATTAGAATGGTGCTGATAGTTCTATTTCCAGAGCCACAGCTCTCAACAGGGTGTATTTCACATACTTCGCTCATTGTCGAATGTCATTCAATTGAGACCACGATCGTAACATTTAGTTGTAAGTACAGGCATAAAATATATATGTGACCGAATTCTTAGGATGATTGATTCTACCTGTGCGTGCTCGGCCTGATGTGCCGGTGACCTGCGCGGTGGTGATTCAGATTTCCCGTTAACGCTAGGTGCTGTCAGAATGGAGAGGCCTGTTGGAGTGTAGGAATGTAGATGAATAAACGTGTTGGCCTCTAGACTAGCGAATAGCGAGCTAATATTTAGTATGAGTTGGATAGCTTTCATGATCGCGTGGAAATTTGAGGAGATTAAATATGGAGGTGCCTTTGCGCTGGATCGTTATTCCCTCCCATGTAAATTGTTCAGTTGACTGCTCCTGCACATTACAGGTCTTTATTTAGTTGGTAGAAGATCGATTGTTGCATGTGCATCTGTTGTTGTTGTTGTTGTGCTCTTCAGTCCTGAGACTGGTTTGATGCAGCTCTCCATGTTACTCTATCCTGTGCAAGCCTCTTCATCTCCCAGTACCTACTGCATCCTACATCCTTCTGAATCTGCTTAGTGTATTCATGTCTTGGTCTCCCTCTACGATTTTTACCCTCCACGCTGCCCTCCAATACTAAATTGGTGATCCCTTGATGCCTCAGAACATGTCCTACCAACCGATCCCTTCTTCTGGTCAAGTTGTGCCTCAAACTTCTCTTCTCCCCAATCCTATTCAATACTTCCTCATTAGTTATGTGATCTACCCATCTAATCTTCAGCATTCTTCTGTAGCACCACATTTCGAAAGCTTCTATTCTCTTCTTCTCCAAACTATTTATCGTCCATGTTTCACTTCCATACATGGCTACACTCCATACAAATACTTTCAGAAATGACTTCCTGACACTTAAATCTATACTCGATGTTAACAAATTTCTCTTCTTCAGAAACGCTTTCCTTGCCATTGCCGGTCTACATTTTATATCCTCCCTACTTCGACCATCATCAGTTATTTTGCTCCACAAATAGCAAAACTTCTTTACTACTTTAAGTGTCTCATTTCCTAATCTAATTCCCTCAGCATCACCCGACTTAATTCGACTACATTCCATTATCCTCGTTTTGCTTTTGTTGATGTTCATCTTATATCCTACATTCAAGACACTGTCCATTCCATTCAACTGCTCTTCCAAATACTTTGCTGTCTCTGACAGAATTACAATGTCATCGGCGAACTTCAAAGTTTTTATTTCTTCTCCATGGATTTTAATACCTACTCTGAATTTTTCTTTTGTTTCGCTTACTGCTTGCTCAATATACAGATTGAATAACAGCGGGGAGAGGCTACAACCGTGTCTTACTCCCTTCCCAACCGCTGCTTCCCATTCATGTCCCTCGACTCTTATAACTGCCATCTGGTTTCTGTACAAATTGTAAATAGCCTTTCGATCCCTGTATTTTACCCCTGCTACCTTTAGAATTTGAAAGACAGTATTCCAGTCAACATTGTCAAAAGCTTTCTCTAAGTCTACAAATCCTAGAAACGCAGGTTTGCTTTCCTTAATCTTTCTTCTAAGATAAGTCGTAAGGTCAGAATTGCCTCACGTGTTCCAGTGTTTCCACGGAATCTAAACTGATCTTCCCCGAGGTCGGCTTATACTAGTTTTTCCATTCGTCTGTAAAGAATTCGTGTTAGTATTTTGCAGCTGTGGCTTATTAAACTGATTGCTCGGTAATTTTCACATCTGTCAACACCTGCTTTCTTTGGGATTGGAATTATTATATTCTTCTTGAAGTCTGAGGGTATTTCGCCTGTTTCATACATCTTGCTCACCAGATGGTAGAGTTTTGTCAAGACTGGCTCTCCCAAGGCCGTCTGTAGTTCCAATTTAATGTTGTCCACTCCCAGGGCCTTGTTTCGACTCAGGTCTTTCAGTGCTCTGTCAAACTCATCACGCAGTATCGTATCTCCCATTTCATCTTCATCTACATTCTCTTCCATTTCCATAATATTGTCCTCAAGTACATCGCCCTTGTATAGACCCTCTATATACTCCTTCCACCTTTCTGCTTTCCCTTCTTTGCTTAGAACTGGGTTTCCATCTGAGCTCTTGATATTCATACAAGTCGTTCTCTTATCTCCAAAGGTCTCTTTAATTTTCCTGTAGGCAGTATCTATCTTACCCGTAGTGAGATAAGCCTCTACATCCTTACATTTGTCCTCTAGCCATGCCTGCTTAGCCATTTTGCACTTACTTCAATCTCATTTTTGAGATGTTTGTATTCCTTTTCGCCTGCGTCATTTACAGCATTTTTATATTTTCTCCTTTCATCAATTAAATTCAATATTTCTCCTGTTGCCCAAGGATTTCTACTAGCCCTTGTCTTTTTACCTACTTGATCCTCTGCTGCCTTCACTACTTCATCCCTCAAAGCTACCCGTTCTTCTTCTACTGTATTTCTTTCCCCCATTTCTGTCAATTGTTCCCTTTTGCTCTCCCTGAAACTCTGTACAACCTCTGGTTCTTTCAGTTTATCCAGGTCCCATCTCCTTAAATTCCCACCTTTTTGCAGTTTCTTCAGTTTTAATCTACAGGTCATAACCAATAGATTGTGGTCAGAGTCCACATCTGCCCCTGGAAATGTCTTACAATTTAAAACCTGGTTTCTAAATCTCTGTCTTACCATTATATAATCTATCTGATACCTTTTAGTATCTCCAGGGTTCTTCCATGTATACAACCTTCTTTCATGATTCTTGAACCAAGTGTTGGCTATGATTGAGTTATGCTCTGCACAAAATTCTACCAGACGGCTTCCTCTTTCATTTCTCTCCCCCAACCCATATTGACCTATGTTTCCTTCTCTCCCTTTTCCTACTCTAGAATTCCAGTCACCCATGACTATTAAATTTTCGTCTCCTTTCACTACCTGAGTAATTTCTTTTATCTCATCATACATTTCATCAATTTCTTCATCATCAGCAGAGCTAGTTGGCATATAAACTTATACTACTGTAGTAGGCGTGGGCTTCGTGTCTATCTTGAACACAATAACGCGTTTACTATGCTGTTTGTAGTAGCTTACCCGTACGCCTATTTTTTTATTTTTTATTAAACCTACTCTTGCATTACCCCTATTTGATTTTATATTTATAACCCTGTGTTCACCTTACCAAAAGTCTTGTTCCTCCTGCCACCGAACTTCACTAATTGCCACTATATCTGACTTTAACCTATCCATTTCCCTTTTTAAATTTTCTAACCTACCTGCCCGATTAAGGGATCTGACGTTCCACGCTCCGATCCGTAGAACGCCAGTTTTCTTTCTCCTGATAACGACATCCTCTTGAGTAGTCCCCGCCTGGAGATCCGAATGGGGGACTATTTTACCTCCAGAATATTTTACCCAAGAGGACGCCATCATCATTTAACCATACAGTAAAGCTGCATGCCCTCGGGAAAAATTACGGCTGTAGTTTCCCCTTGCTTTTAGCCGTTCGCAGTACCAGCACAGCAAGGCCATTTTGGTTATTGCTACAAGGCCAGATCAGTCAATCATCCAGACTGTTGCCCTTGCAACTACTGAAAAGGCTGCTGCCCCTCTTCAGGAAGCACACGTTTGTCTGGCCTCTCAACAGATATCCCTCCGTTGTGGTTGCACCTACGGTACGGCTATCTGTATCGCTGAGGCACGCAAGCCTCCCCACCAGTGGCAAGGTCCGTAGTTCATGGGGAAAACACATTTACCGGTTCTCTAGACATGAGAAACACCTTAGTTGACCTTGTAAATTATAGGGATGAATTGGAATCTGCTGCATCACTGAAATTGGTATTCGTGAGTAGAAATATCAGTTTTCTCTTTTTTTACGAGTTTCTGATTAAATATCTTCGCAGACATGACAGGTTTTTAGTTAGTCAGCGGTTTACAGTACACCCCACCTAGTTAATGTTTCAGGTCTCTAAAGAAATAATTTCCAGTCTTTATCTTCGAAATTATATCGCTCGAGTGGTACTGCTATGCAAGTGATATTGATATGTGCTTGATATCGAGAAGTACTGCGAAAATTGTATGATACTCTAGCAAACCATGCGCAATTATATGTCTTCTTGTAATCCCAGAGTCTGGAGATGGTGTATAAACACGAGCAAGCAAGCAGGCAGGTCCCGACGGGAAACAGTAATGCATCTGTGTTGAGGGGGGAAACGAGGCCGAGTTTGTAGAACAGCTTTGAGAGTGACTTCGATCCACTGAGGGTGCTCTGGCCACGCATTGGGGGTGGATGCCTGCCCAACTGCGCAATAATTATCTACTGGTGAGAGTATACATACTGTGTTGTCTGCCTTCATGGTATATGTGCAAATGATATAAAAGGGCTGATTTTGAATGGCGGAGGATATGAATTGTATGTTTATTTCATGGAGACTGTAGGTGGTAATATATTTCTGGGTTGGAGTTCAGTTTCATGCTCTTATATTCAAGCTCCTGTCATTAGTGTGACAGCAGTGTGATTGCATAGGTGTCTTTCCATATTTGACGATATGTAGGGTACACGGTGATATATTGATGGGTCACAGGTCGGTTTCACGTTTTAATATTCAAGCTCCTGTCCTCGTTGGGAGAGAAGTGTGATTGAGTAAAAGTCTTTCTGTGTTTGAAGATATGTAAGGGCACTTTGCAGGGTTTCATTGTCGGTGCAATATGGCGATCTGTGTAAAATAGTTTTTACCTCTGATAGTCTCATCTGCAGAAAGAAAGAAAAGGTGGATGGTGCTTTGATACCCGTGGCATCAGTAATTTGATGGGTAAATTCGATAAGAGCCAATCATAATGCTCTATTCATTCAGAAGACATCCTTTATGCTGGCATAAAGGAGTCTCTTCATAGTGTAGGGAACATTTGTGTATGTGTTGAAAGCAGCAAGGGTAACAGGTGATGGAGGGGATGCCACGTTAGGACCGCTAGGGAGAGTGCATTGCATGTTATTCTGCGCTACTTTCGTAAACAGTTTCTGTTAGGGCAAGAATTTTCGTGCATACAAGCTGAGACATCAAGAAAACTCCTACAAAAATGCACATTAAGTATTTCTGGGACACTGTGCAATTTACTAAAGTTGGATTTGGTTGTTATTTTAGATAGCCATGTGGCTTCAGTATAACATTGAGAATGTTGGTAGATGCACTTGGGATGGTATGTAGCCATGCACGGCGATGCATGAGCCACACGTCACACATGGTCCATTAGAATCACTAGGGAGAAAGCAGCTTGTGCTATTGTGGAATGGAGCTCTGCAGCATCGCTTGGCAATTAGCTCTTTGCCAGACTGCAGGTAGAGGGAGGATTCATGCCAGTAGCAGCGAACACACGCATGTGGGGCCCACCTCGGAGCATCTGCACTCTGTAAATATGTCGTCGCTCCCACCCAGTTGTGTTATCAATGGCGCCTTGATGAACATCTATTTCAACATGTATTTCTCAGGTACAAAGTATGAAATGGACGTCGCCACCTCATTCGTCTGGGACCCAAACGAACCATGTGTGTGGTTTGACAGCTGATGGCTGTGTCACTTCGTAGGGTTTTTGGTAGCCTCCTGTGCGGTCTAGTAGGCAGGGGGTGGCGCATACATTGTTTGCGTGTCTGTTGAATTACTTTGTGAGTGGGTCTGTGGGTTGTGCTATGCATTATTTGGACAGTTTATGAGTTGATTTCGTGTCTGCACATCTGTGTACTGCATTATTTAGGGGGAGTTTGCATGTCTGTACTGAAATTATTTCGGTAATTTAGGAGTTGTTTGCATGTCTGCAGAGCATTATTTAGGAGTAGTTTACAGATTTTGGGCTGTGTGGCGTGACCCCAAGCATGTCAGAGTATATGTTTTGTATCAGGTTGATAAATATACTCAATCCCTAAATAAATTGTTCCAAAATAAATAAAGTACACTCCTTCCTTACTCTCTCCAGCAGCCCAGCGCAGGGTGAGTCGTTTTCGCGCCATTGTCCCCCTCCAGTCCACCATCTTGGATTATGTCACAGGAGGGATGACAGCAACCTCTGGTGGCAGTACTGTGTACTAGGTCAGTTGGACTCTAGGTCATGTGTTGGAGACTCTATCTGCAGGACAAAGACATGTCCATTACAGGCACAGTCCATTTCGTCCCACCATCTTGGGTTACATCACAGAATGTATGACAGTGCCGTTTGGTGGTGATACTGTGAACTAGGTCACTTGGGCCTCTTGGTAAAGACACTCTTTCCCACCTTCTTGAATAATGACATCTTGGATGACAGCACCCTCTGGCAATGGTACAGTGTACTAGGTTAGTTAGACTTGAAACCCTGTGTCGACCACACTGTTTCCCACCATTTCCCCTCATTATATTGGATTACGTCACAGGAGGGATGACAGCACGTAGTGTGTACTACGTCAGTTGGAGTCTGGATCCTTGTTGTTTAGATAAAATAGTGCATGCAAAATAGTAAAGACTTATGTCCAGCACAGGTCAAGTCCTATGCCCACCAATCCATAGGACGAGGTGGCAGTTGAGTGACTTAGGTTAGTGGTGGTAGTTCAATTGAACAATTTTTCCGCCATTTTCTTAGTTTACAAGAGATAAGCGTGGTGTGATGCATTATCCTATTGGTATTTGAACTTCATGCCATTTTTCTAGGGGAAGGAGGGGGGTTAGGTTAATGGAGGTAGCCCAATTGACCTATGTTCCCACCTCCAAATTCAAACTTCCCGCCAAAATCCGCCATATTGGATGACATCATAGCCGCCATCTTGGATGACGTCATCGCCGCCATCTTGGATAACGGTACTTTGGGCCAGAAACGCCTTGCCTCAATACTCAGCTGTTCCAGTCTGGGGTGATTCTGGGTTGTGAAGGGGATACTCCTTGGTGGCTGTTTCTTTGCGCTGGTGGGAGGATTGGATGCATGAGGGGAAATGGTGTGGGAGATCTATTTGTGTACTAGGTGTGTCTGTGAAGACCTTGGTGAGACCGTCAGCATACTGAGCAAGGGAGTTTTTGTCATTACAGATATGCTGTCCACTGTCCTCTGATGGCAAGCCTGTGTGTGAGGGATTTTTTGGTGTGAAGGGGATGACAGCTGTCAAAGTGCAGGTTCTGTTGGTGGTTGGTGGATTTAATGAGGACAGAGGTACGGATGGCGCCATCAGAGAGTAGGAGGTCAACAGGTAGGAATGTGGCACGCTGAGTTGAGGAGGACCACGTGAAGCCGATGCTGAAGAAGATGTTGAGGTTGTGAAGAAACAAAGATAGGGTGTCTTCACACTGAGTCCAGATAATGAAGATATCATCATTGACCTATACCAGACTAGGAGTTTGGTGTTTTGGGAAGCTAGAGTTGTCTCCTCTAGATGGCCCATGAAAAGGTTGGCACAGGAGGATACCATGCGAGTGCCCATGGCTGTGCAGCGAATTTGTTTATATACCATTTCTTCAAATGAGAAGTAGTTGTGGGTTAGTATAAATTTAGTAAGGTATATGAGGAATGAGATAGTAGGTTTGAAGTTTGGATGACGTTGGGAAAGATCGTTTTCAATAGCAGTAAAACCACAGACATAAGGGATGTTGGCAGGAGGTGGTGTCAATAGTGATGAGTAGGGATCTGGGAGGTAAAGGGGTGGGGTAGTGGAGAATTGGTAAAGGAAGTGGTTTGTGTCTGATGTGGGAGGCTCGATTGTGGGCAATTGGTAGGAGGAGTTGTTCAATGATGGGTGAAAGTCTTTCAGCAGTGGCACAATAACGCAATGCGATTGATAGGTTTATGGATTTTGAGGAGCAGGTAAAAGGCGTGTGTGTGTGGTGTCATAGGGGAGAGAAGGTAAATGTATTGAAGGGAGATGTTCTGGGAAGCACCTAAGGCTTTAAGAAGGGATTGGATTTTGTCTCTGGGATGGGATCACTCTGGTAGAGTTTATAGGTGGAGGAGTCAGACAACTTTCAGAGGCCTCCCACTGGGTAGTTACTGAGATTTGTAACAACAGTGGTGGAATCTTTGTCTGCAAGTGGGCTGATTAGGTCAGAATTTGTTTTGAGGCTGTGTTCTTTTTGTACTGAAAGGTTGGTGATCTGAGGAAGGAACCTAGGCAAGGCTGGTGAAGCTAATTTGGAACTAAGGAATGTGGGTTGTTAGGTACGAGAGGGGAAGGATCATGGTTGGATGACGGTATTAAATGGAAGAGGTAGGATTCAGTGTTGTACTTAGAGTGGTTTTGGGTGGAAGAATAGGCAGCAAAGAAATGCTTCCATCACGGGGATCAGAAGAAGAAGAGGAAGTCTTTGACAAGTCCAACGTGGTTAAATTTGGGTGCAGGGCTAAAGGTGAGGCGTTCAGATAGGACTGAAACTTCTGTGGAGCTGAGGGTCTTATTGGAAAGGTTAACAACAGGAATGTTTTAGATCTGGATTTGGTAGGGAGTTTTGGAGGAAAAGGCATGTTGAAAAGGTCAGATGGGCAGGGTTTAGCTGCTATGAGGGGTCGACGAATAGGAGCACTGTCGGTACAGGAGGGGTTAGATAGTGGCGCCCCAAGGCAGCAGTAGCATGTCAGCATGTTGGATAACTTATGAAGGTTGTGTCTGGCATGGTCCTCCAGGTGCTGGAGAACAAGGGATTGAATTTCAGAGATGTGATGTATAGAGTATGGACTGCAGAGTAGCAGTATCTTGCAGAGGGAGCAGAGGTAGTTCTGGTGCCTGTGTCACAGAGATTTGTCTTTGCGGTACCTAGTTTGTGAGGCCCGACACCCTCCACCCAAAAATTTCCACCCCTTCTGTTCTATCATCCCCTCCCCATTCTCATCTCCCATTGTGATTATCTGCAGCCCTCTGCCAATGCATCCACCTGTCTTTCCCCACTCCTCTCCTCCTTTGCTCCTGTTTTCCCCACCTCCCTGTCCCACAAGCTCCTGACACTGTGCCTGTTGGCAGTCTAGTCCCTGTACACTCCAGTATACAGCATTCGTCTCTCTCCCCACCGGTACACTACTATCTCTTCTCCTTCACCGTCCCCTCCACACCACTGCTTGCATCCCACGTGATAGCTGCATTCCAGCCTGAGATTCTGGAGTTGACAGTTGTGTGTGAGTAAGATGTGCTTGCTTGTGTGTATGAATGGTGTGTGTGTGTGTGTCTCTCTCTTTCACTGATGAAGGCTGTGGCTGAAAGCTTTATGTACGTGTCTTTTAATTGTGTCTGTCTGCAACTTGACATGTTTTCTTTATGGTAAGTAGAAATCTGTCTTTCCCTTCATTTTTCAATCTGTAACTAATCATTGTATGGAACAACATATCCCACATGTTGTGATGAACTCTGCACTTCCGAACAGCTACTGATTTTTTTTAAAAAAAGAAACCTTGTCACAGAAGAAAGATTAGAAAACTTTTTATACGGCCAGGATCATTATGCAAGTATCAATCACTGAAGTCATTGTAGGTAGCAAAAGAATAGTAGATTACTTTAGTTTTGAAGATTCTGTGAAATTTCATTACTTTTGTGCCATCATGTGTTCATTCATTTATGACATTATGCACTAAATGGACTACTGAATGAACTCTGTAAAGTTAGTTGCATCAGCCCTTTCGTGGTGACATTGTTCGTCTGTTTGAACTCACATTTGTCCTTTTTACACTTAGAGACAAACTCTGTATTTCACAATGTGAATACATGAGTGAATTAAAAGGTTATCTCTTTGTTAAAATAACATAGTTATACTTATTCCAGGTTCGAGTTATGGCATTGCAAATTAGAATTTCCATGGCCGCGGGAGGAAACATCAGACTTCGATATTCAGAAGACACAGATTGGTGGTCTGAAAGGACACATTCGAGACCGCAGATGAAATATTAGTGAAGCGACATAATGCTACATCA
Source organism: Schistocerca piceifrons (assembly GCF_021461385.2). Classification (NCBI taxonomy): domain Eukaryota; kingdom Metazoa; phylum Arthropoda; class Insecta; order Orthoptera; family Acrididae; genus Schistocerca; species Schistocerca piceifrons. The sequence continues at coordinate 823,051,043 of NC_060141.1, forward strand.
ATGGTCTGGGCTGATTGCTGCGAAATACAGGGTGATTATAATTAAGGTTAACCTTTCAAACCGCTGTAAAAACGACGCCACTGGTCAGAATGACGTCAAATTGCAATGGAATATCATCGGAGAAGGGGGGAAACGTATGGCAGAAATAAATAAATAGTTACAAAATGTAGCAACAGATGACGCTGTAAGCATCATAATTTAATAGTGGTCGACTACAAATGACAAACGAATCATACAACATTGCCTAAGGTGTGCGTATGACGTTAAACTAACTGTACTACTCAGTGTGCATGGGTGTACAGGTGTGACACTGCTAATTACGTCAGCCCATCCACCACGGCAAGGTCATATCACATTAGATGGGAAAAATCGGATTTTAATTGTCCTGATGCCAAAAACCGCATAAAAAGCACCAATCAAAATCAAATCGGATTATTAATTTCCCTGTGACTAGCGCAAAACATGTTCAATATGCTGTCCACCATTTTCTGCAACAAGTTGAAATCGAGAAAAAACATGTTCCGCAACTAATCAGTGTTTCCGGGGTCACATTTAAAATGTATTGCGCAATGCGTGCCTTCAATGCAGTTAAGTTTGCATACGGAACACTGAAAACAAGATCTTTCAGATAGCCCAAAAGAAAGAAGCAACACGGATTAAGATCAGGTGATCGGGATGGCCTGTCTCATGTATATAAATTAATCTTTGCCGCTATTCGGCATATTTATTCCACACAGTCTTTCTTATATTATACTGTCCCCTTAATAGTGAGGCTGAGTGTCTAACTATAGTCGACCTATATATTTCTGAGGCTTGTTTACAATATTCTTCGAAAACATACTTATATCGGTTCTCTTTCACAGTTTTATACAGTAATCATATTTAAATTCCCGCTCCGCGCTTCTTGCCGCATTATTTTAGTCTCAGTCTGAGCAGCACAGACGACGTCACGCGACGTTCATATTTCAACTGTCTCTGATATGCACAGTAGCTCACTGTTATGTCAGTCTTTCCACACTACACTGTGCAACAGTTTGATACTTTGTCACTCGTGGTTAAACGTTTGGCTTGTTACATCAAGATCATCGGTAGAAGAGGAAATCATACATTTTAATATAGAAATAGCAAGGCAAATATATAACAAATAGTACAATAAATACAATTCGTTTTTTACGCACAAAATAAATGCTGCTTGTTTTTACAATATGTATACTGATGTCATCCATTAACGATTTTAATGACTTTGCAAACTGTCCATCATACGCAAGTTTGCCAAGTGACCAGACACACTTAAAATCGTTCTAAGGTCAGTGTTTATGAAGTTAACTGTTTATTTGACATCGTTGTTAAGGTAGTCTTTTCTCATAATCAATGAGCATTCCATGCTTTACGTACAGTGTTTTCTATAGGATAGACCTTTTTTGCAGAATAACTCACCCACATAACGATATCCATCTGGCAGCCTTCGTGGTGGCGATTCATTTGGAGACAAGTGCCGTTTAACACAATTGCTCTTTGCCGAACTGTGCGGAAGAGTGATAGAATTCCTGCGTCTACCCCTCTTTTTGTATGCGTTACTTGGCAGGTGAGTTGTCGTCGCGTTTCTGAGAACATTTCGCCCTCCTCTCACACCGGTAGTATTCACTCATTTATATTTGTTTTTTGCACATTTATTACCACTTATTACCTTCTTTTGCAGTATCAGCACATCCTTGCAGCCTGCCGAATGACCCCATAGCTATAATCCATACAAAATGTGGCTATGGAACAAAGTATAGTAGACAGTTATCAGAAACTGGTCTGTAATCTCTTTTGTTAATCTTCATAGGAGGTATATTACACTAGAGGATTTCTTGCATACACGCACAGTGTGTCCATTCCATGAGAGTTGGTGGTCTATTGTGAAGCTTAACAGTTTCACAGATTCTATATGGTCAGAGTACGTGTTTTTTTCCAAGGCTGCATATCATACGCTGAATTTTTTCTTCGTTTACTTTCATCTTGTTGGCGATGAACCATTTTTTAGAGTTTTCGAACTGTACATCAGACTTCATGACTGCTTGGGCAGAATTTTCCTCTTTGGCAATAAGAGTGGTGTCGTCCGCAAATTGTAGTGTCTCACCAACTTCTCTTAGATCATTTACAAAAGTGAGGAAGAGGAGTGGGGTTATGACCGAACCTTGTGGCACGCCGTGTTATACCTTCTTTTCCTGGGATGTTGCTCCTTCGATTGAAACAATTTGCCTTCTGTTTTCCAAGTACGGTAAGACTGACGTGTACCTCCCACACCATAGCACTTTAGTTTTTTGAGCAAGATCTTGTGAGGGATGCAGTCGAAAGCTTTGCTTAAATCGCACAGTGTGAGTGCTACAAACTCTCTCTCCTCGAATGCCTGCATTACTTTTCTTAATAAGCCTAATGATCCAGTGGTACAGGACTTTTCCTTCCGGAAGCCGTGCTGTGCATCTTTGAAGAGATTGTTTTCTTCAAAATAATTTAGAGTCTGATCTTTCATGATGGATGCAATCACTTTTGCTAGTATAGGGGTGACTGATATTGGCCTAAAACTTGACACATTATCTGGGTTTTCTTTTTTGTAAACTGATACTGTCCTTGCAAGTTTCAACAAATCTGGGAAAACTCCTGCAAATAGGCAGTTGTTTATAGCTGTTCCTAATGGCTGTGCTATTTCTCCAATAGTTTTCTTTAGGAGAGTACAGAACATCCCGTAGATATCTTGACTCTCCAAAGTTTTGTAAGATTTTTCTATTTTCACTACGTCATTTGCATGTACTTTTTTCCATGTTTCAAATTTACTGTGAGTTTTATTTGGTAAGTAAACAGCAGGATCTATAACCGAGTCTAGGACTTCGGCAAAAGTGTTTTCTATAACTTTGATAAAGTAGTCATTGGAGTCATCAGGACTGCAGGCATTAGAAGAGGAAGTAGGCTTCTTCCTATGTTTATTTACTAGAGTCCAGGCTGCTTTGTACGGATTATAGGCTTCTCTTATGAATCTATCATTCCCAGTCCTTTTAGCTTCTACTTTTTTTCTGTAAAATCTCTTGGCCTCTAAGCTCTAAGTAATTGCTGCGTAACAATTGTTTACTGTTTGGATCTGTGGCTGCTTTGGCAGAGTCATTCCACATTAGGATAATGTTTTTTATATTTGCTATCTCAGGTGTGTACCATGTTTTTGAATTTACTATTTTCTGTTTTCTTTGCGCTTTACCTGTGTGGTTTTTCATTGGTATCAGTGGAACATCTTATCAAAGTTGGTTTTTACTGTCTGGAAAAGAACATTTAAAGCATCATTGCGTTTTGCTTCTGTAATTAATTGCTGCCAGTTTATACTGGACAGTGAGGCATTGAAAGTGTCTAGTTTTTCTTTTGACAGTACTCTTCTGTGAAAAACATAATTTGATTGCCATGTTTCCAGAATGAGATTTTCACTCTGCAGCGGAGTGTGCGCTGATATGAAACTTCCTGACAGATTAAAACTGTGTGCCCGACCGAGACTCGAACTCGGGACCTTTGCCTTTCGCGGGAAAGTGCTCTACCATCTGAGCTACCGAAGCACGACTCACGCCCGGTACTCACAGCTTTACTTCTGCCAGTACCTCGTCTCCTACTTTCCAAACTTTACAGAAGCCATGTATTTGTCTGTTGGTTACCCAGAGTCTTCGTTTGTAGTTTCATGACTAATGCGTTGTGGTCTGCTATCACTGCATCAACTACATTTATTTTGTAACTCCAGGTATCTAAATTTGTAATAATGGTGTCGAGGCAGGCATCACCTCTAGTTGGAAGTATGTTTTCTACAAAAAGACCATAACTATTTACTGAATTCAAGAACGCTCTCTCTTTTGTATTATTTTCACCTATGTGTAAATTAAGATCGCCACACAGTGCAATTTTTGGTTTTAGGTGTGTTATGTGACGTAAACTACTTTCAAAGTTTGTGATAAGTTCTCAAAATTTCCATTTGGTGAACGGTACACTGAAACAATAATCATGTTTGTATCTACTAGTTCTAAGCCAGCCATATCTGAGCAGTAATGTCTCAGGTCCACATCCCTAATGTTGAGATTTTTATTGGCATACACAGACACGCCTCCATGAGTGGTGGTTTCTCGATACCACGAGCTCACCGTCTCTAGGTATTCTATGCATCTGTAATTTTCACCCTCTTCTTTGTCGAGCCAGTGCTCACATACACATATCACATCTGGCTTTACATCTTCTATAAATACGTGTAACAGATCACGTTTTGTTCGTAGACATTGAAAATTTACACTAGCTGAAACTACGGGTACATTTATTTTGATTCCAGCTTTGTTGATCTGCAGTTGCAATAGTAGGCTGTATCCTACTGCTGCCTTGAATGTTCTCCGTAATGAAAAACGCGGTAATACTACATTCTTAGGCGTTATAGAACTGTTCATTATTTTTTCCTTTAGTTCGAAGTCAACACCAATTTTGAAACTGCTGTTTAGACCTAGTTTTCTACTTCAAAATTATGGAACTCAGGAAGGTTTTACATAGAAAACTGATTTCATTTTCAGTTGTTGTGCTGTTTTTAACTTTGCTCAGATGAAACCAAACCTTTTTTTTCTCCGTACAGTTCTTCTTGTTTTTCGCCTGTGCCTATTATGCTTGTTTGCCTGTTTCTAACACTGAAATTTCTAGCTGGTGGTGTAGCAGATATTTGAAAAAAGGGTATTTCGGGGTTTTCATTTTGTCTAGAGCTCTGAGGTGTGGTTTTATAAGGCTGTTTGTACTCTATAGATGGATTTATTTGATTAGTAGTCATGGGTGGATTGTTTGGGCCATAAAAGCATACTTTCTTTCCTTTTTTGTGACGAACTTGTTGCCAGTCAGTCTCGATATCATATGAATGTTCGTTCACTGGAGATTTCTCGGTGTTTGCTACAATGTTTTTATTGTTTGTTTTATGTTGCATTATTTCGCTGATGCTCCGTGAGTTTCTAGACTCACTCAGTGTTTCGCCTGTAACTTCATTTTCCGTATGCAGCGTTTTCTTGTTGTGTATTTTTCCGCTGTGTATTGCAGTAGAGGCTAATTGGGATTTATGCCTTTCTAAACTACAAATTACGTCATTTATCAAGGGTTCACCGAGTGTCTCTGCAGTTTGTTCCTTTTCTGAGCACATTAACTGCTTGTTTTCTTTATTTTGGCTGGATATTCCTGGGTTATAAGCAAATTTTAATTGGTCTTTTCTAAACCTAGGATTTGTAGCATATTGTATATTATCGAGTTTTTCTTTTGTTTGAGCATAGTCTTTTGTGAGTTTGTTCACTAGTTTTAATATTGTTTCCACTGATTTACTTAAATTTACACACTGCTCCGCATTTTTTACCTTGTTGGATTGTGTGAATAATATATTTCGTGCGAAACGGCGGCAAAGTGCATCATGTGGAATATGGTAGACCTCTCTGGTGCTATTGTACGCTCCGAGTTTTACGTATATAATTGAATGTTCCTTGGGTGTTGCGTTCAATCTATTTTACCAGGAAGTGCAAATATAGTTAGTGGCACTAAATGTGTTTTACTCACTATTACTTATTCACCTGTGTCGACTCTAACAGGTTATGGGCCCAGCGATGCATTTGGAATAAGTATATACGTAATGTAATAGTTAGGAAGTATTGGAAAAGTTCCACGTAGTGCACTTGCGTGAAGTACGAGTTATCCTTACAAGACGAACGCAACTCTTTTGCATTATTCTTCGGTATTATTCTTTTCGTCAAGAAAGATCAAGCCGCGCAACTCATGAGCTCAAGTGCATATCTATGAATCAAATACTATAGTTCAGGTAAAAATTAAAATTGCTCTAAATACAGCTACAAGATACAGCACTTAATGTGTTTGTGTGTCATAACCTACTTTCCAATGTTGTGTCATGAATTCGTTCATGTACATCATTTGTCACTTACCTGCTTGTCTCTTAATGACTTTGTTTATGCTTTTATATGAGACTTGAGTAAATCTCTATGATGGTATAATCCAACTATTTTGTTTATTCTAGAATTTTGTAAAAAATACGATCCAGCATGTGGAATGCGAACAATGACATATGGACCTTCATAAAGAAGCGATCATTTAGCGTTACGTCGCTTCAATGCACAAGATTTTGGGTGAGTACGCAAAAGTACTTGCATGTCTATTGTAAATTCCTGAGTTCGTTTTATAGTTTTCTCAAATTCGTTTTTTCTCATTCTGGCGTTATTTGCTGGTTGGTTGGTTTGTGGGGTTGAAGGGACCAGACTACAAAGGCCATCGGCCCGCGTTATTTGCTACGGTAATTAATACATCTCGTATCTTGTGTCGTAGGATTTCGGTTGTCCAGGAATCTTCGGAAGGAGATCACACCATTCGTTACTTTCCTTTACATCTAACATAATTTCTGTAGGTGCATAATTAGAGTCATATGTTGGCAAATTACTGTAAACGTCCTCAAAAAGAAACAAATAGTTCAGCCACTTGGAATGATTCCCTGATATTTATGTTCGCATAAAACGGTTTAGTTCCCTGAATACCCTTTCACACGGATTAGATTGAGGGCTAAAGCTTGAGGTAAGGATAATTTTACGTCATTATCTTTCAAAAACGTCCTCCACTTACAACCTGTGTAATATGTTGCATTGTCCGAAAGGATGGCGACAGGTTCGCCATAATCTCTACTAACCCGCTTTACGGTTGTGTTGGTGGTCGCGTATTTTACGGCATATAGTTTCAAATGTTTTTAGGAAAGCTCATAGAGAGCGAGTACATACCTGACAACGCCTCTACTTTTAGGATACGGTCCACCTATGCTTGTTGCTACGGTTTCTTTATGTTTACTGAGAACAATCGGAAGCCATTCTAGTTTACTGCTTAGATTCTCAGGCTTTGCCTTTTGACAAATAGTACATGTTTTGATAAGTTTGTGAATTTTCCTCCACATGTTTGTGAAATAACAGTAAGTAGTTAGATTCTGCATGCATTTCTTTGTGCCGTAATGCCTCCAAGTTAAATGTGTATGCCAGATTAGATTTGCTTCTGATTCTTGTCGAATACAGACTGTCTGAACGTCGACTGTAGAATAAAACCTCCTGATGTAGTTTATAATGCTTTCCAGTAGTATGGTCAGGGTTGTTTGCTACTGTCCATCTTACTTTGTTCACCTACTGTCAGCCATATACAGTGTTCACATATTCCTACACAAGTCTAGATAATATTGACGGCAGTGTTTGTACTGCATCAACATGATGAGATAATCATTCGTGTGTTCCAGATCATCTACGTCATGAGATAGTCCCTGAAATAGACTTGACGACGCGACTGCGGTTACATTGCCTTTACCTTTAATGTATACTATTTCGAAGGAGTCAATTGAGCGAGGTCATTCCCCATCGCGATAATCGTGGATGTACGTGTTTGCATGTCATTAAAAAGGTTAACGCGTAGTTGTCAGTGTATACCTTCACATGTCTTCCGAAAATAGAATAGTTACATTTCTTAAAAGCCCATATAATTCCCATGGTTTTAAACTCTATGATCTAAGCCCTGTGCATGATGCATCGCTTGCAATACAGAAATCTTCATTTCGATCAGGGTGACTCAAAAATATTTGAATTTACCAATGCTTCTCTTGTTCTGTTAAAATCTGGTGTACATTTTTTCGTCCAGATTCAAGCATGTGTCTTCTTTAAAAGTGTCAGCAAGTATTTGTTGTTGAGTAATTGATTTGACACGAAGCGTGTAAAAAAATGACGCTAGGCCCAGGAAAAGATTTTAATTGTTTTCTGGTACGCGGATAAGGAAAATTCTTAATTGTATCCGATTTACTGGGATCTGGTCTAATCCCTTCACAACTGATTGTGTGTCCCAAGTACTTACCTCATTACGCACAAACTTGGAGTTTTGTAGATTACAGCTTCTGCCAATTTACATAATGTCTTTTCTAAAATGTATGTGTGATCTTTCCATGGCTGTGTGGCTATAGGGATGCCATCAACGTACAACGTTACCTTTTCCAGTAATTCGGTGCCTAGACCAGTAATGAAAACTGTGGTGTCACCGCCAGACACCACACTTGCTAGGTGGTAGTTTTAAATCGGCCGCGGTCCATTAGTACATATCGGACCCGCGTGTCGCCACTGTGTGATCGCAGACCGAGTGCCACCACAAGGCAGGTCTCGAGATATGGACCAGCACTCGCCCCAGTTGTACGGACGACGTAGCTAGCGATGCACACTGACGAAGCCTCGCTCATTTGCAGAGCAGATAGTTAGAATAGCCTTCAGCTAAGTCAATGGCTACGACCTAGCAAGGCGCCATTAGTAACATTGCATGTATCTAAAGAGTCTCACTTGTATCGCCACAATCTCCAGATGTACCAAAAGGATGGATTAAAGTTAAGTATTCTAGAAACTACGTACTTATCTTTATAGCATTCATTACGTATCCTGTTTCAGACCTCAAGCCATCCTGTTTTAGCTTAGCGCGTGCCTTTCGGCTTCCTCTCATTGTGTCTAGGCTGTCTTGTCTAGACACAACAAAAACACCTGAACTTACAATGAGTCCGAATGTAGTACGTAAAATTGGTAAACGCAGTACCTTGACTCTTTGCTTAACGGTACTTGCCAAAACGAATTTTTTAAATCCACTGTTGAAAAGTACTTTACCCCTAAAAATTTCTGCAATTGTTCTTCGAGATTTTCTGGTTTCGTGCGAACTGGCACGATGCTTTTGTTGATCGCTCGCGCATCCAGAACGAAGCATATATTTCCGTTTGGTTTGATTACATTTAATAATGAACTGCAATAAGGTGATACTGATGGTTCTATTATGTTCCACTTAATCATTTGCTTGATTTCTTCACGCACCGCAGGCTGCTTGGGCAGAGGAATCTTGTGTTATAACAAAAGATTTCGTGAGGCTTAACTTCCGTGCTATGTACATACGTATTGATCACACCTGGTTTCTTTGTAAATACGTAGACGTACTTTAGCAGTAGTTTGTGTAGTATTTCTTGTTGTTGCTTGTTAATAGCTATATGGTTCAAATGGCTCTGAGCACTGTGGGACTTAACATCTATGGTCATCATTCCCCTGCAATTTAGAACTACTTAAACCTCACTAACCTAAGGACATCACACATATCCATGCCCGAGGCAGGATTCGAACCTGCGACTGTAGCGGTCATGTGGTTCCAGACTGAAGCGCCTAGAACCGCTCGGCCACACCGGCCGGCTAATAGCTATAGTTTTATCTATTTTATCATTAATTAGGAACAGTGGGTCTTCCACTTCATGATCAAAACAGGTTCGTTCTAGCAGTGTCATCTTGTCCTCATACTAACTTGATCTTGTATCCCGAACAGTGTTTAATGTGGTCCAATGTCTGCTTATCCAGACTGATGTCGATCTGGGTGCCGTTGTACTTAATAAAACATTTACCTTTTGGGAAGTCAATTAACTGTCCTTTCTTAATAAACCTACGCCAATCAGGCAATTTATGACTGGGTTTTCTACAACAAGGAACGGTCATTCTATTTCCTACTTCCATAGTCACAAATATTTACTTACTTACCCTCTCTGATTTTCATCCAACCGCCGTCAAGATTTGGCGTTTTTGAGCTGGAAATTCAGGTATCGATGCTAATCCAAACATTTGTTTATAAAAATTGTGAGGTACGGCGCTAATCGCCGCTCCCGCATCAGTCATAACACTCGTCGGTATGCCACCTACAGTGCCTTTGGTCGTTGGTGACACCATCTCTTTTACTGGTGATGGGCACTAAGTATTATCCTACGATCCTCAAGCTCGTCAGTTAAACTTGCGTGGTGAGTGCTCCTAAGGCAAAGTATGTGTGGCTTGTTTACATCCATAGCTATACTTGTGTTTGAGTACTGTTTTTCATTCGGTGCGTCAAACATGTCTGTTATTATATCAAATCATGTGATTTAACTCTGTAGGAGTTATGGGACAATAAAAATTCTGATTCTAATCATCGCCCCCCCCCCCCCCCCCCCGGGCATTCCTCAGTCACCACCTGGGGTTGAATTGTGACCTTATTCAGTTCGTAGAATGTGTGGTTGTTGGAGGAGGGACTTCACTCGACGCCTCCACAATATTTACAGTCGGATATCGCCTTCTCCGGTAACCGTTGTGTTCGTGCGCGTGGTGTCGTGTCTTGACTTGTCCTATTATTGTTGCTTGGTTGATCAGGATTCATTAAATTACTGTCTTGCTGCGTAACACCTATTTGTGTTTGCCAGTGACTTTACTGGTTACTAAGGTATGAAAAGCCAACATGTCCATAATTGTTTCCGTAATACTGTGGTTGCGGATTATTTTGAACGGTGAGTTTAGCTTGCTGTGTTGACTGTGATTGTGATTATTTCCACATTGATTGTTATTTTTCCCGGCTTTTCGTTTTCTGTTTGGATTGCCTCCATTTCAAAACATGCCATTGTTACTGTACACCTTTAGATATGATTGCATGATCTGCTGTGCCAGGAAGTTGACATTATTCTGCGCTTGTGGATTAGATTGACTAATCTGCGCCGTTTGCATTTCTGACTGAGGCATGCCGTAACTGTTACTCCGAGCACTCTGCATGTTTTCATTAATGATATCAAGTGAATCTAAGACCGAAAGAAATTGTTCTACATCATTATCTGGTACTTGTATTAACTTTCCCTTATGTGGAATGGTCATCGTGTTTGTAACACATGGATTACGCCTCGCGAAGACACGGGATCATCCTAGTAACGTACCATGGTCAAATATTTCTCAAAGTAGTGTCGAAGATTACCTTCCGGTGAACTGGACGGTTCTGGTTCGAACACCATTTTTCGAACCCTCTCCTGAAGCTCAGCTGATCAGAATTTGTTCAGAAAAGCTCGCTCGAGTTGTTCATAACATGTACAAAGATCGGCAAAGTTCCAAGTCCACATGGCTGCTTCACGGTGTATGAATTGGATGACATAACACATCTTTTGCCTACCTGTCCATGCACTGGGAAAAGCGTGTCTAAAAGCTTTCAGAAAAACAATCGTGTGGACTATTCTTTTTTCATGGCTGAAGACTTGGAATTGTCTGTATTTTAATAAACTCTCATCCTGTAACATTTCAGTTAATGCATTTCCTGTCCCTGATTTAAAATATGCTTGTTTCCCATATACATTGGAGACGGTATGTTACTTGTATTACTGCTGTATGACGGCAATACATGTTCGTAATCGCATGACTGTTTATACACGCGTCTGTCGGCTTGTGGTGGAAAATGTAGAGTGTATGTATCCCTGTTCAAAGTTTCTTTAACTGTATCATCACAATCGTAGGCAAATTTTGTTGTAAACAGCTTTCAAAATGCTTATCCTTTTTCTCCAGTCAAGTGTCAAAATCATTGTTAACTAAATTGATTTTACCTGCCTTACAAAGCAGGAAAGTGCCGACATTTCTAGCACCGCCCAGGTACAGCGAGGAACTGCACAAAGCGCAGGGAATTGGCGCAGGGAGGCGTGTGACAGAAGCCAGCGTTCTTAAGAAGATGTTTTTCTCGACAGTGATGACATTCCTTATAAATCACGGGCGCCGGCAGATTTTGAGACGGAGCCCAAACATGAGTCTGTCCAGGGCTCACGCAGAGAGAGAGCGGTTACAAAGAAGTGTTGTGTAGCTGCTCTCCCAACAGCCTCGGAATGCAGGAGAACATCTTAAGGATGAGAAATCGTGAGAAAGATGCCAATTCATGAGACACACACCATCCCACGCCAGATAGGAAATTCCCATCCTGCACGGAGAGGCGTGGCGATGAAAGGGCGATCTGTCATTGGGCTGTATTAAAAATTTCGTCCGCCAGTGACAACATAGAAGGAAAGAATATTTTGAAGAGGAGTTGAGCTGAGAGATGAAGGAGAAGAGAGAGCACATGGACGTTCTTCCACCGATCGCCAACATCCACCTTCTGACACCGTGGTAGCACAGCTTTGGACAGACGACCAACAACTGTCAGGCAAAGCGGAGATCGTACCTGGGACCCGCCGCAACGCTGCAATTCCTGATGGGGGCAAATAACGAAGGATGGTGAGACAATTCGTTCCTTCCTCCTTCCCCTTAATAACTGAGTCGTGTCCATGTCCAGTCAAATCGGCCCTGAGATTTGTAAATTTGTTTTGTGTAAACAGCACAAAAATAAATATATTTCTTTCATGGCTTGATCATACAAGCGCTCTTTTGCATTCATACATGAACCCCTTAGTATCATACCGTTTGTGCTTGATTTTATTTAATTATTGATATAAATTAATTGTTGGCCCCTAACACGGGGCAGTCTCATCAGTTATCTGCTCGTCATTTTACTTCTTACAGCAGCGAGAAGGATTCACAGTTCACTACATTTTTCTCAACATGGGGTGACCTCATTGGTAATGTTCACGGTATCTGATGACACAAAATAATTTTTCGAGTTAACTACATTTATGGCGCCCAACGTGGGGCTTCGATTTGACTTCATTCTCACGTTGTTGTTAGTGTGAGGACTTCTAAGTTTCGAGACACGACTCAGGAAGAATCCCCATTCCATTATTAGCATATAGAAATCTCATTGTGTGAGTTGTCTGGCATACAGATGGTGTCTTCGTGTGTGCTAAGTGCATTGCAAATGAGCATATAAAGTAACTATAGTGGTAGCTAGTGTAGTCAGTTTTGGACCCGCCAGGTTAGCCGAGAGCGCTAATGCGCTGCTTCCTGGACTCGGGTAGGCGCACCGGCCCCGGATCGAATCTGCTCAGCGGATTACCGACGTCGGTCGATGTGCCGGCAAGCCTGGTTGTGGTTTTTAAGCGGTTTTCCACATGCCGCTAGGTGAATACCGGGCTAGTCCCCGTGTTCTGCCTCAGTTATCCGACTCGCAGACATCTGAACACGTTCGTACTATTCCATGAATTACACTAGACGCAGACAGCAGGGGTACACTAATTCCGTTCCGGGGTGTACGGGGTGGCAGCAGGAAGGGCATCCGGCCACCCCTTTCCACTAACCTTGCCAAATCCGTTCCTAACAATGCCGACCCTGCGTCAGCGCGGGACATGGCACCAGTGAAAGAAAGAAAGAAAGTGTAGTCAGTTTTGGTTCCCACATCCTCCTCGTATTTTTTGATGTAGTTTCAGAATGTGTAGTTTGTTGTTGTGAATATTTTGTTCCACGATTTCCATTGTTCTGTTCGCTGTTACCAGCGTTGCCATCAGCGTTGTACTGTGTCTGTTCGTTTTGTGGTGTGCTTTAAAGTTTTAATATTGTTCTGTGCAACTGAGGTCTGGGAGACTGATAAATATGCAACCAGTTAAGCCAGTTGAGGAAAGTTCAGGGGCGAGCGAGGAAACACAAGACATGTTTATGGGGGATACGCAAAGCCAGAGTCCACTGGAACGAATTCTCGCGATGTTGGAAAACCATACACCACAGTTAACAGCCATAGGGGAGCAGAATAAAACACGGTTTGAAAGACTGGAAACTGAACTAAAATTTTGCAATTAAAAGCTTTATCGGCAGATCCCTGAACTTAGGCACGAATTGGAGACCGAAACCGAAAAGATACTGACGGAGACCACCAACAACCTAAACGAGATGAGAAAGGAATGTGAAACGAAGGTTGTCAGCTTAGAAACACCGGTAAACGCGAAGATGACTGATATCCCTGTGCATGTAGATGAGGAAACTAAATCATCCATGAAAACACAAACACGAGTGTCAGCCCTCGAACAAGAAGTGTCTGCAATGCGATAAGGTAATGTCCTTGTAACGCAGGTCACGCCTACGCATTTGCAGGCTGCACTACCGATGCATGGGGTGGAGATACCACCGCCCAAGTTCGGCCGAAGGCATACCTAAGGAAATCTGCGTGCGAAAGGAGAGGTGGAATGTGACGCTTTACTCGTTGCACGCCAGACGCTCGATCAGGAGGAGGCTGCCTGGTTTGACGTTACTATCTGCGGAGAGAGTAGTCACTAGGATTTCTGCACTAAGTTTCTGGCAACGTACTGGAACCTGGTCGCACAGGCGAGCGCAAAGATGAATAAATATCGGGGACAGTATGCGCCACAGTCACGCCAATCCATGGCAACCTATGCTGCTCACTTTGTTGTTCTGGCGGGATACTTCGAATGCAAAATTTCGGATGAGGAATGGAGCAGGGCGATACGCTCACATATTCCTGCTCATGCTCTTTCTGACATGAAATAACACTACTTTCGGTCCAAGTTACACCTGTTAGAAGGAAACAATAAGTTGCTTCAATTAAACTATTGTGTCTAAGAGAGTTTTTTTGTGGATAATTATATTAAATATAGAAAAAATTTTAGAGAACAATATCAGGAACAACATTTTCCTTCTGCTTATTTGATGTAAGTATAAATCTAAAGACGAATTCTTTTTGTTTCAAATGATCTATAACATGTATTTTCAGCACTGCAGATTCTTAAATATTAACTAAGGAGATAATTAAACTCACATGTTAAGTGGTAATTTGCTTGTGTCAAGAGTTGGTTCATGAGACACTAAAGAAAGAAACAATTTTTTTAAGAATGATGTACTAAAATTTTAGCACTTAACAAACCAGTCACTAATGAGATACAAGAATGGTCACCTGTCTCTAAGAAATTAAGATACAAGCATCACCAGGAAAAGTCATGTTGACCATCTTTTGGGCTGTCTGGGGTGCCATCTTTTGTGATTATTCTGAATATGAGCATACAATAAACAATACCTGTTACTCAGACATGCTGATCAATAAAGTAAAGCCAACAATGAGAGGAAAACATGGCAAATCTCAAAGAAAAGATATGATATTGCTACACAGCAATGTTAGCCCTCACACTACCCTGCTGACTCGACAAACCATTGACAAAGTCGGTTGGTGGGTTATTCTCCATATGGTCCAGATTTGGCTCCCACAGATTTTCATTCCTTTGGTCACTCAGTGATGCATTATGCAAAAAACGTCCACCAACAACATTTCTTTGTATGAGGTTTCTTCTTGGGACAAGGGATTGTATTGAGAAGTAGTAAAAGTCTCAGTCTGTGAAAACACACAGTTTTTTGCCACATCCATTTGTAAGTTTCTCTCTAATTATCAAATGTCCCTCATATAACAAAGCAATATAGTTTAAAAATAAATTTTTGGCATTTTATTTTTATGTAACTTTTCTTTATACATGAAGATAAATTATGTGATATATACAACATAATATGAACGATTAACATGACCAAACTATTGTTAACTGTTGTGTCTTCTAATACCTTTCAGACACACTTTGTAAATAACTGCTTTGCACAAACAACTTTCATAGTTCAGTATTTGTTTCATTATTTCTGACATTGTAGACAACACTTTCTTGTATAGTGTTGGTGTGTTGTTGCATTAAAACATAATATCAAGATGGGTGCAAATAGACGAAAGTCTGAATATGAAAAACATAACACACATTCAATACATGGTGTCCCAGAAGGAAAAATTCATAGTCCGTCAGAAGGCAGATACAGTCATTTGAAGCAATAATATTCATTTACTTATATGTTGTCTCTTTTCTGACTGGTTTCTGAAACAGAACACAGAAAAGTGTTTATATACTGTTATATCACTTTTTGCCATTTTAACACAACATATCATATGTCAAATAATGGAAAATCCAAGAATATTTGTGACAATATTTTTGTTATGCCTATCTGAGACTCAGCATCTCCGCTATATGGTGAGCACCAATTTTCACAATATTATTACATATGTAAAAAATGCATCTTCAGTGTGGTGTATTACTGGAACAAATACCACACATTCATATAATTGATTCAGCTTGATGGATAATGATTCCACTACATTCAGCGTGGATGCTCAACTATGTCTGACCTCAAAGTAGTGAGTATGGAGAACATGGACATGGACTGTGGATAGGTAGCACTAGGGGAGAGAATGAGTTGGCTGAGAGGTGTGCCAAGAAAGTCTGTGCAGTTGGGATAAACACTGAGTCCAGGTGTGCAGTTGTCAACACACTACCTGTTAGCAGGAGATCCTGGTTTCAAATCCCCACCCAGCCCACATGTTCACTCATCACCGCTGATTCCACACAAGGTCCTGATGCAGCTGACATCAATAGCCCCTTCCCTTTCCTTTCCTTTCTTCCCCTCCCACCACCTTCAGTTTACATAATATATATCTGAGCTACGGATTCCATGTGGTGTCTATTCTTTTGGACATGTCCAAAAGAATGGACACTACACATTCATATAAATATTAAACTGCTTTTTTCCAAATATTTCCTTGGTTATGGTTAGGCTGTGACTCAAGAGTACAGCTTAAATTGCAGAAGATGAATATTTGTGACAAGCAATATTATATTATTCATCCAATTATTCCCCAAATATGTCACAATTTCTGAATGCGTAGTTAGGCATGGAACCAAGAGCACATCTTAAATTGCTGTGAGTGAAATGAATAGTAATGACATTTATATTCCAGTTTGTCACAAATATTTATGAATTTTTCATGACTTCTTAGGGTTCCTAAGCAAGACCCTAAGAGCACAGCTTAAATTTTGCAAATGAAATGAAGCAATGACGTTTATACTCCACATTGTAACAAACATGTGGCTGCTTATATCCAAATGTATCACTATTTCCAAAAGTGGAGTTAGTCAAGAACCTAAGAGATCAGCTTAGAATGTTGCAGTGACATTTACTTTGTTGCTTACAAACATTTAGTAGTTTACTTCCAAATTTGTTGAACTTGCCTGACTAGCTCACATTCCCTGAACTCTGACTGGCAGATAGAAACAAACTGAGCAGCTGTCATCTTGACATCAGTGCTTTGGAAGCTAATGTGCTGTATTTGGTGGATTTTGTATTTATTCTTGGGTACTATCGTACAAAAATATACTGTTTCAGTGATACACTGCATTAAATATCTCTCCAAAATCTCATGGTTATCATATGGTTTGTAGTTCTACAGTGCAGGAAGTCCAGTAACAGTATATAAAAACAGCAACTGGAACACAATGAACTCCCACCTTGCTGGTGATGTGTGGTTCCTATCTTAACGAATCCTGTGTGCTACAAATATCTGGTTTCAGAATGCCTTTGATGCGAAGAAAATAATGTGAATGAATAAGTAGTTAACTTTTCTGTTGTAAGTTGTGATGCCACATCCTACTCCAGAGGGGTGATGTATATGTTTTCTTACTGATGGTGACACTCTTGACCGAAAACTGTATAATAAGTTATCTTAGAGCAGAGCACAAATATTGTGTGGATTTGTTGTTTTATTTGGATGTGGTGAATCATGCTAAGGGATGTCATGTACATGCAAGAGAGGACAGTGACTGCAGTAATTCTGCGAGGGGCAGTAGTTGCACAGACAGTTAATGATATAAATGTTTATCAGCAATATAAGAGTTATAAGTTAAAACTAATGATCTTAATAAATTATTAAAGAGCAGCTAGATAACTAGACTTCAGTTTCTTTACAACAATTATAAAGCTGTCAGCAAAGAAGTCTACTGTAGCCTTTCAAGAATGCATGGTAGAAAAATACAAATAGATAATAAAGAAACAAAACTTCCTGGCAGATTAAAACTTTTTTAAGTAGTGTAGAGGAACTGGGTAACACAGGTGACTTTGATGGAACAGTCCACTGTTGTACTGCTGGTACATAGTATCAAAGAAAATTGGAAAATCCAGGATGGAATTATGAAAAGGAAAGTTGCCATTCACCACATAACTGACATGCTGAATCGCAGATAGGCACAACAAAAAGACTGTCACAAATAAAGCTTTCAGCCAGTAAGGCCTTCATCAAAAATAGATGACACACATACATACACTCACGCAAACACAACTCACACACATACACAACTGCAATCTCACGCAAATGATGCCACACTGCAAGCAGCACCACTAGTGCATTTACATGAGTGTTTGTGTGTGTGAGTTGTGTTTGCATGAGTGTTTGTTCTGTGTGTCTGTCATCTATTTTTGACTAAGGCCTTACTGTCTGAAAGCTTTGTTTGTGACAGTCTTTTTTTTTGCATAGTTGCATCAAAGAACATGATATTTTGGTGAACCATCGTCAGCTGCACTGTCGAACTGACATCCAGAAAGAAAGACATGACTGTATTGGTGGCTGTAGCTTGAAATGCCAGGCAGGTCCAACCAAACATTGTGTTTTGTCTTCTTAATCAAACAAATGCTGGTTCCCAAATCATACCGAGTGGTGATGCAATTTCAGTTCTGGAGAGGGGACTTAACATAGCTCCCCCCACTAAGATCACACTGGTCATGGATATTGTCAGTGCAGTAGAACATGTTGCACTGAGACTGCCACCTGAAGCATTTGAAGAAGTATGTCACGAAACTTGTCATATGCTGATGAGAACAGAGCCTATGAAAGAAGGTGGCCACTTGAGATCTGAGAGAGTGCCCAGAGATTATTTGTTATCCACTGCAAAAGACAACACTACACCTGTTCTCACCCAGAAGAACTACACTGAGAAGATGAAGAACCTGCTAGGTAATGATTCCTACATGAAAATCAATGCTGACCGCACCTCGAAGGGGGAGAAAAAGATGAGGGCACTTCCCAAGGGCTTGGATTTACTGGGGTGTGGATGCATGGTTATCTGGACATTATTATCACAAGGACCTGTACTGCCAACACTTTATGGACTCCCTAAGGTCCACTTATGTCCCATTGTCAGCAACATCAGGGCTCCTAAATATTTGCAGGGAAAGTACCTGAAGACACATGTACCCCTAATGTGGGTATCACATACACAATTCTGTGGATTCTGTGACCATCTCAACAACTTCAAGCTGAAGGACTAACAAGCTCTGACCTCTTTTTGCTTTTCACCAGGGTGCCTCTGCAAGAGTCACTTGAACTCATTGGCCAGAAATTTTATGGGAAGGGCAACAAACTTTTAAGCATGACTTCCACATATATTCAGTTTAATGGGAAATACTATAAGCTAACAGAGGAAGTCACAGTTGACAGCTCACTCACCACTCTGGTTGTGAATTTGTACGTGGAGAACTTCGATGAAGAATCCTGAAGTCATCCAACACTTTTGTCATCTGGGCTCATGGAAGAGACAAACCCCATGATTTCTTCACACATCTGAAGACTGTTCATCCCAACATCAAATTCACTATGGAGGCTGAGGCAGAAGAAAGATGACCATTCCATAACATCGTGGTTGAGAGAAGAGCTGATGGCACTGGAGCCAGTCTGTGTATCAGAAGAAAACACACATTGACCTGTACTTGGACAGAGACTGCCGCCACCATTGAATGCACCAGTACACAGGCTGTGCACCATCTCAGATACAGAGAGTCTTCCCCAGAACTGGAACACCTTAGAATTGTGTTTAAAAAAATGCATATTCAGTATGGCACATAAGGTGCACTTTCTGCTCCATCTCTATAGTACAATCTTGAGAGACAGACAAGGTCGTCACTGCCTTTTTACCATACACCAGCATGCCATCAGGAAAAATTGGGCACATGCTGAAAAAGCGCTGCCAAAGCCCATTGAATAAAATATCGAAGATAATCCCAATTTGCAGAAGGCTGTGGCATATCACATTCTGTGCGTGTGACGAGATGTTCACTAGACAAACAGTGCACACCCTGAAAGACCAATGCCAAGAACACCAATGGTACAATGATGTATGCTAACATGCCAGAAGTTCCAGAGTACCATATGCCCAAGAATCACATGATGGAATTTGAATATACCAGTGTTTTAGCAGACTTCCAAGTACTGGAACATTGTATTTAGAGAGGCCTTCAAAGTATACATCATGAACAACCTCAACAACTGGTTCAACAGCTACAACCTCAGCAAGGCTTTGGAACCAACACTGGGTCCAATTAAGAAGACACCCAGCAAACACAATGTTCTGGCAAACAGAGTAACTACCACAACCGGTGTGATCTGCCAAGCATCACTGGCATGTGATCACCTCCTTGGCTACTAACACAGGCCGTCAGGCATGGACCATGGTAGGGTATTAGTTGGCCAAGCATCCCCAGGAAGACAGTTCATCGGGGTACCTCATGATGGCGACATTTCAGACCCCTGAAATATCATGCCTGTTGTGCACTATGAACCTGCAGTCCACAGCTAACAAGTACACTAGTGAAGACTGAGAATAACAATAGGTGACTGTTTTATTGTGCACTGCTATAAGTTTTCTCTTTTTTGATGTTAGCAGTGTCGCACTGATGAGGAGAACAGTATGCCAGGTAGTTGACTGAAGGCACAATTTGGAGTGTGCCAGCATCGATATTAAATTTAGTAACAACTCTGTCCCTTTCTAACTACAAAAATAACACTGTGGCAAACTAATGTAATTTAAGTATGAGCAGCATAATGGCAAGAAGTGCTGATTTACAAGGATCACTCCATAAGTAGATGGACACTTAGCACTTGGAGATGAGACAAAACCAGGCAAACAGTAGGGATAAATATGACTGAAGAGTGTCTGAGCTTGTGTAGTACAAATAATATATGTTTAAAAGACAAAGATGTTATGAGGTAAAAGCCATAGGAAAGTTTAAAATTTCAAAGTACTCAGAATGTAATTCCACCTATATTGTTACTCACAGTAAGAAAAAACTGTAACACTATTATCAAAAGATAAGGCAGCTGAATTTTCTTTCTTTCTTTCTTTCTTCCCTTGGGAAAATTATATGTTCTATATATTATTTCTTGCAATAACATCTTTAAAGAAAATTGTTACAGCTTTCCTGCAATGCCATTAAAAGGCAGATACTGCAGTGATAAAGTAATATTAGGTGAAAAAATACAGCCACATTAAGACAATTATACTGTAGTGGATATTAGGGTTTAAATATTTAAGATATTAAGAAAATGTTTGTGTACATGTAAAGGCATATTCCTTTAACTAAAATAGGCATCACTACTATCATATTTTTAGTTATGATGAAACAATGAAATGGGCAAATGAGAGCACCTTGCCCCACTTGATTAGCCTTATTAGCTTTAAATTGTATTAGTAATTAGAAAGATTTATTGATAATATAGAAGACTTTCAACATCATAGGACCTTGACAAATGAATTAAAAAAGGTAATAATATTTATCATCAGATCATTACTCTGAGTAGAGAGATATGTGGTGCCAGATACCACTCCAGAGGAACAATGTGTATCCCTTGAGATCATTACCAATGAATCATACTTGTAAATGAAAACTGCAAAATAAGCTGTCGTCAAGGAGAGAACAAATATTGTGCTGATCTATTACTTTATTTTCATGTGATGGATCACGCCAAGAGACAATGCATGACATTGAGATGGGACAGTGATCCTAAAACTCTCTGAAGGGAAGAACCTATACAGACAAGAATATGGAAGTTCCGAATACTGCCGACTTACTTTGAAGAAGAGAAAAATCTTCAGAAAACAAAGTTTCAGGACACACACAGCATAAAATCGAAGGTAAAGTACATCTAACCTAAACATAACCTGTATGTGCATTTTTCAGGAAAATGAAAGATAAAACCCATTGAGGATACCACAACTGTGGTGAAACATGTTTGGGGTTAAAACAAATAAAAAATTTGTGTATCTGCAAAAAGGGAGACCCATCCTTAATTCACTACTTAAAGATAAATAAATTTGACAACAGCTTTGATGTAGTTTCAGACAAATTAAATCTTACATCCAGACTGATTTATTCTATGTGAAGACTTCATGTTGGACATGGATATTGATGGAAGTTTGATGTTGTCCAGTTAAAGATGTGTACAGTATGTTTATTAACAATATATATTGCAAAATGGAAAATCCAGAATAGAATGTAACAATATTATGAAAAGGATAGTTGCTACTCACCATATAGCAGAGAGGCTGAGTTGTAGATAGCCACAACAAAAAGACTGTCACACGATAAGCATTCTGCCTACAAGGCCTTTGTCAAAAGAGACAACAGACGCACAGACATAATCACACAAATGCAACTCATACACACCTGACCACAATCTCTGGCAGCTGAAACCAGACTGGCCACAGCCTTCATCAGCAAAAGAGAAATATACATTGTTCATACAAACAAGCAAGCACACCTCGTGCCAACTTTGGCAGCTTGGGCCAGAATTCAACTATCATGTGGGATGCAAGCAGAAATCTGGAGGGGATGAGGAAATGTAAGGGATAGTAGTGTACAGGTGGGTGCAGGGTGGGGGAGGGGGGAGGGAGGAGGGGGAAAGGAACGCTGTCTGGAAGAGTGTGCATGGATTATAATTCCAACAGGTGCACTGCATGTCAAGAGGGCATGGCAGGGAGATGTGGAAAAAGGAGTGATAGATTAGAGGAGTGTGGAAATATGGTCAGGTGTGTTGGCAGGGGGTGCCAAATAAAGAGAGCGGGAGATGAAAATGCGGAGGAGATGATAGAACAGAGGGGATGGAAACTGTTGGATGAAGGGTGTGGGTACAGCATGTTGCCATAGGTTGAGGCTGGGATTGTTACAGGAATGGAGAACATGTAGTGCATGCACAGTTCTGAAAAGTTGGTGGTGGAATGGAGGATCCAGCCTTTTGGATCCAAGCCATCTGAATTCTCCCTTTCACCATCAGCTTTTCTGGGCTGCACAGTTGGGCGATACCTTTACAATGAATTCTCACCTTCCATAAGTATCCCAGCCTCAACCTATGGGAAGGAAAGACTTTCCTTCTTATCCAGTCTAGTATATCTCCCCTGACCTGGAGTTCTGGGTGACTTTCCCAAACTGTACCCTTTTGCTACATGTCTCCAGTCCTTCACCCCTCATCCTTCCCCTTCAACTCTTCTGCTGGAAGAAGGAGCCACTGGCTCTGAAAACTTGCATAAGGGAAATCTTTTTTGTGTGTGTCTGTGTTCTCTTGTGACCACTTGGTGAGTAGATTTTTTCAGCTATCCCTTTACATTATGAGATGAGATTTAGATAGAGAAACCAGGCTAGTCAAAATAGAGTTACGAGAAGGAGTTACTGTTTACAATGTAGTTATCATCAAAGAAATAATAGGGATTACCAAGTAAATAGGGCTGATTTTGATTGAGGGAGATGAAAGATAGAGAAAATAAAGTGAGTCAGGAATTTTAAATAAGCAATGATATGTAGGCAAATCTTGATGACTCTGGGGATCAGTTGTATCAAGTAATGTTAGCAGTTGAACAGATGTTGATGAATTTGGTTTAATAAATTTGATGAATGATGTAGTTGTGTCTAATGTGTGAAGTAGATGTGGAAGGTGTTAATCATTTGCTTAGAGGGGAAGTTTATGTTATATATGAACCTGATGGCACAAATATTATTACTTTTGATGACAATGCTGAGGTTATTGATAAGATAGATTTTGATGTTTATGTTAGAAATAAGATGATTGATTTTGATGTTGATTTATGTAGAAATGATGTTGATTTTGACGCTAATGAAGAATACAATGCTATGATTTGTGGAGATAGTATGCTTTATGTTGAGATCAATGATGGTAATTCTAGCAGCAAAGCTGTTGGTCTTTGTGATATGATAGTGGATAGGGAAGTACATAAGAGTCAAATTATACCAGTTCACATAATTGAGATCTTGACAAATAGTGGTTATATGCTAGAGCAGAACAAATACATTGTTGATAAAATACTTGAAGTTATAGCTAGCCAGGTTAATAACACAGAAGTTAGTTGTGATGTGCATAGTGATATTCAGGTAGAAGATGAACACACACATTCTGATTTAAGTAACTGCAACATGGATAATAACATAAGCTAAAAATGTCAACACACTTACACTGCAGAAGATGATTAATCTGTTTAAGGTATTACTAAAATTAGTTGTAAGGTATCATTAGAAGCTTTACAGCTGACCACATCATATGAAACTTCTATAGGAACAGAATTAAATTTTCAAGAAGTTGAGAATGATTTATTAGCTAAGAATGAAATTCTTGATAATGAAGACATATTAGGTAGTTATTATATTAACATTCAGATTGGTAATTGGAAAGGAGTTTGTTTAATTGATACAGGTAGTCCAGTAAGTGGTATTTCAGGTAAATTGAGAATAAAACATACAGAGCATATACTGAATTTCAAACCACAGGTGTTAAAATCAAAGGAGCAACAGCAAATGAACACATATTGTTAGATTTGAATTGGATTATGTAAGTAAATGCTAGTTTTAGTTGGAAAAAGATGAAACTATTGTTTGTTGAACCAAGAATAAGTGACATTAAAGAAACAAAATTACATATCATGCTAAATGAAAATTGCAGTTATCAGAAAAGACGAGTAGAAATTATCAACCAAGGAAAATCCAGGATGGAATGTGACAATACGATATGAGAAGGAGAGTTGCTACTCACCATATAGAGGAGATGCTGAGTAGCAGACAGGCACAACAAAAAGATTTTCACACACAAAGCTTTCAGCCAATGGCCTTTGTCAGCAATAGACACACATACACACACACACACTCACCCAAACACAATGTGGGTTGTGTATTTAAACAATTTTTTAGAATGATAGCAGTGATCATGGTCTGGAAGTTCACTTACTTCAAAAGAAGTTAATGAACGGGAAAATTGAACATCAGAAAGCATGGAAGAGTTGTTGAATAAGTTTGATAGTGCTAGATTTTTCACCAGTTTAGGCTTGACTTCATTGTTTCATCAACTATATTTCTTTATAATGGCAATAATTTCAACACTGTGTTGTGCCTTTTGGCCTTAACATTTTTGTTGCTAAGTTTTAAAGAGCTTTGGACTATGTCTTGGGGAGAGAGCAACTGTCAAAATTAGTCATTTTTGTTGATCATATTCTAATAACTAGTAAAACATGGAAAGCACGTTTAGAACCATTGAGAAAAGTAGCATAGAAATTTAGAGAAGGGGGTATGACTCTGAAGCTGGAAAAATGTAGATTTGCTGTGAAACAATTGAAGTTTCTTGGTCACATTGTAAGTGAGGAGGGGATTCTGCCTGATAATGATAAGCTTGTGGCCTTTGCAGAATTCCCAAAGCCAAACCTAAAAAAAGGAATTCAGATCATTATATGGCTTATGTTATTTTGTAGGAAGTATGTTGAAACACTAGCAATTAATGCACCTTGTTTACATAACTTATTAAAGAAAAATAGCATTTGGGAGAGGACTAGCGACTGTCAAGCAGCTTTTAATGAAATTAAACCCAGTTATGCAGCAGTGAGATATTTCACAGACCAGATGTGTCTGTACCATTTCGACTGAATGTTCTCATTTTTAGACTAGAGAAGGTGTGATCTGTCATACTTGCTAAAAAACATTCAGCAACCTAGATTGCATGAAATATTTCTTTATTTAAGATAACCAGTTTTGTCAAACTTTACTGTTGTCTTCAGGTTTAAAAAGTTTTTAAGACGACAAAGTCTGTTGAAACTGGTTGACTTAAATATAGAAACATTTTATGTGATCAATGGCTGTTGAATGTTTTTCAGCTTCAGCATTTTATATCATGACAGATAGCAGTGATCATGGTCTGAAAGTTCACTTACTTCAAGAGAAGTTAATGAATGGGAAAATTGAACATCATTCTATAAGTTTTACTTGCAGAAACTTACAAAAACTTGAAAGAAATTACATCATTACAGAAAAGGAATTTTTAGCTATTGTAAGAGGATTCAAGAAATTTAGAAATTATTTAGTTCGGCAGAAAGTAATTGAATACGCAGACCACAAAGCCTTATGTTATATTCAAGAATGCAAATTATATCACAGTAGAATTATGAGATTATGAGTATATCTACACCAGTTGGATTACACAGTACAGTATATCAAAGGAGAACAGATAGTAATTATAGATGCATTATCTAGACCACTGATGCAGGGTGGAAGTGGGAATGAAAGTGAAGAAAGCGATAGAAATTTAAGACTATCTGCATTATCTAGACTGCTGGTGGAGATGGAAGTGAGAATGATGGAGAAGAAAGCAACAGAAATTTAAGAATAATGTACATTAAGGGAGAAAGATATTACTAAAATTTGTGAACGGCTAAGGAGAAATCAGAATTGTGATGATGAATGGAAGCTGGTAAAAAGTTATTTAGGAGAAAAGGGTTATGATAAAGTCAAACAGTACTCTCAGGTATGTAAAGGAATTTTATTTAGGAGACAAAATATAGAGTCACATAGCTGGAAAGTCTGCTGGTGAGAGCAACACATTGACACTATTATTAAATACATACACCAGAGGTTTGGTCGCTGTGACACTATAAAATGTATTCAGAAAATCCAGGAAAATGTCTATTTTAACAACATTGGTAGGAGAGTAAGGAAATGTTTGGGTTTTGCGACAGATGTCAGAGGGTGAAGTCTAAAACTCAAACACATAGAGTTTTAAAGCAAAACATCATAGCAAAAAACAAGCTAGAATTCAATGGAGTGGATTTATTTGGGCTGTCCATTCAAAAGAAAATTGTACTTATATATTTGTAATGGTTGTTATTTTTGAAACTAGTTAAGCTTTATACTTTGAAAAAGGGAGCTATTAAGAAGATTATTCATTATATTACTCAAGATTTCTTTAAAAAGATAGTTACTCCAAATCATATTTTGTCAAATAAAGGAAGCCAATTCATATTAAATGTCTGGAAAGATTTTATTTGAGATAGAAATATCACACACAAACTTATTTGTGTTTACTCACCTTCATGTAATCCAACTGAAAGGTACATGAAGGAAATTGGATGCTTTTGTAGAACATATTGAAGCAAAGATTACATTAATTGTTATTCATACAACAATCAGTAAGAAGTTGTTTTGTACAGTTTACAGCATTCTACAACTAATTTTCACCCTATGAATTATAGTAAGGCAAGAAACCTGCTAATTCATTAAACAAACTGATTAGATCTATTGTTTGCACAGAGTTGTCTGTAGACGAAAGATAAGGTGTGGTTAGGAAAAACATGCAAGTAAGAGAAACCAGAGGCATGATGGAAAATTGATAGCTACACAGTTTAGAGTAGGAGATTTGATACTAACAAAATGTTATGAGAAACCTAAGGCCATAAATAAAGAGACTAAATTTTTTTAACATTTATATAGGACCATTTGAAATTTCAGAACTTCCACATCCTAATGCTTACAGACTTATTTATCCTAAGTCTAGGAAACTATTTGGACTCAATAATATTACAGTATGGGAGTCATACTATCAGGGCTGATTCTAGAAGTCGGTCAAGGGGTGGAGAGGGAGGGGCTGATGGGGGGAGGGGGTTTGGGGGAATGGAATATTGCTTCACAAAAGGAGAGTTGAGTTCCTCCACCGACAAACTGGTAAAATTTTGTTTTGCTTAAAGTAGTTATTGGTAACTGTTTTGGAGGTCAGGGTAAAAAATGTGTATTAATAAATAATAAGGTGCCCAGTTTAAGTTAAATGATATTCATTGGTTTGGATAGTAAGCTATTTGCCACTCTTATTCTTTTGTTAAAATGTGTTTGAAATACATTACAGCCTATATTGCTTCATAATTATATACAAAAAAGATTGAATCTGTTGAGTCACTGATTTCTGAAGTGATTTTATCCAGTGTAATATGATACTCCACTGGGGTTGGGGGAGGAGGGAGGGAGGCCTATAGCCCTCATAGCGCACCTCCTCTTGCCACTGCCCCTGCATACCATCAGTAATGTGTTTGAAAATTGAAATTTATCACTAAAGGCGTACACACTCTTTGTGTACTATGTGTGTGCCTTACACAGGGTCCCAGCCATGTGAAATTTGTTCCTTTAGCTACACTTTATCAATGTCAGATCCACATACACATTCTCAGATACACACCTAATACTTAGCCACATACCTATGATTACATACATATACACTGGAATGATTTGACAATTTGTTTATTTCATCATGGAGAAGGTAGGCATCAGTTGATTTGAGATTATGTTGAATGTGAAGTTTACCACTAAGATATGCTCTGTATGTGTGAAAAAGTGTCAAGTTCAGATGCACATTGATGCAATGAATTATATTACTCTCATACAGTAGTGTTATACTCTCTATGAAGATATGAAGTTTATCATAGGCCTTCTAGCAGAATAGTATTATGTCAAGTCCAGGATTAACCAGAGGTTGTGTTGGAAAGTTAATATTAAAGACCAAATATCAGTATGATGTAACATTTTGGATTATCTAAAAAGTATTTATATTATGAGACTGAAGTTGCAGAAGAGATCAACATACACTCATTTGCTTCCATTAACTTTTCAATGTTCGAGTTGAACTTATATGTAGAAACTATGCATACATGAATAATTACCTCAGCTGTTTGTGACATAATTTATATAATATGTTTTCTTGTGATTGCTCTGAAAATAGTTGAATTAAGTGAATAATTGCAATAGATGAATTAAGTTAATTTTCTGAATCCAGAATGAGATTTTCATCCTGCAGCAGAGTGTGTGCTGGTATGAAACTTCCTGCCAGATTAAAACTGTGTGGCAGACCGAGACTCGAACTCGGGACCTTTGCCTTTCGCTGGCAAGTGCTCTACCAACTGAGCTACCCAAGCACGACTCACACCCCATCGTCTCAGCTTCAATTCCACCAGTACCTCATCTCCTCCGTTCCAAACTTTACAGAAGCTCTCCTGCACACCTTGCAGAACTAGCACACCTGAAAGAAAAGATATTGCGGAGAAATGGCTTAGCTACAGCCTGGGGGATGTTTCCAGAATGAGATTTTCACCCTGCAGTGGAGTGTGCACTGATATGAAACTTCCTGGTAGATTAAAACTGTATGCTGGACCGAGACTCTAACTTGGGACCTTTGCATTTCGCGGGCAAGTGCGCTACCAACTGAGCTAACCAAGCATCCATCTAAGAAGGGCAATGAGTATTTCTATAAAATCAGAAATTAATATCTCTAATAAAAAAATTAAAACCCCCATGGGACATAATAAAAAGAGAAACAGGTAAAATCCCCAGTGTAGAAAACACCACAGAAATTAAAACAAATGATACTGTTCAAGAAAATGTTGAAATAGTTACTGATATTTTTAACAACCACTTTTTGGCATCAGCAGCCCAAACCGCAGAAATATGTTCTGTTACTGAAGCTGTTTTATCCCTTCAGATTAGAATGTCTCCTGTCACAGTACACAAAATTGAGAATATAATTACGGAGATGAAAAGTAGGGATTCTGTTGGCATTGATGGTATCTCTTCAAGAATACTGAAAGTGTGCTGTAAGCCAATAAGCAAAGTACTGTGCCATATATTCAATGAATCTATCCAGCATGAGGTTGTTCCTGAGAGACTGAAGTATGCTATTATCAAAATTATCCTTCAAAAAGGTGATAAAACTGACGTGACCAACTATCGGTCTATCTCCCTTTTAACAACCTTTTCTAAAATTCTTGAGAAATTGGTTCACAAAAGACTTATTGACCACCTCATTCATTGTAAGGTATTAAACAGTAGCCAGTTTGGGTTTCAATAGGGAATATCAACAGAACAAGCTATTTTCTTCTTCACCCACCAAATCTTAGTCTTTTAATAATCTATTATCTCCCTTGGTATGTTCTGTGACCTTTCTAAGGCCTTTGATAGCGTTAAACATGAAATCTTCTTAGCAAATGGTGAATATTATGGTATAAGTGGACAGCTGGCTCACCGATTAAATCCTACTTAACTGGAAGAAAGCAGACAGCCATGTTGAATGACTCTGAGGGGCACTCTGTGTCATCTAGCTGGGGCTCTACTGGCTGTGGTGTTCGTCAGGGCTCTGTACTTGGCCCCCTTTCTCATCTTCATCAATGACCTTCCCTTGTGTACCAGCTTTAACACTCATTTTACTCTTTTTACTGATGACACCTCCATCCTCAACAACAAAATTCCCAACCACAATCTTGAGGAATCAGCCAGTATGGTCCCTAATGAAGTACTTAATTGATTTGAAAAAATCGATTCTCATTGCATGCTAACAAGACCCAGTTTTTACATTTCCAAGTAAGTAAAAAAAGTGGAGGATGAATTGAGTATTAAATGTAATGGTAGTCAGTTACTACAATTTGAGTCATATGATTTCCTGGGTGAACACATTGAGAGCAATCTAAAATGGTCTAAACATATTTTACAACTTCTCAGAGACACCACAAAAACTGCGTATTTTAGTTACTTCCATGCACTATTGTCGTATGACATAGTTTTCTTGGGTAATCAGCTACTTTCCAAAACAATATTCATTGCCAAAAAGAGAATTATTGGGATAATGAGCAGAGTCCAGCCTAGACATTCTTGTAGAAACTTTTTCAGAAAATTAGGAACACTGACAACTGCATGTCAATACATCTACTTCCTGTCACTTGTCCATGAGCTTCCCAAATTTAAACAACAGTTCAAACACTATCTGTAGGTTAATTCCTTTT
This sequence comes from Schistocerca piceifrons, assembly GCF_021461385.2. Classification (NCBI taxonomy): domain Eukaryota; kingdom Metazoa; phylum Arthropoda; class Insecta; order Orthoptera; family Acrididae; genus Schistocerca; species Schistocerca piceifrons. The sequence goes on from NC_060141.1 coordinate 823,081,515, forward strand.
ATTAAGTTGAAGAATATTTCAGTTGTGTTATTTTGAACTTGTGGCTACATTAAATGAAAGCATACTTATTTTGTAATTCCAGTTTATGTTAGGAAAATGATGCAATTTAGGTTTCGCTTTTCAATTAATCAAATGTAATTCAGATTGTTCATTTCCATATATTATCTTGTTTTGCACCTCCAAATGGTTTATTTCACAAACTACCTACACATACTCATCAGGAAATAACATACCTGTAATATGCTGCCCACAGTTGATCTCTGTGCATTAGTTTTCTAGTGTAAATTTGTGTCTTAAACAATACTATTGATTGTTACTAAAAGTCTTTGTACAGATTGTATCCTGTTTTCAGAGAGTCAAGATGTAGTCTTTGTAATGCCAGTTGTTCATTCCTGCACACCACCTGTGCAGTAATGAAAGAATTCACTGCAACTCCTGAACTTTCATTGACAATTCCATAATGTGGCAAGATTGCTACAATTTCTTACAGCAACATATTATGGACAATAGGACATCAGGAGCAAAGCAGATATGAAGATCTAGAAGTTGAGTATTAAATTCTACCACTGGATATATCACACCAAGGAACATTATTGAAATTTTCATTCTTATTATTTCAGTCTAAACTTTCAGTACAAGTACACTGTGTGACGTACCTGGGGGAAAAACCTGCTTTTTTTATTTTTTTATTTTATTTTATTGATTTCTGCTGAGACTGTTTAATGTGATTTCAAAGTGAACATTACTATTTAACAGTTTAAAATAATTATATTTACTTACATTCCCAGCAATAATACTCCAAAAACGTGCACAGAACTGTTTGAATAACAGTTTAGAACTGAAGTATTTTGGGAAAATATCCAGCAAAGTCTGCAATGCAAAACTTCATGGCAAAACGGCATGAAATTGATTCTATATCAAATAAAAACGATAACTACCCTAAAAAAAGATCAAATACCAGAGAACACTGAACAAGTGAAGGAAAGCCTGAAAGAATGTACAGTGACATCTCAACCCTGTTTATCTGTGAAAGTAGGAATTAAGAGAGCACCTTGTCAAAACTGTAGTCTTTCAAAAATGATCTGTAGCCATGCCGTAACAAGTACACTGTTGTGCATAAATTAAAGTCTCATTAACTTTGGAGTGCTGAGTTCTGTCGGTGCTTTCTGAGTGATATGGAACAGGACTTTCGGACCCTCAACTTTTATTTCTTCAGATGAGGCCTGGTACAGCCTGTTAGGGTTTGTGAACTAACAGGACATGCACCATTATGCATCAGAAAATCCCTGTCAGTACTTTGAAGACCTTGGTGTTTGGTGCACAATGTCTGGCCCACATTGTAACAATTCTTGCATTGATCTTGTGTCACCGCCAGACACCACACTTGCTAGGTGGTAGCCTTCAAATCGGCCGCGGTCCGGTAGTATACGTCGGACCCGCGTGTCGCCACTATCAGTGATTGCAGACCGAGCGCCGCCACACGGCTGGTCTAGAGAGACTTCCTAGCACTCGCCCCAGTTGTACAGCCGACTTTGCTAGCGATGGTTCACTGACAAATTACGCTCTGATTTGCCGAGACGATAGTTAGCATAGCCTTCAGCTACGTCATTTGCTACGACCTAGCAAGGCGCCATTATCATTTGCTATTTATCTTGTGATGCATGTTCCGTCAGACCGATGTTCACCAATTATGGATTAAAGTTAAGTATTCCAGAAGCTACGTACTATTTTTGCTACTATAAAGACCTTGTCCTGTTCCAGACCTCACGCCATCCTGCGTGAGCTTAACGCGTGCCTTTCGGCTACCTGTCATAGTGGATTGCCTGTCTTGCCAGTCCACAACAGATCTGTTATTGCTAGTTTGTATGTCCAGAAAGTGTTTAAAGTTGTGGATCAACTCACTCAAGATGAATGACTGTATGCATATTTTCAGCAAAATGGAGTAACAGCACATACTATCTTGACAATCTTGTCATGAGTACACAAAGTGTTTGGTGAGGAGAGAACAGTCAACAGCGGCAGTGAAATCTCCTGGCTACCTTGATTGCCTGATCTCTCTCCCTGTGATGTTTAACTGTGGGGCAAATTCGTACTCAAATATTCCTCACACACTGGGAGAGCAACAGCAGAACATTGAAAACACTATTGCTGCTATACCTCAGGCAGAGTTACTATGCATGTCTCACAGCTTGATATTGAACACAGTATTGCAGTGACATCAATGGTAGTCATTTTCAGCATTTACTGTGATGTTCATTAACATAGCTCAAATACTTCATGCACCAGTTCTGTTTCACTCATCCTGTGCTTAAGTGATCTGACCAAACCAGTGTTACCACGGTGGTAAGGCCATTGGCTATAATTTATGAGGGCTGGATAAATAGAGGAATTGGATTGTGAAACAGTGGTAGAGGTTCAAAACAAATTCAAAGCAAAAGAATGGATCAAGAGTGTGAAATGAAGATGATGCCAGGTCTAAGCACAGAGATGTGGTGCCATTTATATAAACTGCTGAGATTTTTTGTTCATGTGCATCATAAGCCTGAAAGAGGAGGCATCCCCTCCAGATGTGGTAAAAACTGGAAGATACTCCTTTCCCCATTATTACAGAAACCATTCTAAATAATTATTATTTTCACTTTAAATAAGGTCTGCCATACTGAATTTACAGCATAAAATCTAAATTCAGGCCAAAATGGTCATTGTTTTTTAAGAGTGTGCTTGGTGATGAATAACTATGTATGTAGTTAATATCCATACAGTCAAAATTATTTGATAATAAATTAATCAAACTATGAATAAAGATTCAGGCTCAACTTTCAAAAGATAAAGAATTACTGATAGAGTGCTTGATCATTGCATCACCATGAAAGTTCCTTCCAACTTAAGTTAATACACAATACAGCTGCAATTCTGTGAGACATGTGCAGCTGGCAAGTCATTGGTAGGTTTTGGGATGTGCATGGTATCAGATATCTATGCACAGATTTCACCATTCCTTTAACTTACAGGCAAGTGGCATCCCCTCCAGATGTGGTAAAAACTGGAAGATACTCACTTCCCCATTATTACAGAAACCATTCTGGCACGTCACAGTACTCCAAATTTGTACCATATGGTCCAGTACAGGCGAATTTCATGGCTAAGACATCAATGAAAGATCGCTCTCATGCTCCTCAAATCACTGTAGTATGATTTTGGCCTTGTGATATGAACAATTATCCTGCTGGAAGATTCTATGGCTGTTGAGGATGACATCAAATGTGAACAGATGCAGGTGGTCTGCAAAAATGCCCACATTGTCCACAGCTGTCACAGTGCCTCTGATTACTACCACAGGTCTATAGTCTCATTGACATGGGTAGAATTCCTGTTTGGTGTGATTGGCAGATTGCCCTAAATGTGGGAAAATGGAAGTTAATGCAGATTAGATGGCAAAAAATTCCTAAAATATTTGAATACAGCTTTGGTGGTGTGCTGCTTGACAATTCAAATCAGGTAAATACCTAGGTGTAATGTTGCAAGATGACATAAAATGGAATGAGCACATGTCAGTTGTAGGTAAGGTATATGGCTGAGTGCTTCTATTTGGAGAATTCTAGGAATTGGTCAACATCAAATATAAATTTAAATCCAGAGTAAATTTTATACTCTGCAGTGGAGTGTGCACCGATTTTAAATTTCCTGGCAGGTTAAAACTTTAAGTGTTAGGCAGCCTTTTATAGGTATTTGCCTGGAGTGTGGGTCACGTTTGAGTTGCATATAAAGGAAACTGTATATTTAACATTTGTACCACTTATTTTTAAGTACTGTTTGAGAGTTTGGGATCCCCTGCAAGTCAGATTACAGGAAGACATTGAAGCAATTCAGAGACCTGCTGAGTTTCCAGTAGGTTCAAGCAACATATGTTATGGCGTTATTGGATAGATAAAAAATCTACTCACCAAGCAGTATCAGAACACACACATAAAAGACGGTTGTAATTGGCAAGCTTTTGGAGTCACTGGCTCCTCCACCAGGCAGAAAAGTTGAAGGGAAAGGAAGAAGGGTGAAGGAAGAGGGCTATAGAGGTCTAGGAAAAGGGGTAGATTTTGAGAAAACCACCCAGAACAGCAGGTCAGAGGAGACTTACTGTATGAAATGATATAACCCCCCCCCCCCCCCCCCCACACACACACACTCACACCAATATGACAACAGTCATAATTGACAATGTTGTTGGGTCAGTTGGGTCAGCATGGGAACAAGTAGTGGTTGACTGCTGTGAAGTCCAACATTGGACAATGTGAGGTCAGTGGTGTGCTCTGAAACACTTGTGCCTGTAGCAGCATTGTGTCCTGTCATCAGATCTGCCACAGACTGCCACCTATTATGCGTTACAGAGCAGATGACCCTCAGACATTCTGTGATGAGACGTGGACATCCAACAACTTGCTGTCCACTTCTGACTTAACCATCCTTCGACTGCTTTCCATAGATGCTGATGACAGCAATATATGGACAGCTGACCAGCTGCACTATTTCTGAGACCCTAATTTCCAGACGTGAGGCAGTTACAATCCGCCTTTATCAAAGATGCTCATGTCAGTGAGCTTTCCCTGGTGAGCTGTGGGCCGCTCGTGTTCATTCCATTTATTGTTTGTTGTCTTCTCTTACCATACTGCCACCTCATTTTCTTATTTCATTTACTGGCATCACTAACTTCCTGCCTTACCTGCCCGTGAGTGGCAGCAGCAGCGCTTATCCATAAGTGCTCTGTCGTACTATCTCTGGAGCGACCAATAGTATTTTTGGGTCATCGTGTGTCTGGAAGTCAGCCAGATATGGAGCAGCAGTTGGGGACGGAGTGCCAGTGTGATGCGGACCACACACATGAACTATCCGACGGAAGGAGATTGGAGTGGGAACAACCATCGATTGGTCGTTCAGTTGGTCGTCTCATTGGGCGACGAGTATTTGGTCTTTAGACCATTTCTGGGCCTCGTCAGTTGTTCATCTTGCCAGACATGGGTAGGTTCCTTTCTCATGGAGAGATGTCGTCACCGATGGACAAGAGCTACCTCTTCATGGGTGGGTCCGAGCCAGAGTGCCCGGGTCGAGTTGAGTTGGGTTGGAGCTGCAGTGAGCTTCGGACAGCCAAGACTCGCCCACCCGTTGCCGACACTCATAACTTGAGTGGGGACGCCCTTGGTTGGTCGTTCAGTCAGCTGTCTTATTGGACGACGTATATTTACTCACCGACTGCTTATGGAAACTCTCTGTGTGTGTCACTTGTCATTTCTCCTTTTTGTTCCACGGTGATTGGTTTTAGGATTGTCGGACTTCTTGGTGCAAGTATTTACGTGGAAATGTGTATAGTGTTTGTGATCTCCGCTGAGCAGATGATACTGTCTGTGTACTGGAGTAGCCAGTCGATCTACATCTACATATACATCTACATTCATACTCCGCAAGCCACCTGACGGTGTGTAGCGGAGGGTACTTTGAGTACCTCTATCGGTTCTCCCTTCTATTCCAGTCTCGTATTGTTCGTGGAAAGAAAGATTGTCGGTATGCCTGTGTGTGTGGGCTGTAATCTCTCTGATTTTATCCTCATGGTCTCTTCGCGAGATATACGTAGGAGGGAGCAATATACTGCTTGACTCCTCGGTGAAGGTATGTTCTCGAAACTTCAACAAAAGCCCGTACCGAGCTTCTGAGCGTCTTTCCTGCAGAGTCTTCCACTGGAGTTTATCTATCATCTCCATAACACTTTCGCGATTACTAAATGATCCTGTAAAGAAGCGCGCTGCTCTGCGTTGGATCTTCTCTATCTCTTCTATCAACCCTATCTTGTATGGATCGCACACTGGTGAGCAATATTCAAGCTTTGGGCGAACAAGTGAACTGTAACCTACTTCCTATGTTTTAGGATTGCATTTCTTTAGGATTCTTCCAATGAATCTCAGTCTGGCATCTGCTTTACCGACGATCAACTTTATATGATCGTTCTATTTTAAATCACTCCTAATGCCTACTCTCAGATAATTTATGGAATGAACTGCTTCCACTTGCTGACGTGCTATATTGTAGCTAAATGGTAGAGGATCTTTCTTTCTATGTATTCGCAGCACATTACACTTGACTACATTGAGATTCAATTGCCATTCCCTGCACCATGCGTCAGCTCGTTGCAGATCCTCCTGCATTTCAGTACAATTTTCCATTGTTACAACATCTCGATATACCACAGCATCAACCGCAAAAAGCCTCAGTGAACTTGCGATGTTATCCACAAGGTCATTTATGCATATTGTGAACAGCAACGGTCCTACGACACTACCCTGTGGCACACCTGAAATCACTCTTACTTCGGAAGACTTCTCTCCATTGAGAATGACATGTTGTGTTCTGTTATCTAGGAACTCCTCAACGCAATCACACAATTGGTCTGATAGTCCATATGCTCTTACTTTGTTCATTAAATGACTGTTGGGAACTGTATCGAACGCCTTGCAGAAGTCAAGAAACACGGTCGGTTGCGACAGAGCAGCGAGGAAGTCTCGTGCTGCCTCCTGATTATTTAGTGTTACACTTGGTTGCCTGTCTCACCTAAACTGTTGTTAGCGTTTTCTCCCCAGACCGACCCTTGGAACACTTCTGAGCACCACTGTTCTGTTGTTTGTGATTGTGATTTTCTTTTGACGCAAGTACTGTGCCAGGCCTTCAGCCATATATTAATTTTGTCTGTTCTATGTTCAGTATATGATCTTCAGCTGAACCTTATGAGAAGTATTTTAAGATTAGGCCTTCAGCCGTGTTTTATTTAGATTTTTTGTTTGCTCTATAATTAGACATTCAACCGCATTTGTTTTGAAATTTGTGGCTTCCAGCCGTAATGTGTAAATTCCTGTCTGTAAGGTTTCTTTTTAATTATCTTCAATTCTTAAAATTGCCTTCAGACATACTGTGTAAATGCTTATCTTAAGATTTGTCTTTAATTATTTTGAATAATTGCTTGGTTTTGTATCCCGCATGGAAGCAGCGCGTGGGTCTGCTTCTGTAAACCGAAAGGTAGGCCGAATGTAGGAATTGCGTAGGAGCAGGTGAGGTAAAAATCTCGGTACTGCTTTTAAAGTAAAAGTCGTTTTACTCTAGGTAAGACAATAAATACAGGGTTACATAACTTTGGGTATGATGAGTGCGTAGGTGCGAAGCCGTATGTATCAAAGCTAACACAGGCAAATTCGGTAGTGGCCCGCCCACTACAATGTCGGCTGGTCGTCAGCTCGCGAACAGATGGGTTAGAATCTGGAGTGGCACTCGTAGAGCTGCACAGTTGAGGGCATTTTCATCAGTGTCGGTGTCGTAGTGCCAACCTAAGAACTTGAACCTACACTGTGGCATCGTAGCTATCGATAACACATCCCTCCCCCCTTAAATGGCGCACCGTTGTTGAGTAGAGCTTCCAGCAGCAGGTGGAGGGACCCAAGGGTGGCGCAACTGAGGGGGCGGACAGCGAAACTGCTGGGGAGTGCCGCCCACCTGCGACCCTGAATTGCTCGCGAAGGGCGAGGAAAACGCCCGTGGAAAACCTGCCCAGGCAGTGCACCGCCACTGGGTATGCTCGGATGAGGAGGCGGAGCAACAACTTCCGTGGGCGATGGCGTGATGGCAACCTCAGCGTCCATCGGTTCCGGCACCACGGAGGAACACGGCAGCGGCGACGGCGGCTGTGGCTGGAGGCGCCCACCCGGTGCAGGAGACCGGACTGGCAGCGGCGGCGGTGGCAGGAGCACCCACGGTGGAGGCGCGAGTGGCGGAGGCGCCGTCGGTGGAGTCGTGGGCTGAGGCGGCAGAAGCCGCGAAACCTCCAATTCTACCGGAAAACGACCAGCGACAGAAAACAGAACGGCACATACATAGTGCCGGAGGGACCAGAAATGACAAATAAGGCGCGGCCAAGCCGGCGAAGAATGCACCCCTGCTCACAGCGGTGCCTGCCAGAGAAAACGCGATAGAACACCAAATCCTGCGGCGCCGAGCCAGAACGAGACGAAGCAGCGGGAGCGTGCAGTGGCGGGTGCAATAGCTGCAGGAGCGACCGATGGGTGCGGCCGTGTAGCAATTCTGCTGGGGGCGATATGAAGCGGGGAAAGTCCAGAGCGCATGCTCGTGAAAATGCATGGTGTGCAACCTGCTCATCTGCGACTTAAACGTACACACAAAGCGTTCGGCCTCCCTGTTCGACTGGGGATGGAACGGGGCTGAGGTCAGATGGCGAATGCCATTAGCAGCACAGAACGCTTCAAGCTCGGAGGACACAAATTGTGGCCATTGTCAGATACAATAACTTGAGGAAGGCCCTCAATGCAAAAAATAGATGTAAAAGCCAGAACAGTCCAAAAAATGTTCAAATGTGTGTGAAATCTTATGGCACTTAACTGTTTAGGTCATCAGTCCCTAAGCTTACACACTACTTAACCTAAATTATCCCAAGGACAAACATACACACACATGCCCGAGGGAGGACTCGAACCTCCGCCGGGACCAGCCGCACAGTCCATGACTGCAGCGCCCTAGACCGCTCGGCTAATCCAGCGAGGCAAAGCCAGAATAGTAGAAGACATAGATACAACAAAAGTAAAGTTGCTGTACGCATCAATAACAATCAACCAGCGGGTGTCCAGAAAGGACCTGCAAAATCAATATGGACGCGCTGCCAAGGTGCAGTAGGAGTCGGCCATGCAAAGAAGTGCTGGTGGGGAGCAGAATGATGCTCCGTGCAAGAGCGACAATTATCAATGCCGACCCAAGTGCAGTGACGACGCGCTAATTGCTTCGTCCGCACTATACCCCAATGACCTGTTACATGACATGTGTAGTCCGGTGTGTTCATGTGACAATTCTAAATTAAAAAAGAAATCGGACTCCCTAAAGACCTATGAGAAGGGATCTGTAAGAGGATTATTGTTTTCATTAAGTGTTTTATGTATGTTTGTTTTACATACACTCCTGGAAATGGACTCCTGGAAATGGAAAAAAGAACACATTGACACCGGTGTGTCAGACCCACCATACTTGCTCCGGACACTGCGAGAGGGCTGTACAAGCAATGATCACACGCACGGCACAGCGGACACACCAGGAACCGCGGTGTTGGCCGTCGAATGGCGCTAGCTGCGCAGCATTTGTGCACCGCCGCCGTCAGTGTCAGCCAGTTTGCCGTGGCATACGGAGCTCCATCGCAGTCTTTAACACTGGTAGCATGCCGCGACAGCGTGGACGTGAACCGTATGTGCAGTTGACGGACTTTGAGCGAGGGCGTATAGTGGGCATGCGGGAGGCCGGGTGGACGTACCGCCGAATTGCTCAACACGTGGGGCGTGAGGTCTCCACAGTACATCGATGTTGTCGCCAGTGGTCGGCGGAAGGTGCACGTGCCCGTCGACATGGGACCGGACCGCAGCGACGCACGGATGCACGCCAAGACCGTAGGATCCTACGCAGTGCCGTAGGGGACCGCACCGCCACTTCCCAGCAAATTAGGGACACTGTTGCTCCTGGGGTATCGGCGAGGACCATTCGAAACCGTCTCCAGGAAGCTGGGCTACGGTCCCGCACACCGTTAGGCCGTCTTCCGCTCACGCCCCAACATCGTGCAGCCCGCCTCCAGTGGTGTCGCGACAGGCGTGAATGGAGGGACGAATGGAGACGTGTCGTCTTCAGCGATGAGAGTCGCTTCTGCCTTGGTGCCAATGATGGTCGTATGCGTGTTTGGCGCCGTGCAGGTGAGCGCCACAATCAGGACTGCATACGACCGAGGCACACAGGGCCAACACCCGGCATCATGGTGTGGGGAGCGATCTCCTACACTGGCCGTACACCACTGGTGATCGTCGAGGGGACACTGAATAGTGCACGGTACATCCAAACCGTCATCGAACCCATCGTTTTACCATTCCTAGACCGGCAAGGGAACTTGCTGTTCCAACAGGACAATGCACGTCCACATGTATCCCGTGCCACCCAACGTGCTCTAGAAGGTGTAAGTCAACTACCCTGGCCAGCAAGATCTCCGGATCTGTCCCCCATTGAGCATGCTTGGGACTGGATGAAGCGTCGTCTCACGCGGTCTGCACGTCCAGCACGAACGCTGGTCCAACTGAGGCGCCAGGTGGAAATGGCATGGCAAGCCGTTCCACAGGACTACATCCAGCATCTCTACGATCGTCTCCATGGGAGAATAGTAGCCTGCATTGCTGCGAAAGGTGGATATACACTGTACTAGTGCCGACATTGTGCATGCTCTGTTGCCTGTGTCTATGTGCCTGTGGTTCTGTCAGTGTGATCATGTGATGTATCTGACCCCAGGAATGTGTCAATAAAGTTTCCCCTTCCTGGGACAATGAATTCACGGTGTTCTTATTTCAATTTCCAGGAGTGTATGTTTTATATGTGCCTTGCTGCTTTCAGTTTTACAAAGTTACATGTACTCTCTATGTTTCTTATCAAGCTTTATTTTCTCTCAATCAGCTCATGTATGATTTTTTTATATTTGTGTAAAGATTCACTTGTTTTATGTCAATCGTATGTTGTTTTGTTGTGTTGACACTTATATCTTTGTACTTAAGGAACAGACTGACACATTTTAGAGAAATAAGCTGAGCAGATAGCACACGCAAAAACTAACCTAAGAATCTTTTATATTCGGTCAATATCAGAGCGTTTGTATTCAATAATCTATCAAGGAATGAAAGGAACGATGTGTATAATTGAGCAGCATTAGTAATTTTCCATGGGACAGAGAATCCTCAAGACAACAATATTATATTCAGGTTAGGGAATAACCTTCTCTGGCCCCAGTTTCAGAATGAATGAGTAGATTAATGTCTGCATGACGCTGTAACAGTTTAGAAATTGTCATTTAAGTCTGGTTCTTCAAGAATATGACCTGATCATACGCCCATCATATTTTTATTTCCCACTTTAATTTTGTGGCATGCAGCAGAGTGTGTATGGATGACCCCTGCTTGAATGTGGTAAAGACAGGGTATAATATTGTGCTTGGATTTATGCTGAACAAAGATTGATTCATGTTTATTTCTTTGATAATGACCAGACCAATGTGTCACAATTTATTCTGTTCTGTGTCACGCTAACCTTTTAAAGTGTGACACTCCCCAGGAAAAAATTTGAAAGCAACACGGAGGTTGTGAGATATTGCAGGGCACTCTCACTTCTGATTCAGTGTCATGCCACTTCATGTTCTTAGGGAAGATGATCTTTATTGCGATCTGATTTCATACTTTATGATGAAATGGTGGGCAGTAGTTAACGTTCTTGCTTGTGTGTTAGTGAAGGAATAGCGGCAAGCTTTATCTGCGCTCAAAGAATCAGGGCGCCAATTTGAACGACTGCAGTAAAAACGTACGGCTACTGAGGGCTGAGGGAAGCATGTTTTTTCTGTGGAACCTGCGTGAATACATTTCCAGACAGGCCAGTCCTGCGGTATCATTGTGCACACACATTTAGACGGCGCTGGCCGGTCAGCATCTGCGTCCAGGTAGACTAACTAGCGCCGAGAAGTCACCGCTGCAATGGCCATCCCATTGTAGACCGTCAATAAACCAGAGGATCGGCCCTTGTTAGGCAAGAAGCCAGTGAGACAACTATGACCATTCTGTGAATTCCCGTGGGACAGATATCTGGCGCCCAGACGCCCAGACTCTGTTACAAAACATATTTGTGAAAGCACGAGGCTTTCAGCGAGTTTATGACCGTTATTTGGAAACTTAGAAATGGACGCAACAGGGGAGATAATAAGGTTTTTACGGAGGTGTGTGGTTCCATCCTGGTCATTTTGTTAGCAAAAGACAACGCGAAAACGTGTGGAAAGAAGCCACGAAGCTGAACCTTTTTTCCTTTTCCCCCAATTAACTTTAAAGTCTCTGTTTGATCAAATCAGTGTATGCAGAGCAAGGGCCGCTCTCCCAGCTTCGAATGCCGGGATCCAGCTCATGACTGGCATGTGCTAAAGTGGAGGAAGTATAAGATGCGCTTTGCTACCGAGCTGAGGAGGAAAGTGTGCAGAAGGAGAAAATAGCTCTTGTCGTGGCACTTCGCTAGTAAAGAACTGCAGGTCTCTACCTAAACGGTGAGACTTGTGTCCTTTGATAGTGTGCCACTTACAGCCTGTGCCAGTCACCTTCTGAGCCGTCAGAGGTACTGCTTCTAGCATCACGCACGCAACGAATGAGTCAGCCGGCTAAACATTTGACATATTCCGTCACACATAGTTGTGGCATGGAGTCAAATTGGTTTGGCAGACCAGCAAACGGGTCCACTTGCACACTGGAATCCACCGGCATTTCAGAAACTTACAGGGAAGTACCTGCGTTCAAAATTAACCGAACGCGGGACTGTGTACTTCCATTTTTCGGGCGCGCGCCATAATTATCAGTTTGCGGTCGCCCATGACTTCAGTTGCCGAACGCATCGTGGTGCAGGAGGGTAAAGTATTCGCTGCTATGTCGTAGGGCTCCAATATACAGGGTGTTACAAAAGGGTACGGCCAAACTTTCAGGAAACATTCCTCACACACAAATAAAGAAAAGATGTTATGTGGACATGTGTCCGGAAACGTTTAATTTCCTTGTTAGAGCTCATTTTAGTTTCATCAGTATGTACTGTACTTCCTCGATTCACCGCCAGTTGGCCCAATTGAAGGAAGGTAATGTTGACTTCAGTGCTTGTGTTGACATGCGACTCATTGCTCTACAGTACTAGCATCAAGCACATCAGTACGTAGCATCAACAGGTTAGTGTTCATCACGAACGTGGTTTTGCAATCAGTGCAATGTTTACAAATGCGGAGTTGGCAGATGCCCATTTGCTGTATGGGTTAGCACGGGGCAATAGCCGTGGCGCGGTACGTTTGTATCGAGACAGATTTCCAGAACGAAGGTGTCCCGGCGGGAAGACGTTCGAAGTAATCGATCGGCGTCATAGGGAGCACAGAACATCCCAGCCTATGACTCGCGACTGGGGAAGACCTAGAACGACTAGGACACCTGCAATGGACGAGGCAATTCTTCGTGCAGTTGACGATAACCCTAATGTCAGCGTCAGAGAAGTTGCTGCTGTAAAAGGTAACGTTGACCACGTCACTGTATGGAGAGTGCTGCGGGAGAACCAGTTGTTTCCGTACCATGTACATCGTGTGCAGGCACTATCAGCACTGATTGGCCTCCACGGGTACACTTCTGCGAATGGTTCATCCAACAATGTGTCAATCCTCATTTCAGTGCAAATGTTCTCTTTACGGATGAGGTTTCATTCCAACGTGATCAAATTGTAAATTTTCACAATCAACATGTGTGGACTGACGAGAATCCGCACGCAATTGTGCAATCACGTCATCAACACAGATTTTCTGTGATCGTTTGTGCAGGCATTGTCGGTGATATCTTGATTGGGCCCCATGTTCTTCCACCTACGCTCAATGGAGCACGTTATCATGATTTCATACGGGATACTTTACCTGTGCTGCTAGAACATGTGTCTTTACAAGTACGACACAACATGTGGTTCATGCACGATTGAGCTCCTGCACATTTCAGTCGAAGTGTTCGTACGATTCTCAACAACAGATCCGGTGACCGATGGATTGGTAGAGGCGGACCAGTTCCATGGCCTCCACGCTTTCCTGACCTCAACCCTCTTGACTTTCATTTATGGGGGTATTTGAAAGTTCTTGTCTACGCAACCCCGGTACCAAATGTAGAGACTCTTCGTGCTCGTATTGTGGACGCTGTGATACAATACGCCATTCTCCAGGGGTGCATCAGCACATCAGGGATTCCATGCGACGGAGGGTGGATGCATGTATCCACGCTAACGGAGGACATTTTGAACATTTCCTGTAACAAAGTGTTTGAAGTCAGGCTGGTACGTTCTGTTGCTGTGTGCTTCCATTCCATGATTAAAGTGATTTGAAGAGAGGTAATAAAATGAGCTCTAACATGGAAAGTAAGCGCTTCCGGACACATGTCCACATAACATATTTTCTTTCTTTGTGCGTGAGGAATGTTTCCTGAAAGTTTGGTTCAAATGGCTCTGAGCACTATGGGACTTAACTGTAAGTTTGGCCGTACCTTTTTGTAACACCCTGTATGTTTCTCAGCACCCTGATCTCTCGAACCATATTTATCTTCTTTGAGTAGTAGAGTATAGATGCTTGAGGGTGGCGTAGTTTTCGTGCTATAACCCGGATTCACATGTGTAAAGCGATTAATTCTGGTTAACGTCATGTGTCGATCCACAGCTGATCACTTTGTCCGCCATATACCCCATGTTAGTGAAACCTTATGTGAAATAAAAATGTTTGTGTGACGTTTCTGCAGTCATTTTTGCCGTCTTGTGATGTTAAGGATGAATAAATCTATTGTCATTTAGATCACAACTTGTCCCTGTGTTCTGATTGACAGTACCTTGCCATTTTTATTAAAGTCCAGATTCTAAAAGAGAGTAGCAAGCTTGCAAGGTTGCATGAGAAATGAAGACAAGACAAGGACACTGATGCAATTTTTTATTAAAACAAATAAAAAGAAATGCTTGACACTTAATTCTAGAAGCTGTGACTGTGTCTTTTACCTCTTTAACTCTCTAAGTGAACCTGCAATTAGAAGATAAATAAGAAAAGAAAAATGAATGAAACCTGGGCTACAAGGAATCGCCGCATAAAAGTCATTAGAGAGAAAATACAACGCCATTTTTTTCCGCTCGCCCATGAACCATGAACCTTGCCATTGGTGAGCTGGCTTGGGTACCTCAGGAATACAGATATTCGTACCGAAGGCGCAACCACATCTGAGGAGAGTCTTTTGAGAGTCCAGACGAACCTGTGTTTCCTGAAGAGGGGCAGCAGCCTTTTCAGTAGTTGCTGGGGCAATAGTGTGGATGATTGATCTGGCCTTGTAACATCAACCAAAAATACACAATTTCGACTTACTTTACTGTACGCTTTCTGTCTCGTTTGGTGAAGTTTGAGTTAAAAGATGATATTCTGGACTAACGGATCAAAACTCGATAGCTACTTGTTACATAAAAAGAAAGCAATGAAAAGGTATTCAGCGGCAACTTTGGGTAGAAACTCCGTGATGGAGTTTGAGGCGAATAATGTTCAGTACAGAACAGACTCAATGTCGGTCTTCAAAACTACTGTTTACAGTATAACAGCTGTTTCAACATAAATATTCAATTTTTCCCAAAATTTCTAACTTGAATTATCTTTTGAGGCATAAAAATTTTTACGAACCTGCTTCCATAAGTTAAGGGATGTAGCTAGCGAACACAGATAATTTTAAAAAGGAATCAGAACCATATTTTTGGCTCTTACAATGACGAGATTGATCCTTGGTCAGCACACAGTATTCACATCGTGGTCTCAGATCCGCTTCATGCCACCCTGATTTAGACTTCCCGCACTTTTCCTAACTCGCTTAAGCCAAACGCTCGGCGGTCTCTTTGGAAGTTCACACATTTCTTCGTTCCTCATACTTCTATGAAAACGAGCATCGCCTCCAATGACTTCTTCGTCGACGGGACGTTAAGCCGAAGCCTTCGGTGCTTGTAGTAGTGTTGTCCTGGTGAAGAAGCGTAGCGCACTGCAAGCGTTGAGTGGCGGGCGGAGCAGTCCGCGCCAGCGGTGAGCAGTAAGAAGAGCGACGAGGAGAGGAGAGGAGGGGAGAGGAGAGGCCGCTCCCCTACCGTCCACTTAGCGGTCGTTCATCTGGTGCAGCAGCGCGAAGTACGAGTAGGAGCCGTTCAGCAGCTGAAAAAGGGGTCCAGTGTTCAGTAACACTAACGTCTTGATATCAGAGTTTTAAACTAGTTACTCAAGTTTAACGTTAAGAGATCCGCTTGATTTCACTTTCGCCTTAAAAGATTTGTAATGTTCAGGACAAAACGGAAAACCGAAGAGCATTATTGGCCGGAACACACACAAGGTTTTCTCAGTCGCCAACTGGAGAAGTTTCGTGTACAGAAAGCCTGACAGGGCCGAGCAGAGTCTGGCTTTCTGTTTTTGTTTGTGATGTTGTGCCGATGAAAGAGGATGAAATTATGGTAGCAGCACACAACACACTTCGCTCCTTTTGAGAGCTATTAAGAGAGCAGCCGAACTTAGCGCCACCGTCCGTCACACGGGTCACCATCTAGCCTTGGGATTAACTACACTCAACCGCCAAACAAACTGGTATAGGCATACGTAATCAAACACAGAGACATGTAAACAGGTAGAATACGGCGCTGCAGTCGGCAAAGCCTGTACCAGACAACAAGAGTGTGGCGCAGTTGTTACATCGGTTACTGCTGCTACAAGGGCTGGTTATCAGGATGTAAGTGAGTTTGAATGTGGTGTGCATCCGACTAAACAAGTGTTACTTGCCGTGGTGTGTTGTTCTCCATTGATTACCACAAGTGATAAGTGGTAAGTGAGTGAAAAATGGGAAGAGCACGAGTAAGCGGCAGCAGGCGAGGCTACAGGGGCGCAGGCAGCGCGGGCGCCCGGTCTCCGGCGGCAGGTGAGGCCTCGCTTCCCGACATCGGGGAGCTCGTCCGGTCCCAGGTGAGTGCGGCGCTGCACAGTAAAGACACGCTAGACGTAATCGTGCAATCCATCACGGACTCTGTGACGGCCGCGGTCATGGACAAACTGCAAGAGTCTGTCGGGCGCAACAGCACCGAAATCCAGTCTCTTAAAAAGTCCCTGGCCGCACAAGAGAAAAAAGCCGCCGACCTAGAAGCTAAACTGTCTGCGGCCACCGATGAAATTGAGCAGTATCAGCGAAGGAACAGCTTGCGCTTGTTCGGGGTAGCTGAAAACGATCGTGAAAACACCGACGACCTGGCCATTAGCCTCGTGCGTGAGTTACAGTCGGCGCACAGGCGGTGGGACACAGCGTCTCCGTTGTAGCGATTTAGTGGGGATTTTCCCGTACGACCATTTCACGAGTGTACTGTCAGTATCAGGAATCCCGTAAAACATCAAATCTCCGTTCTCGCTCCGGCTGGAAAAAGATTCTGCAAGAACGGTACCAACGACGACTGAAGAGAATCGTTCAACGTGACAGAAGTGCAACCCTTCCGCAAACTGCTGCAGATTTCAATGCTGGGGCACCAACAAGCGTCAGCGTGCGAACTATTCAACAAAACATCATCGATATGGGCTTTCGGAACCGAAGGCTCAATCGTGTACCCTTGATTACTACACGACACAAAGCTTTACGTCTCGCCTGGGGCCGTCAATACCGACATTGATCTGTTGGTGACTGGAACCATGTTGTCTGCTCGGACAAATCTCGTTTCAAACTGTATCGAGTGCATGGACGTGTACGGGTATGGAGACAACTTCATGTATCCATGGACCCCGAATATCAACAGAGGACTGTTCAAGCTGGTAGAGGCTCTGTACTCTGTAATGGTGTGGAGCGTGTGATATGGACCCCTTGATACGTCTAGATACGACTCTGACAGGTGACACGTACGTAAGCATCTTGTCTGATCACCTCCATCCATTCATGTCCATTGCGCATTCCTACGGACTTGGACAATTCCAGCAGGAGTATACCACACCCCACACGTCCGGAATTGCTACTGAGCGACTCCAGGAACACACTTCTGAGTTTAAACACTACCGCTGGCCACCAAACTCTCCAGACACAAACATTATTGAGCATATCGGGATGGCTTGCAACCTGCTATTCGAAAGAGATCTCTACTCCCTCGTTCTCTTACGGATATGTGGACAGTCCTGCAGGATTCATGGTGTCTGTTCCCTCCGGCACTACTTTAGACATTAGTCGAGTCCATGCCACATCTGTGTTACGACACTCCTACGTGCTCGCGAGGGCCCTACACTATATTAGGCAGGTGTACCAGTTTCTTAGGCTCTTCACTGTATTTGTATATTTTTCTTCGAGTCGCGTTTTTATCCTTAAGGTTTCCTGTATTGCCTTCTTTGTTGGTGATGCTGTTGATCAAACATCCATTTGAGCACAAACTCTGTATTAGCTTACAAACTGTTAAATTCTACCGTTAAAATACAAATATACAAGCAGAAAAGTCAGGTCAGAGTAACGCCACATACATGAGAAACGGATAAGCCATTCATCGTACGCATACACGACAATATTGTAGTTGTCAACGTAAGAAGAACGCCACACACGTCACATATGTCTAAAATGACAGCGCCTCACATTAACAGCTTGACTGGCTGTAGTTTCTTACACTTGCTGCATCACCCTCTTCCTCCCACTGCCGCACGATGCTCCGCCCCAAAAGCAATTGCGATAGGATGCAGACGGGCTACGCATCGCATCCAGATTCATATGTGGCCTCATCTCCATGAAGGCCGACGCGCCCTGGTACCCACTACGATGACACCTCCCTTCACTGGCTTCCCTTCTCCAGCAGGAGACTGCAGCTGGTACTGAACAGGTCGACTTGAGCAGTTCAAAATATAGAGTTAAAAGCTACTCTTTGTACCAAAAGTGAGGGAACTGAGTTATCGTTTCGAATCCTGATGACTGCAGAACAGAGATGGTAGTGGACAATCGAGTCCTACGCGATTAAGGATCTGCTACTGTCTGTAGTGACATCACGACGTTGGTGCTACGCACAGTTTGTAATGCGATATTTATTAAAGAATTTAGACACAATGTCTCTTGCAGGGGAACGGAAAATCAGCCAGAAGCTGGAAACAGTGTGAAACAAGATTCACCCGACCAAATGACTTTCTCCCGTTGCTCCGTAGCCCAGGTTTTTCATGTTACAGGCATCTTTGCTTCACGGACGAGGGGTTTCAGAATTCCGGTGTGCCCCGCAGTCTCTGCTTATCGAGCCCCCTTCGTGTTGTTCTGATGCTGACGGCGATCTGCGAGTGCGAATTAAGTCGTGCAAAGGCTTTCCCTCTGTCGTCACGTGACATTTCGTCACAGTCAGTCCTCTTCAATAACCGTCTGTCACGATCACTCACGATTTCGTCCGTGTTGTGACTCAGCGGAATACGTTTTCCTGCCTTCCCTGCGTGCGGTTAAAGCCTCGATACGTTTTGAAACACCAAATGCTTCGGCTACCTTGGTAGCTGTAACGGTGCAATCGTTAGTTACTTTTGAGATTGGATGTGGTGAGTCGATGTTAGTCAAGAATCCCTTTAAGGCGATAAAGACGCCATTATCAACACCTAATTGAGTTTCAACGAGTCCGTGTAATAGGACTACGAGAAGCTGGATGTTCTTTCTGCGATATTGCATGAAGAATTGGCAGGGATGTAGTCGCTGAACATGATTGCTGGTAACGGATGTTGAGGAGCCACTACCGAGAGGAAGACGATCGTGTTCGGCGAACGGCTCTGGTGCATCGTAAAGTGTCTGGAGCGGCAATCTGAGCAGCAGTTAGCAGCAGAGTGACACAGCTAACTGTTACAATTCGGTTACTTTGAGCCCGTCGCCATGATGTGTGACGTAAGGATTGCCGTCTGTGACTTCAGCGAGAGCTCATTGGCGGGCAGGGTGGAGGTCTGTTGTGTCTCAGTGCCAGTGACGGCCGTGTGGTGGTTAGAATGAGGCCAGTCGAGGGCCTGCACCGACCGTTCTGAGGTGCGATTTCGTTTAACAGCAGGAGCACTCTCGTAGCTTTCCCACGCACTGTGACTGTAAATTTGCACATCAATCTGGTGACTCGACCTGTTGTGCTACCATTCATGAATAGCACCCCAGAGGGTGTTTTCCAATAGGATAACGCTCGCCCAAATACCGCTGTTGTAACCCAACATGCTTTACACAGTGTCGAAGTGTCGACATGCTGGCGTGCTCTGCTAGATTAACAGATCCGTCTGCAATCGAACAGATATGGGACACCATCGGACGACAACTCCAGCGTCGTCCACAACCGATACAGACTAACCGAGTGCAGCAGGCGTGGAATTCCATCCCGACAACTGACATCCGGCACCTGTGAAACCCAGAGCATGCACCTTTGCATTCTGGCGGTTACGGCAGTTATTAATGTAGCTGCATTTCACATTTGCAATGACTTATCTTGCGCTTACGTTATTATTATTATTATTATGTAGTATTCTGCCTAGTGACAGGTCCACGTCTTCGTACGGAGAATTTCTGATCCCACTTTCTCTGTCTTCAGCTTCTTCCTTCAGTATGTTGTATCTCCTTCCGTCTTTCATGTCGTCCAGATGTTGAATTATTCTTCTTCCTCGTCCTGCGTTTCCTCTGAGTTTCCCTTCGATGACATCATGTATGAGTCCCTCGTGTCTAAGTACATGTCCAATCCAGTTGGCCTTTCTCTGAAGAATTTTACGCCGAATACTTCTCTTCTCTCCTAATCTTCGCAGTACATCGTCATTTTTTATGCGGACTGTCCACTAGATCTTTTGCATTCTCCTCCAGCACCACATTTCAAAGCTCTCTAAGTATTTTTTCTCCTTCTTTCTCATGGTCCATGTCTCTGCTCCATACAGCGCAATGCTCCAAATGTACCACTTTATCAGTTTTCTCCTCAATGTCAAAGTCAACTTGCTGATCAGCAGAGTCCTCTTCTTGTTGAAGGCAGCTTTGGCCATGGCGCTTCTTGCTCAGTTTTCGTTGGTGCAGTGGGCATCCTTTGTGATAAAACTTCCCAGGTACTTGAACTGATTCACATTTTCCAGTTCCCGAATTTGCAACGTTAATCACATATTACCTCGAAAAATGTATTTCCTAAATTTCATTACTTTAGATTAATTGTTTTTTAGGATTGCAATTTTTTTCCGTCAGTGTATATTTAGCACCTGCGAAGCACTGTCGGTTACTCTAGCGCAGTTACGTAAACGTCTAGTGAACGTCTAGTGGAGTGTTTTGTAGCGAGTTTGAGCGACGCAGTGACGGTCGCCCCCGTTACGCCGAGGTGGGGAGGGCTGCGGCACTCACCAGCAAGAAGGTCTCGCGGGAGATCTTGTAGAACTTGCCGGCGGTGAGGCAGATTGGCCGCTGGAGGCGCGCCATGGCGACGCGCAGCGTGCGCTGGAAGCCGGCGCCGGCGTCGGGCCAGCCGCAGCCGTAGGCCGACGTCTGCAGGCGCTCGCTCTGCGCACGCGACACCTCACATCACGCCCTGTCCACACTGCTCACATCGTGGGGGCAGGGGACACAGGACACCATTAAGACTAACAAGAAACGGTCCAGTCACATTTGTGGGACCACCACCTATGTTCGACGTCAACGTGTAATAACTACTCACGAGCGGCATGTGGCACCACTAGCAATCCAGGCCATAAGGAGCGTATCGAGGGGACGCGGAAAACAGTGCTGTCATTGTCGCAAGGCGGAAACGTAGCAATCCCCACTCCCATCTCCCTTTCCCCGATCTGGAAATTGGTGCCTCTGTGGTGTATAGGAAGGATCACATGACAGGAAATACAATTGCATAGCAGAAGGCATATGGTTCATTTGTAAAAAACTCAGTTTGTATGAGTTGGATTTCTCTTGCTCATCATTCTCTGCTGTTTGCGAAGATGCAGGTCTTGTAATGAAGTACACTACTGGCCATTAAAATCGCTACACCATGAAGATGACGAGCACAGACCCGAAATTTAACCGTCAGGAAGAAGATGCTGTGATATGCAAATGATTAGCTTTTCAGAGCATTCACACAAGGTTGGCGCCGGTGGCGACACCTAAAACGTGCTGACATGAGGAAAGTTTCCAACCGATTTCTCGTACACAATCAGCAGTTGACCGCCATTGCCTGGTGAAACTTTGTTGTGATGCCTCGTGTAAGGAGGAGAAATGCGTACCATCACGTTTCCGACTTTTATCAAAGGACGAATTGTAGCCTATCGCGATTGCGGTTTATCGTATCGCGACATTGCTGCTCGCGTTGGTCGAGATCCAATGACCGTTAGCAGAATATGGAATCGGTGGGTTCAGGAGGATAATACGGAACGCCGTGCTGGATCCCAACGGCCTCGTATCACTAGCAGTCGAGATGACAGGCATCTTAGTCGCACGGCTGAAACGGATCGTGCAGCCACGTCTCGATCCCTGAGTCAACAGATGGGGACGTTTGTAAGAGAACAACCATCTGCACGAACAGTTCGACGACGTTCGCAGCAGCTCGGACTATCAGCTCGGAGACCATGGCTGCGGTTACTCTTGACGCTGCATCACAGACGTCTGCGATCGTGTACGCAGCGACGAATCTGAGTGCACGAATGGCAAAACGTCATTTCTTCGGATGAATCCAGGTTCTGTTTACAGTATCATGATGGTTGCATCCGTGTTTGGCGACATCGCGATGAACGCACATTGGAAGCGTATATTCGTCATCGCCATACTGGCGTATCATCCGGCGTGATGGTATGGGGTGCCATTGGTTACACGTCTCGGTCACCTCTTGTTCGCATTGACGGCACTTTGAACAGTGGTCGTTACATTTCAGATGTGTTACGACCCGTGGCTCTACCCTTAATTCGATCCCTGCGAAACTCTGCATTTCAGCAGGATAATGCACGACCGCATGTTGCAGGTCCTGTACGGGCCTTTCTGGATACAGAAAATGTTCGAGTGCTGCCCTGGCCAGCACATTGTCCAGATCTCTCACCAACTGAAAACGTCTCTTCAATGGTGGCCGAGCAACTGGCTCGTCATAATACGCCAGTCACTACTCTTGATGAACTGTGGTGTCGTGTTGAAGCTGCATGGGCAGCTGTACCTGTACACGCCATCCAAGCTCTGTTTGACTCTATGCCCAGGCGTATCAAGGCCGTTATTAGGGCCAGAGGTGGTTGTTCTGGGTACTGATTTCTCAGGATCTATGAACCCAAATTGCGTGAAAATGTAATCACATGTCAGTTCTAGTGTAATGTATTTGTCCAATGAATACCCGTTTATCATGTGAATTTCTTCTTGCTGTAGCAATTTTAATGGCCAGTAGTGTATTTAAATCGGTCGGTTTATTTTATTCCGATCACGAAAGAAATACTGTCACAAAACAGCCGTCACATGTAGTTGCAACACTAAAAATCGTTTGATCGTGGAGCACGCGCCGTCCACCATCCCCTGCCCGTTGGACCGCGCCCGGTGCTGGCCCGCACCACCACACACGCGGCTCGCTTGGGATCCTGCAGAATGACACACAGCGTGCCACGTGCGGGCTTCCGCTCGGCTTCGCGACTGATAGACTGGATGCCGTCTTAAGCCCCTAACAAAAGTATCCGAGATATTCTTGTCGAAACGTGTTCTTTCTTCATTTCTTTTCCTTTCCAGCCGGAACTGCTGTCGGTCGCCGTCGGGCCAATCTGCAAACAAAGCAGCGTTTATTCTATAAACGCCGGCCGGAGTGACCGTGCGGTTCTAGGCGCTACAGTCTGGAACCGCGAGACCGCTACGGTCGCAGGTTCGAATCCTGCCTCGGGCATGGATGTGTGTGACGTCCTTAGATTAGTTACGTTTAAGTAATTCTAAGTTCTAGTGGACTGATGACCTCAGCAGTTGAGTCCCATAGTGGTCAGAGCCATTTGAACCATTTTTTATTCGATAAACGTCTGTGGAACACCGATGCATGCAAGAACTCCATCTTTCCAAGGCAAATTGCTGATTGGGAATCGTTATAGAAATGCTATTGAAAATAAATAATTAATATGCAGTCACGTGATCGTGGTGTCGGCGATATAAGGCGAGTGCGACAGCTCACCGCTCCCAGTTGCAGTCAGTCTCTGGAAGCAAGAAATGGCTCCGAGCACTATCTGACTTAACTTCTGAGGTCATCAGTCACCTAGAACTTAGAACTAATTAAACCTAACTAACCTAAGGACATCACACACATCCATGCCCGAGGCAGGATTCGAACCTGCGACCGTAGCGGTCGCTCGGTTCCAGACTGTAGCGCCTAGAACCGTACGGCCACTACGGCCGACCTCTGGAAGCAGAAGAACCGTAAAACGTCGCCAGCAGTCGAGATTCTCAGCTGCTACTCCATCGCAGAATAAGTGTAAGAGTAAATACTCGTTACATGTCGTTGCTACTATTGGTGCATGCAGCAGTTCCCTCTCTTTGTTCAACTCTATGTCATTGTCTGTGGATTCTTATTATTTCTTCTTCTCCTTCATCTTTGTTCAGTGACCTCTGGGGTGTCTGAACCAGCAGCAGCCACCACCATCTCGTCGGGACTTGCAGCGGAATCTGGCTTTTCAGGGTCGGCAACGGCAGCAGCACTTTGGCACCCTGCAGAACACAGAACCAACTTGCTGGAGCAGGACAACAAGCTGCCGTTGTCTGTGTCGCTGACTGATTTAGACACCCAGCAATTTCCCGACTCTCAGAAGAACTGTGCTGTGGGTCAGTACTGGTCTCCGATGTATGCTCTATCCCAGAATATTCCGGTGTTACTGCAAGGTCAGAGTATTGATTTGGTAGATGAAAGGCTGCCGATTCTCCCCAGCCCTCTACTCCTTTTACTTCAACTCATAATTTAACAGCTAGTGATTCAAAGCACTTAAATACTGGTATAGAAGCGTCAGTGGACATTGACTGGCGTGTTGTGTTAGACATTGAAAATGCATCGAGAACTGTTAAAGTGCGGTTTACAAAGCTGGGATGAGATGAACTATGTCGTGCAGAAAATTACATCAACTAACAGATGACCTCTTAGTATTCTCCATCTCCGGACATTTACTGTGCGAGTCTCACACTTTCTGTATCATCATTGTACGACGGCGTGACAATCATGATGAGATCTGGAGATCGAGCCATTTATCTGCACACTCCACCGTTACAAATTTGTTTGGTCTAGAGACGGCGCTATCCTTTGTGTTGGGAAGACTGAACCGTGGATTGCCTTGAGTTAAAACTGTGTATAAAGACATCGTGAACTATCTCCATACATATAGTGTGCATGGAGATGATATAGAACAGTACATCAATACGATGTCAAAAGCAGAAGCTAAAGAAACTGCCATCAGTTTGAGAGAAATACATGCTGAATTTACTGCATACAAGAAACAGTTACTCGGGAAATGCTGTAAAAAACGAATCACTTGTTTTTGTTGTTGTTGTTCATGTAATGCAGCCTATGTATCATTGCTGAAATGTAAATGACATGGATATAATCGATAATCTTTGTTGTTTTACTTATTTAACTACCCCGTCATTATATAATGTAAAATGTAGCCATTGTAGCTCACTCAGTAAGATGATTACGCTATAGTGGCTACATATAATATTATTATTGGCGAATTCTCCCCAGAAATCGAAGACGCTAAGCAAATAACTCGATCAATTTTTCTTTGAGTTCTTCTTGTTCTTCCAATAGGGTTTCCTTCTTTCCACGCTCATCCGATCACTCTGGTCTGCACCGTTTTTCTTTTGGTTGCTCTGATATAACTTCCCATTCGTCTACTTTGTGTCTGCAGGGGTCTCCTACTCAAATTTCGGCTGATCTTATGTTTGCACTATTTAGGTCCTTTCGAATTTCATCTAGACAAGGTGTGGAATTCTTAATTGAGGTTACTTAATCTATTATTCTCTTCGTCAAGCGATTTTCTGGTAGTCGGCTTTTCCTAATATCAGTTTCGATGTTTGAAAACTTTTCTGTTGTTTTCAGTGATTGCAGCCTATAATCGTCTTACGTATGTCTTCCTCCTATAATTTTCGTAATGATCTCCCTTTTTTTTGTTGTTGATAACTTCAAGTTGTTGTTTTCTGGTGAGAGTTAGGTTTTCGCCTCTGTAGGGAATTGCTGGTTTTAGACAGTACTGCATTGTCGAATTTTTGCCCTGTTGACATTGATCTTTTGTTGTATAGGTTTTGCGTTAATCCTAATCCTTTTTTAATTTTTTGGAGGCGATGTTGTTGTGAGGTTTTTTTCAGTACCTGTCGGTTCCATAAATTCTCCAAGGTATTTTAAGTATGGAACCCTGTTAATTTTACCATATTTTGTTCTCAAGTTTGTAATTTCTGTTTTAGAACAAAATAATTCAGTTTTCTCAAGTGAAATTTGTAAACCAACATTTTCTGCACGTTCTTTGGGTATTTGCAGCTGGTTGACTGCATTCTGCTCATCCTCTGTTAGTATCGCCACGTCTCCCACAAATGAAAGATATTTTATGTAGAGATCACTTTTGGCAACGCCCAGTCGGACTGTCTTCCAACTCCCACATTTCTTGAGTTTTTTTCTCAGATTGTTCCATAACTTTGTCCAGAACTACGTTGAACAGAGTGGGAGAGAGTTCATCACCTTGTCTCACACTTGTTGGAATGTCGAAGGGTTCTGAGATCTCCCCCATAAGTTTTACTTTAGATTTCGGGCCAATTAGTGATTGTTTTCTGATTTCTCGTGTTTTAGGATCTAATCCCCTCTCTCCTAAAATTTGGAATAATGAGGGCCTGTCTATTGAATCGTATGCTTTTTTGAAATCTACAAATGTGCATACTATAGGTTTTTGTATGTGAGCTCGCATTTTGAGTATGGTTTTGAGGTTGCAAATTTACTCCGGACATGATCTGTTCGGTCTGAAAACTGCTTGATATTCTGCTACTTTGGATTCTAATTGCTGTTGTGTTCTATTCACAAGAGAGAAGCTGACAGAATTTTGTAGGTGACCGGTACTAGAGAGATCCGCCTGTAGCTGTTTACATCTGAGTTATCGTCTTTTTTATGTAGTGGATGAATCAGAGCAACGTTCCAGTGATTTGGGATTTTTTGGTTTGACAGATGTTTTGGATTGTTTGAGTAATTTCTTTGAGTGAATTTGGACCTAAATTTTTGAAGAGTTCTGCTACAATTCCGTCCTCCTCTGATGCTTTATTGCTTTTAAGTTTCTTGATGTGTGCATAACTTTCTTCTTGTGTTGGTGGTAATTAACTCTGTGGTAAGATTTCTGGCTGCACTTTCGGGAATCTCTCTTTGGATTCTGGAGAATATAAAAACTGTGGAAAGTATGTGGCTAGTTCTTGACAATTTTTTCAGGACCAATTTACTATCTTTTTTTCGAAAGCAAAGATTTTGTGGTGAGTACCCTTTGATCTGGTATGCGAAACTCTTGTAGAACTCGTGTATTGTATTTTCGAAATTTTCTTCTATTGACTGCAGTTGCTCACTGACATATTTTCGTTTCATTTGTCTTGAAATCTTAGAGTTCTGTTTGTGCATTTCGAAAAATTTCTTCTATGTTTCTCTTGATTTGTTGCAACTGTAATTTTGAAATGCCTTTCTTCTTTCTTCTAGCGCGTTCTCGCATTCTCAATTCAAATGTGTGTGAGTTCCTAAGGGACCAAACTGCTGAGGTCATCGGTCCCTAGACTTACACACTACTTAAACTAACGTAAACTAACTTATGCTAACAACAACACACACACCCATGCCCGAGGGAGGACTCGAACCTCCGGCGGGAGGGGCCGGGCAATCAGTGACTTGGCGCGACTGGACTGTGCGGTTGCTCCCGGCGGAGGTTCGAGTCCTCCCTCGGGCATGGGTGTGTGTGTTTGTCCTTAGGATAATTTAGATTAAGTAGTGTGTAAGCTTAGGGACTGATGACCTTAGCAGTTAAGTCCCAAAAGATTTCACACACATTTGAACATTTTGAACATGGCGCGACCATTCCGCGCGGCTCTCGCATTCTTGATTCCACCAAGGGTGTTTTGGTTTTTTGTGAAGAAGGATCAGATCTTTTGCTGTTTTGATGATTTTAGTTTGAAATTTCCTCCTATCTTCTGCCTATTGTTCTTCCCATTTGTCAGTGGTTTTGTAGTCTTCGATTTTGTGTAGATCAAATTTTGGGATCAGCGGTGTTTTTCTTTTGAATTTCCTCTTGGGTGTGAATTTAATTTTTATTCTGGTTAAGTAATGGTCCGAATCGATATTTGCACCTCTGCGCACTTGCACAAGTGAATTTCTTTTTGGTAGTCATATGATACTGCAACATAGCCTCCAGGGTAGCCGAGAGCGCAAACGCGCTGCTTCCTGGACTCGGGTAGTGGCACCGGTCCTGGATCGAATTCGCCCGGCGGATTAACAACGAGGGCCGGTGTGCCAGGCAGCCTGGATGTGGTTTTTAGGCGGTTTTACACATCCCACTAGGTGAAAACCGGGCTGTTCCCCACGTCCTGCCTCAGTTACTCTACTCTCAGACATCTGAACACACTGGCACTATTCCATTCATTACACTCCACGCAAACAGTAGGGGTCCACTAATTCCGTCCCGGGGGGGTATGAGGGTAGCAACAGGAAGGGCATCCGGCCACCCCTTTCCACTAACCTTGCCAAATCCGTTCCTAACAATGCCGACCCTGCGTCAGCGCGGGACATGGCACCAGTGAAAGACAGAAAGAAAGAAATAATGATATCACAACATGATCAGTCTGAAATTCTCCCAAATTATGGATGGGATATCACCATTTTTCGGTTTTTTGGCATGTTTCCGAAGTGAGGTTGACATAATTTTTTAGTTGTTTTGTTGGCATAATTCAATGAGTCGTGTGCCATTTCTGTTGGTAAATTTGTGTGCTGGATGGTTAGTTTCCCACTGTCTTTTTGTATCGGTGTTCTATGCCAGTTTGTGCATTGAAGTCGCCGAGCAGAATTCTGACATGATCATTTGGAATTTTGGCCATCTCTGGTTCAAGTTCTTCCCAAAATGTTTCTGGTTTTTTTTCAGGCTCTTTTTTATTATCAGAATTTGTTGGTGCATGTATACTAATAAAGGTGTAGTTTTTGTTTGTGTGTTTGATTCTTAGGATAATTAGTCGATTGTTGATGGGTTTCACATCTGTTACTGGGTCCAGCACCTTTTTGTCTACAATAAAGGCCACTCCAAATAGTATTACTCCTCTGGCAATTTTCTTGTTTGTTCCACTTTTGAAGATTCAGTAATTATTGTAGTCTATCGTTTCTGAATCTGCATAGCCTTTTTTCTTGCAGGGCGAGAATTTGAACGTTGTGCTTCGTGACTTCGGTTGTGCGATCGTGTAATTTTGCTGCTTTAACAAGTGTCTGAATACTGAAAGCGCCCACATTCGTGCTTGTTTTTCGTGGAAGTTTCCGACTGCTCTCTCGTCCAAGCTCCCCTAATCCGGATGCTTGCTTGCCACTTTTGAGCGGGTGGATTGTCCACCTGGGGTAATTTTATCATTACTTGTACGAGTCATGTTTGCTTCTCATCAATTGTCTAGCTTTGCTAGTCGTGCAGAACCAGGGATTGTGAGTTCCTGGAGCATGTTTACAGCCGCACCTCCTGGTGAAGAGACGCCGACCATACCGCTGCTTGTTCCAAGTCAGACACAACATGGATTCTGGTTGTCATTTTGGTCCACGAGTGGTATTGTATTTCCCACCTCCCCGGCATTTCCCTACCCGCCACCTGGGGACCCATCAGACAAGGGTTGACAATCAAATACTTTATTATTATCATTATTATTATTACAAGCGTTCATTTTTTTCTATAAAATCCCGTAGCACACCAAAACCCGACGTAGTCGGTGTTGTGTTGGCTGAAGAGCCAACACCATGTTACTAGAGGAGGCCGAAATGCACGCGTTTTAGCTCACGCAGGCTGGCGTGAGGAGGGAAGAACTATACTGACGTGAGGTCTGGAACATGACAAGGAATTAGAATTCAGAAAGCGGACGTAATTAGTTTCATACTTAATGATGAACGTCGCTCTTGACGGTACATGATTCACATTATTGTCTGTTCAGAAGACATAGTAACTGAATATGGCGCCTTGCTAGGTCGTAGAAAATGACGTAGCTGAAGGCTATGCTAAACTGTCGTCTCTGCAAATGAGAGCGTATGTAGTCAGTGAACCATAGCTAGCAAAGTCGGCTGTACAACTGGGGCGAGTGCTAGGGAGTCGCTCTAGACTAGACCTGCCGTGTGGCGGCGCTCGGTCTGCAATTCACTGATAGTGGCGACACGCGGGTCTGACGTATACTAACTGACCGCGGCCGATTCAAAGGCTACCACCTAGCAAGTGTGGTGTCTGGCAGCGACACCACAGTCGGTATCATGGATGGGCGCGTGAAGCATCAGAACTTTTCTGTCGGTGTCTGGTCCTGTGAAGAGGCCCAAAAAAGAAAAACCTGAAGAAGAATGGAATACTCCTTCCTGATAATATACGAGCAATTATTGTACGTCCATCCAACTGTGACAAGACTAATGTCCTCATGAGCTTCTAACACACGGAGATGTAGTTGGATTTGAGCATGTTTGTATATTTTCAAAAACACTGTTTCAGCCCAAGTATTAGCTATTACAGGAGATACTGCACCGTGTAAAAGGTGTTCCATACACGACATTCAGCGAGAGCGGTGATGTCTCTCCACCTGAAAAAGTAAAGCCGAACATTGTGTTCAATTTGCCGATGTTGCTACGGAAAAAGAATACCAAATGGGAAAATATTTCTGTTTCGGTCGTTATATGGATGCTGGTATATTTTATCTAAGCCACACACATTCCAGAATTCCGAAACAGTTGGTTAGGAATAATTCAAAACTCATTATAGCCTTCAAACAAGACAAGCTGAATTTAAAACACATTTACCAAGCCCATATAGGAACTGACATGTCGTTCAATGATTTTGTAAAGATACGTGCCGATTGCTGGAATAATTCAAACTATCTATTTGTCGTTATTTATAAAACAAGAAAACTGAATGATTGTAGGTACAGGCGAAAATTCAGATTCTGTAGATATAGCCTGATAAGAGAGGTGAATATGTTACTATACGCTGCACCATGCACATATTCGCGGGCATGTATAGTTCTCAAGCCGGGAGAATGAGCGTACATAGATCGATTCTAAATGGATCCGAAAATTCAAGCTATCGTGCATGAAGTTGGATGTGTGTGCAGGCAGCTAAAGACGTATTAACGGACTCTTCTGAGAATGGTCAATACATTAAATGCGTTAGTTAATGAAACCAGTAACAAAGTGCATTTTTCATGACATATGACACCCAGTGGGTGCCTGGATCTCTAGCACATCTAAATTCGCAATACCACATTCACCAGTTTTCGACATTGTCTTCGGATGTATCCCGTATAAACACACTACGGAATCTTGGAATGTTGAATTTTTTTCTAATAGACTTAAGAAGATCAGCATTTGTGAGTGACAGATCTGGTAGAGCTGCTAATGGTCTTTTTTATAAGTTTATGAACAGACCAAGCCCTGTCCTGTATGGTTCCTAGTCCCTTTCCGATGG
The DNA here is from genome assembly GCF_021461385.2 of Schistocerca piceifrons. Lineage (NCBI taxonomy): Eukaryota > Metazoa > Arthropoda > Insecta > Orthoptera > Acrididae > Schistocerca > Schistocerca piceifrons. Next base: position 823,112,752 of record NC_060141.1, read on the forward strand.
CTGTTGCTTCCATCATGGGGTTATGTCTTCTTGCTCCTTCCAGCTATGCTTGGGAGTTTTGTGCGTCCTTGACTTCGAGTAATAGCCGCAGAACTAGCAACTTAACCCACCGCCGAGAGAGCGAAGAGGGCTGGGATGAGGAATGGATGAAAACCACCTTATGTCTTGGGTATTGGTAGAACTCGAGGTGCTTTGACCGATCCTCTTCTTCTTCTTCTTCTAACACCCTGCTTCAGAGCACTTTAAGCTGCGTACATCGCTGTCAGGACACAGTGTCTTAAACACCCCTCATTCCTCTCCATCGTTGTCTTCTTCTTCTTATTATTATTCGTTTTCTCTCTTCTTCTTCTTCAGTGCAATACGTGCAGCATTCATAACTCGCTTGAAATTCATCACTCCTAAACACAAATACTGCAGTGCGTTGACCTGTACGAACATCCTTTTTTCTGCGTATCGCCTTAGCCTTATCAGCTCAAATACTATCTGCAAAACGAGGACTCTGGAGATCTTTATTTGCAGCGTATGCAACGTCGTGTTCCACACACTCTTCGTCGAGCCGATTAACCCCCTTATCACCTCGTGTCAAGTATTTCTGAAGCTTTGTTCCAGTTCTACAGTAGTTATATCCCGTAATGTGTAAATCCACTGGTAGTTTGTCTAGAATACCACCAAATCCTCTAATGCATCTCCTAGCACACGTGTTATGCTACTGTGCTGGTTGTGCTCTACGCAACCCGTTATACAGCAAAACAGCAGCGTCAATACAGCTAGTGATCTATTTGCCCAACGTCTTATGACGTTCCCCATGGGAAACACATCCGGTTCAGAACGCTTCTGCATTTGCTCGGTGTAGAAGGAACATGCAATTTCTTCGCCTTTAGTGTCCTTCAAGATGTAAGTTCTAGGATTCGTTCTTTGCACTTTGGAAACAGTAAATGTGTTTGTTGACCAGTTTGGTAGGTATGATTTCTCAAACACCGTCTTGTGTTATGAGATAAGTACCAAATCACATACATTAAATTTCTGTTTACATGGAGCCAGCATTTTAATGCTATAGTACACCGTATCCATGAGTCCATTATCACTAGGATATCTGTCAATTTGTATGAGCCGCTGTCATTAAAACTCATCCACATTTGATCTTTTATTGTTCTGTTCAGACGTTCCACGATACTAGCCTTCAGGTGCGTGAATGTCGAGTAGTGATGAATTCCGTACCTCTGTATCACAGTCTTGAAGTACCTATTGTAAAAATCTCCACCGTGATCGGTTTGGAGGTTGCCCAGGTATTGATTCGTTCCTGTCTGCGACAAACGGTCAGACACATCCGTGACATTTCTCCCCGTTTTGTTTTAACAGTTAATGCCCAGGTGTTAATAGCCATTAAAATAATTTTAATCCATTATTCTCATGTGAATATTCCCTCGTATCTTCAAGATCAGCCTGCCATAAATCATCCAAGCCTAAGGGTGTATGTTTTGCGTGCTGGTTTATGCAGTTCTCGAATTACTGTCTCCATACTTCTTCGATGATACCTCTCTCTCTAAGTTGAGAGATTACTAAAACAACCTCATTCGAATGAGCTGTATTACCTGCAGTAGCTGATGCCATGAGCAAATGTAGTCGATCTATTAGCTCTTTGGTGTCGTCATAATATATATATGCGGGATTCAATTGTGTATAGCTTTACGCTCATTGTCAATACCACCACCACTGCTGCTGTTGTTCTTGTTTCCAACATTAAGTACTGGTTTTACATTTCTTGTAGCTCAGTATTTTTGTGAACTTATGAAAATCAGTCAAATGCAGTATTTCATTGTACATTTCCCCATCATTAACTGAATAATGTAAGAGTTTTTTCATGGGTCTTAGGAAAATAAGATTCATTAAGCAAGGTGCCCGTCACCAACTTGTATTGTGTTATTAGTTACATTTGTATTCTGCGTTCCCAGCATGTACGGCCTTTCCCTGATGGCTACGAATGTTCTATTTATCTCACCAGGAGCGTGACGGATAATGAATTCATCTATGCAAAATTGTTAAGGCTTTCGTGGGCACTTGTTGACAAACTGCCTATTGGCTTCTGTCTCGGGTTCTTCGGCCGACGTTCATCTAATGATTTTTCTGACGTTTCGCCAGCACGAGTGGCTGGCATTGTCAAAGCTTCACCCTCCATTGCCGGCAATGGAGGGTGAAGCTTTGACAATGCCAGCCACTCGTGCTGGCGAAACGTCAGAAAAATCATTAGATGAACGTCGGCCGAAGAACCCGAGACAGAAGCCAATAGGCAGTTTGTCAATTCATCTATGGCAACACCATCGTTATCGTGTGGTTTTGTTTTTGCTGAGAGCTGCCTGAGAGATTCAGTAATCGGCTTAAAGGTCTCTCTCAGTGTTTGATGTCTATCTATATGACCTATCCTTAGTAACCGTAATTTCTCTTGAACAGTTTTCCGCGCCTGAATGACTTTCTTTTTCGTTTACGTCTCGGTTTATACTAATCAGACGTCTCAGCAGCATGAGGCTTTATATATCCGCTCGTCCCCCTCATTTTATGTGCCTGGTCTCCCTTTTCAACAGCAAGGTCTTGCACATCTATTTTCCCCTCAAAAGCTTCGACCTTCTCAGTTAAGTCGTTACTTTCTTACCGATTTCATTAACTAACTCATTTAATGTATTGATAATTCTCAGAAGAGTTTCTTGTATGCAGTAAATTCAGCACGTATTTCTTCAAATGGTTCAAATGGCTCTGAGCACTATGGGACTTAACATCTGAGGTCATCAGTCCCCTAGAACTTAGAAGTACTTAAACCTAACGACAGCACACACATCCATGCCCAAGGCAAGATTCTAACCTGCGACCGTATTCTCTCAAACTGCATTCTTCTTTTGACACCGTATTGATGTACTATTCTACATCATCTGTATGCACACTATACGTATGGAGATAGTTCACGATGTCTTTATGCACAGTTTGAATTCAAGGCAATCCGCAGTTCAGTCTTCCCAGAACAAAGGATAGCGCCGTCTCTAGACCAAACAAGTTTGTAACGGTGGAGTGTGCAGATAAATGGATCGTTCTCCAGATGCCACCACGAGTGTCACGCCGTCGTACAACGATGTTACAGAAAGTGTGAGACTCGCACAGTATATGTCCGGAGATGGAGAATACTAAAAAATGTTCAAAAGCGTGTGGAATCTTATGGGACTTGACTGCTTAGGTCATCAGTCCCTAAGCTTACACACTGCTTAACCTAAATTATCCTAAGGACAAACACACACACCCATGCCCGATGGAGGACCCGAACCTGCCCCGGGACCAGCCGCATAGTCTATGACTGCAGCACCCTAGAGCGCTCGGCTGGTTGGTTGGTTGGTTGTTTCGGGGAAGGAGACCAGACAGCGAGGTCATCGGTCTCATCGGATTGGGGAAGGACGGGGAAGGAAGTCGGCCGCGCCCTTTGAAAGGAACCATCCCGGCATTTGCCTGGAGCGATTTAGGGAAATCACGGAAAACCTAAATCAGGATGGCCGGACGCGGGATTGAACCGTCGTCCTCCCGAATGCGAGTCCAGTGTCTAACCACTGCGCCACCTCGTTCGGTCCGCTCGGCTGAACCCGCACGGCTGGAGAATACTAAGACGTCATCTGTCAGTAGATGTAATTTTCTGAGTGACTTTGTTCATCCCAGTGTCTAACACAACACGCCAGTCGATATCCATTTATGCTTCTGTGCCGCCAATATTTAAGCGTTTTGAACCACTAGCTGTTAAATAATAAGTTGCAGTATATCACTGCTGGGGTGGTGGGGGGTAGGGGTGGAGGTCGGGGTGGAGGGGAATCGGCAGCCTCTTACTCTGTCCTTGCTGTTATACCGGAATGTTCTGGGATGGTGCAAACGTCTGAGACCAGTAGTGACCCGCACCGTGTAGTGTAGAGCCCCCAGCACAGTTCTTCTGAGAGTCGGGGACTTGCTGGGTGTCTAAATCAATGAGTGCGACACACAACAGTAGCTCGTTGTCTTGCTCCAGCAAGTGGGGTATGTGCGCTACAGGAACCCACAGTGCTGCTACTGCTGCTGATTCCGACAGGTCAGAGTTCGCTGCAAGTCCCGGCGAGGCAATGGTGCTGCTGCTGGTCCAGACACCGCAGAGGTCACTGAACAAAGAAGAAGGAGAAGAAGAAATAATATGAATCCACAGTCAATGATGTAGGGTTGAATGAAGACAAGGAACTGCTAGATGCAGTAATAGTAGCAATGACATATAATGAGTACTTACTTTTACACTTCTTCTGCGATGGAGTGGCAGATGAGGATCTCGAGGGCTGGCGATGCTTCATGGTTCTTCTTCTTCCAGAGACCGACTGCGCCTGGGTGTGGTGAGCTATCGTGCTCGCCTTACATCCCCTACATCACGATTGCGTGAATGCAAATTAAGTATTTATTAACTTCAACAGTATTTCTGGAACGGTTCGCAATAAATTTGCCTTGGAAGGATGGAGTTCTCGCGTGCGTCGGTATTCCACAGGCGTTTGCTTTGTTTGCGTTTCGGTCTGGCTGTGACTGACGGCACGTGCAGGCCCAAGATGACATGAGGAGAAACGTAGAAACAGCACGCGATTCGATAGGAATTTTCTCGATGTATTTGTCTGAATATTTGCATGATATCCGGTCTGTGAGTCACGGGCCCAAGCGGACACCTGTACGCGGCGCATGGCCTGTCGCTTTGCAGAACCGCGAGCGATCTGCGTATGTGGTGGCGTGAGCCAGCATTGGGCACGGTCCACTGGACAGGGTGACGGTGCGTGCTTCATGATTGAACGATTTTTAATGTTGTAATTACGTGTGATGGGAGTTTCGTGACTGTATTCCCTACGCAATGGGAATAAAAAAGTGTTCGATGTAATTACTTCCCTGCAAGACCTGCATCTCGCCAAATAGCAGAGAATGAAGAACAAGAGAAATCCAACCTCTGCAGACTGAATTTTTTTATAAATAAACAATATGCCCTCTGCTATGTAATTGAATTTCCTGTCATGAGATTGTTCCTCTCCACCACACAGCTGCCAATTTCCAGGTAGGGGTGGGGGAGAGTGGAAGGGTGGGTTTGTTGGTTTACCAGAGAGGGAGGGATGAAGTAACTGATTAATTAAGCAGTCAATCAAATTGATAAGAGTGAGGGGGCTATTGGAATAACACAGGCCTGAAAGTATACCTGTATCAGCGAGAGGGAGGGGGGAGGGTTTGTAGGTTTCTTGAGGTGTTGCGAAGAGGGGGTGGGGGAGGGGGACGCATTGGGGAACCATAGGTTAAGGACTGTCAGTTGAAAGGAACGATTATCCCAGGTTGTCGCAACCTGTCAATCAAAGAGAACGACAGGCTCTTGCCCCTGAGTGGATACTTGCCCCTTATGTAGGCAACCCGCACTAACAAACCACTCTCACGCTCTCTTTGTCTCACTACTGCCGTTCGTGTGTACGGCCCTGCAACAATCGACAGAAGAGTCCAGGCCGGAGGAGGGAGCGCTGCTGGCTGGGTAATGTTCCTGTGGCAATGCGTGGGTGATCTTGTCATTTTGGAAGGCACAACGATCAAGAATGCATCCATCCCTTGGGGACCATGTCCATCTCTACTCGCAGTTTGTTTTTCCTCGGCACGATGGCAACTTCTCACACAGCTTGGAGTGTACGTGCGTGGTTTGAGGAGCACGACGATGAGTTTACTATATTTCGCTGGCCGCAAGACCCCCTGAATCAAAACCCACTTGAGAATCTGTGGGACCACATCGACTGGGCTTTTGTCGCCACGGATGCTCACCGCAGCCGGCCGCAGCCTTAGGAGTCAGTGCGGCTCTGTATCCCTGTAGCTGCCTTCTAGAACTTCAACGACGCATATAGTGCATGTCTGCGCTGCAAAAGGGGGCTATTTAGGTTTTTTTTACAGGTACTAACATTAATGTGACTGGACCGTGTGGCAACAAACAACTTGAAATCAAATTACAGATTAATTATATTATGTTCGTATCTTAGAAAGTAAGGTACACATATCATCACACACTAAGACCATTGTGAAATAAGTATGACACATTGTCAAAAGACAGTACACCTGTGTTTCCTGCAGTTCAGCTGCTTTTGGGTAACAGGTGCATCACATCTAAAAGTGAAACTGCTCAACAACTGGTAATTAGGACATTACGAATCTTCTGGGGAAAACGTCTAAAGATTTTTCTGAGGAGTAACTCTGAATTTCACAAAGGTAACTGTGAAATTCTAGAGGTAAATGGACCCAATGCAGCTTCGCGTATAGAAAAGGTGCGAGTGGTTTGCATGTGGGTGTTGCTGACCACGAAGGAAGGCCGTCGGTATCGATGCAGACGGTAGTGTCCGGGCAATCTCGGGAGAGATTAGCAGTTATCGCGCAGTGAAGGTCGCGGACATTGCCCAGCAGAGGTGTGTCTCAACAGGCAGTGCTCATTACCACGTCGCACATCCGTCTGCGGTATCGGAAATTCTGCTCACGCTAGGTCCCGCCACCGTTTTCACCGACGTACAAGGGAGCCAACACTGCCTATGACGTCTCCGGACTTACTTGAGCGTTTGTCCTTGGCAGGTAACAAGTACCTAAGCTGCATCATTATGGGCGAAGAGACATGATTTCTTCATGACTCACTCGCAAGGGAGAGAGCATCTGCGGAATGGAGACACATCGTGTCACCTCTGCAAAACAAATGTTAAGTTGCGCCGTCAGCAGCGGGGGTCACGGCCACCGTTTTCTCCGGCTGTGAACAACTTTGTACACGGAGTTTATGTCAAAGGGCACAACCATTGATGTCGATTTCTAATTTGCAACGACATCGCTGGACTGCATCTTAAAGAACAAGAAACGTGAAAGAGTAACTAATTGTTTTTCAGCACAACACGGTGCTACAACACAAGTTTTGTTGCGTTTTCAGTGGGAGGTTTGGAGGCATACGCCATACAGTCCACAAGTTGCGCCTTGCGATTTCCGCCTTTTAAGCAGGTTAAAAGAACATCTGAGGGAAATATTTTTTCAAAGACGGAGGACGCCAACACATTGTTCTCCAATGATTCCGTGACCAAGAAAAGGATTTCTCTCGTAACTGAACGATTGATAGAACGTTACACGGTGTCCATTGTGGAGGAATTAATTATTCTTCCCAGGCAAGCCATATCATAGGCGTCTGTGCGGGTCATATCTGAATTCTGAGACAATCGTTTGCTGGACCTGCCCTTCTGCCGCCTTGTTTGCAGCTAAAACAGCACTTACGGGGCACACTACTGGTGTGCAGCGTCATACAAAATCCGCTGAAAAAGTATGCGTCATCTAAGTTTAATTCAAAGCGAAGCAGGATTTGTAGTTTAAATTCCGTACAATTAGCTACGGAATGACAACTGCGAACAACTTCTTTATAGGTCTTCCAGACAGGAATAATAGCAGTCACAGTACAGAGGATCTGGGGAAATGGCGAAGTGAGACGTGGGCTGAGAACGAAAAATGAGCTACTTTCGATTGAATTTTACATTCATTATTACGATCTCTTTCGTGGTCATCAAATTGGCTCTCAGCACTATGGGACTTAACATCTGATGTCATCAGTCCCCTAGAACTTAGAACTACTTAAACCTAACCAACCTAAGGACATCACACACATCCATGCCCGAGGCAGGATTCGAACCTGCGACCGTAGCGGTCGCGCGGTTCCAGACTGAAGCGCCTAGAACCGCTCGGCCACTCTGGCCGGCTCGTGCTCATGAACAAGAGTTGGAAACACGAAATAATACATGACCAATAAACACAAAGGAAAGTGGAAAAGAACACTCATGGTCATTGAATAAAACTATATTTGTGATCATCTGATTTTTGTAAACTGATGATTTGGCTCAATAGCTGTATCCCACGTAATTAAAGTTAACAGTTTCGGTCAAACAATAGCCTATCCTGAGTGATCTATGTGCAGTGAAACTGGTATGGGCTTGTAAAATGTAAAGTAGTGGCAAGAGGATTGTATCATCCTGTTTTAACTGTATGAATGAGAATTGATAAAAATGGAAACTGTTGCTTCCTTTATGTGTAAAACGTGGAAAAGAAAGAATAACTAAATGTAATCAGAATGATAATGAAAGAAGTTTGATTGGAGTCAGGACAAATGAGGAAGCAAATAAAACCATAGGAAAAGGTTATAAAATTTTAAAATATCGACAAAATGTGAAATTTTAGAAATAAAAGCAACATGTTACATAAAAGACTTCATGAAAATAAAATTACAAACCAGTAAACATAATTTTGAAACAAATAAGATGCATATAAAATATATAAAAGAAAAAATAAGGCGAGGTTTACGTGAAAAGAGGAAAGACAACCATCTCACAAATCGTCCATGAAGATGTCTGGTCATGGCGGGCGCACATTGATTGCTCGTATCTGATCAGAGGGGGATAGGATTACTGTATGAAATAGTATAAGTAGCCTAGTCACTGCTTAGCCGTCGATCGCTTTGTCAGTGCGTATGAACGTCTTTACTAACAGCTGAAAACGGCGCATGTACACATTCCTATCAATTCTCGTATCTCACCCTCTAGTGCTGCGATAAAATTCATCATTCGATGGAAGACAGCTGTGGGTGGTGCGGTCGCTGCACCAGAATGAAGCAAAGTGTCCTGTCTTCTTCCCCAACATGAAAGACCAAAAAGCTCTCACAAACTTCGAAGAGTGAATAGTTCTTTCGAAAGACCGAAGACCAAATGCCACACAAAGTCTCACTGCAAGCCTTTTTTCCACAAGCACTTATGAAAAACTCTCAACCGCCAATCTCAGGAGTTGGTTCAATGTTTCCCAATGAAATTATTTGTATGTTTTCTTTCACATCGTCCTCAATTAATCTTATCATAGCTTCATTATTTAGCTTTTGAATATTCTTATAATTTGAAGTGTATCCCTCAATTTTTATAAATTTTCTCTGAATAATCATTATTCTCATAATAATAACTTGTAGATCCAGTTGAAGCACAATCCGTAATCCAGCTATTTCCTAATTCATCAGTCCATTCACCCAACATACAACCTGTTTCCTCAATAGGCCTATTTCTCACAATTATCACTATCTACTATACTTTCTGTATCAAAATATGTATCAGTTTTTCCTGGCTTATCTAATCTATCATATAACTTGACTCTTGCATTTAATGTAGTGACTCTAGCTGTGTTACTTTTGCACAATAAAACTTCAATATTATCATTAATAAAACTTATATCTATATTATCTAATCAATCGTCCATTAGTATTTCATAAAATTGTTGTAAATCTGTCACATACTCGGTTTTACTCATATTTTCACGTAGTCCAAATTTTCCCCATAATCAATTTAGATATATCTTGACAACAGCTCTTTTTCCTGGATTTTCTTTCATCTAATCAGGTTCTATGTCGATACCTATTTTTTCTTTTCTATATTTTATATGCATCTTATTAGTTTCAAAATTATGTTTACTGGTTTTTAATTTTATTTTCATGAAGTCTTTTATGTAACATGTTGCTTTTATTTCTAAAATTTCACATTTTGTCGATATTTTAAAATTTTATAACCTTTTCCTATGGTTTTATTTGCTTCCTCATTTGTCCTGATTCCAATTAAACTTCTTTCATTATCATTCTGATTACACTTAGTTATTCTTTCTTTTCCACGTTTTACACATAAAGGAAGCAACAGTTTCCATTTTTATCAATTTTCATTCATACAGTTAAAACAGGATGATACAATCCTCTTGCCACTACTTTACATTTTACAAGCCCATACCAGTTTCACTGCACATAGATCGCTCAGGATAGGCTATTGTTTGACCGAAACTGTTAATTTTAATTACGTGGGATACAGCTATTGAGCCAAATCATCAGTTTACAAAAATTAATGCTATTAATTTTCAGTCCTACGCTCAGACTTCCTCCGTTAAGTCTTTTTTTGATATAAAACTTTATTCCAGATATATTTTTTGTGTTGAGAAAACAAAGATTTGGATAGAGCTTTATGCTGAGATCCACGAACTCTTCTAATGTCCCTCTTCTGGAACATCATGTCACCATTAACTCACTGTTGATGCTCTACGAAATAATACCGTATGATTCAAAATCTAGGAAAAATACAAAATAGGATATTCTAACAAAAATTCAGGTTCTGTAAACAGTTAACAACATACCATAACCAACTGTTGTGTGTAACTTACAATTATTTTTGTGCTATTCACACAATAATGTATCATATAAATACACATTCATGAACACAACAAGCAGAATCATCCAAAGGAAGTTCTTGCCGTTTGTCGCGTGTTGTCTTTCTTTGGCAGGCATCTGCTGTTTGTACAAATGTCCGTCGACTGACACGTACTGCGCCATGACTGACAGCTTCGTTAAACCCTCCTCCATCACTCTGATCCGTAAACAAACACTTCAATGATTTTTGGACTCACCTCGGCGAGCAGCTCGTTTCCGTACCAGCAGTAGAGGAAAAGCTCGTAGAACATCGTGGCCAGGTACGTGATGTACGTCGGCAGGTCCTGCTTATTCTCCGCCTGAAAGAAATGTTTCGGTCTCAACAGACTTGAAGATATCCTAAACGGCCGGAAGCCCACTTTCTGTAACATAAAATAATGTGTTTCCTGAGTGAAGGTACTTTTATTTATTGGTATTTGGCCACTCATTCCACAGACCATGACGTCTAGAAACATTTATAATGGCTGTTCTGCTACGTATTTTATTAATTGTTATTTGCAAACATATGAAAAAATAAATAAATCAATTATCTCTCAAATAAAAACACTCGTAGCTAGTTTTCAAAATATCTACACCTCATGTACACAGTAGCTCCAGAGGCTGAAAATTACATTTAATACACCTTCACTATTCTAGTTCAACAGCAAGTCTGCACCTCCATGTTTGGAGGTAAGCCTTTGGTTTAAAAGATCGAGTAAATCATTTTTATTCTGTCTTATATCTGGAGCATTAAAGTAGTAGCTGGAGCACGTCTCCTTTTTCAGTGCAAAAGTCAGATAATGGAGGTCGCTACAATCCTATTCGACATTAGTGAACTGCAACTTTTAAGCGCAAGTACATAACTGTTGTTATGGGTCATCTGCTTGTTCTACATTTGGTAAACTAAGGGAATAATGCTAATTTAGTTTGCAGACGGTCTTAAAGCAGTCCTTTTGAAAACTTCGTCCAGTCCATCTGCTCCTCGTTTCTCGCTTTTACCATATATTAACCTCTGGATTTTCTGGTAAGGAAGCCAATCTTTTAGAATTTCGCCTAAATTCGTTGGTCGTTTGACTAATCTGTCCCCAGTGGCATTGTGAAAGATCTCAGTGTTCACTGAAATGTACAACTTAATTCGCCACTGTTACTGGCACTTATCTGTAAACACTCCTTTAATAATGAGTAGCAGGGCTAACAACTACCTTGCCCATTTTGCACTTACTCTGAGGTGTCAAAAGCTATGGGATAGAGATATGCACATATAAATATGGCGGTAGTATTACGTACAGAAGGCACAAAATGGTAATATATTGTCAGACCTGTGATTTGTACTGTGATTCATGTGAAAACGTTCTCGACGTGTTTATGGCCGCACAACGGGATCTAACAGACTCTGAACGCGGAATTGTAGAACACATGGGACGTTACATATCGAAAATTGCTAGGAATTCAATATTCCGAGATCCAGGGTATGCTGAGAATGCCAAATTTCAGGAATTATCTCTGACTGCAGAAAATATAGTGGCTGACGATCTTCACTTAACGACCGAGAGCAAGAGCTTTGGCATAGAGTTGTCACTGCTAACAGATAAGCAACACTGAGTCAATAACCGCAATTACCTGGTCTCGCGAACATATCGGTTGGACCTTGGATGAGTGTATACAAATGTGCTCCAATAAAGACCAGAAAAGCAAAAAGGCAACCTGCACCTTGGCTGACTGATGAACTAAAACAGCTCATGAATCTCAGAGATGCTGCACATCGAGCATACAAGATACACCCTACACCTGAAAATCACGCTGTATACAAGCAGAAACGAAACAAAGTCAGTCAAGCGGTGAGAAACGCTAAGCTCAGACATGCTCGTACATTAGCTGACAATAGATGTAGACCAGCTATCCTGTGGAAAAATCTCCGTAGTCTCGGTTTAGGCAAAATAAAAGTTGCAGAAAATCCCATGGTCCCAGCTGAAGAACTAAACCGATTCTTCACATTACCTGCAACCAAAATTGATCCGCAAAAAAAACAGAGAATCATTGATTACTTCATTGGGATGAACGACTGCAGCAAAGAAAAATTCTATCTACAGCACGTCACTTGCAGTACTGTCAAGAAAGCCATAATGCGGATTAGATCAGCATCTACTGGACATGATGGTATCACTATCCAGATGGTAAAACTTATTATTGACCAACTACTGCCCTCTATAACAGACATTTTCAACGATTCATTAATCACAAGTGTTTTCCCTGAGGCCTGGAAACTGGGACAAATTAAGCCACTGCCTAAAAAGGACATCGCCACAGCAGCCTCTGACTACCGCCCCATCTGCCTTCTTCCTGCACTATCAAAGGCCTTAGAATATATAGTTCATGACCAGCTCACCAACTACCTAACTACTAACAACCTATTAGACGAATACCAATCAGGTTTCCGTAAACATCAAAGCACAACATCCGCTCTGATAAAGGTAACAGATGACCTGAAACTTGCCATGGACAGACAAGAAGCGACTATCATTTGCTTCTTAGATTTCAGCAAAGCATTTGATACTGTCGACTTCGACATCTTACTAGCCAAACTTAGCGGTCTAAATTTTTCAACAAGCGCAGTGCAATGGTTTCGCTCATACATGACGTCTCGTCAGCAACGCGTCCTGTCTGGGGATATAAAATCACAATGGCGGCAGGTAGTGTCAGGCGTTCCCCAAGGCTCAGTATTAGGTCCTATACTCTTCTCTCTTTATGTCAATGATGTGTCATCGGTCCTGACCTATTGCAAATACCATATGTATGCTGATGACCTTCAGTTGTATCTAAGTGCGAAACCAAGCAATCTCAAGAAAGCTATTGAAAATTTCAATACTGACCTCAACGCACTGTCAAAATGGGCACAGGACATAGGTCTAAAACTAAACCCATCTAAAACCTAAGCGGTACTTGTTGGTCACTCTAAGCTTATTAGCCCAAAACATCGGGAATCCGTACCACCTCTTATCCTAAATGGAACAATTATTAACTTCTCGCCCTCAGCAAAGAGTTTGGGAGTAATAATAGATGAAAATCTAAATTGGACAGAGCACGTAACTGCAGTGTGCAAAAAAGCATCAGCATCCCTTCATGTCCTACAAAAATATAAAAAACTCTTCCCTTTCGATCTGAAAAAGAAATTAGTACAAACGCTTATACTCCCAATCATTGACTACAGCGATATTATCCTACAAGGCCTCTCTCAGGAAAATTCCCGACGTCTAGAACTGGTCACGAATGCCTGCGTCCGATATATCTGTGACGTTCGACTTTTTGATCACATTTCACCAGCATATGCAAAATTGTCCTGGCTGCGTGCAGACAAACGCAGAGATTTCCATACACTCTGTCTCATCTACTGCCTTATTAATGTACACTGTCCCTCATATCTCTCCTCGTCCCTAACACTCATGTCGGAACAACAAGACAGAAACACACGTTCCCATCATAATAAAATCCTCTCCGTTCCACTGCATCGCTCAGTCACCTTCTCCAAGTCCTTTACAGTAGCGGGAACCCGACTCTGGAATAACCTCCCTCGTTATGTTAGAGAACTTAAAAACATGACCGGCTTCAAAAAACAATTAATGACGTATCTACTTAAGCAACAGTAATGCCTTCCTCTGTACATGAGTGCACTTCACCTCATTACTTCCCTCTCTCCCCCTCCTTAAACCTCCCTTACCCAAAACTCGCTATACTAGTAAACATCTACTTTACACACCAAAATATTAATGTACATCTGCACAAACCTTCATTACTACTGCGAATCTTTCTCATGTTTGTCATTATTATTTGTTTTTTTTACTGTTATTATTATTGCTTTCACCATAATCTGTATGTATAGCACCTGATGTAAAAATACTGCCAGCATTTACTTTATTAGGTCTTAGTCATGTTTATCATTATTATTTGATTTTTTGTTTTACTGTTATTATTATTGCTTTTATCATAATCTGTATGTATAGCAACTGTTGTAAAAATACTTCTGCATTTACTTTATTAGGTCTTAGTCACTAGTCTTTATTCATATTGTCACTAGAGTAAGCTAATTTTCTCATTTAAACTATGTTCATGATGTTACTCTGATGTGTGAAATGCTGCATGTGTGGAACACTGGTCCGATGTAAGAGAGGGCCTGATGGCCCTAATCTGATCAGGTTAAATAAATAAATAAATAAATAAATAAATAAATATACCGTCAGCTGGTTAGAGGAGTTCCGATTTCACTTGGTAAGAGCTGATGGTAGCGTTTGAGTGTGGGGCAGACCCTACGAAGCCAGGGACCCAAGTTATCAACAAGACACTGTTCAAGCTGGTGATGGCTCCATAATGGTTTGGGCCATGTTCACACAAAATGAACTAGGTCTTCTGTTCCAAGTTAACTGATCATTGACTGTAAATGGTTACGTTTGGCTACTTGGAGAACGTGCACAGCCATCCATGGACTTCATGTTCCCAAACAAGGATAGAATTATAATGGATGGTATTGCTCCATGTGATTGGGATACAGTTATTTGTCATTGGTTTCAAGAACATTCTACACAGTTTCAGTGAATGACAGGGCCATCCAGATTGCACGACATGAATCCCATCGAACATTTATGGCACATAATTCAGGGGTCAATTTGTGAAAAAAATCCTGCACTGGAAATACTTTCGCAACTATGGCCAGCTACAGAAGCAGCAGTGGAGGAATAATGAGAAAATGTAGCCAGTTTGCATTGTTGCTAAACTTATTCAAGACAGCAGCTGTATCCCCACTCTCCCTGTACAGGGGTAGATGTCGCATTGTCGCACTGATGGGCCTTCCCCCTCCTCTCCCCCACTTTTTCTCCGCTCCATCACTACCCCTACCTTCCTCCACTTGGGAATAAGTGGAAAAAAGACTCAGTCTGCTCTGAGGTGCTGGAGAGAAGATGTAAGTTATTTATTTATTTTATTTGTTTTTGAGAGTAAGTATTATCCTTCAACAGGATCGTCCTACAGCTGCCTCCACACTCTGCCATACCCACCCCCACTTTCTGCCCCCAATTTTTCTGGTTATGTGTGTGAATACCGACTGGTGTGTGTCATAATACTGCCACTAAATGGTGCTCAAAACTGTCCTACAGCAACCTCCAATCTGCCTCCACTGCCCTCCCCCTAAACCCCACTTTTCCCAGATTCATGTGTCTATACATTCAGCTTATGTGCCCCAGTCCACGAAACCACTCGAAATGGGAGGGAAACAGTCCTACAGATGCTGTCAGATTAACTGCCTCCTATCAATTTAAAAGTGTATAGCTGCTAGGAAACTTGTACATGTTAATGTCGGTTTAGCACCTGACTGTAAAGTCGTGGTACGAAAACAGAGAATGTATGGTGTTGTACAAAGCTGTGGTCATGCACTCCTTGGGTGTGTTCTGGCAAACATCAAAGCATCAAACTGCTTATCAAATTAAAACACAGGAACCCTCTGTTGAGATTTATTGTCTGTGGGATATGGTCTTCTTCCAGTACAGATGACAAAAATTTACACAGGTCTGTGGAAGCGACTTCGATCAATGGCTACCTGCTCCAGTGGATCAATACATGCATAATTAATGGAATCATCACATCTGCTCGATGTCAATATGTGACAGTATTTATTTTCGATATATTGAAAGAGACAGACATGGTAAAATTTTATCGAGTTCTCTGCCAGATGACATTTTTATAGTTTGTAGTTTTGCTCTGTCAGATGTTATAAAATGATGAGGAGAGACAGAGATGTGAATTGTAACTTTCTGGTGAACATAAAAATGACTGTGGTCTTTTTTTTTCAACATGTGAATGGATAAGGTGAAAGATAATTTTCTATACTGATGTTTTATGCACCCGAAATTCATGTAATTCTCACAAGCATGACAATTTATTTACAAGATTTTCACACAAACTAATCTTGAACATCAGGAATGCTCTCAACTATGCCAGTTTGTCTATCAAACTGAAACAAACCGGATGTATCGGTTCTCGTGGAAACGTAACTTCTTTATTATCATCACGAATATGCTTTATTTTTTAATAGCTGGTCGCTTATCTATTGACATTAGATACAACTATCCCAAAGAAAATTTCCATCACAGCAGCTTATAACACAGAATTGGTAGATGTTTTTGTAGATTTTAGTTCACTCTTACATTCGGATGGTTGCTCCAAAACAAGAAGGACGCTGCCTTGGTCGATAGTCTTTACTTTATATATGGTAGCCATGTACAAAGGATGTGTGATAGGGTAATACATAGATCAGATGTATTGTTGTTGAACTCCCGTCTTGGCAGTTTGCTTATTCATCACTGACAACAGTATCGTAGACCGAGTTCATAGATTTACTCACCGACATATGAATAGATAGCGTGAAACCTGTTGTTCTGTAATGATATTTGTGCCCCTCAAATGTATGTAATACCCACATGCATGGCATGTTATTTACAGGACTCCCTTGGACGCTACTTCTGAGTGCTCGCAAGCTAGGAAAGCACATGGTATGACGAGCTGCCGGAAGAGGCCAGTGAGTGTGGGTGTGGCCGGCGGGCGAACGTCGGCGCCAGCGTATTGCATAGCGACCACATACAGTGGCCATAGCAGCTGCTGGACACAGCACATACTACCTCTTCCAGCCATACGATGTAGCTGAAGGCTGTGACATGCTGTTGGGTTGTTTTTGCCCCATCCACAATGAATATTTAAGAATTTCGCTTTGTTCTGTGGTCGGCATTTCCGAGAAACACGTCTCACTAGGGGCAAGATTAGATACTGTCTACAGGAAAATTAAAGAGACCTTTGGAGAAAAGAGTGCCACTTGTATGAATATCAAGAGCTCAGATGGAAACCCAGTTCTAAGCAAAGAAGGGAAAGCAGAAAGGTGGAAAGAGTATATAGAGGGTCTATACAAGGGCGATGTTCTTGAGGACAATGTTATGGAAATGGAAGAGGAGGTAGATGAAGATGAAATGGGAGATATGATACTGCGTGAAGAGTTTGACAAAGCACTGAAAGACCTAAGTCGAAACAAGGCCCCGGGAGTAGACAACATTCCATTAGAACTACTGACGACCTTGGGAGAGCCAGTCCTGACAAAACTCTACCATCTGGTGAGCAAGATGTATGAGACAGGTGAAATTCCCTCAGACTTCAAGAAGAATATAATAATTCCAATCTCAAAGAAAGCAGGTGTTGACAGATTTTAAAATTACCGAACTATCAGTTTAATAAGTCACAGCCGCAAAATACTAACGCGAATTCTTTACAGACGAATGGAAAAACTGGTAGAAGCCTACCTCGGGGAATATCAGTTTGGATTCAGTAGAAATATTGGAACACGTGAGGCAATACTGACCCTACGACTTATTATAAAAGAAAGATTAAGGAAAGGCAAACCTACGTTTCTAGCATTTGTAGACTTAGAGAAAGCTTTTGACAATGTTGACTGGAATACTGTCTTTCAAATTCTGAAGGTGGCAGGGGTAAAATACAGGGAGCGAAAGGCTATTTACAATTTGTACAGAAACCAGATGGGAGTTACAAGAGTCGAGGAACATGAATGGGAAGCAGTGGTTGGGAATGGAGTGAGGCAGGGTTGTAGCCTATCCCCAATGTTATTCAATCTGTATATTGAGCAAGCAGTAAAGGAAAGAAAAGAAAAATTCGGAGTAGGTATTAAAATCCATGGAGAAGAAATAAAAACTTTGAGGTTCGCCGATGACATTGTAATTCTGTCAGAGACAGCAAAGGACTTGGAAGATCAGTTGAACGGAATGGACAGTGTCTTGAATTGAGGATATAAGATGATCAACAAAATCAAAACGAGGATAATGGAATCTAGTCGAATTAAGTCGGGTGGTGCTGAGGAAATTAGATTAGGAAATGAGACACTTAAAGTAGTAAAGGAGTTTTGCTATTTGGGGAGCAAAATAACCGATCATGGTCGAAGTAGAGAGGATATAAAATGTAGACTGGCAATAGCAAGGAAAGCGTTTCTGAAGAAGAGAAATTTGTTAACGTCGAGTATAGATTTACGTGTCAGGAAGTCGTTTCTGAAAGTATTTGTATGGAGTGTAGCCATGTATGGAAGTGAAACATGGATGATATATAATTTGGACAAGAAGAGAATAGAAGCTTTCGAAATGTGGTGCTACAGAAGAATGCTGAAGATTAGATGGGTAGATCACATAACTAATGAGGAGGTATTGAATAGAATTCGGGAGAAGAGGAGTTTGTGACACAACTTGACAAGAAGAAGGGACCGGTTGGTAGGACATGTTCTTAGGCATCAGGGGATCGCAAATTTAGTATTGGAGGGCAGCGTGGAGGGCAAAAATCGTAGAGGGAGACCAAGAGATGAATACACTAAGCAGATTCAGAAGGATGTTGGTTGCAGTAAGTACTGGGAGATGAAGTAGCTTGCACAGGATAGAGTAGCATGGAGAGCTGCATCAAACCAATTTCAGGACTGAAGACCACAAGAACAACAACATTTCATTTCTGCAGACATGAAACAGTATATCATTGTCAACCCAACACTGACCAAAGCAGACCACCTGCAGTGTATCATCAGCGACAGGTTAGAACAGGCCTAGGAAACTAGGATCCCTACCTAAGGGAGGTGGGAGGGGAGGGAGGGACGAGGGGAGATAGGAGAGAAGGTAAGACAGGTTCTAAGCTGCTAAGTCTGTAGCCACACAGAGATGTGAAGACACATGCACTGCTCTGGTGGAAGTTTCCCGTTTCTTTTTGCGGTTGTTGTGTGATGTTATTACAGTGGCATTGGAAAGTGGGGTGGGTAGGCAGTGGAGTGTGGAGGCAGCATAACACAATCCATCATCAGGATAACACATTGAAAATTAATAAAGGAAATATGTACCATATATCCCTCTTCTCCAGCAGCTCAGCACGAACTGACTCTTTGTCCCACCAATTCTCAAGTGGCAGAGGGGAGTTTAAGTGAGTGAGAAGTAAAAGTGGGGGATGGGAGGAGGAAATTGGAGTGGAGATGGGAGGTGGGGGAGGAGGAGTGGGGGTGGTGACGTCATCAGTGCGATGTTGCCACATGGAAAGTATGTGGGGGACAGCCAGCAACTTGAATAAATTTGGCAACAATGCAATCTGACGTCATTCTTTCTTTATCTTCCACTGGCAACATGGTTCCATATTTCTGCAGAGACTTCCAATGACTTGTTTGATCGATGCTATGTCGACTTGCTGCAAAATTCGGATAATTCTTTCGTGGTGCATCGTTTTTTGTCTTAGAGTGCACAATATAACTCCATCTGGGCTGTGCTCAAAAGTATGCAAAAGGACTCGAATTATTTATCAAAAATTGTCAACTATGTTTTCACTGCTGACTTCAAAAAATTGTTTGTGCTCTGTCTCACCAGTAGCGTTAGTAAATTTCTTTGAAAGCTCGCTGTAATAGACTATAGAATATTAGAATGACTGCATAACATACCCTCCATAAATAACTAAACACCAACAATTGCTTATCCAATACAGTTAACGAATTAGTGATATGTAGCTGCTGAATCTGAATTTTACTTTAAATACTATTCTGTAAGACTTAGGAAATGCGAAATAAAATCAACTGCTGCCTTTATGCTCCTGTGTTTGCCTTTGTCAATAGATGGCTATACTGGTAAATTTTTCGAACTTCAATAGGTGTACCACAGGGTAAGACACAACAGACACTCACCTATTTACTACATCTATAATGTTTGTCAAATGTCACAATCTTCTTCCCAAGTCTGCAAAAATGCGTCAGCATTGCAAAAAAGTGCAGAGTTTACATGAAATTGGTGTCAAAACATAACAGTGAGCTCTAAAGTAAGTACTCCAGTGCTATTTTCATGCCTAAGCATGCAGACAAAGAGAACTTGACTTATAAGTCTCTTCAGGTTTGCTGCCAGCTACTAAAACCAACTCGATTCAATATCTCGCCGATCCAGCTGCTCGCCATCTTCAGGCGAATGCTGGCTCTTCTGTTTGAGTCCCGATGAGAACTAATGCCAAGGCAGCAGAAGAGCGTTCTCCTGAAGATGACGAACAGTTGGATCACCGAGATATTGAATCAAGTTAATTTTAGCATCCATCAGCAAACCTGAAGAGACTCTCAAGACTTATTTCGCTGGGAAAGCCTACGAAGTCACAGAACTTGTCTTATGATTAGACACATATTACAATCAAAGACGATGACAGAGCTCAAACATTTCCAAGGAAGATGGTGCAGAAAGACAGAGCCGATATCCCAAAAATAAAATATTGATCATTTATTGATTAAAACACACATCCACGCACACACACACACACACACACACACACACACACACACACACACAAACACACACACACAGCCTGCAAGCTTATTGAATATGCAAATAACACAAAAATTACAGAAAAATAAAATTGTATTATTTCTCGAAATATGTAAGATTTCACACACTTTGGAAGCTCCATGGACACTCAAACTGCTTACTTGCTTATTACCACTGCTTCAATAAATTATAGGTTAGCAGATGCCTATATAGTTCAATGTTTGTAAGTTGTAAATAACCTTGCAGATACTTACTCTACAAGCCTCTACGAAGTGCATGGAAGACGATTCTTAGAAATGTACTAGATGTTGTGATCTCTATAGAGCGCGGCAAGAAGGGCTGCTTAATTGCTTCTGTGCGGGCTGCAATTGGTCTCATCTTGTCTTTTCGGTCCCTAGAGACTGATATGTAGGTGTGACCTTGGCAAGATCTTGTTTATGCGGCTTTTTTCAGATAATACTTCACCATACGTAATCGAATCATCTGCAGAAATTCTGAGGTTGCCACTAGTATTGTGAGGCAGGTCGTCACATCACATCAACAGCAAGGGTGCCATGAGAGCACTGCAATCATGTGGCCTAACCGTGTGGCCCACACGCGCATGTGGTGTGCAAGTGAGAGCGCTAGTACATATCGCGAACGTTGGCGTAAAGTGCCGAAGATTACCGATGCTATTGACAGCCGCGTGGGGGTGTGAACACGCGGCTGGCATAGACGCTTGGGCAGCGCGGATACCATGCGCCTGCCCTCACTTGCACACAAGCTGCGAATCTGCGCATGCACGATGCGCTTCGCTCAGCGCAGATTGGTAGAAATTTATGCAAATGGCGAGTAACGAATACAAGCACAAATTACTATTCGTTATTCGTGAATAACCAATACTATTCGAAACATTATTTACTTAAATGCGTAGAAACACATATTCGTCATCTACGTATAAAGATGTTATGGATAATAGATAAAATTGAAATTCAGTTGCATTTATAGCCCCAGTTCTTTGTCATTCATTAAAGGAATGTACTTTTTGTTTCTTTTAAATTAGTTTTCAGTACAACTCGTTTGTTTAAACGTCTCATCAAAAATTTTATTTAATTTACAAAGATTTACCCTTGTGACTCTAATCAAAATACGTTCTACGTATGCAATGCACTCCTGAATTCGTTTTTAATCATGGTATCGATGTATGACTTTCAGCTCACAATCTTCTTCAGCAGAAATTGAGAACTCATCAGTTCCGCTGTAGTTTTTGGGAAATAATTCGTTGTGATTCCACTTTAACTTCGCTTCTCAAATTGAATTCATAATAAAATCTGCTTTTTAGGTCATAATGTGATTCGAAACACATGGCCCGTTTTCTCTGACATTGTTTTGGCTGTTATATGTCTCAAGTTTGTTGGAAGCCTC
Organism: Schistocerca piceifrons; assembly: GCF_021461385.2. Lineage (NCBI taxonomy): Eukaryota > Metazoa > Arthropoda > Insecta > Orthoptera > Acrididae > Schistocerca > Schistocerca piceifrons. Next base: position 823,134,778 of record NC_060141.1, read on the forward strand.
CCTTGGTCATGGACACCAATAAAGGTGGACTACACGTATTTAAATCGGGGGTAAGACTTTGCTGCAATAACTGCAGTTGATACAGAAAGGTGGGAACCATCTTAAAATCGTCTCTTGACATACACAGGTTGCAAATGTACCACAGTATTACGAATTCAGTCACATATTGGAACCGAGTGTCTCTTCTGAAGTTTTTCAATCTCAAAGCTCTACGTAACAGCACAGACGCATGTGGGATCGAAAAACTATTCCACGTTCTAATGGCAAGCTCACTCAGAGTTAATCCTAAAACACATCAGATGACTAGCAGCGTTACGGGGACTTTAGGTCAAAAGTCTGGTGACGTTAATCTTAGGAGTTCTTGCTTGGTCCACTCATTTTGTAGCACTACACCCACGAATTACGTAATTATACTCCGGAGACACGCATATCCGATAGTGTGAACAATCTAAGAAATATTTTGAAGATGGAGAGTTTTTGTCAGCTGCGTCCTCGTCGTTGGCTGCTTACGTACAGTTCTTGCACCACGTTAGCAGTGGCAGGGAGAGACGTACTGGCAGGAGCAGAGACATATGAAGGGGGCTGGGTCGGTGGTGAAGCAGGGCTGCACCGCGCTAGGCAGCACTCCTGCTGCAGCCAACAAAAAGACAAAGTTCTTGCACTGTAGCCGCTGTACTGGTTTGCCGCGACATCCAGCAGGCTCCACGCTGCCAACTGTGAGCGGGTTGTCTCGTGGACAACCTGTGTGGCTGTCTTCAGCATCCGTCCACTTGTCCAAACAGCCAGATCTTCCTTGCGTCCAATCACAAATTTCATGATGACTTTCGACAGCTTGTAGGACTTGGAAGAATTTCCGGTTCTGAAGGGGGGTACAATAGGTCATCAAATTTATAGTCATCTCTTTCTGGCACATTATTTTGTAAAATATCGCATTAATTTATTACAGAAATTGGAAAATCATGTCGAACATCCACTGGGTGCTGAAAAATTCTCCGTTCTCCATTTATTTGCAGTGTGTGTTTTATAAACCGCCTAGCCCGAGACAACCGGATTTTAAAGGTTCTTTTATTGTTTATTAAACTCTTTCCCCATAAGAACGCATTATATTTTCAGACTCCAAATGCCTCGTATCCGACAATGACGCACGGCATCGGTACTCCCATGTTTGATGTGGGGCTTTCCACTGATATTTGTAAATTTTTACTGACGAGATTTTCATGCAAAACTGATTGCATAAAAATTGGTGAGTTACTATATTTTCCAAATGCTCGAACATCTATGTAAGTGAACCTATATTGTGCGGCGCGTTAAGCGAGCGAAATGATAGAAAAATATTTTTATAATTATAGTAAAGTACGTTTTTTGTGAGAAAAAAAGCGTAATATATTCCATGTCCATCTCGCTGGTGACGACTGAGGCCGCTCGCGTATGCACTTTTTCATGTTGCATTTGTCACGCTGTACGTAAAGTAAAGCTGCGCCGCAGCTCGCCCGGCTAGCCGACCGGTCTCTCGCACTGCTCCCCGAGCGGGAAGGCGGTCCGGTCCCCGGCACGAATCCGCCCGGCGGACTAGTGGCGAGATCTGGTGTGCCGGCCGGCTTGTGGATGGTTTTTGAGGCGGTTTTCCATCAACCTCGGCGAATACGGGCTGTTTCCCCTTCGTTCTGCCTGAGTTGCACTGTGTCGGCGATTGCTGTGCAAACAGTCCCCATGTACGCGTACATCATAATTACTTTACCGTGCAAGCATTTGGGGTTGCACTCGTCTGGTATGAGACGCTGCCGGGCGCCGAACCGCACAATAGAGAATGCGATGTGGGGCAGCGGTAGGGTGAGTGGACTGCTGTTGCCTGTTGTGGGGTTGTGAACCACTGAGGGCTACAGCGGGGACGAAGCCTCTCCATCGTTTCTAGGTCCTCAGTTCAATACACAATACACAATACATAAAGCTGTGCTCAACTTGACGGATGGTTTCAGCACAACAGTGCTTTACTAGGCACGGTGGTGTGCCCCTGACTGCCTCCAACCTGAGAGATACAGTCAGTTAGAGGGGGATCATCATTCCGGCACGTACTCCGAAATATGGCGAAACTTGAGTACATATATTTTCACTGTAACACGTGAAAGAAGCGATAATACCAGAGAAATGGTAGGATGAATTGGGGATCGAAACCTAAGCCTAAGTTTTGTGGATTAAGTTTATCCATTACGGATGTTGTAGAACCTACGACTGTTTATTGAATGTAATTTACATAAGGTAAATTTTGCATTCTGGAAAGTCTGCAACTTAAGGCACTGAGCCACAAAGGCACATTTCCAGACAAACCGTTAATAAGTTATTTATAACACAGAAAATGCACTGAGCTAAGAAAACAAATACTAATTTTGTACATGAAGTAAACAAATAAAATACTGTGGCATTATATGTTATTCGTTATTTAATTTACAGATAATATGTCGGCGAATAAATTTGTTTGTGTGACCTTCTTATTCGAATAATTATTCAGACAGAAATCTATTAGAATAATACGCATCTCCTTTCACCACTACACCTTTCGCTTCCTCTCTCTTTCAGTTTATCTTATCAAAAGTAATGAGTCCTAATAGTTCACTTGCTCAAGTTATTCACGAAAGCATATGGTGTAGCTGGTTTCAGGCTTTATAGTTAATTATAAACAAAGTTTACAATTATAATCCGTTGTCACACTCTCAACATAAATCTTTATAATTTGTTATGATCCAAATGTGTCTAAATACCAGTGTGATTTTACTAGCTGACTGAAAGCGAGCATTAATTCATCTGTTCTTATTTCACAGAAATATACAATTGCACAACTGAAACAATGACCTTCAACAATATTCAATATCCAGTTATCACTTTAACTTTACTTCTGCTATGGTAACACTTCATGAATCTCTGGTACACTTTACACTCCTTCCCCATCGAAGACACGTAAAATTGACAGCTAAAAAGAAATTCTAATTCTAAATACATTTGAGCGCTTGCCAGGGCCACTAGTGCCAGTGTGTTATGTCGAAGCTGTGTAGGTAGAGTCCGTTTCCTTACCCACGGCCACGTGGCTGTTCCCGTTCTCTCATTCGTGAGCGCCTCCTGATACCGAGTGCGTCAACTGCCAGGCGCGTCTTTCCGCTTGCGCTTGCGTACCGAGTGATGTAGACGAGCGCTATTCACGCCGATTCACCACGCGGCTACAGTGCTCTGGCTAGAGATATAATGTAATCTATTCGATATAAAAAATTGAGCTGTAATGATTGGTCCTGAATGCAAACGAAATAAAACGCTAAAACGTCTAAGTCAATAATTTTCTTTATCAAAATTGATTATTATTGCTTACGGTTCCAATTCATTTGTTGTCGCGCTTCAAGTGCAAATCTAATGCAACACATGCAAAACCTATCACGTTTTACATAAAATTTGCAATTATTTACTGCATTACAATAACTGCAGAGGCTGTGCGCCATTAGTTACAAGTTCAGTATTCCTGACAATAAGGATACCACGATCTTCCCCCTGTTCTTCAGTCTTTATGGTGAAAGCCCCACAAAGTTTTCTCCAAGAGCTTTAGTAACCAACAGAACTATTGCTTACTCTGAGTGGCATTGTGGGACGTACTATGCGCAAAATATTGGATATGAGACGTCAGATGCGTACTTAAGCCTTCAATCAACAACGTACCTCTCAGGCAAAACTGATTTTCAATACCATTTGTGCGAATACTGAGTCCTAATCGATTTTAACTGACCGCTTTAGTCCAAGTCGTACAACGATCCATCGAGTTGCCAGGGGCGGAGGGCATTCTGTCACCACGTGGACTGAGTGTGACTGACTCGACTGAGCGTTTCTCCTTATGGAGGGCGCGGCGTGCTGCCACGGCGACAAGCAGAAACAGCACGAGGCGCGCGCGGGCCACCGAACTGGGCCGTACTCACCGTTGTGATGACGAAAGCAGTGAAACAGATGACGAGCGTGCTGGCGAGGAACTGCACTAGAATTGACGCACTCAGGATGGACTCCATCTCATCCACCGACCTGAAACGCAAACAACAGGGCTGCCTGTGAAGGGATAATGATGAGGCGATTTAGCCGGCCGCTGGTGGCCGAGCGGTTCTAGGCGCTTCAGCCTGGAACCGCGCGACCGCTACGGTCGCAGGTTCGAATCCTGCCTCGGGCATGGGTGTGTGTGATGTCCTTAGGTTAGTTAGGTTTAAGTAGTTCTAAGTTCTAGGGGACTGATCACCTGAGATGTTAAGTGCTCAGAGCCATTTGAACCATTTGATGAGGCGATTTCTGTTGGCCAATACGAGGAAGTATTTATTGAGTAAAGGAACTGTTAGAACTGTGCTGCTTAAAACGTTTTGTTACGCGGGAAGTTTTGTACATTAGTCTCTCCAAGGGAAGTGTTACGGCTCTTCTACCAAGAGCTACTACTTTAGCAGAACTTGTACCTATGGAATAGAAACATCGGAAAGAAGACAGTGGGTCCTCTGTTAGGGGCTGATGACGCTACTCGCACTGCATGAAGAAGTGTTTCACAATGAAACTAGTTACGATACACACCACGGGTAATCACGGAGCATCTAATTAACGTCGTAAAGACAACTGGAGAATTGTATCAGTGGAAGACCAGAATGGGCTATCGTGATTCTCCTTCCCGATGGAAACACTACAGTACTCCAGAACAATGATACAAGCTAAAGAATAATCACCCTACTGTAATGGAACAATTGTTTTCCTTACTCAGTAGCACATGGTTAATAACCCCATGTCTTCGGCGACGTGCGCACGGCGCGATCTCTTGTGTTTAAAGAGGTTAGTCCCTTTACGGTACCTGTCTCTTTTACTATGTTGTATGTTTCACTATGTTATGGAGAACGTAAACATCGAAATGGATCTTAACTTCACAAAAAAATTCTGAGAATTTAGTTCTGAAGGATGTGAACGATAACTGTTTACAACGTTCCACAATGGTGCAGATCAAGTGGAGATGCGCACTTGTGGCGTATGAGCTGCAACGGGTTTGTGTGACCTGTATTACTGTATTTACATTTACTACAACAATCGTTTAGCGTTCTGTATAAGACATTTGTATCTTCTTTTTAATTTGTTCCTTTTTTATTTTGCTTATTTTAACGTTGCTTATCTTGTACTGTAATGACTTTGTGTGCACATATTCAGTGTGATGTGTTACACCAATCCAGTAAATTTATTTATTGTGTAACGTTATTTCCATGTATGTATGTCAGTTCGTTGTAATTTTAGCATCTTCTGTTCGTTAGGAAAATTAATATGTGTGAAAAATGTTACGAGAAAACAGTTGAGTAACGATGGCGAGCTGTGCTGCGTTGCGACTACGAGTGAAGCTGGACAGTACGACTGAAACAGACTGGCAGTGAACTGTCTGTGGTCTGGTCTGGTCTGGTCTGGTCTGGTACACTCAAAACTGTTCTGGAATCTGCGGGAGGACACAGCTCCTGAAAGGTTTAACTTTGGTGATGTGAAAAATAAACGGGTAGACTGCGCTTTAATATTGATGGTCGGCGGCTGTCCACTGTCGTTTCTGGAAATCTGCATTGTTGGAATTAAATTCATTCGGTTGGTCTTGTCCCGATCTGCTTTTTGGCCAGTGAGGTTTACTTATGTTGTACTCTGAAGGACCGTTGACTGACGAGACAGAGGAGCGTCAGCACCAGAGATCTTGCAGCAGTCGCCTCAGGTAGGGAGCTGACGAAAGTACATCTCTGCCATCACGCTGTCGAGTGCCAACCGACATTTCACTGCCGCAGAGCATCGATGCAAACACACTCCTATAGACGAATAATACTAAAGTGTGTTACATTGGTTTTAGTCAGTTTTCAATTTAATTTTTATCAGTTGTCCTTCAGTAACACATCAAATTAAAATAACATTTGTGCTTTTAAGAGGTATTTCAATGTCAGAACTTTATGTAGTTGTCACATGACCTGTACTGAGAACACTAGTCCTCTGTTACTTTGTTAACTAGTGGTAATAGGGACGCCGTAATTTAATTAACGATATTTTGAGAACACTGGGGATAAAGATTGAACAATGCTATTCGATTGATACTGTGAGCTCACATTATTGTAGGTAGTGCTCGTGAAGCAGTACAGGCATTTATAACAAGTTAACAACGGCTTGAAGTCGAAACTGATTACAGATGCGTCAGTTCAAGACAGGTCAGCACTCATTCCTCACTTTATTCCAATCAGAGACGATTAATTTGCACTGCTTAATAATTAAGGTGTCACGCCAAGGACATTCTGAATTCTAACGTATCTAAATTTTTAACAACAATCTTCTAGTTTTGTGACAGACATATTCATATAACAAAGTTGCACAGCCTACCTGTATGTCCATCTTCAGTAGCAAACAGTAACACAGAGTTATTTATTGTTAGAGCAGCTCCTGCTAAATAAAATTTATCGATGTTTTATTTGTTTACATGTCTCACTTTTATGAATTTATTTTGTTTGTAATTGAAGCGTGCTTTTGTTGCGTATCTGAGATCTCACTCAATCTTTCTTAGAAGGTATCTGCCAGGTAATATCAGAGAAACATTAGTTCAGGATGGAAACAATTGGCCAAAGGTTTGGTTAACACAGACAGGTGTGTGGCGCTTTAATCACAACAGTTTACGAGATGTTTTGTGAAGGTTCTGATACAGATCATATACGAGTCAAGTAAAGTGAGGCACTCTCAAAGTTTACAAGATAATTGGGAAGAGACACGAAACGTATCAGCAGTGTATGTGCTTGTAACACACGTGGCCGAATGTTAGTTCCTTCAACTTTTCGTTAAACAGTCTCCACAGTGCAGTAGCGGTAACAAGTCAGAGTTAGGAGCGCCTTAAAGTCGCCTACAGAGGCCGCCTGAGTTGCAGCTTATGCGCGGCGCGCGAGAGTTTCAGTATTCTCTGGCGGCACGCAGGTGGTCGTATTCTGATACGCCGTCATCAAGGCGAACGGTTGCTCGAAACATGAACCATGCCACGGACACAGTGTCAACGGAATAGTATCAAGGCTGGGGAACATTTATCTCGGCTTCCGTGAGAACGATGGTGGAAATCGAAGACAGTGTGTTAGCTGTGGTCTTCGTAAACTCCTAGTGGGCCACCTGCAACCCTCATGCTTGATGTGTGTCCCGACTGTGGTGGAATTTTCTATTTGGATAACTGTCCGTGTTACAAGGCCTGAATCGTGCTACAGGGCTGTGAGCAGGGAGACGGTAGATGGCTCGGCCATTCATTTAGCCTGATCTGATCCCAATGGAGCATAGACACCTGGTGTCACATTCCTCCGGAAACTTACCAAAGACTCGTCGTTCCAGGACACACAGAGGCGCTGCAAAAGCGGACAAACACACTGCTAGGCATGTGGCACAATGTTTGCCTCATCCGTGATGCATACTCAAACGAAGAATGTAGCACGCCATTTTAATATGTGTTCGCAGTTGCTACGGTAAATGAGCTATGGTGAATAAGTAATAATCATGACGATAACGATGATGATTGATGATCATGATCGATAAGCTAGACACAAATCGTATACTACCTGAGCACCGAGTGTAGCTCTGATATGCATTTACTTCGGTTCTGCTAGTCCACCTCCTCCGTCCCCCTTTGTCTGCCCCCCACACTACCCATTTCCTTCTCCCCCCCCCCCCCCTCTCTGTCCACCTCCTCCACCCGCCGCTTTCTGTCCATCTCCCCACGGTATACACGCGGGAGTACCCCAGGGAAGCATCCTAGGGCCCTTACTGTTTAACCTCTACATAAACGATCTCCCAACCACACAACACAACGATGGCAATCTACGCAGATGACACAGCCATCCTCGCGCAAGACTGGAAACCATCAAACATTACGTCACGCTTACAGACCGCACTCAGAGTGGCTGAGCCTTGGTTAGAGAAACGTCGACAAGTGCGAAGCCGTTCTGTTCACTAGAAGACCGAAGCAACTGCGCAAACACCGCTACTGCAGGCCAATAACTCTACATGCACGCCCAATACGTTTCCGCGAGAAAGTCAAATACCTCGGTGTATGGCTGGACCGGAAATTACTCTGGGGGGACCACATACAACACATGACCAACAGAGCAAGCGCGAGGCTCAAACAGCTGTACCTTATGCTCAACAGGCCTAGCACACTGAACAGAAGGGTGTCGAGGTCCATGTACGTGACACTTATCCGACCCCTGATGACGTACGCAGCTCCTGTCTGGGGATATGCTGCGCCTACACGCCTGCGCCGTCTGCAGCTCATACAAAACAAAGTACTCAAAATCATAAGCAATGCTCCACGATATACACGCATCGCGGGCCTTCACCGGGAATACCGACTTGAGACTCTCACTGGGGTATCCACAAACTCACCACAAAACTATACAGAAACTCCATACATTCGCAGAACCCGTTTATTCTGAATCTGGGGAACTACGACCACAACTATAGATGGAAACATAAAAGATTTGTAAGGACCTAACATCTATGGCCAAGTTCACGCAAACACAACGGTACAGGTGAGCCCCTGTTAATCAGCCATCACTATTGGATATCCAGTTGGAACACACTTGCGGAATAACTGGCACCACGCAGGGAAGCCGTACCGTACACTTCATGCAGACAAGCTCCACACGCCCCCCACAGAGTAAGATGCTCTATGGCCGATCTCCCACTACTATATAACGATCCTGATCGTTCCAGGAATGCAGCGGCTGCAGCAAACATCGCCATCGCGTGCCACGGTAATGATGCACGGTACCCATTCTAACAAACCCAACCTTGCATGAACTATCGCAGCTAGTAAGCCACTACTGCTCTTACTACCCATTCCACTGTCGCAGAGGTTTTTTCCCATGGCACGAGCCTTGGCACTTTTTCCCCTCTGCTCTTCAAATTGCTACCCTCATTCGCGTTTCGTCTACTATCTATCACGTGATGGACCGTGTTAGTGCGTAGTCTTACCCAGACGCACGGATAACATCACAGCCCAGCATCCTGTGATCCACCTATTAGATAACTAACATGCTGACGGAGGTGATAGTAGAACTTTTTGTTTGATCACCACGTTGGTGCGGGCGTTTGTCTATCTCCCCTGCCCCCCTCACTAACCATTTCCTTATATCCTTCTCCTCCCATCCCCCCAGTCTCTGTCCTCCACCCCCCCCCCCCTCTGTCCATCTCCTCCTGCCCCTCTCTCTGTGCATCTCCTCCTTCCCTCATTTTCTTCACCTGTCTCTTGTACAATGATATAATTTTGTATGAATTTTCAGCAGCGTATGTGGATACTGCCTGGTAAATGTGTTGTGAAAAGAGTTAGTAGGAAAGAAGCAATAAATGTAAGCATCATGATGCCATGCTTAATGCTACAGTTCTACTGTATGAACAGCAAAACTGTAGTAAGCGATAAATTTTCTTGAAACTTCTGGAAGATCGAAACTGTGTGTTAGCCGAGCGGTCTGAGGCGCTGCAGTCATGGACTGTGCGGCTGGTCCCGGCGGAGGTTCGAATCCTCCCTCGGGCACGCGTGTGTCTGTGTTTGTCCTTAGGATAATTTAGGTTAAGTAGTGTGTAAACGTAAGGACTAATGACCTTAGCAGTTACGTTCCATAAGATTTCACATACATTTGAACATTTGAAACTCTGTGCCGAACCGAAACTCGGGTCCATAGTTCAATTTTAATCTGCAAGGAAGACTCATATCAGCATATCAGCGCACACTCTACCATAGAGTGAAAATTTCATTCCAGATAAGCCTTTTTCCTTTCATAACTTTGTGGGGGTTCTTAGCGAGAAATGCTGAAACTCTGTGTAAAGTTTGTTGCAAGGCACTAAGTTCTACTATCAAATACTGGATAGTGTGCACAGTAGCTATACATTATGCAACGTGTGTACATTATGCAAAAAATAATGTGGAATTACGGAATTACCACACTGAGGATCATGTAAGAATTATATTCATTACTTTGACTTGCTTCAAGCAGAACTTACCAAGTAAGAAAAGCATTTTCACAAGTGTGATGGAGCTCAAAAGTCAAAGAGCTAACAGCTTTTTTAAAAAAGACTAAATATTTTTCCTGATTCGCATAATATTCTTCAAATCAATTATTATCTTGTGCCAAACACTTTCTAAAGTAGCCTATGTGCTTCTTCAGCAGTCGAACTATCTCCTTCCAAAATTTTATCGAACTTTTTGTGTGTACGCTTTTACGATTGTAGGAGTTATTCTTTTGTTCGTTGTTACTGTTATTCGTTGTTACCGTTACTTGCAGTTACCGTTATTCGCTGTGTCAATTATTCATTGTGTGGTACTGAACAATGTCAGTGGGAAGTTCGTCGAAAGTTTTAATTGGAAAATATTGAGGTCGTTCTCTTGGCCAGGGGTTGCCACACGAGGGCAGTCAAGAGAAGTGGTTTGCGCGTTACGCGCCTACTTTGAGAATGAAAAAGTTACTGGTGGTCTGCTGCTCTCCGTTACCAAAGTGATCGACAGAACTGCTGCAACTCTGAATATAAACAAAAACACTGTTGTGATGATTCGCGAGGAAATGTTCGACAAAGAAAATGAAGCTGAAGAACCATCGAAAATTAACAGCACTGGGAAAAATCTTCGTCCGCATAAGCAAATTACCATTATCGATTGGTCTGCAGAGGAAGCGATTCGTCATCATTTTTATGATTATTGTCGCAGGAAGGAACATCTGGCGCTCAGGAAATTACTGGTCACAAAGAATCAGGACTTTTTCAAGGCAGTCACACATCTTTGTCCACAGTTTTCCACAGCCTTGGCTTTCACTATGGACATTTCTGTGGCCTTGAGCTGTTGATGAGGAGGGATGATATAGCTGCAAGGTGCTGCATATTTTCAAGTTACATCAGTAGTATAAATACCGACGAAGTGGTGCGGCTTGACGAAAGGTGGGTCAATTCTCGTGACGTTGTCAAGCAGGGTTGGACAGACGACATAGACAAAGGAACAAAGGCAACGCCTTCTTCACGCAGGCACTTCGCAAGGTTTTCACCCACACAGTCTCATGCTTTTTAAATCAAAGAAAACAGGAAACTGTCACCAAGAAATAATCATGTTGCGTTTACAAAATTGTTCTAAGATTTACTAATACTAAATCTTGGAAAACAGTCAACAATTCTATTAGATAATGCTCCTTACAATTGAGTTGTTGTTGACAAGACACCTAGCAGGGCAAACCGAAAGGGGAACTCATAGGCTTCAGCGTCATAACTTCGGTGTAAGTAATGAGCATAAGAAGGTAGAGCTTATGAAAAACATCTCTCTTCATAAGCCACAGTTCCCTCCATACGAAATCCCCGAACGGACAAAAAGAAAATCATGTGTCCAATCGTTAGGATGTCACCTTACCACTGCCATTTCAACTCAACAGAGTTGATTTGAGCCCAAATTAAAGATTACGTTTCCACGATTAATAATAAATTTATACTCTCTGCAGTTGAAGCGTTCCCAAGAGAAGGTGTCAGGAACGTAACTTCTGAAGACTGGAAGAAAGTCGTCAAACACGCTCAGAGAGTCATGGAAAGTGAGTAGCAGAATGAAACTCTTTTGGAAAATTCAGTGGATAAGGTGATAATTTCATTAACTGAAAACAGTGACAGTAATACTGACTCTTCAAAAACCGTCATAGCAACGACAGCAACATCAGCGGAGTTTCTCGGCTATCCCCGTACAAATGGGGCACAGGCGGGTCCAGTTACTTGTTCGGCTTGCACAGTTTACATCTGTAGGTACCTAAGTACAAAATTATACCGTCGTAAGTTTTGAAATTTTAATAAGAAGGGCTCAATAGCAACTAATTTCAAAGGAAGTTCGTCTCAGGAATTTATTACGTAGCACACTAAATAAATATTACTGTTTACAATATGACTGCTGTAATCAGAGGGCCTATTATTGGTATCGCTTTTGTTCTTTCTGAACACTAGAGGTTTTCCCCACCGTGATAAACACGATTAATTTTGTTTTTTGTTCTGTTAGGATTAAGTAGGAGGATCAGAAAAATTACTAACCGTTTCATTACAATACAACAGCGATCTCTTTCTCGTGTCGAAACTGAACGAGTGCCAGACTAGTAACTAACGCGCGAGCGGCCCATTGTGCGTCGTATTTAATTCAAATTATCTCGCATTAAAGATCTCCGACAGAGTTATCATTTCGAACATATGAAAATACGATGCATTCTTAAGATTTCATTAGCATAAAGTATTCAACTAACTTCAACAACTGATAAGTTTCCCTTATATCGAAAATTCGGGAACATCGTCAGAAAATGCAGTTTCATGAACTGCCTTCATATCGCATTAATAATTTGATGCCGCATTTAAAAGTAAAATCAAAACGCAGTGTATCTCTTTCAGGACAGATTGATGCGATTCCCATATTTATGATGTGAATAGTTTGCCTGTTTGAGCGAGTTGAATGAAATGAAAGATTGTGCGTGTCTTCCGTGGGGGATGTGGCAACTTTGTTCCGAGCCTGCACGTGATCCCACCCAAGGGTGAGTCCTAACGTAGTCTTGTATCCTGAACTACGTGTCGTGCAGTGGTAATTTGAACAGTACATGCAAAGTGTGTGGCTGACACAGTTAGTAGTGAAAAAGTAATAAATTTAAAACATTATGCCTGAAGGGAATATGAATAGCGAAAATGCAGCAAGGGGCGATGAACTTTCCTTTCAACATTAATCAGGGGTGGGGTGGGAGGGTTGGGGGGGAGCAGGGGACGTGTGTCAGCGATATAAAGTTTCAAAGTTTCATGAAGGTTTAAAATAAAGTTTGTTGCAAGTGCTCTCGTCCTGAAATACTGCATAAATGAAATGTGGTATTCGTGCGTCGTGGCCTACGCTTCTGTTTCGCCCCCACCTCTTTGGTAGGTAGGTAGTTCTTACCCCTACAGCGATTCTTTCCAGACAGTAACTGATATGTGTACGAAGTTTGGTCGAAATTGGTCCAGTGGTTTCGGAGAAGATACAGAACATACATACATTTTCACAATATACAGTTGGATACTTTTTTTTTTTTTTTTTTTTTTTTGTAATTCGATTTTGATGAAGTACAGCCTTTAAGCTACCACTAGCTACGCTCAAGTAACCATCTAGTAGTTCTGAAGATTAGCGTGTTCAGACAGACAGACAAGAATGTTTCAGTAAAACTTTAAATCGTAATATCTTTTTTCCGTGATCCGATTTTGGCGCCCAGAACTGTGTTCAAGTTACCTGCGGGAACCCCACGAAATTTGATACAGTAGTCTCGGAGATTGTTTGAGTTCAAAGACCACGAACCATGGACCTCGCCGTTGGTGGGGAGATCCCAAACAAAGCAGGTGTTGACAGATGTGAAAATTACCGAACTATCAGTTTAATAAGTCACGGCTGCAAAATACTAACGCGAATTATTTACAGACGAATGGAAAAACTAGTAGAAGCTGACCTCGTGGAAGATCAGTTTTGATTCCGTAGAAATATTGGAACACGTGAGGCAATACTAACCCTACGACTTATCTTAGAAGCTAGATTAAGGAAAGGCAAACCGACGTTTCTAGCTTTTGTAGACTTAGAGAAAGCTTTTGACAGTGTTGACTGGAACACTCTTTTTCAAATTCTGAAGGTGGCAGGGGTAAAATACAGGGAGCGAAAGGCTATTTACAATTTGTACAGAAACCAGAGGGCAGTTATAAGACTCGAGGGGCATGAAAGGGAAGCAGTGGTTGGGAAGGGAGTGAGACAGGGTTGTAGCCTCTCCCCGATGTTATTGCATCTGTATATTGAGCAAGCAGTGATGGAAAGAAAACAAAAATTCGGAGTAGGTATTAAAATTCATGGAGAAGAAATAAAAACTTTGAGGTGCGTCGATGAGATTGTAATTCTGTCAGAGACAGCAAAGGACTTGGAAGAGCAGTTGAACGGAATGGATAGTCTCTTGAAAAGAGGATATAAGATGAACATCAACAAAAGCAAAACGAGGATAATGGAATGTAGTCGAATTAAGTCGGGTGATGCTGAGGGAATTAGATTAGGAAATGAGACACTTAAAGTAGTAAAGGAGTTTTTCTATTTGGGGAGCAAAATAACTGATGATGGTCGAAGCAGAGAGGATATAAAATGTAGACTGGCAATGGCAAGGAAAGCGTTTCTGAAGAAGATAAATTTGTTAACATCTAGTATAGGTTTAGGTGTCAGGAAGTCTTTTCTGAAGATATTTGTGTGGAGTGTTGCCATGTATGGAAGTGAAACGTGGACGATAAATAGTTCAGACGAGAAGAAAATAGAAGCTTTCGAAATGTGGTGCTACAGAAGGATGCTGAAGATTAGATGGGTAGATCACATAAGTAATGAAGAGGTATTGAATAGAATTGGGGACAAGAGAAATTTGTGGCACAACTTGACTAGAAGAACGGATCGGTTGGTAGGACATATTCTGAGGCATCAAGGGATCAGCAATTTAGTATTGGTGGGCAGTACGGAGGGTAAAAATCTTAGAGGGAGACCAAGAGATGAATACACTAAACAGATTCAGAAGGATGTAAGTTGCGCTAGGTACAGGGAGATGAAGAAGCTTGCACAGGATAGAGTAGCATGGAGAGCTGCATCAAACCAGTCTCAGAACTGAAGAGCTCAACAACAACAACATATTAGTATGGTTACAGATATCCAAGTAATACGCAACTTTATAACTTCCTGGTGGAAGATGATGCATTCTAACAGCCTCTCGTGGGTCCTTTGGGCTTTCGTCTTGTCGTATGCGTTTGGAAGTTTCTCCAGCAGCTTGTGCGCTGTCTCCGGTCTGCTGAGGGGCCTTCCCTGCTCGACGAGGCTGTCGTCGTCGTCGTCGTCGCCGCCGCCGTCAGCGCCTTCCGCGATGGAGAGGAAGTCGATGTTGAGGACCTTGAGCTGCGAGGACAGGTAGATGATGAGCGTGACGTAGAAGGTGTCGAGCGTGCTGGTGGAGAGGTAGAGCAGCATCAGCCAGTAGCAGACGCCCACGTAGGCCAGCTGGTAGGCGGGCGCCCCCACCGGCTGCCCGCGCGGCCACCACAGCAGCATCGCCAGGTTACGGCCCAGCAGCGGGTCCAGCGTCTCGTTCGCTGTGGGGGTCACAAACCGTGTACCGCTCCCTACCACTACCGCAATCTCAACATGAATGAGCAGTAAGGAAAAAAATTGTCGTAGGAACTAAACCTCTGGGACAACAAATACAAACTTTGAGGTTTGTCGGTGACACTGCAATGCTGTCGCAGACAGCAAAGGACCTGGAAGAGTAGTTGGACAGAATGGGCAGTGTCTTGAAAAGAGGATATAAGATGAACATCAACAAAAGCAAAACAAGAATAATGGACTGTAGTCGAATTATGTCAGATGATGCTGAAGCAATTAGATTAGGAAGCGAGCCACTTAAAGCAGTACATGACTTCTGGTATTTGGACAGCAAAATAACTGATGATGGCTGAAGCAGGGAGGAATATAAAATGTAGACTGGCAATAGCAAGAAAAAGTTTCCGAAGAAGACAAATTTGTTAACATCGAATATAGATTTATGTGACAGGAAGTGTTTTCTGAAAGTATTTGTATGGCGTGTAGACATATATGGATGTGAAACATGGACGATAGACAGTTTATACAAGAAGAGAATAGACGCTTTTGAAATGTGGTACTACAGAAGAATGCTGAAGATTAGATGGGCAGAGTACGTAAGTAGTGAGTAGGTGCCGAATAGAATCGGGGAGGAAGGACATTTTGTGCCACAACTTGACTAAATGAAGCGAAGTTGACAGAGTACATTTTGAGACTTCAAGGGATCACGAATTCAGTACCGGAGGGAGTTGTGGGGAGGTAAAAATCGTAGTGGGAGAATACAGTAAGCAGATTCAGAAGGATGTAGGTTGCAGTAAGGTACTTGGAGATGAAGAGGCTTGCACAGGTTGGAGCAGCATGGAGAGCTGCGTCAAACCAGTCTTCCAACTGAAGACCACACCAACAACACAACTACGAACATGCCTAGTCCCATCCACAGTGCCAATATACAGACAAGTATTAGCGATCATCACGTCATCATAGCGACGATGATTCCTAAAGTTAACAAATACATCAGGATATCTAGCAAAGTTTTTATGCTAAAATAGCAGATAAACTGTTTTCGGTACCCCACCGCGTAGTTGCAATACGAAGATAATAAAGAAAAGGTAGCCAAATTTTAAATTGATTGTACACACAGCAAAAAAAGTTTTGCATCGCCTCGGTTCCGAGAGTTCCGGAACCTTTACAGAAAATTGGACCAGAGATCAACATAAACATCATTTCCGGCCTTTTCTTGCTCATGAAAACCACTCATTGTACGTTGTACCACCGTAGAGCGAGACCTTCAGAGTTGGTGGTTCTAACAACCCTACCACAACAAAGGTCAGCATTTAATAACGATTGTGGTGTTGCTCACGCTGCTAAATACTGCATTTTCGGGCAACAACAGTCATATTATGTGGCAGGTGTCAATAGAGCACAGTTAATAGTCATTTCATGTAATAATGAAAAAACTAGGCACTCATCTTTTTGTGTTTTCCACGCTGGTCTCGTCGTAAAATCATGGCTCAATCGTTGAAAATCTAGGTGGTTATGATTCCAAGCTCGGATGCAAAGAGGCCTAGGTTTTATCGTGCTATATTCAAAAGTTATGTAGATGCGCTTCACAAACCATCCTTGAAGATTACACTTTTGCTGGACAATGGTGATGTAAAAAAATAATCAGCACTCCGAAATTAAGTTACACTTCCTTTTAATTGCTTTTATTGCAATATCACGTAAACACAAAACATCACTTCACAATACAAAACATACTTGAAAACATCTCTCTCACAGTCATTGTTAAAGTTCACATTTTATAAGCGGACTACGTTATGCGTCTTTCCAACATGACGTCCAACACTTGACTTTCTCAACGTCCGACTCTCTAACAAGTTAACAACTAACTAACTAATAATCGCTTACGCGCCCAAAAATCAGAGTTACAAGTACGTCAAAGATCATTGACAAAAGAAAGAATACACATAAGAATAATATCATTGCAATATAAACATATCGATGTATCAAAAGTGAAATCAAATCTGAATGTTGTCTCAGAAATATGTTAAGTAGTTAACAGAAATACAGTAGAATATTACCGGTATCGAGAGGTTCAGGTGAGGTACCATAATGGTTACGTAATTCAAGTACCATTACATGGTGCAGATTGCTGTACACACCGATACCTCTAATACCCAGTAGCACGTCCTCTAGGATTGATGCTTGGCTGTATTCGTCGTGACATTAGATTGGATTAGATTAGATTCAGTTTTAGTTCCATAGAACCAAAAAATTAGATGATTCTCGTGGGTGTCGAACACGTCAGAAAGTATAACATAAAAACATAAAACATTTGAATATAATACTTACTACCCTGATCATTTGTCAGGAGATAGCCGAAATAGGTTACTACAGTGCAGTAATATTTACAGAATTAACACGCTGTCAGAATGAAACACTGTTACGGACTATTAATAAATTTATCATACACAAAATACCTAATCTTCACGGTTGTGACCAAATGTTGTCAAAACTGAAATGTAACCGATATTTTTACTTAATCTGGCTTAACAGTCTCTGTTAAGATATTCACCTATGGAGTAGAAGGAGTTGCGTATCAAAAAGCCTTTCAAACTCTGTTTAAACCGTGCTTTATCTGAAACCAAGTTTTTAATGGTTGCATGTCTTCTTATGTTATACACATGCTGGAAGGAAATCTCTTACAGGTTTTGAACCGCATGTAGTGGGTCTTCTCAAAGTTTAATGACAGTGAATTAGCTTTAAACCACTTATTAATGTTAGGAAAAATTGATTAGCAGCTATTTCTAAATCTGTACTTGACTTGCTACTTATTGCAATATTTGCATCATCTGAAAAACAAACTTAGCATCTGGCAATGTAACAGATGAGAGGTTATTAATGTACACAAGAAAAATCAATGGAGCCAAGATGGAACGTTGAGGAACACCACATGTAATTAATTGCCAGTCAAATGAAGACTGACTGCTCACTGCACAGGTATTTCGCAACGAAACCCTTTGTTTCCTGTTAGACAGATAAGACTCAAACAATTTAGCAGCATTGCCGGTGACACCATAATATTCTAATTTACTTAAGAGAATGCTGTGGTTCACACCGTCAAAGGCTTTTGACAGGTCACAGATAATGCCAGTAGCCTCTAATTTATTATCAAATCAAAGCACTGTTGGTCCAGATTGCCCCACTCCTCAATAGCTATTCGGCGTAGACCCCTCAGAGTGCTTGGTGGCTCACTTCGTCCATAAACAGCCCTTTTCAATCTATACCAGGCATGTTCGATAGGGTTCGTGTCTGGAGAACATGCTGGCGACTCTAGTCGAGCGATGCCGTTATCCTGAAGGAAGTCATTCACAAGATGTGCACGATGGGGGCGTGAATTATCGTCCATGAAGACGAATGCGTCGCCAATATGCTGCCGATATGGTTGAATTATCAGTCGGAGGATGGCATTCACGTATAGTACAGCCGTTACGGCGCCTTCCATGACCACCAGCGGCGTACGTCGGCCGTACATAATGCCACCCCAGAACAGCAGGGAACCCCCACCTTGCTGCACTCACTGGACAGTGTGTCTAAGGCGTTCAGCCTGACCGGGGTTGCCTCCAAACAGATCTCCTACGATTGTTTGGTTGAAGGCATATGCGACACACTCATCGGTGAAGGAAACGTGATGCCAATCCTGAGCGGTCAATTCGGCATGTTGTTGGGCCCATCTGTGCCGCGCCGCATGGTGTCGTAGTTGCAAAGATGGACCTCGCAATGGACGTCGGGAGCGAAGTTGCGCATCATGCAGCCTATTGTGCACAGTTTGAGTCGTAACACGACGTCCTGTGACTGCACGAAAAGCATTATTCAACATGGTGGCGTTGCTGTCGGGGTTCTCCCGAGCCAGAATCCGTAGGTAGCGGTCATCCACTGCAGTAGTAGCTCTTGGGCGGCCTGAGCGAGGCATGTCATCGACAGTTCCTGTCTCTCTGTATCTCCTCCCTGTCCGAACAACACCGCTTTGGTTCACTCCGAGACGCCTGGACACTTCCCTTGTTGAGAGACGTTCCTGGCACAAAGTAATCGCGGTATTGACCGTCTAGGCATGGTTGAACTACAGATAACACGAGCCGTGTACCTCCTTCCTGGTGGAATGACTGGAACTTTTCGGCTGTCGGACCCCCTCCGTCTAATAGGCGCTGCTCATGCATGTTTTTTACGTCTTTGAGCGGCTTTAGTGACATCTCTGAACAGTCAAAGGAACTGTGTCTGTGATACAATATCCACAGTCAACGTCTATCTTCAGTTGTTCTGAGAACCGAGGTGACGCAGAACTTTTTTTGATGTGTGTAAATTACATTCTGGAGAAGTATAATCGCACCACTAATTTAATTGAGAACTGAAAAGACGAACAGTGGCTTAATAACAAAATCTTGAAAATGTTAAAAAACGGAGATTGTTGCACCTGTCCTTAAAAAAAATAGAAAAGCTGCAGAAGTGTCGATCCTAAAAGTCACTAGAAATTCATGAGTCTAGAAAGCGATGGATGCGCGAAGCATACAAGAACTTTCACTGTTGTGCATTAGTGAAAGATGTTGCCGATAATTCTAAAATATTCTTGCCCCATGAAAAATGTCTGAGCAGATGGAAGTCTTCTATTCAGTCACCTGTTGATCGGTCTCCCGTGGCAATAGAAGACAGCAAAAGGAAAACTGTGGTTTTAAATTTCACTTTCAAACATCATCCTCCATTGCTTCACAAACTCTTGTTTGGAGGATACAAAAAGATGCATCCTTAGCCTCGAAAACCAGCTGAAAGAATTGAAAACAAGTTATCAGGTCCGACTGGAACCTCATTTCGGTCTTACATAATTATTCCTCATTGGCCCCTTAGCTTTTAAGTCTTATGGAGTCCCCAGGCACTGCAAAAAGGGCCGGTGGACGTGTAGGGTATGTAAGTAATCTTGTGCAATTACGTCAGTGTATACTGGATGTCCTGCGTTGGCGTGTGGAAACCATGTCGTGGCAGTTGGCCGCAAGCGTCAGGAAACGAGTACGTAGGCTCCCAAAGAGCGGGGAACTGTCCGGGGCAACAAGCTACGCCGCCCCCCCCCCCCTCCCCTCTCCCCGTTTCCGTACATCTACGAAAGCAGAACATACACAATGATCATAGGGATCGGCGATACCTCCTCGGTCTCGTGGGAGTCCAGGATTTGCCTCCTCAGTTATTTGAAAACACGAGGAAAAAGCAACGAGCAATGCACAACGCAAAACAAAGTGGAGTGCACAGAGCGTTTACTGGTGACACGGTGCTGCTGTTTGCTGTGGGTGGCAGTGGCAGTTCGGGGTCAACCTCTTAGGGTGTCTGTCGGTGAACTCAATGAGCGAGCAGCGCTTTTTGTGGGGGAAGGACCTGGCAATGGTCGTACAGGCACATCCACAGAGCTGTCCATTTCCTGTTCACCAGAGTACAGCAGCGTGCGGTGATTTACGTTAATTCTGTTCATGTGATTTTACTTACCATAGTTAGTCAATTTAGTTTGTGTATTTTGTGAGGTACTTAGTTCTTTAGATGTGACATAAAAGCGTACTACATCATAACAAAATTTCCACTCTACAAAGAATAGTATTTCGGAGTAAAGAGCGTTCGGTCGCCTCTAGGGTAATTAAAACTTATTTAAGAGATGGCACAAAAAGAATCGAGGGCTGATATTGTCTCTCCCTGTCAAGGGACTGGAGTTTATACAGTAGTCTGTCTTGTTAGAATGAGACGCATGACAAAGGAACGCGAAAACGGAAAACAAAGTTTAGTGGAATCACCAACAAACAGCGCTCACAACTTTGAGAGGAAACCCATCTTTTTAGGCAGATTTATAAAACCGGTAATTCTGAAAACGATGGACGATTTTTACATAGCTCAAAAACTAGTGGAGATGTTACTTATTGCTATAAAAGAGAAAATCCATTTTTTGGCAGATATATGCTTTGCAGAAACAATTGGTGAAATGGGATTTATCTGTAAGACACCTGTAAGTAAAAGAGAGTCTCTAACAAAGAGAACTTATGCAACTGATCGGCGATGCAAATATTTGATAAAAGTAATGAAGTTAAGACAGGAAGTTGGAAAGTTCTTTTATATCAACGAGGCTTGGGTGGACAACAATAACATTTATAGAAAATGTTGTCGGTGTCCTGGTGTTGACAGCGTCCTAGACAATGTTATTAGAAGCAACAGCGTTATTGTAGTGAATATTGACCCAATAGTAGGTTTATTTATAACGTACAACAATGTCCTCATCCAAATATTTCCCATCACATATTACACACTTATAACAGTGCGTTTTTCAAAAGCCTAAGACTTCTTGGGAATGCTTTCAGCTCTCTCACAGAAGCGATTTTAACCTTATCTGTGTTTGTAAAAGAATACCCTTTCAAAACCACATGGAGCGATTATGGAGGCTAGGGCATCATTACAATCTTGTTTTGACCAAACAGTAACGAACACGCAACGAAGTCTGAAATGATGCATTATCGTCTTGCAAAAACCATGAATTGCTCCGCCACTACCGGACTTTTTTCGGATTGCTTCACGAAGACGGCATTGAACGTGTAAATAGTACTCCTTATTGTTCGTTTTACCCTGTGGCAAGCACTGATGATGCGCTATAACGTTAAAATCGAAGAACACTGCGAGCATAACCTCCAGATTTGATCGTATTGATCGTAATGTCGATCGTTTTAGGTCTTGCAGAATTATTAACGACCGCAACACATTCACATAACATTGGATTTAGTCATCAGTAATATAATCCTTCAGTGTTTACAATAGTCTGCCAACGCTGGGATGACTTTACGATTACGCGACTGTCGATATCATGAGGCTTTGAGGCAAAGAAATCTTCGAGTCTTGTTCGGTGCTCATTTTCATCCGGAATGGAAGTTCCTTGAAGGTCGTTCGACAGAGGGCGGAAAGGCGAAAATCTGAGGGAGCAAGATTGGATGAATGAGTTGGGTGCGGTTACCGCTTTTTGCCAGCGCAACAGAATGCGGGCGGGCGTTATCGTGGAGTGGCACCAGTTCTCGCAGTCTTGCTGGTCACCGTTCTTGGACCGCGTATGCAGGGCCTCTCAGGTGTCAGCAGTGGTGGTCACACCTCGGGGAAACAATCAGCAGTACAGCAGCACATCTTTTGCAGATGCTCGCAGGTCTTTGTACGGTAAGCTGCTGCTTTGTTTGGGCTCAACAGTTCATTTCTTCTACTTATGTTAGCATAAAAGACACCATTTGCCGTCACCAGTAACGATACAGGGTACGAGTGGTAGGTGTTGTTCGAGAGCAATTGATGGCGAGCAAGCAGGGGCGCACGTATAGCCACCCACTGATTTTTGTGATTTTAGCTTGGAGCATACTACAGCCACAAACCTAGTTTTCAGCTTCCCCATAACATGAAAATGTCGCAAAATGGTGCAATGATTACAGTTTGATAAGCCACGGCTGCAAAATACTAACACGAATACTTTACAGACGGATGGAAAAAGTGGTAGAAGACGGGGAAGATCAGTTTGGATTCCGTAGAAATGTTGGAATACGTGAGGCAATACTGACCCTACGACTTATCTTAAAAAATAGATTAAGGAAACGCAAACCCACGTTTCTAGCTTTTATAAACTATACCCGATGTTATTCAATTTGTATATTGAGCAAGCAGTAAAGGAAACAAAAGAAAAATTCGGAGTAGGAATTAAAATCCATGAAGAAGAAATAAAACCTTTGAGGTTGGCCGATGACATTGTAATTCTGTCAGAGACAGCAAAGGACTTGGAAGAGCATCTGAACGGAATGGACAGTGTCTTGAAAGGAGGATATAAGATGAACATCAACAAAAGCAAAACGAGGATAATGGAACGTAATCGAATTAAATCGGGCGATGCTGTGGGTATTAGATTAGGAAATGAGACGCTTAAAGTAGAACATGAGTTTTGCTATTTGGGGAGCAAAATAACTGATGATGGTCGAAGTAGATCATCAACATCATTATCATTTAAGACTGATTATGCCTTTCAGCGTTCAGTCTGGAGCATAGCCCCCCTTATAAAATTCCTCCATGATCCCCTATTCAGTGCTAACATTGGTGGCTCTTCTGATGTTAAACCTATTACTTCAAAATCATTCTTAACCGAATCCAGGTACCTTCTCCTTGGTCTGCCCCGACTCCTCCTACCCTCTACTGCTGAACCCATGAGTCTCTTGGGTAACCTTGCTTCTCCCATGCGTGTAACATGACCCCACCATCTAAGCCTCTTTGCCGTGACTGCTACATCTACAGAATTCATTCCCAGATTTTCCTTGATTTCCTCATTGACGACGCCCTCCTGCCATTGCTTCCATCTACTAGTACCTGCAATCATCCTAGCTACTTTCTTATCCGTAACCTCAACCTTATTGATAAGGTAACCTCAATCCACCCAGCTTTCGCTACCATACAACAAAGTTGGTCGAAAGATTGAACGGTGCACAGATAACTTAGTCTTGGTACTGACTTCCTTCTTGCAGAAGAGAGTAGATCGTAGCTGAGCGCTCACTGCATTAGCTTTGCTACACCTCGCTTCTAGTTCTTTCACTATGTTGCCATGAGAATATGCATCCTAAGTACTTGAAACCGTCCACCTGTTCTAACTTTTTTCCTCATATTTGGCACTCAATCCGTTTACATCTCTTTCCCACTGTCATTACTTTCGTTTTGGGGATGCTAATCTTCATACCATAGTCCTTACATTTCTGATCTAGCTCTGAATAATTACTTTGCAAACTTTCAATCGAATGTGCCATCACAACTAAGTCATCCGCATGTGCGAGACTGCTTATTTTGTGTTCACGTATTTTAATCTCACCCAGCTTGTCTATTGTTTTCAAAATATGATCCATAAATAATTTGAACAGCAGTGGAGACAGGTTGCAGCCTTGTCTTACCCCTGAAACTACTCTGAACTCAGTTTACCATCAACTCTAACTGCTGCCTATCTATGTAAAGACCTTTAATTGCTTGCAAAAGTTTGCCTCCTATTCCATAATCTCGTAGAACAGACAATAACTTCCTCCTAGGAACCCGGTCATATGCCTTTTCTAGATCTATAAATCATAGATACAATTCCCTGTTCCACTCGTAACACTTCTCCGTTATTACGCTAAAGATCTGGTCCTGACAACCTCTTTGAGGTCTAAACCCACACTGATTTTCATCCAATTTGTCCTCAACTAATACTCGCACTTTCGTTTCAACAATACCTGAGAAGATTTTACCCACAAAGCCGATTAAAGAGATACCTCTGTAGTTGTTACAATCTTTTCTGTTTCCATGTTTAAAGATTGGTCTGATTACTGCTTTCGTCCAGTCTGATGGAACCTGTCCCGACTCCCACGCCATTTCAGTTATCCTGTGTAGCCATTTAAGACCTGACATTCCACGGTATTTGATGAGTTCCGACTTAATTTCATCCACCCCAGCCGCTTTATTGCACTGCAATCTATTGACCATTTTCTTCACTTCCTCAAATGTGCTCCTATTTCCATCATCATTCCTATACCATTATACATCGAAATCTGAAAAATTACTGATCGTATTTGCACCTACATTGAGCAACTCTTCAAAATATTCCCTCCATCTGCCCAAGGCATCAACAGGATCCACCAGCAGTTTTCCTGACCTGTCCAAAATACTTGTCATTTCCTTCTTACCTCCCTTTCGATGACTGCTAATTACAGTCCAGAATGGTTTTCCAGCAGCTTGACCCAAAGTCTCCAACCTGTTTCCAAAGTCTTCCCAAGATTTCTTCTTGGATGCTGCAATTATCTATTTGGCTTTGTTTCTTTCTTCAACATAACTTTCTCTGTCTATCGGAGTTCTAGTATGTAGCCATTTTTGATACGCCTTCTTTTTCCTTTTACAGACTGCCTTGACTGTGTCATTCCACCAAGCTGTTTGCTTCATCCTACCTTTACACACTACTGTTCCACGACATTCTTTAGCCACTTCTAGTACTGTGTCCCTGTACCTTGTCCATTCCTTTTCCAATGACTGTAATTGACTACATTCACCTAACTGTTACCTTTCTGAGATCACTGTTATGTACTTGTGCCGGATTTCTTTATCCTGAAGTTTCTCCGCTCTTATCCTCCTATATATGGAATTGACCTCCTGCACTTTCGGCCTCACAATACCAATTTCACTGCAGATTAAATAGTGATAAGTGTCATCACAGAATCCCCTGAATACACGTGTGTCCCTCACAGCCTTCCTGAATTCCTGATCTGTTATTATATAGTCAATGACAGATCTGGTTTCCCTGCCTTCCCAAGTATACCGGTGAATGTTCTTATGTTTAAAAAAGGAGTTTGTGATTACAAAGCCCATACTGGCACAGAAATCCAAGAGTTGTTTCCCGTTCCTGTTGGCCTCCATATCCTCTCCAAATTTAACCATAACCTTTTCATACCCTTCTGTTCGATTTCCAATCCTGGCATTAAAATCACCCATGAGCAGAACACTGTCCTTGTCCTTTACTCTAACAACTACATCACTGAGTGCGTCATAAAAGCTATCCATCTCATCTTGATCTGTCCCTTCACAGTGCGAATATACTGACACAATCCTAATTTTCTTACTAGACACTGTCAAATCTATCCACATCAGTCGTTCGTTTACATACATTATTGCAACTACGCTGGGTTCCATTTCTTTCCTGATGTAAAGCCCTTTGACTCCTGACCGGTAGATCTTGTATTCTACCGCTTCCTCTTCTTTCTCACCCCTTACCCTAATGTCACTAACAGCTAAAACGTCCAACCTCATCTTACTTGCAACCTCTCTCTGCCAACTCTACCTTCTTCCCACAGTAGCCCCCATTGATATTAACAGCTCCCCATCTCGTTACCATTCGTTTTCCGAGTCGTATCTTAGGAGTCCCTGGTTTGTCAATTAGAGGTGGGACTCCGTCACCTGCAAAGGTCCGAGACATTTTGGTCTGTTGTTGCCAGCATTATATTTAAAGTACCATGGAAGCAGGTTGCTAGCCTTATTGCCCCGGGTCAAATTGAGTTTTACCCCTAACGGCTGAGGGACTAACCAGTGTATTTGGTAGTCTTTGCCGTATGAGCACAATGGTGACCACGACTCAGAATATGTCCGAGATGCCCAGCCTTATTCCAAAGTAACTGGTATCCCGACTAATCATACAATGAAGGCTTTCACACCTGGATGGTACTGTTATTGATAATTCTTCCGGGATATATGGCCGTGGTCCATGGAATACTTCTGTTCCTAACGTTTCGTCCAATACTACGTTGGATATCCTCAGAGGTATGGCCGGTCCTGTTGAGTCCTGCCGACTGACGAGTCGGGCGTCGGAGAGCGGCCTAAATACTGAGGAAAGTGGGCGTGATCTAGTTTGCACATAGTAGCAGAGAGAAAACTAGTGAAAGATAAAACGTAACTATCGATAATAGTCCGTCATAGATAAAATCACTTATCGATTCTCTAACGCCACTGTCCATATCTCGCTTAATTTCAAGGCCTCTTCTTTTCTATTAAAATTATCTTCATGATTATGAATTTCAATAGCCTCCCTATACAGTCGTGGATAATAGTTCGTGGTATCCCGACTGTCAGGACCACTTACTTGGTCACTCATACGTTGCCCGTGGTTCATGAACTAGGACATGACAACAGGAACCCACACCATGAACCACTAAGGTAGAGAGGATATAAAATGTAGACTGGCAATGGCAAGGAAGGAGTTTCTGAAGAAGAGAACTTTGTTAACATCGAGTATAGGTTTAGGTGTCAAGAAGTCTTTTCTGAAGGTATTTGTATGGAGTGTAGCCATGGATGGTGTTGTGACTTGGCAAGACAGCCAAGCCACTATGAAGTAGCCGAAAGGCACGCGTTTAAGTTCACGCAGGATCGCGTAAGGTCTGAAACAGGACAAGGTCCTTGTTGTTGTGGTCTTCAGTCCTGAGACTGGTTTGATGCAGCTCTCCATGCTACTCTATCATGTGCAACCTTCTTCATCTCCCAGTACTTACTGCAACCTACATCCTTCTGAATCTGCTTAGTGTATTCATCTCTTGGTCTCCCTCTACGATTTTTACCCTCCACGCTGCCCTCCAATGCTAAATTTGTGATCCCTTGATGCCTCAAAACATGTCCTACCAACCGATCTCTTCTTCTAGTCAAGTTGTGCCACAAACTTCTCTTCTCCCCAATCCTATTCAATACCTCCTCATTAGTTACGTGATCTACCCACCTTATCTTCAGCATTCTTCTGTAGCACCACATTTCGAAAGCTTCTATTCTCTCCTTGTCCAAACTAGTTATTGTCCATGTTTCACTTCCATACATGGCTACACTCCATACAAATACTTTCAGAAACGACTTCCTGACACTTAAATCTATACTCGATGTTAACGAATTTCTCTTCTTCAGAAACGATTTCCTTGCCATTGCCAGTCTACATTTTATATCCTCTCTACTTCGACCATCATCAGTTATTTTACTCCCTAAATAGCAAAACTCCTTTACTACTTTAAGCGTCTCATTTCCTAATCTAATACCCTCAGCATCACCCGATTTAATTTGACTACATTCCATTATCCTCGTTTTGCTTTTGTTGCTGTTCATCTCATATCCTCCTTTCAAGACACTGTCCATTCTGTTCAACTGCTCTTCCAAGTTCTTTTTCTGTCTCTGATAGAATTACAATGTCATCGGCAAACCTCGAAGTTTTTACTTCTTCTCCATGAATTTTAATACCTACTCCGAATTTTTCTTTTGTTTCCTTTACTGCTTGCTCAATATACAGACTCAATAACATCGGGGAGAGGCTACAAACCTGTCTCACTCCTTTCCCAACCACTGATTCCCTTTCATGCCCCTCGACTCTTATAACTGCCATCTGGTTTCTGTACAAATTGTAAATAGCCTTCCGCTCCCTGTATTTTACCCCTGCCACCTTCAGAATTTGAAAGAGAGTATTCCAGTTAACTTTGTCAAAAGCTTTCTCTAAGTCTACAAATGCTAGAAACGTAGGTTTGCCTTTTCTTAATCTAGCTTCTAAGATAAGTCGTAAGGTTAGTATTGCCACACGTGTTCCAACATTTCTACGGAATCCAAACTGATCTTCCCCGAGGTCCGCTTCTACCAGTTTTTCCATTCGTCTGTAAAGAATTCGCGTTAGTATTTTGCAACTGTGACTTATTAAACAAGGTCCTTATAGTAGCAAAAATAGTACGTAGCTTCTGGAATACTTAACTTTAATCCATAATTGGTGAACATCGGTCTGAAGGTACATGCATCACAAGATAAATAGGAATTGATAATGGCGTCTTGCTAGGTCGTAGCAAATGACGTAGCTGAAGGCTATGCTAACTATCGTCTCGGCAAATGAGAGCGTAATTTGTCAGTGAATCATCGCTAGCGAAGTCGGCTGTACAACTGGGGCGAGTGCTAGGAAGTCTCTCTAGACCTGCCGTGTGGCGGCGCTCGGTCTGCAATCACTGATAGTGGCGTCACGCGGGTCCGACGTATACTAATGGACCGCGCCCGATTTAAAGGCTACCACCTAGCAAGTGTGGTGTCTGGCGGTGACACCACAGATGGAAGTGAAACGTGGACGATAAATAGTTTGGACAAAAAGAGAATAGAAGCTTTCGAAATGTGGTGCTACAGAAGGATGCTGAAGATTAGATGGGTAGATCACATAACTAATGAGGAGGTATTGAATGGAATTGGGGAGAAGAGAAATTTGTGGCACAACTTGACTAGAAGAAGGGATCGATTGGTAGGACATATTCTGAGGCATCAAGGGATCACGAATTTAGTATTGGAGGGAAGCGCGGAGGGAAAAAATTGAAGAGGGGGACGAAGGCATCAATACACTAAACAGAGTCACAAAGTATGCAGGTTGCAGTAGCTACTCGAAGATGAAGAAGCTTGCACAGGATAGAGTAGCATGTAGAGCTGCATGAAACCTGGACTGAAGACCACAACAACAACAACAACGATTCATATTGGGAGATCTGGGTGGCCAAATCACTCTCACGCATTGTCCAGAATGTTCCTCAAAGCAGTCGTGATCTGGCAGTTCTCGAGTAAACTGATGTGGGTCATTGTGGATTATTGCGTTTAAACGATCTTCGTCAAACCCTGAAAGTTTTCCTGAATGTGGAGAGCCACTAACGACCACCTTAAAATGGGGAAACCACCTTCTTGCCGTGTTCTGTCCAGGAGGCTTATCCCCACAAACGGCGTAAATGTTTCTGGCTGCCTTCACTGCCGTCACACCTCTCTTGAACTCAAACGGAAAAATATGTTGGAAATGTTACGATTTCTCCACTTGGCACTACGTGGCACTTCATTTTCTATCGTCCACAGCTCCACTCACTGTCTCCAAACGATAAAATGACAATATTCGAGCTCAAATTATGACAGTGAGCTACAAATAAAAAATGAGAATAAATAAGCCCATAACCACCGGAATATCAAAATGCAAAACACTGAGTATACAGAATGAGGACTCGCTCGCTCATGAGTTTACCGACAGACTGCATCTTACACAATCATAGTTTGAAAGACTCCTGCCACTAAAAACTGCCATGATATAGTGTCCGCAGAATATCATTGTCGATATGCATAGATTTGTTTGTTTATCCTCTGTGTCAGATGGCACTGATGACGAGTTGTACACTGACGTGACAAGAGCCCTGGGACATGTCCCTCCATCGTTTACGACCTCCTTCTGCTCAGCGTAATGCAGCATATAGACGTGGCATGAACTGAACAAGTCGTTGGAAGTCCCCTGCAGAAATATTGAGCAAGGTGCCTCTGTAGTCACGCATAACTGGGAAAGTGTTGACAGTGCAGGAAGTTGTGCACGAACTGACCACTAGGTTACGTTCCATAAATGTTCATATCGGGAGATCTGGGTGCCCAGATCAGTGGCTCGAATTGTCCAGAATGTTGCTCAAACCGGGCGGGACCAGTTTTGGCCCGGTGACACGACATCGTTATTTGCGAACAGGCCTGAAAATGGTCACCAAGAATCCACCCATAAACATGTTCCGTCAATGATCGTTTCACTTTGACCAGAAGACCCAGTCCATTCCACATAAGCACAGCGCCTTTTTGACAACTTGGGTCCACGGCTTTGCGGGATCTGCTGCATATTCGAACCCTATCGTCAACTATTACTAACTGAACAGGTGACTAACTAAACAGGTGACGGCTTTCCAGTCGTCTGTGGCCCGACCGATTCGGTCACGAGCCCAGGACAGGCGCTGCAGGCGACGTCGTGCCGTGATCAAAGGCACTGGTCGTCCGCTGCCACAGCCCATTAATCTCCAATTTCGCCGCACTTTCCTAACGGCTAAGTTCGTCGTACGTACCAAATTGATTTCTATGATTATTTTGCTAAGTGCCACTTGTCTGTTAGCACCGACAACTCTAACCAAACGCAACTGCTCTCGGCCGTTAAGGGGGGTAGGACATCTAACGGGCCGACTTGGAGCAGGAGAGGCATCTCAGGACATTTTAATTTCCAGTGTCTATACTTTTACAAATAAATTCATAAAACTTTGTCAGCATCACCAAGAAGGATTCTGCATTCACACCCATTGCAGTGGAAGTTCGAAAACATAACAAAATGAATTTTTTTTACGTGGGAAATTTCATCATTTTTTTTTCTCTTACTAATGGGTGCATTTGTTGCTGTAGGTACACTTTTCTTCATAAGTTAGAGAGATTCTTCGATGAATACTGCACAGCATACATCCCATACTCACAGGGGTATGAAACTCTATAATTTATTTAATTTATGAAAAAACGAATAAACTGTTATATTTTAAACTTCATGTTTAGAAAAAAACACAAATTTTATAGTTAATTACCTAAATTTTTACCACATTTTTAATAGATTTGGAAAATTCTAGAGTTTCATATACCTTTAAGTATGGCTTGTATGCTGGGCAAAATTCATCGAAGAATCTCTCTTACTTATGAAGAAAAGTGTACCTATAGCAACAAATGCTGCCATTAGTAAGTGAAAAAAATGATGAAATTTCACACGTAAAAAAAATTACTTCGTTACGTTTTAGAACTTCCACTGCTATGAGTGTGAATTCTGAACCCTTCCTGGTCATGCTGACAAAGTTTTATGAATTTATTCGTAAAACTATAGACACTGGAAATTGAAATGTCCTGTGGTGCCTCTCTTGCTCCAAGTCGGCCCGTTTGATGTCCTACCCCCCTTAAGGGAAGGCCGTCGGCCACTGCGTTGTCCTCGGTGCGAGATAATACCTGAGATTTTGTATTCCTGGCACACTCTCGACACTGTATATCTCCGATCATTGACTTCCCTAAAGATTTCCTAAGTGAAATGTCCCACGTGTCAAAGCTTCAACTACCACTCCACGTTTAAAGTCTCTTAATTTCCTTCGTCCGGGCAAAATCGTGTCGGAAGGCTTTTCACGTGGACCACCTGAGTACAAATGACAGCTCCTACAATGCAGTTACCTTCTATATGTTGTGTACGCGATACTACCCGCCATCTGTATATGTGCGTATGTCTATCCCACGACTTTGTCACCTCAGCGTATTCGGCAATACCGGTCTTGCAAATGAATACTTCTGAAGCAGAGGTCGCGGTGTGCATCGAGATGTCGTTTATCGACGAGAGGGCGTACAGCTGGCTCACCTGCGGCCGCAGCCTTCAGCCTGTTGTCCTTGACGTTCTGTATGACAGGCCCCAGGTAGAAGAAGACGAGCGCGACGCCGCCGATGCCGAGGAAGGTGGTGATCATGCGCAGCGCGCGCGCGCGCGCCCGCCGCACCACGGCGGCCCTGGCGCGCGGCCGGTGCGCGCAGAAGCGCGACAGGTTGGCGGCCACGCGGCGCACCAGCGCGTCCACGCGACGCCGCCGCAGCGCGAACGACGACGCCTGCGCACGACGCTCTCTGCACTCGCACCCACTTGTCGCCGTCAACTACACTACTGGCTGTTAAAACTGCTGCACCAAGAAGAAATGAAGATGAGAAACGGGTATTCATTGGACACATATATTATACTAGAACTGACTTCTGATTACATTTTCACGCAATTTGGGTGCATAGATCCTGAGAAATCAGTACCCAGAACAACCACCTCTGCCCATAATAACGGCCTTGATACGCCTGGGCATTGAGTCGAACACAGCTTGGATGGCGTGTACAGGTTCAGCTGCCCATGCAGATTCGACACGATACCACAGTTCATCAAGAGTAGTGACTGCCATATAGTGACGAGCCAGTTGCTCGGCCACCATTGAAAGACGTTTTCAGTTGGTGAGTGATCTGGAGAATGTGCAGGCCAGGGCAGCAGTCGAACTTTTCCTGTATCCAGAGAGGTCCGTACAGGACCTGCAACATGCGGTCGTGCATTATCCTGCTGAAATGTAGGGTTTCGCAGGGATCGAATTAAGGGTGGAGCCACGGGTCGTAACACATCTGAAATGTAACGTCCACTGTTCAAAGTGCCGTCAATGCGAACAAGAGGTGACCGAGACGTGTAACCAATGGCACCCCATACCATAACGCCGGGTGATACGCCAGTATGGCGATGACGAATACATGCTTGCAACGTGGGTTCACCTCGATGTCGCCAAACGCGGATGGACCATCATGATGCTGTAATCAGAACCTGGATTTATCCGAAAAAATGACGTTTTGCCATTCGTGCACCCAGGTTCGTCGTTGGGTACACCATCGCAGGCACTCGTGTCTGTGATGCAGCGTCAAGGGTAACCGTAGCCATGGTCTCCGAGCTGATAGTCCATGCTGCTGCAAACGTCGTCGAACTGTTCGTGCAAATGGTTGTTGTCTTGCAAACGTCCCCATCTGTTGACTCAGGGATCGAGACGTGGCTGTACGATCCGTTACAGCCATGTGGATAAGATACCTGTCATCTCGACTGCTAGTGATACGAGGCCGTTGGGATCCAGCACGGCGTTCCGTATTACCCTCCTGAACCCACCGATTCCATATTCGGCTACCAGTCATTGGATCTCGACCAACGCGAGCAGCAATGTCGCGATACGATAAACCGCAATCGCGATAGGCTACAATCCGACCTTTATCAAAGTCGGAAATGTGATGATACGCATTTCTCCTCCTTACATGAGGCATCAAAACAACGTTTCACCAGGTAACGCCGGTCAACTTTATGAGAAATCGCTTGGAAACTTTCATGTCAGCACGTTGTAGGTGTCGCCACCGGCGCCAACCTTGTGTCAATGCTCTGAAAAGCTAATCATTTGCATATCACAGCACGTTTTTCCTGTCGGTTAAATTTCGCGTCTGGAGCACGTCATTTTCGTGGTGTAGCAATTTTAATGGCCAGTAGTGTATTTACTGACAACTGGCAGTTACCTGTCTTGTGATTAGCTGACGGAGAAGAGGCCGAGCAGAAGCCGTCTCGGACACAATATTTCTAAGGATATGCAACGTATTTAGTGATTTTTTTCGTTACATTAAATGGCTAAAAGTCATGGTAAGATATTAGATGTGAGCTGCTACTCCGTGAGTTCTCAAAACTGCAGTTAGATAGCAACTCATAGACCTTATGAAGTGTTAGAACGGTTCTGGAGAGATAGCATTGTACGCATATTGGCAGTGCTACGCAAAACTGCTCTTTTGAAGCTGGTGTTGGGTTAATCGACAGTACACGGATATACATGAAATGTAGCGGCAATTGCGAATGTGAACAACAGTCAGCTGTATAATAGAATGACGATAATGAAAAGCCGGACTGGTATTCGAACCTGGATTTCCAGCTTATCGCGAACGGTCGCCTTACAACTGGGCCTCTCCGAGCACGCTGCACGGCCGAACCCAAATCTCCATATGTCATCAGCCATATGTCAACAACCAGTATTCGTACACTGATTATGTATATTCCCATACAGCGGTGACATTTTAACTGAAAGTCGTCTGTCTAGTGTCGGCAGATAAATACAATGTTGCTGCTCCTGTGTTGTTGAGAAATGTCCTTCGGACATGCATGCGTGTTCGTAGGAACAGGCACTGCGGTGACTACAGCCGTTATGAAATACGTGAATTGTATTCACAATTGCGATTAAGGCCAATCATCAACTGCCTAATGGAATGACAACATTGAAATTTTGTGCGAGATGGGGGCATGGTTGACGACATATGGAGGTTTGGGTCCGGCTGTGAGGTGTGCTCGGGCAGCCTAATGATAACGAGGCAGCTTGCGACAGAAAGGAAATCCGGGTTCGAGTCCCAGTCTGGCCAAGTGGGGTTGAGAGGTTCCGTGGCCTCTTTCGCATGTCGCGTCTCATTTTCATCACTTTTGTTAATGTTCTATATCATTTCACGGTAGTAACAGACCGAATAAGGTTATTGTAATGAGAGTATTTGTACTGAGAGCTCAAGAAATACTTTTCACTTGATTCCTATACATGTTCGGTTAGTTCCCTGGCTGGCCTGTGCGAGGCAAGCATCGGAGGACACGGCACACGGCATTTCCGATTGGGGGCTGCACTTCCCTGAATTCTGAGGGGTTCGTACAATAGGCTTAAGCGCCTGGCGGAACGACTGACGTCGGCCGAGTTTCGCCTATTTTATGCAGAGTGAAACGACCTGCCGCAGTTTATGTGTTTACCGTTCCGGCACATCCGGAACGAAGATTTCTGGTACCGACTGACTGCATTGTTCTCTTGATTCTGAGAATACTTGTGGACCGTGCCCTGCTAGGTGTGACTGTCTGGCGCCGGATGGCCAGTGGTCTAGGCAGGTTGTTTTCGTAGCCGGTCAAACGGCAAGTTCAGTGTCCTCAACTGAATAGCAGAGCATGATTGGTCAACTTAAGCTGAGGCTAGTTGACGTCATAAAGCCCTGCTCGAAATTGGAGGGAACAGTCGCTGTTGGTGCGAATGATGTTCTGAGACAGTGTGGGGGAATTTTGAAATCAGAACTGAATGCTGATTCGCGGTTTTCGAGGAGAGTAGGGAGCAGAGCAATGCTGCCTTCGCTCTTGCGTTGTGCGGGCCGTAAATTCGGGATCTGATCTTCGTCGGAGTCGGAAGGTCTTGTGACTTGGTCACTCTGCCGGCCGGAGTATCCGAGCGGTTCTAGGCGCTTCAGTCTGGAACCGCGCGACAGCTACGGTCGCAGGTTCGAATCCTGCCTCGGGCATGGATGTGTGTGATGTCCTTAGGTTAGTTAGGTTTAAGTAGTTCTAAGTTCTAGGGGACTGATGACCTCAGCAGTTAAGTCCCATAGTGGTCAGAGCCATTTTTTTTTGTCGCTCTTTTTCGGAAGAAATTACAATTCTCGGACAGCCGTCGAGGCCAGGGGTTGACACAGAGTTGCTGCACGGCAGAAGTCGGCGCCTACGTCAACAGGACTCTGCAGATTTCAGTACTGGTACAGTATTTTGTGGCTCCAGCATTGTAGGACATTATCAATTTTATACTGAATCCCTCAGCAGCAGGCACCTTGCTTGTTTCTCCATGTGATCCCATTTGAGCTCTCACTACTAATTGCGATACAGCTATATAGTCGGGAGATTAATATTTGTTTCATTAGGATTTCCGGTCATTATCGTCGATCAATTGCATCACAGAGAGTAGGAGCCCCTTGTTCTCGAGCAAACTCTTATTCTCATAATAGTTCAGTATACCCTATCCTTTAACCTATTGTTTGTGTCGACAATCATGTGCATTTATGTTCTGATGTATAATAAATCTCATTGTAATATATAAGCCGCATATCATTTTGCAGATATCTGCAGAATCCCATTTCCTGTTGTTTATTATGATCAAGTTCTCCTTTTTTTTTCTCTGAGTAGATTACGATTTATATCAAATTATTTTGATTGTGCACTCCTTATTTTACCAACTAGCAGGGTCCACCATAATTTCCTTCCGTTACCATTGTGCACATAATCAATTAGGTGGTATGTAAGGAGGGGGTCGAGTGCATGTCCAGTTCTCATGCAAAATTCGTCTGAATTAGAGGTACAAACTCTTCTCCACCCCAGAACCTCGCAGCGTGAAGCCATGACCACGAATTCGCTATAATGTTTATCAAGCGGTATGCATGCAACCAAAGTTTAGTGATGCCTAGCACAGCACTGTCCTCATAAAACGTGAAATTTCCATCAGTATTCTGCAACGCCAAGCGATGCGGTTGGTCTGCAACAATGTCCACATAACACGCAGGAACGTCAGTGGTCTGTGCCGGACGATAGAGCCTAATGGCAATCTTGTGACCACAGCGCATACCGTAACTGAGCCAACTACCTGGTGAAGACAACCTTGGTGACAAGTGGGATCCGCAGTTTCACAGGGCACACGCCGCACTCCCACTGGCCCAGAGGTAAAACTGAGACTTAGCTTCACTGGACCACACCACACACCACCAGTGTTCAGCGGTCTAGTGACGAAGATTCAGGCCTGTGACAGCTGCTGAACCCACTATCGATGTGTTGGCGAGGAGAAACGAGTTCATCGTCGGCTTCTCAAGTCTATGAGACTCATTTATCATCGCACAGTCGTGACGCAAACGGTTTCCTGTAGCTCCACATTCAAATCGGCGTCGACCTACCAGCAGCAGAAACTCAGTCGTTCATCGAAGACATGTGTCCATCCCGCATGGCGTTTACCCATGTCGTCTAGCTGATAGCGTCCCTACCTCTAGATTGTAGGGGCCCAGGTTAGATTCCCAGTTGGATCGGAGTTTTTCTTCTCACAGGGACAAGGTATTGGTGTTGCTTCATCTTCATAAATTCGCCAGTCACCGAAGCAGCGTTCAACAATGCCATACGATCATTTCACTCCACCAGTGGAAAATTCCTCCTATCGGGGTACAAAAAAGGCGAATATGCTCCCGTTTAAAAGACTGTGACTATAAGGTGGGGTGCCAGCTGCCTCGTTCTACGTTCCTCGGCACCTTTAAAAATTTCTCCAAAAATTCTGGCGTGTGAACTATTCGCGTCCTCTCGCTCACACCCACTTACATCGCTGTAAGTCACTCGTACACATCCACTCCCACTTGTTCATTCTCACTCATTCATTCAGCACAACTCGTTACCTTTTTGTTTTTCTCAAACTGTCACTGTCTCCTGCCTCGCAGCCACAGACTCCTTCGTTTTGTTCTCTCATTGGCATTGCCTCCCTCGTGCTCTCTCTCACAGCTACGACCTCATTCATTGCTTCCCACTGGTGCTCTCCTTTCTCACTCTTACTATCTCTCTCTTCATCGTTGACATTATCGAAGACCATTATCACTTGGTCCCACCCACTTCCATTTTCTCCTTCTCTTTCTTCCTTCCCCACTGGCAGTGTCTCCTCCAGTTTTATCCCAGCACTGTTCCATCATTCTCAGCTACGTTCCACTGCTATTGTGTCCCTCACTTTCTCTCACACTGCCATCGTCTCCTTCGCTCTTCCTGTACCGCAACCACCATCCTTCAGTATTAATTACGTTTGCGTCTCTTTCCCACATTCCCACTTTCCCACTTTCTCTCAACATACAAAAGCACGAATATGTCCGCTTATCAATGTCAATATTTTTCCCGTAATTCTTAAAGGTGCTGAGGAAGGTAGAATGAGGCAGCTGATACCCCACTTTTCGGTCAGAGTCTTTTAAAGAGGCGCATATTCGCCTTTTCTGTGCTCTTATAGGAGCATTTTTCCGCTGGTTCTTTGCTTTTTCGAGCTACAGCCAGTCACTCATATGAAACGCTCTTTGCCGCCGCTGGTGGCCGAGCGGCTCTAGGCGCTTCAGTCTGGAACCGCGCGGCCGCTACGGTCGCAGGTTCGAATCCTTCCTCGGGCATGGATGTGTGTGATGTCCTTAGGTTAGTTGGGTTTAAGTAGTTCTAAGTTCTAAGGGACTGATGACCTCAGATGTTAAGGCCCATAGTGCTCAGAGCCATTTGAACCATTTTTTTGAAACGCTCTTTATTCGTCAATAAACTTCTGATCGTTTACTTACGTAAAATTGAAGTAACGCAAAACTAATTTTGCACCTGAAATCGGATTTTATGTACACAAAAGTTTTGCATGTGCTTCATTACGTCAGCATGGAGTTTCCAGAATCCTGCTGAATGATATCGGAGGTTCCTTACAGCATATTTCTCCGTGCTAAATTACTTTATAAACTACGTTTTCGTGTCACACCGGATTTCGCGTGCATATTTAACTTACAACTAGGGCAAATATAAACGTCCATATCTCGGAAACGGATAAAGATACGAATAAAATTTTCCAAAGTTGTTCGAGATCGGGATCTTAGGAATATATAGTAAAAATTGCAACCATTCGCTGTTCTGGAATCCGCGGCTCGATTTTGGTACACACAAAAC
The DNA here is from genome assembly GCF_021461385.2 of Schistocerca piceifrons. Lineage (NCBI taxonomy): Eukaryota > Metazoa > Arthropoda > Insecta > Orthoptera > Acrididae > Schistocerca > Schistocerca piceifrons. Next base: position 823,173,333 of record NC_060141.1, read on the forward strand.
CATGTTGTTTGGTCCGTTTCTGTATAATACACCGGTCAAACTAAAGCAATTTTCTGCTCTTAGTTATTTAGACATTCGTTACTGACGGCGAAGAAATCGTGAAAAATGCTTTCTCCGAGTTTTCTCAAGAACCGCCGACAAACTACATGGTGCCTCCATAATCCCGTTAAGGTGCACCGCAGACCACAAGTCCACACCTAGCGCAAAAAGAACTAATAGATTTGTTCCATTTTCGTATGTTAGAGGAAGTGTGAAACAGTCAAACTTTGACCCTGTATTGTAGGACAGTTAGAGGAATACGACGCCAACACAAGTGCTACCGAAACACTTGAGCCTACGTTTCCCTCACCAACGTAACCCGAGGTACGAGCCCCGGAAAAGTCCCGTTTCTGTGAGCGGGATTTTGGAACACACTGGTAGCAGGTGCTGTCGCACGCGTGCCGATTTAATGTGGGAGCATTGTCTCTGCGGTGACGACGGTCCGCTGCACACACCGTTGAACCCGGAAATCCGAGATGTCATGCTACCTCCAGATTCACTACGCATCTCCAAGTAACAGCCTGCACCACGAGCTGCATGAAGCAGCAGCTATCGGGCATCGTGAACGATTCATTTTAAGTGGGCCAACACTTGCCACGACTTTTGCCCATTCACTTTACAGCTTACGTGCAACGAATGAATTATGTTTTCCGCCACCGGCACATAACGAGTCCATCACGAACACGTCGTACTTTTTATACGATTTCTTAAAATATAATTCCGGAAAATGTGTTGATGTTATATACACTGAAGCACCAAAACAACTGGTATAGGCATGCGTGTTCAGACACTGAGATATGTAAACAGGCCGAATACGGCGCTGCGGTCTGCAACGCCTATATAAGACAAGTGTCTGTCGCAGTCGTTAAATCTGTTACTGCTGCTACAGTGGCAGGTTGTGAAGATTTAAGTGAGTCTTAACGTGGTGGTATAGTCGGAGCACGAGCGATGGGGCACAGCATCTTCGAGGTAGTGATGAAGCGGGGATTTTTCTGTACTACCATTTCACGAGTGTACTGTGAATATCCGGAATCCGGTAAAAGAACAAATCTCCGACATCGCTGTGGCCGGGAAAAGATCCTGCAAGAACGGGACCAACGACGACTGAAGACAATCGTTCAACGTGACAGACGTGCAACCCTTCCGCAAATTGCAGTTTTCAATGCTGGCCCATTAACAATTGTTGGTGTGCGAAACATTCAACGAAACATCATCGGTATGAGCTTTAGGAGCCAAAGGCCCACTTGTGGATCCTTGTTGTCCGACAGAAAGCTTTACACCTCGACTGGGACCGTTAACACCAACGTTGGACTGCTGATGACTGGAAACATCTTGCCCGGTCGGAAGAGTCTCGTTTGAAATTGTATCGAGCGGATGGACGAGTACTGGCGTGGAGAAAACCTCATGAATCCATGGACCCTGCACGCCAGCAGGTGACTATTCAAGCTGGTGGAGGCTCTGTAAGGTTGTGGGGCGTCTGCATTTGGAGTTTACTGAGACCCCTGATACGTCTAGGTACGACTCAGACGGGTGATACGTACGTAAGTGTCCATTGTACATGCCGACGGACTTACGCAATTTCAGCATGACAATGCGACACCTCACGTGTCCATAATTGCTATAGATTGGCTCCAGGAAGACTCTTCTGAGTTTAACACTTCCGCTGGCCATCAAACTCTCCAGACGTCAACATTCTTGAGCGTGCCTTGCAACGTGCTGTTCAGAAGAGATCTCCACCCCTCGTACTCTTATGAATTTAGGGACAGTCCTGCAGCATTCATGGAGCCAGTTCCCTCCAGCACTACTTCAGACATTAGTCGAGTCCATGCCACGTCGTGTTGCGGGAATTCTGGGTGCTCGTGAGGGGGCCGACACGATATTAGGCGGATTTACCAGTTTCTTTGCCTCTTCACCGTAAAAGCATGTGCTGCAGTTAAAAAAACCGTATTTTTTACGATTTCTTAAAATTTAATATGAAAAATGTGTTGTTGTTATTTAAAAACGTTACTTCCATAAGCATCAAATAACACGCTGCCCATTTACCGCAGGGAAAGCTAGAAGTATAATTTCTGCTACTGTAAAGTATCCGCAATAAGTATAACATTGGATATCCATTTACTTCTGGACAAGATGATTCATTAAAGGCAAGCACTAAAAGCCCCAATAAAGCTTGTGCATCACCAAGTCTTCAATTGTGGATAGAATTTAGGAGTGTAGTTCTATTTTTTTCGAGTCTACCGTTGATGCGATTTCTCTACTAGTAGTTAATAAGGCAGGATCATTTTAAATTTTTTTCCTGAAAATTGAAACTTTCCTGTAAAAATAAATATCTCAGGGTTGCCAAAGTGGAATGCGGTTGAGTACAGTAATTTCTACGCTGCAGGTGCTTGCTTTACTTTCATGTACGAAGATTTGATCGTAAAGTGTCTGATCAGGCTGCAATCCCCACGAATCAATAATTTATAGAAATTTTTCTTGTCCCGTCTACAGAAGAAAGACACTCTTCGTGAACGTCCCTGATTTCGGGCAGGTCACAATTACATGCTTTAATTTGTCAGGCAAGTCTACATAATTTTCCGGATGGTTCTCGCACACATAAGAGAACGAAAAGGAATATCTTCTCTGAAGCAATTATGGTATATTGTGCTGTGAAGGAATGAGTAGTCTTGTTGGAATCTATTTTCTACATAGGGAAGGTTATCACTCGCTCGTTTTCCACAAGGGGTCTATTATACCTCGACTGGTACAGGCATACAGTTTGACAGGTATTAATTACATAACCCTACATCAGAATTACAGATAAGTATGTTCGTCAGTATCTATAATGACCTACATTGTTTAATAACATTGTGTACGATTTAAAAAAGAACATGGGCAGGATTTGAAACAATACAGCCAGCGGGGGAGTCGTGAACTTCGGTCACAGCTGCTCTCGCCTGACTACAGACAGTGGTATTAACGTTGCGGGTACGGGATGTAAGGAAGCCCGCGGCCATCGCGTGGAAAGCCGCCAACCAGGTACTCGGGACTGTTCCCTCTACAGCATACCTGAGATTCCTCAAAATCCGTCATTAACAAGTCTGATGGTCCCCTTGTGAGAGGATATTATTATGTTGACGAGTACAGTGATTTTACATCTATTAGCATCTAAAAAAAATTTATGTCTTACAAAGCTCGTATTTCAAATATAAGAGACAGTAGCTAATCGGAATGATTACTCAATTCTTGGGCACGAATGAAACCGGTAACAGCATTCTTTTTATCAAATTAAGCACTCAAATGTAAGCCCCAAGCTCAACGGCAATCCTATTGGTCTTTTATTGGGGAGCACTAAAATGCACTATTATTTTAAATTTCGAAAACAGTCAGGTGCAAATAAAGTTGCCAAAGAGAAAGTTTTGACAGAAGTAGCAAACAGGAAAAAAAAAAGGAAAAGAAAAATTAAGATGAAATTGAATAAGAGAGAGTAAATGTTTAAGGATAAGCTGATAAATTTCGGTCGAAATAAAGTTATTGAACAGGATATTGCCGTCAGTCTTTGATTTTTAAAATGTTGCGTTTTAAGTTTTTTGAGTGGCTGTGCTTGTAGGGCTTTAATGTCTGAAGCTGATTAGTTTGTGTAACAGTAATCATTTGATTGTAATCTTGGAAAGGTACTCTTTTATTTGCTATAATGAGCTGTCCTACAAACGGAGCAGCGTGCCTACCGCAGCATGGCTTATTCATAGTATTGGATACCATGGGTACCCCAGCACGCGACGATATCGCATATTACGACACGGCATCGCATATTATAGTAACTTCATCTTGCCACCTTAGTAGCTACACCGAGACTCATATTTCCACTGAGTGGTTTGGGGATTTTGCGAGCTTTGTGAAACAATCTGGTGATGATCCTATTGTGCTAATACCTGATGGGCATAACATGATCACATTTTTGAGGTACAGAAAGCAATAGAAAGCCGTTTCCACATCTCTTCTTTATCACACCAATTCCACGTATAAAATACAGTCTCTTGCATGGAATTGAGGGACCATTTACACTATGTGATCAAAATTATCCGGACACCCCCAAAACTATACGTTTTTCATATTAGGTGCATTGTACTGCCATCTACTTCCAGGTACACCATATCAGCGGCCTCAGCAGTCATTGGACATCGTGAGAGAGCAGAATGGGGCGCTCCACAGAACTTACAGACTTTGAACGTGGTCAGGTGACAGGGTGTCATTTATGTCATACGTCTGTACACGAGATTTCCACACTCCTAAACATCCATAGGTGGAAATTCTGTTGACTGACAGAGACCGCCGACAGATGAAGAGGGTCATCCAGACCATCACACAGGAGTTCCAAATTGCATCAGGATCCACTGCAAGTACTATGACAGTTAGGCAGGAAGTGAGAAAACTTGTATTTCATGGTCAAGTTGCTGCTCATAAGCCACACATCACGCCGGTAAATGCCAAACGAGGCCTCGCTTGGTTTAAGGAGCGTAAACATTCGACGAGTGAACAGTGGAAAAATGTTGTGTGGAGTGACGAATCATGGTACACAAAGTGGCGATCCGATGGCAGGGTGTAGGTATGGCGAATGGCCAGTGAACGTCCTCTGCCAGCGTGTATAGTGCCAATAGTAAAATTCGGAGGTGGTGGTGTTGCGGTGTGGTCATGTTTTTCATGGAGGGTGCTTGCACCCCTTGTTGTTTTGTGTGGCACTTTCACAGCACAGGCCCACATTGATGTTTTATGCATCTCCTTGCTTCCCACTGTTGAGGAGCAATTCGAGGATGGCGATGGCATCTTTAAACACGATCGAGTACCTGTTCATAATGCACAGCCTGTGACGGAGTGATTACATGACAATAACATCCCTGTAATGGACTGGCCTGCACAGAGCTCTGACCTGAATCCTACAGAATACCTTTGGGATGTTTTGGAACCCCGACTTCGTACCAGGCCTCACCGACTGACATCGATACCTCTCCTCAGTGCAGCACTACGTGAAGAATGGGCTGCCATTCCACAAGAAACCTTCCAGCATCTGATTGAACGTATGCCTGCGACAGTGGCAGCTGTCATCAATGCTGGGATCTGGCCATACTGAATTCCAGCGTTACAGATGGAGGGCACCACGAACTTGTGAGTATTTTCAGCCACGTGTCCGAACACCTTTGATCACATAGTGTACGACGTATTATCCCCCAGAAACAGAATAATGCAGGTAAAGAGGCAACCTCATTTTCGATTACGAGGTTATTTGGAGCGGTCTATCTGAGAGAAGTAACAACGGGAAATGGTACAAACGATCTCTGCAAAACGAGACTCTTCCCGTATTACATGTATGTTCTCAGAGATCATGACTTCGCAGTACACCAGGAGTTCTTGTATATATAGCACAGTAAGAGAGGTTAGTACATCAGTCTACGCTACACCATGGACAAATTCGCGCGTATGTCTACCTACCAACCCGAGAGGATGGGTGTACACAGACAGAACATTCGCCTGTACATGGATGCGAAAATTCAGGCTATTGCGCATAAAGTTGCAGGTATGTGCAGAGAACTAGAGACGTATTACCAGTCACTTCTGAGGATGGTAAATGCGTTAAATGAGCTGGTTAATCAAGTCAGTGAGAAAGTAACCGACTTAACTGAAAAAGGTCGAGGCCATTGAGGGGAAAATGGATGTAGACTTCCTTGTTGTTGAGAGGGGCGATCAGGATCATAGTAAGAGGAGGAAGAAAATGACCGGGTATATAAAGCCTGATGCTGCGGAGATGTCTAATAAGTATACACCGAGATGTCAACAAAGCAGATTCAAGCGTGTAAAGCAGTAAGTGAGAAATCACGGCTGCTGAGGTTAGGGAATATGGATCGACAGCAAACACTAAGAGAGAACTTTAAGCCTGTTACTGAATCTCTCCAACAGCTCTCAGCAAAAACAAAAACACACGATAACGAGGGTGTTGCCATTGATGAGATCATTATTCGTCATACAGCCGGTCAGATAGAAAGAACATTCGGCGTTAGCAGGGGAAGATCGTACATGTTGGGTACACATCCTATAACTGTAACTCATGACACAATACAAATTGGTGATAGAGGGTTTGAGAGAACCTCCGCCTTAATGAATCTTATTTTCATAAGACCTACCAAAAACCCATAAATTACTCAGTTAATGATAGGGAAACGTACCGTGAAATACTGCACATGACTGGTGTACACAAGATCACGAAAAGCCTGAGCAACAAGAAATACAAAACCATTATAAAACCAATACATCAAGGCGAAAACAACAACAACAGAAGCGGTGATGGTATTGACATTGAGCATAAAGCAGTGAACAATCGAATCCCGCAGTATATATATTATGACGACCCCAATGAGCTAATAGATCGACTACAGCTGCTCATGGCATCAGCTGCTGCAGGTAATACAGCTCATTCGAATGAGGCTGTTTCAATAATCTCAGAGCTTAGAGAGAGATGTATCATCGAATAAGTATGGAGACGGAAGTTCGAGAACTGCACAAACCACCATGCAAAACATACCCTCGCAGGAATGTTATGATTAAAGGGTTGGATGACTTGTGACAAGCTGATCTTGTAGATATGAGGGAATATTCATGAGCATAATGGATTCAAATATATTTTAATGGCTATTGATAAATACTCCAAATTTACTTGAACATTATCTGTCAAAACAAAAACGGGTCGAAATGTTGCCGATGTTTTTGAGCGTTTGTTACAGACAGGAACGAATCGAAGCCAAGACAACCTTCAAACCGATCACCGTGGGGAGTTTTACAATAGGTATTTCAAGACCGTGATGCAGCGGTACGGAATACATCACTACTCGACATTCACTCACCTGAAGGCAAGTATTGTGTAGCGCCTGAGCAGAACAATAAAAGGTCGAATGTGGATGCTTTTTAACCTTCGCGGCTCATGCAACTGGACAGATATCCTCCCAGAAATAATTGCTCAGTACAATCGAACGAAACATAGCACAATAAAAATGAGATCAATCGTTGTTTGTGACAATGGGCTCATGGATACGGTGTACTATCGCGTTGATGCTGGATCAACGCAAACAGAAATTTAATGTAGGTGATTTGGTGCGTATCTCAAAACACAAGACGGCATTTGAGAAATCGTACCTACCGAACTGGTCAGCTGAGATATTTACAGTTTCAAAGGTGCAACGAACGAGACCTAGAACTTATATATTGAAGGATAGTAAAGGTGAAGAAATTTCAGGCTGCTTCTACACCGAGGAGATGGAGAAAAGCTCAGAACCGGATATTTTTCTCGTGGAGAGAGTCATAAGAGGTCGCGGAAATAAAGCACTAGTCAAATGGCTTGGTTTTCCTGCTACACAATACAGTTGGATTGATGCCAGAAGATTTGCTATATAATGGGCGTTCATTGTCCACAACCACCACATTAGCGTAACATGAGTGCTAGGAGACGCATTAGAGGAGGTGGTGGTATTCTAGACAAACTGCCAGTGGAGTAACACATCCCTGGGTATAGCAACTGTGCATCTGGGACATAGCTTCAGAAACGCTTGGCGCGTGGTGATAAGGGGGTTATCTGCTCGCCGAAGCGTGTATGGAGCACGACATTGCATACACTGCAAATAAAGATCTATCAAGTCGTCACATTGCAGATAGGATTTTAGCTGATAATGCTAAGGCGATAAGGAGAAGAAAGGATATTGGTATAGGTCAACGCATCGCAACATTTGCAGTTGATAAAACCATGCATGGAAACATTAAGTTGGATTTAGGAGTGATGAATTTAAAACGAGTTATGAATGCTGCAACTTGTGCACTAAACAAGAAGAAGAAGAAGGGCGGGAAGCATGGCTGTTTGAAGAACTGTGTCCTGACAGCGATGCATGCAGCTAAAACCGCACTGAAGCAGAAAGGTGCGGGAAGAAGAAGAGGAGGATCAGTTAAAGCACCTCGAGTTCTACCAATACCCAAGACATCAGGCGGTTTTATTACATTTCTCATCCCGGCCCTCTCCGCATTCACGGTGGTAGGTTCCCTCACTGGTGGTGTTGCAGCTATTGCTCGAACGGTCAAGAACGTGCAAAACTCCCAAGCACAGTTATAAGAGGCGAGAAGACATAACCGCATGATGGAAGCCGCAGCCATTGGAAAAGGACTATACTTGAAACCATACAGGAAAGGGCTTGGTCTATTCATAAATTAAAAAAAAAAAAAAAAGAAAAACATTAGCGGTACTACAAGATCGATCACAAATATAGATCTTCTTAAGTTTGTTAGAGATAAAGATACCAAGATTCCGCGGTGTGTTAATGCGGGATACGTTACCGAAGACTGGTGAATGCAGCATTGTGAATTTAGATGCCCTACTATTTCGACGCATTTGATGACCTGCAACCAGCAGAAAAATTACAACAATACTTCACTCACAGAAGGCATGTGCTCTACAATTATCGACGCTATCAGGAGTTTAATACACACCTCTGCGGATATCTATGCATCATGTTTCTCTTGACGTTCACAAAGAAGAAGAAGCATGCTATATAAGGAGGAGATTTAAACACTCATTCATCAGTTGAGGTTCAGATGCAATGTCGTACACTTTGACGTTAAAAGAACGATCATCTGTACTGCGTGCAGATTACTTCTCCGCAATTGATTTGAGCTCTGGTGAATGGAGTATTGCATTGATTGGACTGGAGACGTACAACAGCATCCAAAATATCACTGAGACTAACAATAAACTGCATCTGGATATTAATGGTGAAAAAGATATTGTGGAAATAGAACCGGCTGCATACGATATCGACGATTTAAACGATGTCTTAAAACAGTCCGGAAAGGTATTAAACTATGTGCAAACATCAATACACTTAAATCTGAAATAAGGACTGTAAATGCAACGATTCACTTTAACCAGAAAGGTTCGATAGGGCGCCTGCTGGGTTTCACAAACGGACAGATTTTGAAAAAGGATCCAAGCAAATTTTAGAAGTCAGGTTATACAGTGGACATGCTCCCCATCAGCACAATCCGTGTCGAGTGTAACATTGCAACGAACACTTATCTCAACGATAATCTGATTCACAGTATTTACGGATTCTTCCCCTCAGTTGCAACGCGGTATAAGATTATTAGGACCCCTGTCAATGCAATATACCCTCCAGTGACAGCTCGGACAATTGGCTATTCGTAGCTGCGTATTGTTGACCAGTATAATCAACTTGTTGACTTTTATGGTGAGGATTTCGAATCATTGTACGATTACATCTAAGGCAGGATGGGCGTACGGTATAAAACAAGTGCACGCAATCTACAGCGTGCCATTTGGCTACCGAACAGCAAAGTGATAACACGTGCGAGCTACGAGTTTCTTAAATCAGTTGGCCTGAAGCCGTGCAGTAACGCCCTCACTCAATATAACCAGTCCATGATCAGAGAATTATATGTCAGGAATACTTCTCTCATAAACCTTACGCTTCAACCACGTTAAACAAGAACGATGAAATCAGGATTGCATCCAGCACCAAGACGCACTCACGCTTCCATGCAAGAGGTTCATATATCTAGAGGGATCATTCAAGAAAACTGACGGCAGCAATACAGTGGGATCCAAGTCGACAAGTAACGCTTTAGCATTCCTGTTCCAAGAGATATGCTAAGAACTCAGTGGGTCTGAGATCGAACGTACACGCAATGTCAGCATAACGTCAACCCCTAAAACATATGTCTCAGCATCACCAGCAGATCTGCATAGTTTAGAAAATTCAGGATGGTTCATAGGCGATCCAAAGGATAGAAAAGTTGCAGAGTACAAGCGATTTACTGCATGCATACCTCTAAAAATGCTTATGGGCTACTTTGAGGATATGAGACACATTATTATGAACGCTAAACAAGAACTAATTCTGGTGCAGATTTTTTTTTTTTTTTTGTGGTTTTAGGGCGCACAACTACAGTGGTCATTAGCGCCCACACTAAGTTATGAATGCACTGCGAGGCAGAGTGCGACGGACAATAACTCATACATTCTGGAAGCTCAAGAGGAGAATATGATCACTATCAGCAAGATAATATGGAAAATGCCTCACACCAGTGTATCCGACGAGGAGTGTTTGAAGCTTCTAAAAGTCCTGAATGCGGGTACATTTCTGTCACTGACATTTCGCTCATGGGAGATTTTCGAGTACCCAGTGTTACCGATGACAAGCAGACAAATATGGGCTATTAAAACCTCCAGCCATCTAGAGATACCTAGATTCATCATATTTGATGATTATAAAGAATCCGCCTCGATTGCAAACAGAAACCCGATAATAATGAGCGTATGGCATTGGTGGCCAGGAGACCCCTCGCGGGGCGGTTCGGCCGCCGCTCCACAAGTTCTTTAACGCCACTACGGCGACTTGCGAGTGAATGAGGATGAAATGATGATGAAAGACACACAACACCCAGTCGTCTGGAGGCAGAGAAAATCCCTGACCCTGCCGGGAATCGAACCCGTGACCCCGTGCGCGGGATGTGAGAACGCTACCGCAAGACCACGAGCCGCGGACAGAAACCGGATGTTGATCTAGGTTTCTGCAGGGATAACCACGCCTTCTTTGGAAACTGCAAACTGCCTAAAGAGGCATGGTCCAACATTAATACAGAACGCCAAAAAGGACAAAAGACTCGCATAAAATGTAAAATAAACGGTACCTGTGTAATATGGCAATAACTGTACTTAGCTCAAACGTCAGAAGCGTGCTTCCTCACCCCAGCTGAAGTTTGGTGGGCCGCGGGCTCTCAGGTAAACTCCAGTCAGAACCTGTCACCCATCCGCGGGTTGTTTGCTTTTGCGTGCCTATGGACACATTGACAAAGTCCCCCATGGATCCCTCGCTCAAAGAAAAGAAGCATGTCAGGATCAGCCAATAGTTCGATGCTACACTTCGTTTTCTTGAGCAATGCGTCCCAAGACAACCCAGGTGCTGTGTAATAAAAGGCGGGATCCAGAGAATATGTAGTCAGACTTTGGAACTTGTCGAAGACGTCTGCAAGCAAACGCACGTCTGTGTCCATATAAAGCCGTGCGTACTCTCCTGAAGAATATTGAATTCCCGGCAGACATTCATGGCATGCTCATACTCTGCATTCTTTACGGCGTCGCCTGTGAGGTTGCTTGAGAATGCAGTTATGACGGGTAGCCTGGTTTTGTTGCGTATCTCCATACTACCACATACTCATATGGGAAAACTGCCTTCCTAGGCACAAGCTGAAACTCTTCCTCGTCGGGAAATGCAGCTCGAGTGATATGCATATCCCCTAGAGGTAGAGCTTCAACAAGTTTCTGGAGTGGTGTCTGCATAAAACGTAGCGTATCAAGCAAGCGGAGCGTAATTCTTGGCGTCATTACTTTGGAGAATGAAATATACTTCTCGACGCTCTCAGGTAGGACACTCGCCTGATCTCTCTCCAAACCGAAATCAGCCAAGTGCTCAACTAGAAGTTGGCTTCATACCCACTTAAAGTGTGGAAGAAAACGGGTATGTGTCTAGGTAACTGGTAGTTCAAATTGTGAGCTGCACCACGGAACTGACCTGTAAGATTACAGTGGCCCCTACGAGGAGTTTCCGCTATTCTGTCTAATAGCAGCCCGCAAATATGACAATCAGTGACGTTATTATACAGATCTTCATTCTCCTTCGATTTGGACATGGGAACGTTGCCGCTGTAAAGCTTATCAACCGCCTGTAAATATTTTTCAAACTCAGAGAGCAATCAAACCGCAGGATTATCCCGACGTAAGATTTGTATCCGTTAAGAGTGGAGTCATATGACGATACAATTTGGTACGCTGCCGCATATGGTGCGTGTTTCTCTGTAAAGGTGGTGTGTGAGGTTGTAGGGTCGCCTTCACAGTGGGTCACAGGAGCGAAGAGGCATTTAAAATCGGCATATACTACAAATGGACATCGCTCCTGGTGGTGAACATTCTTAAGCTTGATGAATTTGTTTTCCTCAGTAGTCATAATACCACGTACCGGATCCTTGGAAGCGCAGTCTGCTAGATGTGTAGCTAATAACTTGTCTGAGGAGAAGTAGTTGAGGCACCTTAAACAAATATGCTTTTTGCACCGTTTGTCACTTAACTGGAAACAAAGGAGGCGGGACATGTTCTAGATCCAGACATAGTGATAATTATCACCTTCAGAGAATGTGCATGTTCACATGCAGCTCTCGCTCACCGGCAAATTTTGAGAAATGAAGGGGGCCGACGACGATGTGCTTGTCTTGCTCATCTGACTTGCTTTTCTTCTCCAGGCCATAAACATGAACAGATATGCCGGTATTCTGGGCCTCAAATTTAGGTATGTCCTGGATGTTGACGAGGAACTCTATACCATTAAAGTTATAACACGAATGAATATTATCACCCACATCGTATGCACTGGGACGCTCAGGACGATCCCTTCGATCATACTTTCTTTCGCAAGCCAGGATTGACCATGCAAAACAAGCCTGATCTTTTCTATTTTGGACATTGTTAGCTCTATCTTCAGAGAGCTTGATATAACTAGACCCTCCATTTACCGGATCGTAGACATGTATATGGATGTCCAGGTGCAGAATTCGGCTGAGTGTTTTAGCTTGACCCTCTGACTTACATCTCGGAAAACCGGACCGGTATAGCAACACTCGAGGTGGATTTACGAAACCGCTCGGCGATTGATGTGCTCCGCGTTATCACGCCATTTCCCCCCCAAAGATAATGGATAATCGTCTCTCCAACGCCAGACTCAACTTTTGGCGGGTGCGATAATTCAATGCAAAGCACAGCACTGCATTTAATGGCGGGATGGCACTGATCACTGACTACCTTGAGGAGCTGTGTTTCTACGACAGGAAGGCATCCGCTTTGAAATCCTACAGGATCGCGGTACCATCCTGCCGAGTTTTCGTTCCGGAGAACAAGATTCGCCCCTCAAAGGCGTCGGCAATCACCGAGTACTGCAACTGCGGTATGGTGTCACTCACCTGATGTCCTTCACCAGAAGGACGGGCGAGAGAACTGCCACGAGCCATAGGATCTTCTCTATTACTAATGCTAGAACAATTTGATGTGGCTGGCGAGGTGGAAACGGGCGGGCGCCGTTCCTCGTGTGACGGTGCAGGAGACGCTGTTGAACCGAGCCGCTGTGAGAGGGAGGCCTATGAATGGTAGAGAGATGCTGTGGCAACCGCAGCAGCCGGGGCAGCGTGGGGGCCCTGTGCGGTAGTGGCGGCGGCGGCGGGGGCGGCGGCAGCAGCGGTAGCCGCTTCGCGGTGAGAGAAGCCCTGGATTGGAGCAGGTGCAGTTGGAGCGTAGCACAGGACGCTGGCTCTTTTGGGTGGACTTGCCCCACAGTCAATTAGTCCGCAGTCACTTGCAGATGCGCCTACAGCGGAGCGGTTCCTTATATAGATGTGATGATGTAGTATCACGTGATCTCAGCGTGAACCAATGGGTGTTGAGCATTTTGGTGGTGGGGGGGGGGGCGGGGGGAGGGTGAGTTCGCTAGCACTCCTAGTGACTGAAAGCTGAACTAGTTAGATGCTTCCAGGACCTCGAGGACAACTGAGCCTATGATAATTTATCAAATTACAGCTAAAAAATTCATACTATGAGTGAAGATGCTATTTCGAATACACACTGTATGATACTGAATTCACCCTTTGAATCTGAAGTCATTATGAGTGTGTATTACATACTTGTCTGAGGAGGATGCAATTAGATATATTCTTGATCAAGGATTAATTGAATCTCGCTCAAAGTCTGTGAGCTTGGTGATTTTTTCGTACGTGAATGCTATATAGATGCAGTTCTAGGCTGCTGGTATTAAGACAAGTGTTTGTTAGATTTACTTTAGCTTCGTGAACGCTGAAGCAAATGATTTAGAAAGCCTTGAGTTGATGAAATAGAGAATTTTTTAGTATTTAGGAATAGTGTGCAGCAGAAAAGATGAAATTCTGGGCTATTTTGGTAGAGAGTTTATCGTAGGGGGTGAATTTTTCTATGGAGACATCAAGAAAGCAAACATTTAGTATTTGTGGGACGCTATCGAATTTCAGAGAGTTCGACTTGGTTCTTATTTTGTACACAGTGATCTGCCTTGGGAACTTTGGACGATCTTGGATTATGTAATGGGAGTGTGCTCTGGCTGTGTCCTAGACCACGTGGCGAACATAGTGCTTGCTACCATCTTGAATAACGGTACTCGTGTCGTCAGCTGACGTCACGACAGCGCCCTCTGTGTACCAAACCACATGGTGAATATAATGTATATCGTCATCTTGAATAACGGTAGTCGCGTCATCAGATTACGTCACACAACGGACGATAGCGCCCCCTGTTGGTGGTAGTGTGTACTAAGTCAGTTGGAGTCTGGAGCTCGTCGTGAGCACACACACTGGATGGCTGTACTGCATGAAAGAAAGACTTCATTTCCTCTCCCACCTCCCCTCCCCCTCCAGTTCCTAGAAAGAAATAGTCAGGTTAGTTCAAGTGACCTTTCTTTCCCAACATTTTGTTAGTAGTAGTAGATATACACCAAAATTCAGACTTCCGAACAGTTCATAGAAAGAAGTGGCGGTCGGCTGACTTAGGATAGTGGAGGTAGGCCAAGTGACTTTCTTAGCTTAGTAAAGATTCACGAATTGACCTTTGTTTACCACCAAAATTCATACTTAGCGCGAGCTCATGGGAAGAAGTGGTGGTCGGGTGACTTAGGTTAGTGGAAATAGGCCAAGTGACCTATCTTCCCGCCATATTCTTAGCTTACTAGAGATATGCGAAATGACCTTTGCTCACCACAAAGTCTGAATTTACTTGTCGCGAGTTCATAGCAAGAAGACGTGGTTGGGTGACAGGTTAGTGGAGGTAGGCCAAGTGAGCTATCTTCCCACAATTTTCTTAGGTTACTAGAGATAACTGTGGTGTGATGTATTATCCTGTTGGAATTTGAACTTCTCACCTGGGAGGGGGCCATGGCACTTTCCCGCCAAAATTCAAACTTCCCTCCAGGTGGGTGTGTCAGGGGGTGTGGCACTTGTGTCATCAGTGACGTCACGGACTTCATCTGGGGTGACCTATTTTGGGGTGACGTCCTGGTCTGGGGTGACCTACTTTGGGGCGATGTCCCCCTTGGGGCGATGTCTCCCTTGTCCCCCTACTATCAAGGATCCTGTGACGAAACACACCGCTCTTCATTGCATCTTCTCTATCTCCTCTATCAGTCCTACCTGATAGGGATCACAGATGGATGAACAGCATTCAAGAATCTGGCGAACCAGCGCCTTGTAAGCCACTTCTTTTGTGGATGAGTAACATTTCCTTAAGATTCATCCGATGAATCTGAGTCTGGTGTCTGCTTTCCCCACTATCTGCATCTTGTGGTCGTCCCAGTTAAGGTCGCTCTGAATAGTTAAGCCTAGATACTTTACGGCAGACAGTGTCTCCAGCTGTTTGTCATCAGTAGTGCAGCTGTACAGTAGTGGATTTCTTTTCCTGTGTATTCGCAATATGTTACATTTATTTAGGTTCAGGGTCAACTGCCAGAGCCTGCACCATTCATCAATTGTCTGCAGATCGTTCTGCAAATTTATACTATCTTCTGGTGTTGCAACCTAAGTATAGACAACTGCATGATCTGCGAATAGCCTTAAAGAGCATCCGACGCTTTCTAGTAGATCATTTATATATATTTTAAACAGCAGCGGTTCTATCACACTTCCCTGTGGTAGTTCTCATATTAACTACATATCTGTCGATTTAGTTCCACCCTGTGTTCCATAACGTGGCTCCTCTACCAACTGCACAGCAATCAGTGACCATGTATTTTATACTACAGTCTTATAAATGCTTTAGTCGCCGAAATGTTAGTAACTGACTTTTAATTATGACAAATCCTAACAAAAACGACACGTTTTCATTAAACTTCAACGTTCCGTTGCTTAAAACAGCTTGCTTTCATAAATAGCGAGTTATAGAGCGAAAGTAACTAAATACGAACATTCTTTGACCAGCAGCCAACGCCATCCGCGTATCGCCTAGAAATACTCTGCACACACACACACACACACACACACACACACACACACACACACACACACTGATCGTCCCGCAGAGATTCAGCCGTATGTCCACCAGTGTCCCTGGCGGTCCAGGCACGTACGTCAACCACGAGACGTTCGCACGTTTTAGTTCGTCAACAGCGAGCACTCGAACCGCCACGGCTAAGGCGCCACTGTGCCTGCCGCCTCGGTGTCTGGCACTGTTGAAGACTGAAGAAACAAAAGTCCTCGTATACTTTAAGGAACAGCAGACTGACTACGTGTTCTCGCCACAGTACCGCCAGACAGTGGGGCGTAAGGCGTGTGACGTGTAGTCGAGTGCTCTCTTAAAGCAGGCAGCAGCCAATCGGCATTCAGCTTCACTTCTTTTCCTACAAAAAGAAATGCCAGATGTTTGCAACCTGCTCACACAATATTTCGGTGCAGAGTCTTCCGCCCATGTTCGGGTGAGAAAATGTCTTTCTTTTCATTTGTGATGATATTTGATGTACAGAACCACCAGCGAAACTGGTCGGAGTGGATTGATGAGGCTGGTTGTAAGGGTTTCTCGATTCTTTTGTTTACTGAATCATTCACGTTGAAGGTCCGTGCTCTCTGACAGTATCAGCTCAAATCCTACGGGAAAATGTTGTTTGTCTCTGTTGCTGGTGTGGTCTTCATTTGAGTTAACCGTGGCCAATATCCGACTTCTCCAGTATGATGAGCTCGACCGGATAACAAAATCAATCAACGGTCAGTGTCTCCACTCTCTGCAACATGTACCTCAAACGGCGCCGACTTTCGTATCGTGCAGGTGGGCTAAGTCTCTGGCAGTCGTCTTCAGGAGCGGCATCTCTGTTTCATTGTGGACAGTAGTCATCCTAATAAGATGATTAGCCTATAGGCTCCAACGAATGACCTTATTTCGGATACGTTGTAGAATTCTTATTCGTATCTTGACAATGGTCTCCCATGCTGTGCTTCCGTATGTAAGTGATCGAAGTATAACAGTCTTGTAGAGGCATGTTTTACTGACCCTTCGCAGGTTTCTACTAATGAAAAAGAGGTAGTAGCTCTTGTTGCTTTAAGGCCGTTAATGTTGGACATGATGATGGAAAAGGACTTTGTGATCCATATGAATAACGGGTAGATAGTTCTTGTTACTTTGAGCCCTTTTCGTCGGACATGATGGTGGAAAAGGAGCTTCTGATCAATATGAATCCGGAGGTACTTCGTATCCGTAGACCGAGGAATGACGATGTCGTTCCGGAGGATAGGATTTTTCTTCGTAATGTAAATGCCTGTAGTTTTGTCAGCGTTGAGTGAAATGCACTGAACTGACGTATTTAACATCCCGCTGGCATCCGCGCGGTGTATCCAGTCGGCGTTGCGTTCGAACTGCTTGGGCGCATGCGGTTCTGCCACTTACAAGTCTGAGCGGTGAGCCCTCCGCGGCGGAAACTCGCCTCATTGATTCTCTTCGTATGGTTGCAAATGACGCCGACCACGCAGTGCACAAAGTTTTTCTATGACGAGATTTCACGCATTGACCTGGAGCTCCAAAGAGTTTGACATATGGGCCACAATTCATGATACGTCCAGTCGAAATGCAGTGTGCGGCTATTGCGGATTTAGTTATTTGGTGAAAGGGTGTGGTCCGCTGGTGTCATACGTGTGATGCGCTGCTGCTCAGAGCGCGTCTTTCGCCCAGTATAAGATTTGCCGCATTCACACGGTACCCTGTGAACAGGTGCCTTGCGCAACATACGTCGTCTTTAACAGGTCCCAATAGCACAGAGATTTTGGAAGGAGAACGAAAGATTGCTTTAATTTTATGTCTTCTTAAGTTTCTGCCTACTTACGCTGCAACATTTCCAATATATGGTGGATAAACAGTCATTTTGATGGTCTCAAAAAAATGGTTCAAATGGCTGTGAGCACTATGCGACTTAACTTTTGAGGTCATCAGTCGCCTAGAACTTAGATCTAATTAAACCTAACTAACCTAAGGACATCACACACATCCATGCCCGAGGCAGGATTCGAACCTGCGACCGCAGCGGTCGCTCGGTTACGGACTGTAGCGCCTAGAACCGCACGGCCACTCCGGCCGGCTTGGTGGTCTCATATTCTTCCTTGTCCCATCGTTTGTGTATCTATAAGGGTCCTGTAGTTGCAGTGTTCAGGAACAGAGTTTGGAAGTGTTGCAATGCCATTTGCACATTATTGGCGTCCGAGATGGTGTGGCATCAGCAGATTAAGATCATCAGAACGCCAGTCGTTTGAGGCGGGTGGTGGATACCAGTAGCTTGTAAACACAGGTCTGTAGGAGTGGACTTAGGAACAGTGAGTGCTCAAGTCTACCATCGCTCGCTCGTCGCACCAAGACATCTAAAGATGACAAGAAACCATCTTTCTCCATATCGACACTAAATTTTATGGATGTCGAAGGAACTCTCGGATACTGTCAAAACCGTGAGGCCAAAGTATAAAAAAGTCGTAACCGTATCGGCGAAATACTGTTGTTTTTAAAATAGTTGAGGCGGTGCTCGGTCGTCATAGAAATGTTGGCCACCAGGGGAGACAGTTGGGAGCTCGGAGCACGCATATCCTTCAGTATTCAAGTGAAGATGGCCTGAACACTTTGTGCCAACGTATAGTGGCAGGAAGCTGCAGACATCCGACAGCCCTCGCTGATTTCCATGGAACAATCTGTATACCGGGAAAGTTTTAAATCGCTTTATTGTGTTTACAAACTAGCTCTACATAACAGAGTGAGCACGTGCTGCTCTTCTCGACAAACATTCCGCTTTCGTACCCGTAGCGCCGCCGTGGCCGCCTCGTACCTTGAACAAAGTGCAGACGGAGGTGACGACGAGGCAGACGGAGGTGGCGACTGTGGGCAGGTGGTCCCAGTGGCCGCGCAGGCCTGCCAACTGCCCCGCGACGCTCGCCACCAGCTGCAGCAGCGACCACAGCGTGTAGGCCGAGTAGAGCCGGCGGAGGCAGCCCTGCTCCGGCGCCCACAGGCCGATGGCGCGCAGCAGCAGGCACGGCCACCGCAGGTCCACCACCTGCTGGCCCAGTGCACGACTCGGAAAAAAACAGGGCGTTAGTCTGTGGTCGTCATAGTCTGCGCTATAGACCTTGCCGAATTATAGTGACTAATTTGTCTCGAAACTGTAAAGGCTGGAGACAAATTGTTCAGACTATTTCTCTACGACATAGTCATAGAGACTGTGAGAAGAAGTGGATGCGTTACCATTACAAAAAACCATTTTTTATTAAAAAAAGTATTTTTTTAAATTGATCACCAACACTTTTGTACACTTGACAGCTGACTGTTAGAAGCGTTTTTCGTATTATTTATCACTTCACGAGTTGCAAGTCATCAGCGTGTGGTAGGGGCTGACACCTTTGCTTATACAGTACACCTGCAGTCTGAACACGGAGTAATGTCCAGTAATCAGGTGGCTTGACGCCGAGTTTCGCTAGTCCACAATGGGTAGCCGTAACAGCACATTTCCTTTCTATACTTGGAGCCTTCGAGACGCTGTTCACATCAGATTACGCGATGATGATTTTATAAACTCAGACATGTTGTCTTGTGACAGACTGGATATGAACATTTCCACACTACAACTACCAGGACTATATACGAAATAGACGATGGGGAAGGAAAGGGAGTGGATGGGTCGGAAAACCAGCGACTGTCAGCCACACGGGGCGATGTGGTGATGCAATGGCGGAAGCTGAACATTTGTGCTGGAGCGGGACTCGAACCCAGAGGCTGTGCTTCTCTAGAACGGTTGCCTTAACCGCCTCAGCCATCTGGGCACGCTTTCCATCCGACTCAAATTGTCAACTTTCCGCAAGAAGTAGTGCAGCGTCCCTCGTTCATTTCCAAGATGCTACTACAGGCGGGTGTAAAAATGAATGTGCGCAACGGAAAATAATAAACGCTCAAATGAAGATTTGGCCTGTCTGACTACCCCTGGAAGTAGATCTTAGGATCTCTTAATTCTATATATTACAATCGAAACATAAATGAATGATGAAGGCGACTAATACTACTAAATGATAAACGTGGTTCCTGCTTATATATTTATAGTAGATTAAAAAAAATCTTTATATCACTAAGTTTACATTTCCTAAGTAAAATTACTGATCAATTGCCCAACGCTGCCCCTTATTATGACTGCGCGGTCTAATATCAATAACGCGAAATGACTGACATCATATTTGTACCAACCACTAGAAGACACTACTTTCAAAGATGTTCTACGGTGGTGCGGAACCTTAGTGGAAATAAGCTAGCGCGATCACAACTGTTTCGCTTTTATAGCCCTAACAAGCCGAAGCAATCTGCGATATCACCGTATGTACTGCGTCCGGTGTGTCGAAGCTATGGTTCTCGTTCTCGTCTGCGACGATGGAAGAATTCCAGTCACAAATAAACTCTTTCAAACACTAAGACGGCAGAAGGCGGTCCTCTGACTAATATACTCTAATACTGTCTTCTTCTCTCTGTGTTCTACAGACGAGAAATGCTAACTCCCGACCACAAGGATGGAGTTCAGATAACATCTCAACCTAAGTATAGGAAGTGCTCTCACTTACTGAACACTGCGTACTAAACGACGACTTCCAACCCGGAATCGTAATGTTCGCAACAGTACAGTGCCTAACTGTTCTAACTATAAACTCTCCTGAGAGCAAAGACAGCAAGTCCATCTGTACCAACAAGGCTGCTACCGCGCGACCGTCACACACGGGCGCTCACAACGGAAGACCTCGTCTCTCTACTGCTGGCTTCCCAGCAAGGCTCGGCTCCCCACCATCGTAATTCTCAAAACGAATCATATTCCCGAAACCACGGAATATTCTTCCTCTCTACAGATTCTTCCGAACGCCGACCAACCATATTTTAGTCTTTTGTCGTCCAGCACTGAACGTTTGCGAGGAAAAACCTATACTCATACAATGGTAAGCTTCCGAGTAAAGATCCTCGGAAATAACTCAGCCTGCGTGGTTTCCGAGGTGCCGCTTCTTCGTTCCTCTCACCCGCTTCCAAGATTTTCAGTGTTCGGAAGTATTATCCGATTATTCTTCCGGTATTTTCAGTGTTCATTTATGCGTCAACATTTTGTAAAACATGGGACATATTTTCGGAGGATTAATACCACAGTCGTATTAGTCATGGCTTTATGTAGTAGCGGTGTTAACAATATCCGTGAATCAAAAAAAAAAAAAAAAAAAAATGGTTCAAATGGCTCTGAGCACTATGGGACTTAACTACTGTGGTCATCAGTCCCCTAGAACTTAGAACTACTTAAACCTAACTAACATAAGGACATCACACACATCCATGCCCGAGGCAGGATTCGAACCAGCGACCGTAGCAGTCGCGCGGTTCGGGACTGCGCGCATAGAACCGCTAGACCACCGCGGCCGGCTCCGTGCAGCACTTGCTTATATAGAAATGATAATGGTGACGACTATTTCTTGTCCACTTCAGATGACTCTACTGGTCCCGGTTTGCACTATGTCGTCAGTGCAAATTAGAACATGGCGATAAAATCCAGTCTAACTCAAATATTTATTTAACTATAAGGAGGTATCAAATTCGAAACGTTGTTTTCACTTCGCACTTTACGGACTGGTATTTTCTAAAACTAAGATGTTAATGTTTGCTATTCCCTTAATTTAAGAACCTTTTCTATTTTTGTTTTAAGTACTTGCGGCTAAAGGGACTCAGTTGCATGCCCCACATGTCTGTGTTGTGTTTGGCGACCCGCATACTGCCTGTCTTTTATTTGGTATGCAAATTTAATTTGTAATCTGTGTATATGTTTCAGAATACGTACTGAATCGAGCAACTGTCTGGGATGTCGCTCGGAATCTAGTCAGTCACTGTATTTCCCTACATCATGTGCTCGACGGCCTTCTCTTGCCTGGCATTTACTCGCTCATAGACCTAGCTGGTGACGCCTGCGTCTTGTCAACAGTCCCTCTTGTAATCTGGAAGTGACGTATTCAGTTACTGCAGTCTACTCAGCCTGCTACACAGGCGTGTACGTTATTTTCAGTTCTTCAGTTTCTGTGATTGTGTATATTAGTGAGGCTGCTTCACGCCCGTGTACATAGTTTTTTAAATTTTTTCTGTCAATTCCGTTATCGATGTGTTGTAACAATCAGTGATGAAACAGTCCCCTCTATCTGCTTCACAGACGTGTGTGTTGTTTTTTAAATGTTAGATAGCTGTTGCTGCGTATTACAATGTTTAAATATTCTGCAAAGCGTATGCTATAGTTACCAGAACTTAATTTGTTCAACTTGTACTCTGGAGCGAATAAATACTGCTTGTTTTTGTAAATTTAAAGTTTGGCCTCTGTGGTAAATAAATAGCAATTTCCAAACACTGCTTTTTTTAAGCTCACCATCTTTCTGCTCCCAGTTCCTAGCTCCATAATAGCTCACATGAATGTGTCTTTCAGTTCATATATGAAACATAGCAAGTATTAAAATATGGTCTTTAACTACAAAGCGCAATAGAAACTCAAACGCACTACCTGTAAATCTTTCGTTTCTATGATTTTCTACCGCCAGAAAAGATCTGAAACTGAAACTACATTTTATTTTAAAATCACTACTAGTGGCAGAAGATGTGTTGGACTTCCGGTAAGTGAAGACGTAAAGGCGGCCAAACAAACGAACTAGAATGCCGAGTGGCCTCGCCCTGTGCCAAACCTCACTGAGCGTGCTGAGTCTCAAGCAAACTGATGCAAGTCAACAGCATCTGCTGGATTTGCGGCAAGTCCATCAAGCCACCAAGCTGCGGTTCAGACGGTTGTGGCTGGAGAAACAGCTTTGCTGAGACACCAAGCCGCAGCTGAGCCCACCTGTGATTGGAGGATCAGCCGTGCTGACTTACCAATCCACAGACAGGCCTGCTAGTTAATGGAGGATTAGCTGAGCTGCCAAGACGCCATGGTCTAGCCTGCTAGTGAGTGGAGAATTAACCATACTGAGCCACCGAGCTGCAGTTCAGCCTGCTTGTGGCTGCAGACCCTAGCCTTTCTGTGACACCAAGCCAAAGCAGAGCCCGACTGTGACTGGTGGATCAGACATGCCGAGTTACCAAGCGACAGACAGGCCTGCTTGTTAAGGTAGGATTTGCTGGCTGCCAAGAAGCCATGGTCTAGCCTAATAGTGAGTAGACAATTAACCGTACTGAGCCACCAATGTGCGGTTCAGCCTGCTTGTGGATGCAGAAACACTCTTGCTGAAACACCAAGACGCAGGTGTGCCCGCCTGTGACTGGAGGATCAGCTATGCCGCGTTATCAAGCCACAGACAGGCCTGCTAATTAATGGAGGATTAGCTGAGCTGCCAAGAAGCCATGGTCCAGCCTAATAGTGAGTGGAGAGTTAACCATACTGAGCCACCAAGCTTTGGTTCAGCCTGCTTGTATCTCGAGAAACAGTCTTGCTGAGACGGCAAACTGCAGCTCAGCCCTTACTGTGACTGGTGGATCAGCCGTTCCGAGTTACCGAGCCACAGACAGGCCTGCTAGTTAATGGAGGATTAGCAGTGCTGCCAAGAAGCCATGGTCCAGTCTAATAGTGAGTGGAGAATTAACCACACTCAGCATCCAAGCTGCAGTTCAGACTGCTTGTGCTGCAGAAACAGCCTTGCTGAGACACCAAGCAGCAGCTGAGCCCAAGTGTCACTGGAGGTTCATCCATGCCGAGTTACCGAGCCACAGACAGGCCTGCTAGTTAATGGAGGATTAGCTGAGCTCCGAAGAAGTGAGCCTAATAGTGAGTGGAGAATTAAACATACTGAGCCACCAAGCTGCGGTTCAGCCAGCTTGTGGCAGCAGAAACAGACTTGTTGAGTCACGAAGCCTCATCTGAGCCCACCTGTGACTGGAGAGTCAGCCGTGCTGAGCTACTGAGCCACAGACAGGCCTGCTACTTAATGGAGGATTAGTTGAGTTGCAAGAGGCCATGGTCCACCCTAATAGTGAGTGGAGAATTAACCATACTGACCCACCAAGCTGCAGCTCAGCTTGCTTGTGGCTGCAGATCCTAGCCTTTCTGCGACACCAAGCCACAGCTGAGCCCGCTTTTGACTGGTGGATTAGACGTGCCGAGTTTCTGAGCGACAGACAGGCCTGCTTGTTAAGGTAGGATTAGCTGGCTGCCAAGAAGCCATGGTCTAGCCTAATAGTGAGTGGACAATTAACCATACTGAGCCACCAAAGTGCGGTTCAGCCTGCTTGTGGATGCAGAAACACTCTTGCTGAAACACCAAGACGCAGGTGTGCCCGCTTGTGACTGGAGGATCAGCTGTGCCGCGTTATCATGCCACAGACAGGCCTGCTATTTAATGGAGGATTACCTGAGCTGCCAAGAAGTCATGGTCCAGATTGTAAGTGAGTGGCGAATTAACCATACTGAGCCACCAAGCTTCATTTCAGCCTGCTTGTGGCTCCAGAAACAGCCTTGCTGAGACACCAAGCCGCAGCTGAGCCCACCTGTGACTGGAGGATCAGCTGTGCCAAGTTACTGAGCCACAGACAGGCCTGCTAGTTAATGGAGGAATTTCTGAGCTCCCAAGAAGCCATGGTCCAGCCAAATAGTGAGTGGAGAGTTAACCATACTGAGCCACCAAGCTGCGTTTCAAACCGCTTGTGGCTGCAGAATCTATCCTTGCTCAGACACCATGCCACAGCTAAACCTGCCTGTGACTGGAGGATTAGCCGTGCCGAGTTACAGAGCCACAGACAGGCCTGCTAGTTAATGGAGGATTTGCAGAGCTCCAAAGAAGCCATGGTGTAGCTTAATTATGAGTGGATAATTAACCATGTTGAGCCACCAAGCTGCGGTTCAGCCTGCTTGTATCTGGAGAAACAGCCTTTCTGCGACACCAAGCCACAGCTGAGCCCGCCTGTGACTGGTGGATCAGACGTGCCGAACTACTGAGCCACAGACAGGCCTGCTAATTAATGAAGTATTAGCAGAGCTGCCAAGAAGCCATGC
The DNA here is from genome assembly GCF_021461385.2 of Schistocerca piceifrons. Taxonomy (NCBI): domain Eukaryota; kingdom Metazoa; phylum Arthropoda; class Insecta; order Orthoptera; family Acrididae; genus Schistocerca; species Schistocerca piceifrons. The sequence continues at coordinate 823,198,511 of NC_060141.1, forward strand.
TCTAGCGTAATGGTGCGTGGAGAATTAACCATACTGACCCACCAAGCTGCAGTTGAGCCTACTTGTGGCTGATGAAACAGCCTTGGGGAGACACCAAGCAGCAGCTGACCCCGCCTGAGACTGGAGGGTCAGACGTGGCAAGTTACCGAGCCAGAATCAGCCCTGCTAGATAATAGAGGATCAGCTGAGCTGTCAAGAAGCCATGGTCCAGCCTAATGGTGGAGACTTAACCATACTGAGCAACCAAGCTGCAGTTCAGCCTGCTTGTGGCTGCAGAACCTAGCCTTTCTGCAACACCAAGCCACAGCAGAAGCAGCCTGTGACTGGTGGATCAGACGTGCCGAGTTACCGAGCGACAGACAGGTCTGCTTGTTAAGGTAGGATTAGCTGGCTGCCAAGAAGCCATGGTCTAGCCTAATAGTGAGTGGACAATTAACCATACTGAGCCACCAAAGTGCGGTTCAGCCTGCTTGTGGATGCAGAAACACTCTTGCTGAAACACCAAGACGCAGGTGTGCCCGCTTGTGACTGGAGGATCAGCTGTGCCGCGTTATCATGCCACAGACAGGCCTGCTATTTAATGGAGGATTACCTGAGCTGCCAAGAAGTCATGGTCCAGATTGTAAGTGAGTGGCGAATTAACCATACTGAGCCACCAAGCTTCATTTCAGCCTGCTTGTGGCTCCAGAAACAGCCTTGCTGAGACACCAAGCCGCAGCTGAGCCCACCTGTGACTGGAGGATCAGCTGTGCCAAGTTACTGAGCCACAGACAGGCCTGCTAGTTAATGGAGGAATTTCTGAGCTCCCAAGAAGCCATGGTCCAGCCAAATAGTGAGTGGCAAATAAACCATACTGAGCCACCAAGCTGCGTTTCAACCCGCTTGTGGCTGCAGAATCTATCCTTCCTCAGACACCATGCCACAGCTAAACCTGCCTGTGACTGGAGGATTAGCCGTGCCGAGTTACAGACCCACAGACAGGCCTGCTAGTTAATGGAGGATTTGCAGAGCTCCAAAGAAGCCATGGTGTAGCTTAATTATGAGTGGATAATTAACCATGTTGAGCCACCAAGCTGCGGTTCAGCCTGCTTGTATCTGGAGAAACAGCCTTTCTGCGACACCAAGCCACAGCTGAGCCCGCCTGTGACTGGTGGATCAGACGTGCTGAACTACTGAGCCACAGACAGGCCTGCTAATTAATGAAGTATTAGCAGAGCTGCCAAGAAGCCATGCTCTAGCCTAATAGTGCGTGGAGAATTAACCATACTGACCCACCAAGCTGCAGTTGAGCCTACTTGTGGCTGAAGAAACAGCCTTGGGGAGACACCAAGCAGCAGCTGACCCCGCCTGAGACTGGAGGGTCAGACGTGGCAAGTTACCGAGCCACAATCAGCCCTGCTAGATAATAGAGGATCAGCTGAGCTGTCAAGAAGCCATGGTCCAGCCTAATGGTGGAGAATTAACCATACTGAGCAACCAAGCTGCAGTTCAGCCTGCTTGTGGCTGCAGAACCTAGCCTTTCTGCAACACCAAGCCACAGCAGAAGCAGCCTGTGACTGGTGGATCAGACGTGCCGAGTTACCGAGCGACAGACAGGCCTGCTAGTTAAGGTAGGATTAGCTGGCTGCCAAGAAGCCATGGTCTAGTATAATAGTGAGTGGACAATTATCCATTTTGAGCCACCAAGGTGCAGTTCAGCCTGCATGTGGCTGCAGAAACTGCCTTGCTGAGACACCAAGCCGCAGCTGAGCTCGCCTGTGACTGGAGGATCAGCCCTCCTGAGTTACAGAGACACAGGCTGGCCTGCTAGTTAATGGAGGATTAGCCGAGCTGCCAGGAAGCCATGCTCCAGCATAATAGTGAGTGGAGACTTGACAATAATCAGCCACCAAGCTGTGGTTCAGCCCTCCTGTGGCTGCAAAAACAGTCTTGCTGAGACGCCAAGACACAGCTGAGCCCGCCTGTGACTGGAGGATCAGCTGTGCCAATTTACTGAGCCACAGACAGGCCTGCTAGTTAATGGAGGATTAGCTAAGCTGCCAAGACGCCATGGTCCAGCCTAAAAGTGAGTGGAGAATTAACCATACTGAGCACCCAAGGTGCAGTTAAACCTGCTTGTAGATGCCGAAGCTGCCTTCCTGAGACACCAAGAAGTAGTAGATTCCGCCCGTGACTGGAAGATCAGACATGCCGTGTTACTGTGCTACAGACATGCCTGCTAGTTAATGGAGGATTAGCTAAGCTGCCAAGAAGCCGTTGTCCAGCCTAATAGTGAGTGGAGAATGAACCGTACTGAGCCACCAAGCTGCGGTTCAGCCTGCTTGTATCTGGAGAAACTGCCTTATTGAGACACCAATCCGCAGTTGAGCCCGCCTGTGACTAGAGGATCAGCCATGCCAAATTACTGAGCCACGGACAGGCCTGCAAATTAATGAAAGATGAGCTGAGCTGCCCAGAAGCCATTGTCCAGTCGAACAGTGAGTGGAGAATTAATCATACTGAGCCACCAAGCTGCGGTTCAGCCAGCTTGTGGCTGCAGAAACAGCCTTGCTGAGAAACCAAGCCACAGCTGAGCTTACCTGTGACTGGAAGACCAGCCATGCCAAGTTACTGAGCCACAGAGAGGCCTGCTATTTAATGGAGGATTAGCTGAGCTACCAAGAAGCCATGTTCTACCCTTATTGTGAGTGGAGAAATAGTTATACTGAGCCAACAAGCTGCAGTTCACTTGTATCTGCAGATGCGGCCTTGCTGAGACACCAAGCTGCAGCTGAGCACGCCTGTGACTGGAGGATCAGCCATGCCGCATGACCGAGCCACAGGCAGACCCGCTACTTAATGGAGACTTAGCTGAGCTGCCAAGAAGCCATTGTCCAGCCTGATAGTGAGTAGAGAAATAACCACACTGAGCCACCAAGCTGCGGTTTACCCTGCCTGTGGCTGCAGAAGCAGCCTTGGTGGTACATCAAGTTGTAACTGAGCCCCCCTGTGACTGGGCGATCAGCTGTGCCGAGTTACCCAGCCACAGAATGTCCTGCTAGTTAATGGAGGATTAAGTAAGCCGCCAAGAAGCCATGGTCAAGCCTAATAGTGAGTGTAGGATTAACCATACTGAGCCACAATGCTGTGGTTTAGCCTGCTTGTATCTGGATAAACAGCCTTGCTGAGACACCAAACCGCAGCTGAGGCCCCCTCCCCCCCCCCCCCCCCCCCAGAGACTGTAGGATCAGCTGTGCCGATTTACCGATCCACAGGCCGGCCTGTTAGTTAATGGAGGTTTAGCAGTTCTGCCAAAAAGCCATGGTGCAGCCTAATAGTGGGTGGAGAATTAACAATACTGAGCCACCAATTTGTGGTTCAGACTGCTTGTGGCTGCAGAAACAGCCTTGCTGAAACACCAAGCCACAGTTCAGCACGCCCGTGGCTGGAGGATCGGACGTTCCGTGTTACCGAGCCACAGACTGGCCTGCTAGTTAATGGAAGATTAGCTGAGCTGCCAAAAAGACATGGTCCAGCCTAATTGGAGAATTAACCATACTGACCACCAAGTCGTGGCTCAGCCTGCTTGTATCTGCAGAAACAGCCTTGCTGAGAAACCAAGCCACTGGTGAGACCGCCTGTGACTGGAGGATCTGCCGTGCCGAGTTACAGAGCCACAGACAGGCCTGCTAGTTAATGGAGGATTAGCTAAGCTGCCACAGTCCATGGTCCAGCCTAATAGTGAGTGGAGAATTAACCATACTGAGCCACCAAGCTGTGGTTTAGCCTGCTTGTGATTGCAGAAAAAGCTTTGCTGAGACACCAAGGCGCAGCTGAGCACGCCTGTGACTGGGGGATCAGCCGTGCCGAGTTACCAAGCCACGGACAGGACTGCTAGTTAATGGAGGATTAACTGAGCTTCCAAGAAGCCATGGTCCAGCCTAATAGTGAGTAGAGAAATAACCATACTGAGGCACCAAGCTGCGGTTCAGCCTGCTTGTGGCGGCAGAAGCAGTCTTGATGCTACACCAAGACGCAGGTGAGCCACCTACGACTGGAGGATCAGTCGTGCCGCGCTACCGAGCCACAGACAAGCCTAGTTAATGGAGGATTAGCTGAGCTGCCAAGAAGCCGTGGTCCAGCCTTATAGTGAATTGAGAATTAACCATACTGAGCCACCAAGCTGCGGTTAAGCATGTTTGTGGCTGCAGAAACAGCCTTGCTGAAACGCCAAGCCACAGCTGAGCCCACCTGTGACTGGAGGATCAGTTGTGTAGAGTTATCAACTCACAGACAGGCCTGCTAGTTAATGTACGATTAGCTGAGCTGCCAAGAAGTCATAGTGCAGCCTAATAGTGAGTGGCGAATTAACCATACTGAGCCACCAAGCTTCTGTTCAGCCTGCGTGTGGCCGCAGAAAGTAGACTTGCTGAGACACCAAGGACAGCTGAGTCGGCCTGTAACTTGAGGATCAGCCATGAACACTTACCGAGCCACAGACAGGCCTGCTAGTTAATGAAGGATTAGCTGAGCAAAAAAAAAGCCTTGGTCCAGCCTCACAGTGAATGGCGAATTAACCATACTGAGCAGCCAAGCTTCTGTTCAGTCTCCTTGTGGCTGCAGAAACAGCCTGGCTGAGACACCAAGCCGCATCTGAGCCCACCTGAGAACGGAGGATTGCCGGCCACGGTGGTCTAGCGGTTCTAGGCGCTCAGTCAGGAACCGCGCGACTGCTACAGTCGCAGGTTCGAATCCTGCCTCGGGCATAGATGTGTGTGTTGTCCTTAGGTTAGTTAGGTTTAAGTAGTTCTAAGTTCTAGGGGACTTATGACCGCAGCTGTTGAGTCCCATAGTGCTCAGAGCCATTTGAACCATTTGAACGGAGGATCAGCCGTGCCAAGTTACTGAGCCACAGACAGGTCTGCTATTTGATGGAGGACTAGCTGAGCTGCCAAGATGCCATGGTCTAGCGTAATTGTGAGTGGAGAATTAACCATACTGAGAAACCAAGCTGCAGTACAGCATGCTTGTATCTGGAGAAGCAGCCTTGCTGTGACACTAAGTTGCAGCTGAGCCCCACTGTCACAGCAGGATCAGCCATGCCGGGTTACCGAACCACAGACAGGAATGCTAGTTAATGGAGGATTAGCTGAGGTGCCAAGAAGCCATGGTCCAGCCTGATAGTGAGTGGAGAATTAACCATACTGCGCCACCAAGCTGCGGTTCAGCTTGCTTGTGAAGGCAGAAACAGCCTTGCTGAGACACCAAGGAAAAGCTGAGCTCACCTGTGACTGGAGGATCAGCCGTGCCGAGTTACCGAGTCACAGACTGGCCTGCTGGTTAATGTAGGATTACCTGTGCTACCAAGAAGCCATGATGCAGCCTAATAGTGAGTGGAGAAATTGCCATACTGTGCCACGAAGTTGTGGTTCAGCCTGCTTGTATCTAGATAAACAGCCTTGCTGAGACACCAAGCCGCAGCTGACCCCACCCCGCCCCCCCTGAGACTGGAGAATCAGCCATGCTGAGTTTCCGAGCCACAGACAGGACTCCTAGTTAATGGAGGATTAGCTGAGCTGCCAAGAAGCCATGGTCCAGCCTAATAATGAGTGGCGAATTACCCATACTAAGCCACCTAGCTGCCATTCAGCCGGCTTGTGACTGCAGAAACAGCCCTGCTGAGACACCAAGCCACAGCTGTGCCCACCTGTGATTGGAGGATCAGCCATGCGAAGTTACTGAGCCTCAGACAGTCCTCCTATTTAATGGAGGATTAGCTCAGCTGCCAAGAAGCCATGGTCCAGCATGCTAGTGAGTGGAGAATTGACCATACTGAGCCACCAAGCTGCGGTCCAGCCTGCTTGTGGCTGCATAGTCAGAGTTGCTGAGACACCAAGACGCAGCTGAGCCCACCTGTGGCTGGAGGATCAGCCGCGCCAAGTTACTGAGCCACAGAAAAGCCTGTTAGTTAATGGAGGATTAGCTGAGCTCCCAAGAAGCCATAGTCTAGCCTAATAGTGGTGGAGAATTAACCATACTAAGCCAGCAAGGTGCGGTTCAGCATGCTAGTGGCTGCAGAAACAGTCTTGCTGAGACACCAAGACGCAGCAGAGCCTGCCTGTGACTGGAGGATCAGCTGTGCCGCGTTATTGAGCCACAGATAGGCCTTGGAGTTAATGAAGGATTAACTGAGGTGCCAAGAAGCCATGTTCCAGTCTATTACTGAGTGGAGAATTAACCATACTGAGCCACCGAGCTGCGGTTCAGGCTGCTTGTGGCTGCAGAAACTGCCTTGCTGAGACACTAAGCCGCAGCTCAGGCCACCTGAGATTGGAAGATCAGTCGTGATAAGTTACCGAGCCACATAGAGACTTGCTAGTTAATGGAGGATTAGCTGAGCAGCCAAGAAGCCATGGTCCAGCCTAATAGTGAGTGGAGAATTAACAATAGCAAGCCACCAAGCTTTGTTTCAGCCTGCTTGTGGCTGCAGAAACAGTCTTGCTGAGACACCAAGCCGCAGCTGAGCCCTCCTGTGACTGGAGGATCAGCCGTTCCAGGTTACCGAGCCACAGACGAGCCTGCTAGTTAATGGAGGGTTACCTGAGCTGCCAAGAAGCTGTGGTCCAGCCTAACAGTGAGAGGATAATTAACCATACTGAGCCACCAAGCGGCGGTTCAACCTGCTTGTGGCTGTGGAAGCAGCCTTGCTGAGACACCAAGCCGCAGATGAGCCCCCCTGTGACTGGAGAATCAGCAGTGCCGAGTTTCCGAGCCACAGACAGGCCTGCTAGTTAATGGAGGATTAGCTGAGCTGCCAAGAATTTATGGTCCAGTCTAATAGTGAGTGGAGAATTATCCAAACTGATTCACCAAGCTGCAGTTCAGCCTGCTTGTATCTGGAGAAACAGCCTTGCTGAGACACCAAGCTGCAGATGAGCCTGCCTGGACTGGAGGATCAGCCATTTCGAGTTACCGAGCCACGGACAGGCCTGCTAGTTGATGGAGGATTAGCTGAGCTGCCAAAAATCCATGGTCCAGCCTAATAGTGAGTGGAGAATTAACTGTACTGAGCCACCAAGCTGCGGTTCAGCGTGCGTGTGGCTGCAGAAACCGCCTTGCTGAGACACCAAGCTGCAGCTGAGCCCACCTGTGGCTGGAGGATCAGCCATGCCGCATTACCGAGCCACAGACAGGCCTGCTAGTTAATGAAGGATTAGCTGGGCTGCCAAGAAGCCATGGTCCAGCCCAATAGTGAGTGGAGAATTAACCATACTGAGCCACCAAGCTGCGGTTCAGCCTGCTTGTGGCTGCAGAAACAGCCTTGCTGTGATACCAAGATGCAGCTGAGCCCGCCTGTGACTGGAGGGTCAGCTGTGCCTAGTTACCGAACCACAGACAGGCCTGCTAGTTAATGGAGGGTTAACTACGCTGAGCCACCAAGAAGTCACGGTCTCGCCTGCTAGTGAGTGGGGAATTAACCATACTGAGCCATCAAGCTGCGCTTCAGCTAGTTCGAGACAGCAGGCGCCTTTACCTGCGCCATCACTGAATCAGTTCCGGTGCCATCTAGCGCGGTACTGCGCCTCCCCTTGTCAGATGAGTTCTAATTTCAAGTCATCGTTTCGGCCAATTTCTTTTCGGCTTTCTAGTCTATTTACAGGATTGTTCATTAGGAATAAGTATTTGAGAAGGTGTGAGTATAGATTAATTCGAATAAACATTTCATGTAAAATGTGTCCCGCTCTTATTGTCTATAGGGATACAGCTAACTGTAGATATAAGCCATTTCACGTCAAATGTGTCCCGCTCTTATTGTCTATAGGGATACAGCTAACTGTAGATATAAGCCATTTCACGTCTTTCTGCTCCAGCTGGTCTGGGTGTATTTAGCGATGGTAATTTGGTTTTTGAGCTGTAGGGTTGTGCCTGAGTTTAATGAACTGAATTTTTCAACTCTCATCATAATTGTTGGCAAATTCTGCGTATGTCGATGGGCTGTAAATTCATATTGTTCTTGTACGGCTGTGTACAGCATTTGTAATGTAACCACTTCTGCTCCTCCTTGTAGAGGATCGAGCTTGCAGTTACCTAACCGCAGAGTTATAAATTTAAGAACGTTTACTCGTGTTTTGCCCAAACTGCATGACACCGGTGCAGTGCCCAGCGGATTGTGGGGATGAGGGAGAAAATGTTCTTCATTTGGACGGACACGCAGAAGTTTTACACGTATCAGTGATCCACATACAATACGGCGGACATTAAAGTGTGCATATGCAGCGGATTCGTCAAGGAGTCGACGGTGGACGAGTGGAATTATGGCGTTAGCTAACTGCAAATCGCCCAGTAGTCCTGTTAATATTGTTTATCGTTAAAGACACTTTCACTCGTGACGATATCAATGTAACCCACATTCTTGGCCCCGCGAAAACCCATACGTCGTTGTGGAGACACACTTTCAAGATCGCTTTTACGTAAACGTGTGGTGCGGTGTGATGGACAGTCAGTTGCTTTAGCACATCGTTTTGCAGGGCTCCATTTCCTAGAGTTTCTCGAAACCGAGCTTTCAACAGCATAGCAAGAGGATCCTTTGCTACAAGGATGGATATGTTCCTCTAGCAAGACGGACCCCTGCCGTCAGGTGACTCATAGTCTAAACCTAAAATTCCCACGAAAATGCATTTGCAAAACGAGTCAATTTTCTTGTACACGAAGGTCGCGGAAACTTATCACATCATATTTTTACCGGCGGATAGTTGAAAGGTAAAGACTAGAAAGAAACAGCAGAGCCAAGAGATGGATCTATCGTTCGGATTATGAACAGCGAAAAGAACGCTAAGACGAGCTCAGATGAGCAGCACGTGGTGTTGTCAACAAAATTCGAAAAGTGCATTGAAGTTGGCGGTGAAATTTATGAAAATCAACTTAATCATTTGCCTTTGATCAACAGTTTCTGAGAATATTTGTTCCGGTTACATTATAACTGCTGTATAGAAAATGCTGTATAGAAAATGGATACATGTTACATGGAAAGTTTTATTCGAATTAGTCTGCGGTACCACCTCCCAAGCCAGACGGAGTGGTCGAGCGGTTCTAGGCGTTTCAGTCTGGAACCGCACGACCGCTACGATCGCAGGTTCGAATCCTGGCTCGGGCATGGATGTGTGTGATGTCCTTAGGTTAGTTTGGTTTAAGTAGTTCTAAGTTCTAGGGGACTGATGACCTCAGAAGTTAAGTCCCATAGTGCTCAGAGCCATTTGAACCTTTTGAACCACCTCCCAAAATAACTGAAGCTCCTTGCGTGATCAGGAGTAACGCAGAAGCCTGTATTCCCTCCTGCTCCCTTCATTCCTGGATTTTTACGTTTTCTTTTTCGGTTAATTAAGTTAGATATCGCCTATGTTTTCCACAGTTTGCCCCTACCCCTTTCCCTAGATGTATCTCAGCTGCTTTCACTATTCTTAAACCATATGTTAGCATTCATTTTTTCCTGCTGAAGCATGAAGCTGTTTTTCCAAAAAAAATGTGGTAGGTGATTGGTTGAATACAAACGTAAAGGTAGATGGAAACGTCTGGATGCTAAGAAGATCTCTAAGATTGTTCTGTGATCGAAAAAACTGGATTTTCAAACATGTTCTCGTGCTGAGCACTAGTGTACAAGCACTGAAAATTTTTTTGAATGTTTTTGCATCAATCAGGCCAAAATCCTACCAAGCGGCTTCCCCTTTCGTTCGTTTCCCACCAGTCACTCGTCTCCCACTCTCTCACTATTAGCTTTTTCTCTCTTTTCCTACTATCGAATTTCAGTCTCGCATAATAAATAAATATTTCTGTCCGTTAACGATCTGAATAATTTCTTTAACTCTTCATGTGCAGCGCCGGTATGCATTCAAACTTCCACAACTGTGGTGGCTGTCGGCTTCATGTCTGTTTTGGCTGCGAGGGTTTGTTGACTGTACTGTTTATAGAAGTTAGTCCGTACACCTATTTTCATATTCATTAGTAATGCATTCCTGCACATGATGCTGTCTGATTTTGTGTGGCTGACTCTGTTCTCGTGTGATTAGAAGTCATGATGTTCCTATCACCACACTTCATTAATTTACGCTATATCTAATATAAAACTCTTTTCAAGTTTTTAAACTGCCGTTGCGCTAAGAGAATCTAAAATTCTGTGGTATATCCCACAGAACGCCAGGTTTGTTTTCTTATAACGACAACGTCCTCCTGAGTAGTTCCCACCCAGATATCCGAAAGGGGACTCCGGAATATCTTAGACATCGTTAAACAATGCAGTAGAGCGCCATATCCTCAGTCAATCATCCAGACTGTCGCCCTTGCAGCTACTGGATAGACCACTGTCCCTCTTCAGAAGCGGTGCTTTAATCTGCCTGCTCCACGTTCACCACTTCATTGTGGTGGGAACTACAGTGGTGCCATCTCTATTGTAGATGCAAGCAAGCCAACCCACTACGGTAAGTTTCAGGGTTTGTGGAAGATTTGGGTAAGGCAGAAAAGAGGAAATGAAGTAATATCCCACGTTAATTAAAAATGTTTTGATTCTTTATACCCTCATTGTTTTTAATCATCATACAAATATGTTATTGTAGAGGGGGCTACAGGGGTGCTGCCCCACATTACATTGTTGCCAGATGTATCCAAGATGGCGGTGATGACATCATCCAAGATAGCGGCGTGTAGATTTGGCAACAGTGCATGACATCATCCAACATGGCGGATTTTGGTGGGAAGATAGGTCATTTGGTCTACCTCCACTAACCTAATCTCGTGCCCCAGGAAATGGTGGTAACACTTGGGCTACCTCAACTAACCTAAGTCATCCGACCACCACCTCTTCCTAGGAATTGATGGAAAGTTCAAATTCCAATAGGATAATGCATCACACCACGGTTATCTCTACCAACCTATTGCGGGAAACGAAGCTCACCTCCACTAACCTAAGTCACCCAACCACCACCTCTTCCTAGGGATTGGTGGGAAAAGGACTCAGCCTGCACCAGGCTGGTGTAGAGAGGAAGGGGTGCACTTTATTTATTTTGGAACAATTTAGGGATGCAGTATATTTATCACAGTGATAGAGAACACACGCTCTGACATTCCACACAGCATGCAGACCTGTAAACTACTCCTACATAACTCATGTATAATGCTCTACATGTGCACTTGCTAATTGCAAACTGTCAAAATATCGCATTTGCACAGCCTACAAACATGCAAACCACTCGTAAATAATGCAATACATTTACATCCAGAGAGCCAAACAGCTTGTAAATTGTCAAAATAATCCATCTAAAACACTCTGCAAACATGCTTGATAATCTTCACCTGTCGAAATCATGAAACAGTCTTTATTTAAACAATTAGAGGCAACAACACCATCCAGAGTGTTCGCCATGAGGTGCACACTACAACTGACCTAGTACACAGTACCACCACCAGAGGGCACAGTCATCGGTTTGGAGATGTAATCCAAGGAGGCAGCCATGATGTTAGCTGATGATGTAAGTACCATTATCCAAAATGGTGTTCACCATGAAGCCTGGACCTAGTACATAGTAGTACCACCAGAGAGCGCTGTCATCCATTTTGTGACATAATCCAAGATGTTGAGGGGAAATGGCGGGAAAACGACTGTGCTGGAAATGAGTCCTTATATTGCAGGCAGTCTCTCCACCACGAGATGTAGAGTACAACTGACCTAGTACACAGTACTTCCGCCAGAGGGTGCTCTCATACCTCCTGTGATGTAATTCTAGATGGTGGTCTGGAGAGGGAAAATGGCGCGAACATGACTGAACCTGAACTGGGCTGTTGGATAGTGTAAGGAAGGAGTGTATTCTATTTATTTTGAAATATTTTATTTAGGTATGGAATATATTTGTCACACTGATGCAAAACACTCGCCCTGATGTGCTTGGGGTCACAATATACAGTCTGCAGACCCGTAAACTACTTCTAAATAACACTCTCCAGATACACAAACAAGTTCTAATTTTCCGAAACATTTTCATGACAGATGTGCAAACTGCTCCTAAATAATGCAGTACACTGATGTGCAGACACAAAATCGCAAACTGCCCAAATAACGCATAGCACAGACTACAGACCAGCTCACAAAATAATGCAACAAACACGCAATAAACCCTTGACACCCTGTCCACTGGACTGCACAGGAGGTTAGTGGCAGCCCCCACAAAGTGAAGTTGCTGTCAGCTGTCAAACCATACACAGATGCCTGTTAGGGTCCCGCATGCATGAGGTGGCCATCCCTTTCATACTTGTAAATAATAGATTTCAGCTATCAGTCATCCTTTTTAAATTCAATTAGCAGATCTAGATTTCAGGTAGAAACTAGCCATTATCAATGCACTATCATTTTTTATCAATGCATGTAATGCCTGTTGGTCGGGCTTCATCCACATTAAATCAAATACTTGACAACTGAGAATACCTGACACTTGAGAAATTCCTCTTGAAATATGTGTTCACCTAGACACCAGTGCTGACGTAACTGGGCCGGCCGCGATGGCCGTGCGGTTCTAGGCGCTTCAGTTCGGAACAGTGAGACTGCTACGGTCGCAGGTTCGAATCCTGCCTCGGGCATAGATGTGTGTGATGTCCTTAGGTTAGTTAGGTTTAAGTAGTTCTCAGTTCTAGGGGACTGATGACCTCGGATGTTAAGTCCCATAGTGCTCAGAGCCATTTGAACCATTTTTTTTTTTATTTTTTTTTTATTTTTTTTTTGACGTGACCGGGCAGGAGTGCAGACGCTCCAGGGGCGCGCACGTCGTCACAGCCGCGAGCTTCCGCCGGACGCAGGTGAAAGTTGAATCTATTTTCGAGTATACACTGTTATACTGACGTCACCGAACTCCAAGGCGCGCGCCGGTCTCATACGCGAGACGCCTGTGGGCAGCACGTGTCTTTACTATTGATGACAGAGTAGCACGGGGCGCATCGCTCCTAGCGCGACATGAGACGCATGTCTAACCCTGCTTTACTGCCCAGCATTACTAACGCAGTGCCGCGCAGTGCACGCACGTAGCTACACTACTGGCCATTAAAATTGCTACACCATGAAGATGTGCTACAGGCGCGAAATTTAACTGACAGGAAGAAGATGCTGTCATATGCAAATGACTAGCTTTTCACACAAGGTTACCGCCGGTGGCGATACCTACAACGTACTGACATGAGGAAAGTTTCCAACCGATTTCTCATACACAAACAGCAGTTGATCGGCGTTGCCTGGTGAAACGTTGTTGTGATGCCTCGTGTAAGGAGGAGAAATGCGTACCACCACGTTTCCGACTTTGATAAAGGTCGGATTGTAGCCTATTGCGATTGCGGTTTGTCGTATCGCGACATTGCTGCTCGCGTTGGTCGAGATCCAATGACTGTTAGCAGAATATGGAATCGGTGCGTTCTGGAGGGTAATACGGAACGCCGTGCTGGATCCCAACGGCCTCGTATCACTAGCAGTTGAGATGACAGGCATCTTATCCGCATGGCTCTAACGGATCGTGCAGCCACGTCTCGATCCCTGAGTGAACAGATGGGGACGTTTCCAAGACAACAACCATCTGCACGAACAGTTCGACGATAACAGGATAATGCACGACCACATGTTGCAGGTCCTGCACGGGCCTTTCTGGATACAGAAAATGTTCGACTCCTGCCCTGGTCAGCACGTTCTCCAGATCTCTCACCAATTTAAAACGTCTGGTCACTGGCGGCCGAGCAACTGGCTCGTCTCAATACGCCAGTCACTACTCTTGATGATCTGCGGTATCGTGTTGAAGCAGCATGGGCAGCTGTACCTGTACACGCCATCCAAACTCTGTTTGACTCAATGCCCAGGCGTATCAAGGCCGTTATTACGGCCAGAGGTGGTTGTTATGGGTACTGATTTCTCAGGATCTATGCACCCAAATTGCGTGAAAATGCAATCACATATCAGTTCTACTATAATATATTTGTCCAATGAATAACCTTTTATCATCTGCATTTCTTCTTGGTGTAGCAATTTTAATGGCCAGTAGTGTACAAACCTTTGCAACCGCATATAACAAGGTTCTCAATCTTACACTGATGTCACGTGACTATATAAAAAATAAGAACCGAGTCAACCTCGCGGAAAGTGTATAGTGTCCCAGAAATAGTTTACGCTCGCTTTCTTGATGTCCCGCCTTGTATGCAAGAAAATTCTTGCCCTAACAGAACATGTTTAGGAAAGTAACGGAGATAAACGTCGAATGTAGTCTTACTCGCGGTCCTAACGTTGTACTCAGTCCATCACGTGTTGCCCTTCCTGCTTTCAACACACACAAATGTTCCCTCCGCTATGTAGAGGCTCCTACAGCCCAGCACAAAGGATGTGAATGAATCGAGCATTATTATTGGCTCTTATCGAATTTACCCACTGAATTACTGTTGCCGAAAGTATCGAAGCACTGTCTGCCTTTTTTCCATCTGTAGACCAGACTTTCAGCTTTTTTTTTTTACACAGATCGCCATTTTTCACTGCCATTTAAATCTTACAAACTACCACACATATCGTCAAATACGGAAAGACTCCTACTCAATTATACTCCTCTCCCACCGAGGGCGTCAGCTTGAATATTAGTGCGCAAAACCGATCTCCAGCCCAGCAATATATCACCGTGTACCGTGTCGGTTTAGTAAACACACAATTCGTCTCCTGCGCCTAACAAAATCATCCATTTTACATAACTCGTACATATGCTGCAAAGATGGACACTACCGTATATACACTCCTCTCAGCGCCAGATATTTTCGCACAAACGACGATGAGAAGTCATCCACCCCCAACGCAAAACCAGACCACCCTCTGCGGACCAAAGTCGCTTTCAGAGCTGTTCTACAAATTCAGGATCCCCTTGGCACAAACACGTTACTGTTTGTGCTCCGAACCTGCTTCCTCGCTTGCTCACTTTTCTGCACACATCTCCAGACTCAGGGATTGCAAGATCACATGTATTTTTGGATGGTTCGCCATAACATTATACCATTTTCGCGGTACTTCTCGATATCAAGCACTACGTAGCATCCCACCGATCGCTAGCGCAACATACACTCCTGGAAATTGAAATAAGAACACCGTGAATTCATTGTCCCAGGAAGGGGAAACTTTATTGACACATTCCTGGGGTCAGATACATAACATGATCACACTGACAGAACCACAGGCACATAGACACAGGCAACAGAGCATGCACAATGTCGGCACTAGTACAGTGTATATCCACCTTTCGCAGCAATGCAGGCTGCTATTCTCCCATGGAGACGATCGTAGAGATGCTGGATGTAGTCCTGTGGAACGGCTTGCCATGCCATTTCCACCTGGCGCCTCAGTTGGACCAGCGTTCGTGCTGGACGTGCAGACCGCGTGAGACGACGCTTCATCCAGTCCCAAACATGCTCAATGGGGGACAGATCCGGAGACCTTGCTGGCCAGGGTAGTTGACTTACACCTTCTAGAGCACGTTGGGTGGCACGGGATACATGCGGACGTGCATTGTCCTGTTGGAACAGCAAGTTACCTTGCCGGTCTAGGAATGGTAGAATGATGGGTTCGATGACGGTTTGGATGTACCGTGCACTATTCAGTGTCCCCTCGACGATCACCAGTGGTGTACGGCCAGTGTAGGAGATCGCTCCCCACACCATGATGCCGGGTGTTGGCCCTGTGTGCCTCGGTCGTATGCAGTCCTGATTGTGGCGCTCACCTGCACGGCGCCAAACACGCATACGACCATCATTGGCACCAAGGCAGAAGCGACTCTCATCGCTGAAGACGACACGTCTCCATTCGTCCCTCCATTCACGCCTGTCGCGACACCACTGGAGGCGGGCTGCACGATGTTGGGGCGTGAGCGGAAGACGGCCTAACGGTGTGCGGGACCGTAGCCCAGCTTCATGGAGACGGTTGCGAATGGTCCTCGCCGATACCCCAGGAGCAACAGTGTCCCTAATTTGCTGGGAAGTGGCGGTGCGGTCCCCTACGGCACTGCGTAGGATCCTACGGTCTTGGCGTGCATCCGTGCGTCGCTGCGGTCCGGTCCCAGGTCGACGGGCACGTGCACCTTCCGCCGACCACTGGCGACAACATCGATGTACTGTGGAGACCTCACGCCCCACGTGTTGAGCAATTCGGCGGTACGTCCACCCGGCCTCCCGCATGCCCACTATACGCCCTCGCTCAAAGTCCGTCAACTGCACATACGGTTCACGTCCACGCTGTCGCGGCATGCTACCAGTGTTAAAGACTGCGATGGAGCTCCGTATGCCACGGCAAACTGGCTGACACTGACGGCGGCGGTGCACAAATGCTGCGCAGCTAGCGCCATTCGACGGCCAACACCGCGGTTCCTGGTGTGTCCGCTGTGCCGTGCGTGTGATCATTGCTTGTACAGCCCTCTCGCAGTGTCCGGAGCAAGTATGGTGGGTCTGACACACCGGTGTCAATGTGTTCTTTTTTCCATTTCCAGGAGTGTAATTCCCAAACCCCAAACTTTAGCGAGGTGTAGCATGCTGTAAGTCACTGAGTAACTAGAAACAAATAAAGGAAACTGATATTACCACTCTCGAATACCGGTGCCGGTGATGTAACAGATTCCAAATCATTCCTATAATTTACAAGCCAACTAAGGTCTTTCCCACGTCTAGATCACAAGCAAGCGTGTCTTCCGCATGCTAGATGCTCACACCATAATCGATTTTCTTTCATCTAAACAAAGGCGCGTAATGTGCAGAAGCAGTCAAGCGAACAATTTACATGGGAGGGAATAACGGTCCAGCGCAAACGCCCCTCCATACACAATCTTCTCAAATTTCCACTTATCACGAAAGCCGCCCAACACATACTAAGTATTAGCTCGCTGTTCGGTCGTCTAGAGGGCGTCAAAGTTAACTCAGATACATTCCTACACTCCAACAGGCCTCTGCATTTGGACGTCTGCTGCCGTTAACAGGAAACGTCAATCATTCCCACCATAGACCATGCATACGCGGAATCATTCTAGAAAACCGGTCACATATGTGTTTTATGATTATACCTACAATTAAATGTTACGATCACAGTGTCAGTAGAATGGCATTCAACAATGGGCGAAGTATCGGCAATACACCCTGATGAAAGTTGTGGTTCTGGAAATGGAAATATCTGTACCTTCCTTCCGACTGGACATAGTCATTTCCTTTACACAAACACATACTTTATAAGCCTGATGCTCAACGTGAACCTATCTCGTATCTCCTACTACTAATCCTTGACCAATAAATGGTACCACACGATGCAAAATAATACTGACCAAAAATCGACGATGGGTGGTCATGTCTCATACATATTTTCTTGCGAGTGCTACCAAGTGTCTTAGAAAGGGCGACTTAATCGCCAGATTTAAAAAAAATAATCTCGAGCCCAACAGCTACTGTATGTTACTGTCATAAGCGATCTTGCTTCTACAGGAGCACACTAGTATCCATGTTAAAAGCTATGCCCGCTTTAAGAATCGTGATACGACATTACCTCTGAATGAGGAGGTTTTTTGTCCAGACAAATACCGTGACGGTGATTGTTGGAATGTGTATTATCAGACCAACACGTAGCCCACAATTCGACCTCATGATAAAATTACCGCATTTTGAAAGTGATTCGGCTAAGGAACGTGGTATGTAAGCAGCATTTGCGACTCACTCACAAAGCTAGATAATTCTACAGCATTTGTAGCACATTCTGTTTCGATACCATATCAGAGGTTCTGCGATATATCCACTGACTTATAGGCGATGACTGATTGAGAAGGAACACAAACAGTAGTAGTAGATGATGTGCTGATTGAGGTCGTAAGAAAAAAATGTACACTAGCTTCTCAGATCTCTAGTGTTATGCTATCCGCTAGAAATTATGTCTGGGATTTGGAAACAAGTCTTTCCATTCAAGCACATACCTACGTTGGATCCTACTGACAATTCCATTAATGATTACAATCACTAATCAATCACATTTCTGGCACTCTCATTTCTCGAAACGAGTCACCTTTCCTGAACCTAGCTGCTACAGTAAAATTCCAACGTGGTTTTAGTCACCCCCTACGCCTACACATCTTGCAACTACTCCCATTTCTACAGCTTTCCGCATGTGATCGTTCCAATTTAAGTCGGATCTGAACAGAATTCGGAGAAAGACATATTCATTGCCTTTTGCAACCTGTGTAAAAACAGAACGGTCTGAATTAGTGCAACAGGACCATGTTTTGACCATTCGGTGGAAATTGCCGCAATGTTGTATTTCTCCAAACTGGATACAGATACTACAGTCCGAAGCAGATCCGCGTCCATTCAAATCAATCAGCCCAACATGCTATCATCGTTATTCTCTAACCCCCCCCCCCCCCCCCGCGCAACAGAGAAAGATTATGAATTATAAAAGCTCAACTAACTTCATCCGATATAGAACTGGTTCAGTGACGCATAGCTGAGGTGCGGTCCAGTGCGGAGAAAGAGATTTCGCAACACCTCCCAGAACAGTGCGGCGTGCAGCCCTCCAAGCATTCCTAACGGTATACCCAGTCCCTCACCGAATTTACACATCAAACTGCTGCTGCTTTTGCCGCCTATGTGACATGATTCTATTAAATATACAGGCACTGCAGAGGCCACTTTAAAGTTGATCACCTATGCTCTAGGCGAATGATCGTATGCACAGACTATACTAAATCACATGAGACGCTCCCTCTGGTTCTGTTTACTCGTTTGAAACATTGTTTTCTAAGACGCTTTTGTACAATGACATAAATTCTGTTTTTTCTGCCACGACTTCGAGGCCTGTGCCAGGTTCTAAACTGACATTAAGAAGTTCTGATCCACGGCCTTTCGCAGGAAACTAGACCTTTCACGGTGTAAATCATGCTCTTACAGCGGAAAGCATAACATGCCACACATTGCCTGATTTTAAATAAATGGCAGTTACAACATAAGCAAACTCGAAGAGTTTTACCGCGTTGATATAGGTTTCCAAACTACAGTCCGGAGGTGGTTCACTAGCTCTACATTTAGACTCGTCTCTCACACTGGCAGACTAGCTGGTGGCTCTACGTTCCCTTTCGACTGATTCCTCATATTGCACTCATGTACGCGATCAGTGTTTCGGTGCTATCCACCCCAGAAGGTGCTGTCCATCCAGCAAAACTCTTTCCCCAACTCACATAAGCGATATCAGTCAACCAGATTATGTGGTAACCAACAGCGTGCCAGTGCACGGGTGGAATGGAAAAGACACCATCGGTGTACTCTAATTATAAGCATCAGAGTTGATAGTGCGAACAATTTTAGCAATTATACAGTAACTTCAACACCGACCAGTGATGTGTCAGCAAGTTTCCCCATTTTCAGTATCATATCTAAATCAACCCCTTCTCCACTTTGCGAGTATATTTTGCGTCAAACTCTTGCTTCTGTTTAATAGTTGTTTTATTCTGAGATTTTCTTCACTTTTACTCTCTTCATCCTGGCAAATCTTTCGCTGTTTGCGTGAGTATTTTTATCAAGCAGTTGCCCTTTTCATGTGCATATGTCTGTATAATCTTCATTTAATTAGGTGTTTAAACTGTTGCTGAGTTTATTCTGATTTACCTCTTAATTCTCAAAAAAATTCTCGTAACCTCCCTGTCAACGAGTCTCTTTCTTTCTAGCTTTGTACCTGTTTCTTGTCTGGATCTTACAAGTCTATGATCACTTGTAATTCGAAAGTCGTTAATTGCGGCCTATATAAACCACGTCTTGAAAATCCAGCTATGCGTCTTTCGACTGGTAAAACTTTCTTCTCAACTTACCAAAAGTCAGTAGCAGCAGAGGCGCGAGCCGAGGTACAGCTGCGTAAACAGGCGGTCTGCTCTGAAAGTGAATGGTGCAGAGCACGTGCCCTTGCGTCTTCTGTTTTTTCAGGTGGCACTTCTTTGGACACGTGTAACGGTGGCGTAAGGTCGTCAGAGGTGTGGCGGTGGCTGTGTGGTCCCCTGTAAAGGCAGAGAGCGAGCTGGACAGCTCTTTAAGACGTCGCTCTCGTGTTCTGGAAGATCTGGATTCAAATACCTCAAACTTGCCTGTACCAAACTGACAGGGCATCTTCAGCTTTAAGAAACTACACCAGCGCTCGTCCCCTAATGAGCTCGATTTTACGTGAACATTGAGCTAGAGCCTAACCTGCACTTCTAGCTTCCCCTAACAACGAAAATTCATTATGATAATTGTCTCCATTCGCTTTTAGAGTGCTGGAAAAATTTGGTATTCAAAAGTAACACATGGTTTAGGGTCCCGCAGTGCTTACCAGAGCCACTCCGCATATCCTGTACTAACTGATGCTAAAACACCCGAAATTTTTTTTTCTCTGCTTACAGACTAGGAGCATCTTTATGCTCAGCACGATAAAATGTTTGAAAATCCAGTTTTTTCGATCACAGGACAGTCTTGGAGATCTTCCTAGCATCCAGATGTTTTCGTCTACATTTATGTTTATGTACCACCGATCAAATACCACAATTTTTCGAGAAACAGCATCTTGTTTCAGGAGGGAAGATCATTGTTTCAAACGAATCTCAAAGACTGAACATCCGTTCGCAAATTAACGAAGTATAGGTCAGAAATCAAAAATTGTAATTACACTACTGGCCATTAAAATTGCTACACCAAGAAGAAATGCAGATGATAAACGGCTATTCATTGGACAACTACCCAGAACAACCACCTCTGGCCGTAATAACGGCCTTGGTACGCCTGGGCATTGAGTCAGAGCTCTTGGATGGCGTGTACACGTCCAGCTGCCCATCCAGCTTCAACACGATACCACAGTTCATCAAGAGTAGTGATTCGCGTATTGTGACGAGCCACTTGCTCGGACACCATTGACGAGACGTTTTCAATTGGTGAGAAATGTGGAGAATGTGCTGGCCAGGGCAATAGTCGAACATTTTTGTATCCAGAAAGGCCCGTCCGTACAGGACCTGCAACATGCGGTCGTGCATTATCCTGCTGAAATGTAGGGTTACGCAGGAATCGAATGTAGGGAAGAGCCACGGGTCGTAACACATATGAAATGTAACGTCCACTGTTCAAAGTGCCGTCAATGCGAACAAGAGGTGACCGAGACGTGTAACCATTGGCAGCCCATATCATCAACCCGGGTGATACGCCAGTATGGCGATGACGAAGACACGCTTCCAATGTGCGTTTACCGCGATGTCGCCAAACACGGATGCGACCATCATGATGCTGTAAACACAACCTGGATTCATCCGAAAAAATGACGTTTCGCCATTCGTGCACCCAGGTTCGTCGTTGAGTACACCATCGCAGCTGCTCAGGTCTGTGATGCAGCGTCAAGGGTAACCGCAGCCACGGTCTCCGAGCTGATAGTCTAACTGTTCGTGCAGATGGTTGTTGTCTTACAAACGTCCCATCTGTTGACTCAGGGATCGAGACGTGGCTGCACGATCCGTTAGAGCCATGCGGATAAGATGCTTGTCATCTCGACTGCTAGTGATACGAGGCCGTTGGGATCCAGCACGGCGTTCCGTATTATCCTCGTGAACCCACTGATTCCATATTCTGCTAACAGACATTGGATCTCGACCAACGCGAGCAGCAATGTCGCCATACGATAATCCGCAATCGCGATAGGCTACAATCCGACCTTTATCAAAGTCGGAAACATGATGGTACGCATTTCTCCTCCTTACAAGAGGCATCACAACAACGTTTCACCAGGAAACGCCGGTCAACTGCTGTTTGTGTATGAGAAATAGGTTGGAAACTTTCCTCATGTCAGCACGTTGTAGGTGTCGCCACCGGCGCCAACCTTGTGTGAACGCTCTGAGAAGCTAATCTTTTGAATATCACAGCACCTGCTTCCTGTCAGTTAAATTTCGCGTCTGTAGCACGTCATCTTCATGGTGTAGCAATTTTAATGGCCAATAGTGTATTTCAGCAGACAGGTAAGATTGCTGTTCATTGTGAAATACTTTGACTGATTAATTAGCCGGCCGGAGTGGCCGAGCGGTTAAAGGCGCTACAGTCTGGAACCGCACGACTGCTACGGTCGCAGGTTCGAATCCTGCCTCGGGCATGGATGTGTGTGATGTGCTTAGGTTAGTTAGGTTTAAGTAGTTCTAAGCTCTAGGGGACTGATGACCTCAGATGTTAAGTCCCATAGTGCTCAGAGCCATTTGAACCATTTGAACTGATTAATTTTGTACCAGTATAAAATAAATGTAATATGTAAAAATAAACGTAATATGCCAAAAACTAAAACTAAACTAATGTTCGCCCGAACAGGACACGAAGGCTTAAGGTACCGACCGGCAGCCTTGTCACCCTTAGCCCACAGGCGTAACTGAAGTCATATATTGAGGGGTTTGTGACCAGCACGCCGATCTCCGGTAGTATGTGAATTTACGAGACCGACAAAAATATGCATCCGTTTTCAAAACAAACTTTGTAAGCTTGGCTTCATTTTATGAACTGAAATAACTAATTAGTAAATATTCTCTATTATAATATTACAATAATCATTCAATAATTACCATGCAAAATGACAATAACAATATTTGGTTATACGATGTAATATAGTGAACAAACATCACTTTTGTATTCTAATGGTCACAGGCTGCTGTGCACTGCTACATTGACTTGCTGATATTTTCGTAGTGTCGCTCAACAGTCGGCAGCACTACTGCATGATGAAAAGGCTGAACATTCACAAATGTGTACCTCATGTTTCCATTAGCAAAAAATACTTCTGTTGCAGCTAAGACACAGCAAACGTTAATGTACACAATTGTAGCCAGAGAGTCTGAAAGAGTTGAGGCCCTTAAAGGAAGGCGGTGCGTAGTTCCATCTTACCAGAGTCGACACAGGTTTATAGGGATGGATTAAATATAGCAGATAACCACAAAGAACGGTATGTAATACACAACCTCGATAAACAATTTTGGTCGCTACACGCAATACATGAGTAGTCAACAACGTATAATTCCGGAGATGATCGTCAGACCGCGTCAATCTCAGAATCTCTACAATGAACACGTTCATCATCTCGCCAAAGAAACATTAAAAGTACGCCGCTTGACGAAAACGTGAATCGTTCTGAACACATGGATGGATGTCAATGAAACTTCTTGTACGTACACATTATCTGCTGGTATATATAAACGTTTAGAGCTGCAGTCCTCTATGACAGATACAACAGCCACAGCAGTGAACTTCTGATGCTGTTGTCCAGTGTTGTTACCAGGTGTGGCAGACGCTGAGTGAACACTCTGAAGGACGTAGGGGTGTGGTGAACTTGGGTGAGACGGCGTTATCAGCACCTGACAGACTCTGCACGGGGCTTCGCTGTGAGTCTCGTCTTGACCAGTCGGTCGAATCGTGCAGTCTCCAGATTTGTGGAGGGTTTGGATGTAGCAGTGAACCTCTGTTGGACGGCGTGGGAACGTGGGGGTAGGCATACTCATCGACATGGTTCTGGTCAGTCACGTCTTACCGTGACAACGGGGGATCGCCGCACTGTGCACCCAGAACATCACAAGTCCTTCACGTCCGCGTCTGCCACACGAGAACGAGTGATGGATGCCCTGCGACCTTCAGTATCAACCTGCACCATTTGTCGGGGACTAGCAGCAGATGGACTAGGAACTTACGTCCCACGTGTAGCGTAACACTACGACACAGTCAGCTGCGTCTGGAGGCGTCCGAGACTGGGAAGTGTGGACTGCTGATGAGTGCCATCGCGTTTTGTTCAGCGAGGGAATCGCAGTTCACCACTACACAGGACGAGATCCCTTCTCCCGATGTTTTGGAGAGGCGCAGTCGTATTGCTCCTGGCGTCGGGGTGTAAGGAAGTGTCGGGTACGACTTCAGGTCAGGGATGGCTGTGGTTGAGGGAACGCTAACAGCACAGTGCTACGTCACGGACATCCTACGACCTCACTCGTTATGTCTCATGAGACGGCATCGTGCTGCTGTTTTTCAACAGGAGGATTCTGGTATACACATTATTCGTGTTTCAATGAACTGTGTGAGTGATGCTGAGGTACCCCTGTGGCCAGCAAGATCCTCAGAACTGTCCCCGACGGACCGTCTGAGCGAGTAGCTGGGATGTCGTCAGTGCCAGTGTCCGGGATGTCAAGGACGGCGGGTGAGGCCCACCTCGTCTCAGGAGAGGACATACGAGGGCTCTCTGACAGCCGGCTTAACCGAATCATAGCAGTGCATCCTGGCCAGAGAGGATGCAACGTAGTATTGTTAAGTGGGCTCATACTAACAAGTTCTCTGTAAATTTTACTCTCTTTTATACTCACTGTAACGACATCAGACACCTTCTCGGTCCGTGAAGCTTTATTTCTTTTCCTCCTTCCCTTGCTTTCTGGGTGGTTCACCTTTTATTTGTCAGTCAATGTGGAAATTTCCCGCCATCCCATTATTGCATTGCACTATTTTACCCTATGGGTTTTGTAAAAGGATTAAAGATTGTTGATAAGAATACATGAAGCTTATACAATTGCAAAAGAAAAATGATATGCCTCAATTCAACCAGAAATTCCATCAAAGTCCTGGTTCATCATGCTCAAATACATCAATCGCATGGTATGAAGCCTGAAAAGAACAGGGCTTCAAATACGGAAACTTTTCGGCACCGCTATAATGAAATAGAATTCTCAGCAGTCCATTATCTTACTGTCAGAATGAAGCGACTGAAGCTCTAAATCACATGTTTTTCTCATGCTAAAAATGTTCAAAGAAAGTATTAATGGAAAGGTTATATCACTACAGTACACTCACTTGCACACAAAGTACAGTAGTGTTATAACAACTGAACATCAGAATGGAGGCAGACTGATGGACACTAACCGAAAAAAGCCGTCTATACTGTCGCAGTAAGTAAAAACTAAATTTACATCCATATCGACAGATAAGCTATCATCATGGCGATACATCAAAGTGTGCTCCATCTTTTTGTCATAGCATTATGCTAGTAATAATGATGTAACTTCCTGAAACCATCTGAAGATGAACTTGAAAAGGTTCGAAAACCGGTTCATGGAATAAAACATAATTATTCAAAAAAAGTGACTGGTTGCAGTTTTGTATAACTTATTTACATACAATATAAAGTCACGGTTCTAAAATATCCGTAGTGGATAAGCATAATTAGTTTCTCGTGTGTTTGTTCGGTACAAATTTTGCAACTGATTTTACAGTAACTTCTCGATAACCTAGAAACTTTAAACTTTCAACATAGCTCACAACTGAAATTTTAACTCGCTTTCGAATATGGTGTGTGGCGGAGGGCACTTTTTTCCGGCCTGTTTCTGTGAGTCTGTCTGCAGAAACTACGAAAACTAAGTTAGTGACTAGAACGAATTATGGCGAAACTGACTACTTTCATATACTATTGAAGAACAGCGTCATGCTGAAGAAAATTTACAGCGCTGGTAAGCACTGTGCGCCTGCTCGCGTACCTTCATTTTTGGCCACCGGCCAAGTTACCGTGTACAGACCGCGTGTGTCAGGGAAACTAACCCGATTTGACCCGGATGTCCGGGGTTTCCGAAGGTTTTTGTCTGGCGTCAACAATTTAAGTGACGGCAGACTTACCCATGTGATACGTCAGCTTAATCAGTTACGCATTGCTGGAACGTGGAACAACTTAATACACAACAGTATGTGAATTAGTTTCCACTAATGAAATGAAAAATTATTCCATTCAGTTCATAATTACATGAACATGTTTGATGCTTATTTCAAATTTCGCATACCCCCTGAGATATGTCTCCACTTCCCCTGGTTGTAGGGCTACCCTCTGGCGGTATAATGTAGCAGTCCTTTACTTCAACGAATGAAAGCACTGCAGGCTGGGTTCACTCAGAAGAATTAATGGATAGCTCAGTCAGCTGAAACACCAAAGAGAGGCTACAATTATAAGAATGAATATATAGTTGAGAAAAACTTCTGTTTTCACTTCAAAAGACCGAGCGAGCTGGTGCAGTGGTTAGCACAGTGGACTTGCATTCGGGAGGACGACGATTCAAACCCGCGTCCGGCCATCCTGATTTAGGTTTTCCATGATTTCCTTAATTTGCTTCAGGCAAATGCTGGGATGGTTCCTTTGAAAGGGCGTGGCCGACTTCCTTCCCGATCATTCCCTAATCCAATGGGACTGATGACCTCGCTGTTGGGTCCCCTCCCCCAAAACAACCAACCATCCGCCCGACCAACTTGAAAAGACAGAATGGATAGTTTACTCGATGTGCAAAGCTAGAGCGGTGTCGATCGTTTTCATTTGGTTGCTCCCATAGCCTGCTTTGACTCGGAGAGAAGAAATGAATAATAATCCAACCAACACATAAAAGTACAACAGACTAGCTCGACCATTTTCGTTCTGTTGTTCCCATCACTACGTGAGATACGAACACCAGTGCCGGACGTCACTCAGATGAGGGCACGTGAACTTCTGTGGAATAGTGACAGCAGCTTTAACGGAGTATTGGTGGGTTACTGCACTCACACTGACCGTGCGCGGACTTGTCCGAGCGTAGCGGCTCGACGAAGCAGTCCGCAGACACTGCAGTAGCAGCAGCTAACTTGATCACTTGACTGGCTATAGTACACATCAGAGTGCGTCGTCAACTAGCAGCCCCAGCCCCAGCGCCGGAAGATATCGCGAAAGACGCCTCTGACATGAGGTCGGCTGCAGTGGATGAATTTATTGACGATCAGGAGGAGGAAAGAAATGGCAGTCAGATGGTGGAGGCGATGGGAAGTGCAAGCAAAACGCTAAAAATGGTGTGCAAGTAACGGTATTATGGACACGACGCTGAGGTTGGAACCAAAGTATCAACGCCAGAGAAGAAGCAGCTAACTGCACGCAATGAATGTATCGAAACTTTCTGCAGCAGATGAAAACCGTGTACCAGGCCAGCACTCGAGCCAGCGATAGTCGGCTGTGCCCCACCTCCTGAGCTACCCAGCACAGCTCGTGGCATTCCCTCGCTGGCTTACATCCGCCGATATCTCCCGGCTATCTTTGATTTTGGAATAAATATCTAACGGAGCCTACTGGTAGATCTATCAACAGGAAGCCAGTTCTGCGACAGTATAAATAAAGCAAGGGAAAACCAACTTCGCAAAAGCTTTCCACTTTTCTTGCAGGGAACTGCAACTCTAGGCTAGCACAGAAACTCTGGAAAAGAAAAAGATGTGTCCATGTAATCTGGTTTTAAATGGTGCCAAACTAAACAGGTTATGTGAACGAGACGAGCGTAATGGTTTGGGGAATGTTTTCGTGCCATTCCATGGTGATATCGTCATTCTGGAAGGCACAATTGATCAATACAAAATGCACCTACCCTTCGAGATTATGTCCATCCCTACATGCAGTTTGCTTTTGCTCGGCGTGATCTATCAGCAGAACAATGCATAACTAACTCGTAAGTTCCACAAAACTACTATTCTGTTTAGTACGTGTCTGTTCGTGGATTTAGTATTTCTTTATTGACCTTTTATACGCCGAATCAATCTGAGTAGCAATATTAATTGTGCTAAACATTTTATATTTACGAGTATATTCTAAGTGTAAGCCACTTTCTTCACGTTTCTTAATTCCTTCAGCTGACTGCTGTCCATAATCCTTCACCACCAAGTAACGTACAGTAAAAACAAAATAATTTCTGTTTGCCTTCACTCACTGTTAACCAAGACTTTTACAAAAAATTGTTGAAATGGATCTGAGCACTATGGGACTTAAAATCTGAGGTCATCAGTCCCCGAGAACTTAGAACTAATCTAACTAACCTAAGGACATCACATACGTCCATGCCCGAGGCAGGATTCGAACCTGCGACCGTAGCAGTCGCGCGGTTCCGGACTGTAGCGCCTAGAACCGCTCGGCCACCACGGCAGGCGACTTTTTACAGAGCCATGTGTTGCAGAAGGTTGTCTTCTTCTTTCGGTCGAGTTGAGGCACTAAGAAATCTTTTGGTTGATGTGCGTCTAACCGCTTGATTTCAAACTCCTCTTGTATATTTTATACATTAAAGGGCGTTTTAGGCAAAAAAATCGATATTAAATAAAACAACATGTTTACTGTTATAAGTCACTGTTTATGTATCTTCACGACGCGTTTCAAGGGTTTAAACCTCCATCATCAGGTGGATTTACATTTGCTAGTATCACATGTGTGTGTTGTGTTACGGTTTTTTGAAGGAACATGAGGCACGGTCTACTGGAGAAACAAAACTCTATTTCAGAATATGGTTATGGTTTTTGTTTTGACAAAATACTAAACGTGTATCTAACGGTAAAAATAAAATGAGTGCCTCCAGTGGTCACGTAACGCAACATACACACAGACATACTGCCAAATGTAAATCCACCTGATGATGGAGGTTTAAACCTATGAAACGCGTCGTGGAGATAAATAAACAGTGGCTGGTAACAGTAAAGTTATTGTTTTATTTAACGTTAATAACAGTCACGGTAAAGATTAACCTAAAAAGTTCGCATTTAAAGCAAACAATCTACCTTATTCGTTTTAAAATCAGTGTACCAACACTCGAGTTTCAACCACGCAGCTCCAGAATACTGGGCACTACTGAGAGATGGCCTCGTTCGCTGTTGTCCACATTTCCCATTGATGAATTTCAGTAGGGAAGGAGAGGGGGGAGGGGCGAAGGAATGCAGTAAGGCACGTGCAGCAGGTACAGTTAGGTGCTGCGGGCCCAAGGTGGCTGACCCCAAACGTTGTGAAGACCTGTGCACAGGCGGGCAGCGGGAGGAGAGCGGAAACGTGGCAGGGGTGCTTGCGGGCAAAGACGGTGGCCCGTCCACTGAGGCTCTTGCTGGCGCAGGATCGCAAGGGGCGAGACGGAGGGGGGGAAACAGCGACTGCTGGACTGGAATGTCGAGGCAGTTATGGGCTGGCCCTCGGCTTTCAGTAAATGGGATGGGAAAAGAAAAGCCTGTTGGAGCTGCAGAATGATACGCGTTTCGTGTGACTGCAATAGAGAGAAATGGGCCTTATTATGTCGGGTTTCTGTCAGTAGCACTACGCCACAGCCATCTCAATACTCGAACTGTTTCATATAAAACTGAAAGAGGAAAATGTATCACAAAATTTTTGATGCGGCCGGGCCGCTCTGGCCCTTTAAAAGGAGCCGCCGCTGCCTGAAGTACTAACGAAAGGAGGATGTACAGTATACTCTGTCAGTCACACGGCAGGCGTCTTTGGAATGTACAGTTGAGTCGGTTTGGAGATGTTTTCCTGTATGGTATGTATTCTTACGTACAACGTCGCATTTCCTGATGTGCAAGAAAACAAATAAACAGAAGAGTAAATATGCCCTGGATTCCTCTCGTTGCGCGAAGTAGAATTTTCGAAACCAAGCTTCAAATGTGTGTGAAAAGAATAATTTACAATGAGCGTAGACTACCATTTTTAAGTCATAGCAGTGAGACTTGGTCTTTTAATAAGGACATCATTATACAACTGACAGTCGCTCAGTGACCAAAAGAGAGATACATGATGGAGATTACTAGAGAGACAGTAAATCAAAGAATTGGGTCAGAGAACAATCTGAAATTGTAGTCGTCATTGCAGGGAGATGAGAATAAAATGGTGGGGGGGATGTGTAGCGAAGCGAATAGATAGCAGATGACCCAGGGAAATTGTTTAATGGATTCCGAAAGGTGATGGAGGGCCGAGACGATGACCAAATGTAAAACTGGGTTGAACAGCAAAGTGGATGAGCTTAACTGAAGATAGTAATGCATGGAGGAACCAGGAGGAATCCTTGTCCTGCAGTAGATGACGAAAGGCTGGAGATACGAGGATGACAGTGATGGTGCCATGTGTAAAGAAAATGACTATGTCCTGTCGTAAGAGAAGGTATGGACTTGACGTGGAAAACTGCAATAGTCGTAAGGAGAATTAAAGATTTTTTTTTTTCAGTGAAAAATTAAGTCCACCGATATGAATGGTACAGATATTTGTATTTCTAGAGCCACAGCCATCAGAAGGGGGAATCTCCGATACTTCGCTCTTTGTTGAATGTTGTCACGCTGACACTGCAAACGTAATATTTAAGTGTAAGTACAGTGGTAAAATATACACTCCTGGAAATTGAAATAAGAACACCGTGAATTCATTGTCTCAGGAAGGGGAAACTTTATTGACACATTCCTGGGGTCAGATATATCACATGATCACACGGACAGAACCACAGGCACATAGACACAGGCAACAGAGCATGCACAATGTCGGCACTAGTACAGTGTATATCCACCTTTCGCAGCAATGCAGGCTGCTATTCTCCCATGGAGACGATCGTAGAGATGCTGGATGTAGTCCTGTGGAACGGCTTGCCATGCCATTTTAACCTGACGCCTCAGTTGGACCAGCGTTCGTGCTGGACGTGCAGACCGCGTGAGACGACGCTTCATCCAGTCCCAAACATGCTCAATGGGGGACAGATCCGGAGATCTTGCTGGCCAGGGTAGTTGACTTACACCTTCTAGAGCACGTTGGGTGGCACGGGATACATGCGGACGTGCATTGTCCTGTTGGAACAGCAAGTTCCCTTACCGGTCTAGGAATGGTAGAACTATGGGTTCGATGACGGTTTGGATGTACCGTGCACTATTCAGTGTCCCCTCGACGATCACCAGTGGTGTACGGCCAGTGTAGGAGATCGCTCCCCACACCATGATGCCGGGTGTTGGCCCTGTGTGCCTCGGTCGTATGCAGTCCTGATTGTGGCGCTCACCTGCACGGCGCCAAACACGCATACGACCATCATTGGCACCAAGGCAGAAGCGACTCTCATCGCTGAAGACGACACGTCTCCATTCGTCCCTCCATTCACGCCTGTCGCGACACCACTGGAGGCGGGCTGCACGATGTTGGGGCGTGAGCGGAAGACGGCCTAACGGTGTGCGGGACCGTACCCCAGGTCTTGGCGTGCATCCGTGCGTCGCTGCGGTCCGGTCCCAGGTCGACGGGCACGTGCACCTTCCGCCGACCACTGGCGACAACATCGATGTACTGTGGAGACCTCACGCCCCACGTGTTGAGCAATTCGGCGGTACGTCCACCCGGCCTCCCGCATGCCCACTATACGCCCTCGCTCAAAGTCCGTCAACTGCACAAACGGTTGACGTCCACGCTGTCGCGGCATACTACCAGTGTTAAAGACTGCGATGGAGCTCCGTATGCCACGGCAAACTGGCTGACACTGACGGCGGCGGTGCACAAATGCTGCGCAGCTAGCGCCATTCGACGGCCAACACCGCGGTTCCTGGTGTGTCCGCTGTGCCGTGCGTGTGATCATTGCTTGTACAGCCCTCTCGCAGTGTCCGGAGCAAGTATGGTGGGTCTGACACACCGGTGTCAATGTGTTCTTTTTTCCATTTCCAGGAGTGTATATTGTTGGTTTCCTAGGACGATTCTGCCTGGAGTGCGAGGCGTGTGGCGGCGGTAGCAGATGGCCAAAACGACTGACGTTTCCTGCTTACGACGAGAGCTCTCAGGCCTTGAGAAGCCGGCTGAGGTACAGGAACACAGCTGACCTAACCGCGTCGCCCTCTAGGCGACTGTACAGCAAACTAATACGTACGTGCAGGGCGGCCTTCGCGTATGTTCTTCGTGGAAATTTTAGAAGATTCAATATGGACGTCTATTTGCGCTGGCTCATTATTCCCTCCCATGTAAATTGTCCGGTTGACTGCTTCTACACATTTCCCGTTATTATTTGGTTGAGAGAACCTCGACTGTGGTGTGTTGTCTGCATCTAGATGGTGAAAGATAGGTCACGGTTGCTGATTCCCTAGACATGAGAAACACCTTAGTCGACTTTGTGAAGTAGAAGCATGATTTGGAATCTGTTTTATCACCGACGTCAGTATTCACGAGTGGGACAACCAGTTTCCTCTATTTTTTCCGAAAAGGTTTCTAGTTACTCAGTGGTTTGCAACTCGGGTTTCTAGGGAAGTAATTTCCACTCTTTATTTTCGGAATTATACTGTGCAAGCGATCGGTAGATAACCGTCTTGCGGCTGATATCGAGAAGTATTGCGCAAATGCTATGATATTCTGGCAAACCATGTGAAAATATATTGTTCTTGCAATCCCAGAATCTGGAGGTGGCTACAGAAAGCGTGGCAGCAAGCAAGCAGGCTGGAGCCAGAAATAAGAACGCCTTTGTGCCGAATGGAAGCCACCCAGCCTCTGTACACCAGTTCAGGGAGTGACCGCAGTCCACTGAAGGTGCTCTGGGCTCTGGTCCTGCGTCGGGCCCGCGTGTGCGCGGTGTCACTAGGCTCGTGACCATCAGCCGCTATGGATGAACGACCGACCTCGCAGGAAGTGTCTAGTGCTCCGAGGACTGTATGCGGTAAACGAGCTTATGCCTTTTTTGGGATATGTCTCTCTTCGAGTGCAGATGGACGATAGCTGTATGCACGATGCAGAAGTGATGATTTTGTATGGTGCTAGATACGAATTGTGTTTACTACCTCAATATGATATGTGGAGATATAGCCTGTTAGAGATCGGTTTCACGCTGAAAAATTCAAGTTTTCCTCGACAGTTGCAGGGCAAAGTAACTGGTGAAGTGTCAAAATGGTTCAAATGGCTCTGACCACTTTGGGACTTAACATCTGTGGTCATAAGTCCCCTAGAACTTAGAACTACTTAAACCTAACTAACCTAAGGACATCGCATACATCCATGCCCGAGGCAGGATTCGAACCTGCGACCGTAGCGGTCGCGCGGTTCCAGACTGAAGCGCCTAGAACCACTCGGCCACATCGACCGGCCCAAACTTTACAGGTTTGTTCTTCCTACACATCCGCACTAGCTTACGTTTTCTCACATTTGGAGCTAACTGCCATTCCTTACACCAATTATAAATTTTGTCTTGTATCTTCCTACAGTAGCTCAACTTCGACACCTTATCATACACCACAGCATCATAAGCAAACAACTACAGATTGCTGCCTAGCTTGTCTGACAAATCATTTAAGTATATAGAGAATAACAGTGATCCTATCGCACCTCATTGGGGCACTCCTGATGATATCCTTGTCTCTGTCGAGCTAATTCACAATACCACCAGCAAAGGACCCTGGGAGAAGGAACCCCCTTACGCCTCCTCTTTCCATCCAATTCCCTCCTCCCCTTATCCCTCCGTCCATTGGTAAATCCTGTTCAACAAAGCATCAGTTGGTGGGAACTCTTTGATATTGATACCTGAGAAAATAAGGTCGAAACACATGCTTACTCTCTCTCTCTTTGTCTCATGTGGCTACTTCCTGTTTCATGGACCAACGTGTGCAAATACACACAGACCAAGATGTCCTCCCCACTCCTCCTAACTTTCATCCACCTCTGTCGCCCTCACCGCACATGCAAACCTTGCGCTGGCAGTCCGTATATCCCTTTCTTCTCACACTTCCACTGTTATGCAAACCTGTAGTGCATGGAGCGAAGACATTCGAGAAGAAGTAGGTAGCCTCTGTCCAGTGTGACACTAGACCCTCTTTTGTCTTGAACAAAGCAGCAGATATCTGGTAAACCCCAGTTGTGGATATCTTCGAAATATTCCCTCACTCTATCAGATTGAGTGACTAATTCATTCAATGGATGCCCTTTGCATGTAGGCAGTTTTTCCTGGCATCGTATTGGTGGATACTATAGCACTGGTATATTTGGTGGCATTCGATGGCCCAACTGCCCAGTTTCCAAACCCTTCCGGACTTTTTTCTCCTGCTTCCTATTGACGGATACTGGCACAGTTACGTCATTTGTTAGGAAGTCCATTATGTTCGAGGTAGCTAAAAATTTCAAATATCAACTCAGTTGCATGCTATGTCGTTAACCTATTTCTGTCTGAATTATTTTTTTCTTCTCATTTGTACAAATTAGATATTTATGTGTTTATTGTCATCAAAGAAAAGCAATACAACAATAAAAACAAAAAAGTAATAATCGAAACAAAAAAGGGCGTAACATATATGTCACGCTAGGCAGAATATACATTTTAGGCAGAATATATGACAGCAAGTAAAATAATACACTGTATGTGATTTACATCAAGTTCAGGCGACAGTACTAACTTTCTGTGATATGGCACAAAACATTCTATGCGCAAACCAACATCACATTTGCAGCATATTGTTCTTGGGATTCCTTTGCAGTTTTCCACCGCACAGCGTCTTCTTTTTTTCTGTGGCACCATGGCTACCAGATGATTTGTTTCATCATATCAAATATCATGCAGCACTCTGTCTTGGTTTACCTGCAGGGCGTCCAGGACCTCTTGGTACTGCAGCATTGGAAGTCAGGTAACATTTCACAATGTAGCGCGGAAGTGCAGCTGAGGCATATTTATACCAGTCTTTCTATGAAGAAGCCACCCATAATGTATAGAGATATCTAGAAGTCATGTAAAAATTGGCCACCACCGTTTCCTTCCTCTGACACTCACTCTATATAACGCTACATTTTCATCCATTCGGTCAGTTCCTCCCATATTTTTGTTGTATTCTCCAATGCCATTAGGTCGAGGTACAAGTATTCTTTTCTTCTCTTGTCTGGATTATCGGGCAACGGTGCTGACTGGACTGATACCATGGCTTGTGGAAGCAATTGTTATTGTAGAATTATCTAGCCATCTGGCAACGATTATTCCACTTTCTTTGCTGCTCTTGTAATCAAAATCTCCTCTCTTATTCCTTTTGGACATAGTGTTAGAAGGTATGAGATGACACTCTCTAGGTAGACGATTATCGCGAATAGTCCCAGTTGCACCAAAGCCTCGTTGCTTCAGGTAAATCAACAATGTTTGTGATGTAAATAGGTTGTCAAAATAAAACCTGTAGGGAAGATGTTTGTTCTTTTCAGGAAGAGAATCGATCATTTGAATCAAAGGAGCAGCACATTTTCCAAATGCTTTCTCATATTTTTCATTCCTCTGAGGATCAGCTCCTTGGTATATTTGAAAGTCCACCAGATAATCCATGGTTGTGTTTAGACGCCATGCTTTGTACCCAAATCTAATGGGCTTACCTTTCAGAAACTGTTTACATCCATGTCTGCCAAAATACTTTTCATGCTCTCATCATAAGACAAATCTTGCTCAGGCTGAAAGTGGAGAGTAAACTTTGTTCTTGTTGTTGTTGTTGTTGTTGTGATCTTCAGTCCTGAGACTGGTTTGATGCAGCTCTCCATGCTACTCTATCCTGTGCATGCTTTTTCATCTCCCAGTACCTACTGCAACCTACATCCTTCTGAATCTGCTTAGTGTATTCATCTCTTGGTCTCCCTCTACGATTTTTACCCTCCACGCTGCCCTCCAATACTAAATTGGTGATCCCTTGATGCCTCAGAACATGTCCTACCAACCGATCCCTTCTTCTGGTCAAATTGTGCCACAAACTTCTCCCCAATCCTATTCAATACTTCCTCATTGGTTATGTGATCTACCCATCTAATCTTCAGCATTCTTCTGTAGCACTACATTTCGAAAGCTTCTATTCTCTTCTTGTCCAAACTATTTATCGTCCATGTTTCACTTCCATACATGGCTACACTCCATACGAATACTTTCAGAAATGACTTCCTGACATTTAAATTTCTCTTCTTCAGAAACGCTTTCCTTGCCATTGCCAGCCTAACTTGTTCTTAGCATATTTATTAATGGACGAAGTTTCCACATTCTATCATTAGCATCTATTTTTGTGTTGTCTTACGAGTGAATGAATCTCATAATTGTTTCAAACCCGTCCCTTCTCATCGTGCTGTGGACCATTTCATTTCTCATGTCCAATCCAGAATCCCAGTAATATCTTCTGCTAGGTAAAGGATTATAACCAGAAAGAATTAGAATTCCTAGGAAACCTTTTATCTCTTCATATGTTATTTTTGGATCTGAGCAGTTCTTGAACAAAGCATACTGCGTCGATTCAGTGAGAAGAAATTCAATTACTTCGTCGTTCGAAAATAATTCGAAGCACTGAACTGGACACAAGTTTCTGTATTTACTATAATCACTCTCAGGAAATGAAGAACTAACACTACGCAGATCGTCTTTTTTCCATTCTCTGATTACAGTTTTGAAGATCTGTGACTTTTGCTGTTCATCTGGTTTATCATCAGGAGAGAAATT
The DNA here is from genome assembly GCF_021461385.2 of Schistocerca piceifrons. NCBI lineage: Eukaryota > Metazoa > Arthropoda > Insecta > Orthoptera > Acrididae > Schistocerca > Schistocerca piceifrons. Next base: position 823,234,747 of record NC_060141.1, read on the forward strand.
AATCCAAGGTTCACTACCTAACCTGTTTTTACTTGCTAAAACCACTTCTGCACCAGCCTGGAGTTGCCTTGGTCCAAGATTATCAATGTTTCCTCCTCCATCTTCTTCCCCAGAATCTTCATCCAAATTCACATTAGCTTCAGGAGGTTCAATAAATATATCTGTTGAATCTTCTTCCTCCCCTTCAAGAATATCCAGGATCTCATGGAGAGATAGACCTCTAAAGAGAACGAATCGTTATTTTGACTGTTTTGCCTAGTGTGACATATATGCAACACAAAATTAAAACTGTATTTGGAGCCACAAAACTAAGAACTGAATTTTGTAGATAACTATTAACATAAATTTCAGTTTTCTTAACATTATAATCAACCATAATTTAAACAAATTGTATTATAATTTGCGATAAAAAATGATACTTATTTCTTATTCCAAGACATAATCTCACTCAGAAAAGTCTTCCGCATTTCAGGCACCAGTGACTGACCAGTTAATGCTTGCAACTGACTGAAACCCACCTAAACATAAACATAAAGCCTCCTTATCTGAAAGCCACACAACAATAGCCACTCCAAACGCAGGCATTGTTGCCAACGAGAGAAAACAATGACAGGCTGTTCCGTGATATATATGATACGCTAGGCAGAAATGGGTTAAGCAATTAGCAGAGGGGTCAGACTGGTGTGCATGCTCGCAGTATCACTGTCTGAATCAATAAAATCATTAATCAGGTGTTTGATATTGTGGTTGCTTTTTTAAAGTACTATATAATCCCAAGTTGCTTCTGTCAGCTACAGCAGGATGAAGAATAAGGAGCAAGGAGGAGGCAGGGTCGACCACGTGATAGGATAGTAACAACAACGAATCTCACTCCAGGACAGAGTCCACTCATTTATAGGCACACAAATCTCGCGGAAAAATATTACCTCTTATTTATCGTGAAAACAAAAGATGGAGGAAATTTGTAACCATAGAGAGTATACAGGGACAGCACAAAGAAAATAAGAAGTATAAAACCTACAATTCATCGATGTCGAATGACTGTCTATAAACATCACTCCTGCACATGACCTAATCTCCTTTATCATATTCCTGTGGCTACCAAGCTATAAATGTGATAGTGTAATGGCATCCAAGTCATTGTTCACAGCACAGTATCTCACTCTCTCTCTCTCTCTCTCTCTCTCTCTCTCTCTCTCTTTCGCCCTTGTTATTTTTGTTACACGCAGTGGAGTAATACTACGAACTATAAAATCTTCGCTAATGTTAACTGGTAGAGAACTCAATACGGGTTTTATATGGCTCTCTCTTCCGATATATCGCGATACAAATACCGTCATACCGTCTGTGTATTGTCATCGACCATATGTTGTGAACCCATTAAACACACATGTATTGGTCCACTGGAGAGTATGACCAGTGACTGAAGTCGCTTCCTCTGATCTATGTTAAGTTCTGTTGCCTGTACTGGAGGAAGACAGTATCGACTATCAGTCACAAGGAGAGGGTTTTTGTGTTATAGTTTCATAAGCAGTTTAGTACGTTGCTTTTTGCTGTGAGACATCGAAGCAGTGTTTTACTACAGCTGTGTATACAGCCACACATTTTGTTTTTCTACCATGACTTCGAGGTCTGTGTCAGGTGCTAACTGACAATAACACGTTTTGATCAACTGGCTCTCACAGAAAGACGGACATTACATGGTGTGAACTACGCTGCTTCCACAACACAAAGAGTGATTGAAATAAAAGACGCAGGTGATGTTTCTTAAAAATGTGGAAGACATTACAACATATGGAAACTGGAAGAATTGCGACAGTGTGGAGCATTTTCAAATACCTATCCGAGGGTGATGACCTCATTCATTTTTATGACTTAGAATGCATAATCGCATGTGGAACAAGGAGATATTCTGCAGGACTTAAACTCATAGAGCTCAGATATTATGAGTTGTCAATCGCATCAGCGGAGGATGGAATGATTTTCATACACCCAGGTGAGCATGGAAGTACCTTCATCCCTCCACATTTTTTGCCGTTTTTCCATCAATTTTCGTAAATTTACCTGTTTTTCTGTAATATCAGCGCATTTTACTCTATTACTCCTGGTCCAACCACCACTCTCGAAGAACTGTTATGTAAACAATTCGCTTCATCACAACAACCTCGTGATGCTATCAGCCAATGACATTGCAGCACGGTTCTTAACTTCGGTATCTTTACTAAACCACCTCCTCCACTACTTTGCGAGGGTCGTATACACGTGGACATATTGTGAATCCTGTTACACTACTTACATAACTGTCTCTTAGTGTAGGACATAGCTGTCAGCAGAGGGGTAGTGCAAAAACTCTGTTTCTTACCTGAAACACTTTTTTTAAAATTAAGTAAGATTTTGTTACGAATAGCCTCTCCCGCTATGTGAATGAGAGTCACAAAATTGCCCCAAATTAGTAGAATAGGTTGGAGATTCAAATATCTGCCCTCTATTTCGAAACGAGCCACTCCTACGTTGAACTTACTGGCTAAGGATCCTGAACAATACTTTAGATGGCCTTACTCTAGGTATCTCGTAACTCTTCCTCTATCTTTAACCAACCTGGCCAGCAGGATTATCTCTGTGTTAATTTGAAACTGCCCAGACGTAGAAGAGTACTATCTCTCCAATATCTGTGACAGCAACATGAAATTCCTGATTGATCAATTCATTGTTTCCGATAGTTGTATTGCGAACACGCATACCAATCAGAACCCTCCACAAATTGCTTAACGATATAGCGTCCAGCTGAGCTAATATTTGAAATTTTTAGCTACCTCCAACGGAACTGACTTCCTATAAAATGGTGTAACTATGCCAGTAACCACCAATAGGAAGGAGAGAAAAAATCCAGAAGGGTTTGGAAACAGTACAGTTGCGCCATCAAATCCCACCGAATATACCAATCCTAGTATTCACCAATACGATGCAAGGAAAAACTGCACGCACAAAAAGTGTATCGATTGAATGATTCAGTCAGTCAATCTGACAGAGTGAGGGGATATTTTCAAGACATCCGCACCTGGGGATTTACCAGTTATCTCCTGCTTTGCTCGGAACAAAGGAGGGTCTAGTGTGGCACATGACAGATGCTACCTACTTCTTCTCAAATGTGTTTGCTCCATCCACTACAGGTTTGCATAGTTGTGGAAATGTGAGAACAAAATGGTTCAAATGACTCTGAGCACTATGGGACTTAACATCTGAGGTCATTAGCCCCTAGAACTTAGAACTATTTGAACCTAACTAACCTAAGGACATCACATACATCTATGCCCAAGGCAGGATTCGAACCTGCGACCGTAGCAGCAGCGCGGTTCCGGACTGAAGCGCCTAGAACCGCTCGGCCACAGCGGCCGGCAGTGTGAGAACAAAGCGATATACCGAATACCAGTCCAAGGTTGGCATATGTGGCGAGGGCAATAGAGAAGGGGGATGGGAGTTAGGAGGGGTGGGAAGGACATCTTGGTCTGTGTGTGTTTGCATACATTGGTTCACAAATCAGGAAGTAACGACTTGAGACAAAGACACAGAGAGAGGGGGCAAGCACGTGTTTCGACAGTAATTTCTCAGGTAACAATATCAAAGAGTTGCCACCACCTGGTGCTTCGTTGCCGCCACCAACAGGAAGTAACCAACTGACTAGAGGAACAGGGTGGGAGGGAAGCAGGGGACAGGGTGGAGGGATGAACGGTGAGCAGACTGCTTCTCGTAGCTTCCCCTCTTGGTGGTATCGTGAACTAGCACAGTCGGTACGTGCACTGTAGGGCGAACGCATTTAGCAGCTGCTTCCAATTCCCTGGTGTGGAACGTGTGTGTCTGGGTACAAAACAGGAAGTTAGTCTCGTATCAAATTTCAAAGGAAACCAACTTCTGGTACAACGCATTCCTCTGCAGGTGACTGGCGGCTACCTGTGCAGTATTCGGAGCTCAAAGGGTTGCTGCAGTTGGATTCGTGTGCGGGAAGACATGCAGCTGCCGGCACATTGGCCTTATCTTATGATCGGTGCGAAGACGCAAGTGGAAGATATTTAACGGTGTAATTACGTGCAGTGGGTTATGTTGGCGTCCATTTCGTGATGTTATTCCTTGCGGTACAGATAAAAAAGCGATCTATTTAGATACTTCTTTTCGATGTATTTTGCAAGACCCGCGTCTTGCAAAACAGTAGAGAGTGACGAGCTTTTCCCACCGAATAAAAGAGAGATCCAACCCCTACAAACTGAATTTTATAAAGAGACAGTATACCCTTTGCTATGTAACTGAGATTGATTTGAATTTCCTATCGTGAGTTCTGTCCTCTCCAGCACAGACTGAGTCGTTTACCTGCCAACTTCGAGATGGGACAGAGGAGCAAAGTGGGGGTGTGAAGGCAAGGGTGTAGGGTTTGCTAGAGGGTCAGGGTTGATTAATTTATCGATTTAATTGTTGTTGTTGTTGTTGTGGTCTTCAATCCAGCGACTGGTTTGATGCAGCTCTCCATACTACTCTGTCCTGTGCAAGCTTCTTCATCTTCGAGTAGCTACTGCAACCTACATATTTCTGAATCTGTTTAGTGTATTGATGCCTTGGTCTCCCTCTACAATTTTTACCCTCCTCGCTTCCCTCCAATACTAAATTGGTGATCCCTTGATGCCTCAGAACATGTTCTACCAACAGACCCCTTCTTCTAATAGTGCCACAAAATCCTCTTGTCCTCATTACTATTCAGTACCTGCTCATTAGTTACGTGAGCTACCCATCGAATTTTCAGCATTCTTCTATAGCACCACATTTCGAAAGCTTCTGTTCTCTTCTCGTCTAAACTATTTATCGTCCACGTTTCACTTTAATACATGGCTACACTCCACACCAATACTTTGAGAAAAGACAAATTGACATTTAAATCTATATTCGATGTTAATAAATTTCTGTTCCTCAGAAACGCTTTCCTTGCCATTGCCAGTCTACATTTTACATCCTCTCTTCTACGACCATCATCAGTTATTTTGCTCCCCAAATAGCAAAACTCCTTTACTACTTTAAGTGTCTCATTTCGTAATCTAATTCCCTCAGCATCACCCGACTTAATTCGACTACATTCCATTATCCTCGTTTTGCTTTTTTTGATGGTCATCTTATATTCTCCTTTCAAGACACTGTCCATCCTGTTCAACTGCACTTCCAGGTCCTGTACTGTCTCTGACAGAATTACAATGTTGTTGCCAAACTGCAAAGTTTTTATTTCTTCTCCATGGATTTTAATTCCTACTCCAAATTTTTCTTTTGTTTCCTTTACTGCTTGCTCAATATACAGATTGAATATCATCGTATTTAATTAACATATCATTTAATAAGATATCAAATGTGTGCGTGTATCAGTGATGAGCGGGGGAGCTTTGGAGGTTTCCAGAGGGGTTGGCGAGCTGGAGGGGGATTGCGGCAGTGTGATTGACGCAGCTTAATGTAAGCGGCAGAATGGTCACCTATTTATGCCGGGAACTAGCAGAGATGGTGTTTGTATACCGCGAAACAGATGGAGACGGTCGAGAGGCAGCGCGGCTGTACCGAAACAGGCACCCTCACAGGCACCAACCGCCTCTCACAACATTTGAAGCCCTTTTTGGGTGTTGGTGTGGCCCGACAGTATGGCGTAAGCCAAAGGGCGTTTATGTGTATCCTGCGTGCCAACCACTACCATCCCTGTCACCTGCAGTCCCATGGAGGCCACTTCGAACATGTGTTGTAACGTGCATGCGATGCAGCTGTGCAGCTCTACACTTTGTTTCGGGCCGATTAGCTTTCATTGGACGAACACCGTCCATTTCCGGACACATGTTCGTAGGACGTTTTCTCCTCCACTTCCATTCATGAATCCGTCACTGCAGGTTGTCAGTTGTATTAACGATCATCCTGCGTAGAGCGTCTGTGCAAGGGAGATGAAGGCATTATAATAGAAGATGGTTATAGAGGAAAATGAGATGGGAGATATGATACTGCGAGAAGAATTTGATACAACACTAAAGGATATAAGTCGAAACAAAGCCCCAGGAATAAACGTGATTCTGTTAGAACTACTGGTAGCCTTTGGAAAGCCAGTCATAACAGAAATCTTCCATCTAGTGTGAAAGCTATATGAGACAGGCGAAATACTTTTAGACTTCAAGAAGCATGTCTATCTATCTATTTATCTATATCCGAATCCCGCTCCAACTACTGCTGCATCTGGATGCTGACGAGTCCTCTCCATTTGGCGCGGTTCTCCCACCACTTTTCTTCCTCCACTTGCTGCCAGGTCACACCTCTCCTTTCTACAGATATTCTCACTCCCATTTTCCGCCGTGCAAGCACGTAATAATTCCAATTATAAACAAATAAATTGCTGAAAGGTTCGAAAATTACCGAACTATCAGTTTAATAAATCTTAGTTCGGAAATACTAATACGGATTCTTCACAGAGGAATGGAAAAACTGGTAGTTCCGACCCCAGGAACATCAGTCTGGGTTTCGGAGAAATGTAGGAACACACGAGGTAAGACTGACCATATGACTTATTTTAGAAGATAGGTTAAGGAAAGAGCAACATAATTTTTGATAATATTGACCGAAGTAATCTCTTTGAGACTCTGAACGTAGCAGGAATAAGATACAGGGAGCGAAAGGCTATTTACAAATAATAGGTTGACTCTTAACACAGAAGATTACAACAACCAGCCACTTTCTACAATGCTATTTATTTACTTAAATAGCGCAGTTACCGGTTTCGAAACGATAGGTTCATCTTCAGGCGGCAAGTTCACATTTTACATTACATTTCGTTTTTTGTTTCCCCACCTGATGAAACTTCCTTCGGGTGGTGATGCCCCACAACTACAAAAAAGATGTGATACAACGTCTTTTTAATTGTAACTGTGCCTCACGACAATTGTAAGATATGTAAACAAATTATTATTATTAAATGTAAGATGTTTCGAATACTTAAAATGAAGAATCCGTGCCATTACGTTGCAGTGCAGGTTGCTTATCATCTTGTAACATCGAAAACTGTATAATGCACTTTTCTTATATATATATATATATATATATATATATATATATATATATATATATATATGAGGCACCACTCATACACTTAGACATTTCATCACATGGAGGTATGCATACAAAGATGGCGATATTACAACCATAACAACCAAGGATTTCCACCCTCAGTATGTAACAGCAGATATTTACAAACCGGTAATGTTACGTTACTTACTATTTACGTTCAAATGGAGTGGGATGGATGTGGATTTATATTACAAAAGTGGACTTTCCTTTACTTTAAATTGGAGAGCAGGTGAATAAAAGTTTGAAGAAAGGCTGCATTGGCTAACTCGATTTGTTCACTGAGGAGAGTTTGTGGTGATTTCCTTTTGTGTACATATATTCCACTCTCCTCAAGAAAATTCATAAGGCTACCTTTCTCAGTATGGTGCAGTACTTGTACATGGTCTTCAATGCTCTTCATTCCATGGCTGTTGGTAGTTGTGTGCCTGACAAATGTGGATTTTGAAATGTTGTTCAAATGTATGGCACCTATATGCTCTTTGAACCTTGTCGCACTGCTTTTTCCAATTTGTCCTATATAGCAAGAGGGGCATCTTTGACAGCTGAGTTTGTATACGCCAGATTTTTTTGTGTGGTGATTGTTATTCTTTAAGTTGTGAACTGCTAAGTGCTGGAGTTTGTTGTCTGTGTGGAAGCTTATTTTAACGTTTGTGTTTTTAAATAGGTTGCTTATTTTATAGGATATGGTCCCTAAGAAGGGTAGTGTAACATATTTCCTACTCTTTTCTACTGTGTCTTGTGCAAGTTGCATGGTTGTCTGGTGCACAGTTGTGTTGGCTGATGGTTTTTGGAATTTTTATGATAGATTGTCTATCATGAGACGGCTGTATCCATTGTTTGAGGCTATGGTTTTAATGATATTCATTTCTTTTTCTTTATCTGGTTCAAGAGGAATTTTGTGTAAGCGGTTCAGTGTGGATCTAAAATACGCCATTTTATGCTGGTTTGGATGACAAGATCTGTTGATACATACATCAGTGTATGTTGGCTTTCTCAAAATGATGTTCATGGTTTTTGTTAGTGATTTTTACATCTAGGAAATTGATGCTGTTGTTGGTCTCATATTCAACGGCGAATTTAATGTTTTCGTGCATGCTACTCAGTTTCTTTGCTAATGTGTCTCTTTCCTCGTTGGTGCTATCAGAAATTATTTACAAATTGTACAGAAACCAGATGCAGTTTCAAGAGTGAAACGGCATGAAAGGAACGCACTTGTTAAGGAGGGATTGAGACAGAGTTGTAGGCTTTCACCGATCTGTACATTAAGCAACGAGGAAAGCAAACCAGAGAAACATTTGGAATAGGAGTTAGAGTACAGGGAGAAGAAATAAGAACTTAGAGGTTTGCTGGTGATATTGTAATTCTGTTAGAGACAGCAAAAGGGTTTAGAAGAGCAGATAAATGGAATGGACAGTGTCTTGAAAGGAGAATATATGATGAATATCAACAAAAACAAAACAAGGATTTTTGGACAACATGGTTGTAGAGAGAAGCAGTGATTAGTACGATTAATCAATAATTCAAGAACAGTCTTAATCGCATTTATTATTATTATTACACCGCCAACCGGTTTCAACCCGACGTAGGTGTCATCTTCTGGGCGTTTACACCAGCAGTCGACCAATATTAATAAATGCGATTAAGACGGTTGTCGAATTATTGAAAACAAGGAAAATGGAATGTTGTTGTTGTTGTGGTCTTCAGTCTTGAGACTGGTTTGATGCAGCTCTCCATGCTACTCTATCCTGTGCAAGCTTTTTCATCTCCCAGTACCTACTGCAACCTACATCCTTCTGAATCTGCTTAGTGTATTCATCTCTTGGTCTCCCTCTACGATTTTTACCCTCCACGCTGCCCTCCAATACTAAATTGGTGATCCCTTGATGCCTCAGAACATGTCCTACCAACCGATCCCTTCTTCTGGTCAAGTTGTGCCACAAACTTCTCTTCTCCCCAATCCTATTCAATACTTCCTCATTAGTTATGTGATCTACCCATCTAATCTTCGGCATTCTTCTGTAGCACCACATTCGAAAGCTTCTATTCTCTTCTTGTCCAAACTATTTATCGTCCATGTTTCACTTCCATACATGGCTACACTCGATACAAATACTTTCAGAAACGACTTCCTGACACTTAAATCTATACTCGATGTTAACAAATTTCTCTTCTTCAGAAACGCTTTCTTTGCCATTGCCAGTCTTCATTTTATATCCTCTCTACTTCGACCATCATCAGTTATTTTACTCCCCAAATAGCAAAACTCCTTTACTACTTTAAGTGTCTCATTTCCTAATCTAATTCCCTCAGCATCACCCGACTTAATTAGACTACATTCCATTATCCTTGTTTTGCTTTTGTTGATGTTCATCTTATATCCTCCTTTCAAGACGCTGTCCATTCCATTCAACTGCTCTTCCCTTTGCTGCCTCTGACAGAATTACAATGTCATCGGCGAACCTCAAAGTTTTTATTTCTTCTCCATGAATTTTAATACCTACTCCGAATTTTTCTTTTGTTTTCTTTACTGCTTGCTCAATATACAGATTGAACAACAACGGGGAGAGGCTAAAACCCTGTCTTACTCCCTTCCCAACCACTGCTTCCCTTTCATGTCCCTCGACTCTTATAACTGCCATCTGGTTTCTGTACAAATTGTAAATAGCCTTTCGCTCCCTGTATTTTACCCCTGCCACTTTTAGAATTTGAAAGAGAGTGTTCCAGTCAACATTGTCAAAAGCTTTCTCTAAGTCTACAAATGCTAGAAACGTAGGTTTGCCTTTCCTTAATCTTTCTTCTAAGATAAGTGGTAGGTAGGGTCAGTATTGCCTCACGTGTTCCAGTGTTTCTACGGAATCCAAACTGATCTTCCTCGAGGTTTGCTTCTACTAGTTTTTCCATTCGTCTGTAAAGAATTCGTGTTAGTATTTTGCAGCTGTGACTTCTTAAACTCATAGTTCGGTAATTTTCACATCTGTCAACACCTGCTTTCTTTGGGATTGGAATTATTATTTTCTTCTTGAAGTCTGAGGGTATTTCGCTTGTTTCATACATCTTGCTCACCAGATGGTAGAGTTTTGTCAGGACTGGCTCTCCCAAGGCCGTCAGTAGTTGCAATGGAATGTTGTCTACTCTGGGGGCCTTGTTTCGACTCAGGTCTCTCAGTGCTCTGTCAAACTCTTCACGCAGTATCATATCTCCCATTTCATCTTCTTCTACATCCTCTTCCATTTCCATAATATTGTCCTCAAGTACATCGCCCTTGTATAGACCCTCTATGTACTCCTTCCACCTTTCTGCTTTCTCTTCTTTGCTTAGAACTGGGTTTCCATCTGAGCTCTTGATATTCATACAAGTCGTTCTCTTATCTCCAAAGGTCTATCTTACCCCTAGTGAGATAGGCCTCTACATCCTTACATTTGTCCTCTAGCCATCCCTGCTTAGCCATTTTGCACTCCCTGTCGATCTCATTTTTGAGACGTTTGTATTCCTTTTTGCCTGCTTCATTTACTGCATTTTTATATTTTCTCCTTTCATCAATTAAATTCAATACTTCTTCTGTTACCCAAGGATTTCTACTAGCCCTCGTCTTTTTACCTACTTGATCCTCTGCTGCCTTCGCTACTTCATCCCTCAAAGCTACCCATTCTTCTTCTACTGTATTTCTTTCCCCCATTCCTGTCAATTGTTCCCTTATGCTCTCCCTGAAACTCTGTACAACCTCTGGTTCTTTTAGTTTATCCAGGTCCCATCTCCTTAAATTCCCACCTTTTTGCAGTTTCTTCAGTTTTAATCTACAGGTCATAACCCATAGATTGTGGTCAGAGTCCACATCTGCCCCTGGAAATGTCTTACTATTTAAAACCTGGTTCCTAAATCTCTGTCTTACCATTATATAATCTATATGATACCTTTTAGTATCTCCAGGGTTCTTCCATGTATACAACCTTCTTTCATGATTCTTAAACGAAGTGTTAGCTATGATTTTGTTGTGCTCTGTGCAAAATTCTACCAGGCGGCTTCCTCTTTCATTTCTTAGCCCCAATCCATATTCACCTACTATTTTTCCTTCTCTCCCTTTTCCTACACTCGAAATTCCAGTCACCCATGACAATTAAATTCTCGTCTCCCTTCACAATCTGAATAATTGCTTTTATTTCATCATACATTTCTTCAATTTCTTCGTCATCTGCAGAGCTAGTTGGCATATAAACTTGTACTACTGTAGTAGGTGTGGGCTTCGTATCTATCTTGGCCACAATAATGCGTTCACTATGCTGTTTGTAGTAGCTTACCCGCATTCCTATTTTCCTACTCATTATTAAACCTACTCCTGCATTACCCCTATTTGATTTTGTGTTTATAACCCTGTAGTCACCTGACCAGAAGTCTTGTTCCTCCTGCCACCGAACTTCACTAATTCCCACTATATCTAACTTCAACCTATCCATTTCCCTTTTTAAATTTTCTAACCTACCTGCCCGATTAAGGGATCTGACATTCCACGCTCCGATCCGTAGAACGCCAGTTTTCTTTCTCCTGATAACGACATCCTCTTGAGTAGTCCCCACCCGGAGATCCGAATGGGGGACTATTTTTCCTCCGGAATATTTTACCCAAGAGAACGCCATCATCATTTAATCATACAGTAAAGCTGCATGCCGTCTGGAAAGATTACGGCTGTAGTTTCCTCTTGCTTTCAGCCGTTCGCAGTACCAGCACAACAAGGCCGTTTTGGTTATTGTTACAAGGCCAGCTCAGTCAATCATCCAGACTGTTGCCCTTGCAACTACTGAAAAGGCTGCTGCCCCTGTTCAGGAACCACACGTTTGTCTGGCCTCTCAACAGATACCCCTTCGTTGTGGTTGCACCTACGGTACGGGGATCTGTATCGCTGAGGGACGCAAGCCTCCCCACCAACGGCTAGGTCCATGGTTCATGGGGGAGGGGGGGGGGGGGAATGGAATATAGTAGAATAAAGTCAAAACTAGCTCTTTTGTAAAAGTATTTTCCTGGAGTGTAGCCATGTACACTTCTGGCCATTAAAATTGCTACACCAAGCAGAAATGCAGATGATAAACGGGTATTCATTGGACAAATATATTATACTAGAACTCACATGTGATTACATTTTCACGAAATTTGGGTGCATAGATCCTGAGAAATCAGTTCCCAGAACAACCACCTCTGGCCGTAACAACGGCGTTGATACGCATGAGCATTGAGTCAAACAGAGCTTGGATGGCGTGTACAGGTAAAGCTGCCCATACAGCTTCAACACGTTACCACAGTTCATCAAGAGTAGTGACTGGCGTATTGTGATGAGCCAGTTGCTCGGCCAACTTTGACCAGACGTTTTCAATTGGTGAGAGATCTGGAGAATGTGCTGGCCAGGGCAGCAGTCGAACATTTTCTGTATCCAGAAAGGCCCGTACAGGACCTGCAACATGCGGCCTTGCATTATCCTGCTGAAATGTAGGGTTTCGCAGGGATCGAATGAAGGGTAGAGCCACGGGTCGTAACACATCCGAAATGTAACGTCCACTGTTCAAAGTGCCGTCAATGCGAACAAGAGGTGACCGAGACGTGTAACCAATGGCACCCCATACCATCACGCCGGGTGATACGCCAGTATGGCGATGACGAATACACGCTTCCAATGTGCGTTCACCGCGATGTCGCCAAACACGGATGCGACCATCATGATGCTGTAAACAGGATCTGGATTTATCCGAAAAAATGACGTTTTGCCATTCGTGCACCCAGGTTCGTCGCTGAGTACACTATCGCAGGCGCTCCTGGCTGTGATACAGCGTCAAGGGTAACCGCAGCCATGGTCTCCGAGCTGATAGTCTATGCTGCTGCAAACGTCGTCGAACTGTTCGTGCAGATGGTTGTTGTCTTGCAGACGTCCTCAACTGTTGACTCAGGGATCGAGACGTGGCTGCACGATCCGCTAGAGCCATGCGGATAAGATGCCTGTCATCTCGACTGCTAGTGATACGAGGCCGTTGGATTCCAGCACGGCGTCCAGTATTAACCTCCTTAACCCACCGATTCCATATTCTGCTAACAGTCATTGACTCTCGACCAACGCGAGCAGCACTGTCGCGATACGAATCGCTATAGGCTGCAATCCGACCTTTATCAAAGTCGGAAACCTGTTGGTACGCATTTCTTCTCCTTACACGAGGCATCACAACAACGTTTCACCAGGCAACGCCGGTCAACTGCTGTTTGTGTATGAGAAATCGATTGGAAACTTTCCTCATGTCAGCACGTTGCAGGTGTCGCCACCGGCGCCAACCTTGTGTGAATGCTCTGAGAAGCTAATCATTTGCTATCACAGCATCTTCTTCCTGTCGGTTAAATTTCGCGTCTGTAGTATGCCATCTTCGTGGTGTAGCAATTTTAATGGCCAGTTGTGTACCGTATGTAAGTGATTTTGTGGCGGTATTCGTAGCGACAAACAATTCACGGTAGAAACGGCTTACGAAGTCACCGCCACACTTTTAATAGCGGGCCGACCGGTCCGCTGGAACAGTGAACAGAAAGATGAAAACCCAGTCACTCAGATTAAATAAAAGTCGGTACTTATCTTTATTGTCGAAGATACAGAAACACAGTAGTGAACTCTGCGTCTACAGAAATCTGTCTAGTTCGAGTCGGAGCGGCTAGGTCAGCGTCGGCTGACGACAAACAACAACTCTGCTGCGATGAACACACAACTGACTAGCAAGAACACAATTCGGTGGCGAGTATACAACTGAGCGGCGAATACAGAACTGTCCTAGCGCTCGCGACTCCAGCGCTTAAGAACCCAGAAGCCAGCGGTGGCGCGCGCAGGCTTGCGGCGATCTCCTGTCTCGCTGGCGCTGCTTATGCCAACCTTTTGGCAGCGGGCTCGGGTGGCATTACTGGCTAGGATATAACACTCCTCCCCCCCAAATCGCCGCACCGTCGTTGAATAATGACGTGGCGAGCGTCGACGGCGGGGGAGGGATCTGGCCGCAGGCGTAGCAGAAGAGACCGGGGCGGAGACTGTTGTCGGTGGCAGTCCCCGGTCCGCACCCCAGTATTGGCTGCGCGGGGCCTCGGGAAACACCGACTGAAAACCGAGGTCAGGGTGCACGCCTGTGACCACGGGCGCAGCTTCTGGTACTGGACGCGACGGGGCGTCGGGACCCACGAAGAGAGGCAGCGTCTCCTGACTCTGCGTCGACGGCTGCTGAGTGGGCGCCGGACAAGGCGCTGCAGTGTCAGACTCCTTGGGGGTGCCCAAGGAAAGCGGCTGCAGGACAGGCTGCACAGCCACCGCTTGGGAAGGCGGCCCGGCTGAGGGGTCGACGTCCATCAGCTCCGAAGGCGGTGGCGACTGAAGAGGGACCGCAGACGCCGGAGCGACCACCTGGGGCGCTCCCGGATGAAGCTGCGCGGGAGGCATCAACGGGACGGGCTGTCGGCGTGGTAGCGGCGACGGCTGCTGCTGCTGCCCTGGGGGCGGCAGCGAAGTCGGAAGGCGCGGCTGGAACCCGCCGCGGACCAAATCTGTGGACAAAGAACGAGCGGCAGAATCCGGGCGGCCAGCGCGGCGCAACTGGTTCTGATGCCTCCTGTGCACCCCAGTAGCACGTTGAACAGAATAAAAACCGCGACCCTGGGCACTTATCACGGTACCACGTTCCCAACGACGGCGACCGTGATAAACTCTGAAAAAAACGGCGTCGTTGCGCTGAAAACGCGTGCGATGCTCAGAAGCGGCGGGTCGATCCGGGGGGTGCAACAACCGTAGTAGGGTGCGATGACGACGGCCGTGGAGAAGCTCCGCAGGCGAAGGGCCGTCGCGTGGCGTGGTCCGGTACGACGACAGGAACGTGATGAGGGCCTGCTGAAGAGAGTGCGTAGCACGAAGGCGGTCCATATGATCCTTGAATGTGCGTACAAAACGTTCCGCTGCACCATTCGATTGAGGGTGGAACGGCGGAGTAAGAACATGGCGAATGCCATTGGCAGAACAAAAACTTTCAAATTCAGCAGAGGTAAATTATGGACCATTGTCAGACACTAAAACTTCTGGAAGACCCTCAGTACAAAAAATTGAAGTCAACGCCTGTATAGTTTGTGCAGACGTTGTAGACTGCATGGGCACAACAAACGGAAAATTACTAAATGCATCTATCACGATGAGCCAACGAGAATTCCAATATGGACCAGCGAAATCAATATGTACTCGCTGCCAGGGACCGGTAGGGCGTGCCCACTCAAAATAGCGTTGAGGCGGAGCAGCTTGGTGTTCGGCACACGTCGAACAATCTGTAGACATCTGCGTAATCTGCTTATCAATGCCGATCCATGTACAATGACGGCGGGCAAGCTGCTTGGTGCGGACCACTCCCCAATGACCTTGATGCAACAAGGCGAGGACCTTGGATTGGAGCACTTGGGGAACCACTAAACGAAGCTGGTCATTCTCGGTGCGGAGCAGCAAAACTCCGTGCGAAACAGACAACAGATGACGTTGCGGATAATAGCGACGAACCACAGGATCCGATATGTCCTTTGCCTTGGACGGCCAACCACGTTGAACAAAACGTAATAGTAAACTCAGATGAGGATCCGTAGCTGTCTCACGTGCCACCTGACGATAATCAATCGGAAAATCCCGGAGGGATTGATGCTCATCGGCGTCAATCTGATGGCAAGAGTCTTCAGAGGAATCGAAGACATCATCCGCAGCAATCGGCAATCTAGAAAGCGCGTCAGCGTTTGCATGCTGAGCTGTAGGGCGATACAGTATCTCATACTGGTATTGTGATAACAAAAGAGCCCAACGTTGTAGTCCCTGAGCTGTCCGCTGAGGAACTGGTTTAGACGGATGAAACAGCGACGTCAGGGACTTGTGATCTGTTACTAAATAGAATGGTCTACCATAGAGGTAGTGATGGAATTTTGTGACACCGAACACAATAGCCAACGCTTCCTTGTCCAATTGGCTATAATTACACTGAGCTTTGTTTAGCAATTTAGATGCGAACGCAATAGGACGCTCGGTGTTACCGACTCGGTGAGACAACACAGCACCGAGGCCGAAAGAAGAGGCATCACAAGCTAACACCAGAGGCTTGTTAGGGTCGTAATGGACCAGACAACGATCATTCAATAAAGCCTCTTTAAGCTGCTGAAAGGCTGATTGGCAATCAGCTGACCACACAAACGGAACATTCTTACGGCGGAGACGATGCAACGGTGCAGCAATCTGTGATGCATTAGGTATAAACCTAATATAATACGTCAATTTGCCAAGAACTGCTTGCAATTCATGCAGATTGCGAGGGGCGGGCAAATCACGAATAGCTGCTAAATGTGACTGGGAGGGATGAATGCCTTGAGCATTAATAACATGTCCCAGATACTCCATCTCCGTAAGGAAAAATGAACATTTATCGATGTTGCAACGTAGGCCTGCCTGAGACAACACTTTAAACAAACACTCCAAATTACGGAAATGTTCAGCAGGCGTCCGACCGGACACAAAAATATCGTCTAAATAGTTGCAACACGATGGCACATGAGCCAGAAGTTGTGACAAAAAACGCTGAAAAACAGCTGGAGCTGACGCACAACCAAAAGGCAAACGCAGAAAACGGAACAACCCCAACGACGTGTTTATGACAAAATACTGTTGTGATTGCTCGTCGAGGGGCAATTGCAAATATGCTTCACGGAGATCAATTTTGGAAAAGAAACGAGCTTCCCCTAACTTATCCATCAGCTCGTCCGGTCTAGGCAAAGGAAATGAATCAATGACAGTCTGAGGATTAACTGTCGACTTAAAATCAGCACACAAATGTAGCTTGCCAGACGGTTTCTTTATAATAACTAAGGGAGAAGCCCACTGGCTCGCTGAAACGGGTTGAATAACACCTTTGTTTTGCCAACGACGAAGTTCATCTTCTACAGGTGCCCGTAGGGCGTGAGGCACTGGACGAGCACGACAAAATCGAGGCTGAGCATTATCTTTTAACGTAATATGAGCGGCAAAGTTCGCAGCACAACCTAGTTCGTCTTTAAATATGTCACTGTATCGTTTACACAAATCGATTATGCTGTCTTGAGGAACAACAACAGAATTAATTTGCAACACATTGACTTGGATAGACAGGCCAAACAAGTCAAAACAGTCTAATCCGAAAATGTTTACACTGTCTGTAGCGCGGAGCACTGTGAATGAAACTGTTTTTGTATTGCCACGGAATGTGGCTGGCACGCTACATACACCTAACACAGGAATTTGTTCTCCACTATAAGTAGCCAAAGAATGTTTTGCCGCTGAAAGTTTAGGGCGGCCGATAGCCGCATACGTAGCACTATTTATGAGAGTCACAGACGCACCAGTGTCCAATTGAAAATTGAAGGTCTTATCCTGGATGCGTAGCTGCACAAATAGTTTATTACACTGTCTCTGGATCGGTGCAGTGGAGGCGGAAGACACAAAATCAGCGCGTTTAGCGCGTGTTCGCTGCTTACGACAACTCGTGGGTTGGGCGGGTGGAACAACAACTCCCGCTTCACTTGCAGTCTGTACATTACTTTTTACAGCGTTTGAATTACGCTTGGGTCGCATAGCAGAGGGCTGGGTGGGTGGCTTAATGCGAACAAGTTTATTACCCACACGGACCGTGGAAGAGTCTTTAAACGCGACCTTCTGGGCGGGCTGGCTTTGAAGAACATGAATATCCATGGGCTGGGCAGCACTAGAATTGTTCTTGCGTTTACGCAAACAAACAGTCTGGATGTGTCCTTTCCTTTGACAAAAGTGACAAACCGCGTTTCTTAACGGGCAACGTTCACGGGGATGAGCAAGAACACACTTAGGGCAAGACTTAACTCTATCATTTTGCACACGCGGCTGACGAATGTGTTTAACATGACGCGGCCGGCTAGTGTTTACAGTCTGACTCTGCCGGTGGGGCCGCGGGCGTGACATAACTTGCTTAGCACAGGCAATTTGAGAAATACATGGCTGATCTAACTCACACTCAGCATAGTCAAAAGTATCTTGGGCTTCAATGATGTTCATCACAGTCTCTAATGACGGGTCAGGCAACTTTAAGATAGCAGCACGAATACGAGAATCTGAAATGTTTTGAGTAATAGCGTCTCGTAACATGACATCACTGTAGGAAGCTCCACACACACAATTAAATCGGCACTGACGGGTGAGGCCCCGTAAATCTGTTAACCACTGTTTATTAGATTGATATGGCAGTTTCTTTAATCTGAAGAACTTGAATCTGGCTGCTGCCACATGAACTCGCGACTCGAAATACTCAGCAAGCTTGTTAACAACAACGTCATAGTCTAAAGCTTCTGGCTGGGATTCCGGGAACAACTTACAAAGTAGTCGATAGATTTCCACGCCTGCAGTGGAAATTAAATAAAGCTGCCACTCAGTACCTGTGATTTTGTAGACTGACATGTGCGCCTGCAACTGCGCGAAATACTCTCGCCATTCTTCTCTTGATGCATCAAAAGCACGGAAATGTGGTGCTGCCTGTGCTTGTTCCTTTTGTGTTGGAGGATTAGCCGCTTGTTTGGCGATTGCTTCCACCAGACTTTGTATTTGCTGACTCTGTAACAAGATCAACTGTTGTAATTCGGCAGACATAGTGAACACAAATTAAACCAGCCCCCAAAATTTTATCGCTATAATTAGTATAACCAGAAACAAGTTGAACCAGCCCTGCACACGAGTTCGGAAGTTCTCGTCGCCAGTTTTGTGGCGGTGTTCGTAGCGACAAACAATTCGCGGTAGAAACGGCTTACGAAGTCACCGCCACACTTTTAATAGCGGGCCGACCGGTCCGCTGGAACAGTGAACAGAAAGATGAAAACCCAAACACTGATTAAATAAAAGTCGGTACTTATCTTTATTGTCGAAGATACAGAAACACAATAGTGAACTCCGTGTCTACAGAGATCTGTCTAGTTCGAGTCGAAGCGGCTAGGTCAGCGTCGGCTGACGACAAACAACAACTCTGCTGCGATGAACACACAACTGACTAGCAAGTACAGAATTCGGTGGCGAGTATACAACTGAGCGGCGAATACAGAACTGTCCTAGCGCTCGCGACTCCAGCGCTTAAGAACCCAGAAGCCAGCGGTGGCGCGCGCAGACTTGCGGCGATTTCCTGTCTCGCTGGCGCTGCTTATGCGGACGGCGTCCGGACTTTGATGCTGCCAACCTTTTGGCAGCGGGCTCGGGTGGCATTACTGGCTAGGATATAACAAGTGAAACATGGACGATATACAGTTTAGGGAAGAAGAGAATACTAGTTTTTGAAAAGTGGTGCTACAGAAAATGCTGAAGATTAGATGGATAAATCATGTAACTATTGAGGAGATATGAAATAGAACGGGGAGAAGGGGGAGAAGGGGACAAGAAATTTGTGCCACAACTTGACTATCTCTTAATAGGACACATTCTGAGATATCAAGGGGTCACCAGTTTAGTATTGGGAGTGTGTGTGTGTGTGCGTGTGTGTGTGGGTGGGGGGGGGGGGGGGGGAATTGTAGATGTAGACGCACAGGCAAATACAGTAAGGAGATTCAGACAGATATAGATTACAGTCATTATTCGGAGGCTTGTAGAGTCGCATGGAGATCTGCATCAGACCAGTCTTCGGACTGAAGACCTCAACAACGACAAGGGAGCAGCACTGCACATGCTTCTCCGCTGTAGTAGTAACATTGTAGATAACGAACCTTACTGAGTCAGGAATTTGAGCGCTATCGGTATTCGTCGAACAGTGGTTAGGTTGGTGGCGGGAAGGACCCGTCGGCTGCGTGGGACGTCCGTTACCCCGTGGGCGCGACCACACACTCGGCGCTGAGCGTCCGGTGAGTGTGCGTCGAAGCTGTGGTAAATCCATGTTAGAGTGTGATGGGGTGTCGCTAGCCTAACGGATGACCGTGTTTAGTTTTCTGGTACACTTTCAATTTCGGTGGTAGGGTTTCTAAATTTTTCAGAGGATTTTAGCGATTTTATTTTGTGAATTTAGTAGTATTTTTCTCGATCTTGCTTTGTTTAACCAGAACATATGGTGCAGGAAGTCCGTTAGTCCAACATATGCTTTTCAATAGTATAAGTTCTCTTTTAACGGGAAAGTTCATGTGGATCGTATTTCACATGAATGGGTTTTATTTCTCAATACTTATTCAGTTATTTTCAGTTTAGTTAATAACTTGTACGGTAATTGCCAGCATACTGGAATGCATGACGCCAGCAATTGCGCCGTTTCCCAAGAAATTGCAGGGAATCGTCGTAATTGCAATATCAGTTTCCTTTGTTAGTCGATGACTAATTTGGAGCCTAAGCTCATTATCAGATCATCCCAAAAAACAGGAAGCAAATAGTAAGTACTTTGTCCATTACAAAACAGTACCACATTACAAAAATAACTGCTGTACACCAATAAGCTATGTAATAATATCCATCACGACAGCCACATAAACTTGTTCATTGGCGTTAAACATATCATTTAAAGCAGTGCGAAGCTGAACTTCATTCATGTGATACACCGCACGTGGAAGGTATTAGGGTGACGAGGCTAGAGAGTGGTTATCAGAACTGTCCTGTATAGCACTAACTTTATTTGACATATTTTTCTCTTTTTCTCTCTTTTTATAAGCATTACAAAATACGTATTTCAAATAGAAATAAAAATATTTAAAAAGAAGATATTTAGGATACAATTTGAACTGGACGTAATAATCCATCTGAACTGCATCATATCAGTGTCATACTCGCCAAATCCACGCAACCAATTTTGAACGCGTCGACGGCGCTAGTAATACGAAAACAAATTTTCAAGACACCAAAAAATAGAACCGTAGACAAAAGTACGACATATCAAGATAAGACTCTCCAACATTAACGAAACCACACACTAGCTATAAAAGATTACAGAAGATCAGACGTAAAATAGAGGTAAAACACACAGTCAAGTACAAACGATTAGATAAAATCAGAAGTAATAGACAGCTAAGTACAACATGACACGATAAGAAAGTTCAGCATGAGTAAAATCTCACAATCAGGTATAAAACAATTTCATAAAAATGAGACAAAATAGTGGTAAATCTACACAGGTATAAAAATATTACATAGAATCAGTCAGAATCTGTCTTCGAACTCATGGTAACAAAGCTCCATACTCAAAACAAAGATCATACATTCCCGCCCCCCACCTTCCCTATGACCCCCCTTCCACTACTCCTTCCCTCTCATCGCCCTCCCCCTAATTTCCATACATTTGGTATTGGGTATATTATGAAGAATTAGATTAGATTTGTCCTTTTCTGTATTACTCTTGAATGGTTTCCTTAATGTAATACGTATCCATTCCTGTGGTCCATTAATTTGATTGGTAATTTTAATGTACCTGTCTGTCTTAGGCTTCACACATGAGAGAACTGTCAGCTTAAGCTGGTTAAGTAAAGTGAGAGTGATGTATTTTGGGTTCATGGTCAATATTCTATAAGAACTTAGTTCTACAGTACTTGACGTCCTCATTTTTATCCCATGAAGCTATTTACAACAGTGAAGCACTTTTTTTTAGAGTTCTGCCAGAAATATGCTGTAACAGTTCCATAACGAAGAAAGGAAATGTTTATTTTGTTTGTAAGAAGACAACCTGTGATTCACCTATAGAGACATCAGCTCTTTGTATGACTTGCGTTTTCTTTCACATTTCAGCGCACTGTACTTTATAATTAGACGCATCATTGTATTTGATATTTATTCTTAAATGTTCACGCACTTTGGGCGTGTTTCAATCTATGGCGTCTTATCTTCATGTAGGAGATGTTGCAGATAAATTTCTTTCTGGGAAAGGCATTCCGTAGTATTCTTATTTAAGGTAATAACTTGTGATGATGACAAACTTGTTTCAATGTCTATTCCTCGTTTGTGTGAATCGTGTGTGCTTGTGCGAAGCTATTCAATGCGTTCGTAACATTTCCGACTTCTTTTGTCAGCGCACTGCACCACAGAGCTCATCATAGTGTTTGTCTAAGTGAACTAAGAAATTATATAACTGCAACGGCAAATAATTGTTATAGCATTGTTGTGAATTACTTCGTATTATATTTTTATGGAAATAAACTATGATAAACTGTGATGACTCTTTCCGAAAGAAACCCTTCCATTATTTTAGTACGTCCAACCTGGTGTATCTGAGACGCAGCATGAAGGCCTAATATTTCGATAATGTTAAAACATCTCAGAATATCTTTGATTTTATTGATGCTTAACGTCATCTTCACTTTGATTTATTTGATGTACCATGTATAGTTATACAGTTTCCTTTTGCTGATTTCGCCTATTCAGTTGATTTCTTTACTGATATTTATTATTTCAGTGCACATGAAAAAAGGAAATCAATCTCACAATTTAGTTGGATGGCAACCCTGCGTAACTTTTGAAATACAGAAGCTCAGTACAGACTGAAGAGTTCCTCAATTTCCACTTGAAAATCAGTTTTCGGATCAAATTCCATATACAACAAGCATTTAAAACTCATTTAAAAGAGGTTATTGATTAATTGATGAGTAAGATTTTGTTAGTGTCTGAATAGAAAACGTTATACTCTTGTCGTGTCATTATTAAAGTTAACAGAGGAGATATAAAATATTAACTTGGATAAACGGTTAAAGAGGTAAGGTATTTAAAAAGGCCACGAAACGTTTTAAAAAATCGGCATAGGTAAATAGTTATACATACCATAACAAATGAACCAGGCAGATAAGGTATTCTTTGTGCTGAAATCTGCTCGTTGCCGATTGGAAAGAAGTGAGTGTGCAAAGAGCTGTCCGTGGCAAGTTTTACAGGACGCTAGTGGTGTTTCTGTCGAGCCTTCTTCTTTGGTGAAAGAACTGTCAACAGCATCCCGACATACTGCAGTTGTGGCTCGTGAACAATTTGAAACTGATGGCAGAGATTTCATCCTTCGCCGCTGGCACATTTGTGTACGGGGCTGCCCGAACGAGACGTCGACGAACAGGCCGTGTCCGCCACTCCCTGTGCGTTTAAATCGAGGATAGCGTTTACGTTCCATCTCTGCCACAGATCCTCGAAAGCTTGGGACACCACATTGCAGTAGCTTTTCTTACCGTCACTCCTGATTTGCTGGGTAGGGTAGGGGCAGAATTGGACTACCAGTTAAATGTGCGCGCGTGACACACAGAACATTAATTTATGTACATTTTGAAAAAAAAAAATTTTCCTGAAGTTTTCATTCTCTTCTCCTAAAAGAAGATCAGATTATTCGAGTTCAAAAATGGTTCAAATGGCTCTAAGCACTATGGGACTTAACATCTGAGGCTATCAGTCCGCTAGACTTAGAACTACTTAAACCTAAGTAACCTAAGGAAATCACATACATCTATGCCCGAGGAAGGACTCGAACCTGCGACCATAGCAGCAGCGCGGTTCCGGACTAAAGCGCCTAGAACCGCTCGGTCACAACGGCCGACATTCGAGTTCTGACCCACTGCACTGTCAAGATTTTTTCAGCGAAATATAAGGCTAGACAGTAATGAGGCCAACGGGAAATCTCTCGAATCTGGGACCGGAACTACACTGCCTCAAAATAAAGTGAAGCAGTAACAAGATAGCGTCGGATGTCAATATAACTTCGAGAAGGTCCGCACTCCCCTTGGCCACGTATATGATTAGAGCTGTAATTCTTTGTGATCCGTAGAACGGCGACCAGAGTTTGTTCGTGTTGTTCGTGTCTAGCGTTGTCAGCAGCCCTGGCTTGAACAGCGTCAGACGTCTCCACTGTGAAGGGCCCGGAATCCCACATACTAGTCGGACACAATGTTATCGGTGGATGACAAGACACTGAAAGGAGGGTCTCCATGTGGTGACCTGGTCGAATCTGCTGTCTCAAGATTCGTGGAGCATTCGCTCGTGACAGTGGAGTGGCTGGATGCCCGGCTGCATGGGAGCGTGAAATCGGGTGTGCTCGCCGTCAAGGATCCGGTGGCAACGTCCAACCACCACAAGCGAAGGTCGTCGTTTTGCGAAGCAAGCTCTCCGTCACATCTGCACCTACCATCCGAGAACAACTAATGCACTGCTTGCAATATTCTGTGTTGTTTTGCACCATAGAATGGAGACTAATAGCGGACGGACCAAGGAATACCGTCCCAAGCTTAGGGTGCAGTGAACACAACACAGAAGGCTGCATTTTGAGGGGCGCCAGGACTGGAAAGCACGGACCGCTGACGGATGTCATCCAGCCGTGTTCAGCGAAGAATCGTGTCTCCACTGCCCTGGGTGATCATCGTTGACGAGTGTGGCTCTGACCTTTGAATGTTCTCTCTGTTTCAGTGTAATGGAGAGCCACGGTGGTGTTTCTCGTTGCGTTCTGTAGTGCGAAGACATCACGTATCACTTTAGGTCGCGACTAGTAGTGACTGAGGCATCTCTGATGCCACAACGGTGCATCACAGACATTTTGCATCCTTGTGTGTTACCTCTCATGTGACAATACCGTCGTGCCATTTTTCAACAGGACGCTCTACCCAGGCGCCTCTCTCTACGAACTGTCTGCGTGATGTTCGGAACTCTCGTGGTCAGCACGACTCCCATAAAACACCTGAGTGGCCAGCTCCACGTCCCGTCTCCACATCCAGTCTCCAGAGTATCGAGCAACGGCCACCCTTCCTCAGGAGATTATAAAATGTCCTTGCGACACCCTTCCCTACCGAATTAGAGCAACGAAGCAAGAGGTTTGGTATTTGGGAGTGTGTATAACGTGTGAGGCTGAGAGTTGGAGAAATAAGGAATTTGGAATGTATGAAAGTAGGATAGAGGCTAGGGAATAGTGATGAGCAGGAAAGAGTAGGAGAGGGTGGAGATGTGAGAGACTGCCTTATGTGGAGGAGGGCAAGAAGTGGGTTAGTTCTGGAAGGAATGGGAATGTCAGGACCTGTTTCATTGTCTGGGAGAGGGAGTGTGTTAGAATTATTTCAGGAGAGGATATGCAGAGAGTGATGGTGTGCAGTTGGTCGAATGTGTCGATGTAGGTGGGGTAAGTTAACGAAGTTGAAAGTTGGAGCGGAAGGAGTGAGGCTGTCAGCGTCGAGTTTGTGCGATTTGTAGGATATACACAGATTGATGGGCTAGGAGGGGAAAGTGAAAGCAAGTAAAGGATTCTGCATCCCTGTAAACCTGCCTAACGTGGTTTAGCCTTGGCTTCCATATAAACACATCAAAAAAAGTTTTTCATCAACTCGGTTCCGAGAGTTCCGGAACCTGTACAGAAAATTGGAATAGAGATCAACATAAACATCATTTCCGCCCTTTTTATTGCTCATAAAAACCACACATCACCGTACAGCGACACCTTCAGAGGTGGTGGTCCAGATTGCTGTACACACCGGTACCTCTAATACCCGGTAGCATGTCCTCTTGCAATAATGCATGCGTTTATTCGTCGTGGCATACTATCCACAAGTTCATCAAGGCACTGTTGGTCCAGATTGTGCCACTCCTCAACGTCGATTCGTCGTAGATCCGTCAGAGTGGTTGGTCAGTCACATCGTCCATAAACAGCCCTTTTCAATCTATCCCAAGCAAGTTCTATAGGGTTCATGGTTGGGGAACATGCTGGCCACTTTAGTCGAGCGATGTCGTTATCCTGAAGGAATTCATTCACAACATGTAGATGATGGGG
Source organism: Schistocerca piceifrons (assembly GCF_021461385.2). Classification (NCBI taxonomy): domain Eukaryota; kingdom Metazoa; phylum Arthropoda; class Insecta; order Orthoptera; family Acrididae; genus Schistocerca; species Schistocerca piceifrons. The sequence continues at coordinate 823,260,618 of NC_060141.1, forward strand.
GCGCCAATTGTCGTCCATGAAGACGAAAACCTCTCCAGTACGCTGCCGATATGGTTGCACTATCGCCCGGAGGATGGCTTTCACGTATAGTAGAGCCCTTACGGTGCCTTCCATGACCACCTGCGGCGTACGACGGCCCCACAAAATGCCACCCCAAAACAGCAGGGAACCTCCACCTTGCTGCACTCGCTGGACAGTGTGTCTAAGGCGTCTCCAACGATTGTCTGGTTGAAGGCAGATGCGACACTCATCGGTGAAGAGAACATGATGCCAGTCCTGAGCGGTCCATTCGGCATGTTGTTGGGCCCATCTGTACCGCACTGCATGGTGTCGTGGTTGCAAAGATGGACCTCGCCATGGACGTCGGGAGAGAAGTTGAGCATCATGCTTCCTGTGGTGCACGAAAAGCATTATTCAACATGGTGGCGTTGCTGTCAGGGTTCCTCCGAGCCATAACCCGTAGGTAGCGCGGTCATCCACTCTTGATCGGCCTGAGCGAGGCATCTCATCGGCAGCTCCTGTCTCTCTGCACCTCCTCCATGTCTGAACAACATCGCTTTGGTTCAGTCCGAGACGCCCGGACACTTCTCTTGTTAAGAGCCGTTCCTGGCGCAAAGTAACAATGCGGACGCGATCGAATCGCGGTATTGGCCGTCTAGGCATGGTTGAACTACAGACAACACGAGCCGTGTACGTCCTTCCTGATGGAATGACAGGAACTGATCGGCTGTCAGACCCACTCGGCGGCGAGTAATGGACTCCCTCCAACACTGTGCGTCATGCCACGCCGTTGGTCAGCGACCACCAAGAGCCGTACTAAAGAATTACCGTCCCACGCGTATGCTGCAGTTAACACCACAACGGAAGCGGCTGTGTTTGGAGGAGTGCCGTGAACGGCATGCGTGGACTGCAGATGGACTCGTCGCACTGTGTTCAGTGACGAATCGGGGTTCGCCATTACCCCGGACCGGGACGCGGTGTAAGGAGCCATCGGATGTCGCTTCAGGTCACAACTTGTAGTGACTGAGGCCAGTCTGAGGCCGCAATAGCGCGTCACGGACCTTCTGCGTGTTCTTGTATTACTTCTCGTGCGGCGATATCGTCGTTGCACTTTTCACCAAGACAATGCTCGTCTACACGTGGCGTGTGGCTCTGTGATCAGCGTGCCTGGTGTTCGGGTGCTCTCGTGGCCAGAAACGTCCCCAGATTTGTCCTGAACACAGCCAGTGTCCAGCATGTCGAGGACGAGTTCCAATTGTGGGCCAGCTCGCCTCAGGAAAGGATACGTCGGCTTTATGGCACCTTTCCCAAGTGAATCGACGCATGCATTCAAACCAGATAGCTTGCAACGTCACACTGATAAGTGTGTTCGTGCCAGAAAATCCCTTTTGACCCTTGTAGAGTGGATTCTATCATGTAACTGAAACAACATCGCATTCAGTCTCAACTTGTGATGTATCATTTCGTTTCCTCCCCCATTTCAGGGTCCTAAAGCTTCTTTCAGAAACATTGCAAACGTGCTAAGGGTGATGGAATAAAAAATTACGAAATAATTGAAAAGACCCTCAATAAAATCAGCTACATGTTTCCTTAGCTTTTCATTGAAGGTCTTCCAATGTCAAATTCCAAGTGACGCCAGGTCAAATGCATGGCATCTCAGTTGCAAGAGCTCGCCAACTGCGAATAGGACCTGCACTCTGTCTGAGTGTTCCGTACAAATTTAGCTATAGATATAGACAATTCACCCATGCCAGAATCGAGAATCTCAAAGAATTTGTCTATTATGGACATAGATACTGGCAAAATATTGGTTCCGGAAATTGCAGGAGTTTCGACCAAATTTTATGTTGTAAGTTTTAATTTTTTGTGCAATTTCACATTTTAAATCGTGAAAAAAAGTGATCTTAACAGACGCACAGATGGACAGCCGGGTAACAAATGACAATTTTTTTCGCGTTTTATAAATACAGATTAACAATTTTCGGATTTTTCCTTTACTTCTATTGTGATATTTTACTTCTTGCCAAATTTCAAGGTACTAAGTCAAGGGAGAGTACGCTATATGCTTTGATGAGTGAACTAGCGAGTATCAGAAAACACCAATGACACTATCCTTTGACTTCACTGACTTAGAAGCTGAAATTTTTTACTCCAGCACGGGGCCGTACACCACCGTGTGTGACATAAATATCAGCTTGATACGTCCACCCGCTACTGAGAAAACGGGTTCTCAACAGTCGGACAGACAGACGGACAACGAAGAAATCCTATAAGGGTTGAGTTTCAACCGATTGAAGCACGAACCATAAAAATGGCCAAGACTTTTAACAGAATCATTAGCCGAATTTTGGCAGTTGAAGGGAGTTCGATTACGCAGAAATCCGATTTCTTCAGTACCTCGTTCCACCTTAAGTCAGGACCCACAACATGTTTAATGAGCGTCCGCTGAGGCGGATTCGTGAGCTCCTGAAACCGGGCAAAATATTTTTGAAATTTTTAACGAGATATTTCGGGAGACACGCAAGATCGTGTCGGAGAGATAGCTTGCCCACTAGAAATTCAAAAGTCTAATAAACAAATTGCTGAACAACTTCGATGTCTTTCTTTAATCTTACCTGCCGGGAAGCCCAAACACTGGAGCACCATTTAGGAATGGGTGGCACGAGCGTCTTGTTCGCCGCCTTCTTTACGGATGACCTACGTCTCTGTGGAATTTCCCCAGTAAACCGAAGTCGGCCGGTCGCTTTCCCTGCAACCGGCCTTACGTGCTCATTGCATTTCTTGCCGCTTTGCAACTTTAGACCCAGATATTTAATCGATGTGAGTGTATCGAGCAATACACCACTAGCAGTACATTAGAACGTTACACGGTTGGTTCCCCTACTAACTTCTTTCACTACTTAATTTCTTTTTCCACAGATAGAGCAAGTTACCATTCATCACAATACGTACGAGTAGAAGTTCTATCCACGTCATCCCGCTTACTCTTGAAAATTTTGAAAATTGGTTTTCAATCCAGAGATTGATATTTACCAAGTAAGTGATGTAACGTGTAACCGTGGAAGATTTAGTTCCATATAAAACAAACTCTCAACTTCGGACACACAACAAAAATCTCACTGTAGTTAAAGGAGACGATTACAAATTGTATAGTCCGCAGCTCGTGGTCGTGCGGTAGCGTTCTCGCTTCCCACACCCGAGTTCCCGGGTTCGATTACCGGCGGGGTCAGGGATTTTCTCTGCCTCGTGATGACTGGGTGTTGTGTGATGTCCTTAGGTTAGTTAGGTTTAAGTAGTTCTAAGTTCTAGGGGACTGATGACCATAGATGTTAAGTCCCATAGTGCTCAGAGCCACCACCACAAATTGTATAGTAAGTGTATCATAGCTGTGTAGATGAAGACAAAACTACTTGGTGATCAAAAAGTCAGTATAAATTTGAAAACTTAATAAACCACGTAATAATGTGGATAGAGAGGTAAAAATTGACACACTTGCTTGAAATGACATGGGGTTTTATCAGAACAACAAAAAAGTATTGCTAGACGCGTGAAAGATCTCTTGCGCGCTTCGTTTGATGATGATCGTGTGCTCAGCCGCCACTTTCGTCATGCTTGGCTTCCCAAGTTCCATAAACCTCAAAATGGTTCAAATGGCTCTGTGCACTATGGGACTTAACATCTGTGGTCATCAGTTCCCTAGAACTTAGAACTACTTAAACCTAACTAACCTAAGGACATCACACAACACCCAGTCATCAAGAGGCAGAGAAAATTCCTGACCCCGCCGGGAATCGAACCCGGGCGCGGGAAGAAAGAACGCTACCGCACGACCACGAGCTGCGGACTCCCAGATCTCAGTCCGTGCGATTATTGGCTTTGGGGGTACCTGAGCTAGGAAGTGTATCGTGATCGACCGACATCTCTAGGGATGCTGAAAGGCAGCATCCGACGCCAATGCCTCACCATAACTCCGGACATGCTTTACAGTGCTGTTCACAACATTATTCCTCGTCTACAGCTATTGTTGAGGAATGATGGTGGACATATTGAGCATTTCCTGTAAAGAACATCATCTTTGCTTTGTCTTACTTTTTTATGCTAATTATTGCTATTCTGATCAGATGAAGCGCCATCTGTCGGAAATTTTTTGAACTTTTGTATTTTTTTGGTGCTAATAAAACCCCATGTCATTCCAAGAATGAGTGTCAATTTGTGCCTCTCTATCTACATTATTCCGTGAATTATTCAGTTTTCAAATTTGTACTGACTTTTTGATCACCAGGTACATTGAAGACTCTGGCGTAGGCCTTGATCCAGCAGCGAATTTTAAATAGCTGATGATGACGATGTTGATGATGACGATGAGGCCTTGTCCAACATTGGACTCGGCATCTACTTATTAGAAGGCCTCGGCAGGTGAGTCTCTAACCTTCCTTCCATCCGTTCGGAAGCGAGGTCGATCATTCCGGAAGCGTACAGCGGAACACTACCTTACATTCTTCTGGAACTTTCGTTCAGTCATTTCGCCTACGCCGGCTGCGGCTGGCTGACCCAGCTGTTGTTTTGTTCACGACCGAGCGCAAATTCGCCCCAGACCCTCCCAGCCAGCTGTGTACACGGGCGAGCAGGTGCGGCGCGGGTTCTTAAGGCGCGGGCGGCGGCCTCAGTTCTGCATCCACAGCACGATGGCCGCCTTCAGAGCTCTGGTCTTCTTCGTCGCCTGCGTCGCGGCTGCGCTCGCCGAAGGTGAGTCCCGCACATTCATCCAGATCACGTTAAAGCGGCCGTCCATCTACATCCGTGTTTCACTGCCACTTCGTCAAGTTAGATGTGTGTACTTCCGAGTAAGGTTCCTAAAAAAGCAGTACGTAGACTCCCGACCACAAGTGTGACCAATATGTCGATACAAGTAACGATTTCCGCGAACCAAAGGAAAGAATGTTAAAGTAATACAAGCAGCAATTAATAACGAGTACTATGAAAACCGAAAGTAACGAAGTTAATTAGATTCATGAATTTAACCTATTGAAAGTGCCATTGTTCAGCAATCTCACATTAGCGCTTGTTACTCTTACTGTTCTTCACTACAACTTCGCGATTCAACAATAACTTTCTGTAGACTCTGCTGCGGCTGAAATGATTTCAGTGCAGGAAATCAAACATAGCCGGCCGAAGTGGCCCTGCGGTTAAAGGCGCTGCAGTCTGGAACCGCAAGACCGCTACGGTCGCAGGTTCGAACCCTGCCTCGGGCATGGCTATTTGTGATGTCCTTAGGTTAGTTAGGTTTAACTAGTTCTAAGTTCTAGGGGACTAATGACCTCAGCAGTTGAGTCCCATAGTGCTCAGAGCCATTTGAACCATTTTTTGAATCAAACATAAATCGACGAACTAGATCTTATATTCCATTAGAAACCTTTCACCGAGAGCGTTCATATTTGTGCGTATTCCTTGTGTCACAGATACAAAGAAAGAAGTCACTATAGTTACCTTTCCTTAGGGCAACAATTCTAACAGTGGTATCCAAAACTTAAGGACGAACGTAATTTTCACATGATGTCTCACTGGCAAGTAACTTACCTCGATGAAACTTGTACCATACATGGAATATACTGCTACGCTAAAGAACAGAATGTAATTGAAAGCAATAAGGAATGAGCCGAAAACAAATTACGTTTTTATTCAAAGACAGTAATTACACTGAAGTCAGCCGTTATTCCTGATGGTCTCCTGGACGTTACAGAAGGTGGCACACAGTTTTTAGTGGTGTGGTCACCACGGAAGACACTGCAGCTCGCTCCCACTCTGGCCACAAGCATGGCGAGGAGGTATCTTGGTTCGGGGTTCCACTCGTCCACCGGCGCGGTGGCCCACTGCTGGGTGCTGGGTGGTGGGTGGTGGGTGGTGCGTGTCGACGTACTGCAGTACACGTCTCCATAGTGTGCCACACGTGCTCAGTGGAATTGAAGTCCAGCGAAAGGGCAGGCCACACAATTCGCCGAATATCCCCTCGTTCCCAGAGTTCCCCCCATGAGCTGTTCGATGCGATCACCCATTGTCATCCATAACAGTGACGTCAGGGCCGAGTGCACCCCTGTAAAGACACACATTCCGAAGCAGTGCCGCGCAGGGTAGCTGGCTCGCGCGGCTACCCTCGTCGGAGGTTCGAGTCCTCCCTCGGGCATGAGTGTGTCTGTGTTGTCCAGTTTAAGTTAGGTTAAGTAGGCTGTAAGCTTAGGGACCGATGACCTCAGCAGTTTGCTGCCACAAGACCTTACCACAAACTTCCCAAATTTGAGAAGCAGTACAACGACACAAACTTTGACCATTGGGCGTACCGTGTTCAGAGATTTGGAGCCATTTTACCTCCCCACACAGTAAAACGTGGACCACCAAATCGGTTGTTTCTGGGTGTTTTATGTCTTTCCACACGCCGCCGTATGAGGGTACGCCTAGCGTCGTCGAATACCATCGTTTTGACGGTCCAGCTGTTACGGTGCAGAGGGGCGCAATGTTGCGTGGGCGTACTGACCTCCAAACCTTTGAGCGCGGTACACTCACAGGTCGGTGTTATTGTGACGCTGTGCTCCTTCCCCAAACGCCTCTTTGCAGGGATGCGTTCGGCCCTGAGTTCAGTTTTATGGATAACAATAGTGAACAGCGCAGGTGGAGGGACTCTCGAAATGAGAGGATATCCGGCCAAAGGATTGGTCTGCCCGCTCTCCCGACTCAAATCCCAGCGATGAGCGTGTGGGGCTGCGAGCTGACGTACTCCAGCAGGTCCACACGCACCGACGACGATCCGTCGGTCGCCAGCCGAGATGCTGGAGGAAGAGGGCGGCCCGTCTCACCAGCCGTGTGGCCAGCACGGGACGACGTCGCACGACGTGGAATGCCGCCCGTGGTGGTCACAAACACTGTTAAGAGCTGTGTCCCGCCTTTGTAATGTCCAGGGGGCCATCACGAATAGCGGATGCCTTTGAATATAGATTCCATTTCTATTGGTCTCGTTCCGCATTTCTTTCCGTCAGCTTGTGTGCTATACTGTAGCAGTTTTTTCTATGTCCGGTCAACTTTCATCGTGCTATGTTAGTTGGCAGGGACAGATCGTACGAAATCAATTTCCGTCCTTGAGCTTCGCACACCACTACACGTGCGAAAATAGCTGCACCCCAGGTTTATCATTACTTAAAAGATTATTTGCGCCTTAAATGGACAATAAACAAACACAAAGACACTGTATACACAAACATCTACGGACGGGTTGCACGGTTGTCTCACCGCTATCATCTAAGGCTTTATTATCGTGTTCTTATTGCAGGGTAGCGGAAGAAAACCACAACTTGTGAGATGAGACAGGCAATAGTTGAAGGAGCAAAACGTTGCTGAAAATAGGCTGACGAGAAGACGGCGATAGCTATAAAGTTAAAGACAAGGCCATTACATACAGTTTCAGAAACGTTAGTGCTACAACATCTGTAACTAATAACCGTATTCTTCTTTTCTTCTGTTGCAGAATCGGCGTGGGACGGCCTAAGAGGTGGGTCGGATGTTCACTTTTAACGAGCAAAAGAAAATTTTCTTCTGGTAAATCGTAAGTACTGTTTGGGTAACATCTCATGAGAAGGGGGAGAAGTATACTAATTTTCTGGGTATGGCTATACTCCATACACTCTGCCACAATGCCATTGTTTTCTACCCTTCACAGTCTACAACTACACATTTTTATCCGTTTGACAGCTTCTCATCCATGTCTTCCGCACATTCTTCTATCGCAGAAAAAAACGGCCCTTAACATGACACCAGTGCCTTAACAATTGATAAACTATCAAATGCCGACTGAGAACGTATGGCGTATCGCAGTTTCTTCATAAAAACCAACCCTGTCCTGTGCGTAAGGCACGTCGCATAATACATTCATCATACTGAGTATCATTTACATAAGTGCATTCCCCCCATCCCCCGCCACCGCCCACCCCCTCCCATAATCATGGACCATGGCATTGGTGGGGAGGCTTAGGTGCCTCAGCGATAGAGATAGCCGTACTGTACGTTCGACCACAACGGAGGGGTATCTGTTGAGAGGCCAGACAAACGTGTGGTTCCCGAAGAGAGGCAGCAGCCTTTTCAGAAGTTGATTGACTGATCTGGCCTTGTAACATTAACCAAAACGGCCTTGCTGTGGTGCTACTGCGAACGGCTCAAAGCAAGAGGAAACTATAGCAACAATTTTTCCCGAGGGCATGCAGCTTTACAGCATGGTTAAATGATGATGGCGTCCTCTTGGGTAAAACATTCCGGATGTAAAATAGTCTCTCATTCGCATCTCCGGGCGGGGACGACTATGGAGGACATCGCTATCAGGAGAAAGAAACCTGGCTTTCTAAGGATCGGAGCGTGGAATGACAGATCCCTTAATTGGGCAGGTAGGTTAGGAAACTTAAAAAGGGAAATGGATAGGTTAAAGTTACATGTAGTGGGAATTAGTGAAGTTGAGTGGCAGGGGGAACAAGACTTTTGGTCAGCTGAATACAGGGTCATAAATACAAAATCAAATAGGGGTAATGCAAGAGAAGGTTTAATATAGAATAAAAAAATAGGAGCGCGGATAAGCTACTATTAACCTCATATTGAACGCATTATTGTAGCCAGGATAGACACGAAGCTCGCGCCTACCACAGAAGTACAAGTTTATATGCGAACTAGCTCCGCAGATGACGAAGCGATTGACGAAATGTATGATGAGATAAAAAAACGTATTTAGATAGTGAAGGAGACGAAAATTTAATAGTCATGGAGGACTGGGATTCGACAATAGGAAAAGGAAGAGAAGGAAAAGTAGTAGGTGAATATGGAATGGGGGTAAGGAAGGAAAGAGGAAGCCGGTTGGTAGAATTTTGCACAGAGAGGTTAGGTTAGTTAGGTTTAAGTAGTTCTAAATTATAGGGGACTGATGACCTCAGATAAGTCCCATAGTACTCAGAGCCAATTGAACCAATATCAAGAGCTCAGTTGGAAAACTACTTCAGAGCAAAGAAAAGAAAGCAGAAAGGTGCATGTAGTATATAGAGCAATGTGCTTGAGGGCAATATTATCGTAATGGAAGAGGACGTAGATGAAGATGAAATGGGAGATATGATACTGTGTGAAGAATTTGACAGAGCACTGAAGGACCTAAGTCGAAACAAGGCCCCGGGAGTAGACAACATTCCATTAGAACTACTGACGGCCTTGGGAGAGCCAATCCTGACAAAACTCTACCATCTGGTGAGCAAGATGTATGAGACAGGTGAAATATTCTCAGACTTCAAGAAGAGTATAATAATTCCAGTCCCAAAGGAAACTGGTGTTGACAGGTGCGAAAATTACCGAACTATCAGTTTAATAAGTCACAGCTGCAAAATACTAACGCGAATTCTTTGCAGACGAATGGAAAAACTGGTAGAAGCCGACCTCGGGGAAGATCAGTTTGGATACCATAGAAACGTTGGAACATGTGAGGCAATACTGACCCTACGAACTATCTTAGAAGATAGATTAAGGAAAGCCAAACCCACGTTTCTAGCATTTGTAGACTTAGAGAAAGCTTTAGACAATGTTACTGGAATACTCTTTTTCAAATTCTGAAAGTGGTAGGGGTAAAATACAGGGAGCGAAATACTATTTACAATTTGTACAGAAATCAAATGGCAGTTATAGGAGTTTATGGGGCATGGAAGGGAAGCAGTGGGTGGGAAGGGAGTGAGACAGGGTTGTAGGCTCTCGTCGATGTTATTCAATCTGTATATTGAGCAAGCTGTAAACGAAACAAAAGAAAAACCTGGAGTCGGAATTAAAATCCGTGGAGCAGAAATAAAAACTTTGAGGTTCGCCGAACACATTGTAATTCTGTCAGAGACAGCGAAGGACCTATAAAAGCAGTTTAACGGAATGGACAGTGTCTTGAAAGGAGGATATAAAATGAACATCAACAAAAGCAAAACGAGGATAATGGATTGTAGTAGAATTAAATCAGGAGGAAATTAGATTGGGAAATGAGATACTTAAAGTAGTAAAAGGATATAAAAGTAGAGAGAATATGAAGTAGAGAGGATATAAAATGTGGACTGGCAATGGCAAGGAAAGCGTTTCTGAAGAAGAGAAATATGTTAACATCGAGTATACATAAGTGTCAGGAAGTCGTTTCTGAAAGTATTTGCATGGAGAGTAGCCTTGTATGGAAGTGAAATATGGACGATAAATAGTTTAGACGAGAAGAGAATAGAAGCTTTCGAAATGTGGTGCTACAGAAGAATGCTGAAGATTAGATGGATAGATCACATAACTAATGAGGAGGTACTGAACGGAACTGAGGAGAAGAGGAATTTGTGGCACAAGTTACTAGAAGAGGGGACCGGTTGGTAGGACATGTTCTGAGGCATCGAGGGATCACCAATTTAGTATTGGAGGGCATCGTGGAGGGTAAAAATCGTAGAGGGAGACCAAGAGATGAATACACTAAGCTGATTCAGAAGGATGTAGGCTGCAGTAGTTATTTCGAGATGAAGAGACATGCACAGGATAGATCAGCATGGAGAGCTGCATCAAACCAGTCTCTGGACTGAAGACCACAACAACAAGTGCATTTGTATCCTTATCTGTAAAATGTAGTACTAAAGAAAGCAGTTCGTGCATGATAACTTAACAGTAAGTACCTTATTCATCCCTGACATCTTCACTGTTAGTTGGCATTATCATTCATCTTACTGCTTTTGCTCGTTGAACACTCGCAACTTCTTCTTCCTGGTATGCACTTCACAAAATGACTGACATCTCCTCTTTTATTGACATTTCCCTGCCCTGTGAGGTTGCCGCTGCTGCGCCATGTCTTCTCATAAAATAAAGCGTACAACTGCTGGGTTGGATGTGTTCCATTTACACTCTCTGCTATGTTAGAAATGAGGCTGGGAAGATGGAATTGAATTTGCGCTGATACAACTCCACGGTCATTCACCTACCTTATTCTCCACAAGTCACTTTACGGTGTCTGGTGGAGGAATAGTATAGTAGTATTTCAGCGAAACCTTATGTAGGGGGCGTCACGGAAATTAATAATTACCAAACATGGTGTATTTTATTGCCATCTTGCACTCCTTATTTGTGCACTGGTTGAAAAAACACTGTTGATCCTTATTGCTTTCAGCCGGCCGCGGTGGTCTCGCGGTTCTAGGCGCTCAGTCCGTAACCGTGCGACTGCTAAGGTCGCAGGTTCAAATCCTGCCTCGGGCATGGATGTGTGTGATGTCCTTAGGTTAGTTAGGTTTAAGTAGTTCTAAGTTCTAGGGGACTGATGACCACAGCAGTTGAGTCCCATAGTGCTCAGAGCCATTTCAACCTTATTGCTTTCCGAAGCAAGCGATATGTCGTTTCTACCCAGCCAAGAATTATTCTGTCTATAGAGAAAATAGAAAGGCAGAGTTTCCTGCGGTACTGCATCTTTTATCCGGCGTAGTTTCAATGCAGGAGTTATTGAAGGCTGCAGGATATGGAGTCTTGAAATTGGAAATTATGCCCTCACTGGATGGGAAGTGGTACGAATCTTTTTCAGAAGCAATTTTGGAATGTTAATGTGATCCCCCAACCAATATAAATAATGAAAGTGTTATCCATCATGGGATACGTAAGTACAGTTGTAAGATTATACATTTGGTCTGCAATTATTTTTCCATATACTGACAGTCCCAAAACATGCTGACAACAGGTATTATTTATCTTCTGTCTCTCTTTGTCTGTCTACCTATCTGTGTATCTTTATATCTTTCTTTTTTCTTCCTCTCACTGTTCCTCACCGTGGAAGGCTTTCTAACGCGCCCGTGTACCGGGAGAACGTACTATTGTACATCTGTTACAGTGTCTTTCTTGAGCAGAAAACTCTTAATGTTACTTCAGTGTACATTTAGCTGCTGGAAGTGCAAGTATGTTGGTCTCCATATGCAAATAAAACTGACACAGCTGCTGACCGATTACAGTCCTGTTTCGTAGTTCGTTACGCGACCGCCACAGTTGATGTCCTTGTACTGTTCCGACGCATTGGCGGCTCTCGAGCTATAAGTATTTCATCCAGGACACTGTCGAAAGAACTTTTCACTACTGAAATTCGGATGGTCAAATGATGACACGGATTCAAAAAGGGGGAGGCTGGAGTTTGCTTCTGAGAACGTACTAATTGCTCAGTGTTCGGCAGTATGACTTGGAGAAAGGAGACATGACTTCCACGGTGATCCATGTGTTAAGCAACCACTTTGGTACTGTTCTAACTTTCACGCTTTCCTCGTTTCATTTCGGTACTTTCTCAACGCGATGGAAACGCAGCACCGACTCCAAACAGTCTCATTATACTTCTTCCTTACAATACCTTTATTAAGGAACGATACATGGCGCGCAAAATTAAACAGGTCCTCAAAATACAGTATTTCATGCACCTTACTATAGACAATCCAACTAACATCAGCGCCACGCTGGCTGAATGATGATTCCCACCTTAGGACACATTTGCAGGATCAGTTTTACAGTCTTATTTTGCATATGTTCTGCATAAATATATTTTTTCTTGCTTTAGTGTTACTTCATTCTATTTGGAGGATTGTTTGGTTGGCTAACGTTGCCGCTTTTCGTGTTAATGCATTTTACAATATATCACTTTAAAAAATTAAGCATGCGGTTTACAGTGTTTGAAACAGGCGGGTTGACAAATAAGATTATGTGTAGCAGATTAGTTTTATTATGAAGTACAAAACAGGACGGTAGTCTTTACAAGAAAAATGATCCATTTAATTGACTGCACTAGCTTGAAGGAAAGGAATGGTAAGTTAGGAGTGTTTTTGGAAGAGATTATTTTGAAAAGGATGTGGAACTAAAAACGGAAAGAAGGACTGCAAAGAAGTCTTTTGGAAACGGTACGTGAAATATGGGAAGCGCAGCCCTAACTTGCAGAGGAGGGGGGGATGTTCTGCTAAATCTGAAGGGGACGGTGGATCTGTGCGCAGATCCCGTGGTCGGTTAGGGGGAAGTGGTCAATATTCTGCTGGGACGGGATGTAGAGTATGTGTGGGTGTGAGGCTGGGGGGATGCACTGGCCAGAGCGCAGAAGTATGTCAGAAGTTGGTGACTTGTCCATGCTGGATCCTAGTAGGATAGGTTCTGGCACACAGTTGGTTTGGCATTCATTTCTCGAATATTGTGGGACGTCGACCAAGGGAGGCGTGTATCACGTTCTGTGGTTCGTTTCCTGGGTGGTGAACAGAGGACAGTGATTGTGGACTCTCGATTAGGAAGCACCTCCCCCCGTCCCCCCCTACCCACTGACTGACGCCCCCTACACGTGTCCCGCAGTGCGCTGGTCGGTGCTCGGTCTCGCGGACATCTTCCACCTGACGGCGTTCTTCGACATGCCCAAGACGGTGAGCGACGCGACGTCCGACGGCTGGGTGGAGGCCGTGGACTCCGGCGTCACCTCCAACGTGACCACCTACTGCATGGAGAACGACCCGCGCGTCTGCATGCTCTACGACGCCAACGGCGTCGCCGCCGGAATCGACGTCAGCGTGAGTACTGCCGCAGCTCCTGTGGTCGAGTTTCCTCCCTTCTCCTGTTTAGTTATCTGAGCGCACCGACTACCTGTACAACGTGTACTGAAGGCGCTCTCCTCGAAGAAACTGCTCATTTTAACGTGCTGTCTGAGGTACATTGTCCGCTTTGCCATCCGGGTGCTGTCTCGTTTACCGCCTGCACACTTTTCAGGTGGTGGTCGACGACGTGTCTAACCTGGGCGTGGACTACGACTGGTCCTCGCAGGAGCTGTACGTCGAGATGGAGCGCTTCGGCATCCCCATCTACAGGACCCGCGTCTACTGGGTCCCCGAAGGTGCGTGCCTTCTGCCGCCAGTTTTTCTATCAGATGTCTTACCAGCCGAGGTAACAACTGTAAAGAGTTCTGCAAGAACGCCAGTTCACATTGTCTCTCCTACGTTTCGAGAAGAATCAATTTATTCCCCACCTTCTGGGTTCTGTAACGCCTGTCAATTGACGCAGTAGGAATCCCACGAAATTTGGGACGAATATAGTCTCGTGGCGAAACAATAAAAAAAAATCATGAGGTTTGAAGAAGGTGTAGCCTAGTGGACGCTTGATGAAAGCAACGGGTAATTGACGATGAATAAGGAGGCTCTAATGAAGTCGCTATCGACAGCGACAACAATGCCATCAAGGGCAATAGCGTTGTGATGGCGGCGGACACGCAATATTGTGATCGTAGATCTTCCCCTCGAAGTAATATGGGACTCATGAAATTTTACTTTCGTAACTTCTCTTTGATGGCTCGAAGAAGATTCAGTGGGGAAGGGAGCAAAATCGGTTGCTGAGGGTTTCCAACCGATAACAGTCGTTCATATTGGGGATGATAGAGGAGCAAAAGGTTCAGCCAGTAAATTTCCGCAAATAAAAGACACAATTCTTTCGTCATTAAATGACCGTATTGCTGTCTGTCGATTAAAAAAATCAAATAAAAAATAAAATAAATAAAAAAGCCTTCGGCCACAAATAAATGAACTTCAATGAAGAACAGAGTCCAAGTACATCTCACATATTTAGTGTGATACTTCATGCCACTCTAGAAGCTGTGTCTTTCATTTCTGCCTGTCTGCAACGTAGAGTCTTATTTATGGTAAGTAACAACCTGGTTTTTTACCCTACATTGCTGTGTGGTGATATCGCTACGCATATGTGTCAAGGAAGATTACTGCAATTACCAGACAGTCAGTGACCTTCACTCGAGCCTTTGAGCGGCTTTCTACAGAAGGAATCGAGCTAATATATTGAATGCTATTGTTCATAACCAAATAAATGGAACACATTTGTGTTTCCTTGCACAAAATGCAGAGTGTTGCGAAAGTGTTTAATCAATTGTTCCTAGGACCGTGCGTCAGACTCAGTTAGAATTTGGTTTTCTCATAGACGGTTTTAGAGTATCTACACCTACACCAAAAGCCGCCTTCCGGCGCGTGGCGGGAGATACTTTCGGCACCACCAGCTTCAGTCCCTTCCCCGTGGGAAGAAGGACTGTCGCTGCAGCTCCGTATGACGTCTAATTTCTTTGGTATTTTCGTCCTGATCTTTAAGCGAGACCTTTGTGGGAGGAAGTGATGTGTTTCCCTACTCTTCTTGAAGTGTAAGCTCTCCGTGCTGCACAACGCCTCTCTTGTTACGTCTGCCACTGGAATTTGTTCAGCACCTGCATACCGCTTCTCCAAAGAGTGAATGATCCTGCGAAGAAACGCGCCGCTTCACGCTAGCTCCCGCCTATGTCACTGACTAATACTATTTGGTAAGGTTTAATAGAAATGGTGGACAGGATCCAACGAAGAGCGGCGCGCTTCGTCACGGGAGAACTTTGCACTGATGCTCAACAAACTCCAGCGGCAGAGCAACAAGAGAGGCGTTTTTACCATTGTAATGTACCCCTTGTATCGCCTCTGTGCTTCATCAAGTGGCACATAGTAAGTGGTCGGATGTGTGGCAGCAGCGCCTCTGTTTTGCAGATGTGGTGACCGAGGGCCGCAGCACCTGGAAGAACGGACTGGGCAGCGGTCTGTGGTTCGAAGGCAAGAACGGCCGCGTCGAGATCCCCATCGAGCAGTCGCAGATCGAGAGTGAGACGCTGTACACAGAGCAGGCGTGCATCCCCACCATGGGTGAGTTCCCCCACCTGTACATGGAGCAGGCTTGCATCCCCACCATGGGTGAGTTCCCCCACCTGTACATGGAGCAGGCGTGCATCCCCACCATGAGTGAGTTCCCCCACCTGTGAACGGAGCAGGTGTGCATCCCCACCAAGGGTGAGTTCCCCCACCTGTACATGGAGCAGGCTTGCATCCCCACCATGGGTGAGTTCCCCCACCTGTACATGGAGCAGGCGTGCATCCCCACCATGAGTGAGTTCCCCCACCTGTGAACGGAGCAGGTGTGCATCCCCACCATGGGTGAGTTCCCCCACCTGTACATGGAGCAGGCTTGCATCCCCACCATGGGTGAGTTCCCCCACCTGTACATGGAGCAGGCGTGCATCCCCACCATGAGTGAGTTCCCCCACCTGTACATGGAGCAGGCTTGCATCCCCACCATGGGTGAGTTCCCCCACCTGTACATGGAGCAGGCGTGCATCCCCACCATGAGTGAGTTCCCCCACCTGTGAACGGAGCAGGTGTGCATCCCCACCATGAGTGAGTTCCCCCACCTGTGAACAGAGCAGGCATGCGTCCCCACCAAGGGTGAGTTCCCCCACCTGTACATGGAACAGATGTGCATCCCCACCATGAGTGAGTTCCCCCACCTGTGAACGGAGCAGGTGTGCATCCCCACCACGAGTGAGTTCCCCCACCTGTGAACAGAGCAGGCGTGCATCCCCACCAAGGGTGAGTTCCCCCACCTGTACATGGAACAGATGTGCATCCCCACCATGGGTGAGTTCCCTCACCTGGACGCTGCCGGTGCTTCCCATATGTGTTTGTCTCCCGATCAATTACTCTAACAGGTTATCGTTGTAAAATGGTGAACAGAATTATTTAGAAAAAATTAAAAACTCGGCAGAAGCCGACTTCTAGGACGATCAGTTTGGGTCCCGGATAAAATGTAGGAAAACGCTTTGCACTACTGACAATGTTTCATCTTACACGATACGTGCAAGAAAGGCAGAGCTAGTCTTATAGCATTTGCGGTTTTAGACGAAAGTATGAAGAAGTAGTGCAGGCCACGACGCGCCAAACCCATACGTTATTCGTGCTGTATTTGAGAATGAGAGCACCTAGTGTCTTGGAACGCACTTTACATGTAATTTAAAATCTTTACGAAACTTTCCAACAAAATGATGAAAGGAAAAAAGTTTATAGCTTACCAAATTTTTGCCGTTCATGCAAAGAATCTGCCACATCACGCTTGACGTGTTAATATAGTACTTTTTTACTAGTAATTCTATTCGCGACGCATTTATAAGGCGGTATTTAGAGAAAAAAAGCACTGAATTTACTTGTAAAATTGTATCATTGCACGATACCTAGTTCAGGAATTGGCACGTCACAAACATTGTAACTGAAAGACTAAATACGTGAGAAATGTGTGTACAAGCGTGTGTGACATATGTTAAATGTATGTGGCAGGGGGTACTTGGGTGAAGCAGCTGGTAACTAACTCCTCCTAAACCCGTGGATTGATTTCAATCCGTCTTGGTACAGATGTCGAGTATCTGGAAAGAGGTAGTGTGGTGGTAAGAGCCCTCAACCTCCCACTGGTATGGGGTGATGCACGGCGATGGAGTGAAAGAGAGGGGAAGGATGAGATGGGCTTTGATAGGAGGGATGGGGTAATGAACAGAGAGGAGAGACGACGGCATGGACACAAAGAGGGGTTTAGGAAGAGATGGACCGACATAAGTCGGAATAAACATTTACCTGGGCAGCAGTGGATATTCAACTAGTATGTAATAAAACATATACCCACTAATGATCTACAAATGTGATTTATATGTATTTGACGATGCTGGTGCTGATTCCGCATTTAACAGTTGACTATGCCACTATGGCTGCAGTGCTTTAGGACTTTGTTTTTATGAAACAGATCTGATGATGGTCATTAAAGACCGAAACCGGTAATCTGTTAACAAAAAAGATTGTGACCATAGACGTAAATTAAAGAAACTTATTAGATGTGCGAAAGCTGTGCAGGAAGAGAAATAAAGAATAATTCACGTTTCGCATCAAATGGATGAAACGCAATCCTATAATAAGCACAGAGAGAATTGCATCTGACGAACAGTAATTAATCCATGTCCAATATGTAACACTAACCAGATCATGTTATTAATTATATACACAGAATGAGGCGTGTTTGTGACAACACAGTTCATGACGTTTTGCTCAAACACAGAGTTACGATCATAACGTCTTGAGTAGGACTCCCTAGTTTTGGTTCGGTGGAAATCGGTCGATTTCGGCACACAAATATTTTGTGTCCGGCCACTGCCAACACTGGCGATCTAACGATAGAGTACCCCTGTGTACCGTGGGCACTGAGAAGTGATAATCGTCCTTTGCCCCTCAAACCACATGTGTAACAGGGGCAGTGTGAGGGAAGCGCGGCTCGATCCCCCCAGCCGACGCACAGCCACACCACCTTGACAGGCGATGCGCGGGGAGCCCCTGGGTGGAACCTGCTGCTTCCTGCGCTACCCGCACCTCCCTGAGACTTGGTCCTGGACGCTGTGAACAAACTGTACTCCGCGAGCTGCTGACTGGGGCGCTGGCTGTTGCAGGCATCCACTACTACCACAACATGACGGAGAGCGCCGACTGCTCGCAGTTCCACCCCTACTTCCTGCTGGTGGGCAAGGACTCTGGGAAGGTGCACGGAGTGGGCTTCCAGACGTTCGGCAAGGCCAGCAAGACGAACAGGGAATGGTTCGAGGACATCCCCTCTGCCGCCATCAAGGTAAGCTGAGCCATCGTTAGTCACACTGAAGAGAGAGAGGAGTCGTGCTGGATATCCCTCCTATTTTTGTTGCATAGCTGTTACTGTAGTCACGATGCCAGCAATTGATCCATATTTTGAATAGGTGATGATTGCCATTGTAAGATTCCTGTTACAAGTTCCTCATATTGGTTTCTGGTTTGGAAATCGGGTGTAGATTTGGCATCTGACTTAAATAAGCACTCACTTTGAGAACTACTGTTTTTTAAATACTAAATCGCATTATGCAATACGGTGATGAACATTATTGGCACACATTTTTCGGAGATTCACATAACAGTAACAGCAGTACGGAACGTCACATGAGTTATGAGTCTTCAGTTTTATCCTCTTCGGACTGTGCTACAAAGGAGCCATACCTATTCGTACAACAGATAACCTAATCAACAGGGACTCAGGACTCCAAATAGAAATAAGTACAGCGTGGAGTCTCAATGTTCATCGACAGCTCCGTCGTGTCCTAATTACCAACGTTGGTTTAGCTCTCGGCCCCAACGACGCCTGGGAACAGCACTGGTGAGCCACACACAGTTAAGAAGTTCCACTGTTCATTTACTCCTCAGTCCGGATAGTAAATGCATTAGTTCAGTAACTTTGAACCTCTGGATAATGAAATCAAAAAAGGTTCAAGGTTCTCCGATAACATCGTCTTAACGACATGTAGTAAAAAATTCTACCATTTGCCACGGATAGAAATTATGGAAGTGACAGTCCCCCAATTAGTACTTATAGTTCCCAAAAATCATAGTTTTTCGGATGTAGCTAAATAACGGACATAGATTATCAAAAACGGGAAAATGGTGTTTCTAGATGAATGTCTAAGAAATGTGTGGTTAAAATTTCACCCATTTTCTAAGGTTAGTTATTTAGATACGTAATTTGGCCCTTAGTGCAAAAAACTGATCTTTCCGTTTTTCTGTATAAGTATGGTAGATTTGAACCTGTTGATCTCGTTAACTGGTAACGATACCGAAAAAAGCTTTGAAGTTTTCCGAGAATATCATCTTAACAACATATGGTAAAAATTTCGACGATCTGCCAAGAATAGAATTATAGAAGTGGCTGTCTCCTTAACTGGTATTTTTTTGTACCCAAAAATCGCGTTTTTGGCGGTTTTCTCAGGAACCACCCATCAACAAATTGTGCTTTTATAATCCACCAATGGTTCACCCTAGACCAACCCTAATGGAACGGTACCAAACGATTTACTCAATTTGCCTGTGCTGGAGGAAGTGTGAAACGCTTTAGTTTTCACCCTGTACTGTACAATAGCTACGGTATAAGCGTTCTTCCGATGGGCCTATCCAGAACTCTTGTTTGACCCCTTATCTCAATAGAACCAGAGATATGACAGCCTGAAAAATCCCATTTTTGCGCGTGGCTTTTTGAAACGTGGACCTCATTCAACTACTTGTTTGCAGACTAGGTATGTGTAGCTCACAAGCTACGCAAAACTTACGATGCACAGGCTTCAGCTGTCGAACCACTTCCCCTCCCTCCCTCTTCCCCCCACTACCGCTCACTGATCGTTGGCAACGAAGTACCCACCGCTAGAAATGTTTCCCGCGCAAGTACGAAGTCTACGCACCTACGGGACATCGTAATTTGGGCAGAATTATCCATGCTGCAGAGCCTTTTCATTGTCAGAACTCTTTCATATTTTCCTTCTACACTGTTAGCTGCCAGCACTTCTCGAAAGACACCACAGCGTGACGGTATTTGCCCTTTGTCGGTAACGGTCGGCCCTTTCATGCTCAGACATCGGTGTCTTCTGGCAAATTTTACGCACGCCGTATTCTTCGTTATCCTTACGCTAATTCCGTCTTTGCGTTTCAGACGAACTTACTCTGATGGAATCGCAAACTATGAGCACTGTGTGTCCTCAGCGAGCAGTTACCGTAATCACACCATTTGCGTTTATGTTACTTCACGATAGCGTAGACAGGGTCAGAGCTACAGTAGGAGCTAAGGTACGTGTCATCTGTCAGAGTCAAATCTAGACGTATCCCATATCACTCCAGCTGCACACGCCCCACACCATTACAGAGCCTCCACCAGCTTGATTAATCCCCTGATAACACGCAGGCTCCATGTGTTCATGAGGTTGTCTCCATACCCGCAGACTCGATACTATTTGAAACGAGACTCGTACGATCAGGCAACATGTTTCCAGTCGCCTACAGTCCAATGTCGGTGTTTTCGCGCCCAGGCGCGGCGTAAAGCTTTGTGTCGTGCGGTCATAAAGGATACACGAGTGGACCTTCGGCTCCGAAAGCTCAAATCGATGATGTTTCTTTGAATGGTTCGCACGCTGACACTTGTTGATGGCCCAACACTGAATTCTGCAGCAGTTTGCGGAAGGGTTGCATTTCAGCCACTTTGAACGATTCTCTTCAGTCGTCGTTGGTCCCGTTCTTGCAGAATATTTTTCGGAGATTTGATGTTTTACCGGATTCCTGATACGCTGCACTCGTGAAATGGTCGTACGGGAAAATCCCCACTTCTCGCTACCTCGGAGATGCTGTGTCCCGCCGCTCGTGCGCTGACTATAACAGCATGTTCAAACTCACTTAATTCTTTATAACCTGCCATTGCAGCTACAGTAATCGATCTACCAACTGCGCATGACACTTCTTGTCTTATACAGGCATTGCCGACCGCAGCGCTGTATTTTGCCGGTGTACATACCTGATCTCTGTAGTTGAATACGCAGTTTCTTTGGCGCTTCAGTGCGCTACACGAACTATTCATATCGGGTTGGTTTTATCCTTACAGTCGCAACCAATGTGGTAGAATTCCATCAGCTAAACAATAGCGTTTTTCGGATATAGTGGCCACTTTTCTCAGTAGTAGAGTAGAGTTTGCATTTACAATAAAGGACTAAAATTTAGCATATTCCTCTGCTTCTCCTTCTTCTTCTTCTTCTCCTGCGTTTCCACATTCAGTTAGCCGTTTGCGACGTCGACAGGCCTCTTTCGTTCCAATCATCCGATCTGTCTCCCAATGCTTCCTGTATGCATTAATATTTTTCCCTACTTAGCACTGGCCTCCTTCCTCTCCTTCTTCCGAGCGGCTCCCAATTTAAAATCTTCCTTAGCCACCTGTGGTTTTAATGGGTTTAAGAATAGTAAACACGTAGCCGCATCCAGCATGCTGTGAATAGATAGATCGAGTGAATTCTGTCTATTACTAATGAGATACCGATCAACTGATGTCTCGCAGTAGTACATTTTTCCCCAATTGTTCTGTTTTTATCCTTCCACAATTTTGTACGACTGCCCGTAGTCTTTAGGGAACTCATTGTATTACTTTCTCTGAACTCTGCGTACCGTTGACGCTCTTTCAACTCATTGCTACACACACTTGTGGCGGGCATTTCATACGGAAGCTCTGAGAGGTATTTCTTATAAACAGAAACCTGTGTCAATATGAAGACACGGACGAAACTGCTTTTGTCTTTCCATTTCTTGTTTGCCTATTTAGCTCATGGATCTCTTCCATGACTAAAAATACCATAAAACACATTTTCATCAAATTAAAGTGGATTGAGAACTTGAGTGACTCATGCAGCACCATATAAAGGTCGACTGTGACCAATTCCCATACGACTGCAGACTACTCGTATCATTCTCATTATAATTACTGATACTGTTATTAATTTATAATGAAAGACATGAACCCGTTTATAAGGATGTGCCATTTTTGTGACCCATTCCCGTACGTAGCATGACATCATTCATTTTAATCAGCTAATGCTAATATCCCGTGCTTGTCGAGGCGGCTTCTGTTCTCTAGTGGTCAGTGGCGCCGGATGCAGAAACTGTGAGATTACCACTGACCACATAACATTATTTTTGTAATGGAAGAAGGTCTTCACTTAGTGCACTGAGTTTAGTGAGATCTCCTTAATAAAAGGAAGAAGTACTTGGTTAGAGTTTAACGCCCTCTGGGCAGCGCGGTCATTAGAGATGGAGCACATGCTCGGATCACGACAGGATGAGAAAGAAAGTCGGCCGTTCCCCATCAAAGAAACTATCCCAGCACTTGCCTGGTGAGATTTAGCAAAATAACAGATAAATCTGGATGGCCTTGAAAGTCTCTGAACCATCGTCTCCCCCGAATGCAATTCCAGTGTGCTAAGCATTAAAAAAGTACTGAAACTGACACAAAGTGACCCACAACTCGAAGGGCGTCATCCACGCATTGAGCCACAGGCCTTCAGGACTTTTGTTTCTAGCACTTGTCTAAATGAGGAAACACTGTAATAAACAAACAATAACCTTACTGTTGTGTTACTTTTTCTACGTTACGCACAATCGTTCAGCCTGACGTTAACATGACTACATGACTACGTTCTCTGTTGCAGCCGACGGTACCACACTCCCCAGACTGTTTGGTCGAGTGGGTGGAGCAATATGGTGTCATCTCCCTGCACGTCTACTTCAGGGACAACGAGCTGACCATACTCTGTTAGAATAGTACGCTTTTTGGAAAAGAAACTAATAAATAACAACTTTGCACATGCAGTGTGTCTTTCAATTCAACCATAGTCTTCCACTGGTCTATCTGTGCAACGCACAGCGAAGTGTTCCTGTGCGTGTTTCTCTCTCTCTCTCTCTCTCTCTCTCTCTCTCTCTCTCTCTAGTTAGAAATAAAATTTCGTGCGTGCAGCACGAATGGAGAGGAAGACACTTAATCTGTCTAATCAAGAATAATTTGGAAACATCAATCCTAAAAAACGCCGAGATTCGTTGACTGGAAATCGATTATTAAATTTCATGTGTTTCAAATATGTTACGGAGTTTCTAAATTATTTGCTTCAGTACACATAAATAAGTGAACACAGGTGAAGCAGGAGCAAAATATTTTTACGTCGCTATTTTATCAAGGCTAATTTATACAAATGAGTGGAAGTCACAAAAGTAGTACATTGCTTAACAGTTGCTAAGCGACAGAGACGTTGCTGGACAGAAATAATCGCAGGCTACGATGGACGACATGAAACACAGTACATATGTAATGGAGGCGGAGTGGTTTATTTATAACGAAAAACAGTACAGATTTCACCACGGGGGTAACAGGTAACAGATATAAACAACGTTCAGGTCAGACCCCCACGATATCGGACTGTCGGTGACGAATATGCCCTCATCAGTCATTATTATTATTATTATTATTATTATTATTATTATTATTATTATTATTATTATTATTATTTGAAGGAGACGGAGACCTTAGTGGATATTGTCCCACTCCTCTCTAAAGGTGCTTTTCAGTTCTTTGACAGTCCCGTGAGGAGGTGTTTGTTGAGAAACACGTCCGCCAAGCTCACCCCAGGCACGCACTGCAGGGTTTTAGGTCCGGGGAGTACGCAGGCCATTCCATATGTAAACATCTTCACGTTCAAGTGTGACCGATACCTCAGCGATCCTGTGTGGGCGGGCACTGTCGCCCATAAACAGAGACTCGGAACGTACCGCACCCACAAACAGACGGCCGTGCTCCAGAACAGTCTCTCTGGAATGCCGCCGAGTAGTGACGATACCTCGTAGCGATGTTCGACCGTTGTGCATAATGCCTGCCCATACCATAGCGCCAAGGCCATACCGATGACGTTCACGAACTTTCAGTGTTGTGTAACCCGTTCCTCTCTCTCTCCACACTAACTGGTGGTCAGAATCCCTCTGAAGAGGGACTCGTCAGAGGAAATGGCTCTGGGCCACTGTTGTAGACCCCAACCAGCAGTCCGCAGCTCGTGGTCGTGCGGTAGCGTTCTCGCTTCCCGCGCTCGGGTTCCCGGGTTCGATTCCCGGCGGGGTCAGGGATTTTCTCTGCCTCGTGATGACTGGGTGTTGTCCTTAGGTTAGTTAGGTTTAAGTAGTTCTAAGATCTAGGGGACTGATGACCATAGATGTTAAGTCCCATAGTGCTCAGAGCCATTTGAACCATTTTTGAACCCAACCAGCACACTCCCTACAGCAACAAACTCTTTCTCAACGATGACGTGGTTGAAGAGATATCCATTGAACCAGCCATATTTAACCTCCGCGAAATGGTTCTGACAGAGGCACATGTGCCGGTAGCTGTTGCAGGGTCTGCGGCGTTATTCCTAGGATTGATACGTCTGTTCCTTCTCCACACTAGGGCTACGTATCGATACTCTTGCGGTATGGCGGCCCGCCTACCATCGCGGGAATGCTTCTGCACGGGACTCCCACCTTCAGTGTCCTTTTTTAACTGCGAAATGAAGCTTTTGGACACAACCGTTACTGTGGTGACAGGAGTGACGCTTTGGTCAGCTTCGATCCGTCCAGTTGTTCGTCCACGATCGTAAGTACTCAAATGACGTCTTGTAGACACGTTGCCGTGCCACACGGAATGTCGCACTGATTGGTTCCACAACAATCTGCATGATGTGTCGAATGCATGCACAGCGTTCATGCACAGGCTTCGTTGCAGTTAACGCGGCCCGCCCACTACAGTCCATTTTACTATCATTGGTCGGATGTTGCGTAGCAATTTTCTGTTGTTCTGGCAAGAGGCAGTTGTTCCGTAGCAGATGTCAAGCAGTGTAATAACTCATGAAAGCATAACTGAAGGAGAATTTGTTTGTTTTCACAACAGGTCTAAAAAAAAAAAAAAAAACCATAGGCGCTGCCGCCTGTACATGACACAGACTTGTCTCTTCGATAAGAAGACCTAGGTTGTCAACATGAAAATGAAGGAACACGGGTTGGATAGCCAAGTAGCTCGGATGAGTTTGTGGCATCGTTTATTGAACGAATGGTCGAGTCTAACACTCTCAGAATGGTCAACCTCACGATGGAGATGGTCATATGGTTAAGTGTGTGGTCTTCTGTTCTTCAAAAATTTTATCTACTATTTCTAACTGCCTGTGCAGTATCATAAGGTTCGTCCGCGGGCTGAAAATACGCCGATGACAGCTTGCTGTTACTCGGTCGAAGGTACAGGATTGCTGCACCATCCCAGCTACAGGCATTACAGGAAAGTGCTGAGGAATGTTATTAAAAACGCTAAAACAATCAATTACGCCAAGAGAAGAAAAGTATCACAGAACAAATTTAAAACCATATGGTCATTTGCGAAGAACGTGGGTGCTCAAGTTGGGCAGCAGAGCCACTTCAAGCAGTCTTCATGGTTGCCGGAACCATCCAATGGTCAGCGTCAAGATCATCATCCCTCTTCCTCACTCCCCCCCCCCCCCCCCCCAGCACACCACTCCTTTCTAGGCAACTTGGTTAACATATAAATGGTGGGAAATTCATATCGGGGATGGAGCATTATGCTATTGAACGAGATAGTTGAGACAGCCTGCTTGGCTCCCACATTTCCCATTAATATTTAGGCCTAATTTAAAACTCACTCATCTTAATGCCTATAATTTACTCTCCGAAATGGCCGGCAATATCAAAGTGTAGCCACCTTCATATTTATGTCACCCTTATCTTAATGACTATAAGATAAAATATGGCCACCAGATATTTTTCTGAGATAGCCTTATCGTGTTTTCTATGACACAATATGACATCAAAATCAAACGTGACTGGTTAAGAGGATGCTGGAACTATATCATCTCTGAGGATGTGTAAAAAGTGTGCGGAATTAAAGAAATTAATTCGATTTATCTAGGAATGTGTCCGAAAATGCGATGCATTAAGAAACACGCTGCAGGTGACTCAAGCAATCACTGAAATTACACAGTGGAAGCGTATTCATGTACTACACTGGTGTTCCATACTTCCACATTTAAGCAATCTCCCCCACCAAGTTGCCTTGTGACGTTACACCATCACTGGGATAGGACAGGAACATTTACGTCTCTATTTAAATGAAACAAAATTTGGAAATGTCTCTGCTGTGGTCTACTCGGTAAGTGCACCCATCTGCGCCATGCCGATGCTGAAGAGCCTAACTGCACCACACGCATGATCCGTATATGCTGCACATCTAGTCATCAACTGCAGTCACTGCCACAGGCACCTCTGTTCACTAAAGTGGAAATGATAAAGGGCTCTGATCGATATTTCCAGTACATATACACTCCTGGAAATTGAAATAAGAACACCGTGAATTCATTGTCCCGGGAAGGGTAAACTTTATTGACACATTCCTGGGGTCAGATACATCACATGATCACACTGACAGAACCACAGGCACATAGACACAGGCAACAGAGCATGCACAATGTCGGCACTAGTACAGTGTATATCCACCTTTCGCAGCAATGCAGGCTGCTATTCTCCCATGGAGACGATCGTAGAGATGCTGGATGTAGTCCTGTGGAACGGCTAGCCATGCCATTTCCACCTGGCGCCTCAGTTGGACCAGCGTTCGTGCTGGACGTGCAGACCGCGTGAGACGACGCTTCATCCAGTCCCAAACATTCTCAATGGGGGACAGATCCGGAGATCTTGCTGGCTAGGGTAGTTGACTTACACCTTCTAGAGCACGTTGGGTGGCACGGGATACAAGCGGACGTGCATTGTCCTGTTGGAACAGCAAGTTCCCTTGCCGGTCTAGGAACGGCAGAACGATGGGTTCGATGACGGTTTGGATGTACCGTGCACTATTCAGTGTCCTCTCGACGATCACCAGTGGTGTACGGCCAGTGTAGGAGATCGCTCCCCACACCATGATGCCGGGTGTTGGCCCTGTGTGCCTCGGTCGTATGCAGTCCTGATTGTGGCGCTCACCTGCACGGCGCCAAACACGCATACGACCATCATTGGCACCAAGGCAGAAGCGACTCTCATCGCTGAAGACGACACGTCTCCATTCGTCCCTCCATTCACGCCTGTCGCGACACCACTGGAGGCGGGCTGCACGATGTTGGGGCGTGATCGGAAGACGGCCTAACGGTGTGCGGGACCGTAGCCCAGCTTCATGGAGACGGTTGCGAATGGTCCTCGCCGATACCCCAGGAGCAACAGTGTCCCTAATTTGCTGGACAGTGGCGGTGCGGTCCCCTACGGCACTGCGTAGGATCCTACGGTCTTGGCGTGCATCCGTGCGTCGCTGCGGTCCGGTCCCAGGTCGACGGGCACGTGCACCTTCCGCCGACCACTGGCGACAACATCGATGTACTGTGGAGACCTCACGCCCCACGTGTTGAGCAATTCGGCAGTACGTCCACCCGGCCTCCCGCATGCCCACTATACGCCCTCGCTCAAAGTCCGTCAACTGCACATACGGTTCACGTCCACGCTGTCGCGGCATGCTACCAGTGTTAAAGACTGCGATGGAGCTCCGTATGCCACGGCAAACTGGCTGACACTGACGGCGGCGGTGCACAAATGCTGCGCAGCTAGCGCCATTCGACGGCCAACACCGCGGTTCCTGGTGTGTCCGCTGTGCCGTGTGTGTGATCATTGCTTGTACAGCCCTCTCGCAGTGTCCGGAGCAAGTATGGTGGGTCTGACACACCGGTGTCAATGTGTTCTTTTTTCCATTTCCAGGAGTGTATATGGTTCTAAAATGTTTTATCAACCCACTATATAGGTGCACATACAAGCCATCATTTCTTTCTTATGCTGTGGCATAATTTTATTTGATAGCATAGGCTGACATTTATTTGATCTGTGCACTATATAATTTGATGTATAATGCATCTACCATTAGCTGTATAGTACATATTTTAACACAAGAAACGTCCTGATTGGTAGGAACAATAAGTTATTTTACCACTGGTGCCTCTACAGAGAAAGAGGCTAACACTATAGAATTAAAAAAGAATTTTAGTTTACCATTGCTACACAGTACACATTTGAAAAAGAAAATCATGACTAGCAGTATTCTAAGCGTTTGAAGTGTTTCCTTTCGATGTAGTGTAACGTAAAATTCTACGTGGTTCAGCCAGATTATGATGATGATGCAGCAGCACAGTTCCACTGGACTGTAAGCTGCGACTGACTGTATGGGGCTGATCACCTAAAACTTGCACCGCAATTGTTATAGAAATGAAATGTGCTACTAATGTGCAGATTTCACAGAATCGATTGGCAGTCAGGGGATTGAATTGTTAGCTAATAAACAGATTGTAATAATCTTAGAAAGTATATTTTTGTGTAAACACACACTTTTGTAGATGGAACAATGACAATTGATACTAACCATCTAAAAGTGGTCAATGGTGTTTGTTGCAGGATTTCCACATCGACACTTGTTTGTGCCATTCAACTTGTGTAGTTGCTAGACACATTGTTGTTTTGTTTGCTTTCAGTGTGGTTTTGTGTTCCTCCAGTGCACTGCGACTTGCTAGTGTCACAGTCCAAGCAGTAGGTCGTCAGTGGACGATGCGATCTACACAGAAAGAGCCCATATGCTCATGGCAAGTAGAGAGTGTAGGAAGAATACAATTCGTTCTTGTACAGTGTATGAGGTACGATAGCCCCAAAGACGTCATCCATGTCGGCAGTTAATTATGAACCTCTTCAACCAGTTACGTGGAAGTGGTAGTGTAACATCCAGTCAAGGTAACAGAAGGAAACGAGTACCGACAGACGTTGGTGAAATTAATGTCCTTGCTGCTGTCGCAGTTCATCAGCACATTAATTCCTGCGCAATCGCTCAAAGAAGTGGCATGAGTCAGGCAAGTGTCCTATACATTCTCCAACGAACAAGGTTCCATCCCTATCACTTCTCTCTCCTTCAAGCTGTTATATTGAATGGGCCTATATTCTTTCAAGACTGCAGGGTTAATTTTACTCTGGACGTCACTACTGGTAGTTCTGGTAGTGGCTGGTTTAGTCTAGCCATCGTTCGCTGTGAAAATGCCTCTCCTTCTGGACTAGAATCCTTCACCGACCGAGATGTTATTGCCTAAAAGACCTGGCATTGTGGTATCGACCCCAAGACAAAAGTAGACCTAGTTATGTATATAGTAATATGCCATTTACATTGTATACACGCTCCTGTAGGAAAGTTAGTAATGACGAAAAAATTCATGTTTGGATGAAAGGACTTAGTGTACTTGCTGAAAATGTAACTGTCACTGGAGATATTACTTTGTACTATAATTATTAATAAAGTGTGATCTGTGACTTTAGCAACCGGGGGGCGTACATCGTGAACCAGGGGCTCAAGGATGCAAAAGTTTGAAAAAATTGGAAAATACAGTGCTGCACTGCCCGCTTAGCGCCTAGCGAGTCGGTGACGCAACCCGCCCGACTTGGCTCGGCGCCAGGCCGGCGCGCCATCCGCGGGTACGCCCGCTGCTAAAACAAGTACAGCGCGCGTACGGGATAACGCCTGCCTGTGAGCGCCTGCAGAGTCTAAGTCCGTTATCAGCGTGTTACGTAACCAAGATCACTCGTCAATTATATAAGCGGGCAGTGCATGCCAGCGGAACCATTCTGCTGTGAACTCTAGTGATGAAGCCATATTTAAAAATCATGGGCAAGCGAACCGCTAAAAATGCACTATTGGTCTGTTGACAGTTCCTGTTCGCTTCGTTAGGTGAAATGTCAGCGTCCATGGAGTGTAAACGTGCTGTGTGGAATGGTGAGCCGTCAGCTCATAGGCCCGTTTTCCATGACGAACACTGAATGCATGCAGACCATCTGCCATGGGTTCTGGAAGAGGTTACTTTGCTTACTAAGAAGAACCTGTGGTACCAACATGCTGGCTGTACAGCCCACAGTTCACCAAGTCTTCACAAGTTGTTTCCAAATCGTTGAATTGAACGCAGAGGACCTGTACCTTGGTCAGCTCATTTCCCAGATTTGACGCCTCTAGACCTTTTCTGTGTGGAAAACTCAAAGACGCTGTCTACAAGGGCATATCAGCTACATCCAATGATGTGCAATGACGTATTACGGCAGTCCACTGAGACATCTCCGTTGAAATGCTAGCATGTGTGCAGCAGTTGTTTCATACCAGACTGGAAGCATATACTTCCACTGCCAGTAGTCATTCTGAACAAAACCGCCGGTGATCATTTGTCTCGTCACTGGTCAGAATCCACATAATTAATATATGGACTTCTGTTGTTTTTTAGTGTGTGCAACCACAAGTATTGCGTGTCGGTGTAAGAACTTCTCAAACTACAATATCTCGTAAATGCACTTGAATCCTGCAACAGAACACCACCGATAAATTCGACATTGCTACGCCTATGTAGGTACAACTACTTCACAGGTCAACCACGCCACTGAATCACCTAATGCTATTTAATCAGCAGCAATGCTATTATGTGGTACATGTCTACTTTTTACTACTATAGATCAAATTAGTGGTTGGTTCTGAGCACTATGGGACTTAACATCTGTGGTCATCAGTCCCCCAGAACTTAGAACTACTTAAACCTAACTAACCTAAGGACATCACACACATCCATGCCCGAGGCAGGATTCGAACCTGCGACCGTAGCAGTCGCGCGGTTCCGGACTGCGCGCCTAGAACCGCTAGACCACCGCGGCCGGCAGATCAAATTAGTTTGAACAGTAGTACCACCTGTGCTTTGCACTTGAAATACTATATATTTTGATACACAACAACAATAAAGACAATTTTATGATGATACAAGGTCGAATTTATTGCGTTCAGAATCGGAGATCCCTAATCATACTTACATATTGTGATGAGCAACATGCAAGTGTTTTGTACATATACCTCTTCTCTCCTCACCAGTACACATATTTAGGGAGACATATATGTGTTGAAGTGGGATTTATTTATTAAATTGATACTTATAACTTGCTAGGTACATTGCACTGTTGTACAGTAAAACAATACATACTGCAAAACTCCAGTCAATTTGCAATGTTGTCAATGATTGCGACCTCACACAGGAACATTGACTGACTAGGGTAGGGAAGAGTTCCCATGTCTCCTCATAGAAGCTTTTGCTTTGCTACTCTCAGTCTGAATTGCTGTCACATTTGCTACGCACTGGATGCTAACTTCGGTGCCACTAACAGCCTTTACATACGAACAGGATTTCTTTGGGTTTTGTGAAATGTCATTTGATAATTTTCTGCTACGGTAATCATTCAAGATAGCTCTTGATAGGCAAATGTGTTCTCTCTCTCTCTCTCTCTCTCTCTCTCTCTCTCTCTCTCTCTCTCTCTCTAAGCTTACACTTTGTTTTACACCTGTTTTGCGTTTGTTCCCCTCATGAACCACGGACCTTGCCGTTGGTGGGGAGGCTTCCGTGCCTCAGCGATACGGATAGCCGTACCGTAGGTGCAACCACAACGGAGAGGTATCTGTTGAGAGGCCGGACAAACGTGTTGTTCCTGAAGAGGGGCAGCAGCCTTTTCAGTAGTTGCAGGGGCAACAGTCTGGATGATTGACTGATCTGGCCTTGTAACACTAACCAAAACGGCCTTGCTGTGCTGGTACTGCGAACGGCTCAAAGCAAGGGGAAACTACAGCCGTAATTTTTCCCGAGGGCATGCAGCTTTACTGTATGGTTAAATGATGATGGCGTCCTCTTGGGTAAAATATTCCGGAGGTAAAATAGTCCCCCATTAGGATCTCCGGGCAGGGACTACTCAAGAGGACGTTGTTATCAGGAGAAAGAAAATTGGCGTTCTACGGATCGGAGCGTGGAATGTCAGATCCCTTAATCGGGCAGGTAGGTTAGAAAATTTAAAAAGGGAAATGGATAGGTTAAAGTTAGATATAGTGGGAATTAGTGAAGTTCGGTGGCAGAGGGAGCAAGACTTTTGGTGAGGTGAATACAGGGTTATAAATACAAAATCAAGTAGGGGTAATTCAGGAGTAGGTTTAATAATGAATAAAAAAATAGGAGTGCGGGTAAGCTACTGCAAACGGCATAGTGAACGTATTATTGTGGCCAACATAGACACGAAGCCCACGCCTACTACAATAGTAGTAGATGATGAATAAATTGATGAAATGTATGATGAGATAAAAGATATTATTCAGGTAGTGAAGGGAGACGAAAATTTAATAGTCATGGGTGACTGGAATTCGTCAGTAGGAAAAGGGAGAGAAGGAACATAGTGGGTGAACATGGATTGGGGGAGAGAAATGAAAGAGGAAGTCGTCTGGTAGAATTTTGCACAGAGCATAACTTAATCATAGCTAACACTTGGTTCAAGAATCATAAAAGAAGGTTGTATACATGGAAGAATCCTGGAGATACTAAAAGGTATCAGATAGATTATATAATGGTAAGACAGAGATTTAGGAACCAGGTTTTAAACTGTAAGACATTTCCAGGGGCAGATGTGGACTCTGACCACAATCTATTGGTTACGAACTGTAGATTAAAACTGAAGAAACTGCAAAAAGGTGGGAATTTAAGATGGGACCTGGATAAACTGAAAGAACCAGAGGTTGTACAGAGTTTCAGGGAGAGCATAAGGGAACAATTGTCGGGAATGGGGGAAATAAATACAGTAGAAGAAGAATGGGTAGCTCTGAGGGATGAAGTAGTGATGGCAGCAGAGGATCAAGTAGGTAAAAAGACGAGGGCTAGTAGAAATCCTTGGGTAACAGAAGAAATACTGAATTTAATTGATGAAAGGAGAAAATATAAAAACGCAGTAAATGAAGCAGGCAAAAGGGAATACAAACGTCTCAAAAATGAGATCGACAGGAAGTGCAAAATGGCTAAGCAGGGATGGCTAGAGGACAAATGTAAGGATGTTGAGACTTATCTCGCTGGGGGTAAGATAGATACTGCCTACAGGAAAATTAAAGAGACCTTTGGAGAAAAGAAAACCACTTGTATGAATATCAAGAGCTCATATCGAAACACAGTTCTAAGCAAAGAAGGGAAAGCAGAAAGGTGGAAGGAGTATATAGAGGGTCTATACAAGGGCGATGTACATGAGGACAATATTATCGAAATGGAGGAGGATGTAGATGAAGATGAAATGGGAGATACGATACTGCGTGAAGAGTTTGACAGAGCACTGAAAGACGTGAGTCGAAACAAGGCCCCGGGAGTAGACAACATTCCCTTAGAACTACTGACAGCCTTGGGAGACCCAGTCCTGACAAAACTCTACCATATAGTGAGCAAGATGTATGAGACAGGTGAAATACCATCAGACTTCAAGAAGAATGTAATAATTCCAATCCCAAAGTAATCAGGTATTGACAGACGTGAAAATTACCGAACTATCAGTTTAATAAGTCACAGCTGCAAAATACTAACGCGAATTCTCTACAGACGAATGGAAAAACTGGTAAAGATCAGTTTGCATTCCGCAGAAATGTTGGAACACGTGAGGCAATACTGACCCTACGACTTATCTTAGAAAATAGATTAAGGAAAGGCAAACCTACATTTCTAACATTTGTAGACTTAGAGAAAGCTTTTGACAATGTTGACTGGAATACTCTCTTTCAAATTCTCAAGGTGGCAGGGGTAAAATATAGGGAGCGAAAGGCTATTTACAATTTGTACAGAAAGCAGATGGCAGTTATAAGAGTCTAGGGGCATGAAAGGGAAGCATCGGTTGGGAAGGGAGTGAGACAGGGTTGTAGCCTCTCCCCGATGTTATTCAATCTGTATATTGAGCAAGCAGTAAAGGAAACAAAAGAAAAATTCGGAGTAGGTATTAAAGTCCATGTAGAAGAAATAAAAACGTTGAGGTTCGCCGATGACATTGTAATTCTGTCAGAAACAGCAAAGGACTTGGAAGAGCAGTTGTACGGAATGGACAGTGTCTTGAAAGGAGGATATAAGATGAACATCAACAAACACAAATCGAGGATAATGGAATGTAGTCGAATTAAGTCGGGTTATGCTGACGTAATTAGATTAGGAAATGAGACACTTAAAGTAGTAAAGGAGTATTGCTATTTGGGGAGCAAAATAACTGATGATGGTCGAAGTAGAGAGGATATAAAATGTAGACTGGCAATAGCAAGGAAAGCGTTTCTGAAGAAGAGAAATTTATTAACATCGAGTATAGATTTAAGTGTCAGGAAGTCATTTCGGAAAGTATTTGTATGGAGCGTAGCCATGTATGGAAGTGAAACATGGACGATAACTGGTTTGGACAAGAAGAGAATAGAAGCTTTCGAAATGTGGTGCTATAGAAGAATGCTCAAGATTAGATGGGTAGATCACATAACTAATAAGGAGGTATTGAATAGAATTGGGGAGAAGAGGAGCTTGTGGCACAACTTGACCAGAAGAAGGGATCGGTTGGTAGGACATGTTCTGAGGCATCAAGGGATCGCAAATTTAGCATTGGAGGGCAGCGTGGAGGGTAAAAATCGTAGAGGGAGACGAAGAGATGAATACACTAAGCAGTTTCAGAAGGATGTAGGTTGCAGTAGGTACTGGGAGATGAAGAAGCTGCACCAAACCAGTCTCAGGACTGATGGCTACAACGACAACAATGCAGTAGTTCCTGTTTCTTTAAATTTTTCTTTACGGTGAACGTATACCATTATGAATTATTCTGCTGGGTACATATCTATGCAGTGCATCGTCTGTCATACTTTTAATCATGAATTATAGTTTCTACACACGCTCCTTCCCTGTGCTGAAAGTATCAAATTCTTCATTGAGATTGACATTGCTGCTTTTTACCTAGTTTACTGGTTGTACCGTTTTACTTGTATTAGCTATCTTCTGTAATCTGGTAACTATTTTTGCCACAGTTGCGTCGTGGTCACTGGCATCAGGTGCGATATGGACATCCTCCAAGACGTCAGGTCTATTTGTTGCCATTATAACCAATACATTTCCATAATGAGTGCGCTTCCAAGCAATTTTTTCTACGTAGTTTTCAAAGAAGTTTTTTAGTATTTTCTCGGAATGTCTCGTTACGTTCATCACTAACGACACTGTAATTTGAGTTTTGGATAATTAAAGTCTCCACCGATGATTACAGTATGGTTGGGCAACTTACGTACAAGTGAACTGAGGTTTTCTCTAAAGTTTTCCGTTTTATCAGAAGAGTCTGTTGGGCGATAGAAGGATCCAGTTAGCGTTTTATGCCCACCCCTGACAATGAGTCTTGTTCCAACAATCTCGCATGCTGTTTCAATTTCTATTGCGGTGGATTTGAGTTTCTTGTCCACTGCGATAAATACAGCACTTCCATTTCCAATTCGCCTATCTTTTCGATATACACTTAAATTTTCTCCAAAATTCGCACTGCTATGAATTTCAAGTTTCAACCAGCTTTTTGTTCCTAGTATTAGGTGAGCATCACTGCTTTTCAGGAAAGCTGCAAACTCTGGCACTTTGTTGCGAATACTTCGGCATTTAACTATTTAGATTTTAATACTCTCGCCTTAGCGGGACATTCTTTCGGACCTTACACTTGTACTTCTGGATCTCCTACATCTATTGCTATATGGAAATAGTCAATTACCTGGGTAGTAGCTTCTGATGTGTACTGCACACCCAACACTTTTGGGGGAACCTACTGTTCTCAAACCCATGGCTCAGATCCAGGACGTCGCAGCCCAGCTTGTCACAGCACCTTCGAAGTCTCTGGTCCAGTGTTTCTACTCGACTCAGAACCAGGGGGTCACGATCATTTCTAGGAACAACGCTTCAAATTGTGAGCTTAGCAGAAACTTCATGAGTGAGGCTGGTCTTCTCAGCCTTATCTGCCAGTCGCTGGAATGATTCAACTGTGACCTCGGAGCCCAGATAACAAGTACCGTTTCTTTCCCAATCTGCAGTTTGTTGACCCTTCAACAAGTTGAATGAGGCCCCCACGCATACACATGGAGTACACTGGATGTTGTTTCCTGTACCATTCCCTCAGGGGTACCATAATTCGCCATAGATCTGAAACGCCGACAGTTAATAGACCTCTATCCTTTGGCGTATGTCTCCTCTTGCCACAGAACAAAGCAGGTTTCCTCAAAACAGGTGAAATGAGTTCCACTGGCTCAGTTTCAGTTTCATTGAAAGACACCACCTCGAGCTTGTTGGATAAGGGGATCGGTATAACAACCTGAGTCCTCCCTGGGAAACATCGAGGAAATTGTCGGTGAAGACCGAAGACAGTGGATGAAATTTCTGCGATATTCCTACAGCTCTGCAGAACGCTTGTACGTGACACTCACAAAAACGCTGGTATACCTAAAACTATGTGCAACATTGTCCTAAAACAATTGACAGAGCAGCACAAGAAAAATCGGGTCAATAGAACCCGCAAATTTCTTGAGCGACTTGAATTGGTAGGAGAGGATTTTCTGAGTTCTATGGCGACTAGGGATGAAACGTGGGTGGCTCATTATACCGATGTGATAAAATGACAGTCGTCGCAATGGAATCACATCAGTTTCTTATCTTTTCAAAAATTCAAAACAATAAACAATAGTTTTGGGCAAAAAAGCGTGACGTTAGTGGTTTGGGGCCAAAAATGCATCATTTTGGTGGAATTTCTGGCTCGGGGGGAGACCGTCAATGCACAACGATATTGTGAGAAAAAAACTCAAGAGGAGCATTCAAAACAAATGAGAGGGATGCTGACGATAGGAAGTTACTTGTGACACGACAACTCCCATCATCCTCACACGGCCTTAGCCACAAAGGCACTCTTGGACTCATCGGTTGGGATGTTTCTATTACCCACTTCCCTCTCTCCCTCCTCACCCCCCCCCCCCCCCCCCCACACACACAACATATATTTCCCTGATTTGACGCCTTTAGATTATAATCTTTTCACCTTCCTGAACGCGCATGTGAATGGAATTAAATTTTCAAATGGCGATCGCGTGAAGAAAGAGGTTCTGCAGTAGTGGAAGGAGGTGTTGGGAGAGTTTTTCGAGGAGGGCTTTAAGAAGCTTGTGCGATGGGTCACCACATACATTGAACGGGACGGTCAGTATGTCAGCATGTGTATCACAAATATCCTGTAATTTGTTCTGAAATGCACTTTTCTCTAAAAAAAATATAAAACCTAGTGCACTTACTCTCTGAACATGTCTCGAATAACACTTCATTTCCACAGAAAAAACACAGCGCCCATAGTGTTCTACTAGCAACGTCAATGTCTCTTAATTCCGTCACTACCATCGGAGTCACCAATAAACGCCTAGTGTTTTCCACCATTATCCTACGTGACATCACTGCAGCTATACCACATTGGGGAACGTCCAAAGTCCTATTCTCGGTTTCCCGCAGCAAGACACTACTTGCTTCCAAATTTTGCGTCAACTGGTATGTCTGTGCAGTTGTCATCTGGATTCTGTCAAAAAACATCTCTCTACCGATTCCTTCAGTTTCTGTGTTAAGGTACTCAATTTTTTTCCTGAAAAACCTTGTGCTGGTTTGTTTCCGATAACATTGCTGTAACCTCTCAGCTATCTGCTGAAACGTTTATGTCTTATTGAGAACTTCGTGGTACAGTACACATGTCATTGATTCACCTGCCAATCGCAGATTAGCTACACAGAGAGTGCCCTTGTCTAACCAACTACTCATTGTGGCGGTAGCCTTAGTATTGTCAAAGAATGCAGTTGGTTCATCAGTTAACTTTCCAGAAAAAGGCTTCAGTCATACAGCGGTACTTGTAATAACATTTATTTCTCAAGCACAGTGTTCAGACGTGTAAGTGTCTTCATAGCTTCAGTTAGCGGCGAGGAAGGGGCTGCCTGCCCAACGATTCGCGATGATCTTGTACAGCTCCCAACTCAGCTCTGTCGAATACAGCCCATCTTGTGCTCATATGGAGCACTGCCGACTGTGATCCAGCTTGTCAGCTGTTAAGACTAGACCCCTGGTGAACCAGAATGGAGCGGGCAAGACAGCAGCAGTCGCTCATGAGTCAGCCAGGAGGCTGCAGCGACGTGGCCCGCCTGGTCAGTACGAAGATGGCAGCTTGCATATCATCCGAATAACCTGGTAGTGGAGCGGTGCTGGCCACTCGCCGGCCTTCTCACCTGCGACCACTGGTAGACCACGGCTGCTCCAGCATGCAAGCAGCAGGCTGGAGACATCATCGATCAGATTGTTGTAGTTTCACTGAAACTCAATAGTTCGTCATCCTCTCTGGATGCAGCGGCACGGACAGAAATGGCAGCAGAATAGAACGTGTCCTTTACCTCTGAAAGCCTCTCTATTTAATGGGGCGAGTCTCTCCCAATGATGCAGCAGCTCTGAGTGTAAGAGTGCATTTCCCTCATTTACCCAACCCGTCAACACTCCTTGCCTTACTGTGATAATTCAGTAATAATTCTGGGTCGCTGAGCTTGGTTCTTTTCTGTCTGTGTTGATTTTGCAGTGTCACTTGGGTGCCGAAGATACGTAATGTTATCCCGCACTGCCTTGTTAAACACCACAGCAGCACTTCGTTTCTGTCTGATTTGTTCCGAGGTCTGATGCATAGGCGCCATTGGCGTACTGATTGGCACACCAGCTCAGCGCTAACCCACTCAGTTCTAAGCTGGTATAGTTTTTTTAGAAATTTTAAACATGTACAACAAAGCTTTTCTGCTGCACAACAGTACAACGTTATCTGTTTTAAACAGTACAGGCTGTGTAAACAAGGATTAGGTACGGGTGTGCTTCTCTAAGGACCCTTGAGAACTCCTTGCCAGTCAGTCAATGAGTCCTGTTTGGGATCATAATCATCAAAAACGTGTCAAATAGACTGCAGTTTTGCAGAATAGATTGCTTTACTTTGCAACGATGCTATGTACCTCTGAAGTTATAAATATGACTTCAATACGCGTGTACTGCTGAATTTCCTCCCCAATTCATGTGGAGAGCAGTGGTATGTGTACAAAACACATGCTGGTTGCTTATCATAATACACCAGTATGATTATATGTCTCTGATTGTGACCGAAAAATATTCGACCTTGTGTGAAAATAAAATTGTATATATTTTTTTATTTTTTCTGTAGCAGTAAAAATATAGAAACACTACTATCGATGAAATCACGTTTCGTGATTTGCTGTAGCTGACGCATGAAGCAGCCATACCACTATACATGATCCTGTGGATAAAGTTAGACACTCCACGCTAATTGGATTGTATCACGTCAGAATATCTCATTCGAAAAATATGATAGAAATGCTTGGGGAAATTAAATGAGAGTCTATGAAAAATTATTGGATAAATTTAGAGACACTGTATTCAACAAAGACTATGAGACCATCATGCCAGAACCATCGCATGACGTTCATTCAAATGAAACCTGGTCAGTCCGTCTACCTTTGCCTTACACGTAAGGTGGCACCACGTAACTGCGGGTATGGTGGCGCCGTCTGTTGGTAGAGAGACTGACGCGTGCGCACCGTACGATGAAGCACAGTGCCAATGTGGTTTCACGCCGAAGAGGAGGAGGAGGTTGCCACACAAGTTATCGTCCACTACCGAACATGCGGGCGTTGTGGACGGGCGCAGCAAACGACTCCTCGAGGTGCGTGTGACGCTGTAAGACGATGCTCGTCCTGGACAGGCTCACAGTGTCGTCACACCGGTAATGGTTGCGGAAGTGAATGCTTAAGTCTTGGACAACAGCATAATTACCGTGGTCAAGATCCATCGGCTACTGGGTATTAGCGTGGGCACCGCCCATACCATAATGCATCAACACTTGAACTTTCGAAAAATCTTTGCGCAGTGGGTTCCCCACCAACTGACCGCCGAACAGCGCAATACTCGAATAGCACTGTCTATGAATCATCTGCAACGTTAACACAAGGAGCAATACGGCTTTCCGTCTCGTATTGTCACAGGTGACGAAACATGGTGCGCCATTTTGATCCGGAAAACAAGTGTCAGAGCAAGCAGTGGAAACATGCGACTTCAGCACCTCCAAAGAAGTCAAAGGCAGTGCACACCAGTTCTGGGAAGGTCGTGATGTCCTTCCTTTTTGACCACAAGGGCCCACTCTGGCTGTCGAGTTCTGGAACAGGGAACCACCATCAATGCCCAGCATTATCAAGCGACTTTACAGAACTTTAGACGAGCCATCAAGTTGAAACGCCGAGGCATGTTGTCCAATGGCGTTATCCCCCCGCATAATGCCCACTCACACACGGCCAACTCGGTGAATACGACATCGCAACAGTTTCGGTGGAAAGCGCTGGAACATCCAGCGTACAGTCCCTACCTTTCACCCTGTGATTTTCATTTGTTTGGACCTCTAAAACAAGCTACTCGCGGACATCGATTCCCAACGGACGACGAAGTGTGTACCAGGATCCGACAGCAGCCTACTAGCTTCCTCAAGGGTGGAATCGATCGGCTAGTGTCACAATGGGATAAGTGTGCCAACAGTTTTGGTGATTATTGTTGAGTATGTGCAGTGTGAATAGCTACATTTTCGAGTTAATAAAATCGTTACCGTTACTTTACACTAGTGACCGGGTTTCATTTGAATGGCCTCTATATACCTTGCATAGCGATCAGAAGAATAAGATGAATGCGATTAGGTCATGTACAGAGACATATAAGTAATCAGTACATGCAGGAAATAGAAAAGAAAATTGATAAGACTGTTATGATGAATCCTCCAACGTGAAATTTATAGTGGCATCCGGAGTATGTGTTTAAATGTTTGCTGACACTGCAGTTGTCAACAAGAGGACTGCGACACCTGTGGCCCTTAGCGAAGAGAATCGACGGTCGTCAATGGCTCTCGGGGTAGGACTTGATCATAATTAAATTTAACTGTTAACTTATAAACTAGTGTGGTTTTCATTATTTAAATTATAAATGTAACTATTGCACATAAATGGGGAAAGAAATCCAGTACCGTACCACAATACTGACGGCAAAAAGCGCTTGTAAACGTTAATTTCCACTTAACTTCTAGGAGCAACCGTCCTGACCAAACTGAAATGGAATGATCACCTAAAGTAAATAATGGGATAAGTAGATCCCATGTTGAGATACACTGGGAGAAACTTAACGAAATGAAATACATCCACGAAAGAAGAGACTTACAAAAGAGATGTAAAGTCGTTTCTGGTGGATTGCTCGTTAGTTTCAGGTACTTACCAGGCTGGATTAATGAAAGAGGTAGATAAAATCCAATGGGTGGTGGCATGTTTCGTCATGAGATCGGTATGTCCAATGGAATGGTACTGTTGCATCGCGATCGATTCCGAGAAAACCACCGAAAATATTACGGTACATTACACTGAAACGAAAGACTTAAAATTCACAGGATACTGCAAGTGACGAGTTCTTTTTTTAAACATTGATTTTTTTAAAGAAATTCTGTTGCGTCACCCTCTTTGTTTTGCAGTACAATCAGTGGCAAATTAACATTTTTCCCACTTGCAGTCAGGACTTTTCTTTTTCTTTTAAACATGGCCTATATAGCAATAGTACGAGGCGTGTTTTTTAAGTAAGTACCGTTTTGAAGTAAAAAAAACGTGCTAAGATATGTCAATAATTATATTTTTACATGAAAGGCTATACCTTAATCTACGCACTGATGCCATTACAGTCCGATTCTTCCCTGTTTACGTTGTGTACTGATTGTTTAAGATGCCTCCGATAATCGTGAGTCCCGCCGACTGTGAAGTACAGGCTGTTATAAGATTTCTTAGTGATAAAGGTCTAAAAGCGATCGATATTCATCGTGAGATCTGTGCAGTTTACGGAGAAAACATTATAAGTGATGGAATGGTAAGGAAGTGGGTGAGAGCATTTAAAGATGGCCGCACGAATGTGCATGATGAACAACGGAGTGGGCGTCCTTCGGTCGGTAATGAAAGTTTGGTGCAGGAAGTGGACAATAAGGCGAGAGGAAATAGACGCTTTACGATTTCCTCCTTGCGGGATGACTTTCCTAATGTTTCTCTTAGTGTTTTTTTTTTTTTGGGGATTGTGACCGAAAATTGTGCGCACGTTGGGTACCGAAATTGTTGACGGATGTGCACAAAACCAAACGTTTAGACAGTGCACTGACTTTCCTTGAGAGGTACCACGACGACGGTGATGATTTCTTAAGCCAAATTGTTACGGGCGATGAAATACAGGTGGCCTACGTCACACCAGAATCAAAGCAAGAGTCCATGGAAGTCGAGCAAGGGCATCGTTTTGCTGCAAGACAATGCCCGTCCGCATGTGGCTAATCAGACGAAAGATCTCATCACATCTTTTCGATGGCAAACTCTAGATCATCCTCCGTACAGCCCTGATCTTGCACCCAGTGACTACCATCTGTTCCTGCACTTAAATAGAGCGTTTACAAAACATTCTGGAATTTTTGTCGCAAACACACACACACACACACACACACACACACACACCTCACTGCTGGAAAAATAAATGCGCTTTCAAAGAGGTTTGCAATTCACTCAAGATTTATTGTTTCAGCAGCATACATGAAATGGTTGCATTTATAGAGCAATAGCAAAAGCGGTTCTGATGTACGCGGAAATGACTCCTGGTGTATCATCCATGTTAGTATGTGGTGTCGCCCCCATGGGCATCGATTTCGGCGCTGATTCTTGCATCCAGTCGATCACACAGGTGACGAATTCTGGCCTCGGATACGTTACGCCACGCCTGCCCAGCCTTTTCCCGGAGTTCTGTGTGAGTTGTTGGTTGACGAGTCACACGAGGTCACTTCTCGTCCCATCATATCCCACCCACACTCGACTGGAGACGAGTACGGAGATCGTGGTGGCCAGTGAAGTAGTTGCACGTCTTGCAGAGCATGTTGAGTTTCGTGGGCAGTGTGGGCGAGCATTACCCTGTGTGAACAACATATTACGTTCTTGTTGCAAAAATGGCAAAATAACAGGTATGACAACATTATGCATGTATCTAGCGCTGGTTAGCGTCCCCTCCTGCAACACCA
Source organism: Schistocerca piceifrons (assembly GCF_021461385.2). Lineage (NCBI taxonomy): Eukaryota > Metazoa > Arthropoda > Insecta > Orthoptera > Acrididae > Schistocerca > Schistocerca piceifrons. The sequence goes on from NC_060141.1 coordinate 823,303,913, forward strand.
AAGCTGAACGAGCGTCTTAGCCTACCGCGCCGCGGACCGTAAGGCTTGAGATGGGGCTGTGTGTCTTGGACGAATGGGTTCTATGAGACAGCGTTCAGTGTAGACACAAACAACCGACACTTGCGTGAAGGCAGAATCTGCTTTCACTGCTGAAGCCCACAGCGCGCCTTTCCAGCTTCCAAGTGACCCTCTGAAGGCACAAGGCGAGCCGTGCGCGCCGGTGCTGTGGTGGGAGTAGAAGACGGGCTAGAGGCGTGCGTAACCGTAGTCCCACTGCTGACAAACGGTTCATAGCAGCTCGTGCTGACCTCTGCCACTGATGCCTTTACAATACGACGATTGTGGCGGGTGTCTGTGCTGTCTCGACGTGCAGAACTTGTGAAAGTGCGACAATGTTCACGTGACCACTGATTCCAGCATCGTTGAACAAGTGACGCAGCACGTCCAGCTTGTGTGTCAGTCCTTCGAAGGAACCGTCCCGCCACTTAGAAGACCACGGTTTGACATCTTTCAGTCTCGCTCAGCTGGTGTAGGAAGCTTTAGTGCATCCTCGTGAAATGGTTCCCTGCCTCCTTCACATGTTTGGCTGTTCCCTATTAAAGGGTTGACACAAATGGCGCTGTCGTTACTATGACACTATTCTATCTGATGGAACAAGACGTTCCAGCATATGGTGCCATCAGATCAAAATCGATGTTGGGTTTTGAGGTTTACTAATTTGCTTCTGGCAGAATAAACGTAAAGACTGATCAGAATCCTATACAAATCCCACTTTAGTAATACTATAATTACTTGAAGGTGCACTTATAAGAAATGTATACAGGAGAATTACTTCGATTTTGCAACAGAAGCTGTAGGACATTAATGTAAACACTAAATACGAGTGCATAAGGAGAGAGGCAGTACTGACTCTACGACTTATCTTAGAAAATAGATTAAGGAAAAGCAAACCTACGTATCTAGCATTTGTGGACTTAGAGAAAGCTTTTGACAATGTAGACTGGAATATTTTCTTTCAAATTCTGAAGGTGGCAGGGGTAAAATACAAGGAACGAAACACTATTTACAATTTGTACAGAAACGAGATGGCAGTTATAAGAGTCGAGGGGCATGAAAGGGAAGCAGTGATTGGGAAGGGAGTGAGACAGGGTTGTAGCCTATCCCCGATGTTATTCAATCTATATATTGAGCAATCAGTAAAGGAAACAAAACAAAATTCGGAGTTGGAATTAAAATCCATGGAGAAGAAATAAAAACTTTGAGGTTCGCCGATGACATTGTAATTCTGTCAGAGACAGCAAAGGACCTGCAAGAGCAGTTGAACGGAATGCACAGTGTCTTAAAAGGAGGATATAAGATGAACATCAAGGAAAGTAAAACGAGAATAATGGAATGTAGTCGAATTAATTCGGGTGATGCTGAGGGAATTAGATTAGGAAATGAGACACTTAGTAAATGAGTGTTTCTATTTGGGGAGCAAAATAACTGATGATGGTCGAAGTAGAGAGGATATAAAATGTAGACTGGCAATGGGAAGGAAAGTGTTTCTGAAGAAGAGAAATTTGTTAATATCGAGTATAGATTTAAGTGTCAGGAAGTCGTTTCTGAAAATATTTGTGTGGAGTGTGGCCACGTATGGAAGTGAAACGTTTAGACCAACCGAAATATCAAGAGTTTATAAAAAGTTGTGAATAAAATGAAGATAAAATTAATGAAAAAATTGTTATTTTTATTGAAAATAATGAAGAAATCATTCCATTATATGAATGTGAAGAAAATTCAGTTGTCATATTTGATGACTTCATTCTTGAGAACCAAGATATCATTAGAGATTATTTTACTAGAGGTAGACACAAAGGAATTGATTGTTTTTACTTAGCTCAAATGTACTAAAAAAACTGAAACAATTAGTCAGACACAATCTAAATTCTTAAATATCTTTAGACAGGATGACACAAATTTAAATCACGTTTATCAGGAGTCTGTTGGTGGTGATTTAAAGTTTGATGGTTTTAAAGAAATATGTGATGAGTACAGATTCTTTATGATAGACATGACTAGAAATTCAAATGCAGGTAAGTTCAGAAATAAAATACAACTTTTCATAACAAAATAAACATTAAACATAAATGTAAATGTTCATCATAAATGTCCAACAAGCATAAAAGATTAAATATAAAAAACATTAAACATAAACATGTATTTTCATCCTGAATAAATGTTTCCAAAGTACAATGAAGTTTTTAAAAACAGCCAAATGAAATAGAAGGAAAGCTGATGCACTGAAAGAACAATTGAAGCTTTGGAAGAAACAGGCAAGAACAGAGATTGAAAAATATAAAAAAGAAGATCAACCTGTAATTGATGCTATCAACAAAGTAAACAAGAAATCGAAGGATTAGAGATAATGTGCTGAAAACAATTGAAGAAAATAGAGAAGTACAAAAACAGGTGGTTACATATGGTCATCATATAGAAGATTTTAGAGATTTGTCACCAATTAAACCATTAAAAAATTGGCTGAAGATATTCCTGACTGTACATTAAGTGAATCAGAAATTCAGGATGTATTGAATAAATACCAAGAAGAGAGACAACCTAAAAAAAAGGCAATGGAACCACAGTCTGGAAGTCGCCAGGAAGAAGTTAAAAAGCTAAATGTTAGTGAATGAATGTTAAAGTATATTAATCATAGTGAAGATATAGTTTTTGGTTTGAAACCTGTTTGCAAATTTAAACATGTTGGTAATTTACCAGTTACATTCAAGGGAGGTAAATTAAAAATTGGTGAAAAGACATATGAAGGAACTGATGGATTAGTGAGTCTTAATTGAAAAACAAATTACTATGGATAGTATGGGGTGAAAAGTTAGGTGGTGAAGATTTATCAAATTATGCAGACATATTATACAATTCAGGAGCATTGTATTCTGAAAATAATCCAAATAAAATAAAATCAGGTAAGGGTAAGAAATATAAATATTTGATAAAACCATTTGTTGATAACTATTTTCCAAACTTAAGAAGACCAAGTATAGATTCTTCAGATTTCAGCTCACCTGAGACTGCTGAGAAGAAAAGTAATGGTTTAATTAAAAGGTATACAGAAAAACCAGTTGAACATGTTTGGATGAATGATGCTCATCAATTAATCGACAGATTAGCAGTAATCCATGGCGAAGAATTAGTGGGAAATAAAAATTTTCACAGTGTAAAAGTTGGCATAATGCAGATGGTGATGAACAAATTTTTTACTTTGTCACTAACAATGTAAAAGGAATTCCATAATTGATTAGATTTTTGAACAATGTTCCACACACATTCTGGAAAAGTGATAAATATGGAAGAGGATTAGTCAATTGGGCTTTAAATTTACCATTGTAAGAGAAGCATGTATCAGTTTATAATTACTGTGGACCATACACTAATCTTGAGAAAGACTAGCACATGTTGATCCAGGTATTAATCAACTAGGTGAGGCTTGTAAAAAACATGATATTGCTTATTGTGATCATAAAGATTTAGAATCTAGACAGCAAACTGATAAAGAACTTCAATTAGCTGGAAAAGAAAGAATGTATGCTAGTGATGCTTCAAAATGAAAAAATGTTGCATCAACATTAGTTAGAGGAATAATGTATGACAAACGAAAATTAGGAATTGGATGCAGTCCTCAGCCTGCTTCAACTAGCGCTGGCTTCGATCTTGATGAAAATGGTTGGGGGTTATAAAAATTTTGGTAGCACTATTTCACCACTACCTAAAAAATATTAATCTTTATTAACTTTTAATGGATATAAATGAATAGCTCTATGATAATTATACTTTGCTACCTAGTTCCAAGATAAAACCAAAATCAATTAAATAAAGGTTGGGTGATGAAAAAATGAATGCGATTGAACCATTTTTGACTGTTGTTCAAAAGAGAAAGAAAGAAAAACTGGTGGAAATTTACTTGTTACATTAGCTACTCCTGTTGTGGAAAAAAATATGCAATATCTAACAAAAAAAGAAGGAAGGAAAAGGACTATCAAAACATGAAGGTGGATTTCTACCATTACTTTTGGCTGCTTTACCATATCTAGCAACTATTGGTTCACTCACTGGAGGATCTGGAGCATTCGCAAATCCAGCAATAAACAAGAAAAAGGCCAATAAAGAATTAGAAGAACAGAAAAGACATAATTAAACAATGGAGAAGCTAGTTGGTGTTGGACTGAAGGAAGCAAAAAAAAAAAATTCGAAGAGCTGATGGAAAAATTTATCAGTCCTTTATATAATTTTGACATAGAAAAATTTGCTAAACAATTGAAGATTAAACACTTTCATGGTGTATTAATTATTAATGAATTGCCAAATAAACCATCAAAAATGGAATATGGAATAGTAAATTTAGGTACATCTGATCATGTTGGTTGTCACTGGATTTGTTATTATAAGAATAACAACATTAAAATTATTTTTGATTCATTTGGTGGTAATATAACAAAACAACTAGTTAACTATTTAGGAAAAACTGATGTGTACTAAACACTGAAAGAATACAAAATTTCAATGAAGTAATATGTGGTCGTTTGTGTGTATTTCTTTTAAAATTGTTATGCAAGAATTATAAGTTTAATGATATTTTGAATCTAATAGATAGATATTTTTGGCAATAAAATCAGTGCTGATGAGTAGCCATCATATAATTTAAGCTAATTGGAATCAAAAATTAAAAGAGATTTAGTGCCAAAAATTGAGAATTTAATAAAACAATCCCAGAAAGAATTATTGGGAATTTTTAAAATAAGTTAACTTGTATTGATTTTAGAGGCAGATGATTAGTAGACACAAAAGATCCAGTAAACGGTAATGATGCTGTTACTAAACAATACGTAGGAAAAGAATATGCTACAAAATCCAAATACACAAGGTCTCTAACACAGTTCAAAAACTACGTCGCCACTACAAAGTTTAATGAAAAAATTAATCAGATTCATCAAGATAACTACAACACTACAAAGCATTTCTCTACATAAAAGGGAGTAGGAAAAGCATTTGAAGATTATATTTCAAAGGCAGATTTAACGCCACACCTAAGTCAAATAAGTGATCTCCAGAAAAGAATGTATGACACACATAGAGTGGAATTTGACTTTCATACTGGCACAGAAATATTCAAGTCCACATTTGAATATAATGTAAAAAACAAGACAATTATTTTATTTGGAGTCAATGTACATCATGATCTGTGACATACTGATCTTAAAATAGAGAAAAAGATCCAATGTTGATAAACAGCAAATTTTATATCCAACACCATACAATAATCCATCACTTGAAATGAAAAAGATGGATAAAATACTTTTATCTCTAAGTGAACCTGTTACAACTGTCCCAGTTTTGGGTGCATTAATCATGTGGAAACTGAAGCACATGCAGTCAGAATGCTGAAATTATATTATATATTTTAATGTATTTAAATGGACGATCACGTTTATTACTTGAAATGTAAAAAAATTACTGAGACACATAATACACAAAGAGCAACAAAAAAAAATGGAAGACAAAGAATCGTAGGTCTTTGTACAATATGTAAAACTAAAAAGAGTAAATGCGTTAAAAATTTTTGTAGGTAGTGAAGGTGTGAATAATATTTGTAAAGAAATAATTAATGATTTACATAAAATGAGAAATTTTTTTAAGAGAAGACAGGTTGTCTCTCTTGGTATAGACGGTTTATGGCAAACTGATCTTGTAGAGATGGATTCATGTAATCTGAAAGGAATTTCACAAATAAATCAAGGAGACAGATATTTACTGACTATTATCAATGTATTTTCAAAATTTGTGTGGGATGTTCCTGTTGGAGATAAAACAGGTAAGAATATGGCTGATGTTCTCGAAAAACTTTTCAGCATTAGACAGCCAAAAGATTTACAGATAGATAATGGTAAAGAATTCTACAACAAAGACTTTCAAGAATTGATGAAGGATTATATTACATCAATCATTATTCAGCTTTTTCAGAATTGAAAGCATGATTCAACAGAACACTTAAAGAAAAGGTTTGCAAGAGATTTCACGTACAAGGAAATTACAAATGGATTGAACTAGTCTCAAAAGTTGTTGGTGAATACAACAACACAAAAAATTTAACTATAAAAATAAAACCAATAGAAGTAAGTTAGAAAAATTTAAAAATTCTCACCATTGTGTCTAATGAAAAAGCAAAACTTAAAAATGGTGATAAAGTGAAAATTACTAAACTTCAAGGTCTTTTCGAAAAAGGATATACTGCCAATTGGCCAACAGAAATTTTTGAAGATAAAGATGTGATTCGTTCTGCTCCAATCATATAAAAATTGAGAGACTTAAATGGTGAAGAAGTAAAAGGAAATTTTTTTTGAGCAAGAACTACAGATGACAAAATATCCAGATGTATATATCATTGAGAAAGTTTTGAGAAAGAAAGGAGACAAGGTGTTTGTCAAACGGTTGGGTTCTGATAATTCATACAACAGCTGGGTAAGTAAACATAATTTTATAAGACGTAAGTGGTTGACTTCCATCTCCATATTTTTGTCGAATTTTTCATGTATATGATTAATATCAGTAATCAGTTCTTCTTGTTGTTAGTCACCCAAAAGATTAAAATAATTTTGATAACAATCAATGGCTAAGTTTTCTTTCATTCTTTGGTATAAATTGATTGAATTTTGATTGTAGTTCAGTCTTAACCGTTCTTCATAATTAGGATGTCGAACTTCAATTCTATACAGTTGTTTTGGTTAATTTTTCCTCCGAGTTATAATCAAATAATAATCATATTCAGATTCATCATCGAATAATTTTAAAAGAACGAATGTTGTTCTTAAATTTTCATTAACTGTTTCAGGAACAACATGAGGTAATATACTATTTATTTCTACATTTCTTTAATGTAATATTTCTAGAGTTCTCATGTATTTTATCTGAGTTTTTTTATATAGTTATCCTTAATTTTATTCAGTTCTTTTAAGTGATTTATTTGACTTTCATAAAGCTGTTTTACATCAATCGTTATTGTACATTCACTATGTTTTCGAATGCCTGGAAAAAGTTCTTCATAAACCCAATCTTGAAAATCTTCTGCAAAAGGCATTTTGGATTTCATAACTAAAGAATAAAGACCAGGTTCACTAATGAATTTTGTTGATTTTTTTATATATTTAGGTAGTCCCGTATTAGGACAAACAAAATTTTCATATGATTTACAATATTTCTGTTTAACAAAGTCTTGAATTACTTTCCTAGGTCGAACATATCCTAAAAGATCAGCAACTTCATTGGCATAAAACTAAGGATTACTTTTTCATTAATAATCAAAAACACTTAGCTATTGTATGTAAGCCTGTTGAATAGATCTACAATTCATTCTATTTATTAAGAAATAACGTTATTAGTTTTGCAAAAAATAAGCAGTAGATGAAATTTGTAGTTTGTGTTCACCATATTTTCTAACTCATCTTTTAAATTGTTTGCAACTGATAATTTTGATCTCATAACTAAATGATTCATTGATGAAAAATGCTCTTTTTTTTATTTTTACAAGTCTAATTAAATTATTTCTTATAAATAGCGAACCAAAACTAGGTGTAATCTAAAGCAAAAGAAACTTATGAACTAACTGAGCAACCTGAATACATTGATTGTCCTATATGTTTAAGTGATGAAAACTATGAATTTGTCAAAACAAGCTGTAATCATATTTTTCATAGGTTTTGTATTGACAAATGGTTAAAGGAAGAAGAAACTTGTTCATATTGTAGAACAGTTACTAAAAACAGAGCACCAGCAAGATTTGACATTGTGCAAGCAAGAGCTGACTTTTTTAATGTGATGGAAACCCTTCTCGCTGATACACTAGTTGTCTATGATTGAAACGAGATATTTTAATGAAAATATCTAATAAAAAGTACTTGCTATAAATGGTGAACCTCAACAATCTGGAATGCGAGCTGGAAGTTAGAACAAAAGAAAATAGTAAATCTGATTGGGACTATGTATCAATATATTGTAAATTATCAAACGATTTTATGAGAAAATTTCAAGACAAATTAGAATGGATCATGCTGTAAAAACTGACTGAAGATTTTATCAGAGAATTACAAGACAGATTAGATTGGAATGGTATATCATCTACCCAAGTATTGTCTGAAGGATTCATTAGAGAGTTTCAAGATAAAGTAAATTGGGGGGTATATCACATGGACAAGTATTGACTTAAGATTTTATGGTAGAATTTCAGGATAAATTAGATTGGACTATTATATCATTTTCACAAGAATTGTCAGAAGATTTTATCGTAGAATTTCAATATAAATTTATTTTGGAAATAATTTTTAACAATCATGTATATCAGATTCACTCTTACAAAAAATATTTCATCCTTATAAACTAATGGAACAACCTGACGATATTCAATGTTCTATATTTTTAAGTGATGAAAATCATCAATTTGTAAAGACAAATGTGATCTTTTTTTCACAAATCGTATTTTTACACAAATTTTGCAAATACTGTAATATTGAGAAGTCAACAGATAATTTTACTTTACAGAAATACACAAAAGGTGGTTATATCATGTAAAAAAATACAGTGAAAGTAGAATTCCTTGCATATGTTGAAAAAGGGGTTGCTAAATATTATTACAAAGAACATTTACACCCGATTCCGTGTGAATTATCAATGAATAACGAAGAAGCTGTCACTGATCAAGCACCCACATCTACAAAGAAATGTAAAGGTTGCCAAGATAAAAGATTTAAGTTGTTTTTATATAAATTATTCACATAAAGATAACTATAACAATAAATGTAAGAAGTGTACTTTAGATTACATGAAGAATAAGAAAGCTAAAGCAGCAGCATATAAAGAAGTGCGCTTAGGACTGTGTACAGCGCGAGCTGACAACTGAAGCATCTTGAACTTAATGATCAATTATCTATTAAATAAGAATCCTTACCATCGATTTGTGAATCATTACCATCAACTTGTGAAAAACTATTTTTGCAAATCTAATGATTTTTCCATTAAATAGAAAGGTCAAATGGAGCAATTTACTGTTGCTCAACTTCGTGGGAAAAATGGAGCAATTCATCATTGCTCAACTATGAGATTATTGCAAAAGAAACAATTTATGAAGATATAGCAAATTAAGTAAAGCTGACCTAATTGCATTTATTGTTAGAAATCATACACCTAACATGAGAGACAATCTTTGAAAATAATTACCCTGCCACAAAATTGAAAATGATGATGTTTTCCAAAATAAAGAATATAAACCATTGAAAAGAATATTTCCATTTCCTACCGATGTCTTTTCATAGCAGAAAACTGAAGACAAACAGTTGAAAAGAATGTGTTTGCAAAAACAAAAACTGGAAGCAATGATGAAAAAATATTTCCTTTTCACACTAATTTATTTGAGAAACCAAGGGACAGGAAAAGAGAGATTATATAGTTGATAAAGCATTTGCAAACAGATTACAAACTATAAATTTTGAAAACAGTATAATCTCAGTTGAACCTGGTCATGTCTTGACTGCAGTGAAGACGAAAATCCTGAAAGTTTTGGAAGACAACCTGAGAGTACATTGTGGTTTGAAGATGAATTTCGGTTTATTTTGTGAGTACAAATTGCAGATGGATGATAAAGTTCAGGAATTTGGACAACAAACACAAAGCTATACCATTATGACAGGAGAATTTTTGTAATAAATTCGAGCATTGGAAGCAAGATATTTAAGCGACAAGATCTAATTTTCAAGCACAAGGATCAGGATGGACATTAAATAGAATGTTTGGTTTACAGCTAGCAATTAACGGATATGTTCCACTGACAGGATCATCCTACATCGAACACCCGCTATAACAAAAAAAGCTTACATCAACATAAAAAATTAAGATCAAAAATGTTTTCTCTGGTCTATAAAAACCATATTGTATCTTGTTGGCACACATTCATACAGAGTATCGAAGTATAGAAATGTTGGTCTTGATCTTAATCAGAAAATTGAAAATATTGAGTTTCTTGTATTGGTTGATCATATTCCAAAAATTGAGAGTAGAATTAATGTATCTCTCAAAGTCTATTCATTTGATGAAGAACATCAAGTTTATCCATTAAAAATTACGAAAAGTAAGAGAGAGAAACATGTCAATCTGCTTTATTTCAAGAGAGAAGGCAATTCACACTATTGTTACATAAAAAAATTATCTCGACTTGTTTCCAGTCGAATTACTAAAGACGAATTAGCAGAATTTATTTGTGACATGTGCTTGCTTCACTTGAACAGCAAGTAGAGGTTGGATGAACACACATCAAATTGTTTGACTAACAATCCATTTAAAGTAGAAATGCTGCAGAAAGGTTCGTATATACATTTTAAAAATTATCAACATACACAGAAAGTTCCATTTGTAATTTATGCTGATTTTGAAAGTTTACTGTTGAAGATGGACAACTGTCAACCAAATCCAGAAAAATTATATACAATGAAATATCAAAAACATGAACCACGTGCATTCTGCTACTATATCAAGTTCATTAATGGACATTCCATAGCTCCTGTTATTTATTGTAGACCATATTGCCATAAGAAATTCATTGAATGTATAAAACAAAAAGTTGAACAAATTGGAAGAATGAAGCTGAAGAAATTAAACCATTAACTCCTAGGAACAATAAAAACACGGAAGATCTGAAATTTGTACACTGTTGGATGTCATTACTCACAGAAATGTAACAAGGTTCATCATCATGATCACCTAACTGGAAAATACATTGCCCCATTGTGCAATAATTGTAATTTGCAACTAAAGCATCATAGCTTTGTACCTCTTCATACACATAATTTATCTGGATATCATTCTCACCTCTTTGTGAAAGAACTTGGCTGCAATGAGATGGAGATAGACCTAATCCCACACAATGAAGATAGACACCTAAGTTTTGGGGAGAGTACAGAAAGTTTGGAAACGAGATTTATTGACAGATTTAAATTTATGGATTCCTCACTTGATAAACTTTCATTGGACATGAAAAAGAATCAAATGACAAACACTAGGAAATTTTTTTTCAGCAGAGTTGTTCGAGCAAGTGATCAGGAAAGGTATATCCATATAATTACATTGATTCTTGGAAGAAATTTGAAGAGACACAGTTAGTGCCAAAAGAAGAATTTTACAATAAACTGAATGACTGTGACATAAATTATGAAGTTTACAAACATGTAAAATTAGTCTGGGAAAAATTCAATATGAAAAATCTTGGTGAATATCATGATCTGTATCTGAAAACTGTTTTGTTATTGGCTGATGTGTTTGACAACTTTAGAAAAACTTGTATTAAAGCTTATGATTTGGATCCATGTTGGTATTTTACAGCACCTGGTTTATCTTGAGAAACAATGTTGAAAACGATAAACACCCACTTCATTTCTTACATTATTATGATATGATTCTGATGGTTGAAAAGGGAACAGGAGGAATATCACAATGCTGTAAGAGTTATGTAAAAGCAAATAATAAATATTTCAAAGATTTTGATGAAAAAAAGATATCAAATTATTTGGCAAACAATCTGTATGGTTATGCTATTAGTCAATATTTATCTCATTCTGAATTTGAATGAGATGAGCCACCTAATTTTGATTGTACAAAAATAAGTGAGATGTGAAACACTTGTCAAAAGGGATACATATTCGAAGTAAATCTAGAATGTCCAAAATAATTACGCAATTTACATAAAGGTTTCCCATTAGATCCTGAAGGGAAAATTGTGCCAGAGACGAAGGAAAGCAAATTGATGACTACTCTGCTTGACAGGCATAATTATGTAGGTCATTATAAAAACCTCAAACAGTATCTGTCTCTTGGAATGAAACTCACAAAAATACATAGTTTTAAAATTTAAACAATCTGATTGGCTAAAGAAATATATAAATATGAACACACAGATGAGGACCAAGGCTTCAAATGACTTTGAGAAAGATTTCTACAAATTCATGAACAATTCTGTGTTTGGTAAATATAAGAAACAGAGTGGATATGAAATTGGTTTCAGTTGGCGAAAAGTGTGAAATAGTAGTAGCTAAGCCAAACTATAAAGGAAGAACCATGTTTAATGAAAATCTTATGGCCATTCACATGAACAAGACAAAAATCACATTTAATAAGCCCATCTATGTAGGAATGAGTTTACTTGATCTGTCTAAGGAATTGATGTATGATTTTCACTACAGAGTTATGAAACAAAAATATGGAGAAAATATTGAGTTGTTTTATCAAGATACGGACAGTTACATTTAGAACATTAACACTGAAGATATCTACATTGACATGAAATCAATGATTGATACGTTTGATACAAGTGACTCCCCAGTAGATAATATTTATCGTATTCCACGAGTAAACAAGATCATTGTTGGAAAAATTAAAGATAATTGTAATGGAAAAATAATGGAAATGTAGGAAGTTAGAATGGCATCCGACCATTTCACTTTTCTGTACGGCAATGTACTCACACATAATGACCTTTAATATTATAAAGTGTTAGAATACAGTTGTGTATCTATACGGGTAGAATTCATATCCTGGACGAGCAATACAGCTTTCTGTGCGCGTATTGTCACAGGTGACGATACATGCTGTCACCATTTTGAACTGGAAAGCAAGTGCCAGAGCAAGCAGTGGAAACATGCAACTTCAGCACCTCCAAAGAAGTCAAAGGCCGTGCACACCAGTTCTGGTAAGGTCGTGATTTCCTTTTTTGACCACAAGGGCCCACTGCCTGTCGAGTTCCTGGGACAGGGAACCACCATCAATGCCCAGCATTATCAAGCGACTTTACAGAACCTTAGACGAGCCATCAAATTGAAACGCCGAGGCATATTGTCCAATGGCGTTATCCTCCTGCATGATAATGCCTGTCCACACACAGCCAACATGGTGAGGACGACATTGCTGCAGTTTCGGCGGGAAGCGCTGGAACATCCAGCGTACAGTCCCAACCTTTCACTATGTGACTTTCATGTGTTTGGAAAATTTGAATAATGGTAAAGATATAAAAGATGTTAATCAGTAAATAAAATAAATGCAGATATGTGGCTGTCTAAGGCAATGCTATCATCTGAGATATAGTCTGCTGAAATCACATGAAGTGATTAAAAGTCGCTAATTCAGAAGTTCACTGTGTAAATGTTTATTGATTGTGAAATACTAATTTCTGTAGTTGTAAAGATACTGAAATACTGTTGTGTCATTGGAACCACCTGTTCTATCTGAGATCGCAATTGTATTGAGACTTGCATTAATATCTGATCTGAGTTCTTATCGAATCTCAAAGACAGTGAAATAGTGACAATGACAACTCAATATACAGAACATCACAGTGAAGAAGATGAGGAAAAAAGAAAACATGACAAACAGTGGAAGAAAAAGGGCACTATAAAAACATAATACCTCAGGAAAACCACACCATGTGGTAAAAAGCCACAAAATAAAAACCCACAGATGATGCTGCACTGCAGTGAAGCAGGAATGAGATGTAAAACGAAATTATGTTTTACTAAAGAGGTGGCCACTCACCTTGGATATACATGTGTGACATTACACACCCCGACCTGTGCAGCTCATTAGCCCGCTAATTACTTGCTAAAGGGGGACCACTCCACATCTGCATCTGATGACGCTTTAGTTGCTGAGAATTACATGGCATCCGGTCGGTACTGTTTGGCCTTCAAAGCTTGTTTGTAAGGTATTTGTTTGTTCTGACATTAATTTAAAATTACAGCGTAATAATTAAATGCCAAAATATACTGAACTGTGATTTATTTTCAAAGAATATTCTTAAGAATTTATTTTATTTACTAGCGATTCGTCAAGAACATTAACACTATGTACGCATGGAAGTTGTTGCCAGGGACTAACTGATGAAATCATAACCAAATTCCTTTTAACAAATGGGAATTTTATTCACTTTAATAGTGCCTAAAAGCATTTTTTAAAAGAAATAGATTTAAAATGATAATCAGAAAGCACCCCCTAAATACCAAAGTTACAATTTATTCAGAGACAGAAAGAAACAAGTTTTTACTGTATGAGCTTTCAGGCAGAGAACCTTGCCGCTCCCTTTTGACATGGCGGTAGTTACCATTGCTCACAACAGCCTCTGATGGACTACACTGGTGCAAATCTACAACACACCAGATAACTTGAAACTAAGAGTTTTAACAATTTACACAAGCACACAAACTATGCACCCCCGTAGGAGGGATGGAAATGGTACAGAACACTAACAATTAAAATATTAACCTTGCCACTGAAGGTGCAACTTGATTTTAACTTCTAAGAAAAGTCTTACAGTGAAAGGGAGGCAACTTTATATACTAACATGATCATTTAAATAAAAGTCCATGAAATACAATATTATATAAATTTCTACAAGGTTGGCCAGACAATAGTTAAGATTGAGATTTTCACTCTGCAGCGGAGTGTGCGCTGATATGAAACTTCCTGGCAGATTAAAACTGTGTGCCCGACCGAGACTCGAACACGGGACCTTTGCATTTCGCGGGCAAGTGCTCTACCATCTGAGCTACCGAAGCGCTACTCACGCCCGGTCCTCACAGCTTTACTTCTGCCAGTTTGGAAGGTAGGAGACGAGATACTGGCAGAAGTAAAGCTGTGAAGACCGGGCGTGAGTCGTGCTTCGGTAGCTCAGATGGTAGAGCACTTGCCCGCGAAAGGCAAAGGTCCCGAGTTCGAGTCTCGGACGGGCACACAGTTTTAATCTGCCAGGAAGTTTCAATAGTTAAGATGCTCTACAGTACACAGATACCGTTTCTCAAGATCATAGGCAATAATATCAAAGTTTCCAAAGATCAAATATATTTCAGGTATTAGGCCGTTACACTCCAAGCAATAAATTCGTTAACACACCTAATCCGACAAACATGACAGAGGCAGCTACTAACGTACGGTAGATTGATATGGAGATTACCAAACAACCCAAACGGAAGGTTGCTCTAACCCGCCCCTATTCCACAAGGGAAAAATCGACCACCCAATTTATAAACAACCACCTTCCCGTGGGTGGGCAAACGGAGAAGAATGGTGGAATGACCCCAAAGCAAAACGGCTGGTGACCTCACCAAGAAAACAAGTAGAATTTAACAAGAGTAAATTCAATCACTTAACTTGTAATAAACTACGATTTCTCGAGAAGACCTGGCGCAGCACCACCAAATCGCTCTCCCGAACCGCCTTCTGCCAGCCGCTTCAACAGACGCAGGAAGGCGCGCCGATCTCCCGTCACACGGCGTCGCAGCTCGCACCGGACAGACTGATGTCGTGGGTTGACTCCTGTTGCTCTCGTGTCGACCGCCAAGTCACTACCCCTCGCTATACGCCGCGGCCCACTGGACTCACGTGGCGACCTCACATGCACCGGCACTCGAGACAGACAAGTCATCTTGTGTCGCAGTGCGCGACCGACCAACCGATCGATCCAACCGCCAATGACCATTGCCTGAGCAACTCGAGCAGACTGGCGGCCTATCGCGCAGACTCAGATGTAGGAACTAAGCCTCGACCAGTCGACCACTCGCTGAGTTCTCTTACTGGAGAAGTGGAAAGACTCTCATTTTGCCGACTTTAATGGTTGACCCGAACGACAGACAGACACTAACTGCTTAACAAATGCGGACGAGAGACAGACTAGCGAGCTGGGGACGAGAGACTCACCCAGACTGACAGACTGCCAAGCTCATAGCGCCCCTTAAATGCACTTCAACAGGCAACCTTTCCCATTTCCCACCAGAGGGAGACACCAAAGCTGCGATTGCCACAGCGGCGCCACCGCCAGAAACGGAGGGCGACTGCTTCACACTAAGCGCTGCGGCGCGCTCTTCAAAACAGCAAATTTTACCACGGCTCATATACATATAAATGTAAATAAACTCTCGTGTCATGTCTTTCCTTTCAAAAGCTTTTAGTGTATTTGCGCTCTTCAGATAGTACCTTTTGCTTTGACCACTACATCGTAGCACTTCACTTTCACTGACACAGCTCATGATCAGAGTTCTGGTGTCGAAGTGTGGATGGTTCGCAGTCCAGCTGCCTCTGGCAAAATTCATGACGCCATTGGCCAAATGCTGTGTCGAAACATGCGTCAATCTGCTGTCACCGTCAGTGCTGAAGGATGATAGCTGTAGAAATACGACTGTGGTTTTGTCACTTTTGTGGCGGCGTTCGTAGCGACAAGCAATTCGCTGTAGAAACGGCTTACGAAGTCACCGCCACACTTTTAATAGCGGGCCGACCGGTCCGCTGGAACAGTGAACAGAAAGATGAAAACCCAAACACTCTGATTAAATAAAAGTCGGTACTTATCTTTATTAACGAATATACAGAAACACAGTAGTGAACTCCGTGTCTACAGAAATCTGTCTAGTTCGAGTCGGAGCGGCTAGGTCAGCGTCGGCTGACGGCAAACAACAACTCTGCTGCGATGAACACACAACTGACTAGCAAGTACACAATTCGGTGGCGAGTATACAACTGAGCGGCGAATACAGAACTGTCCTAGCGCTCGCGACTCCAGCGCTTAAGACACCAGAAGCCAGCGGTGGCGCGCGCAGACTTGCGGCGATTTCCTGTCTCGCTGGCGCTGCTTATGCGGACGGCGTCCGGACTTTGATGCTGCCAACCTTTTGGCAGCGGACTCGGGTGGCATTACTGGCTAGGATATAACAGTTACCAGTAGTCATATGTCTTCCGGATTCCCTATAGACTCAAGCTCTGAACGGCTTCCCCAGTGGAATCGATACATTCACAAACATAGCACAGAAAAAACACATGATTCAGCTCAAGATTTAAAACATTCTGTCCATGTTCCCACTAAAAAATATATGAAATTACACTTACATTCACACTTATATCAACACAAGTCACGTTTTTTTCATTCACAAGCAGCAACTCTGCCACCATTGTCTCCTATATTGTTTCTCTCGGCAGTGTATCTTTGTGAATCTCACTTATTTGCGATTTTTTCCCGCTGAAATACTTGCTTTCTTCATATACATCCTTCATTTCACCCAGAGGCTGCACATCTGTCATTTCACCCCTCTTTAAACACTGCTCTCTCGAAACATCATTTTCAACATCCCTTCCCTTTTCTTCTTTATTTATGGTACACATAATAATTTCAGAACAATCCTGACTTTCATTAACCATTCCTAGATTCTTCTCATCTACTTCCAAATAATCCGTAGCATCTAACTCTTCCGCTGAATTTGTCGTTTCATCGCCCTTTAAGAACCAAATATACCGCCTCTTTCCTCCGAATTAACGATATCAGTAGCTGCAACATTTTATAATTAACCACACATCTTTAAACTTTGTCTGTCGTAAACAAATCCTCCCTCATTTCTGCCGAAACACTGCAAACTCCAATAACATCAGCGGGTATCTCATAAGATTCGTTGCTTAAAACATCCCTCACATCCGACTATTTATTGGAAACACCACCAATAACTCTGCCAATCTTGGTTGATACACCATATAAACTGCCACTATTGCATCGCTCAACATTAGAACTCTCTGTACACCTGAGCTACGCCAAACTCCGATCTAACCCTTCTCCTTTACGTTTACTCTACGCTCAGATTTCTCCAATATTTAGAATTCTGATCCACGCCGAACACGTTACCTTCACATTAATTCTTACATATCCACTTCATGCATTCTTTCATCAAGAACTATCGATTCGCTTCCATCAATGGAAATAAATGTACAAATTCCTTCCTCCGACATATCTAAATCAATAGCTTCAACCTTAGAAACTTCAGCACCTAAAACACCATCTTTAATTCCCTTTAACAATAAATCAACCACCTCCGCCGATACATAATCATCAGCTGAGGAAACTACGGCTACATCGCTCTTCACATATTTTCGTCGATACCGCAGCCACATTACTTGTACTTACATTATTAAAAGCGTTGCTACTGGCTAGAGTCTCATCAGAATTCGTCTTACATTCCAGTTCCACCAATTTCAGCCTTTCTTTTGATCACAGAGTCTTTAATCAAACATACATTCATTCCATCATTCACTATTTCCTTCACAAATAAATTTTTCACCTTCACATCCTCATTATCGAATTTCCGTAGACATGTACAATCTTTCTTACGCCCTCTTCATAGTTGCGCTGCTCAAAATTATTTCCTATTTTATTTTTATTTCTTATAACCTCCAACATTTGCGGCTTCTTTGACGAATTTTTGACGCCCACAGAATTTTTAAAATACAGTGTACTTTTCAACGACCTGAGATGAGACGATCTCTAATTTCCCGACCTTGTACTCTGGCGTTGAATTTCTTGAAGCTCCTGCCCCTCAGAGCCTCGTTCCCGGTGTGAATTTCCGTTGTGAGAATCCACATTACCATTTCCCCTTTGAAAATTATTATTACACTGATATTTATTTCTCTTATGGTCGTTATAATTAAATTGGATGTTATTGTTGTTCCCATTCTGGTACAACTATCTCCTCTTCCCATTATGTGGCTTGAATTTCAAAGCCTGTTCAAGTTTTCAATAAAATATAAAAATTCTTCAATGGAATTTGGTGGACTGTGTACAAGATACCATCATAAGTGTTCCGGTAAGCGTCTCTCGGGCGTCTTGATCTCTGTTAACACTGCCAGAGCACGGCTTACACGCGTCACCTTGGCCAGTTCACGCACAGAAAACTCACGCATCGACCCACTTCCGTGTTTGAAATTTCGTCTGTTTAGGAAGTCATTCTGAAGTCGCGTTTGTTTCGCTTCACTCCAGAATTTGTTCAGGAAACAACTCTCCAACGCTTCATGGGTCGTAAATGAAGCACTTATTAAATTTCCCTATGATTATATATTGCGCTCAAGATGTCTTTTAACAAATCCAATTTTTGCCTCTTCCGACGTTCGTCTCACGAAAGTATCTCTACACTCAGCGAGAAAATCAGTTGGTTGGTATATTCCATAATTTGCAAAGGACTTTCTCGTTCCTGAATTAACCTATGGCATTAGTAGCCTGATTTGCTGCAAAAGCATTTAAATCCGCAAGTACATTTTTAATTTGCTGTTCCGCTGCAAAATTTTCACTTTTAATCTCTGCTTACAATTGTTGTCTATTTTTCACCATCTCTGTTTCACACTCTACCACTCCACCAGGTGAATTGTTAATAGACTTAATGGTAACTTCCTCAAGTTCATTTGGCGTCAGCACAAAATTCTTAACGTCGCCACCTAGCTCGTAATGTATCTTTTCCAACTTGTCCCCGAAATATTTTTCCATTTTGTCAACCCTGGTGTTAATCAGGCGAACTTACACAGAAATTTTATCTCCATCCGCCCTTACAGCTTCTAATTAGATGTAATCGGATTTAATTTTCTGTATTTCAGCTTTTAAACTTTTTGCTACACTTGTCTCTGCTGAACCTATCTCTCTTTTCATTGAACCTATTTTTGTACCCAATACCCCATTATAGACTTCAAATTTGTCGAAATTACCCTTAACCATGCCACTGAATCATTCGGAATTACATGTCCCTTCTCTGCCCCGTTAATATCGTATCTGTCCACACTAACAGGTTCAGATTTAGGACTAACTGGCCCACTCTCATTATCTGAACCTTCACGTGCTGGGTGATTGCTTTCTCTTAGGAATCTCTGCTAGTAACAGTAACTGGCATAGTTCTCATAATCCCCTTTTGATATGCAATTAGCTAGCATGTGCCACAGTTAAATACGAAACACGACTTGCCACCTTTGTACCTATGGTGTATCGTGAAGAGTGTGGCTGAAGATTTACCTACGCAGCGTATGCCGTGCATGTTGCGTAGAGCACGGCAACTCGGCCTGCGGGTCACGCGAGGCGTGTTTACAGTCTGCAGCCGCTTCCGACCGCCTCGAGCTTCAATCGTACAATATTTCTCAGCGTCTTCTAAGCAAAGTTTTAATCACAATAGCAACATACGTTACATCACTATACGCGTCTTTTCCGGAGCGTTCGAATGATGGTAAAAAAAGTATAGCGTCCCATTTAAAAAACATGTACTTATTATCTCGGTCAATATAAACGTTGTGATTATTGTGCATGTACCAAAGTATGTGCCCCATAGTCGGCTACGATTTGCCGAACACCGCTTGTCGTTACGTGCAATCGTCCCCGGAATAATGGGGGTGTTCCGTCTTATGCGACTCACCCTGTATTATTTATTTGTTGTCCTGTGGCAGTCACTCACATCACAGTGTGCCATCAGCACACTTATGGTACCTCCATCTTACTCTCCAAGTCTCATCGACCCTCCCCCTCCCAAAAACGGCACATAGGAACAGATGCAGTCCCTATGGTGCAGACTGTGGTGGCGACATGGGGGATGGGATGACCTCCGGTGGGGGTCCCACCTGAGACAGGATGCATCTCTATATCGACAATCCTAGGACTGACAGAAGCAGGCATGGCCATGCACGAAGCAGCGACTGGAAATGAAGTCGCCTCCACTCGAACTGGAACAGAGACCGATGAGGCACCAGGATCCATTGTGTGATTCTCTGGGGCTCCAAGGTCCCAGGCAGGGCAAAGGAGAGCTGGTGGCTGGAGAGGCAGAAGAACATGAAGCATCATGCATCCAGGATTGGGAATGCCGACTGTGGCTGTCTGAGGTGAAACCGGTTCTTGTTGCACCACAAAATATGGTCCCAGTGGAGACCTCGTACGTCTGGAAAGCACTAGAGCCATGTAACAGGAGCCCTGGATGAAACAGCGACTGAATTATCATGCTCACACTGGGATGCTCAACTGGAACTGGCAACAGGCCGTAGGTGAGAGGGGGGCGAAGTCCTGGTGGACATAGTAGTGTAATGGGAGTCTACTATGACTGTCCATGTAGTAACTCATTAGGACTCTTCCCAGCAATGGGAGTGGCTCGCTAGGTGGCCAAAAACAGCATGAGGGCCTCGTACATGGAAGCAGACTGTACCATGGCAAACATCTTCTCCGTGGAAGTCTGCACCATCCATTACACTTACCAGCATGAGTGGAAGAGGGCTGTGGGCAAGTGTGTGATCTGTTGTAGCTTACAAGAACAGGTGAACTAGGTGGAAGTAAACTGGGGGCTGTTGCCTGGGACGATGGCTAATGGGAGACTCTCAATAGGAAAGACATGAGACAAAGACCAAATGACATTTGCTGTTGTGGTAGAAGGTGAGGCGTAGCGCCGTATACTGATCCTGCCTTGGAGGCGGTTAAGTGGGAGATGTGTCTCAGAGCTGGAGAGTGACAGATGGTGACGCGAGACTGGGCGCGCACGTAGTTTATGTGTCAGCCGATAGAGGACAACATTGGATAGGGGGACTGCGATTTTAGTTTCGATTGTGCCCACTAGAGTGCACTAAAGTATTTATTTATTTATGCATTTATTTTACCTGGCAAGATTAGGGCCTTCAGGCCCTCTCTTACACCTAACCAAGCATACTCATTGAACGAATTTCAGTTTGTACAGAACATTATGGACATACCACGTGTTATACAGTATTAATGTTAAAGAAAAAAATAGAGATTATAACAGTAGTACGATGATAATTATAACAATCAAAAAAATAATTTTAACAATCAAGAATAATAATAATAATAATAATAATAATAAGACGATAGAATGGGGTGAAAGAGATATAGAAAAGGTAGAAAGGTTAAGAGGAAGAGAAATAGAATGGGTAAATTCGAAGCTATGATGAGAGGAGAAAGAATGAGATGAGAGGGGCACAACAATGGTGTCTATACCGTCCCTAATATGTAATTTTTGAGTTCCCTCTTGAGTGTTGAGTGGTTCTGGATAAGACGCAGATCACAGGGGAGCGCGTTCCATAGTCGTATGGCTGAGATGGAGAATGACATGGAGAAAGATTTTGTGTTATTTAAAGGTACAGCCAAGATGCTAGACGTATCCGATCTGGTATTGCGGTTGTGGAATGATGATAGATGTTTAATGTGAGAAGATAAGTATTGGGGGCACCAGTGGCTAAGAAATCGATGAAGTAAGCACATCGTGTGGAGATCGCGTGCCTTATGTGGGGCCGGCCGAAGTGGCCGTGCGGTTCTAGGCGCTGCAGCCTGGAACCGCGAGACCGCTACGGTCGCAGGTTCGAATCCTGCTCGGGCATGGATGTGTGTGATGTCCTTAGGTTAGTTAGGTTTAACTAGTTCTAAGTTCTAGGGGACTAATGACATCAGAAGTTGAGTCCCATAGTGCTCAGAGCCATTTGAACCTTATGTGGGCGTATCCAACCTAGATGGGAGTATGAAGGACTGATATGATCATACAACCGTATATTGCACACGTATCTAACGCAAGCATTCATCACTAGCTCGCGGCATCTCAAATTTTCACTATTTGTGCCGTGTTGAACTACATCACAGCAGTAAAGATTAGGCAAGACTAGTGTTTGGACTAATTTTAGTTTAACGTGGGTTGGAAATATTTTTCTAAATTTTTGAATTGCATGTAGGGAGGAGAGCGATTTCCGGCAAACTGTGACTGTTTGTTCTTCCCAGTTTAGGTGTTCATCCAAGATTATTCCAAGGTCTTTTACCGTTTTTTGGTATGGTAGTTGGGTACCATTGAGGAGTATTTGAGGGACTGTTTCGCGAAAGTACCGGCTGATTAACTTTGGATGAGATATAAGTATGACCTGGGATTTCTTGGGGTTTAGTTTCAGACCTAGGTTCTGTGCCCATCGAGAAACAGAGCAAAGATCTGCGTTCATACGCGCTACTGTGTCAGCAATGTTCTTGGGGCTTGCACTTATGTACAGTTGGATGTCGTTGGCATATAGATGGTAGTTGCAGGAGTGAATCACTGAAGAAATATCATTAATGTACAGTGAGAAGAGTAATGGACCAAGGACGGAGCCTTGGGAAAGTCCAGAACGCACGTTTTTCCATGATGACTTTTCCGACCCACAAATGACTTGTTGACTTCTGTTTTTGAGGTAGCTGTCGAACCAGTGTATTGCGCTGTTTGAGAAATTCAGCTGTTTCATTTTAATTAGTAATATATCAAAGTCAACTGTATCAAAAGCCTTGCTAAAGTCAAGCAGTGTTAGGATGGTAGCTTCACGTTTGTCCATAGCATGTTTAATGTCATCAGTTACTTTGATTAATGCAGTTGCTGTACTATGGTGCTTTCGAAAGCCTGACTGATATTTGTCATGGATATTATGAGTTTTGAGGTAATCCGTCAGCTGTTCATGGACGATGTATTCTACGGCTTTAGTATGCTGATCGGCCGGTAGTCACCTGGCGACTTAGGGTTGTCAGTCTTGGGTATAGGTTGAATTAAACTTTGCTTCCACTCAGTAGGATATGTACTACAGACAAGAGACAGGTTGAAGATGTCTGTGATAACTGGAATTATAGTGTCTACGACGTTCTTAATCATGCCAATGCTCACTCCATCATTTCCTACTGTCTCGAAGAGATTCTCATAATTGCCTTGTGTACTGTGCCGGAAGTGACATGTTTTAGGAAAAACTTGTCTCTCGAGATTGATATCTTGGGGCTGGTAATTTGTCGCTGCGTGGCAGTTTACAGCTGTTGAGAAGAAATCGTTTAACTCTTCTGCAGACGCTTGATAAACAGCGTCAGATCTTCGTTTCCCTATACCGAAACTGCGCAGCTTTTTCCACAGTGCAGCAGGTTTTGATGTGCCGCATACGACAGAGCGGGCATGTCTGATTTTGGCATTCCTCACGCTTTGCTTGGTTCTGTTTCGGAGTTTCCTATAAGCTCCGTACGCCTCGGGAGTTGGGTTACACTTGAAGGCCCTACGTGCAACATCACGTTTATTCATTAACTGCCGTAATTCAGTGGTGAGCCACGGAGTGGGAGCTCTCTTTACCTTGACAATGCGTTGAGGAGCATGTTTATCATACAGTGCAATAATTTTGCGACATAATTCCCCAATTTTTCCGTCTAAAGTCGGTTCATTGCTTATATCATGCCATGGGATGTCTGAGCAATCCTTTTGAAGAGCGTCATGGTTAACATTTTTTAAGTTCCTGTAGGTTACCAGGTGAGATTTTTCTTTGGTAGTATGTTTTGTGGCGGCGTTCGTAGCGACAAGCAATTCGCTGTAGAAACGGCTTACGAAGTCACCGCCACACTTTTAATAGCGGGCCGACCGGTCCGCTGGAACAGTGAACAGAAAGATGAAAACCCCAAACACTCTGATTAAATAAAAGTCGGTACTTATCTTTATTAACGAAGATACAGAAACACAGTAGTGAACTCCGTGTCTACAGAAATCTGTCTAGTTCGAGTCGGAGCGGCTAGGTCAGCGTCGGCTGACGACAAACAACAACTCTGCTGCGATGAACACACAACTGACTAGCAAGTACACAATTCGGTGGCGAGTATACAACTGAGCGGCGAATACAGAACTGTCCTAGCGCTCGCGACTCCAGCGCTTAAGAAGCCAGAAGCCAGCGGTGGCGTGCGCAGACTTGCGGCGATTTCCTGTCTCGCTGGCGCTGCTTATGCGGACGGCGTCCGGACTTTGATGCTGCCAACCTTTTGGCAGCGGGCTCGGGTGGCATTATTGGCTAGGATATAACAGTATGCATTGAGTAATTTAAGAATATCACGTCATGAGCAGAGAGTCCCGGAGCGGATGTCTGATTGGCGCGAGTTATTTTAGCTGGTCGCTTTGTTGCTATTATATCTATGAGTGTATGGCTGTGTGGTGTATGATGAGTTGGGTCCAGTGGTGTTAAACTCATATCATTGGAGTGGAACAGTCTCCTTAGTTTTTCTGCAGAGGGAGATTTTAACTGAAGGTCGATGTTTGTGTCGCACATAATGATTACGTGTTCATACTGTGTCACGAGGGAGGACAGGGCAGACTGAAAGGAGGGCATGGCACCGACGTTTGGAGGTTTGTGGATTACTCCAATTAGCAGTTTCTGATTTGATGTATTTATTTCGAAAAACAAGAACTCTGCTTCTCCTTCGCCCTTTGCATCCGATGTGCATTGTATAGTAGGTGTCAGATCGGAGCGAACATAGGCACCCACACCACCCCCGCGTCGTGTTTCACGATCTGCCCTTAGGAGACAGTAACCAGCGATTCGGACAGCGTCGGAAGAAATGTTTGGTTTCAACCAAGTTTCAGAGACGAGGATAATATGGAACAGCGATTGGCAGAACAGGTCACAGAATTCGTCGAAGTGAGCCGTTAGCGACTGCGCGTTCACGTGGGCCACAGAGAGCCCGCAGGCGGAACCGGTCCGTCCCATTGTGGCCGCCCGTAGGACCGAGCGCGCTCCGTTTACCTGCTGGCCGGAAGAGGGACAAGAGCTGGAATTCGCGGGGGACGACATATTTACAGGTGTGCCCAAGGTCGTGGCTGACTCAAGCGTCTGTGGGCTAGAGGTGAAAGAGAGGCTGGAGGTATCGGAGAAGGGAGCGAAAAGAAAGATGGAAAGTGGCAGTAGTGGTTACGAAAAAGATAATAGTAGTAGTAGTAGTGGTAGTGACCAGGATGAAAATAAAAGATATAGAAAGGCGATTTTAGGGAGATTCCTGTTCATGGAGAATGTTCATTCCCGTTTGACTCACAATATGAATATACATGAGCACTTATGATAGACAAATAAAGAAGCAATATTTATGTGAAACAATTGACTAAATTTAAATAGACTACTTAAGGTACTTATAGAAATAACGAAGCAATATTTACGTTAAAAAAAGCGAGTCTTTCAGTTCGAACGTGTTCGTCACCGTTTTCCTCCCTCCTTCCGTCTTGACTACTATCCTGCCATCCTGGGTCCGTACATTTTGAAGCCCGAACTGTGTGATCGCAGCGTTCAAAACTTTTGGTCTTTCGCGCGTCAGATCTTCCCTCAGGGTACCCCAGTCTTGGCGAGTAGTAGAATGTTTTTCATAAGTTGTTCTAGTATTTTCAAAAATGGCTCTGAGCACTATGGGGCCTAACATCTGTGGTCATCAGTCCCCTAGAACTTAGAACTACGTAAACCTAACTAACCTAAGGACACCACACAACACCCAGCCATCATGAGGCAGAGAAAATCCCTGACCCCGCTGGGAATCGAACCCGGGAACCCGGGCGCGGGAAGCGAGAATAGTATTTTCATAAAGTGTTATTATTTCTTTTTGTGTAGGTAAAATGTTATAAATGCATTTTAGCAGTATTAATGATGCGTGAGTGTGGTTTAAGGTTAATATGAAGATAATTGTTTAACGAGTTATGTAGTGGGATTTAGTGTGGGAACATTACGAAGAAGTATGGATGTGGACAAAGGGGATTTTTGTAGAGTAGATTTGTAAAGTAAGTTTATGGTAAAGGGAAAGTTGATTCAGGTATAAATAACAATAGTAAATAACTTTATGCATTAACAAATTTTGAGCATATTAGATAATTACGTCGGTAAAAAGTGCAGTCATTAGGTTTACTATTTTGTGATTGGTTATTGATGAAAAGCGCGGACTAACGCGGGAGAATGTTGTTTTGCTATTGGCTGTTGAGTAAACTGACCAATGGTAAAGCAATATTCCTCGCGCGCCTTCCTCTGCTGGTAGAGAAGACTTAGAGTATTCTAGAGAAGAGTGGGAGCCTGGCCATGAAACAGTTCGGACGTGTGTAGTAGTAGTTCCGATGGAAACGAAAAGTTGCCCGATCTAGCAGTGTTTCATACATCAAAAGTGTGGTAAAGTGACGGCATAATTATTCCGATGGGGGAGTAGAAATTTCGGAATTTTTTAGTGAATTTTGTGACGAGAAAAGACATATTCTACGTGGCGTATTGAGCAGGTCGGTGGCTAAGAACTGTGACTAAATTTGGTACCGACAGACTTAATATTTGGCGAGCATTCTCAATCAAAAAACAATCAGTATTTTTGTAGCTATTACGTTTTCCGGAAATGTAACACCATAAACTTGCTAACTTGAGTGAAAGGGATTGTGAGTGACCGTGTTAAGGATAGCAAAGGCTTGGCAGTGATACTTGTTCACCTAAGTTTCAGAATATATTAATTAAGGACAAAATTTCCAACCTTTCATTTTGTGTGAAAACTTTCTCCCGAAACGTAGATTAGTGACTGTTATTGCAGCCTGGTTCACGTCGAAGTACAGTAGGTTTCGCTCGGCTTTGATACTGATGATCTGCTGAGACAATGTTCTCAGGTAGGTGCAGGTTCGTCGTAATGGGACAGAAAGAACCGCGCCGCCGCAAGGGGAGTGGCTAGATATGCAGACTGGGGTCCAGCTTTGGGGCCAAGGTGAGAAAGTCTTGGGGCAACTGGCTGTTGGTGGCACCATACTATGGAGGAGTGAACCATTGACTTGATATTCCTATCGATAGGCGTGCCTATAGGCTAGCTGCTTCAAATATGAAACACTCCAATGAGTGACATGCAGTACGTCGAGGACTTGGGGCACAGAGCCAGCAGAATAATGACCCAAGGCCAGTGTTTTTCTCCCTGGATGAGGAGAACCCTATCACGGAGGGAGAGTTGGGGCCTGAGGGCAAAGTATGTCTTCAAGTTATCGTGGCAGTCTGTGGACAGTCTCTGAGGCCAACCATGCCGAACCCACCAGGCAATGGAGCGAAAAGTGGGGTCCACCCACGTCTGAGCTACCACTGGTGATGCACGAAGGGGGAACTCCTGAAGGGCCAACGACATCAGAGTCTAGTCGAAACACGACGACTTTCTGTCGAACTTGGGATCTGGTCTAACTAGCAGAGGAGACACAGCATCGCTATTTGTGTTGCGATGGCGGATTTGTAGAGGATGTAGGTGTACGTGGGTGGAAACAACATCAGATGCTGAACCCTGCATGCTGTCCGGGAATCTGGACTGAGGACCAAACAACGCAATGTTTATGGTCTGTAATCGACTGGAACCACGCTGTACAGATAGGTATGGTACTTCAGCACTGCTTAGACAATAGCTAACGCCTCTTTCTCTTTGTGCAAGTAACTGTGCTGATCCTGGGTGGGAGATATGGAATTGGAAGCAGTTTGGTGTTCAGAGCCATCAGGATCCCTGTGGGAGAGCTCCGTGCCGACTCCATGCTATGAGGAATAAGAGGCGAGGATAAGGGGCTTTCTTGGCGAGTGTGGGACGAGGCACAGCGCCGAGTACAGAGCCTGCTTCAGCGCGAGAAATGCCACATCACACACAGGTGGCCACACGAAGCGAGCCCTCTTCTCACACAGGGCATTTAAAGGGGTAGTGATCTTGGCAGCGTGGGGGATAAAACGACTGTAATACCTGAACTTTTCCAGAAATGACTATAGTGGTTCAGAGAGTGGTGATAGGGAATGTTGCCGATGGCCAATACAGGGTCTGTAGTCACATATGTGTCTCATGTACAGAGGAGGAAGGTACTCCACCAACAGCTGAGAAACATTACACTTACTAAGGTCACATTTCAGGCCCTCGACCAATAAGTGAGAAACTGAGGAGCACAAATTCTGGAGGTCTTCGGTTGTAGATGCCCCTGTCATAATGATGTCATCTAAATAATTACCGTATGAGGGAATGCCTGAAACAGCTGTTCCAAGAAGGGCTGAGAAACAACTGGGGCACTATCATTCCGAATGGAAGCCAATTAAACCGATACAAGCCAAAATGTGTGTTGAGCACCAGCAGATCCCAGGATTCTGGATGTAAATATGCGTCTGACATATCAGTCTTCGTTTAATGTCTCTATTCTGGAGAACAGGCCCTCTAGTCATGGAACTGGAGAAAACTCTACATTCAACTAGTCGTTCACGGCTTTGAAGTCACCTCACAACCAGAGATAGCCATCCAGTTTTTTGACGACTATGAGGTGAGGAGTCCACTGACTGCAAGAGACTGGAGTGACTACATCGAGGGGGACCAACCTATCCAATGCCACATTCAACACATTCCAGCGGACTCGTGGAATCAGGCAGGCCAGCAGAAAGTTCAGGGCCAAATCTGGATTCGAGTGAAGGCACACCTCAACAAATGCTGCGCAAAACTGAAAAGAACAGTTCCGAAAACGGGCGTCGTCAAATCTTCAGCGTCTTGAAACAGAATACCAAACCCACATACTCAGAAATGGGAAATCCAAATTGCTTAAAGTTATCTAACCCAAAAAAAAAAAATTCTGCTGTGCCAGAAGAAACCACCAAAAATGAAAGCATGTGGGACATATTATTATGTAAGAACTCTGTCGAAATGATGCCCTGCACCAGAATTTTATGATCATCATAGGCTGTGACCTTCATCTGAAATGTTTACAGTGGAGGAGAGCCCAGAATTGGAAGAATTATTGATCAGAGAAAAAGAGGCATCAATGATACCTCGAATAGTACCACCATCCCATCACGTGCTGTGTGAGTAGGAGCTAAACTGATTTCCTTGATTCTGAGCTAAGCACAATGTTAATGGTTTGAATTGCGTCAGCTAGAAAAGATGAATCTGAGGACACACGCCGCAGCCGCACTGCACCACTTTGTTGGCACTATGCCGGCCGAAGTGGCCGTGTGGTTAAAGGCGCTGCAGTCTGGAACCGCAAGACCGCTACTGTCGCAGGTTCGAATCCTGCCTCGGGCATGGATGTTTGTGATGTCCTTAGGTTAGTTAGGTTTAACTAGTTCTAAGTTCTAGGGGACTAATGACCTCAGCAGTTGAGTCCCATAGTGCTCAGAGCCATTTGAACCATTTTTTTTTTGTTGGCACTATGTGGCACACGGAAGAAATGTGTCCACAAACGCCACAGGTAAAACAGATAGCGCAAACGCAAATGCCGAGAAAAACGGTGATCGCAGGAGGGAACAGAGTGGTGCCCACGTGTTGCCAAACAGGGAAGGAGACACAATCTCCAGAATGGAACTCGCAGTGGGAAAAGTCGATGTGTCACTGTTCAACTTCGGGCAACGAGTCGTTTACTCGGAGTGACCGGGCATGCCAAAGTTCTCGTGGTGCTTGCTCGTGGACGATGGACTACCGGCCCAGCCGTCACGGCCGACGTGGCAAAACCAGACTCCCGTCTACAGTATCCTACGTGCATGCAAAAGCCATAGCGATTTTGTCCAGAAGAATCTGCACGATGCATAGATTGTGCACTCGCTTCCCTGTCTGGTGAAGTTTAAGAAGAGAACTTAGAATCATTGAATCAGTGTACGATCTTCGGCAAGCATCTGCCAGCACGTGAAAGTACATCGACGACTAGGGCCACGAAATTCAGTGACCCATTCTTTATACGATTCTGACGGTGAGTTCTGCCACCGATAGAATTCCAACCTAGCACACGCGATATGAGAATAGCTTGTGCAGAGGTCTGACAACAAAGTGCAAATATCAAGGATTCACTGAAGGTTCAGTGTAGGAGACAACTTGTGGAGCCTAACTGACACGTCTTGAGAGTGGTAGAAAAAAAGGATCGTTTCCGATCGGTGTCAGTTACCTGGTACGCCGCAAAATGGTTGACGTGCTACAGATACGTGTCCCACTGGCCAATGCGTCCACTAAGGAAGGAAATGAAGGATCAGCCAGGAGCGAGTCACCTCCCAAGCAACGCTGATAGCTGTTGTTGTAGTAAAAACAAGCTATGACGCTATTGCTCCATTAACTGCCTCCCAAATGACGATATTTCTGTTGTTGTGCCAACAACTACGGTCGAAATGTCGGGTGCACGATGTCAGAGTAATGGAAGCACGGCAGGTCCGAAAGTACTCGTCACCACTGTTGAGGTTTACACTAACTAACACTAGATTAGATTAGATTACATTAGTTTTTCGTTCCATAGATCCGTGCTGAGGAGATCCTCGATGATGATGAACATGTCCTTTTTTAAGCCGAAATAACAATACTAATAGTATGAGTATATGCAATACATCATTTTTTAAAGCTGAATACTAATATTATGAGTATATACAATACATCATTTGTTTCTATTAAAAAATGCGTCATTGGAGTAGAAGGAGTTGGCCACTAGTAAGTCTTTCAGGCTTCTTTTAAACTGATCTTTATTTATAACTAAATTTTTTATTTTTTCTGGCAAATTATTGAAGATGAGTGTTCCTGAGTAGTGGACCTCTTTTTGAACTAAAGTAAGTGCTTTTAAGTCCTTGTGCAGATCATTTTTGTAGTGACGTAACAAGACTGTTACGCCACTTGAGGTAGCCGAAAGAAAGGCACGCGTACACACACACCGACGGGCGTCAAGTCTGGAACAGGATAACTATTGAATGGTAGCAAGAAAAGTACGTAACTGCTTTATACTTAACTTTAATGATGCCTTGTGATACATCTCTCTTAACTATACAAATGCGACTCGTAAGATACATGCACTGTTACAATTGGCGCCTTGCTAGGTCGTAGCCATGGACTTAGCAGAAGGCTAGTCTAACTGTCTCTCGGCAAATGAGAGGAAGGCTTCGTCCATATTGTCGCTAGCAATGTCGTCGTACAATTGGGGCGAGTGCTTGTTCGTATATTGAGACCTGCCTTGTGGTGGCGCTCGGTCTGCGATCACACAGTGGCGACACGCGGGTCCGACATGTACTAAATGGACCGCGGCCGATTTAAGCTACCACCTAGCAAGTGTGGTGTCTGGCGGTGACACCACATTTTTTGTTCCTGGTATTGTATATATGAAACGATATGTTTGTTGGAAAAAGAGATATATTATTTAGGACAAATTTCATTAAGGAGTAAATACACTGAGACGCAGTAGTTAGTATACCCAGTTTTTTGAAGATGTTTCTACAGGACGTCTGTGAATTTACTCCACAAATAATACATATTAGTCCGCAGCTCCTGGTCGTGCGGTAGCGTTCTCGCTTCCCGCGCCCGGGTTCCCGGGTTCGATTCCCGGCGGGGTCAGGGATTTTCTCTGCCTCGTGATGACTGGGTGTTGTGTGATGTCCTTAGGTTAGTTATGTTTAAGTAGTTCTAAGTTCTAGGGGACTGATGGCCATAGATGATAAGTCCCATAGTGCTCAGAGCCATTTGAACTATTTGAATACATATTACACGCTTTTGGACTCTGAAAACGTTTGTTTGACTTGAAGAGTTACCCCAAAATATTATACCATATGACATTATGGAATGAAAGTAGGGAAATTATGCAAGCTTTTTCATATTTATGTCGCCCATATCTGCTAACACTCGAATTGCAAATACAGATTTGTTAAGGCGTTTCTGTAGTTCTGTGGTATGCTCCTCCTAACTGAATTCATCATCAAGTCGTAATCCCAGGAATTTAAGACTGTCAACCTTTTCTTGATACTTCATGCATATGCTGGGTGGAAACTTCTTACAGGTTCTGAATTGCATGTAGTGAGTCTTTTCGAAGTTCAATGTCAGTGAGTTGGCTTTAAATCATTTATTAATATCCATGAAAATATCATTAGCAGTTCTTGCTAGAACTACACTCGACATACTATTTATTGCAATACTTGTGTCATCTGCAAACAAAACGAACTCTGCTTCTGGCAGTGTAACTGACAAGAGATCATTAATGTACACAAGAAAAAGGAATGGCCCTAAGATGGATCCTTGTGGGACACCACATGTAATTTCTTCCCATTCTGATGATGACTGATGACTTAGTTCACTAGTTCCTTGCACTGACTCCCTTTGTTTCCTGTTAGCGCGGTATGACTTGAACCATTTTGCAGCACTGCCCGTGAGACCATAGAATTCTAAGTTATTTGAAAGGATGTTGTGGTTCACACAATCAAATGCCTTTGACAAATCACAGAAAATACCTGCTGCTTGTAATTTGTTATTTAATGAATTTAGTGCATTTTCACTGTAGGTGTAAATAGCCTTCTCGATATCAGAACCCTTCAGAAAACCAAACTGTGTTCTTGATAATATGTTATTTGTGGTCACATAGTCGAGAAGCTGCCTATACATTACTTTTCCTAAAATTTTTGAAAATGCTGGCAAAAGTGAAATCGGTCTGTAGTTTGATGGTATCTCTTTATCCCCTTTCTTGATTAGAGGCTTAACATCTGCATATTTTAGCCAGTCAGGAAATGTCCCAGTTATAATTGACGGGTTACACAAGTAACTTAGAATTGTACTAAACTGACAAGAGCATACCTTAATTAATTTTGTTGATATTTCATTGTAACCACTAGAATGCTTTGTTTTTAAAGATTTTATTATGGAAGTTATTTCTTTTGGTGAAGTGAGTGACATATTCATGTACCTGAAACTATTTGAAAAGGCTACTTTCAGATATTCAAGGGCATTATTTACTTATCCTGACAATCCCATTCTATCAGTAACGGATATAAAGAACTTGTTAAATAGATTTGGCACACTATGGCCATCAGTTACTAATGTGTCATCTATCCTTAATCCTATTTGCTCCTGTTCCTTTCTGGTTCTACCAGTCTCCTCTTTCACTATATCCCATATTGTTTTTATTTTGTTCCGTATTGACTGGACAGACAAACGGTAATCAAGAAGTAGAGAATCACACAGTCCGAGAGTAGTCCGGGTCCAAGAGTAATGCGCGGGCTACACAGAGCACCAACAAGCTCTGCCCCTCCCTGCGGCGCGCCCACTCAACGTCAGGCACGCCGGCCACAGGCTGGCGCGGGGGTCGCCTCGAGGACGTGACGTCACTGCGTTGGTCACTCGTGCCATCGGCGCTGCGGGCGGAGAGTTGAGGTAACTTCATCTCAACGTTTGAGCTGCGCTTTCTTCGTCTATGGGATGTAACTCACAAAATCCGACTTCAGCAATCGTAAATTTAGCTTGCAGTGCCTTACAAAATGTTAACACCCGCCGTGTTACGTCAATTACGGATTTTCAGATGCGTATAACGGGCTCGCTGATGGTCACGTCACGTGTTTGCCTCTGTTATTGCACAGATGCTATACGGTAGAGCCGGTCGAAGTGGCCGTGCGGTTAAAGGCGTTGCAGTCTGGAACCGCAAGACCGCTACGGTCGCAGGTTCGAATCCTGCCTCGGGCATGGATGTTTGTGATGTCCTTAGGTTAGTTAGGTTTAACTAGTTCTAAGTTCTAGGGGACTAATGACCTCAGAAGTTGAGTTCCATAGTGCTCAGAGCCATTTGAACCGTTTTTTATACGGTAGAGACCAAATCCAACTGCGCTCCGTGCCCCTGTATAACTAATTCCGTGAATACTGGCAGGTCCTGTGGTATGCGAGGCAGAGGACAGGCGGCGGTGCTAGGTGGAGCAGGAAGTGGCTCTGGGATTGTTGCTGAGCTGGGAAATTACTCCATATCCGACGGCAATAAACATCACTTGCATCTCGAACAATCAACTCTGACTTTTTTTTCAACTTGCAGAAGGGTTTCTTGTCCTGTGCTTTTGCAAGGGATAGGTCGTCGCCTTCCTGCCACATTTACTCACCACAAATAAGTGATTTACAGGAGAACAACAAATGAAAGATGTTTATTGACGTCCTTAAGTGTGAGGACAAAATGGTTCAAATCGCTCTGAGCACTGAGGTCATCAGTCCCCTAGAACTTAGAACTACTTAAACCTAACTAAGCTAAGGACATCACACACATCCATGGCCGAGGCAGGATTCGAACCTGCGACCGTAGCAGCAGCGCGGTTCCGGACTGAAGCGCCTAGAACCGCTCGGCCACTCCGGCCGGCTTGTGAGGGCAGACTGGAAATTGTCCCACTAGAGCTGTATTGATTGCATGAAAGAAGGATGACGTGATGGTTCCTTTGAAAAGAGTACGGCCAGTTTCTTTCCCCGGCCTTCTGTAACCCGAGCTTGTGGTCCGTACTGTTCATGAGATATTAAACTCTAATCTTCCTTCCTTCCTTCACTGAAGATGGCACATAGCTATGGATAAAGGGTGCCTCAAAATTAAATAGAACAACACACTGAGGACGCGCGCGCGCACACACACACACACATACATTACATAGAAGATTGAAACAACACGTTGCTCTTCTACAACTAGACACACTTAGGGTTAAATTAACAAGGCGTGAGATGCCAGCTGGACGTAAAGTTTTCTCTTCCAGCACACAGCGCAAGTGTCCATAAACGTATTGGCCGTAACAAAAAGTTTATTAAATACCTGATCATTAAATAACTGAGTGAACAACTTTTCCTTGTTGTTGTTGTTGTTGTGGTCTACAGATCTGAGACTGGTTTGATGCAGCTCTTCATGCTACTCTCTCCTGTGCAAGCTTCTTCATCTTCCAGTACCTACTGCAACCTACATCCTTCTGAATCTGCTTGGTGTATTCATCTCTCGGTCTCCCTCTACGATTTTTACCCTCCACGCTGACCTCCAATACTAAATTGGTGATCCTTTGATGCCTCAGAACGTGTCCTACCAACCCATCCCTTCTTCTAGTCAAGTTGTGCCACATAGCAGTTGCTGGAGTGAGAATCGGTAGAGAAAGTTAGGTGTGGGGAAGCTGGCCGCGAAACTTCAAGAAAGAAAAAGGCTACGCAGAGACGTACTGATTTCGAGTCTGCGGCGGCCAGCAGCAGAAGAGACTTCGATGGAGCCATAGTGGCAGCGGCAGCCACTGCAATGCGGGCCATCACCGACATTCAGGGCAGCAGCAGTACGGCTGAAGCAGCCAGCACGACCGGTAAGATAAACACTGCCGCCTCAATTCGTGTGAACGCGCTGAGTTATTGTTACTAACAGAGGTTCCTAAGAGAAAGCAGTCACCCAGCACGTGTAGGTTCACATAATGTGAGTGGGCCAGATAGTCCTAAATCTGAACCTGTTGGTGTGGACAGAGACGATATTAGCGGAGCAGAGAAGGGACATGTAATTCCGAATGATTCAGTGGCATGGTTAAGGGTTATTTCGACAAATTTTAACTCCATAGTGGGGTTGTTGTTGTTGTTGTTGTTGTGGTCTTCAGTCCTGAGACTGGTTTGATGCAGCTCTCCATGCTACTCTATCCCGTGCAAGCTTCTTCATCTCCCAGTACTTACTGCAACCTATGTCCTTCTGAATCTTTGTGTATTCATCTCTTGGTCTCCCTCTATGATTTTTGCCTTCCACACTGCCCTCCAAGGCTACATTTGTGATCCTTTGAAGACTCAGAACATGTCCTACCAACCGGTCCCTTCTTCTTGTCAAGTTGTGCCACAAACTTCTCCCCAATCCTATTCAACACCTTCTCATTAGTTATGTGATCGACCCATCTAATCTTCAGCATTCTTCTGTAATACCACATTTCGAAAGCTTCTATTCTCTTCTTGTCTAAACTATTTATCGTCCATGTTTCACTTCCATA
Source organism: Schistocerca piceifrons (assembly GCF_021461385.2). Lineage (NCBI taxonomy): Eukaryota > Metazoa > Arthropoda > Insecta > Orthoptera > Acrididae > Schistocerca > Schistocerca piceifrons. The sequence goes on from NC_060141.1 coordinate 823,340,252, forward strand.
CATGGCTACACTCCATACAAATACTTTCAGAAACGACTTCCTGACACTTAAATCTACACTCGATGTTAACAAATTTCTCTTCTTCAGAAACGCTTTCCTTCCCATTGCCAATCTACATTTTACATCCTCTCTACTTTGACCATAATCAGTTATTTTGCTCCCCAAATAGCAAAGCTCCTTTACTACTTTAAGTGTCTCATTTCCTAATCTAATACCCTCAGCATCACCCGACTTGATTCGACTACATTCCATTATCCTCGTTTTGCTTTTGTTGATGTTCATCATAAATCCTCCTTTCAAGACACTATCCATTCCATTCAACTGCTCTTCCAAGTCCTTTGCTGTCTCTGACAGAATTACAATGTCATCGGCGAACCTCAAAGTTTTTATTTCTTCTCCATGGATTTTAATACCTACTCCGAATTTTTCTTTTGTTTCCCTCACTGCTTGCTCAGTATACAGATTGAATAACATTGAGGAGAGGGTAAAACCCTGTCTCACTCCCTTCTCAACCACTGCTTCCCTTTCATGCCCCTCAACTCTTATAACTGCCATTTGGTTTCTATACAAATTGTAAATAGCCTTTCGCTCCCTATATTTTATATATTTTACCCCTGCCACCTTCAGAATTTGAAAGAGAGTATTCTAGTCAACATTGTCAAAAGCCTTCTCTAAGTCTTTTTTTTTTTTTTTTTTTTTTTTTGTCATCAGTCTACTGACTGGTTTGATGCGGCCCGCCACGAATTCCTTACCTGTGCTAACCTCTTCATCTCAGAGTAGCACCTGCAACCTACGTCCTCAATTATTTGCTTGACGTATTCCAGTCTCTGTCCTCCTCTACAGTTTTTGCTCTCTACAGCTCCCTCTAGTACCATGAAAGTCATTCCCTCATGTCTTAGCAGATGTCCTATCATCCTGTCCTTTCTCCTTATCAGTGTTTTCCACATATTCCTTTCCTCTCCGATTCTGCGTAGAACCTCCTCATTCCTTACCTTATCAGTCCACCTAATTTTCAACATTCGTCTATAGCACCACATCTCAAATGCTTCGATTCTCTTCTGTTCCGGTTTTCCCACAGTCCATGTTTCACTACCATACAATGCTGTACTCCAGACGTACATCCTCAGAAATTTCTTAAGGTCGGTATTTGATATTAGTAGACTTCTCTTGGCCAGAAATGCCTTTTTTGCCATAGCGAGTCTGCTTTTGATGTCGTCCTTGCTCCGTCCGTCATTGGTTATTTTACTGCCTAGGTAGCAGAATTCCTTAACTTCTTTGACTTCGTGACCATCAATCCTGATGTTAAGTTTCTCGCTGTTCTCATTTCTACTACTTCTCATTATCTTCGTCTTTCTCCGATTTACTATCAAACCATACTGTGTACTTATTAGGCTGTTCATTCCGTTCAGCAGATCATTTAATTCTTCTTCACTTTCACTCAGGATAGCAATGTCATCAGCGAATCGTACCGTTGATATCCTTTCACCTTGTATTTTAATTCCACTCCTGAACCTTTCTTTTATTTCCATAATTGCTTCCTCGATGTACAGATTGAAGAGTAGGGGCGAAAGGCTACAGCCTTGTCTTACACCCTTTTTAATACGAGCACTTCGTTCTTGATCGTCCACTCTTATTATTCCCTCTTGGTTGTTGTACATATTGTATATGACCCGTCTCTCCCTATAACTTACCCCTACTTTTTTCAGAATCTCGAACAGCTTGCACCATTTTATATTGTCGAACGCTTTTTCCAGGTCGACAAATCCTATGAAAGTGTCTTGATTTTTCTTTAGGCTTGCTTCCATTATTAGCCGTAACGTCAGAATTGCCTCTCTCGTCCCTTTACTTTTCCTAAAGCCAAACTGATTGTCACCTAGTGCATTCTCAATTTTCTTTTCCATTCTTCTGTATATTATTCTTGTAAGCAGCTTCGATGCATGAGCTGTTAAGCTGATTGTGCGATAATTCTCGCACTTGTCAGCTCTTGCCGTCTTCGGAATTGTGTGGATGATGCTTTTCCGAAAGTCAGATGGTATATCGGCAGACTCATATATTCTACACACCAACGTGAATAGTCGTTTTGTTGCCACTCCCCCCAATGATTTTAGAAATTGTGATGGAATGTTGTCTATCCCTTCCGCCTTATTTGACCGTAAGTCCTCCAAAGCTCTTTTAAATTCCGATTCTAATACTGGATCCCCTATCTCTTCTAAATCGACTCCTGTTTCTTCTTCTATCACATCAACAAATCTTCACCCTCATAGAGGCTTTCAATGTATTCTTTCCACCAATCTGCTCTCTCCTATGCATTTGACAGTGGAATTCCCGTTGCACTCTTAATGTTACCACCGTTTCTTTTAACGTCACCAAAGGTTGTTTTGACTTTCCTGTATGCTGAGTCTGTCTTTCCGACAATCATATCTTTTTCGATGTCTTCACATTTTTCCTGCAGCCATTTCGTCTTAGCTTCCCTGCACTTCCTATTTATTTCATTCCTCAGCGACTTGTATTTCTGTATTCCTGATTTTCCCGGAACATGTTTGTACTTCCTCCTTTCATCAATCAACTGAAGTATTTCTTCTGTTACCCATGGTTTCTTCGCAGCTACCTTCTTTGTACCTATGTTTTCCTTCCCAACTTCTGTGATGGCCCTTTTTAGAGATGTCCATTCCTCTTCAACTGTACTGCCTACTGCGCTATTCCTTATTGCTGTATCTATAGAGTTAGAGAACTTCAAACGTATCTCGTCATTCCTTGGTACTTCCGTATCCCACTTCTTTGGGTATTGATTCTTCCTGACTAATGTCTTGAACTTCAGCCTACTCTTCATCACTACTATATTGTGATCTGAGTCTATATCTGCTCCTGGGTACGCCTTACAATCCAGTATCTGATTTCGGAATCTCTGTCTGACCATGATGTAATCTAATTGAAATCTTCCCATATCTCCCGGCCTTTTCCAAGTATACCTCCTCCTCTTGTGATTCTTGAACAGGGTATTCGCTATTACTAGCTGAAATTTCTTACAGAACTCAATTAGTCTTTCTCCTCTTTCATTCCTTGTCCCAAGCCCATATTCTCCTGTAGCCTTTTCTTCTACTCCTTCCCCTACAACTGCATTCCAGTCGCCCATGACTATTAGATTTTCGTCCCCCTTTACATACTGCATTACCCTTTCAATATCCTCATACACTTTCTCTATCTGTTCATCTTCAGCTTGCGACGTCGGCATGTATACCTGAACTATCGTTGTCGGTGTTGGTCTGTTGTCGATTCTGATTAGAATAACCCGGTCACTGAACTGCTCACAGTAACACACCCTCTGCCCTACCTTCCTATTCATAACGAATCCTACACCTGTTATACTATTCTCTGCTGCTGTTGATATTACCCGATACTCATCTGACCAGAAATCCTTGTCTTCCTTCCACTTCACTTCACTGACCCCTACTAGAAACGTAGGTTTGCATTTCCTTAATCTAGCTTCTAAGATAAGTCGTAGGGTCAGTATGGCCTCACGTGTTCCAATATTTCTACATAATCCAAACTGATCTTCCCCGAGGTCGGCTTCTACTAGTTTTTCCATTCGTCTGTAAAGAATTCGCGTTAGTATTTTGCAGCCGTGACTTATTTTGGTTAGTGTTACAAGGCCAGATCAGTCAATCATCCAGACTGTTGCCCCTGCAACTACTGAAAAGGCTGCTGCCCCTCTTCAGGAACCACACGTTTGTCTGGCCTCTCAACAGATACCCCTCCGTTGTGGTTGCACCTACGGTACGGCTATCTGTATCGCTGAGGCACGCAAGCCTTCCCACCAACGGCAAGGTCCATTGGGGGGGGGGGGGGGAGGGACTTTTTCCTTAAAAGACTACAATGTGTGTCATAACTTCAAATTCAGGCTGGCAGTATCATTTCATCTGCTGGACGATATTATTTTCATAACTGGTGTTGTCTGCGTGAATTAAGTGGTGAATTTGGCATGAACGTGAAGTTTGAATTGTTCAAAATGTGAATAATTAGTTGCGAGTGGATGCATTAATGAAATTATGCAGCCTTGATGTAAGTCAATCGATGAGAGGAAATAATAGCTGGAAAGCAACCGATTTCGGTACTTCCGAAATATAATACTTACGTCGATCCTTCAGACGATAAAGTAGAGCGGTTCATTCAGTTTCGTTTGCTTTGTGAGAATGTACAATTTGGTACCAAAACCCCATGTTTAGAATTTCCCTTTATCCTCCAAAACTAATTATGGGCAGGCCAACTTTTAGTGAACTAACTTCTAAATGTCTGTGCGCACAGTTAAATAGATTACGGTCCTAGGCATAATTCTTAGAGTGAGAAAACTCCAAAACAAATTTCTCACTCTGACTAACACTATCTGACTGGAGTAAAAGGTTGGTTATGATTTTGACCTGTTTCCGAATATCTTCCTGGTCACATGTTACAAGCCCACAACTTGCGAAGTACGTGAAGGAGACGAACAGAAACAATGATTAGACTCAATATTCACATCGATTCATAAACACACTTTTGGATAAACATATAAAAGAATAGCCAAAACCTGCGGTAATTCTGTCTATCCACATTTGCACGAATATCAAATGTAAAGCAATGTCGCTCCCGTATGAGTCTAATTACTTCTCGCCCTGTTAATTTACCATCTCGCTGCGAATTATGCTCACCGTAAGTAAGACTACGGCGTGCCGAACTATGTGCTGCAGACGTGCTGGCCCCTTCGCAAAGACGGAGTCGTCAGCAACTTTGCGAGTGTGTGCCAAGTCGTGAGGACGCCCTCGCCAATGTTCATAGCCTCACAACTGCGCCTGAGACATTCAGAGATGACCGTTACGAGGCTAGAGTTAGTTTTCCGTGACGTGCATGTTCTACAAGCGGCCAAGCGGAAGATGCCAATCTTCAAAAGGGGTCGGGAAACTTGGAAAGGCTCCCCCGACAACCTCACACGGCGCCGTAGCATTGTAGCCGCAAGCATTCGTGTGGCAGGACAGTGCTTGCCGCTGCCAGTACGTTCCAGGCCGATCTCACTTCTTAGACTATGCAGGCCGCCGTCCCGTCGACCGGTCACCGACCAGCTCGGTCGAAGCGTTTCCCGTTTCTCCGTCCCGCGTCCACTACCCTGCACATTCGCATGCACCGCTGAACTATTCACAATCCATTACAAACCGGCACTAGGTTAATAACAGAGGCATGCAAATTACACAGGGCACCCTTCTGCCAATCACCGTATTTTATAACATGAATGACAATTTTTTAAACCTATTTACCCTGTTGTCAACATCAGAATGATAAATATATTCCAATTGTTGACGAGACTGGCACGTAAGATGATTGCCGCAATTCAAGGTGATTTCTTGTGAACTGATTTCGGAATAGAGCTTGGTTCAAAGAGCGACAGTATTGGCTTATGTGATTCGAAATAAGGAGCTGATTGGCTGCTGTGTTATTCAGCCAGTGGCCGGACACACACAGCAGGGGCTTCGTGCAGCGCGCCAGCTCCACACGGCTACTTGTGGCGGATCCGACCCGCAGATATCCGACGCGTCGTTTGCCAGAGAGACGTGCGGAACTCTCAGATCTGTCCACAGGCCAAGTACCTCCGCGTGCGGCGTAAATCGGCGGATTTTCGCAGCTTGCCTCTGGACCCAGGACTGTGGTGCACGCTCGAGAGGCCGGAGGTCGCAGACGACGGATTTCAATAACCGCGACTGTGTCTTGCTGAAAGTACGTTGTTCAGTGTCGCGTGTGTATATTTTTTTTTATTTTGAAACGTTTATAGTGTCGAGAGGAACTTAAAATGGACGACAGTAGGAGTAATATGCGGCAGTTACCAGCAGTTTGTAAGCTATACACTTGAAGAAAAATCGCCCTAAATTGGTGAAAAAATGGACTACCGAAAGGTAATGTCCCAGCCACATAGGTCTGATTTGGAATCGCGTGCACTCCTCAGAATCGTGAATGTTGGATCAGCTAGAAAGAGGGCGTCCTTGATCCTTTGTAAAATAAAGTAACTGGTACTGGATGTCACACAGTTATAGGTAATAAACTGCTGAAGATAGTGGGAGTAACGTTTTACTAGCACTCACCGTACTGTCGATTTATGTAATTAATCCCCTGCCCACTCTTCCGTTTTCCGTACTTTCGGTTACCTGCATCTTTCTGATCTCTTTACTAAAATCTGATTTCGTAATTTGTAATTTAATTTCTGTATACTTTGGTCCACAGTTGGAATTCCGTCCAGAAATATTTCAAAAAGCCCTTCGTATGCCCTACTTTTTTTAGTTTTTATGTTCGATAAACTAGGGGCTTTTCGGCACAATTGTATTAATTTCTCCGATGTGGTCATCGGTCAGCTCTTGCACCAACTGGATGCAACTGGAACTTGCTGCCACGCCAAAAACACGAGGAAACTCACTGACCTAAAGTTGGCCATTAGCAAAATGGCATTTGGGCGCGCCAGACCTGGCAGGCTGAATGGTTGAAATGGCTCTGAGCACTATGGCTTAACTTCTGAGGTCATCAGTCCCCTAGAACTTAGAACTACTTAAACCTAAGGACCTCACACATCCATGCCCGAGGCAGGATTCGAACCTGCGACCGTAGCGGTCGCGCGGTTCCAGACTGCCGGCGGCAGGCGGAATCGCCGGATAAGAAAACAGCAGGTCGTTTGTCCGCAGACGCACAGGCGAAGCCTGTGGGTGTTCCACAGTCCGCGGCCCGTCGCTAAAATCCACTCGTGTGTGCCCAGCTAGTCAAGAGGAGATCTTTCGCCTGCTTTGGTCCTCAGGCCCCAAAGGAGTCCGTAACCAGTACTCGTGAAGGGAGGTCGCTTAGCCCGGAACTGCGGTCATTTTCATTAAGAGTGAGAAGGAGTTGAGTCATTCGGAGAAGTCTGTCATCGTCCGTGAATGATGTACACTGAGATTTTGGAATTTTTTTAGTGACGACAGGAACTTTCTATAGGAGAATGAAAATTATGCATTGCGTATGATCCAGTCATAGCTGTGAACCTCCAAACGTGATGATCTGCATGGTATTCTTAAACAGGCAACTAGACAGAGAGAATGTCCACAAGTATGAAATTATCTTTTATCTTTCATTTCTGAAACTGAATGCTGGGCGATCTTGGTAGCTAATGTTTGTGCGTGAAGTGCAAACAAAGAACACATATTTTTATGGCATTATTTTTCCTCATTTAGTTGCTACAGTTAGATCTGATGAAATTAACTCACTTCTACATTACAAAACGGTTAAATGACTCTGTGCACCTTAGTGGCAAGTGTACCGTAGCGAATTTTAATTTTTCACAGCTTTTCTCTGTTTCAGGGACATTATACATTGATTCAGAGTAGGCCATGGTCATGAAGAACTCCCTAGCGCGAGTCCTTTCGATGTTCGTTGAAAATCGAGGCCGTACTACGTATAAGGAACAAAATTGGCGTTTTCTTCGTTCAACAACACTTTCGAAAAAGCTTTTACTTATATTAAATTTGCCATCGTTGTTACACTTAATGGCAAAAACAAAGTGGTGGGAAATGTAGTGAGGTGACTAGCTGTATCGATAATTTACAAGTAAAGTTTCGTATGCGAAAGTTAAGTTTTTTTTAAAAATTCTTTCTCAAAAATTCTTTCTAAAAACGCGCTGTAAGATTAATGTGGGTAACACCCCCCCCCCCCCCCCCCCCCGATTATCTTGTAGACATATTTTTAAAGAGTTAGGCATTTTTGGCATTTTGACTACTAGTTCACAGTATATTAATTCTGACAAGAATAGTTTTTGAATCAAAGGAATAATGATGTACGTAATTACAATACCGGAAGAAGCACGTGACATTCTTTACTCCGCATTAAGGTTCTCTTTGGCACAAAAAAGAGCGCACAATGCTGCTACTAAAATTTTTGATCACTTAGCGAATTTCTTACAATGTCTTATTGCAAAATTAAATTTCAAAACAAAGTGAAAAATTTTCTCTTCGACAACCTCTTCTCTTCCTTAGACGAATTTTGTTTTCGTAATTTGTAGGCGGAAGTACTACGCATCTGTATTTTAAAAACATTAAATGGTGTTAGAAATGTTCGTATAATCTGAATGCAAAATCACGAGTTCCATATCGTTACTATTAACCATACAGATAGCCCATACAGCAAGAAACCAATTGACTGCGTAACCAGCGAAGCCATTCTTTGTACGCAGCCCATTTATCCTCCCAAGTGACAGTCTACCACAAATTTCAGTGCTCCAGCCACCTCCTATTGAAGTCAGGAGGGCAGCTGGACAGAACAGATGAGGAAAAGGTACTCTCCGACATAAGGTCCACGAAATCTTGAACAGATAGTATTGGTGCACATTTTTCCAATGCCTCGGAGGCATTCCAGTCACAATTTAACAGGTGCCGGTAAATACTGAATCGGACAAAGACAAATTTTTCAAATATTCTTTGTACAGCCTGTTTAATACACACAACAAAATAAGTTTTGAATCGCCTCGGTTCTCAGAACTCCTAAAGATTGACGATGGCCGTGGATATTGTATCACAGTCACAGTCCCTTTGACTGTTCAGAGATGACAGTAAACCCGCCCAAAGATGTAAACAACCATGCTTGAGCAGCGCCTATTAGACGGAGGGGGTCCGACAGCCGATCAGTTCCAGTCATTCCCCCAGGAAGGAGGTACACGGCTCGTGTTGTCTGTAGTTCAACCATGCCTAGACGATCAATACTGCGGTTGGATCGCGTCAGCATTGTTACTTTGTGCCAGGAAGGGCTCTTAACAAGGGATGTGTCCAGGCGTCTCGGAGTGAACCAGAGCGATGTTATTCGGACATGGAGAAGATAGAGAGAGATAGGAAGTGTCGATGACATGCCTTCCTCTGGTCGCCCAAGAGCTACTACTGCAGTGGATGACTGCTACCTACGGATTGTGGCTCTGGGGAACCCTGACAGCAATGCCACCATGTTGAATAATGCTTTTCGTGCAGCCACTGGGCGTCGTGATACGACTCAAACTGCGCGCAATAGGCTGCACGATGCACAGGTTCACTCCCGACGTCCATGGGGAGGTCCATCTTTGCAAGCACGACACCATGCAGCGCGGTACAGATGGGCCCAACTACATGCCGAACGGACCACACAGGATTGGCATCACGTTCTCTTTACCGATGAGCATCGCATCTGCCTTCAACCAGAAGTGTTTGGAGGCATCCGGTCAGGCTGAACGGACACACTGTCCAGCGAGTGCAGCAAGGTGGAGGTTCCCTGCTGTTTTGCGGTGGCATTATGTGGGGCCGGAGTACGCCACTGGTGGTCATGACAGGGTCCGTAACGGCTGTACGATACGTGAATGACATCCTCTAAGTGAAAGTGCAACCGTATCGGTAGCATATTCGCGAGGCATTCGTCTTCATGGACGACAAATGGCGCCCCTATCGTGCGAATGACTTCCTTCAGGATAACGACATCGCTCTAATAGAGCGGCCAGTAAGTTCTCCAGACATGAACCTTACCAAACATGCCTGGGATAGATTGAAATGGGCTGTTTATGGACGACGTGACCCACCAACCACTCTGACAGATTTACGACGAATCTCCGTTGAGGAGTGGCACAATCTCGACCAACAGTGCTTGATGAACTTGTGGATAGTATTACATGACGAATACAGGCATGCATCAGTGCAAGAGGACGTGCTACTGGGTGTTACAGGTTCCGGTGTGTACAGCAATCTGGAGCACCACCTCTGAAGGTCTCGCTGTATGGTGGTACAACATGCAGTGCGTGGTTTTCATGAACAATAAAATGGGCGGAAATGGTGTTTATGTTGATCTCTAATCCAGTTTTCTGTGCAGGTTCCGGAACTCTCGGAACCGAGGTGATAAAATGGTTCAAATGGCTCTGAGCGCTATGGGACTCAACTTCTGTGGTCATTAGTCCCCTAGAACTTAGAACTAGTTAAACCTAACTAACCTAAGGACATCACACACATCCATGCCCGAGGCAGGATTCGAACCTGCGACCGTAGCAGCCGAGGTGATACAAAACGATTTTTGATATGTCTACATAACAAAGATCTTGACGAGTGGACAAGATTTAATAAGACGGACGGCACTCGAGAAAATTTGATTATGATATTTTTAATCGGTGTAATGCCGTATATCGACCTGAAACTAAATTATTACCCGTATTATCCGAAACCGTTGGCTACAAAATTTTCTCTGCATGGCTCCAGTTTTGTAAATGGCCCTCCTACTACATTAATAGTGTACAGTGAGGCGACAAAACTCACGGGATATGCAGATTTACGGAAAGCGGTAGTATCGCCTACACAAGGTATAAAATGGCAGGCTACTGCTGGAACTGCCATTCGTACTCAGGTGGTTCCGACGTGATTATGGCCGCACGACGAGAATTCACAGACTTTTGAAGTGGAATGGTAGTTGGAGCTAGACGCGTGAGACATTCCACTTCGGAATCGTCAGGGAGCTCGATATTTCGATATCCACATTGTCAAGAGTGTGCCGAGAATACTAAATTTCAGGAATTACTCTCACAACGGACAACGCAGAGATGTTTGTGTATAGTTGTCAGTGCTAACAGACAGTTAACACTGCGTGAAATAACCGCAAAACTCAATGTGGGACGTAGGACAAACGTATTCATAAGGACAGTGCGGTGAAATTTGGCGTTAATAATGGCAGCAGGCGACCGACCCGCTTGCCTCTGCTGACAGCACGCCGCCGCCTGCGGTACTGCCTCTCCTGGTCTCGTCACTTGCAGTTCGTAAGCCGACCTGATCTGAGGCCGAGGTGGCACTCGCCCTGTAGCAGGCAGCAGGCAGCAGGAAATTTCATTATCTAAAGACCCAGGAAATTTTCAGTTTTATATTGGTTAAATGATACCACAGCATCAGATAAATCAAAATGAAATATTTTAATACACACAAACACTGTTTTTGGGAGAGTGTCTCTTGCCACACTTCTGCGGGTAGACGCCTGAAAATTGCTTTTTATTTTTCCTATTACAACTTCTGCCATGCTGTGACGATCCTTGGAATTGTTTTTCTCCTATTATACTGACGCCAACTGATTACGCCATGTAGACACAATCCTTGAGCAGGGTGATCATTTTGTAGAGCCAATGTCGGTAAAAGTGCCCATATGAATTTCCTCATAGCTTCCGCCTCATTTGTAATTTGTCTGATTGCTAGACCAGAACAGTTCTGAATTAATTCTAGTACAGGATCTGTCAGCTTCCCTTTACCATCTAATTTTTTCCATGACTCAGCTTTTTTTCCTAGACGACTGGAAAATCGTGACTTGGTCCTATGAGTCCCGATTTCATTTGGTCACACCTGATGGTACGATTCGAGTGTGGCGCACACTCCACGAATCCATGGATCCAAGTTGGTAACAACGCACTGTATAAGCAAGAGGTGCCTGCAGAATGGTGTGGGCTATGTTGACATAGAATGGGCTGGGTCCTCTGGTCCAACTGAACAGATCATTGACTGTAAATGGTTACATCAGACTACTTGGAGACCATTTGCAGCCATTCATGGATTTGATGTTTCCTAACAACGATGGAATTCGCATGGATGACACTGTGCAATGTCACCGAGCCACAATGGTTGGTGACTCGTTAGAAGAACGTTCTGGACAAATTGAGCGAATGATTTCGCCACACAGATCGACCTAGATGAATCCCAAGGTGGTTCAAATGGCTCTGAGCACTATGGGACTTAACTTCTGAGGTCATCAGTCCCCTAGAACTTAGAACTACTGAAACCTAATTAACGTAAGAAAATCCCACACATCCATGCCCGAGGCAGAATTCGAACCTGCGACCGTAGCGGTCTCGCGGTTCGAGACTGTAGCGCCTAGAACCGCACGGCCACTCCGACCGGCTATGAATCCCATGGAGCATTTATGTGACATAATGGAAAAACTGGTAGAAGCGGACCTCGGGGAAGATCAGTTTGGATTCCGTAGAAATGTTGGAACACGTGAGGCAATACTAACCTTACGACTTATCTTAGAAGAAAGATTAAGAAAAGGCAAACCTACGTTTCTAGCATTTGTATACTTAGAGAAAGCTTTTGACAATGTTAACTGGAATACTCTCTTTCAAATTCTGAAGGTGGCAGGGGTAAAATACAGGGACCGAAGGGCTATTTACAATTTGTACAGAAACCAGATGGCAGTTATAAGAGTCGAGGGGCATGAAAGGGAAGCAGTGGTTGGGAAAGGAGTGAGACAGGGTTGTAGACTCTCCCCGATCTTATTCAATCTGTATATTGAGCAAGCAGTAAAGGAAACAAAAGAAAAATTCCGAGTAGGTATTAAAACTCATGGAGAAGAAGTAAAAACTTTGAGGTTCGCCGATGACATTGTAATTCTGTCAGAGACAGCAAAAGACTTGGAAGAGCAGTTGAACGGAATGGACAGTGTCTTGAAAGGAGGATATAAGATGAACATCAACAAAAGCAAAACGAGGATAATGGAATGTAGTCAAATTAAGTCGGGTCATGCTAAGGGAATTAGATTAGGAAATGAGACACTTAAAGTAGTAAAGGAGTTTTGCTATTTAGTGAGTAAAATAACTGATGACGGTCGAAGTAGAGAGGATATAAAATGTAGACTGGCAATGGCAAGGAAAGCGTTTCTGAAGAAGAGAAATTTGTTAACATCGAGTATAGACTTAAGTGTCAGGAAGTCGTTTCTGAAAGTATTTGTATGGAGTGTAGCCATGTATGGAAGTGAAACATGGACGATAACTAGTTTGGACAAGAAGAGAATAGAAGCTTTCGAAATGTGGTGCTACAGAAGAATGCTGAAGATAAGGTGGGTAGATCACGTAACTAATGAGGAGGTATTGAATAGGATTGGGGAGAAGAGAAGTTTGTGGCACAACTTGACTAGAAGAAGGGATCGGTTGGTAGGACATGTTTTGAGGCATCAAGGGATCACAAATTTAGCATTGGAGGGCACCGTGGAAGGTAAAAATCGTAGAGGGAGACCAAGAGATGAATACAGTAAGCAGATTCAGAAGGATGTAGGTTGCAGTAGGTACTGGGACATGAAGAAGCTTGCACAGGATAGAGTAGCATGGAGAGATGCATCAAACCAGTCTCAGGACTGAAGACCACAACAACAACAACAACAATGGAGAGATCAGCTCGTGCAAAGAAGCCTGCACCGGCAACACTTCCACAAATGTATGGGCGGCTGTAGAGGCAGCACAAGCCACTATCTCTGCAGAGGACTTCCAGCGACTTTCTCAGTCCACACCACGTCGACTTGCTGCACTTCGAAGGCAGAGGGGGGTCCGACGCGACATTAGGAGGTACCGGTACCTCCTGACTTTTGTCGGCTCACCGTAGTTACCGGGTTCAACCGTATTTGTGTGTGCATATCTGCGCGTATTTAGTGGGTAATCATTTTTCTACTGTGCGGCAGTGCCACACGGTAGACATTTAATACGCACTAATGCATAATATTCTGTAATAATGCCAAATACCGACATTAGTGCACATACATTTGAAGTGAAGGGATTCCATAATAGAAGCTGCTCCTTTGCTGATTGGTCGTGGATCTGAAGATGCGCAAGAAGCCCGAAACAAGCACATCCGACGTCACCGAGATCTTTACGCGAAAATATTGCCTTGAGAAAACGACCAGTTTCGCTACTATGGCCAGGTTTTGAAGCAAGTTGACCCACTCCATGGCGGATTATTGAGGGCCTGTGTGCGCGCCAGCCTGGGTGGACGTGGGTTGCAGGCTGTTTCCCACGTCCGACTACGTGAATACTGGACTGTTGCTCAGCCTTCTTCCTTTCCTCTGTCGTAGATTGTTGGAGCGACGAAAGACACCTAGCGACGGGACAAAAAGCACAGGTCGTTCCCGTTTTCAAGGCGAAGGACAGATGCTTGTAATTGAAGGCCCACATCGTTGACGTCAATCTGTTGTAGAATTGGGGAATATGTTTTATGCTTAAGAAATCTCACGTTTTTGGGGAGGGAAAATCCCTTCCATAAAAATCTGCACGGATTCCGGAAACAGAAATCATGCGAAACCCAGCTCGCTCAGTTCTTCGATGAGATCCTTAGAGCTGTAGACAACGGCACCGAGGTTGAAGACGTGTTCTTTGACTTCAGCAGGGCATCTAAAACTGTTCGGCACTACCGTTTAGTGAAAGAAGGTATACGAGCTTACCAAGTAGAGAACCAGATTTGCGGCTGCATTCCAGACTTCCTTGCAGATAGAACTCAACACGTCGCTCTTAACGGAACAAAATAGACAGGTGTAAGTGTAAATTGTGGAGTACCCCGAGGACGTGCGACGCGACTGCTACTGTTTACACCGTATACAAATGACCTATTAGAACTGGTCGATGTCTCTTTAAGGGTGTTCGCACATGATGCGGTTGCCCCGTGAGAAAATAGCAACGCCAGAAGACAGTAGCGATTTGCAGAACGATATGCAGAAAATTTATGAATGACGCAGCCATTGAAGATTGACCCTGAACGTAAATAAGTAAATAAATGTAACATATTGCGCATACATAGGAAAAGAGAGCCACTACTGTAAAATCAACTGTCGATGCGAAACTGCTGGAACTGTAACAACCGTACAATATCTAAGAGTAGCTATCCAAACACACCTTAAATGCAATGACAACATAAATCAAATACGCTTAGGTGATGCACATGTACAGACGGCGGTAGTATCTCGTACACAAAGTGAAAAAGGACATTGCTCGCGGAGCTGTCATTTGCACTCAGGTGATTCATGTGAAAAGGTTTACGACGTAATTATAGTCCCACGACGGGAATTGACAGACTTTGAACGCGGAATGATAGTTGCAGCTAGAAGCATGGGACATTCTATTTCGGAAATCGTTAGACAGTTTTATATTCCGAGATCCAAGTATCAAGAGGGTTCCGAGAACGCCAAATTTCACGCATTACCTCTCACCACGGACAGCGCAGTGGTCGACGGCCTTCGCTTAATGACGGAGGGCAGCGGTGCTTGCGTAAAGCTGGCAGTGTTGACAGACTAGCAACAGTGCGTGAAATATCCGTAGAAATCAATGGGGGACGTAAGCCAAACGTATCCGTTACGAAGAATCTTAGGGAAATATAGTTCATTCACAAAGAAGATGGCCTACAAGGCCTTGTCCGGCCGATTTTTGAGTATTGTTCATCAAGTTGCGACCCTTATCAAGTAGGACTGATGGAATAGATAAATATAACTAGGAGCGGCGGGTTTCGACACAGAATAGTTTAGTCGACGCGAGAGTGTTACATACATGCTCAGAAAACTTCAGTGGTAGCCGTTTCAGAGTGGATTTGTGCATCACGTAGAGCTTTACTACTGAATATTAGAGTGAGCACGTTACGGGAAAGTAGGACAACTCTTTGCTTCCTCCCACACACATCCCACGAAGTGGCAACGAGCAGAAAATTCGAGCAGTTAGAGCTGTGGCGGATGCACACATAAATCGAAGATCGATTGTGAACTTATGAAGCATGGGATGCACCGGTATGGACGATTATAATCTCTTTGGTTCTTTGTCTAATGTTTGTTCACCAAAAAGTTTGTAAAGTTATTCTCTGAACATGGTAAACTGTGAATAATAAAAGTGCTCACTTCAGAAAGTGTGTGTTAGAGGATCATTGGATATTGTTCCCCACCCAGATGGTGACCCCGTAGTGAATGGATTTTTCTCATTTTCTCCGTCGTGCTGTACTCCATTCACAAATAAATCCGGCAGACGTGAAAACACAAGATCCAGTTTCGCCGCCCGCTTCTGGTGTTGTACAGGCGTCTGCTTCTCCTGCACACATCGACAACGGCACCAACGCTAACAGATTTTCAAGCATTAAAATTCCGCCTTTCTGGTTCACACGAGCACAACTTTGGTTTACGCGAGTGGAAGCCATTTTCAGGCTGCACGGCACTGCAACGGATACTGACAGATTTAGTTTGATCATTTCTCAACTGGACTTGAGTGTTATTGAACAACTGGACGACATTTTGACCCATCAATCGTATGCGTTGTTCAGAGCGCGCTGCCAGCCTGCCCCCTTCGGGGGAATCGAAATTTCAATTTCTCGTGGATCCTCGCTCGGAGATTAGTGTTGTTCCACGAGAGGAAGATGACTGCCAACAGTCCACCTATCCACTTGCAGTTTCGATTCTGACGGCGCCAAACAATCCACATGTTCCATCGTCTGGCAAAAAGACCTTAAAGTTGACATTTGACGACGAGTTTTCCGCCACGTGACAATCCCGAGCTTGCTGCATTACAGGTGGAATATGCGTGACTCAACGCAAAAATCCTTGTATGCCAAGGAAGTACAGAATGTTGCTACACTACGTGAAGGAAACACCGATTTGAAACTGAAGGTCGCAACACGTGAACGGCACTTGGAGAACGGGCTTGTCCACTTCTCCTCCCTCTGCGCCCCCTCCTTGGACTCGCCGCCAGCGGACAGCGACCTCTGTCAGCTGCCTCAGCGAGAGTTGCCAGCACTGGCAGGTCCTGTTGTGGCCCATAGCAAAGTGAGGCTCCCTGCCACGCACCACATAAGCATTACTCCTGGCCCACCGTTGGCTAGTTGGCCTAAGCGCTTACCTCACCTCCTGGAAAATTACAACCCGCTAAAAATGCGTCTGATGAAATGATTTCTGATGGGACGGTCTCCAGATCACACAATGCTTGGGTATCGCCGTTGCAAATGACAAAAAAAGAAAAATTCATCGTGGCGTATTTGTGTGGATTACAGGTGTCTCACGCTATCCCTGACAGATGCCCAGTTCCCAATGTGTCTGACTTCAACAATAATTTGAGTGGTGCTAGCTTCCTTAGTATCATTGATTGTGACAAGTCTTTCGCACAGGTTCCGATGGCTGATCGGGACAAACATAAGACAGCTGTGACAACGTCATTTGGTCTTTTCCAGCGCGATGTAATGCCTTTCGGCCTACGAAACGCGGCCCACACTTGGCAGCGTTTTGTGGATTAAGCATTGCGTGAGCTGCCTTTCATTTTCTGTTGTGTTGAAGACATACTGGTATTTTCTCACACAATGGAAGAGACATCAAATATTTGCGTGCGGTGCTGTCAAGATTGGACAAGTATGGAATCGCGATAAATGAGACAAGCGTGTCTCTGGAAAACAGAAGATTCAGTTCCTTGGTTACATTATCACACAGTCTGGCATTTCTCCATTTAAGGTAGCAGATATAATGCGGAAGCCACTTCTTAGAGCCTTGAAAAACTCCGCCGATTTCTTGGAATGCTCAGTTACTTCCGCCGACATTTACCACATTTAGTTCTTTATTCGTACGAAGTAATGGCCGCTTTCGACAGGGGATCCCAAGTTGATTCCGTATTTCTAGATTTCCGGAAAGCTTTTGACACCGTTCGTCACAAGCGACTTCTAATCAAGCTCGGGCCTATGGGTTATCGTCTCAGTTGGGCGACTGGATTCGTGATTTCCTGTCAGGAAGGTCGCAGTTCGTAGTAATAGACGGCAAATCAACGAGTAAAACTTAAGTGATATCAGGTGTTCCCCAGGGAAGCGTCCTGGGACCTCTGCTGTTCCTGATCTATATAAATGACCTGGGTGACAATCTGAGCAGTTCTCTTAGGTTGTTCGCAGATGATGCTGTAATTTACCGTCTCGTAAGGTCATCGGAAGACCAGTATCAGTTGCAAAGTGATTTAGAAAAGATTGGTGTATGGTGTAGCAGGTGGCAGTTGACGCTAAACAACGAAAAGTGTGAGTTGATCCACATGAGTTCCAAAAGAAATCCGCTGGAATTCGATTACTCGATAAATAGTACAATTCTCAAGGCTGTCAATTCAACTAAGTACCTGGGCGTTAAAATTACGAACAACTTCAGTTGGAAAAATGGCTCTGAGCACTATGGGACTCAACTGCTGAGGTCATTAGTCCCCTAGAACTTAGAACTAGTTAAACCTAACTAACCTAAGGACATGACAAACATCCATGCCCGAGGCAGGATTCGAACCTGCGACCGTAGCGGTCTTGCGGTTCCATTCAGTTGGAAAGACCACATAGATAATATTGTGGGGAAGGCGAGCCAAAGGTTGCGTTTCATTGGCAGGACACTTAGAAGATGCAACAAGTCCACTAAAGAGACAGCTTACACTACACTCGTTCGTCCTCTGTTAGAATATTGCTGCGCGGTGTGGGATCCTTACCAGGTGGGATTGACGGAGGACATCGAAAGGGTGCAAAAAAGGGCAGCTCGTTTTGTATTATCACGTAACAGGGGAGAGAGTGTGGCAGATATGATACGCGAGTTGGGGTGGAAGTCATTGAAGCAAAGACGTTTTTCGTCGCGGCGAGATCTATTTACGAAATTTCAGTCACCAACTTTCTCTTCCGAATGCGAAAATATTTTGTTGAGCCCAACCTACATAGGTAAGAATGATCATCAAAATAAAATAAGAGAAATCAGAGCTCTAACAGAAAGGTTTAGGTGTTCGTTTTTCCCGCGCGTTGTTCATGAGTGGAATGGTAGGGAGATAGTATGATTGTGGTTCGATGAACCCTCTGCCAAGCACTTAAATGTGAATTGTAGAGTAATCATGTAGATGTAGATGTAGCTGAGACACAAGCCCCTGTTGCCGGCCGAAGTGGCCGTGCGGTTAAAGGCGCTGCAGTCTGGAACCGCAAGACCGCTACGGTCGCAGGTTCGAATCCTGCCTCGGGCATGGATGTTTGTGATGTCCTTAGGTTAGTTAGGTTTAACTAGTTCTAAGTTCTAGGGGACTAATGACCTCAGCAGTTGAGTCCCATAGTGCTCAGAGCCATTTGAATCATTTTTTTGAACAAGCCCCTGTTAATGAATTGCTTAAGGTCAGGAACACGTCAGGTAGCAGGAAAGTCCCCCGTAATCTGGAGACTACTAAAACTTACGAGGCTTTGAATATAGCTTTAGCGGACGCCACACTGCTTGCTCACCCTGTCCCTGGGGCCATCATCGCCTCGATGGTGGTTAGGAGTCAGACCGCCGTGGGAGCTGTGTCACAGCAAATGGTTTCGTCCACATGACAGCCTGTGGCTCATTTTTCTAAGAACCTGTAGGAGAAACAGAAGTGTTGGAGTACTTTCAACAGGGAACTCTTGGCCATTTACTTCCGGTCATGGTTGGAGGGTCAAGATTTACACAGATCACAAACCCCTGGTTGCCATTTTCAAACGTGTTACTGAGCTCAAGTCACTCCGCCAGGTACGTCAAGCTGAATTTACCGCGCCGTTCTCGACAGGTATCAAACACATTCCAGGAGAGCAGAATGTCGTTGCTGACTATCTCGTAACTGCAATTACAAACTGGAAAATGGCGGGTCCAATATGGCGGATAAAAAATCATGTATTTATCGAATTCGAGTAAAACTTCGGGTATAAAGTATTTTAAGGTAGCTGATGACAAATTAAAGGTCGAAATTGCTGTATTGAAACATCTTCTTCGATATCTTACATTCCAATTGAAATCGTAGCTACAATTCGCCGCTAATGTCATTGTTGCTGTCAGAATGTTCGCTGCCGTGTTGTCCACGGGGATATCGTTCGAACAGCAGACCTCTCACCTCAGGTGAGTCATCTTCAGTTGTCCTTTTCTGGACTTTAGAGATGAATGGAGCCGAGGATGCCGGAAGCCCACGCAATACGTCATGCATTGTTTTCTCACGGGACGCGGGGCTGTTCGTTGACCTGGCCTGTTTGACGCTCTATGTTTCTCAGTCAGTCTACAATACTCGTATAAGCCATTCTGCCCGCATCTCGTGGTCGTGTGGTAGCGGTCTCGCTTCCCACGCCCGGGTTCCCGGGTTCGATTCCCGGCGGGGTCAGGGATTTTCTCTGCTTCGTGATGGCTGGGTGTTGTGTGATGTTCTTAGGTTAGTTAGGTTTAGGTAGTTCAAAGTTGTAGGGGACTGATGACCATAGATGTTGAGTCCCATAGTGCTCAGAGCCATTTGAACCATTTTATAAGCCATTCTAACGTTTCTGTTTTGTAAAAACTAATGAAATAATCAAAGTAAATCTTTTCGCACAATGTTTGTTGATTCTTGGACAACGTTTTCTGACTTTTTTTAAAAATAAATTCAGACATCATTAACCCACCCATCCGAGGAGTTAAGGTCGTTGTGTTCAAAATGAGATGTGTGTATGACGAAATTCGTGCAATCTGCAAATCCTACCTGAAATGAAAAAAAAAAAAAAATACTAAACCATGGGATACTGCACACGGAGTAATAGCACGGTTATTTGAAATTTGACACAATAATAACGTGGCGTACGTTTGAGACGAAGTTGTACTTTCGTTGTGTATTTTTGGTGACGTTTCTTGCGACAACCAACAGATAAACAAAAAATAGTCTATTACTATTTGCGGGCGAATCGCAGGAGTAATTCAGACAAATTCGCAATCCATTCTGTCATCTTGTGATACAGCAAAGTCTCTCATTTGATAGTTTTACTGAGGAAAATAGACTCTCAAGAGGCTGATTGTTGTGAGGGACTGAGGGCAGAAAGAGGTATCTCGCAAATAGCATATTCTGTGACGCAGCACTCGTGCAGCTGCTCTCTTCTGCAGCAGCAGCAGCAGCAGGTATCAGCTGGCAGGTGCAGCTGTGGCTGGGCGCTCTCCGGCACGTGGAGCCCTGCATCTGATGCTGCAGTTGTGCACACACACACACACACACACACACACACACACACACACACACTGCAGCGCCCACTGCCTCAGGCCGCTGGTATAAAGGCGCGAGGAGCCGGCGCAGCGCAACTCTGCCCTCGTCACCATGGCCGCCTTCAAACTTCTGCTCCTCGTCGGCTGCTTCTCAGCTGCCTGCGCCACAGGTGAGATTTCCTTCTTGCGCATTTCGTGCTTAACGTGACACACGCACGTCCCAGTGAAGCAATAAACTGCTTTGAGATTTTGGACATCTATATATCTGCCTAGTGCTACCTGGAGTAAAATACTATGGACCGTAGGGTGGACATATAGAAGGCTGTGAGTGATCAAATGGGACGGTGTGTTTTTATACACTGTGTAGTCACGCTAATGCGACCACCTTCCAAAAGAGGGAATAAGCATCTCTTGCTCCGCGGACGGCTGTGAGACGTGCAGCCGGCCGCTGTGGACGAGCGGTTCTAGGCGCTTCAGTCTGGAATCGCGCGACCGCTACTGTCGCAGGTTCGAATCCTGCCTCAGGCATGGATGTGTGTGATGTCCTTAGGTTAGTTAGGTTTAAGTAGTTCTAAGTCTAGGGGACTGATGGCCTCAGATGTTAAGTCCCATAGTGCTCAGAGCCATTTGAACAATTTTTTGAGAAGTGCAGGGAGAGAGCGATTGAGTTCTGGAGGGTACCGACACAGATCTGGATCCACACTGACTCCATTTCTGTGGCCAGCTGTGTTTGACTTCTCATCTGAAGATCCATGGCGTGTGCAGCCCGATCGAAGTGGTCCAACATATTCTCAATTGGGTTGAGATCCGGAAAAATTTGGTGGCCGAGGGTAAGGGTAGGGGGGGGGGGGAGGGGGGATATGCTAAACTCATCCTGCTGATCTTCGGACTACGCGCGTTCACTGCGAGCCTTTTGACACGTTGAATTGCCCTGCTGGGAGATACTATCGTCCACAGGAAAAACACGTTGCATGTAGGGGTGGACATGGACACCAAGGATACATGTGTACTTGTATTGATCCATTGTGCCTCCCAGAATGGCCCAGATTACCCAGGGAATGCCACGAATGTATCCTCAGTACACAATCCTCCCTTCTCCGGTATCGACCCTTCTGACGATTGTTGCAGTGACTTTTCCGTCTGCCCGATGGAGCGTAAAACTTGATCCATTTGGAAAGGCCGTATGTCACCACTCAGTGGACGTGCATCTGCGGTATTGCCGTGAAAATTCCAGCCTTCACGTGTGATGTACAGCAGTCAGCACAGGTGCGTGAACCAAGTGTGCGCTGCAAGGCCCACACACAGCTACCTTCGCTGAACAGTCGTTGAGCAGACGCTGTTGGTAGCGCCTTGGTGCACCTGGGCAGTCAGTTACTCAAGAATTGCTCGTGTATTCGCCTGATCACATCTCTTCAGCCGTCGTACACCCTTGCCATACGTGGACCACGGTGCATCAGACTTACCTCAACACCGGTTTTGAATATGGCCAATTTGTCATGCAGGGTGTGCTTTAACTATGGTGGTACGGCAACATTTTACACACTTGTTTTGCAAATACACCTCCAGTTGGCCCCAGAGCTAGCGAGTGTGCCCTTGTGAACGTCAGATACGACGCGCTGCACTTCCGCATTACTGCAACGACTGCACTGTTTTCAGCGTCCGTCCGACACGCCTCAAATACCCTCCGCTGCTAGTACTGCCACCTCCCGGCAGTGAGTGGTTATGAGTATTGGCGTCGATCGTAGACGGCGATCACATTAATGTGGCGGCGTCGTATATGTGGCACAGTGAACCTGTTCCACAAAAATCCAATCAAATCATTATTTTTCCGTTCTAAGAATGATTGTATTTCCTTATACATCACAAACATTCTTTTGAAACATTACTACACTCCTCATTAATTTGAATGGTTTGTGCCGTATTTGTATATTTAGTCTCTATTTCTATGCCTAAGCAAATTTCGTAGAACGTACAAATCTTTGGCATGTTATATGTCAAATCCATCTCAAAATTTTATATTGTGGCCGATATTTCACATTTTATCTGTCACAAGAATAATCTTTTATATTTTTCCATATTTACGATACTGGTAACATCACTCAAGAAGATATTAACTTTGAAAATCCTGTGTACTACTAATCATAACGACAGATCTGTAAACCACTCCTAAAAACGCTCTGCAGACACGCAAACAGCTCCTAAATTACCAAAATAATTACAGTACAGACATGTAAACTCCTTCAAAATATCGTAGTATACAGATGTGCACACATGAAATCAACTCGTAAACTATCCAAATAATGCATAACGGAGCCCACAGACCCGCTTGCAAAATAACGCAACAGACACCCAAACAATGTAAGCAGACACTACACACTGTCCCCTGTCCACTAGGCAGCACATGAGGGTGCTGACAACCCCGCAAAGTGACGCGAAAGTCAACTGCCACACAGGGGCCAGTTCAAGTCCAGCACACATGAGGTGGCGACAACCCTTTCATACTTGGTACCTGTGAAATTCCTCTCGAAGTACGTGCTCACCTAGGCACTGTTGCTGACGCGACCGTGAGCAGTGCTAGGCGCTACAGTCTGGAACCGCGCGACCGCTACGGTCGCAGGTTCGAATCCTGCCTCGGGTATGGATGTGTGTGACGTCGTTTGGTTAGTTAGGTTTAAGTAGTTCTAAGTTCTAGGGGACTGATGACCACAGCTGTTAACTCCCATAGTGTTCGGAGCAATTTGAACCATTAATTCATTTGGAAAATATCTCTCGACTGCTATCTATACTATTTCTTTGAGTTTAAGTTACAATTGGTCTACGGTTATTTAGTTAGTTTCGAAGGAATGGAAACTGTTCCCTAGAAAGGCATCGAGCGAACTTTTGCTCCTTTTCTTTTTAGTTATTTTGTGCTTATTTTTCATGGATTTGGATATCATAGTATTTAGGGAACCAACTGCTGCTTCATGACACTCATTCAAAACTGTGCTTCCATTCATATACCTAATAACTGCTGTGAATTGGTGTCTGCTTCTGACCGTGCACTGTACAAACCGTAGCTAGTGTTCCTAAACTTAATCTGCCTGACTGGTCAATGGCGCTTGGTACAGCTGTTTTATGTTGTATGGGAGTTGACATGTGTAATTTAATACATACACGTAATTTTACAAGTGTGGCTGTATTCGAATTTCAGTAACTTAATGGTAGCTAAAATGCCAGCATTCACTGCATAATAGGATGTTTTAAAATTTATGATGCCACAGCGCCTTATGGCCAACTTCAGCGGTACAGTACAGAAGAGAAGTCAGAATGTTAAGATATACATAGGTACATAGCTATGTATAACAGTTTTCCACAATGCTGCCTCTGTATCCAACGTTTTGCCACTTCATGTGTGTCTCAGAACAGGGGCAGCCAAAACTTCAGAGCATTGGCAGTGCTCACTTTCTTGTTCTGGCCTGGCTGCATACGTGAACCCCCCCCCCCCCCTTTTCCTCAATAGCACACTGTCTGAGCTGAAGTATGGGGAAGAAGGATAAACTGCTAAAGCACCGCATTAAATGGAAATGCTGTCACATTGCGTTCAACTTGATTTCCTAGTTTCTCAATAACATAGATTACAAGGAAAATAAATTTTCAGTGTTATTTAATTACTTTTGGGGCGCTGAAGACATAATACAATTTTTGTCTGGTACACACTGTTAGCACACGGACAGAGACAGACAATTTCACAGATATTCACGCTCGGATTGTCACGTAATTGTGACTTATTTAGTTTCATACTCGAAAAAAAAAATCTTTCACACACATACGTTGTTACAGCCGTAACCAAACAATGTAGACATCATGGACAGTATTAATTTAAAAAATGGCTCAAATGGCTCTGAGCACTATGGGACTTAACATCTGAGGTCATCAGTCCCCTAGAACTTAGAACTAGTTAAACCTAACTAACCTAAGGACAACACACACATCCATGCCCGAGGTAGGATTCGAACCTGCGTCTGTAGCAGTCGCGCGGTTCCAGACTGAAGCACCTAGAACCGCTCGGCCACACGCGGCCGGCTTCAATTTAAAAGCATTTGTCTTTAAAACAGAAATTACACTGTAGATCAATCAGTTACATGTGCAGATGTACAGGTGTGCTTTCAACTGAAATGGCAAACGGTCTCGAAAACGGATGTAAGAGTGACAGTGTCCACAAAATTTAAGAAAACCATCCTTGTGATTCCTTCAAGGCTACAACGAATTCATCAAACATCGGGTCTTCTGTAACACCAGTGAAAGAGAAATATATGTTGTTTTTCATCAGAGACTTCCTTTTCAAATGAATTTCCATGAAGTCAGAAATAAGGTTCTCACCTGGCATGGTCTTATGGTAAGGAGTGTGCAGTCAAGTTCGTAAAATACGAGGTCTGTAACAGCGGATTTTAAATCGAAGAATCGTTCCGGGCATGTCCCTTGACTTAACCAGTGTACCTTGCAGTAATATACGAGGTGGTCAGAAACAGTTCGAGAAGCTTGTAAATGTGTTGCAGGGTAGGTCGTGCTGAGAAACAATTGTTAAGAGAAACACTCGATACCCTGCGCCTTTACGCAGTTAATTAGCATTCAAGTTAGTGAATCAGGTATTTGCGCTCGCAAATTTAAGCAGCCTGTCTGAGACGGCGGTGTCTAACGCGTTCTCCGTCTGGTCTCCTAAAATCAGACAAGAGAGTGATGCAAAAATTTTACGTGGGACGTAGAACGCATGCCACTTGTCTTGGCCGTCACAGTGATAATGAGTACAAGATTAGAGATTTCACTCACAGCGGTGATGGATGCGCTCCCTACCTAACACACTGAAACGCCTCTCAGCGTATAATCACCGCCAGACGTCAGTTTGACAAGTCCACCATCAAACCATTGAGCTTGTTACTTAACTAAGTCTGCTCTGTGGATTACGAACTTCTGCGCCCTTGTAAGACGATGGGTCAAGGAACTACTCCGGCAAGAGTAAACAAGATAAGATATGCATAAAAAGTATAAAATGTATCTCATTACGGTTGTAGATGATATTTCCTGAAGATGTTGTTGTTGTGGTCTTCAGTCCTGAGAGTGGTTTGATGCAGCTCTCCATGCTACTCTATCCTGTGCAAGCTTCTTCATCTCCCAGTACCTACTGCAACCTACATCCTTCTGAATCTGCTTAGTGTATTCATCTCTTGGTCTCCCTCTACGATTTTTACCCTCCACGCTGCCCTCCAATGCTAAATTTGTGATCCCTTGATGCCTCAAAACATGTCCTACCAACCGATCCCTTCTTCTAGTCAAGTTGTGCCACAAACTCCTCTTCTCCCCAATCCTATTCAATACCTCCTCATTAGTTACGTGATCTATCCACCTTATCTTTAGCATTCTTCTGTAGCACCACATTTCGAAAGCTTCTATTCTCTTCTTGTCCAAACTGGTTATCGTCCATGTTTCACTTCCATACATGGCTACCCTCCATACAAATACTTTCAGAAACGACTTCCTGACACTTAAATCTATACTCGATGTTAACAAATTTCTCTTCTTCAGAAACACTTTCCTTGCCATTGCCAGTCTACATTTTATATCCTATCTACTTCGACCATCATCAGTTATTTTACTCCCTAAATAGCAAAACTCCTTTACTACTTTAAGTGTCTCATTTCCTAATCTAATCCCCTCAGCATCACCCGATTTAATTTGACTACATTCCATTATCCTAGTTTTGCTTTTGTTGATGTTCATCTTATATCCTCCTTTCAAGACACTGTCCATTCCGTTCAACTGCTCTTCCAAGTCCTTTGCTGTCTCTGACAGAATTACAATGTCATCGGCGAACCTCAAAGTTTTTACTTCTTCTCCATGAATTTTAATACCTACTCGGAATTTTTCTTTTGTTTCCTTTACTGCTTGCTCAATATACAGATTGAATAACATCGGGGAGAGGCTACAACCCTGTCTCACTCCTTTCCCAACCACTGCTTCCCTTTCATGCCCCTCGACTCTTATAACTGCCATCTGGTTTCTGTACAAATTGTAAATAGCCTTTCGCTCCCTGTATTTTACCCCTGCCACCTTCAGAATTTGAAAGAGAGTATTCCAGTTAACATTGTCAAAAGCTTTCTCTAAGTCTACAAATGCTAGAAACGTAGGTTTGCCTTTTCTTAATCTTTCTTCTAAGATAAGTCGTAAGGTTAGTATTGCCTCACGTGTTCCAACATTTCTACGGAGTCCAAACTGATCTTCCCTTCTTCTTCTTTATAAGGCTTCCTGAAGATAGCCTTATAAATAGTCCGAGATTTAACTGATCTCCATGTAAGGCACAGTAACAAATGATATATGTCCATGTCATGTCTCTTCATGTAAACGTAATATATTTTAGCTGTAGTGTACTCATTAGGAGCAGCAGGCGCTGCTACGACTCATTTGAAATTTAAAATAACTAATCCTTATGGCTTTTCCATATCTGTTTCAGAATCGTCGTGGGACGGATTGAGAGGTGAGATAACCATGTCCGAGTAATGCATTTGCGTAAGTTAGAATAAACTTGCATCAGGGACACCGTCTGAAGGTAAACTGTGTCCCTGAAAAGGTGAGCCTAAGCACGCATTCTCCTAACGTTCACTATAACACTCTAGCCTGATGCATAGTACAAAGACTTTCGTTACCTAAAGTAACGCTTTGATTTTCCCGTATCACATTTTCCTCCTTAGAACAAACAAAAAGGAAGATGATGATCTAAAAAGGTAAGGCTGTTCTTACAACAAATCACAAATATTACCACACCGGTGGGAAAATAAGGAAAACATATATTTTAATAGTACTCTTACGCAACCAATTGGAATATCATCCACTTATCAATAATTCTTACATACTGTCGAGTTCTGGTCCTTGAACACGCAGCTTATTCCTTTGTGGGAGAAACAGAACAGCAAGAATATTTGTCGAACTGCACATACGTAATGAATTTATTGCACTATTGGGAACAAATTTATGAAAGTTCAATTGAGTGATTCTCTATTAAATTTATGAAACATTGAAATGTGTCAACGTAATATGTCCAGTGATGTTTCCAAAATAACTACTGGTCTGTAGAACAAATACTGGAAAAAAATGACCTCCACTGACATCTGCCTGGAGTGAAACCAGTACTTACAAGGGAACCTCCCCATCGCACCCCCCTCAGATTTAGTTATAAGTTGGCACAGTGGATAGGCCTTGAAAAACTGAACAGAGATCGATCGACAAAACAGGAATAAATTGTGTGGAACTATGAAAAAATAAGCAAAATATACAAACTGGGTCGTCCATGTGCAATATAGGCAATATTAAGGGCAGTGAGAGACGAGGAGAGCCGTGGTCCCGTGGTTAGCGTGAACAGCTGCGGAACTAGAGGTCTTTGGTTCAAATCTTCCCTCGACCGAACTTTTTATTTTCAGTTTATGTGACAAACCCTTATGTTTTCATCACTTTTTTCGGAGTGATTATTACATCCACAAGAAAACCTAAATCGGGCAAGGTAGAAGAATCTTTTTACCCATTCGCCAAGTGTACTAGTTAGGTGGGTCGACAACATATTCCTGTCATGTGACGCACATGCCGTCACCAGTGTCGTATAGAATATATCAGACGTGTTTTCCTGTGGAGGAATCGGTTGACCTATGACCTTGCGATCAAATGTTTTCAGTTCCCATTGGAGAGACACGTCCTTTCGTCAACTAATTGCACGGTTTTGCGGTGCTGTCGCAAAACACAGACACTAAACTTATTACAGTGAACAGAGACGTCAATGAACGAACGGACAGATCATAACTTTGCGAAAATAAAGAAAGCAAAATTTTCAGCCGAGGGCAGATTCGAACCAAAGACCTCTCGTTCCGCAACTGTTCACGCTAACCACGGGACCACGGCGCTCCTCGGCTCAGATTGCCCTTAATATTGCCTATGTTAGACATGGACGACCCAGTTTGTATATTTTGCTTATTTTTTCATAGTTCCACACAACTTCTTCCTGTTTTCTCGATTGATTTGTGTTCAGTTTTTCAAGGCCTATCCACTGTGCCAACTTATAACTAAATCTGAGGGGGGTGCGATGGGGATGTTCCCTTGTTAGCAGTAGAGCAATTTTTTTTTATCGATACATTTGCTCTCTGAATCCAATGGCGCGTAGTGTTGCGCGTAAGGGTTCTCACCAGCATGAACGTACGGCAGGAAACCAAATGCCATGCGAAATATTAAAACGTAAACAAATACTATTTTCGACACAATGTTGTGTATTTTTAAATGGGCACCCCCTATTATTTCGTATGCAATCAATACCACGAAAAACCACAAACATAGTGGCGTTGGTTGCATAGCAATACGTCAATTACATCCCGAGAAATCGCGAAGCAAATGTAACGCTTGAAATAAATGAAGCGAACAGCTAGCGCACGTCCTGAGATTCAAGCGTGCACCTCACGCTGCCTGTGTCAGGGGCCCACACAATGGGAAGGTATGCACAATCCAGAAAAATAAACAAGTAACACGTCCAATGCAAAGTTACGTTTTTCAAATTGTAAATATATGTTTATTCTAGCGAAATGATAACTAGAGCTATAATTAGAAATAACACACCTGAATTCACTTTGCTAAGCACATTTACTAGCGCCCTGTCGCCCACAGAAACTGTATTGTTGTGCAGCATAGAAAATACACCCACATCTTGACCAATGACACTGTGTTACGTCAACATATGTTCGAAGTGCCCTCCGTTTGCATCAATACATGTTTGGCTACGGGTAACGAGAGAGTGTTCCACAGATTGTAGAGTTTCTACAGCTGATACTGCGGCACACCCGCAGTACTACGATGTCGCATGTCCTCTACTGTCGTTGGGGGTTCTTGATACACTCTGTCTCTCACTGAGCCCCAGAGAAAGAAGTCTAATGGCGTCAGGTCGGGGGATTGTGCTGGCGATCGCGCAGTACCTCCCTGCCCCATCCAGCTATTTGGAAATGTCGCATCTAGGACGTCTCTGGAAACTTTTGCATTGTGTGCGGGACATCCATCATGTTGGAACCACACTAATAGACGAGTTTCCAATCATAGATCCTCCATGAGAAGCGCTAGTGTGTGTCGAAGAAATGATGCATATCGATGTCAATTCAATGGGGGCCTAGAATATAATTAGCAATGATACCGCACCAAACACTGACACTCCACCGTCGTTGACGAGCAACTTGACGAATCCAGTGGGAATTTTGCACGGACCAGTAGTACATGTTCCGCAGTTTCAGGTTACCATGATTTGTAAATGAAGTCTCGTCCGTAAACAACGTATTGCATAGGAATACTGGATTACCTTGCAACTGCTGAAGTGCAAAACGACAGAATGCAGTGCGGGATTCAAAGTCATTCCCGTACAGTTCTTGGTGCAGTGAGATATGTAACGGATGAAACCGACGCCGATACAGGATTCTGCATACACTACTGTGGCTTACTCCTGCACCTCGTGCAGTTTCTCGTACACCCACCTGAGGACTGTGCGCTACAGCAGCCAGAACAGCAGTTTCGTTTCCATTGCCAGTCGCTGGCGTTGTACGTCGACGTTTTGTGGGAGACCAGCCTGCTGTTTCCGTGGGTGTCTTGCAGATGTCGCCAGTGGATCTACGTGACGGACACCGCCGTCTGGATAGCGTTCAGCGTACAGTGTCACAGCTGCGGTTGCATTTCTGTGACATTCGCCATACATTAAAATAATATCTAGTTTCCCCTCATTACTGAAGGCCGGCATGTCGACTAGATGACGGCAAATTTAACAAGCCACAAGAAAAGAAGTTTTAATGTGGGAACGTATTTTGATTACGTTACAGTATGAAAGTAGTTCAGCCGACCAGATTAGGAGACACTTGTACACTGAAGGTAGAGCGTGCTGTGGTGATATTGGTATGTTTACCGCAGGATACAGGCTTTGAGCACAATATTACATGCGACACATTACGTAAGAAATTGTGACGCCGTTGCTGTCCTTTACAAGCCACACATTTGTGAATTTATGAGGTTTAGAAACGGGAAACCATGTGTGTTACCACTAATTGTACCTCTAGTTGTCATTTCGCAACAATAAACATTATCAGTAGGACACCCATCATTCTGATACCGCATTGTTTGACACATTATTAGAGGTAGTTGAAGTCACGTACAGCTCAAGAAGGGGGTTAGGCTATCCCCCTTTGGGAGTGCCATCAATGAAATATGTGCCAATGATGTGTTGTCATACAATACCAACACTCCACTGACGTAGTAAGTCGATCACGTCACGATTACCGGCAGCGTGAGGTGCACACTTGAGTCTCAGGATGTACCCTAGCTGTGTGCTTCATTTATTGCGGTTTCTCGGGATGTAATTGACGTATTGCGATGCAACCAACTCCATTATTTTTGTTATTTTTCATGGTACTAATTGCCTACGAAATAATACGGGGTGTCCATTTAAAAACACACAAGTATGTTTTCAAAACTGTATTTTTTTAGTTTTAAAATTTCGCGTAGTATCTGGTTTCCTAAGCCCCTACCGTACGTTCACGCTGGTGAAAACTGTTTTTGAATACCTATTGTTGTTCCAGACATACTTGAGGTGGCAGAGTTAGGTGAGACACCATATATATATATATATATATATATATATATATATATATATATATGTGTGTGTGTGTGTGTGTGTGTGTGTGTGTGTGTGTGTTGCAAATTCTCTTCTCAGTTCACGTCTCAACTTCAAATATTTGTTATTTATAATTAGGTTTGTATTAAACTGAGTTGCGTACTAGGACTACAAAGAACACCCTAAGGTGACGCGTTATGATGAATTTGTGTACTATCTTGCATGTAACGACAGAGCCGGGAATACTACGAGGAAATTTTTATATCTCTGCTTGATGGATTGTGTCATTCCTATAATCTTCATATTTAGAGCACATGAGAAATACATGAAGAGCGGAAATGAAAAACGCTCTCAGTGCCATTTTCATCTTAGACCGCATATCCAGTGCTTCTGTGTTCCTGACACTCTGTTGTGTGTCGCTAAACTTGATCCAGTTTTCCACACGGTGGAGAAAGTCTGACAAACATGCGTCAGTAGATGGAGCATGGCTTTCTGTGTCAAGCTGTGCTTCCCTTTGCAGTTCCAAGGACAGAAAAATATGAGAACCTGTTTTTGTTGGTTACAGTTCTAATTATTAAAAACCCAATTCTGCATTATCAAAAATGAAACATATTGCCTCAATATTAACGGCACTCATAACGAAAACTTCCTACGCGCTGTTTTGTCGAAAACTGACGTTTATCAGATCGTGGCTGTGCATAAAATACAAATTGATTCTTGCAAAGAAGAAAACAGGAAACGACCACTGTTAATACTGTAATGCTGTTTCTGTCCACAAACAGCACCGTAACCTGTACAGAAACGACACGTTCATCTCCAGACGGCTGTTGACTTTTAAATTACATCTCCTGTTCTTTACATAAATTGTTGGAAAAAAATTAAAAAATTAATGTAAACGACAGCAAATGCGAACAGCCGTCTGAAGATGAATCTACTACTTCGAAACTATTTGTGGAAATAAATAGCCTTATTAACAGAGGCCGTTAGTGGTTTTCTTCTTTACAAGAAACAATTTGGAGAAACTTTCTTATTAGCAGTTAAAATCAGTTCGCTTCCTGGTATAGCACAAAGAACGTTCTTAGTAAAGTATTTATTTTGTGCTTCGTCGCATCTCTTGTGCGGTGATCCGATAATCAGCATAATTCTGTGGCATCAATATATCTTCTCAATATTTTAGATACAAATCAGTTAGGTACATACAGAGATAGAATCATTTTTCATTCGCCTGATAATCTCACATGTGGCACTTAGAACGTTTTCCATCATCATTCTTCGTATGATTTATGTCTGCAGTAGAGTCACCGTCAGCCTCTCGTTGGGTGTTGCTGACAACACTGATTCTAAGCCGTGGAGAACACGAAACGTATTAGATGGTCAACCAGCGCAGCAAGATTCCCTGCGAAATTCTGTGGTGCAAAAAGGTCATTAGGAGGCAAGAAACACACTCGAAAAGAGAAAACATTGGTAATTCTCTAGGAAAAAACAATAATGGAATAAGAGATTTCTTTCGAGTGGCTGCTAGGGTTACGTATAACCTTTCATGCCCATACCAGCTACATTTTCTACCTCTTTCTAAGCGGTGTTCGTCGAGCCTCTACCTACTTTGGTATCAAACACGAAACTCTCCACTAACAAGAGGTGTGAGAGCTGCTGACAGATTACGACGTCACTCATAGTTGCTCACAGAAGCTTATCTAGCGTTGCAAACGGCATTTGCTATTCGAACCTCTGCATACTCTTTTGTCTTCCGTGCACCTTTACTCTGAAATTATACAAGATTCAAACTATAGACGACTCGTTCTCGTCTTTTCAACCAACAGTGCAGCTCCTGAGACGCAAAATGAAAGGACATCACCTGTGATATCAAATTCGTGACACTGTTAAGAGTGCACCATTCAAGAGACAGAAATTAAGAGGCATATATATACAATAACTTCGACACTTTCTTGAACTTTCCATACAGTTAAGTAGCTGTCCTGGGGCATGTACAGGGTAAGACGTGAGACACTCAATCGCCCCCCCCCCCCCTCCCCACACACACACACACACACACATAAAAGCACGGGCGCTGGCACATAGGTAGGACTAGAACATCCTATCCCCCTGGCTTCAGTAGGCCTGATCTGCGCCTACTTGTTCGCTAGTGAGGTGGTCCGTCCTGGGCCTCGTGGACATCTTCCACCTGGCGTCGTTCTTCGACATGCCCAAGACGGTGAGCGACGCGACGTCCGACGGCTGGGTGGCTGCCGTGGACTCCGGCGTCACCTCCAACGTGACCACCTACTGCATGGAGGACGACCCTCGAGTCTGCATGCTCTACGACGCCAACGGCATCGCCGCCGGAATCGACGTCAGCGTGAGTACTGCCTTGCCTCGTTCTCCCTCTGTCGTCTGAGACATGTAGTACCCGGCACCGGGGGCTCTGACGTGGAGGCGGACAGCGACCATAGCGCGCATGTCCTCACGGCTGCCTCAGACTTCGACTGCGACAGCCGGCACTTGGAATGCCTGACATGGCGTCCTTAAAGTCGATGGCAGACTCATAGAGGAAATACGTTGCTTGAGTCCAAGACAGTAGACAAGACAAAGACAATGAATGACCTGATAGAAGTTGAGCGGATCACATTAGAAAAGCAGCAGCAACATGGATGGGTTTGTCTGGGGACCTAATTGCATGGAAGAGTTTATAGGAAGCGTTTGTTAAGTAGTTGATGTGAAACGGGTGATTGTAGCGTTGTTGATGATTATCTAATAAGTACTACTCTAACGAACTTATGGTAATATTCATTATTTCACAATATTATTTAAAATCTAACTTCATCCGTAATCGATGTAGTAGAATTCCGTGACTGTTTCTTTTGATGGGTAGAATAATAACCGCTACCATTTACAATAGGAGGTGATTTTATTTAACACACGACCAGTTTCGGGCTTGTGCCCATCTTCAACTGGCTTTTATTCACGTGCATCTTTCCACTGAGATCACTGTTTGTTTTTGATTCAAATAGTCGTTTCTGACAATGAGTATGGAAACATGTACATGAATGTAAATCACTTGAACATGGGCACAAGCCCGAAACCGGTCGTGTGCCACATAAAACCACATTCTGCGGTCATTGGTAGCGGTTATTATTCTACACAATATTTAAAGTTGTGACTAAATAAAACACATGGAACAAAAAACATCAGTCACTCCGCGGAGACCTCGCGTCAATACCACTTCCAGGCTTGTGAAAGACCCACAAGTTTATACAAGTATGTGGGAGTAACGTTCAGCCGAACTGGCTCGTTGGAGACTGGATCCTGTGGAACTTCCAAGGACTGGGGGCCACTGATTAGCAGCTGTTGACCCCCCTGGATTCCACCACCTTATCAGTAGCTCTTGAAGCAGATTGGTTTTACATCACACATATCCTAATGGCAGTTATAAGACGTGTGGAAGTAGGCCACTATGGCCCTCACTGACCACATAGCACATATCTGTGATACTGCTGTCCCTTCTGCATATGGAGTAGTCAACTCCGCTGGAAGCAGGACACTAACCACATCGCCTCACAAGTGTGCAGGGTCGGAGTGGAGACCACATGGCACCAAGTGGTTGGCCATCATATTCACTTCAGATCAGCATTAACTTAATGAATCAAATGTACAAAGCCAGCTTCCTGGCGGATAATGATGGTGTATGGTAGGGATGCAGCAATATCCAATATTATACCATCCTTCGAGAGTGTTCCGCTATGCCTCCCTCACCAGATCACCAGATGCTGCTCAATAGCGCCAAGGTAAAGATCGTCGCACTGCTGATCCTTCAGCTACACAGATCCACTATGAGGTCGTGAGCTCATGACAGTACGTCTCAGGAACGGCTTTCGATCCATCAACTTGCAACTTAAAAATTCCCATTAGAATTTTACAGGACTTCCCAATGGCCGTTGACACCATGTTAGACTGAGATCTGAAGAGAATTGCTGTCCCCCATAATCTGTCACCTGAGGCTTTCTTTGAAGGTCTGGTAGTGTCAATACACAAACATAAAGGTGGAATCTGAATGCGAGACTACCAGCCTTTGATAATGCTTAACAGTGACTCGACAATTTTCACACAGCTGGTGGAAAACCGAATACGATGTTCAATCACTCCACAGCCCAAACTTCCCTAGGAGGTCAATACAATATCAGATCTGCTCTGTGCCAATACAGGAATTTAATCTTCCTAGCATGGATCCAGCGCCAGCCATGCATGCTGACCTCACTGGATTTTAGTCGGGCAGATGATTGTGTCAACCACACCTATGTCACTGCAGTGCTACGCACGATGCGATATCCGGGTGCCTTCACTGATGCAATAATGCACCTTCTACAGGCGGCACCATCATGGGCACTTGTCAGTGGCTGCCTGACAGATACCTTTCACATCAACCATTTCGTGCACGAGGGCTGTTCTGTTCCTATGGTTCTTTATGCTTTGACCTTGGAACCTCTTGTTGTGTAGCCTGAGTCAACAAGTAACAGGACTCCAATTTGGCTGATGAGTTTACCAGTCCATGGTGTATGCTGATGATGTGGTGTTCATCATCCGTGGAGCCGATGACATAAGCGATGTCATGTCCTAGGTTGTAATATACGCAACAGCATCAGAAAGTAAACTCAACATCGACAAGTCACTAAAGCTGCTTATAGGGTCAGGTTTGTCACAAGGGAGCGTTGCCCCTCTCTGCTTACCAACGCTCTATGATGCCTAGAACTGGACTTCACACCCAACATCCTGCACACGATAACACTGAACTATAGACGCCTATGGGCCAGCATAGTGGATCAACCTTTATGGTCTTTAAATATCGTGCTGTGAGCACATTATGCCAACTTGTACTTAGCACCATGGCTTCCACACGTCACACAATCCCTGGGACAGGCTTTTAGTGTTATGACCATTAGAGCTTCTTTGTCAGAAAAGGGATGTTGTTTAAAATTAGATACAAGTCCCTCACTCCACCCAAGGACAGAAGGCATTTCAGCCTCGTCAGCATCTATAACAGGGCGGTGGTCTTCTACATCAGCGCCCACCTAAAGCTGTGGCATAGATGCCCATTGCGCCTTACGACCTCATTACTGATCATGATGGAACCAGCCTCTCTCGACCCATCAGTTATGTTAGGAGACGTCCTGGCTCCCTTCAGTTATCTGGGGCAATTTTATTTGGTCCACAGTTACCTTACGTACTGCTTTCTGTTACTGTTACCATTATTTAAATATTAACACATAACATGAACTTCTTACAGACATAAACGACCATTTCGTTTCGTCCACGACACAAATAAAGTCAATAGAAAAATTAGTGGATACAGTAACATCTTCTGTATCCAGTGAGGTTTGTTTTGCTAAATGTGTATTACTGTCATTGATGCATACGATGATAATAATAAAAGGTACAAAAACATAATAGGTAGGCTACAACTAGTTGCGCATATGCTATGCACGATAATTCCATTTTGTACATCAGATGTCCGGGCATCCCTTCTTAGAGCCAGTACGTACACATACGTGCAATGTTCACTCTAGAGAAGATGTTCAAAGCGACCACCTTGCATCTGCAAGCACTTCGCCATTTTCTGCATCATATTTTTCTGGACCCTACGCAATACACCTGCATTCACTGGTGCTGAAGCAGCATGCATGTGATCTGTTAGATTTTGTATATACGTATGTGGAATACTATAAACTTGTTCCTTTAAGTGTTCCCACCAATAATGTGCCAGAACATTGGATCTTCATGTCCCATCCATTTCCTGGAAACGCTTTGTATAAAAAGACTTGCACATTCATTCCAAAGTGTGGAGGTGTACCACCATGCTGAAACCATTTTCTAATGCGTCAGACAAAGTATTGCAAAGAAACGTACGATACAGGGGCGCATACAAATTGCCCGGCAATAGGTAAGGGCCTAAAAGTACTCCTCCTACGATTCCAGCCCACAGTTTTATGCCAAAGTGTGCCTCAAAGTCATGTTCACTGTTGACATGTGGATTGTGTTCCAAACAAAAATGGATGTTGTGGAGGTTGACAAATTATTTCACAAGTGAAGCTAGATTCGTCAGTCCATATCACGTTATCTTTTGCTTGGTGCAAAAGCCATTCATAAAACTGTACTCGTTAAATGCAGTCCTCTGGCCGCTGGTGTTGAGATTTTTTTAATGGTTTTAGGGCGCAAAACTGCTACGGTTATTAGCGCCCGGTCTGTGACTTAGGAAAAGGTAAAGAAACCAAACTGGAAACCAGCAGCAATGGGAGCGAAACTCAAAAAAGTGGGAAAACCACTATATAAGGGTGGTAGCTTGTCACCAAAATGAGCTTCAAATGACTGACGTCATCTCACTAACACTGATAAACTCATGAACGCGATCAGCTGAGCTCGTGTCATCTGCTAAAATGGAAGATATATCAGGCGACAGCTGTAGACGGGTGCATAACGGAGTAAAATAGGGGCACTCAAGTAAAAGGTGTCTCACCGTCCACAGTTGAGAGCAGTGGGGACAGAGTGGTGGAGGATCGCCGCTTAAAAGATGTCGATGGCTAAAAGACAGTGCCCTATTCGGAGACCAGTTAAAATTACCTCCTCCCGACGACGAGTTCGTGAGGAAGAGGTCCAAGCACAGAGAAGAGCTTTCACATTCCGCAATTTATTATTGGGAAGTGTTGACCAATATGCGTGCCGTAAAAGAGCAACACGACGACATAAAACACTCCGTAGATCGGCGAAGGGAACCATGCGAACAGCAGGCTGAAGAAGAGAGACTGCAGCCTTGGCCGCTATATCGGCCGCCTCATTTCCACAGATACCAACATGTCCTGGGATCCAGAGGAACGCCACAGAGACGCCCCCCAAGTGGAGCAAGTGGAGGCAGTCCTGAATCGGGTGGACAGGGTAGATAGGTTGGAGACTGAGGAGAGAGCTGAGCGAATCTGAGCATATAATATACTGTATCCGCTGATGGCGACGGATATATTGGACACCCCAGAAACAGCGTAAAGCTCCTCAGTAAAAACTGAACACTGGTCGGGAAGACGAAATCAATTAGGGGGGTCGCCAACAATATAGGCACTCCCAACACCAAATGATATTTTAGAGCCATCAGAGTAAATAAATGTGGCATCCTTCATTTGTGCACATAGAGCAGCAAATGCCCGACGATAAACAAGAGAAGGTGTACCATCCTTGGGAAACTGACAAAGGTCACGAAGCAGGCAGGTCCGGGGCCGGAGCCAAGGCAGTGCTGTACCCCAAGTTGTCGAGAAAGTTTTAGGAAAGTGGAAGGAAAGAGAACGTAGCATTTGACGGAAGCGGACTCCCGGTGGTAGTAGGGAGGAAGGGCGGCCTGCATACCCTAAATCCAAGGAGGCGTCGCAAAAAATATCGGATTAGCAGGCATTGAAGACAGATGGCTAGCATAACGACTCAGAAGGACAGCACGCTGACTGGACAGCGGAGGTTCAGCAGTCTCAGCATAAAGGCTTTCCACAGGGCTCGTGTAAAAGGCTCCAGACGCTAAACGTAATCCACGGTGGTGGACAGAGTCGAGACGCCGAAGAATAGACGGCCGAGCAGAGGAGTAACCTGTGCTTCCATAGTCCAATTTCGAGCGCACTAAGGTGCGATAGAGGCGGAGAAGGACCACTCGGTCCGCTCCCCAGGAGGTACCATTCAGAACAAGGAGTGTGTTGAGGGGTTGCAGACAGCGAGGTGAAAGATAGAAAACGTGGGAGGACCAGCACAGTTTTCTGTCAAACATAAGACCCAAGAATTTAGCGACGTCCGCGAACGGAACGTTGACAGGGCCTAAATGTAAGGAAGGCAGAAGAAACTCCGTACGACACCAAAAATTGACACAAACGGTCTTACTGGGAGAAAAGGGGAAGCCGGTTTCGATGCTCCAAGAGTGGAGGCGATCGAGTCATCCTCGTCGTTCAAGAAGGCTGGTCCGTTGAGAGCTGTAGTAGATCGCAAAATCGTCCACAAAGAGGGAGCCCGAGACATCGGGAAGGAGACAATCCATAATTGGATTTATGGCAATGACAAACAGTACAACACTTAGCACGAGCCCTAGGGTACCCCCTTTCGTGGGAGAAAGTAGTGTTCACCTGCACTTTAAGTGTGCGCTCTGCCATAAATTCACGAAGCAAAAGGGGCAGCCGACCTCGAAAGCCCCAAGAGAACAATGTTCTGAGGATGCCTGTCCCCCAACAGGTATCGTATGCTCTGTCCAGATCAAAAAATATTGCTACTGTTTGGCGTTTCCTGAGAAAATTGTTCGTGATATAAGTGGAGAGAGCAACAAGATGGTCAACGGCAGAACGATGCTTTCGGAAACCGCATTGGGCAAGTGTTAAAAGACTTCAGGACTCCAGCCACCAGGCTAAACGGCAATTCACCATACGCTCCAAAACGTTACATATTCTACTCGTACGAGAAATGGGGCGATAGCTAGAGGGAAGATGTTTGTCCTCTCCAGGTTTCGGAACAGGAACGACGATAGCTTCCCGCCATCTACTGGGAAAAGTACTGTCTGCCCAAATTCGATTATAAAGGCGAAGGAGGTAGCGCAGACCATGTTATGATAAATGCACCAACATTTGGATGCGGATACCATCCGGTCCTGGGGCGGAAGAGCGAGAAGAAGAGAGTGCGTGTTGGAGTTTCCGAATGGAGAAAACAGTATTATAGCTTTCGCGATTTTGAGAGGAGAAAGCAAGTTTCTTCGGGAGAAAAGCTAGTTGGTAATTTGAAGAGCTCGAAATCTCAGCAAAGTTTTGACCCAATGAGTTAGAAATTGCGATGCGGTCCACTAAGGTATCATGCGCGACAGTGAGCCCAGAGACCGGGGAGGAACTAGGCGCACCAGATAACCGTCGAATCCGACTCCAAACTTCCGAGGAGGGAGGGAAGGTGATAATGAGCTAGTAAAGAAGTCCCAGCTAGCCTTCTTGCAATAGCGGATGACACGATGGCATCGCGCACGGAACTGCTTATAGCGCATACAGTTGGCCAAAGTAGGATGGTGGCGGAAAACGCGAAGAGCACGTTGCCGCTCACGTATTGCGTCACGGCATGCCTCGTTCCACCAAGGAACTGGGGGGCGCCAGGGCAAATCGGAGGTGCAAGGTATTGAACGTTCCGCAGCTGTAAGAATAACTTCTGTAATATGAGTGACCTCATCGTCGACGCTAGGAAAGTGACGGTCATCGAATGTCGCTAGAGATGAAAAAAGTGTCCAGTCGGCTTTGGAAAACTTCCAGCCTCTCGGGCGCATATATGGCAGTTGTGGCTACAATCTAAGGACATGGAAAGTGGTCACTCGAGTGTTTATCAGCAAGAGCGAACCATTCAAGTGGAACAGTACCGACCGAAAGGTCCAAATGAAAGAAATTTGTCATGGAGGCAGACAAAAATGTAGGGTCCCCAGAGTTGAGGCAAACAAGATCCCTTTGGTGGAAGACGTCTATCAATAGTAAGCCGCGCGGCCAAGGACGCGGAGATCCCCAAAGTGGGTGGTGGGCATTGAAGTCACCAACCAGCAAATGGGGGGGGGGGGGGGGCGGAAGCTGACCAAGAAGATGAAGGAGATCAGCTCTTGCCATTGGTGTGGAAGATGGAATGTATACAGTACAAAGAGAGAAGGTGTATCCAGAAAAGGACAGCAACAGCTTGTAAGGAACTGTTTAAGGGGATTGGCTCGTAATGGACAGTATCATGAAGAAGAATTATGAGTCCTCCATGTGCTGGAGTGCCATCAACAGAGGGGAGATCAAATCGGACTGACTGAAAATGAGGGAAAACAAAGCGATCGTGGGGACGCAGCATTGTTTCCTGGAGACAGAAGATGAGCAGCGAGTAGGATCGTAAGAGGATCGACAATTCATCCCCATTGGCTCGAATGCCGCGGATATTCCAATGGATAATGGACATAGGGTGGACAGAAAAGGGAAGAATGTGACCAAGGTTGCCCTCAACTCAACGACTGCTCAGAGTCGGCGGCCGACAGCATGGAACGGCATTTAGCTGAAGGCAGAAGATCCTGATCCATAGGTTTTTCGGGAGCAGCTCCTGCCATCAGCGATCGGCCGGTTGATCGTCCGCCAGCAGTGCGCCTTGGCGACACAGAAGACGGCCGAGGGCGGTTACCGCTAGGTGGCACTGTAGATGATACACGCCGTGGCGGAGAAGGAGAGAAGTGGGTTTCTTTTTAGCCTTCTTGGAAACAGGACGTTGAGATGAGGGAGGAATCGATGGTTGTGGAGTCGGGGTACGTAAAAAATCTTCACGAGTAGGCTCTTTTTTGGAAGTCTGGGCGTCTGATTTTGGGGCTCGTGATTTAGCAGAACCCAATGAAGGGTGAGCCATACAGTGAGCAGGTGATAGTGGCGAGGTTGAAAGGGCGATCTTTGCACTGGCCGATCTGACGACTGTGGCACTGAAGGTGAGATCACAAGTCTGCGTGGCTGCCTCCTTTGTAGGCCGAGAAGACGCAAGGACAGTGCTGTATTTACCTGCATGAGGAACAGTGGGCTTTCGACTGGCGAATAACTTTCGAGCAGCAAAGGTCGACACCTTTTCCTTCACTCTGATTTCCTGGATGAGCTTTTCGTCTTTGAAAATCGGGCAATCTCTAGAGGAAGCCGCGTGGTCATCCATACGTTGATGCAATGAGGGGATGGAGGTGGACAAGCACTCTCATGGGCATCCTTTCCACATGTATCACATTTGGCCGGATTGGAACAGGATTGGCTGGTATGATTGAACCGCTGACACCGATTGCAACACGTAGGGTTTGGGATGTAACGGCGAACGGAATTTATCTCATAGCCCACTTTTATGTTCGATGGGAGTTGAACTATGTCAAATGTCAAGAAGACAGTATGGGTTGGAACGATGTTCTTGTCAACCCTTTTCAAGACTCGATGAACAGCCGTGACGCCCTGGTCAGACAGGTAGTTTTGAATTTCCTCGTCGGACAATCCGTCGAGGGAGCGTGTATAAACGACCCCACGTGATGAATTTAAAGTGCAGTGCGCTTCCACCCGGACAGAGAAGGTGTGTAGCAGTGAAGTACGCAGCAATTTTTGTGCCTGGAGGGCACTGACTGTTTCTAACAACAAGGTGCCATTTCGTAATCGGAACAAGACTTTACAGGACCTGCAACTGCGTCGACACCTTTCTGAATAATGAAAGGGTTGACTGTGGAGAAGTCTTGACCTTCGTCAGACCGAGATACAACAAGGAACTGTGGCAACGATGGAAGAACTGTCTGTGGCTGAGACTCATTTAACATTCGCTTGTGAGCAGACATAGTAGACGATGAGGAAACCTTTGTGGAAGTATCCCCCATGATTACCGGCGTCTTCAATGGCGCGATCCTTCCTTGTGGGGGCCCTCTCTGAGGGCACTCCCGCCTTAGATGATTGTTCACACCTCAGGTCACACCTCCTGAGAAATAGATGGAGCGACCAGTCGGCACTTTCAGAAGATACCAGCTCGGGTAATCACCCCTCCCTGGGCCTGGCCATTACCAGGGGGGTACGTACGCTTCCTATCTGTGTACCTGGGGCGAGGAATTAGGCGTTAACCCGTCACCGACTATGCGTGGGAATGCGTGGGTCGGCCTTCAGACATGCACAGGGAGGAAAAAAGAGAAAGGGAGGAACAAAGAAAAGGAAAGGAAAGAAAAGAAGAGAGGTCTCAAACGCCGCAGTGGAGAAGAGGGTAAAGAGAAGAAGCAAAGAAAAGTGAAGGACAAAGGAAGGACAGAGACTTGCCAGCAGAGAAAGCAAAGAAGAGAGACTGTTTTGCAGTTTGAAGCGTCCGTCTCTGGGCATAGGCACTAAACATACTCCCAAAGGGGGAGAAAGGGAAGGGAAGAGGCGGAGGTGAGGGGGGGGGGTAGATGGGGGATGGGGAAGGATGTGGAAAAGGAAGGTATGCAGCCCGGAAAGGAAAGAGGGCCACACCAGCTCGAGGTCCCATGCTCACTACACACATATCCACAAAATAGTTGTGGACCCCCTGGGGTGTGGTGTTGAGTTAACATGTAACGATATGGATGCAGTTCTTCACTGTGCAATACTTCAACACCAGTATTGAGACATCTGGAACTGCCTTGCAATATCATGGATACTTCGCTGTTGTGATTCGTGAATGGTTACAAGAAGCACGTCCTCTGTATGTGGAGTACGTCTAGTCCTTGGACGACCCTTGTCCATTACCTGTGGAAGAAGATTACTGGTTGCCCCAGGCAACAAAAGTATTCTTATCAGGATGGCACCTTTGAGGGTACTGCACAGCATGTGCACGAGGAGCAGCAGCAGCAGCAGCAACTTGGCTACCAGAAGTGCCCACCACTAAAATGATATCGACATATTCATCCTCTGTTTTTTTTGTGGCACCGCAAAGGAAAAACCGTTTCGAGGACCAATACAGAAAGGAAGAAAAAACAAATCGAAAACGTCAAGACGATACGGAAGAGTATCTAAAAGAGTCGACAAGACACCGGAGTCACTAGGGAGAAATCAAATCTCTTTTGCTTTTTAAAAAATTTAAAATGCGAGCCACAGCTCGCACGTCATCCGCTAAAATGCCCGGCAAAGC
Source organism: Schistocerca piceifrons (assembly GCF_021461385.2). Lineage (NCBI taxonomy): Eukaryota > Metazoa > Arthropoda > Insecta > Orthoptera > Acrididae > Schistocerca > Schistocerca piceifrons. The sequence continues at coordinate 823,384,278 of NC_060141.1, forward strand.
CCGACCCTGAGATGTAAGTGGCTAAAATAGGGGCAGAGGATCAGGAAATGTCTGACTGTTAATGGCTGGCTACAGAAAGGACAGCTGGGTGCAGGGTCGCCACTCAACAAGTGGCGGTGACTAAAGCGGCAGTGCCCTATTCGCAACCGGGTTAACATTACTTTTTCACAGCGAGACGGCCGGGAGGAAGTCGACCAGCTGTTGGGAAAGGTTTGACTTCTCTGAGTTTCTTCCCGTAAAGGGAGCACCAACGGTCATGCCAAAGTGACGTGATATGCCGATACAGAAAATTACAAATATCTTGCGAGGGAACAGAGTAATAGGCAGGCCGACCGAGATGGACTGCGGTCTTAGCTGCAGCATCAGCAGCATCATTCCCAGGCACACCAACACGGACAGGAACCCACAGGAACATCACTTTGGCTCCCCCATCTGGGAACAGATGGAGGCAGTCATGGATCCGTCGAACGATGGGGTGGGTTGGATCAGGATCATCTAGACTCTGAAGGGCACTGAGGGAGTCAGAGCAGATCACACAGTGAGTGAGTTGGTGCCTGCAGATGAAGTGAAAAGCCTGACAGAGGGCAAAAAGCTCTGCAATAAAAATTGTGCACTTCTCGAGAAGCCGGTATTGAAACTTATCAGCCCCAACGACAAAAGCACAGCCAACACCGTGGCGGACTTGAAACCATCAGTGTACAAAAATATGCTATCGGCAAGTTGTGAGTGAAGTTCGAGAAATTTGCAGCAATACGTCAGCTCTGGAGTTGAATTCTTCGGGAATGAGCTGAGATCAAAATGAACACAAACCTGTGATTGAAGCCAAAGTGGTGAAGGGCTCTCACCCATTGGGAAAGTGGCAGGAAGTGTGAACTGCAGCTGCAGAAGCTGGTGAGGAAAGCGGAGGCCGGAAGGCTGCAGAGAAGGAACGTACATCCCGTATTGGAGGTCAAGAATGTCATAAAAAAAAGGTCAGAGGTTGGGTGGCCTGGCATTTAAGAAAGCCGACACGCATACCTACTGAGTAGAATGTCGCGCCGGTATGACAGTGGTAGTTCACCAGCTTCTGCATGCAGACTCTCAGCTGGGCTAGTACGGAAGGCACCAGTGGCAAGACGGATCCCCAAATGATGGATTGTATTTAGACGACGTAAGATAGACGGCTGTGCACATGAGTAGACAGTGCATCCATAATCCAACTTGGAGCGGACCAGAGATCGATAGACGTGGAGGAGGACAGTCCAGTCAGCTCCTTAAGAGGTGCCACTCAATACCTGAAGGACATGGCGGGACTAGGTGCAGCGTGCAGACAGGTAGGACACATAGGGAGACCAACTAAGTTTGGTATCGAACGTAACCCCTAAGAACTTCGTTGTATCCATGAACGGGAGAGGATATGGCGCAGTCGTAAGGACGGTGGAAGAAACACCTTGTACTGCGAGAAGTTGACGCAAACTGATATGGTAGCAGAAAAGCGGAAACAATTTGTGACACTCCACGAATAGAGACGGTCCAGACAACGTTGAAGACAGCGTTGCAGGAGACACGTCCGCTGGAAGCTGCAATAAACAGCGAAGTCGTCAACGAAAAGAGAGCCGGAAATGGTAGCTGCAGGGCAGTCCATAATAGGGTTGATGGCTATGGCGAAGAGGACGACACTCAGTACGGATCCCTGAGGCACCGCGTTCACCTGCGAAAAGGTGTGGGATAAGGAGGAACCCACACATACCCGGAAAACTTTGTCTGTTCAAAATTCGCAGATGAATATGGGAAGACGACCGTGAGGGTTCCATTTATGCATAGTACGTAGAATGCCCGTCCACCAACAAGTATGATAGGCTTTCTCCAGATACAAAGCACATGGCCACTCTTTCAAGCTTTTGCAGAAAATTATTCATGATGAACGTCGACAGGATGACGAGATGTTCAACCGCTGAGCGGCACTTTCGTAACTCACACTGAGCATTAGTGAGAAGGTGGTGTGACTCCAGCCACCTCACTAATTAATCATTGATCATGCATTCCATCACCTTACAAACGCTGCTGGTAAGGGAAATTGGGCGATAACTGGGAGGAAGAGATTTGTCTTTAACAGGCTTAGGCAGGGGAACAATAGTAATTATACGCCAAAACATGGGAAATACACCGTCATTCCAAATACGGTTGTAGGTACTGTTGCAGGTATCGAGAAGAAAGAGTTTTCCCGCAGGAGGAAGATTCTGCAGCATGAGGACGTGGATTGTATCGGGCCCAGGAGTAGAAGACCTGGATGAGGAGAGAGCACGCTCGAGCTCCCTCATAGTAAAAAGAGTAGTGTAGCATTCTTGGCTCAAAGAGAGAAAAGAGATTGCACGAGCCTTCACCGCCTGTTTAGGAAGAAGGAAGGCTGGATGGTAGTGGGTGGAGCTTGAAACCTCCGCAAAGTAACGCCCCAAAGCGGTGAAAACATCAACAGGGTCGATTATGACGTTTCCCGCCACAGTCAGCCCAGAAATCCGGAAGTGGGCGATAGTCCCGGAAAGCCAGCGCAGGCCACCCCAAAAGAGAGAGAAATCTGTCGAACGAGCTAGTGAAGGAAACCCGGCACGCTTACTTGCTTTCCTTAATAGTGCGACGGCACTGCTCACGTAGTTGCTTGTAGCGGTTGCAGTTCGTTAACGTAGGATGACGGTGAAAGACACGAAGCGCACGTCGTCGGGCACGAATCGCACTGCCGCACTCTACAGTCCACCGAGGGACCGGGAGGAGAAGTAGGATAGAGGATTAGGCAGCCGAGAGAATAACGTCCACGAGGAGCTCGATCTGATCATCACGGCTGGGAAACGGCCGTTCGTCAAAGACTGCCAAGTATGAATAGAGCCTCCAGTCAGCAAGAAAGAATTTCCAATGTGAGGGCCCTTGTGGCGGGGTATGACTGTACAGGCGAGTCACACAAGGTAAGTGGTCACTCGAGTAAGTATCGGAAGGAGCACACCACTCGAGACGTCGCGCGAGCTGGGCAGAGCAGATCGAGAGGTCTAAGTGGGAATAAGTGTGCGTGGAATCAGAGAGAGACGTGGCTTAGCCGGTGTTGAGGCACACAGGATCAAAATGATTAAGAAGGTCCTCCAAAAGAGAACCTCTCGGACAGGTGACAGGCGAGCCCCAAAGACAATGATGGGTATTGGTGTCACCGAGGAGCAGAAAGGGTGGAGGAAGCTGAGCAACAAGCTGAACCAGGTCCGCTCTAGTGACAGTAGAAGCCGAAGGGATATAGATGGTGCAGAAGGGAAATCTAAATTCGGGAAGGAAAACATCGGCAGCAACTGCTTGCAAGTGGGTGTGCAAGGGGATAGGACGATGACAAACATAATCTCGTAGAAGCATCGTGACCTCACCATGAGCAGGAATAGCAGCAATGCCTTATCTGATAGATAATTAGTTATTTCGTCCTCCGTCATACCATCCAACAGCTGGGTGTAGATACACTGTGGGACGAGTTAAGTGTCCTGAGCCTCCACTTATATAGGATATTCGGGGAGGATTTGGGCCTTGAGTAGTTTCTGGGCCTGGAGAGTACTATCAATTTCCAAAAGCAGAGTTCCATTGCGGAGACGAGAGCATGACTTCATAGGGCAGGCGATGCCATCCACGCCTTTCTGTATAACAAATGGGTTAACAGTAGCAAAAGTCTTGTTTTCGTCTAAATGTGAGACTACTAGATATCGAGGCGCTACAGGAAGAGACATTGAGGCAGGAGCCTCATTCCGCATTATTTTATGTAAAACACTCAGAGAAACAGAAGGAAAATCAGTCATTGGGAAGAAATCCCCCATGATTGCCAGCGTCTCTGATGGCGCGCTCCTTCCAGCCAGGGGCCCTTCACAGGGGAGGCCCCCGCCTCAGGTGACTGTCCTCACCTTAGGTCATACCTCCATAATGGCTGACGGAGGGACCTATCAAGAGGAGGAAGGTAACAGCTCAGGTAATCACACCTCCGTGGGCCTGGCTGGTACCAGGGAGTACGTGCGAGCCCTACGTGCCAACTCATGGCTGGGAATTACCCGTTACCCAGTGTCCTGCTAAGCATGGGTGGCCATCAGGCACACACAGGGAGGAGAAAAAAGATAAGAATGAAAGGAAGAAAGAAAGGATTTCCTCAAACGCTGCAGCGGAGGAAAAAGAGAGCAGAACAAGGAAAGAAAGGAACAAGGAAAGAGCGGAACATGGAAAAAGTGAACAGGGAGACAGCTAAACAGGGAAGGAGCAAAACGAGGAAAGAGCACTACAGGGAAAGAGTAGTACAAGGGAGAATATTCCTACAAGCAGACCATGGAGGCACGAGACATGTCCCCAACAGAGAGGAAAAGGACAGGAGGAGACAAGTAGCACAGAAAGAGAGGAGCTGCTGCGAGGGCTGGGGCACTGTGGTCGTCAAGCACATACTCACCAAAGAGCGGTGAGCCCCCTGGGGAGATTCATCCTCTGGTGTGTCCCATCGTGAGAGAAGACCATTGTGCACTCCAAACTGATACTACATGCTGACAGACAGTGACAAAGTCACCTGAGGGAACAAAACAACTAACAGGCTGAGGGAGGACAGCTGCAGCCTTTGCAACAGCATCAGTAGCACCATTCCCTGGCATGCCGACGTGACCAGGAATGCACAGGAACACCAAATTGGCTCCCTCCCACAGTAAGCGAATGCAGGGATTCTTGGATCCGTTGCACTAGGTGGTGGACTGAGAACAGCACTGGAAGCTTTGAAGGGCACTGAGAGAATCTGAGCAGATGACACAATTTGGAAGCCCATGTCGCTGGATGTACTGGGTCGTCCGATAAAGGGTGTAGAGCTCTGGAATAAAAGTTGAGCACTGGGCAAGGAACCAATATTGAAAAGGATCATCGCTAAGTACAAAGGCACACCCGACGCCATGGTCGGTTTTGGAACCTTTGATGGAGACGAGAACACTGTCCCCAAGTTGCGTGTGAAGTGCGAGAAATTTGCTGCGATACACCAAGCCAGGAGTAGGTTCCTTAGGAAGCGAATAGGCTCCAAAATGGACACATACCTTGGCACGAATCCAGAGCAATGAAGAGCTCGCACACATGGGGAATGTAAAAAATGGAAATTTGTTGCAGTGTCTTATGGGACCAAACTATTGAGGTCATCGGTCCCTAAGCTTACGCACTACTTAATCTATCTTAAACTTACTTACGCTAAGGACAACACACACACTCATATCCCAGGAAGGACTCGAACCTCCGGTGGCGGGAGCCGTACGAACTGTGACGAGGCGCCTCAGACCGCGTGGCTACCCCTCGTGGCCAAGGGGAACAGGTGTCGAAGCAGCAAACGAAAGCGACCTACCCCTGCAGACGCTACTGGTGTAGGAAATTGGGCAATAGCGGGAAGGAAGGTCTTTTTCCTTACCACCTTTAGGTATGGGAATGACGATGGTCTCACGCTAGCGACTGGGAAATGTGCCATTTGGCCAAATGCAGTTATATTCATGGAGGAGAAGGCGAAGGCCCTCGGGAGATAGGTGTTGCAACATCATAATGTGAACGTCGTCCAGTCCTGGAGCTGATGTTTAGGACGAAGAGAGTGCATGTTTAAGCTCCCTCATAGTAAAAGTAGTATTGTAATATTCACGATCCTGGGAGAAGAAACATTGCCTCAGCCGCTTGTTTCAGAAAAAGGAAGGCAGGATAGTAGTGGTTGAAACTCGAAATGTATGCAAAACATTGGCTCAAAGTGTTGAGGATATCAAGAGGGTCTACAATGACATTGTTCGCTACGGTCAGACCAGGAACTGGGGAATGAACCGCGTTTCCTGAAAGCCGACAGAGATTACCCGAAACAGCAGAAGAGGGAGTAAAACTGTTAAAAGAGCTTTGAAAAGAAAGCGAACTAACTGTTTTGCTATCCATAAAAATGCGGCGACACTGAACACATAGCTGTTTATATCCGATACAATTCGCCGTCGTGGAGTTTAAAAACGCGGAAAGCTCGTCTCTACGCGCTGATTGCGTCGCGGAAAGCCTCGTTCCAACAGGGGACGGGTGCACGTCACGGCAAGGAAGAAGCGCGAGGTATGAAACATTACGAGACAGTAAGGATAGTGTTTGTAAGGTATTCTACCTGCTCATCAGTGCAGGGGAAATGATGTTCATCGAAAACGGCCAGTGAGGAGTAGAGCTGGCAGCCAGCTTTGGAACGCCACCAGTTGGTTGGACACACAAATGCGATGGGCATCAGCAAACGAATGACGCAGGGGATATGGTCAGTCGAGTGTGTGTCGGAGGAAACGGATCATTCGGGACGACAAACAAGCTGAGCAGTACGGATCAAAAGGTTCAAGTGGGAAAAGAAATCTGTGGAATTGGAAAGAAATGTGGGTATAGCCGTGTTCAAACAGTTTAGATTGAGTTGGGTCTTATCTACAAGGAGAGCCACTCTGACAGGGCCGTGGAGAGCCCCAAAGGGGATGGTGGGCATTGAAGAGGGATAGCAGCAAAAAGGGAGGAGGAAGTTGAGCAATAAGTTCCAAATGAGTCTGCCCTGGTGACAGTGGAAGACGAGGGTGAGTAGATGGAGTAAGAGAAGGCGAAACTGGGAAGGGAAACACAGATAACAATAGCCTTAAGCTGGGTGTGTAAGAAAATAGTGTTACTATAGACGTCGTTTTGAGTGAGCAAATGGCTCCCCCATGAGCCTGAGTCCCCACTTCAGGGGGAGGGACAAAATGGACAGAAGTGTCGGAGGTGGAAGCGATCGTGAGGGCGTAATTTTGTTTCCTGGAGGCAGAAATCAACTAGACAGTATCATGGTAGGAGGAGCTGTAATTCAGTCCTATTCTATCTGATTCCGTGAATGTCCCATTGGAGAGTAACCATACCCGATGACATGAGATGGGTCAAATAAGGTGGTTGCTGAGTGCAGAATCTGAACATGGATACTGACCAGGTTCAGAGGCTGGAGAATCCTGGTTAGTTCGATAGAGATATCAGTATTCACCTTTGGTTGGCCAGCAGACTCTTGGCAGTGCATCCCAGTGAAAAGGAGGTCAGCTGGGTGAGTGTATCGCGTGGTGACGCTGCTAAAAAAGAACGCTGAGGTGGAGGAAGGGAAGATCGTTTGCTTTGTTTGGCTGCTTCGAACCTTGGCGTTTGTCAGGCGCATACCCAGACGTTGGCTGGCTAGGTGTGTGGAAAAAGTCATTGCGGTTATACTCCTTTTTCGATTTCCGAGCTTCTGATTGCGAGGCATGCGATTTCGCTGGCGCAGGAAAAGGTTGATTGGTATGGTGTGGACCTGTAGCAGGTGAAGATGAGGGTGTGATCTTGGAGCTGGTCTATTTCACAACCATGGCACTGAACTGGAAGTTGCAAGTTTGAAGGGCCATGTCCTTCATAGGCGGAGGTGAAAGGAGAAATGTACCGTAATTGCCAGAGAGTGGTTTACAAGGTTTGTGGTTAGCCACTATTTTTGAGCAATGTGGGTAGGAATCTTTTCCTTCCTCTGGATCTCCTGAACAGCTCTCTCATTTAGATTGGACAGTCACAGGCGGAACCAGCATGATGACTCTTGCATTTGATGCAGTGAGGGTAAGGAGGTGGACACACACCCTCATGAGCGTCCCTGCCACAGTTTATGTATTTGGCTGCATTTTCACAAGATTCACAGGTGTGGTTGTAATGCTGATATTTATAGCAACGCATGAGAATTGGGATATATGATCTGACAGTATTAGCTTCATAACCAGCCCCAATTTTTGATGGACGTACCACATGATCAAATGTGAGGAATAGAATGTGGGTTGGTAGAAATTCTTTACCAGCCCTCTTCATAATCCAGTGAATTTCAGTAATTCCCTGGTCAGTAAAAGAGACTGTTATTTCAACCTTGGACAGGTCATGAAGCAGTGGAGATTATATGACACCACCGGAGGAATTCAGAGTGCAGTGGATCTCTGCTTTAACAGGATAGTGTTGTGTAAAGTAGTTTCTGTGCTTGAAAAGCACTTTCCATCTGCAAAAGGAAGTTCCTACAACGCAACCAAGAGCAGGATTTCACAGGACTGGCAACTGCATCTACACCCTTCTGAATAACGAATGGATTAACTATCGTGAAACTGTGACCACCTTCCGTGTGTGACAGCCATAGGTATTTGGGTGCAGCCGGGAGAGGCGTCGATTCTTTCGCCTCAGTCCATTTACGTTTTTGAGATGAGGAACTCATCTCCCATAATACCTGCTCATACCTACTGGGGAACCCCATCAGGAACAGCTCACTAGCCTGAGATGAATGTTCACACCTCAGGTGACACCTGCCAGACTCCAGTCAGAGGTACCAATCGGCACAGAGAAACGTACCAGCTCATGCAGTCACCACTCCCTAGACATGGCCTTTACCAGGGGTCGTATGAGCCCTACTTGTCGACCCAGGGCTGGGAATTACGGGTTATCCAGTCAACTTTTACGTTTCACAATGGACTGGTCTTTAAAAATGCACAGGGGGGAAAAAGAAGAAAAGCAAAACGAGAGACGTCAAACGCCAAAGAGGAGGAATAGTAAGAAAAGGAAGGGCAGGGAAAGAAAGATGGGTGGACGCGACGAATCCGTACACATTTTTACCAAGGCGTTCAGTATCACTAATAAGATGACTTGGTCCCCAAGGAAGTGGAAAAGAATACCAGGAGGATAGTCGTGCAGCATTGAAAGGGAAGAAGCTTTGTAAAGCCTGGGACCTTGTAGCAACCAAGCACGTACTCACCAAAGAGTGGTTCAAATGGCTCTGAGTACTATGGGACTTAACATCTGAGGTCATCAGTCCCCTAGAACTTAGAACTACTTAAACCTAACCAACATAAGGACAGCACACACATCCATGCCCGAGGCAGGATTCGAACCTGCGACCGTAGCGGTCGCACGGTTCCAGACTGAAGCGCCTAGAGTGGATCGGCCACTCCGGCCGGCTCACCAAAGAGTGGTGAGTCCCCTGGGATCCGGGGTGACAAAATGATGTCCTACTTACACACGACGAGAACTAGGGAACAGATGTCTAAAAAATATAAAAAAAAACACCTGACAAGAATTCGAACCATAGCACCTTATTGGATGTTGTTTCGATATCCCATCAGTCTAGTCTTTCTTTTTAATTAACAGAGTGACTTGGTACTATTATGACCATAGTCAATCATCACGTAATGCACACATCAAAAAAGTTTTGCATCGCCCTGGTTCCCAGAAATCTTCAAGATAGACGTTGACTGGGGATATAGTGTCATAGTCACAGTCCTTTTGACTGTTCAGAGACGTCACTAAACCCGCCCAAAGATGTAAACAACCACGCATGAGCAGCGCCTGGTCAGACAGCTGATCAGTTCCACTTATTCCACCAGGAAGGAGGTACACGGCTCGTGTTGTCTGTAGTTGAACATGCCTACACGGTCAATAGCGCGGTTGGACCGCCTCCGCATTGTATCTTTGTGCCAGAAAGGGCTCTCAACAAGTGAAGTGTCCAGGCGTCTCGGTGTGAACCAAAGCCATGTTGTTCGGACATGGAGGAGATACAGAGAGACAGGAAGTGTCGATGACATGCCTCGCACAGGCCGCTCAAGAGATACTACTGCAGTGAATGGCCACTACCCACGGATTATGGTTCGGAGGAACCCTGACTGATGCCGAAGCAAATGATGTAAGGATGTCAGTTGTTCTGTCACCAATGATCGCATTTTCAACACTTCCATTTGTATTCTTTTTAAGGTCAACAATTTTGCCTTTACACGCCTAACTTCGCAATTCACAAAGGGGCGTGATCCGTAGCATCATAAAGTTCACGCACGATTGAATAATAATATTCGTAAGTTCTCCGAAAGTCCCGAAGTTTGCCTGAGCCACGGTTTTGCCAGCTGTGTGCACCCGTCAAGTATGGAAGAGTACTTCCTAGTGGACTGTAGAGTACGCTCCCACACGGTTCGCATCACGTCATCGAGAGAGGGGTCAGCTAGGAGCGCGACGTTTAACAACCACGGAGTGCGAAACAATCTGACTGGTTGCCGTTCTAGTTTGATTTCAGCATTAAGTGTACAATCGTGCAGGTAGTCTGATAAGTAAAACCTATGTAACCTATCCAACCTGCTACTAGAAGGCGTAGTAAAGTGGGTAAATTTAACGAGTATTTACATATCCAGACGTCTTGCAAGCGTAAAAGTGGACCAATTCATGTAATTGACGACAGAAATTAAAATCTGGAGATTGATCTGCAGGACGCAACACACAGAATCGCCACCCAACAGAATACCCGGAGGACTCTGACGCAACAGATAAAAACGCGAACAATCCGCTGCGCGACCAGTGTCAGAAGGAGCATATAAAAGAACCAAAGTAAGACTAAAAGGTTGACAACCTATGCCCCTGCCAGAATCCAAGATTTCCACCTCAGTAATAGGAATGCCTTCGCGAAAGAATAAGGCGGTCACGGAGAATATTCAGGTGCTACATTAAAGATCACACGAAAACCAGGTAAGGAGAAATGCCTAAATAACACCTCCTATAAGATGACTATATACGCACATGAATCAAACATGAACTGACGCAGCGAAGCCAATCGTAATTCTGATTCCACACGATTAACATTTAAGGAAAGGAACGTGTAGGCTATACAGCGATGTACGAAACATCCGAACAGAATTAAGTAGACAGCTGAGGGCCAAGGTCCACTGCGGAATCCACAGATGAGTCAGACATCGGGGGTCCAGGACCGCCGCCATCGCAACCTTGTTTCTTAGATTTCTTACGTGCCACCGCACGGTCAGGTTTATGCGCTGCTTCTGTCGGCTACGAGCCATGGCGGCCTCTGTAGACGGAGGTTTGAGAGGGATCATAGGCACAGCTTCCTGTCCCTCAAGACTAGGGGCGTGTAATACACTTCCAGTCAATAAGGCGGAAGCATTCTGTGGAACTGCCAATGCAACAGACGATACTTGGCCGCTAACTTTATTCCCTCGGGAGTTGCAGTGGTCAGAAAATTCAGGAAACCGTCGGCGGCTGAAGACGAAGCAGCAGGAGAGCACTGCATCGTCACAGACTAAGGGGGGGGGGGGGGGGGGGACTCCGTTCCCTCTCGACAACACAGTGAGTCGGGGGAGGGGGGGGGGATGCTGGAGATAACATCTTCACCACTCACCGTACCACGGGCGGGAGCTATCGCAGGATCCCTCTTGACCAGTATACATGACAGGGGCGCGGTAACCACACACCTGTAAATGTGATTGAATACTGCGTTCCACTTGATTTTCCACAGAACGAATTCCACTGTAACACTGTAATCTGTGTTGAGTAGACCAGAGTTCACGACGGATGTTTTTCAAAGTACCATAATATGTCAATGCGTTCTTTAGAAGGTTGTCATTATCTTCTGGCGGGAGGTTGAACACTCGAACATTGGTATATTCAATTTCAGCATCTGTGAGTGACACCATACTGACGGAATTATCGCGATGCTTGAACGGGACGTGAGAACCATGTCGCGACAGTAATCTTTTAACGTGAAGGAGATCCATAAATTTCACCTAAAACAAGTACTCATCTGCACCAAATAAGCGGTGTGGACCTGATCAGAGTTCATATTGTACCGACAAACCAATCGTGGATTTCTAAAGACCCGGGCTGCACGTGTCGCGTTGTTTTACAGAAAGTAAAGCTCACAGTACCTTTTCGTTGAATGCACGTTGGAGCCTTCATAGCCATTGCGGAGCGGCCGACGCCGCTGCAAGTAGAGGAACACAGACAGACAGTAAGGCGGAGCGGAGGCGCTACGAGTCACTCGGCAGACAGAACAACACTAACGAGGAAAACTCCACACAAGCGACGCTGTGGCGAGTGAAGTAAACAAGAACCTTCCCGCCCGGCCCTCGAAGCGGACCTTTGCTGGGACAGCGCGTTGGGCCGCTCCCCTCACTCAGAGAGCCACCCACGATGGCGGCCGGGGGGCAGCGCAGGGTGGCACGCATTCCTCTGACCATTCCCCGTGCGCTGCATGATGTGACAGTGTTGCCGGCTCCTTTCGAAACGGGCACACCCTAATTTTGCCAGAGAAACTTCTTGAACCTGGATGTGGAATCGCGTTCGGACCTCCGAGTGTGGCAGTTTCTCTTCACCGGCTATTTATTCTAGCCATGTTGGGAAATTTCGGATCTAATTACACTACTGGCCGTTAAAACTGCTACACCAAGAAGAAATGCAGATGATAAACGGATATTCATTGGACAGATATATTATACTAGAACTGACATGTGATTACATTTTCACGCAATTTGGGTGCACAGATCCTGAGAAATCAGTATCTAGAACAACCACCTCTAGCCGTTGTAACGGCCTTGATACACCTGGGCATTGAGTCAAACAGAGCTTGTATTGCGTGTACAGCTTCAACACGATACCAGAGTTCATCAAGAGTAGTGACTGGCGCATTGTGACGAGCACGTTGCTCGGCCACCATTGACCAGACGTTTTCAGTTGCTGAGAGATCTGGTGAATGCGCTGGCCAGGGCAGCAGTCGAACATTTTCTGTATCCAGGAAGGCTCGTACAGGACCTGCAACATGCGGGTCGTAACACATCTGAAATGTAACGTCCACTGTTCAAAGTACCGTCAATGCGAACCAGAAGTGACCGAGACGTGTAACCAATGGCACCCCATACCATCACGCCGGGTGATACGCCAGTATGGCGATGACGAATACACGCTTCCCATGTGCGTTCACCGCGATGTCGGCAAACACGGATGCGACCATCATGATGCTGTAAACAGAACCTGTATTCATCCGAAAAAATGACGTTTTGGCATTCGTGCACCCAGGTTCGTCGTTGAGTACACCATCGCAGGTGCTCAAGTCTGTGATGCAGCGTCAAGGGTAACCGTAGCCATGGCCTCCGAGCTGATAGCCCACGCTGCTGCATACATCGTCGAACTGTTCGTGCAGATGGTTCTTGTCTTGTAAACGTCCCCATCTGTTGACTCAGGGATCGAGACGTGGCTGCACGATCCGTTACAGCCATCCGGATAAGATGCCCGTCATTTCGACTACTAGTGATACGAGGCTGTTGGGATCCAGCACGGCAATCCGTATTACCCTCTTGAACCCACCAATTCCATATTCTGCTAACAGTCATTGGATCTCGACCAACGCGAGCAGCAATGTCGCGATACGATAAACCGCAATCGCGATAGGCTACAATACGACCTTTATCAAAGTCGGAAACGAGATGGTATTCATTGCTCCTCCTTACACGAGGCATCACAACAACGTTTCACCAGGCAACGCCGGTCAACTGCTGTTTGTGTATGTGAAATCGGTAGGAAACTTTCCTCAAGTCAGCACATTGTGTGAGTGCTCTGAAAAGCTAATCATTTACATATCACAGCATCTTCTTCCTGCGGCCAGAGTGGCCGAGCGGTTCTAGGCGCTTCAGTCCGGAACCGCGCGACCGCTACGGTCGCAGGTTCGAATCCTGCTTCGGGCATGGATGTGTGTGATGTCCTTAGGTTGGTTAGGTTTAAGTAGTTCTAAGTTCTAGGGGACTGATGACCTCAGAAGTTAGTGCTCAGAGCCATCTTCTTCCTGTCAGTTTAATTTCGAGTCTGTAGCGCGTGTAGTGTAGTGTGGCACACCGAAGCCAGAACCTTTACGCTTGTTTTTCACCCTCAAAACTCTATCGATACAGCGGTGGGGACAGTCCTGTTCAAAGCTTCGGACTTTCTAGCCTAGCGCAACTGCGAGAAAAAGTATACCAGAGGCTGAGAATGTACGAGTCTTCGTTTTTGTCTGCCAGGGAGTGCCATAACAGTGTACACTGAAATATTTTTTCTGCATACGAAGTCGGATGAAAATTACTTTTTTAATCGCAGGGGAAGTTGTGCTGACTGGTTGTGATACTAGCAAAGCCTAGAATTAGCCGCTTTTTTACTGCTACTTCCTGATTACACATAGACAAAGACCCTCCATTCCGAAACATGTGTCCGAATATCCAAAAAATATACTATTTTTACTGTTTGTATTTGCTTCAACTCATAAAATGCGATATTGCCAATGGAAAATCAGTAAGAAGCGGTAGTGACACCAACAGTTCATCTGTAGTTTATTTAATAAAACTGTAGAACTACAGACTTTTTATAATTTTCTACCTGACAATCTGAGTAGTTCATTGTGTAGTAGAACGTTCATTTTCTTAGGAATGAGTTGCACAGTATCACGTGACCAACTGCGCTCCGTCGACTGGGAAGTGCACTTCGCTCCACACAGGCATCATGGTTTGCAGGTGTTGGTGGACGATGTGTCCGGCCTGGACGTGGACTACGACTGGGACTCGCAGGAGATGTTCGTCAGAATGGAGCGCTTTGGTGTCCCCATCTACAGAACCCGTGTCTACTGGGTGTCGGAAGGTACGCAGTCTCTCTTCTGAAATTCTACAAATTACGAAAGTTGAGTTACTCTCTTCGACAGTCGAGAGCTACTGTAACTATCCCATTATGCCACGATCGCCTAATTACTACGATATTCACATTATCAGTTTCGGAAATTTGTTGCCATCTTCAGATATGATAATTAATCCGTTAAAAGCCTCATCATAATATATAAAAATACAAGTTATTCGTTCTGAACGTCATCAAAAGGTATAAAGTGTGTAATAATTAACCGCAACTGTTTCGTCAGCACAGAAAAGGAAGAGGGGAGGGGTCGGATCACTAGTTTCTCCCCCTTTCAAATAACTTCCGGAAATTCAGCCAGGTAACACTTTCAGCGACCGCCGATATTTCGGCGGGAGAACACCCCGCCATTTTCAAGGCAAACTGCAACGGACAGGCGGCGTACATGCAAATTTAATACCTCGGTTCTCGGACCCAAGCAGGAAAGATAACACACACACACTGAACACTAGTGCCACCAAAGATGGCCAAAGTCAGAGCTATCGATAGTGAGACTATGAATTCGCAGGTGAGGTAGCATTGAGTCTGTCCCTCTGTTTCTTGACAAGGGAGAGAGCCGGATTCCAAACAGAGTTTAAACAGAAACCTCCATCCCTGTTAACAGGGATGGAATGCTCTACACTCCTAACAGGGCACTAGTTGAGGACTGCGCACTTAGATGTAGAATTCATGCTTGCAACATAATAATTTATTATAATGTCGTCAGCTATGCAGTAACAGCAGACTCCCATGATGCACAGATGAACTGAACGAAGGGCGCAGCACGTGGAAGAACGGCCTCGGCAGCGGTCTCTGGTTCGAAGGCAAGAACGGCCGTCTGGAGATCCCCATCGAGCAGGCGAAGATCGAGAGCGACACGCCGTACACCGAGCAGGCGTGCATCCCCACCATGGGTGTGTGTGGCGCCTGCGCCTGCGCTCGCCGTGGACAGCCTCAGCTGGGATCTGCAACTACTTGCCAATTATAGACTGCAAACAGCTAAAATTTATACTTAAGTGGGAAAGTGTGTTCATGTGTGAAGATAGAGAGAGAGAGAGAGAGAGAGAGAGAGAGAGCAAAAGCTACAAGAGCCTGCGTTGCAGGTTGCATATCTAGCGGGTTACAGGACAGCAAAAATTTGATTTTCAGTACTTCACGTAATTTCTTATAACCTGACGTTAAAGGTATAACGTTAAAAGTCAAATATATAAAAGTCCATATATCATGAGGCAACGTAACTCATGTTCTGCGGATTACCCAAACTGTATTCAGCCAGCTTCTGAGAATGACGACTCTTAGCGACTTCCAGTAAATTTTATACATAATTTCAAAACTTTTCTAAACTTTTCCTCGTCTACCTCCCCTCTCCCCCACCCATCCGCAACGAGAAAAGAAGGGCAAAAGGATTATCGCTCACTACATTTTTGCTCTTCATGCAGCAGAACTCCAGCACCAGTTATGACCAATTAATTTATTACTACTGACTATTTGCAACACATTTTACAGACGCTATTCACATATACCATTGAATATATCAGCAAATTTAATGCCGGATCACTATAATTAAAGTGCAGCTTCTATCGGAGGTCCAGTGTGGGCTGCAATTAACATATGGGAGTCAAACTTGGTAGAGGTGCTACTCCGTTCATGCGGAACCACTTTGTGCTGGAAAACAAATTAGTTCCATTTGTGGACACCAGTCGCAAATTTGACACTGTACACTGTCTGTATGACGGTAAGACATCCACGCTATCACTTGACAAGCCATAACTTGGACGAACAGTATGGCTATCGAGAAGAAAGACGCTGCGCTGTCAGTGAAGCTGATGTATGCGAAAGGCAGTAATTACAGTGATGCAATGAGAGAGTACCGCCGACTGAATGGTCTGCAGAGAGACCTGATGTCATTAACTGGTTTAAAGAAGATGACGATCAAATTCGAAACCACAGGTGAGCTTGGTGTGTCACCTGGAAGAGGAAGGCGTTCCACCCCCAATGGAAGTTATTGATGAGCTCGTTGTTGCTGTAACTGACCGTGCAGCACTTCTGCGGGTAGTACATGCAGTGTGACGAGAGTTGTCCATCCCACGGTCAACAATACGGAAAGTTTTGCTGTCTATTTTGCAGTGGCATGCGCAAACGATCCAGACGGCGCAGCAACTGAAACCTCATGATCGTAGCAACGGTCTGAATTTGGTCTTCGATTTCTGGCGTGGATCAGAGTTGATGAAATATGGCCTGGCAATATCCTACGGGGTGACGAGGTACATATTACACAACAGGGTGCAGTAAATTCACACAACTGCCGAATTGGAGGTACTGTTAAACCGTGTGTTGTGGAGAAAGAGCCACTGCACTCGCCGTATCTGATTGTGTGTGTAGATTCACAGTCAGCTTTACTCTCGATCCATTTCTGGTACAGGAGTCTACACCCAGAGAGTCTGACAAGTGTACCATGACGTCTGCACGTTATCGAGACCTCCTTGTACTGCACGTGATTCCTGATATGGAAGAGTGCAGCTGTGTGCAAACCCCTGTCTTCATGCAAGATGGGCCACCTCATGTCAATTGCCCAGTGAAAGATCTGCTTCAAGCTATCTTCCACGCACATCCTATCTCCAGAGGTTTTCTAGGTGCATGGCCTGCGACATCGCCTGATCTGAATCCCTGTGACGTTTTCCTCTGGGGTATCTGAAAGAAAGCGTGTACCAGGGATACGCTCTACCTGATCTGAAGTACAGTACACAGAAAGGCGTTGTTCAGAGCCCACCGGAACTGCAACGAGCAACTGTTGATCAAGTCGTTCCCACATGCAGCATCTCGTCGAAGCCTCCGGTGCTTACATCGAACAAATTGTGTAAGCGCCAGTTAATCATATCAACATTATGCCTTACTCACTTGTTTGACCTCAACTGACCATGTCCCGTTCCTTATCCATTACACATGCAAACATTTATATACATCTTTCTTGCATTCGCAGGCCAGATTTGCACATGTTGACCAAAACTGAAAATAATTTTGTTTCCCAGCATAAATCAGTTCCACAGTAATTAATTACAATATCTACCAAGTTTCGCTACCATACGATAATGGTCGGTGGGATATAAGTCAGGGGCAGCTTGAAGTGCAACGCCTCAGCCAACATGCCGAAGGATTTCCGAGCAGTGGATCGAGGCGGCAGATTCGTAATGATGGTCGCTTTCGACTAGACTGTAATTGTTTTGGTTATCTTTTGTTTGTCTTTGAGAAAAAAGCTACTTTTCATTTTCGTAAGACCTTTTCTTTCATTGCCCACTCACCTTGAAAGTAAGCCCACAAACCTTTACAGATCTGCAAATGGTGCGATACTTTTTTACCATATTGTATAAATGTTCCAGTTGAAGGTAACAGGTGCTCTTAAGCCTGTTCGCGAATTATGCTATTGCGTGTAACAGAGTCTCAAGTGTAGCTGGAGAGCCTGCAGAGGACGGGCGCTTGGTGCAGCAACTCATATTACATAAATAAATGTAACGTATTGGGCACGATTCCGAGATGGAAACACTCCCCTGGAAAGTTGTGTTCTGGGATCAACAACAGTATGGGAAGTCCAGTAGTTGAACGACCTACACTGGAACATACAGGCTTACGCCTCGAAATAGAGAACGCAGTCCAATATTCGCTGCTCTAGACATTATATCTGGTGACATGACCAAAGGAAGGTGCTGCATTAGATGTGTACAAGAATGTGGGAAACTGCGAAGAGGCCAGAAGTCAAAGTCTCTCTTTGTCCACCTACACAAGAAAAGGTCAATTAGAAACTTCTCCAACTTCCAAAGTATTGCTCTCATATTCCACGCAAGCAAAATTTTGCCCTAAATGTTGAACCAGCGTTTGACGCCATACATTCAGCCACTCATATCCAAAGAACTAGCAGGTTTTGTTGAAGTAAAACGGAACTCGCGAATAGATTTTCAACGTACATTAAAAAATAGACAAATCGCGGGAGTTTGTCTGCATCTGGTTGCTTGACTGTAGGAAAGCGTCTGTCTGAGCAAAGTTGTGGCAGCTGCTTTCAGACTTTGCAATTCTATTCAATAACTTCGTCGTTGTGAAGACAAGTGCTGGTATTTTTGATTACTTCAGTGAAAAAAAAGGGGGTGAGATAGTATAGTGCTGTTACCTCCCAACTGTGCACCGTCCATGCAGAACACTTCATTAGTAAGGCTCTTGAAGGTTGGACTACAGACACTCAACTTGTGGAAGAGCTATACTACTGGCAGCTAAAATTGCTGCACCACGAAGATGACGTGCTACAGACGCGAAATTTAACCGACAGGAAGAAGATGCTGTGATATGCAGATGATTAGCTTTTCAGAGCATTCACGCAAGGTTGGCGCCGGTGGCGACACCTACAACGTCCTGACATGAGGAAAGTTTCCAACCGATTTCTCATACACAAACAGCAGTCGACCGGCGTTGCCTGGTGAAACGTTGTTGTGATGCCTCGTGTAAGGAGCAGAAATGCGTACCATCACTTTTCCGACTTTGATAAAGGTTGGATTGTAGCCTATCGCGATTGCGGTTTATCGTATCGCGACATTGCTGCTCGCGTTGGTCGAGATCCAATGACTGTTAGCAGAATATGGAATCGGTGGGTTCAGGCCTCGGCCTCGTATCACTAACAGTCGAGATGACAGGCATCTTATCCGCATGGCTCTAACGGATCGTGCAGCCACGTCTCGATCCCTGAGTCAACAGATGGGAACGTTTGCAAGACAACAACCATCTGCTCCAACAGTTCGACGACGTTTGCAGCAGCATGGACTATCAGCTCGGAGACCATGGCTGCGGTTACCCTTGACGCTGCATCACAGACAGGAGCGCGTGCGATGGTGTACTCAAAGACGAACCTGGGTGCATGAATGGCAAAACGTCATTTTTTCGGATGAATACAGGTTCTGTTTACAGCATCGTGATGGTCGCATCCGTGTTTGGCGACATCGAGGTGAAAGCACACTGGAAGCGTGTATTCGTCATCGCCATACTGGCGTATCATCCGGCGTGATGGTATGGAGTGCCATTGGTTACACGTCTCGGTCACCTCTTGTTCGCATTGACGGCACTTTGAACAGTGGACGTTACATTTCAGATGTGTTACGACCTCTGGCTCTACCCTTCATTCGATCCCTGCGAAACCCTACATTTCAACATGATAATGCACGACTGTATGTTGCAGGTCCTGTATGGGCCTTTCTGGAAACAGAAAATGTTCGACTGCTGCCCTGGCCAGCACATTCTCCAGATCTCTCACCAATTGAAAACGTCTGGTCAATGATGGCCGAGCAACTGGCTCGTCACAAATGCGCCAGTCACTACTCTTGATGAACTGTGGTATCGTGTTGAAGCTGGATGGTCAGTTGTACCTGTACACGCCATCCAAGCTCTGTTTGACTCAATGCCCAGGCGTATCAAGGCCGTTATTACGGCCAGAGGTGATTGTTCTGGGTACTGATTTCTCAGGATCTATGCACCCAAATGGAGTGAAAATGTAATAAGATGTCAGTTCTAGTATAATATATTTGTCCAATGAATACCCGTTTATCATCTGCATTTCTTCTTGGTGTAGCAATTTTAATGGCCAGTAGTGTATTAACAAACTCCGATTGTCCGATGACACTGTGCTTTTAGCTGGCAGCGAAGACAAACTTGCTGATTTGCTAACAAAAGTAAACGACATTACTCTATCACATGGATTGGACCTCAATCTCAGCAAGTTGAAACTATGGTAATTGTTCGAGGAGCACAGGTTCGACTCGCACTAAGGTCAAAGGAAGTGGAAATCATGCGTTCTTCCATCTATCTCGAGTCAACCATGTTCGAGATAGGAAGCTGTGAAGATGAGGTAAGAAGACAGAACACGCACAGAAAGAAGAGAGTATGTATCCGTTATTGAGCAACTCATTATCTTCAGGTACCTTTCTTCTCGTGGAGAAAACTCACAAAAAATAATCACGGAGGGGAAGGTGAAGGCAAGAGACCAAGCTGAAGAGAAGCGTGCACGTGGTTGGATCAAATCAAGTAGATCTTCGATCTGCCCGTTCAGCAACTTCTAAGAGAAGATGGGAAGTGTCCAGGCTGAAAACACTTGGTTCGTCGGGTCACGACGCTCGGCAGTGGACACAACGACTTGCGACAACGATTCCATATGATTAGTCGGAAGGATCCATAGTTTTTCTATTCCATTATTGGAGATAAATAACTGGAAACAACAAACATTTTAAAATAATTAATAGTATCCCTGTGGAGCGAGATCGCAACTGGAGTGCAGCGACGGTGGCAGTGAAACAATGTTGTAGCTGGCAGTGGTCTCCCTGAGGCGGTTGACGGAAGGGCGTCGTTGCGGAAGAGCCACTGTGGTCTCCGTCCTGTTATCCACACTTGTCCACCCATCGACGGAGAAGATGTAAGAGCTCCTTTTTCCTAGGGTATTCTGTTTGTGAAGGCATTACCTATTTTATTAAGCACAAGTCTCAAGTTAGGAAAGAAAAACAATTAACTTACTTGAAGTTTCTACAGACGAAAACATCAGAGAGCTGGGAAACATAAAAGAAAAAGGAACGCTGTGAAACAAATAGTACCCAAAGCATACCAAGTATCGTGGCATTCGAGCCAGAGTATGTGGTATGCACTTGGTCCCAGCTAACATGAAAAGCATCAGGTAACCAGACATGGATTTCTAAGGATCCGGGCTACATGTTATGAAATCAAGAACTCACAGTACCTTTAAGTGGAACACACTTGTATGCCATGCGGAACATACAGGAGCGGATTAGGCCGGTGTCAGATACACACCCAGCGAAGGACTGGACGGTATAGTGACGATGTCCACACACACAGACAGAAACGCCACGAAGCTAATAACTCCCAAGAACTGCGACGCTGAGGCGAAGAAGTTATGTAAGCAACGACCTCCTCGCTCGACGCCCAAGGCAGAATTATAACCGCCAGACCACCAGGCTAACATACTGATAGGTAGTCCAGGTGTAGGTTTTGATGAGTGAGTATCAAAATACACTGAGAACCTAAAGAAACTGGTGCACCTGCCTAATATCGTATAGAGCCCCCGCGAGCACGCAGAAGTGCCGCAACTCGACGTGGCATTGTGTCGAGTAATGTCTCAATTAGTGCTGGAGGGAACTGACACCATGAATCCTGCAGGGCTGCCCTTAAATCTGTAAGAGTACGAGGCGTGGAGATCTCTTCTGAACAGCACGTTGGAAGTCATCCCAGATATGCTCGATAGTGTTCACTTGGTGGCCAGCGGAAGTTTTTAAACTCAGAAGAGTGTTCCTGGAGGCACCCTGTAGTAATTCTGGTCGTGTGCGATGTCGCTTTGTTCTTCTGTAACTGCCGAAGTCCATCGGAATGCACAATGGACATGAGTGGATGCAGGTGATCAGACAGGACGCTTACGTACGTATCACTTGTCAGAGTCATACCTAAACGTATCAGGGGTCGCAGACCAATCCAACTGCACACGCCGCACACCATTACAGAACCCCTGCTGACATGCAGGGTCCGTCGATTCACGGTCTCCCTACCCGTATATGTTCATCCGCTCTATACGATTTGAGACGACACTCGTCCAACCAGGCAAAATGTTTCCATCAACAATCCAATGCCGGTGTTGACGGACCCAGGCAAGGCGTAAAGCTTGGTGTCGTGTAGTCATGAGGGGTACACGAGTGGGCCTTCGGCTCCGAATGCCCATATCGATGATTTTTCCTGAATGATTCGCACGGTGACACTTGTTGATGGCCCAGCATTAAAATCTGCAGCAATTTTCGGGAGGGTTGCTCTTCTGTCACGTTGAACGATTCTCTTTAGTCGTCGTTGGCCCCGTTCTTGCAGGATCTTTTTCCGGCCGCAGCGATGTCAAAAATTTGATGTTTTACCGGATTCCTGATATTTACGGTACACTCGTGAAATAGTCGTACGGGGAAATCCCCACTTCATACCTGCCTAGGAGATGCTGTGTCCCATCGCTCGTGTGCCGACTGTAACACCACACTGACGCTCACTTAAATCTTGATAACCTACCATTGTAGCTGCAGTAACGGATCTAACAACTGCGCCAGACGGTTGTCATATGTAAGGGTTGCCGTCCGCAGAGCCGTATTCTACCTGTTTTACATCTTTCTGTATTTCAATACGCATGCCTATACCAGTTTCTTTGGCGGTTCCGTGTATGTGACATTTATGGCCGTATCTTTTTACTGCATTGACTTAGGAGTTTTCATTATTTATACCGGCAAGGGACCATAGACAATAGTTGTTGTTGTTGTGGTCTTCAGTCCTGAGACTGGTTTGATGCAGCTCTCCATGCTACTCTATCCTGTGCAAGCTTCTTCATCTCCCAATACCTACTGCAACCTACATCCTTCTGAATCTGCTTAGTGTATTCATCTCTTGGTCTCCCTCTACGATTTTTACCCTCCCCGCTGCCCTCCAATACTAAATTGGTGATCCCTTGATGCCTCAGAACATTTCCTACCAACAGATCCCTTCTTCTAGTCAAGTTGTGCCACAAACTCCTCTTCTCCCCAATTCTATTCTAATAATATTTGACATAAATTTGAACTTAATTCCTCCACCCGTTCCTGGAAAATACGGTCTTAGCAGTCGGACAAAAAGACAGACTCACAGACGGATATCAAAGTGATCGTATAAGAGTTCTCCTTTTACTGACTGAAGGAAGGAAACCTAGAAACTAATAATTTCTGACTAAACCGCTCGCCAGAGAAAAAGTCTTCTTTTTTTGCCTGCAAATTATCTTCAACTTTGCAGGTTACATTTCCGCATTCACTGAAAAGTTGTGTTATAATTTTAGTAATTAGAATTCATTATTGGAGAGAAACGTGGGCTTCTAGAATGGGGAGTGACTTTCTAAAATTAGTCTTCATAGCCTACGCTTCATGGGATCTCATTTTTTGAAGGTGATTAGGCCTAGATTGGTTTGAAGAACCCACTTACACTCCTGGTCCTGTAAACTGAATCTTAATGACTTCGCTCTGCATCACTGGTAGTCAATATCCTCTGTCATGTGTAATTTCATTCAAACCATGAACTTTACGTTTCTTGAACGATATAAGTGCAGATTGCAGGTGGTGAACTGTTATTCCCGCATTACGCAAGGAAATCTTCCTCGCGTCCACAGGCACCCACTACTACTACAACATGACGGAGACGTCGGACTGCTCGCAGTTCTTCCCCTACTTCCTGCTGGTGGACGGCCGCTCCGGGAAGCTGCACGGCGTCGGCTTTCAGACGTACGGCAAGGCCAGCAAGAAGAGCAGGAACTGGTTCGAGGCCATCCCCACTGCCGCCATCAAGGTACGTGCACCAGTCCTGTGCGACAGTGTCACTAAAAACACACTAAGGTGCTGGCTCTATCTGACTCAGATAGCATCCGGCTAATTCACACCTTCATGACTACAATCGCCCGCTGGAATGTGCATTGTAAATATGCTAACGACATTTTTTTTCTAATCACCAGTTCTGAAAGATTCATAGTCCTTAAGTTGTGGTTCGCATATGTGCACACTGTTTCAGTTTTCATTAATTTATTTGTCCATTGAGTTATTTATTCATGTATTCAAATTTGGGCTATCTTACTTTTTTAAGAATGAATTAAAATGCTATTTATAGTGTGACGTTTATTTTGATAAAAACTACTAAGAACATAAATTTAATTTGCAACTGCGATGGTAAAATCAACGATAAACTTCAAACATAAATAAAATTGCGACTAAAATTGGAAGTATAAAAGCTATCCGAACTTGTTTTTAATATCAGCGACTTGCCACATTACGAAAGGAAATACTTCTGTCTGCCAGTTGCTTATCATTTTCGGAGATTTTTCGAATCGGTTGTAGTCTTCAGTTGCCTGACGTCTGTCATAAACCCACTACAATTTATTACAGTTACAAATCAGTTGTATTTCAACGACTGATGGGATCACAGCGAGTAATTATATACTTTGTTGATATTTCATTATGTTTGTGATACAGTTGATTGAACTTCCTGTGGCTGAATTATGTCACACAACTTACTACTTCCATCGCTTATTAGTTATTTCTTCTTGTCCGTATGTATGCATTTGACCTTTAAAATCATGAACTCATTGTTTCTGTCTTGGGATTACAACTTCTTTCTGCGGATTTATCATTTTTTTTTTCAACAGTTTAAATTTCTAGGGACGTTGCACCGTTTCGTAGATTCTGATGCTGCATTATGATTTACTCTCTTAGCTGTTTCCTCGAAGATAGTTATGCAAATGGTTCAAATGGCTCTGAGGACTATGGGACTTAACATCTGAGGTCATCAGTCCCCTAGAACTTAGAATTACTTTAAACCTAACTAACCTAAGGATATCACACACATCCATGCCCGAGGCAAGATTCGAGCGTGCGACCGTAGCGGTCGCGCGGTTCCAGGCTGAAGTGCCTAGAACCGATCGTCCACACAGGCCGGCAAGATTGTTATTCCAGCTAATGTGAAATCAGTTGGAGTTCCATCTTAATGTACGTCTTTCATCTGGCGTCCAATCATTTTTCACTTTATGGTGCTAATTTCTACAAATTCCCTGCTGAATCTTAAGAAAGGCAGATAAAATTCTCTACGTCCGTCAAAATTGTAGCTGCGTATTTAGGTGGAAATGGACACTTATTATTAATATAAACGATGGTGTGAACCTTTCTGATACACTAGCCTCAATGACATGTGTGAATCTCATGGTGGTTGCCATGTTGCCCGTTTGGTTTGTACTGAGCAAACTCTATCACTGGAGTATTCATTTACGTACTTTTCTTCCTCAGCTTCTATATTGGCACTGTGTCAAGCAAAGCTATTCAGTTACGTAAAGAGTCACTATATGTCTCAGTTAGTACTGGGAAAGCAAAAAGGAACAAAACGCTTCAAAAAACAAGAAAACCAAAGATTTGCCACGGTGTATACGGTATATACAAATGACAGGATGATATATAAGGAAGCACGTTTAAGAAGTGGAGAGGAAAGAATTTCTTAACTCTTTGAAACTGTCAAGAGTGTCTTTTCATAAACTGAAATTAAATATTGGTGTTGGTTACAAATTACAAATCTGTGCCAAAATATTGTTAGTGCTATTATAATTAGGATAAAGTGTTTGCATTCCATTGATTCAAATTATAGTAACTGTTTCGCCTTTTTAATTACAAAGCCAACAGCAAACACTAAAAGGTACCAGTGTGCATTTAGAAAGAAATGTGTTTCTCTCATGGCGTGCTCACATCTATCCTGCTTACGTCCTTGCAAAAGGTGGCAAGACTAATAACGTTATTTATACAAGTGTGTTAAGATCTTGCAATAAAAAAACTGATAATAAATAAAACTTTTTGTTGTTTTTTTAACTAAAATTCGACGCGCGAGCAAAAACTAAACTAAATAAGCGAACCCAGCCACGGGTAACAGTATTACATTAAAAGTAGACTCTTTAAATAGTTTTATGAGCGACAGTATAATTTTTCTATTTATATACGATATAGCCTTTTATCTTTTCTATTTTTTTGTCTCTGTGCTTGACGACGTATCCACGTGGACTGCATTGCGTCATGTCGCAGGTTCGAATCCTGCCTCGGGCATGGATGTGTGTGATGTCTATAGGTTAGTTAGGTTTAACTATTTCTAAGTTCTAGGGGACTGATGACCTCAAAAGTTAAGTCCCGTAGTGCACAGAGCCATCTGAACCATTTGTAGCTGTATTTATACGGTATGTGCTCTGGCCGGAAGCAGTTCCCTCCGCGCTCTTGTATGTGCAAGTGCTGAATAAAACTTCGTTAAGTGAAGTTAGTGTTCGTCATTCATCTAATTACATTTTCTTCTACGTGACAATATTTTGAAGTATAGGAATTCTCTAATTACAATTTTATGAACAATTTTCACTACTATGGTTCCGTTTGCTCTATCAAGTACGTATTTTACAGTACTACTTTAAAAATATGTCCTC
This sequence comes from Schistocerca piceifrons, assembly GCF_021461385.2. Classification (NCBI taxonomy): domain Eukaryota; kingdom Metazoa; phylum Arthropoda; class Insecta; order Orthoptera; family Acrididae; genus Schistocerca; species Schistocerca piceifrons. Next base: position 823,410,754 of record NC_060141.1, read on the forward strand.
TCTCAACCCTATAATAGACCAGATGGAATAATCCTTTATAGATTCTATCGCAGGAAAATGTGGAACAGCTGACCTTCGGCAGCTTTAAAATAGGGACTCTCGGCGCCTTGGATTGCTCCCTACACACACCAGATACACTACTCTGACGAAGCGACTAATATGTTTTTTAGATTATCTATGAATATGCATCATAAAATAGTTGGATGCTATTTTCTCGTTATTTCCTCTGGTGTTTCGCATCAGCTGCCCTTTGGTTGAGAACCTCAACTACTACATAAGGTTATCATTTCACTGTTCGGTTCTTAACCAGTAAATTTCGTCTATAGAATTCTATTTTCATACTAAGATCATGTTATCGTTAGACCAATTTTCGATGCTGCTCCTCGAACTGTTTCAATCCATTTCAATACTCGTAAAGTCGATGACGTTGCTGCATAAATAAATGTAATGCAAGTTTCGCCATCGACTACACAGGTTTCACAAACCAGAGTAGATATCGGTACGCAAGCGACAGCTTCTGCTGCCACATATGTTCCAAAAGGCCGCGCGTAAAACCTGGATTCCTCCGGGGCTCATACTTCTGTTTCTGCTAGTCATATAAAGGCAGGGTGAAGCGTTTTGGATAGCCATTGCGCAAGGGCCCATTTGCATACCCAACAGGAGGATCGTCTTAGTGTCACCATACTACAGTACAGCGTGAAAGTATGATATCACACAATTATTTCTCTTTAAATAAAAGGATCAAATCAGTTGGCTCTTTTTCCATTTGATGTGGCCTACGTTTAATCTTAGGGGGCTTGTGGAGGCCCCATTTGTTTATGAGCGGTTCCTTAGAAAACACGGAAAAAATTTTGTGTGCCTTTTTTGGTACCAGAATCGAGTTGTGGATTCGAACACGCCTACGCACAGCAAGTGGCAGAAATTTTTACGATATGTTCCTAAAATCCCAATCGCAAAGAATCTCGAAAATTTTATTAATATCTTTATCCGCTTCCGAGATAGAGACGTTTACAGTTACTCTAATTATATATGTAAAATACGCACGTAAAATCCGTTGTGAGGCGGGAACATAGTTTATAAAGTGACGTAGCACGCAGAAATACGCTGTAAAGTGTCTCCGTTAGCATCAGGAGGGCTCTGGGAACCCCACCACCCTGTAGTACAGAAACACACGCAAAATATTTGTGCACGTAAAATCCGTTCTGAGATGCAAAATTAGTTTTGCGTTATCTCAATTTCACAATCGTGGTATATCAAAATCTTACTGATCCACAAAGTTTTGTCATATGAGTCACATGCCCTCCTGCGGAAGGGGAAATAAGGGAACCAGCGGAAAAGTACTCCTAAAAAAAGGCTAGTGTGCCCCTATTTTAAAAGACTGACCGAGAAGTGGGTACCAGCTGCTCCACTGTATCTTTCTCAGTATCTATTATACCTTTCTCAGCGCCTATATAAATTTTCCCAAAACTCATAGCATACGAACGTGTTCACGCTTTTATTAGCTGAGAGAGCAAGAGAGAGCTGCAGTGGGAAGAAATAAAATAGATACTGGACGATAGTAGACTCTGGTTGTGTGTATAAAAGAGCGAAGGAAACAATGGCAGTGTGAGAGAAAGAAAGGGACACAGTAGCAGTGGAACACAGTTGACAATTACAGTACACTGCTAGGAAAAGAATGAAGGAGACAGTTCTAGTGGGAAAGGAATGAAGAAATGTAGAAAGTGGCAGTGGATGAGAGCCAGTGATAATAAGAGACATAATCTCTGACAATAACAACGAGGAAGAGTGAAATAGTAACAGCAAGAAGCGACAGCAGCAGTGGCGAGAAATAAATGAGATGGTAGCAGTAAGAGAGGACAAGAGGGAAACAGTGCAGGTGAGAGGAGACTTTTCTACTTTTAGGAACTATCGTTTCAAGGTAAAAATTTCACTCGCACTCGATAACAATGAGGTACAGGGGACAGTTTTTGAACTATATGACATAAAATCTATTTGCGTTAGGACGTTGAAACTGGACGGTTGGTCGCGGGGCATGGAGGAAATTAGTATGATGTGACGCCTACTTTCACTTGGATGGGTTCGCCAATAAGGAAAATTGGCGCATTTCGGGGACTGAGAATCGCATTTCACGATTTAGAAGTCTCTTCACCCTCAACGTGTGACTGTGTGGTGTGCTACGCTCAGTCACGGCATAATCGGTGCGATATTCCTTGATGGCGAGGTGACTACCGAACGGTACGTGAGGGTTTTGGAAGACGATTTCACCTCCTTCATCCAAAGTGACCCTGATTTCGACAGGATGTGGTTCATGCAAGACAGAGCTCGACTCCATCGAAGCAGGACAGTGTTTGATATCCTGGAGGAGCACTTTGGAGACCGCATCCTGGCTCTAGTGTACCCAGAGACCGCTGGCATGAGCCTCGACAGGCCGTCGTATTCTCCGTATCTGAACGAATGCGACACTCTTTTGTGGGGCTATATTAAGGACAAGGCGTACAGCACTGCTGAGCTGAAAATAGCCGTTGAGGACGTCATCGACAGCACCGATATTCCGACACTTCAGCGGGTCATGCAGAATACCGCTATTCGTCTTCGCCACATCATCACAAATGATGGCAGGCAAATGTAACACGTCATAATATAAATCCAGATATCTGTAGTGACGTTTACATGTTGAATAAATTGTGCACACACCGTAGTTTGTAATTAAGTTACGGTTTTCTCATATAGTTCAATAATTGGCACCCTGCACTAGATGCAGTGCTCTTCAGTCCGCAGACAGTTTTGATACATCTCTCCCCGTTAGTGTACCGTACGCAAACCTCTTCGTGCGCGCATCACTGTTCCAACATACATACACTTGAATGTGTTCTCTGCACTCAAACATTGGTCTTTTATACCGCCCTTCATAATCAAACCGATTATTCTTTGATGCATCAGGACTTGTCCTTTTAATCTGTCCCGTCACTCAGTCACTTTGTGCAGTGCAGTTCACCTCTCCTCAATTCGGTTCGACACCTCTTTCCTAGTAATCCGATTTATCCAGGTAAGTTTTTAAGTTACTGTGACATGGTAAATAAAGTAAGTTAAAAAAATATACTGTACCTGTAGCATTTAAAGGGTTTTGTTAATAATTGTACTGCGAGTAATAATAAATACACTATGTGATCAAAAGTACCCGTACACGCCCATAACATATATATTAGGTGCATTGTGCTGCCGTCTACTGCCAGTACTCCATATTAGCGACCTCAGTAGTCATTAGACGTCGTGAGAGAGCAGAATGGGGCGCTCTGCGGAACTCACGGACTTCGTACGTGGTCAGGAGATTGGGTGTCACTTGTGTCATAAGTCTGTACGAGAGGTTTCCACACTCCTAAACATCCCTAGGCCCACTGTTTCCGATGTGATAATGAAGTGGAAACGTGAAGGGACAAGTACAGCACAAAAGCGTACAGGCCGCCCTCGTATGATGACTGACAGAGACCGTCGACAGTTGAAGAGGGTCGTAATGTGTAATAGGCAGACATCTATCCAGACCATCACAAAGGAATTCCACACTGCTATGGGATCCACTGCAAGTACTATGTCAGTTAGCCGTGAGGTGAGAAAACGGATTTCATGGTCGAGCGGCTGCTCATAAGCCACGCATCACGATGCATCGCTTAGTGTAAGGAGCGTAAACAATGGACGATTAAACAGTGGAAACACGTTGTTTGGAGTGACGAATCACAGTACACAACGGGGCAATCGGATGGTAGGATGTGGGTATGGCGAATGCCCGGTGAACGTCATCTGCCAGCGTGTGTAGTACCAACAGTAAAATTCGGAGGCGGTGGTGTTATGGTGTGGTCGTGTTTTTCATGGAGGGGCCTTACACGTCTTATTGTTTTGCGTGGCACTGTCACAGCACTGGCCTACATCGATGCTTTAAGCACCTTCTTGCTTCCCACTGTTGAAGAGTAGTTCGGTGATGGCGATCGCATCTTCCAACACGCTCGAGCACCTGTTCATAATGCACGACCTGAGGCGGAATGGTTACACGACAATAACATCCCTGTATTGGACTGGCTTACACAGATTCCTGAGCCGGCCGGTGTGGCCGTGCGGTTCTAGGCGCTTCAGTCTGGAACCGCGTGACCGCTACGGTCGCAGGTTTGAATCCTGCCTCGGGCATGGATGTGTGTGATGTCCTTAGGTTAGTTAGGTTTAAGTAGTACTAAATTCTAGGGGACTGATGACCAAAGATGTTAAGTCCCATACTGCTCAGAGCCATTTGAGCCATTTTGAACCACAGATTTCTGACATGAATCCTACAGAACACCTTTGAGATGTTTTGGAACGCCGGCTTCGTGCCAGGCCTCACCGACCGACATCGGTACCTCTCCTCAGCAGAGCACTCCCAAAGATACCTTCCAGCACCTAAGTAGGGCTAAGGGAGGGCCAACACCATGTTGAATTCCAGCATTACGGATGGAGGGCGCCACGAACTTGCAAGTCATTTTCAGCCAAGTGTCCGGATACTTTTGATCACATAGAGTACATAAAACTATCGTGTCTCTGTTTGAAATCGCCATCTTCTATCATGCGAATTTCACAGGTAACTTGAGCATAGCTTGGGGCACCGTACAGGCTTTCTTTAACCAAAATTAGATGACCGAAAAGGAAATATCCTACCTGAAGGATTTATCCGTACTAACATTATAAATGGGAAAGTAACTCTGTTGCGCTTTCATGACAAATCCGCTTATCCTATTTCGATAAAATTTGATATGGAGATAGCTTGAACCCTAAGGAAGAATAAAGGCTATTTTGGAAAGTGTGTAGTACGAGATACTAATTGATTTGAAGAGTATTACGTGAATTAGGGAGAAATATTTACTCTTTGAAAAACCTATTTACTGTTTGACTTTTGAACACCATATTTGAGAAAATGCTATTATCGATTGATGTGTGCTACGTGAAGTCAATCAAAGTAGTGAATACGATGCTTATAGAGTCTTCAGTGTGTGTGATCCACACTTCCACACTACTTGTTACACAGTGCACACATTGTGCAGTGTAAAGTTACTTGAGTAGCACGACGTGCAGGTGCGCGCTCCTGCCCGTGCCCCTCTGCAGGCACTGCTCGGCAGTGGCGCCGTGCACGCCGACAGCTCTGGAGGGGACGGAATGGGGAGCACATCGTAGGCTATGCCCACCTTAACAGGCGGAGACGTGAAGGCAGCTGATATTATTACACGTGTAGCAGCGTTCTTACCATCACTCATTGTGACAAAACTATTAATATGTCACCACAGACTTGGACGAGAGCTAGTTAACAACAGATACTCGCGGTCTGGGGCCCTTCCCAGCTGAAGGGTGCTCAACATTCTCTCACGCCTTCAGCTGGACCCCAACCTCGAACCCAGGTTCAGATTAGGGTCGACACTTGAGCTGAAGTACATACAATCTGCCGTGTGAGAGAGCAAACGAAGTCTTCTTTAGTAACACGTTATCCTCTGCACATCAGCGGTCAGACTGAATATAATGAAATAATGAAAAAAAATTTAGTTCTATAGTGGAATTGTCATGCTTTCATGCAGACTGCATCAGAATCCACATTTTTTTATGTGCTCTCTAGTACAATTTTTTGTTGCAGCCGACTGTCCCACACTCTCCTGACTGCCTGGTGGACTGGGTCGACAAAGTGGGAGTCATCTCCTTGCATGTCTACTTCAAGGACAACGAAAAGACCATCGGGTGTTGATACTGTACATCCTGAATAAAAGATACTGCAAAGTGTGTTCCAGTGTATGACATGTCAATAGAGAATGAACAACGTGTTTCACATGTGAGACAGAGTTTTTATCCTGTGTGTGTGTGTGTGTGTGTGTGTGTGTGTGTGTGTTTGTGTACCTACATGTACTGAAATTGGTAGTGGAAACGATGAACTAGTTAATACGAAATCAGAAATCTTCTTTAACGAATGTGAACAACTCTTACAGTTCCAAAACACAAATGAAATCAGTGAAGTAAAGGAACAAGACATGGATTTATTGCCCTACTAAGCCTCTGCAATTACAAACGGAACACACTCTATATCGTTGAAACGTGGAAAATGGAAGCGATTATGATCAATGACAGAAAACATATCGCTACTAGTTCTATGAAAATCATCGTTATCTACAGTTTTTATCCAATTTATTATAAGAGAATTTTGAGCTCTATTTCGTGCTCGCAGAAAATAATAATGAATTAAACAGAACATCATTCAACACTCTAAGTCAACTATCAAACCACACACAATACATTTGCTTACTCTCTCTCTCTCTCTCTCTCTCTCTCTCTCTCTCTCTCTTTCTGTCACACACAAAGAGAAATTGGGAATATGTCTTAACAAATTCAGACTTAGCGGGCGTCAATCTAAAATAAAATAATTAAATTAACGACTGACAACAACGCATCTGACACATATATTGCAGGGAAAAGAGTATGCAAGCCACAGCAACGTGGTAACACCCACAATTGAAGGGCTTATTTCCATGGTGGTACAAGTCCATTTTTGTTCATATTGAGATACAGAGTCCTAAAGTTAAAGGAGCGCTGAAAAATCTGCAGTTGAGATACCAGAAATATTAAATCATATGGCTTCTTGCTAGAGATGAACCTTCCTTTCTGTTTGTTTGGCTCATTAATTTCAGAAGCATTATTGAAATAAGCCCTTCAATTAGCTATTGAGCACGAGAAAACGTAATAAATCGTGTTATAAATCAGCAACACCACCCAATTTTACCTGTGGCACTAGGTCACTTTAAACATAAAAACAATAACAACAACACATTTAGCAGCCAAATAAAAACTAAGTACATCTCAGGACAAGTCACCTACAGCAATGGTGAAGGGCAAAAAGGGACACATGCTACGGTTTTCCGGAAATATATAGTTTAAAGGTTGTATTCGAAAGGAAAATTCAATTCGGGGGTTGCTCTAGATGGAAGTGTTGCAGATAAAATGTTGCTCGTATTAACATAGACTTGTTGCTGATTTTTTTGACAGCCAAACCGGTTACGTCATGTCAAAAAAAGGTAAAATACACATGTATTCCATGTACCTTTATATTTTAGAAAAAATAAACGAAATAACCACTGGAGATGCTGCAACCGTGATGAAACATGTTTGGGGATTAAGAAAACTCTGTTCTTGAAAGAAGTCGGACCCCCTTTATTCCGTTATTTATGGAGCTATGCTGTGTATGACGTCTCAGTAAGACGGTTACGCTAAACAAGACACTGACAAACAAAATGAACTTGATATATGTACTGTTGTCAAGGTGTGAAAACTTCGAAGCTATTCCGATAATGGAAGAATAAATGAAAATACTATTACATCCAAGAATAGCAATAATATCGCCTCATTTAAGTTGTAGGTTTTGAAAAGCTCAGGAAACTTTTCTTTCGCCACCCAAAGTTTGAAAAACCATTAGTATTTGAAAATATATTAATTTGTAACATATTCATACAGGAGAGTAAATTTGAAATAGAAGTCTCTGAATTCAGTACACACATTTATACTCACAGAACAGAACAATAGTTATGCTGCACAGCAGAAAAGTAAGTAGAGATATTCTTTGACAGAATTAGTAAGATGAAATTGCAGATTTACGAACTGGTGCATAATGCAGAGCTGGATAAAATCCTTTTGCAGTTAGCAGAAAGTTGACGTATTCGTAAGGGATGTCACGACGAGTGAGGATGGAAAGTCTTAGCGATTTTCTCCTCAGCTGTCAGGATTGCCACACAGCTGGAGGGGAGAGGTGTAGCGGCTCAAGATACGCGGTGAGCGTGGTATTCTCTCCTCTGATGTCGGTTACTATAGATGTAGGGAAGCAGACCACTTAAAGGAACAATGCCGCCAGCCACAGTGCTTTGAATGTGGTGAGATTTGCATAAGGCGAGTGACTGCAAAAGTAGAAAGCAGGATGAGCGCGATAAAAATAAGCATTCGTTAAACGCTGATGGCAGTGCTCTAACCATCAAACGTCATTCCCAATGAAATGGCACACTGCAAGGGCGTGTGTAGAGACGGATTGTTGCTTGCTTACTTAGATTCACAGATTTGTTCGATTCAGTGGGTGCATTATCTGCGACACCTATAAAACAGCCTAGAATACCAACAAGAAGCCAAGCTTTGGTATATAAGTGACACACAGGGTCTCAAAGCATTATAGCATTTGATAGTGGTCAGCAGTTGGCTGATTGGATCACTGAGGAGAGTGACAGACTCTGTAGAGTGAAAGTCGTCATTGTGCTCAAAACGTTATCTGTTGGTACCAGGAAATACAGATACTGTCACGATTATTGCTACCTAAACAAAAATATTGTCACTATGTCAAATTATTAATTAATTTCTCAACAAAAGCTGCTTTGGAGTAGTATTTTATTTCATCATAATAGTTTCGAGCGTTGCCCTTCATCAGTGGTAGCTTATTTTAATGTTCTCTACCGTATCCCAGTTGCCAAACAATTTGTTAATACGGTCACATATTTATAATTTCTACAAGTAGCAGAGTACAAAACCTTCAAGACAAAAACTGTGACTCATGCATATCCCATGCCAAACATTGCGGAAAAACTGGACAATATGCCCCAGTGTAGACATTTCTCGACCATTCATTTGAAGAGTGGTTACCACCAGCTCGAAGTCCAGGTAGTTCCAGAAGACTGTCCAAAGAGAGCTCTTTCCACAACACGGTACTTTGCCAGTACCACAGGCTGCTAATTGGACTGAGAAATGCGGCAGCTACATTTCAGAGACTTTTGGATGGAATGCTTTGGGACTGAAACCTTAAAAAATGCATAGTTTATCTCGATAACATTATTGTATTTTCAAAGGATATGGGCGAATACGTGAAACTATTGGTAGAAATTTTTAAATGACTACACTCAGCACATCCTCTACTCAGTGCCAATACGAACAATTTCCCTCTAACAGATGTAAATTATCTGTGGCATGTAGTTAGACAGGAAAGAATAAAAACTGATCCAATGCTAATATCAGTAGTTGGTGATTTTCCGCTGCCCCAGACTACGTAAGAATTTACAGTCTTTTCAAGCCTCTTTAATTTTATAGGTAGTTTGTGAGGGATCTTGTAAAAACTGCCAAACCCTTGAATCATGCATGTGATAAAAAGGAGTGATTTCGAAGTGTTGAGCAGAGTGTCAAGCCATATCTGAGAAACTGAAACATCCTTGGTACTGAGTCTTGCGACAGTATTTGGTAACTCTGAACAATAGTTCACCCTGTCATATGGCAGTTGGTTGCGTTTTGAGCCAAATCGTGGATAACTGGGAATATCCTTACGCATCGAGACAATACAACATGGCAGAATGTAACTATTCAACAACAAAAAAGGAAATGTAGCTGTTATTTATTGTATTACCTACTTTTACTGTTATTTATGTGGACAAAAGTTTAAGGTAGTTACTGAGCATGCTTCCCTTAAGTGGATATTGGGATTGAATGACCCTTTCAGCATATCAGCGTTGTGGGAATTGAAGCTAAGCGAGTTTAATTAGGTTGTGGTGCATATACCAGGTAAGGAGCAGACTAACCTAGAAACACTAAGCAGGAAAACTGTGTGATGAGGCACAAGAAGCGGGTTAGACTGTCGGGTTTTTAGGTCATGGCCGCTGTTTGTGATACACGATGGCTCGCTGTGCAGGAGCACGAAGAGCAGACCGTGCTTGATGGTTCACACAGCGTTCAGAAACGAAGTGTTTTGGGAACCGTAAGACCACCTGTTGGCAGGTCATGGGGGATGTAGAACAACAGACAGACACATAACCAGAATATTTTGATGGAGTACCAGACAGCAAGATTTTTAACACTATTTCAAAGACTGTGTGCCATGTGCACAAAGAGCAGATCTTACAAGGGGAGGCCGCCAATTGCGAAATCCAGATTCGATTCATACTGCGCATAATAAAAGCTCATGGCCAGAGGTGCCATGTGGCAAAGCACCAAGATGCACTTCTCAGCCGTTGTCGAGAAAATCGACAGTTAAAAGAAACCGTTGCGGTGAAATACTCTACGATTAATAATATTCTACAGCGTCGTGGCGCAGCGGTGAGCGCTCTGGTTCGTAATCCGAAGGTCGCCGGATCGAATCTCGCGCCATGCAACTTTTTTTTATTATTAGTTTTTTGTAATTCAAACATTAATGAATTGCTTATGCATGTTGGTGAAGGCAGATCGCTCTCCAATTGTACCGCCTCCATTTTTCCGTTTGTTTAACAGGGTGTACCAAAGCTCTCCCGTCCGCACTGATTTTCGACGATGTTACAAGTTGCGCTAGGGACCGCAACTACCTTCTTTCGAAGTTAGCAGGCAACTACGCTGTTATGCGGCGGCTCGTTTCGGCCCATTCAACATCTGTCCTTCAAGTGTAACGAGCGAGTAACGGAGTTTATATTTCATACCTGCCACAGCAAATTTGTGTTCGTGGGGTCTCTATTGTAATTCGAACGTTTGACTTACGCTATACGTATTCGTTTCGGAATATCGTTTCTACGTCTTCCGTTAACTATATGCGGTTAACATTATGAAGACAATTGATAACATTTGTGAAATACAACTTTGTTTGTGGAAAACATAATGATGTTCGAAGTCGCCAGTTTTTCCACGACAAACGACTTTCAACAACTTATTATATGCATAATTGTTGCAACTGATTGCCGGGAATTATATATATATATATATATATATATATATATATATATATATATAATCAGTGCGGACGTGAGAGCTTCGGTACACCCTCTTAAACAAACCGGAAAAATGGAGGCGGTACAATTGGAGAGCGATCCGCCTTCACCAAGATGCATAAGCAATTCATCAATAGTTTATATATATATATATATATATATATATATATATATGAATTACAAAATACTAACAATAAAAGAAATTGCATGGCGCGAGATTCGATCCGGTAACTTTCGGATTACGAACCCGAGCGCTTACCGCTGTGCCGCGACGCTGTAAAATGTTGTTAATCGTAGAGACTATTTCACCGCAACGGTTTCTTTTAACTGTCGATTTTCTCGACAACGGCTGAGAAGTGCAGCTTGGTGCTTTGCCACATTACACCTCTGGCCATGAGCTTTTATTATGCGCAGTATGAATCGAATCTGAATTTCACAATTGGCGGCCTCCCCTTGTTAGTGACCAGCGTATGCCCTTATTTAAGTGGTCGGAGGTGACAGAACAGTCTGAAAGCTAGGATTTTGATATTCTTGGACCACTTAATAGGGCAGCAGCTGTAAGTGAGTTTATTATGATAATAGTAGATCACTTTTCCCAGTTCTTAGCAATGACAGCAATTCCAGACCAGCGAGCGAGCTCAGTCACGAATGTGACGGTTAACAATGGGACACTAAGATTTGGCATTCCTGATACTAAAATTAAAGATAAGGGTACAACTCTCATTTTGGACCTCTTTAAGCACTTGTGACGCTTGCTTCTAATCCAAAAACTTCACACTTGTCCTTTCCTCCCACAAGCAAATAGACATACTCAGAGGGCTCATTGCACAATTTCCAAAATGTTTGAGTCATTGTGTAATTAGCCTGCATGTTGATTGTGATGCGCATTTTCAACGTGTCATATCAGCGTGTAGTACTTCCTAGTACAGATCTCTCACCATAGAAGGTGGTATACAGAAGAAAGGTCCCATCTTTTGAGGTTCTGCTAATGAACTGTCAGTGAAAAGCAGATGACGAAAATATCCAGAATTTAAGAAGCACACTGAGCCAGGTACAAGCAGTACCAGGGCTATGGTAGAATGACATACCATGCACGTGGTGAGATCGGAGCAGACTGTACTGAGTAACACGAGTATGGTACGAGAACTGGTGACAGAAGTGGTATAGTAAATGCAAAGCACCAACTGGACTCTGAAAGATGATCTGAAAAGGATGCAGAACCAACTGGATGCAACTGATGGGCAGGTGGCTATAGCTAGACTGTTAAGGACTTCATCGGATAGTATTAATAGCGCAATATTGGAAACTGTAACATTACCGTAATCCGCCTTGCATGCCATACACGACCAACAAAGGGTCATTGCAGCAGTTCTTAGCTGGAGTGCGAGAAGCACAGAAGGATTTTATAACCGAGTTGCGGCGTACAGCGGAACGAACTATGGACAATTTGGCGTTGTGTTACCACATTTCCGTACTCGAAATGAAGAAAGATGGAGCAAGATTGCATGTATCGATAGACTTTCCAGTAATATGCTTAAATGCCCCTTATCAGTGTTTTGTTGTACACCTTCACCCATTGAAACAGGTACAACAGGGAAATGGATACAAGTACTGTACACAAAAACGAAGTACTAATGATTTCCGAAAACAGGGAAACTTATGGTCAGGTGTCCTTGCAAGAGTTGCAGGGTTGTCAACAAAAGAGTACTACAGTCTCTCCAACCTGAGTGTTTCGGACCGGCATCCAAGTACACTCCTGGAAATTGACATAAGAACACCGTGAATTCATTGTCCCAGGAAGGGGAAACTTTATTGACACATTCCTGGGGTCAGATACATCACATGATCACACTGACAGAAGAACCACAGGCACATAGACACAGGCAACAGAGCATGCACAATGTCGGCACTAGTACAGTGTATATCCACCTTTCGCAGCAATGCAGGCTGCTATTCTCCCATGGAGACGATCGTAGAGATGCTGGATGTAGTCCTGTGGAACGGCTTGCCATGCCATTTCCACCTGGCGCCTCAGTTGGACCAGCGTTCGTGCTGGACGTGCAGACCGCGTGAGACGACGCTTCATCCAGTCCCAAACATGCTCAATGGGGGACAGATCCGGAGATCTTGCTGGCCAGGGTAGTTGACTTACACCTTCTAGAGCACGTTGGGTGGCACGGGATACATGCGGACGTGCATTGTCCTGTTGGAACAGCAAGTTCCCTTGCCGGTCTAGGAATGGTAGAACGATGGGTTCGATGACGGTTTGGATGTACCGTGCACTATTCAGTGTCCCGTCGACGATCACCAGTGGCGTACGGCCAGTGTAGGAGATCGCTCCCCACACCATGATGCCGGGTGTTGGCCCTGTGTGCCTCGGTCGTATGCAGTCCTGATTGTGGCGCTCACCTGCACGACGCCAAACACGCATACGACCATCATTGGCACCAAGGCAGAAGCGACTCTCATCGCTGAAGACGACACGCCTCCATTCGTCCCTCCATTCACGCCTGTCGCGACACCACTGGAGGCGGGCTGCACGATGTTGGGGCGTGAGCGGAAGACGGCCTAACGGTGTGCGGGACCGTAGCCCAGCTTCATGGAGACGGTTGCGAATGGTCCTCGCCGATACCCCAGGAGCAACAGTGTCCCTAATTTGCTGGGAAGTGGCGGTGCGGTCCCCTATGACACTGCGTAGGATCCTACGGTCTTGGAGTGCATCCGTGTGTCGCTGCGGTCCGGTTCCAGGTCGACGGGCACGTGTACCTTCCGCCGACCACTGGCGACAACATCGATGTACTGTGGAGACCTCACGCCCCACGTGTTGAGCAATTCGGCGGTACGTCCACCCGGCCTCCCGCATACCCACTATACGCCCTCGCTCAAAGTCCGTCAACTGAACATACGATTCACGTCCACGCTGTCGCGGCATGCTACCAGTGTTAAAGACTGCGATGGAGCTCCGTATGCCACGGCAAACTGGCTGCACTGACGGCGGCGGTGCACAAATGCTGCGCAGCTAGCGCCATTCGACGGCCAACACCGCGGTTCCTGGTGTGTCAATGGGGCCGTGCGTGTGATCATTGCTTGTACAGCCCTCTCGCAGTGTCCAGAGCAAGTATGGTGGGTCTGACACACCGGTGTCAATGTGTTCTTTTTTCCATTTCCAGGAGTGTATATGAGGTACAATTGTCCCTGCGAAAATCTAAAGCAACAGAGTATCAGAGGGAAGTATTAATCCTCTATCGGAATTTTCAAAGAATGGGCACCTACTGAATTTATTCGGTGTATACTCCAGAGGTTATAATTCTGAATTGTTACACAAAAAGAAAGTCACCGTAATATCTAAGACGCAGCTAAATGACAGTGGAACGCTAATAAATAGAACAGTTTGTGGCGTAGCTAGGAAGAATTCTGCCTATCAGCTGTTGCGGATACTAAAATAATCGAGATGACAAACCTTTGCTGGTTTGAACTGGGAAGATGTTAGAGATACTGCCAGTCCAAAGCTTAAAACAGTTCTAAACGATACATTAAATCTGGATGTCCTGCACACGTTATACCAACTAATAGCGTCACTGAAGGAGCGGATTTCCGTCAAACACATGTTGTAACATATCCAACAGTGCCGCAAAAAGTAGTGTATCCAGGTTACGGACATAAGTATTTCAGCTACCAGTACTGTAACAATTCTGGTCGCCATTTGTGTAGTTGATGTTTACTACAAGCGAAGGACTGTAGAGCACGCAGAATTACCCGTGCATCAGTTCCCTGCTGCCTGGTTTAGCAGTATGAGGGGAAGTTCAACACAGTAATCAAGTTGAATCGCAAAACTACGCACGAGGAAGCAAGGAATTAGAATAATGATTTAAGGGGATTATGTCTTGCAGAATTATATTTAGTTTAAAAACAGTTAAATGCAATGAAGGGTGAATTAATAGAACATGTATACCAGTTAGTAAAGTACGAAAATTCTGGGCGAATTTTGCAAATGACGGGGGAGGGGGATGTTTCACACAGCAAAATTGTAACTATGCGAGGGATAAAATTATGTCGAAAACTTTTGGGACGACGGTAAGAGGAGCACGCCCGTTGAGTATGCAGCCATGGCGTAAACAATATCAGTTCTCGGAAGAACCGAAATATAAACAAGCACCGAAGTCTTCACCTGATGTGGTGTGAGAGAAAACTCCAGGAACTCAAGAGTGAGCGCTTGGACAACGCTGTGGAGCAGACACAGCGCTCTTGTGTACGTGTCGGGTCCGTGTGTTGTAGCTGCATGTAGGGACGCCACACCAACGCCTCTCAGGCTGCAAACTTTGCGTAAAGGAATACTCCGAAACTCTGAAATCAAACAGTAGGACAACCAAGAACACTGAAACGCCGAGAAAATGGGAGCACATTCAGCCACCAGTCGAGGCGTCACGTCATCGACTGCTATAAAACCTTCGCCGTCCTTCCACTCGTTGTCAGAGTCTGGCCACTCCATCTGCATCACTAATACTGATGGATGGCCAGCTCTAGTAGGAACACAGCTCGCACAGTCCAAGTTCCCACCACAGCTGGACGGCTGCGAACTCACCTGGCTCTAGTAGTTTCAGGATGGCCCGGTGAATACGACGAAATAGTACCGGGTCAGTCCGCACGTGGGCTCTGCGAGCTGCGTTCCTGCTCGTCACAGCTGAAACTACGATTCTGGGAATGAAGGGCCGATCTGGGTGTGAGCGAGTTGCTCAGCGCGGGGGCAGGGCGCCCGTGCCGCCACTCGTGAGCAGAAAAAGTAGCGCCTTACCAGTCGCATGCTGGGACCGCCTCCGTGTCGCTGTCGGGTCTTCCGCCTGCACGCCGCCTCGATAACTGACAACTGTGGTTTACAGACGTGTGAGGCTGGGGCTGCGCCTTCAGTCAGTGAGAGCGCGGAGGCTGCGACAGACGTCCGCAGCCGGCCGCCACGCCCCCCTGCGGCGCTGGCCTCGGACGCTCGTGAGGCCCGCTGCTAGTCCGCAGTGGGCACGACACAGAGTGATTGTACAGCTCTCGTAAATAAGTGGCTGTTAATTAAACGATGTCTCATTAGAGCCTCGGTGCACAACAGGACCACGCCACCTCACCTCCGCTTGACCATACACAAGTAGAAGGCGGCATCTGGCGGGCTCCTAGAGTTACAACGCGTAAAGAGTACGTAATTTTAGAAAATAAAAGTCACATTAATGTTCCCAGATAAGACAGTAGCCACTTCTAGCCTTATTGAGACCCAGAGAGGTGGCGCAGTGGTTAGAACACTGGACTCGCAATCGGGAGGACGGCGGTTCAAACGCGCGTCCGGCCACCCTGATCAGATTTTCCGTGATTTCCCTAAAGGGGACCTCGGTGGCCAAAGAACGTGACTATTTCTGACGAACCATATTTCGGGGAATGTTAGCTTTAGATAATATTTCAGCTGATGACTGGAACATGCAGGGGCGCTGTCGTGCTGGAAGGACGTACCCACCCTTGTAGCCGAAGGAACTTCCTCCAGTAATGCTGCAGACTCGTAATGAATTAGGTCTCGATAACGGAGCCGTGTAGCACGATGCGGTGACGCAACATGCTCACTCAAGTGACTGCTTATCACACCACACCACACAATTACGGAGAAGCATTACTGAGAATTTGTCTCCTTAAAGACCTACAAGTTTTCGTCGAATCACTGATGTAATTAACGACTGCTATTTTTTTATTATTAGTTAGACGTCGAATTCCGTAGAACCAAATTTAGGAGCAAATCTCCAAGGTCATGGAACGTGTCAGTACATGGAATTAAAACATAAAAGTAATAACAGATAAAAACGAAATGTTTATGTCAAGCCATAAGTTTTAGTAAACGCAATCAGCAATACAACAAGGATCACCTTAAGGTGACAGAATATAATCAGTGACCCATGAAGATTTGAAAGCGCGTGGATTATTGCTAAGACTTTTGAATTCTAGTGGTAGCTTATTGGAAATGGATGCAGCAGTATACAGCACATCTTTCTGCACAAGAGTAAAGGAAGTCCGATCCAAATGCAGGTTTGATTTCTGCCGAGTATTAACTGAGTGAAAGCTGCTTGTTCTTGGAAATAAGGTAATATTGTTAACAAGGAATGACAGTGAAGAATATATATCCTGAGAGGCCAATATCAGAATACCCAGACTCGTGAACTGGGGTCGACAAGAGGTTCGTGAACTCACACCATCGCCCGAAAAGCCTGTTTCTGAGCCAAAAATATCCCTTTAGAATGGGAAGAGCTAACCCAAAATACAATACAATATGAGATAAGCGAATGAAAATAAGAAATATTTTAGAGTTACCTGTAATACTTGATGGCATATCATTTATATAAATAAGGAACAGGAGTGGCCCCAACACCGAACCCTGTGGCACCCCTCGCTTGACCGTACCCCACATCACAGCCATTCTCAACACTGTGAATAATGACCTCTTGCTGTCTGTTGCTAAAGTAAGAGATGATCCAGTAGTGAGCTACTCCCCGTATTCCGTAACGGTCGAACTTCTGGAGCAATATTCTGTGATCAACGCAATCAAACGCCTTGGTGTTGTTGATACCGTCACGAGTGCAAGTGACTTCGTCGGTAAACTGTATTATTGGGATTGCTCGGCTACTTGAGCTAGCCTACGTTCAAATTACAATCGTCCACCCTCATCTCCTTCTCAAAGGTGCTGAAATCGCTGTAAATAAGGATAGAGAGCGCTCGTAAGTAGCAGTGCCCATATTCTTGTATGTGGGAATTCTACTTGAGCCTGGCGAAAGAGTGCGTTCTACTAGCTCAATACTGCATTCTAATTTATCCACGGTATGTTACTCTGTACGTTCAACGAAATATGACAGCTGAGATATGTATGTGCGGCGTTCCTAAACGATACAGCAGGTTAGTCAACAAATCGCAATAACAATCGCAGTTGAAAAATTCAGTAATGTGAACTCAAGGGCAACTTTGACCTCAAAACAAAAATGACAGTTCATAAATGAACGCACAGCAACTGGAGCACGAACAAGTGAAATGAAAACATTGTAAAAAAAAAATTAAAAAAAGAGCAAATGGTATACGGAAATTGTTTTTCGAATTAATCTATACAGTCTATACAACCAACTCCTGGTACATCTAATATGAGAAGGGTGAAGAAATGGCACTTGTACATGGTTTTCGTATCACGGTTTTTACGGTTGCAAAAACGGCTTATCATAGAGCACCGTCGCAGGTTTTGTGAGACTATCGCTTCCAGGGTCTCAGTGAAAGATTGGTTCCGTTGGTTTCTAGGTTCGGGAATGGCAGTAACACGATTACACTCTGCTGGTGTAGTGTGAACTACTGAGTAGGATCGAATGTAACGCTGCAGGCTGTGCCTGTACAGTCGAGTTCCCCTGGCAGGAGAACTGTGGTGTCACCGCCAGACACCACACTTGCTAGGTGGTAGCTTAAATCGGCCGCGGTCCATTTAGTACATGTCGGACCCGCGTGTCGCCACTGGGTGATCGCAGACCGAGCGCCACCACAAGGCAGGTCTCGAGATACGGAATAGCACTCGCCCCAGTTGTACGGACGACATTGCTAGCGACTACACTGACGAAGCATCGCTCATTAGCCGAGCAGACAGTTGAATAGCCTTCAGCTAAGTCCATGGCTACGACCTAGCAAGGCGCCATTAGCCTTACATAGTTTGATAGTTATCGTATGAAATGTCTCATCAAGAACGATGTATACAACAAGGATTAAAAGTTAAGTATTCCCAAAGCAACGTACTTTTCTTTATATCATTTATGAAGTATCCTGTTTCAGACCTCTATCTAGCCTAAGTGAGATTACGCGTGCCTTTCGGCTACTTCAGTGTGGCGTAGCTGTCTTGTTACGCCACAACAGAACCGCACCTGCCTGCCCTCATTGATCTCATTCATATTCACAGGATGTGTAGATCATGGCTAGGATTTCAACATACGTAAAAATGAGGCCGCCGTTCTCAACTCTTTTCGAGAAAAATCGAGTTTGAAAGTTTCAAGCATGCACAGATGCCAATGTCTGGTATAGGCAGCCCGCAGTCCTCAGAATAAACGCTTGGTTACCCAAGTCGGAAGCCTCTGGGTCGAATCCCGCTCCCGCCACTGTGGTTCGTTTTTCTTCGTACCTACGTAATTCTGATAACAAGTTTATTATGATTGTGCAAATTATCAGTACCTAAGGAATTATTTATTGTTATATATAATCTTCACCTTGAAAATTCTAGCTTTTCTTTAACGTTTTGGAATTAGTTTAGCATTATGTCTATATCTACACAGATATTCCGCAAGCCACCGTACGGTGCGTGGCGGAGGGTACGCTGTATAGGTACGCGAACGAAACGACTCACCGTATGAACCCATTTTCCTGATAATCCTGCAGTTAGTTTTGATCCACCAGAAACAGTTGCATGTGTACAAACAACATTCGGCTGATGGATGGAGAAAGGGAGCAACGTTTTTAAACACGTACGTTAACCTCCATGATGTCTGATTTTACGAGTAGATGCATTGATGTGGCCAATACTTGGACAGCAAGAGAACGTGAAACTGACTGTGAAGGCGAACCGGTTAACAGTGAAGTTTCAAAACTATGACTAATAACGGCTCTGGAGTGCAATGAACAGCTCCTCTTTCAAGACAATCTCATCTCTCCGAAAAGTTCTGCAGTAATAACACAAGAACACGTGGAAATTATAAAAGAAATACTTCGCAGAATTTTTGAAATGCTAGCGGAGAGACAACTCGTGGCACAAGACGAACTAATTGCCCACCAAGATGATAAGGGTGGATTTGAAGAACCTGATGGACTCGCTTTATCTTCATGACACGATTACGAGAGGGAGTCCAAAATGGACGCGGTTACATTCCGCAATATTACAAGATTAGGATTGCCAGTGCAGCGAGAAAGCAGCATCCAGGATGTTCGACCACTCCTTGTAGAAGGGTAGCTTCACGTCTCAAAAGCACGAAAGGTTTTAAAATATGGGAAGATAATATGAAACAAGATGGAACAAAGCATGAAGAACTCAAAACAATTCATTAGTGTATCTATGATTATTTCATAGAAGCTCGAGAATGTTATCAGCAAAGGACGACGAGCAATGAGCCCTTGCTGCCACTAACCAATTTTCTGATTTAAGTTTTCAAGCTTCTGACTAATAGGTCGCGCTGTTCAAAAGAAGATACCGGATTCGTCAGAGAAAAATCACCAGATTTGTATCCGAGAGGAAAAGCGCTTTTCACTGCAGCAAATCCGTGATGAAGTAGCAAATTTCCGAAATTACTGTAGATTCGAGCTTTCATACCAAACTACGACAGGAATTTTGTTATTAACACAGGTCAAAATGGTTCAAATGGCTCTGAGCACTATGGGACTTAACTTCTGAGGTCATCAGTCCCCCAGAACTTAGAACTACTTAAACCTAACTAACTTAAGGACATCACACACATCCATGCCCGAGGCAGGAATCGAACCTGCGACAGTAGCGCCTAGAACCGCTCGGCCACTCCGGCCGGCAACACAGGTCAAACAGGTAGTACAGACAAAGGTACCTGATTCATTTACGTCAATTGCAATAGTATTTCTATAAACCAGACGACGCTATTTTGTGAATGTTTGATCTAGAGTGACATCAATCAACGTATGAGCAACCTCTCGTCGAACTCGGAACAAAGGTGGTTCTTGTGCACAAGGTGACACATTCATGTAACGCACAATATGCTGTCACCTGATCTGGAAACAGTCTTCGTTACCTTCCAAGAGACCACCGGCTCATTTGACCAAGGGTGCGAAAAGCAGCAGATGAGTAATGTCACAAATATAAAAACATTATTATAACATCTTCGAAGTCTGGCAAACACACAACAGTACCATGCAGGAAATTTCTAATTGAGGTCTTGAAGGCATACGTGAGAGAAGAACAATTTCTTTTTTCCTTCGATGCATGGGGATGGCAAACGAACCTGGTTTTCTACTACGAAATTTTTCAAGATAGAGAGGGTCTGCTAACGTACAGTATTAAAGTAATTCCTGCAACGTGTACTCCTTTGGTGGAGCCTGCGACGTTTGTTTTTATAGGGATGTGAAAATCCTAACAAAGCGACTACAAAAGTGTCCGTACATTATCGAACACAAAAACGTGAAATCTTCAAGACAAGATTGCATAAAAATTCAATCAGTCGTAGTCCATCAGTTCCCTGACCAATATTCGATGATATGATCACATATGTCTGGGATGCCCCGAAACCATGTGATGACGGAGGACAGTTTATGAAAGTAAACCAAGTTTGTTTTGCAGTAGAAACATTGAAAAAGTCTTAGTCATGCAAAACCTCGACGTGCTGTATACCACAATAATTATTGCTTTACATGTTTTTACGATCAGTATCATCCTGATTCGTGAAGTGTTCCATACGTATGACAAATGTAGGCACAGTAAAGTCAACAAAAAGTCTATACTGTTTTGATTCAAAATGGAAGTGTATCGTTTTTTTATTTCCAATGCCCTTACATAAATACTTTGTTTTCCTATTTTTCAGGATAAATATTATGCAAATAATAAGTGAGACATCAAATACTGATACAGTAATTTGAACATCCATAATAAATCTGGTGTTAGAATTACGTAGGAATAATAAAAAAGCACCAGCAATGAAGTTCGATCCAGAGACCTCGGGCTTCTGAAACTAAGCACTTTATGACTTGCTTTCGGACTCCCTGTTTGTTGGCGATCACACAGTAGTATACGCAGGCATCCCTAAAACTGTCAAACACTAGTTTCTCGAAAACGGTGGAGAATTGGGGCTTCCTCCTAGCGTAAGTTGAATTCCAGGCCGTGCTCTACCCAGACTGTCGACATGCACCAAATCGGTGAGGGCAAGTGCGTACGGTTCCCTTGTGAGCGGCATACCCGTTGGGATACGGAATTCACCCCAGGGTAGCTGAAAGAAAGCCAACTGGGCAGGCACGTGTAGAAGCACGCCCGAAAAATGCAGCGGACCACACTGTGGCACACACTAACTGGTGGCCTGATTCTACAACTTTGGAAACCCAACTAAATAGAAATCTGGGATTTGGCGGTGCTCCGATGAAGTAATGCTCTCAAAAGGGAAAGAATCGCAGCTTTGGAAAGAACAGTCCGCCTCTTATTCACAAAGAGCGGACAAAGGAAAATCGTTTTAGCCGATAACATCCTGATACTGAAAGAAATTTTCGTCCGCGAAGCGAGGTAGAAATAAATGTATTCAGTTGCTAATATGTGTCTAAGTTTCCTCCTTTGGACGCTGAACTGTTATGTCTGTGTGTGTGTGTGTGTGTGTGTGTGTGTGTGTGTGTGTGTGTGCTGCAGGGGCGACACAGTGTGGCATTGTTTATAGTGATCCGCCCGTCTGATAGAGAAGTCAGATATGACGACACCTCATTCGCTATTCGGAAGGAGTTTGTTAGATTTCAGTATCACCACAAACTCGATCACTCACTGCAGAGGAACCATAGTTTGGTCTTCAGTGAATCTCACAAGTAGCTATGGGAATGAGTAATAGTGCGTGTTACATGCGTTTATTACATTACAAGCATTGTAAAAAGTTTCGAACACTGACTTAAGTGTACGGATTATGTCCGCAAAAGGAATCTTTGATTGTGAAAGTATTTTAAGTATTTTAGAAGGCACACACACACACACACACACACACACACACACACACACACACACAGACGGACATAACAGTTCAGCGTCTAAACCACGAAACTGAGACCCAATGAGCGACTGAATACATTCATTTCTACCTCGCTTCACCGACGAAAATTTCTTTCCGTATCAGGATCTTATGGGCCGAAACAGTTCTCCGTTGTCCGCTCTTTGTGAATATGCGTCTTGAACGTAACCTTGTGCCACTCACAAAATAGGCAGCTGTAGGTGCTCTTTGAATTATTTCAAGAAAATATCCAGCCAGTATACCAGTTTATGTCAAATGAAGATTTGCTTGGTTCAAATGGTTCAAATGGCTCTGAGCACTATGGGACTTAACTTCTGAGGTCATCAGTCCCCTACAACTTAGAACTACTTAAACCTAACTAACCTAAGGACATCACACACATCCATGCCCGAGGCAGGATTCGAACCAGCGACCGTAGCAGTCGCGCGGTTCCAGACTGTAGCGCCTAGAACCGCTCGGCCACTCTGGTCGGCGAAGATTTGATTCAACGATGCACCGGTACCGAAACGCTAAACGACGACGAGAGCTTCAACTTGTGCATTTGAAAACAGGTACTGAAAAACATTAATTGTGGGGCATCAATTTTACAAATAACAACGGAAATTACATAGTTGTAGGTGTATTCACCGAAGGCTAGTCATTTACTCTGAATGGCATGGTCGTGTTAGGAATCGTCATACGGACGACCAGCAAAAACTTCGTGTAGTTATCTGACAGGAAAGGCGTACACGCGGGGATCAAAGAATGTCTCACTTTGTTAAAAGAGATTCAGAAAATAACAGCGCCGATTTCAGAACCACAGCATGTGGAGGAAGGATACCTCTACGGTCCTGAGATTCCAGACAAACAGTAAGTTTACAAACAGCTTCTTGTTTGTCACTGCAAATTTTAGATGCGTTTGTCTTGAAACAACATTTTTCGGCGCGAAGCGCTCTAGAGCCTCGACAGATTAACCGACGCAGCTGACAGTTTTTAAAATGAAAGGCAGTGAAATGTAATGGGCCTTAGCGAGAGCTGTTTTTGTTTTTGAATTTTAATTTTTTTTAAATATTTTAATTACTGACATAATTTTCAAGTAGCTGTCTTTTTATATTTCTAGGTATTTTTCAAAACCCCATCGTTATTGCCTCCCCCCCCCCCGCCATCTGGAAAGCCATTCTAAATTAAGAATGTTCTACTTTTATAGGTTTAAGAAACAGCCACGAGTCTGTAAAATGATTCGCTCAAACCTAGACGTGCTGCGTGGCACATACTATGTCAAGGACTTCAGTCGCCATTCTTAATTTGTTATGACATACAACAATTTCATACATACACTAATAAAGGTATAGTAATGTGGTGAAATCCTTATTTTACAAAAACTTCACCTACTTTCCTTCATCTCGACCTGAAATCCCCCCCGCCCCCCCTCCCTCCATTTCATTCTGTGTTTGGATGAAAGGTAGCAATTTATGTGTCTGTGTTAATGTGTGTGCGTGTGTGTGGGGGGTAGGAGGGGGGGGGGGTGTATGTTTGCTGCTTCAGAACTGCCGCCTAACCAGTCATTCATATTCGTATTTTTGTGCTCTCGTATGACTGAATTCGTGCAAGCCTTTTTTTCTCATACAGTATTTCTGGTTTCTATTTTAATAAGTAACTGAAGCAAAATTAAATTAAGCAATATATGTAAATCAATCTAAATATGAAGATAAGGAAGAAACCGCCCGGATAATCGTGCACGTTATCACGCCGCTCCCGGGATTAGGGGAGCGCGTCGATCCCGGATCGTGCCCTCTCAGCGGATCCACAGCGAAGGCCAGAGTGCCGGCTGGTCAGCCTGGATGTGGTTTTCAGGCAGTTTTCCACGTCCCACTAGGTGAATGCCAGGCTGGTATCAACGTCCCTCCTCAGATACATGCTTCGCAACTGTTTTGAAAACGTTCTGACACACTCGCACGGGATAATACTGAACAGAGACTGGTGGCTCAAATTCCATCTTCGAGGAGCGGAGGTTGGGGACAGGAGTCAATGGAGGGTTAAGGGACAGCAATAGGAGGGGCATGCGGCAACGCATCTGGCCGGACTAACATTGCCACATCCGTGTGAAGACACGGGATTAAGCGACAAGAATAATATAAAGAAGTAGAAGAATGAAGATGAGGCAGACGAAGACAGTCTTGCATTGGTTAGGTAAGCTTAAGCACTGACACTGAAGAAGTAATGAAAAAAACTACATTATATGATGTTTATTTTATTTATCAGTCAGACTGTTACAGTTGTAGGTTTTCTTTACTGTGTCTGCGTCTTCCGTTGTTTCCTGTCTATAATTTGTCTACGTAACCAGTACAACCAAGTTTCTTGCTAATCTGTGAACATATTCCTATTTTGGCCCTCTCTAACACTTTGCTGTCTTTCATTCTCACTGTCAATAAATCAAATTTTTAAGGATATTTTAACAGATTTTTCATTGGCCTGTTTCTGCTCGTTGAAAATGAATTCCACAGACTACTTTATATGCCTGTTCTTTGCAGTGTCTATTGCTCCGTACGTAATTCGTTCAGTTAATTTGCAGCTTAATTTGCAGGACATAATTGCAAAAGTTCCGAGTTTCTTCTTCTGCGAATTAACTATAATGCCCTGTTCTCTTCGACAAATATATTTGCCATAGACTCATCATCCGGAAATTCTTTGCTCAATTCTACGCCAACATCGATTGAAAAAAGTTTTCTTTCTCTGCACAAATCTGTTTTTGATCCCCTCATTGCTCCGTTCAGTTTATGATACCTCGTTTACCACATGCGTAAATTCTCCAACTCCATTTTCTGTCGTTCGCAGTGGCGATATCAGCAAACGTAACAACTTATTTCTCCCATTATGTTTTACCTGATTCATCTTTGGCATGTTTATTCTAAGACACATTTTGTTCAGAGTAGCTGGTTCATTCCATTCAACACTGTAAGTCTGATTCGCTTCCAAAGACAGGGCCAGAACTCCAGATCTCCTCAACGTCTATTCTTCTGAATTCAGCCTGGAGCTGATCCGGCACCTTTTCGATTTTTTTCCCTCCTTGAGTAATTATTTTAGTCGCACGTTTAATAGTGAGTTTGTTTGTCAGATTTTCCAGGCTGCTTGGATCAAATTTTAGATTCCTCGTAGCTTTCGAACCTTTCTAAAAAGTTTAGTCCATAAGCTACAGAACAAGCTGCGTCAGCTGCTGATGGCCAGGTCATGACTACTTTTGCATAACACCGTTGCTGAATAGTCACACCGTACCCAGTAGTCAACGAGTCTGTCTCCACTACAAAGGGATATTTCGCAACGCACTGGCAATACTTAGCAGGACGGAGGCTACCCTGTACAGCGATTTTCGCTCCTCACACATTCTCGTAAAGGGCGAAGCAAATAAGTCACAACATGAACGCCTCTAACTGAATATTTTAAATCATGGAAAACCTAGGGGAGGCGTTTACCGAGCAGAGAATGTAGAACAGCTGCTTGTGATACTGAGAATAATGGTGGTATGCCTCTGTACAGGACCTAACCTGTCTTACCTTATTCTCGTCCACTCTTCATGAGGTATACGAGGAAAACAAAGGAACTGTAGCGCAATCTTCCACAAATACCGAACCTATACATTTACTAAGAGTATTTTGCGGACGAATGTCACTTTTTAGCCTGTTGTTGTTGTGGTCTTCAGTCCAGAGATTGGTCTGATGCGGCTCTCCGTGCTTCTCTATCCTGTGTAAGGTTCCTCACCTCCCAGTACCAACTGCAACCTACATCCTTCTGAATCTGTTTAGTGTATTCATCTCTTGGTCTCCCTCAACGATTTTTACCCTCCACGCTGCCCTCCAATACTAAATTGTTAATCCCTTGATGCCTCAGAATATGCCATACCAACCGACCCCTTCTTCTAGTCAAGTTGTGCCACAAACTCCTCTTCTCTCCAATTCTCTTCAATATCTCCTCATTAGTTATGTGATCTACCCATCTAATCTTCAGCATTCTTCTGTAGCACCACATTTCGAAAGATTCTATTCTCTTTTCGTCTAAACTATTTATCGTCCATGTTTCACTTCCACACATGGCTACACTCCATACAAATACTTTCAGAAACGACTTCCTGACACTTAAATCTATACTCGATGTTAACAAATTTCTCTTCCTCAGAAACGCTTTCCTTGCCATTGCCAGTCTACATTTGATATCCTCTCTACTTCGACCATAATGAGTTATTTTGCTCCCCAAATAGCAAAACGCATTTACTACTTTAAGTATCTCATTTCCTAATCTAATTCCCTCAGCAACACCTCATTTAATTCCATTATCCCCGTTTTGCTTATGTTCATGTTCATCTTATATCCTCTTTTCAAGACACTGCCTATTCATTTTCAATTGCTCTTCCTGGTCCTTTTCTGTCTCTGATAGAATTACTATGTCATCAGAAAACCTCAAAGTTTTTATTTCTTCTCCATGGATTTTAGTTCCTACTTCGAATTTTTCTTTTGTTTCCTTTACTGCTCGCTCAATATACAGATTGAACAACATCGGGGAAAGGCTATAACCTGTCTCACTCCCTCCCCGACCACTACTTCCCTTTCGTGCTCCTCGACTCTTATAAGTGCCATCTGGTTTCTGTACAAATTGTAAATAGCGTTTCGCTCCCTGTATTTTACCCCAGCCACCTTCAGTATCTGAAAGAGAGTATTCTAGTCAACATTGTCAAAAGCTTTCTCTAAGTCTACAAATGCTAGATACGTAGGTTTGCCTTTCCATAATCTATTTTCTAAAATAAGTCGTAAGGTCAGTATTGCCTCACGTGTTCCAATATTTCTACGGAATCCAAACTGATCTTCCCCGAGGTCGGCTTCTATCAGTTTTTCCGTTCGTCTGTAAAGAATTCGTGTTAGTATTTTACATCCATGGCTTATTAAACTGATAGTTCGGTAATTTTCACGTCTGTCAACACCTGCTTTCTTTGGGATTGGAATTGTTATATTCTTCTTGAAGTCTGAGGGTATTCCGCCTGTCTCGTACATCTTGCTCACCAGATGGTAGAGTTTTGTCAGGACTGGCTCTCCCAAGGCTGTCAGTAATTCTAATGGAATGTTGTCTACTCCCGGGGCCTAGTTTGACTTAGGTCTTTCAGTGCTCTGTCAAACTCTTCAGTATCACATCGCCTACTTCATCTACATTCTCTTCCATTTCTATAATATTGTCCGCAAGAATATCGGCCTTGTTTAGACCCTCTATATACTCCTTCCACCTTTCTGCTTTCCCTTTTCTTTTCAGCCTAATAACACCTAAACCTAGAGATTCCGTACAAATGTTTTTCGACTACTTTCACTTACCATTACTGGACAAAGGGCTCCTCTAGGCTTCTCCGTGAGGTTTGGGATTTAGTGATGCACATCCATTCTGCTCCTGCAACTTCCCTAACGACGTCTACCCGCCTTTCACTAAGTCACCGACTAGACCATTTTTCTTCTATTGGAATCCAGCACAGAATTTCCTTGGTCCATTCCCTCCCCCCCACACCTTCTCCCACCTCTAGCTAGTATTTATTATAGTCATAGTATGTTTTCTACTCCAGTGTTTTCCCTGGTCCATTTGTTTGTTTTCCCGTATATCCTGGTGATTACTAAGGCGATTATTCCCTGAGTTTCCCAAAGTTTCCGGATTGAAGGTCCATAAGCCATGCTCATTCCGAACTATGCGTTAGGCTGTCTGTCTCCATTTGGTTTCCCGCCGTCGTTGCAGCTATGCCATGGTTCTTCCTCCTTCTACGTGTGGCAGCAGCCATGTGCATCGATATTTGCACCGTGAACCACCTTTGGTCTTGAGCATATAGTTTCCGGCGAGGGTGTGTGCGGGAGTCGGTCGGTTGGTGCGGACCAGGGAGGGTATCGTCGTGCGGCGCAGTCGGCTGGGTCCGCTGGCGGTCCCTGCGCAGTATCGGGGCGTGTGTGGAGCTGTCCGATCGCTACGAGCTTTGTTTCTCACTGACCCAGTGGTGTCTTAAGTACCCAAGCCACGTCCGTTCATGTTGTGTCATTTGTTTTGGTGGTTCGCTGTTGGGGAGCTTTCCCTGTGAGCAACACCGAGTGTCTGTAGTGGTGAAATCGAACTGCTGTGCGGTTGAGTTAACTATATTGGTCCACTACAATTCAAGTTCACCAGCGGAATTTTCTGCCTTGTGGCCGTTAGTGTTCTGGTTACGTACCCTGGCCACTAATGTAATTTCAGGCAGTGTCCTTTCCTCACCCGTTGTCGCTGTCCAACACGGTGTGTAGTTTTGACAGCTTAATACATATTTCACTGTGGATAATCACGTCTGTAACAGTTTGGTCTTTGAGTTTTCATGTACCGATTGGTGATTAGTAAGTCGTTTGGTCGGTTGGTCTCTGACTGTCTCTTGGTTGGGTTACCGACAGATCATGTAGTTGGGCCCACCACCTGTCTCACCTAAGTGAACGTTAATGTTTCGAGAGCAGCCCCCCCCTCCCTCCCTCCATCCCCCAAGGCGTCTGAGATCCGTTGTACATACTGTCCTTTTCATGGGTGTTTAATGGTCTGTTGGTAATCTATTATAGCTATTCTTTTAAAATATTGTGTTTTATGTAAATCAACACAATATTTTAAAACAATGGCTATATATTGTGTTTTATGTAAATCAACCCCCCCATGAACCATGGACCCTGCCGTTGGTGTGGAGGCTTGCGTGCCTCAGCGATACAGATAGCCGTACCGTAGGTGCAACCACAACGGAGGGGTATCTGTTGAGAGGCCAGACAAACGTGTGGTTCCTGAAGAGGGGCAGCAGCCTTTTCAGTAGTTGCAAGGGCAACAGTCTGGATGATTGACTGATCTGGCCTTGTAACAATAACCAAAATGGCCTTGCTGTGCTGGTACTGCGAACGGCTGAAAGCAAGGGGAAACTACAGCCGTAATTTTTCCCGAAGGCATGCAGCTTTACTGTATGATTACATGATGATGGCGTCCTCTTGGGTAAAATATTCCGGAGGTAAAATAGTCCCCCATTCGGATCTCCGGGCGGGGACTACTCAAGAGGATGTCGTTATCAGGAGAAAGAAAACTGGCGTTCTACGGATCGGAGCGTGGAATGTCAGATCCCTTAATCGGGCAGGTAGGTTAGAAAATTTAAAAAGGGAAATGGATAGGTTGAAGTTAGATATAGTGGGAATTAGGGAAGTTCGGTGGCAGGAGGAACAAGACTTCTGGTCAGGTGACTACAGGGTTATAAACACAAAATCAAATAGGGGTAATGCAGGAGAAGGTTTAATAATGAATAGGAAAATAGGAAAGCGGGTAAGCTACTACAAACAGCATAGTGAACGCATTATTGTGGCCAAGATAGATACGAAGCCCACACCAACTACAGTAGTACAAGTTTATATGCCAACTAGCTCTGCAGATGACGAAGAAATTGAAGAAATGTATGATGAAATAAAAGAAATTATTCAGATTGTGAAGGGTGACGGGAATTCGAGTGTAGGAAAAGGGAGAGAAGGAAACATAGTAGGTGAATATGGATTGGGGGACAGAAACGAAAGAGGAAGCCGCCTGGTAGAATTTTGCACAGATCACAACATAATCATAACTAACACTTGGTTTAAGAATCATGAAAGAAGGCTGTATACCTGGAAGAACCCTGGAGATACTAAAAGGTATCAGATAGATTATATAATGGTAAGACAGAGATTTAGGAACCAGGTTTTAAATTGTAAGACATTTCCAGGGGCAGATGTGGACTCTGACCACAATCTATTGGTTATGACCGGTAGATTAAAACTGAAGAAGCTGCAAAAAGGTGGGAATTTAAGGAGATGGGACCTGGATAAACTAAAAGAACCAGAGGTTGTACAGAGATTCAGGGAGAGCATAAGGGAGCAATTGACAGGAATGGGGGAAATAAATACAGTAGAAGAAGAATGGGTAGCTTTGAGGGATGAAGTAGTGAAGGCAGCAGAGGATCAAGTAGGTAAAAAGACGAGGGCTAGTAGAAATACTTGGGTAACAGAAGAAATATTGAATTTAATTGATGAAAGGAGAAAATATAAAAATGCAGTAAGTGAAACAGGCAAAAAGGAATACAAACGTCTCAAAAATGAGATCGACAGGAAGTGCAAAATGGCTAAGCAGGGATGGCTAGAGGACAAATGTAAGGATGTAGAGGCCTATCTCACTAGGGGTAAGATAGATACCGCCTACAGGAAAATTAAAGAGACCTTTGGAGATAAGAGAACGACTTGTATGAATATCAAGAGCTCAGATGGAAACCCAGTTCTAAGCAAAGAAGGGAAAGCAGAAAGGTGGAAGGAGTATATAGAGGGTCTATACAAGGGCGATGTACTTGAGGACAATATTATGAAAATGGAAGAGGATGCAGATGAAGATGAAATGGGAGATACGATACTGCGTGAAGAGTTTGACAGAGCACTGAAAGACCTGAGTCGAAACAAGGCCCCCGGAGTAGACAATATTCCATTGGAACTACTGACAGCCGTGGGAGAGCCAGTCCTGACAAAACTCTACCATCTGGTGAGCAAGATGTATGAAACAGGCGAAATACCCTCAGACTTCAAGAAGAATATAATAATTCCAATCCCAAAGAAAGCAGGTGTTGACAGATGTGAAAATTACCGAACTATCAGCTTAATAAGTCACAGCTGCAAAATACTAACACGAATTCTTTACAGACGAATGGAAAAACTAGTAGAAGCCAACCTTGGGGAAGATCAGTTTGGATTCCGTAGAAACACTGGAACACGTGAGGAAATACTGACCTTACGACTTATCTTAGAAGAAAGATTAAGGAAAGGCAAACCTACGTTTCTAGCATTTGTAGACTTAGAGAAAGCTTTTGACAATGTTGACTGGAATACTCTCTTTCAAATTCTAAAGGTGGCAGGGGTAAAATGCAGAGAGCGAAAGGCTATTTACAATTTGTACAGAAACCAGACGGCAGTTATAAGAGTCGAGGGACATGAAAGGGAAGCAGTGGTTGGGAAGGGAGTAAGACAGGGTTGTAGCCTCTCCCCGATGTTGTTCAATCTGTATATTGAGCAAGCAGTAAAGGAAACAAAAGAAAAATTCGGAGTAGGTATTAAAATTCATGGAGAAGAAATAAAAACTTTGACGTTCGCCGATGACATTGTAATTCTGTCAGAGACAGCAAAGGACTTTGAAGAGCAGTTGAATGGAATGGACAGTGTCTTGAAAGCAGGATATAAGATGAACATCAACAAAAGCAAAACAAGGATAATGGAATGTAGTCTAATTAAGTCGGGTGATGCTGAGGGAATTGGATTAGGAAATGAGGCACTTAAAGTAGTAAAAGAGTTTTGCTATTTGGGGAGCAAAATAACTGATGGTGGTCGAAGTAGAGAGGATATAAAATGTAGGCTGGCAATGGCAAGGAAAGCGTTTCTGAAGAAGAGAAATTTGTTAACATCCAGTATTGATTTAAGTGTCAGGAAGTCATTTCTGAAAGTATTCGTATGGAGTGTAGCCATGTATGGAAGTGAAACATGGACGATAAATAGTTTGGACAAGAAGAGAATAGAAGCTTTCGAAATGTGGTGCTACAGAAGAATGCTGAAGATTAGATGGGTAGATCACATAACTAATGAGGAAGTATTGAATAGGATTGGGGAGAAGAGAAGTTTGTGGCACAACTTGACCAGAAGAAGGGATCGGTTGGTAGGACATATTCTGAGGCATCAAGGGATCACCAATTTAGTATTGGAGGGCAGCGTGGAGGGTAAAAATCGTAGAGGGAGACCAAGAGATGAATACACTAAGCAGATTCAGAAGGATGTAGGTTGCAGTAGGTACTGGATTTTAAATTTTTGGAAAATCAATTGTGGGGACTTCAGCCGCTGTAGACCTTAGTCTTAAATTTAGTTGTCGTTGCGTTGCCTTTTCATTTAGTGTGCTTTCGCCCACTTAAAACTTAAAGGTATTTTTGAATTTTTGGAAAATCAGCTGTGGGCCTTCAGCCGCTTAAAGCGTTATTCTTAAAATTTCCCCTTAAGGGAAAACAGTGTGGCCTTCTGCCTTAAAAGATGGTGGTAATATATGTTAAAATTTTTAAATTTAATTGTGGCCTTTAGTCGTTTGTATTGCACCTTGTTTATGTTTACTCTATCCACAATTATCTTGAGGCTTTCAGCCTAGCTGTGATATATACAATTTGATTTGCAATTTTAACTGCGTGTCTTCAGTCACTGGACATTTACCTTGTTGATTTTTAAGGTTTCTTGTTTGGAGGCCCTCAGCCATGAAAGAATTGGATTTTGAAACACGTAGTTGTAAAGGTTCGGCTATGTGCAGTTTTGGTTTAAATGTGTTATTAAATTACAATTTTGAAGTGAATCTGACCGCCACCTTATTTGGCCCTTTCCCCAATCCTAATCACCTGTTCTGCCGTGCGGGTTTAGAGGGCATTTCAGTCCATATTTGATATTTGTCAATTACAGCGCCGTTTACCACGAATGAAGAACAATGTTTTGAGAAAATCGTACGTATTTTTTGGCGTAGATTCCGAATATGTAGTAAAAATAGGGGTTCTGATATAAAAATATAAAGTTGACGCTATCCACACAGGAGGGGTGGTTAGGAGATGGCCGGTTGTAGAACAGACAGATGTCCGTTTTACTAATATCAACTGTTCATCCAACATTTTTTTCGTATGATGCACCGTTTTTGAAGTATTTAGTTACCTCAGGTTAAAACAAACATCCTGTATCTTCATTAACTGTTTCTTCCACCTCAGTTCTAATTAATACTCATTATTTTGAGCTACATTTGAACGATTTTCAGATGCATTTATCAGTCTCGCCCTACTACATCTATCATTTGTTGCTCAAGTTGAAAGAGTACAAGGTGTAACAAGATAAAGCTTGATATTGACTGGAACGACGTGAAACAAAATGCAGTCAGTTCACTTAACGCAGTTGTACAGTGTCAGAACTGGTGTTATTTCTTTTCGAGTTGTTTTGTTAATACAGCTGTAATACGTACCGGCTGCGGGAGCTCACCGTCGTCCATGTTGATTCCCGACAAAGTCCTGTATTCGGCGTTTTGCCAGCCCGCACAGAATGCGTTAAATATGAAGCATGAGCAACGTCAATGAAGAAACACTGGACTGAAATATTCAACGTGCGTGCTTTCACAAACACGACACATCATAATCGGATAGTCAATTTCACTTTTGAAGTCTCAGTTTGCTTTAATGTTGGAATGGCGGTTAATAACTGTTGTGAGCACTAATAGTTGAATTTTAAGGTAGTCCCATCGAAACGTCAGCAGTTTCTTTAATAAAGGAAGAACGAAAGCGTTGTCAGTCAAATAACAGAAATGCTACCATCATCATAAATGTTACAGATTATTATTGCTCCAAATAGTGGCTTTGTTCTGAACTACTTCACAGCTCACTTCGTGCAGTAGATTTCTTTGCCTGCAAATTTCGAATTAGCTGGATTTCTTTGGGGGGAATAGCTATCAAGAAAATATACATGAAAGCACAAATGTGGAACTATGAGGGATGTATGGCAAAAGATATTCTTTAAAATAACTTTCTGTATTATCAGAGATTTCAGCTGTGTCTATTTTTATGTAGAGGACAACTGGAATCTTCTGAAAGTCTTGATTGCTTACTTAATGATAGAGAAACGGCTTGTCACGAAAATCGACGTTTTATGTATTTAGTCTGTTACACTGTATGCAACACAGTGTGCTAGATGGCGTTGTATTTTATTTAAATGAAGCGCTTACGAGGAAAAATAAACTTGTTTGTGAATAGATATATTAATACTGATGTATTCAATTCTTCAGTAGGACCTTTGGTGCTGTATAAATTATTTAACAGATCTTTCAAATGCATTTATATTCGTACTTTACGTCATTTTAAAGCCTCTCACAACCTTCTGATCCGCTGAAGCCTTAACTTTCTGCTACATACTTGTATTAACGGGTATTGTATCTAAATTTTCTTTTAGTCTTGTGCTATGATTCTGTATGTCTCAGTTTTGTCTCACACTATTGATGCCAATAACATTTTTATACTGTGTACTAGTATGTCCATACCATATGTGCATGCAAATGATTGATAGCGATTTTAAACAATGTTTTACACCGACTGTCCATCGCTAACTAATGGCACTCTTCCGGATTATGAGCTTTTAGAGAATTTTGGCAGAATATGTGGCCATATTTTAGACATATGTTAAAGTAACTATAGGAAGAACTCATTAGGGAATGCTCATTTATGTGACCTTTTAGTTCCCTTGAAGAACGATAGCAAGATTTAGTGACCTTGCCACTGATGTGTTCGATAGTTTGTCCCATTTTAAAACAATTTGTTAGATAGGAAGTCACATATTCCAAAGATAATTTGAACGACTCATGCGTCTAAATAATGCGGAACGAGTCAGTTTACAGCACATGTATACATAATCAGTGTTAACATTAATGCACATACAAGTTTTTACTCCAGTTCCACTTAAAAACAAGCTTCATTAATAAAAAATCGTCTTTGTAATAGAAAAGTTGCCCAGAAAAAATGATTTCGGGTTAGATATAAAAGTTAAAAGTTTTTGTTATTACTGTCTGCAAAACCATCTTGTTGTCACCCAACCTGCTGTTTCATTTTCAGGAAGTTTTGTTTGCTGAAAGTACAGTTTCGTGTTTTGTTGGTTATCAGTGACTCAGACTGCCAGACGTTTCTGATTCCCCTCTCAACGCACCGTTCGCTGCTTCCACAACTTCCATAGTTACACCTAAACATCGATTTTTTAACACTTACTTGATCTTAAATTTCTTCAAACAACCGCACGTGGTAGCCGCGCAGTCTGAGGCGTTTTGTCACGGTCCGGGCGGCTTCCCCCGTCGGTGGTTCGAGTCCTCACTCGGGTATGGGTGCGTGTGTGTTGTCGTTAGCGTAAGTTAGTTTAATTTAGATGCAGTAGTGCGTAAGCTTAGGGACCGATGACCTCAGTAGATTGGTCCCATAAGACCTTACTACAAATTTCCAATTTTTTTTCCTCAGTGGTTTGCATTGGTTGTGAGTCCTCCGTGTTACTTTTGCTAATGAATGAAATCCGACTCGCGCGGCTCCATTATTCACCTACTTCTTAACCTCACCTATTTTGATAATCACAAATCTCTAACCTTCTTTTGTTTGTCAGCATCTGTTGCCGCCTTGTAGGTTTGGCCCGTAATACGTCAAAGTGCGACTGGTTGCAAGATCTGCGCTTCTCTTTGAAATATGACCAGCATTGAGCTCTGATAATGCTGTAGCAGGTGACTGAGTTTTGTAAATTTTCGGGGAGAAATTATTCTTTCTTTTGCACGAAAAATATTTCGATTGTGCTGCATAATAAATGCGGAATTTCTGCAAGCATAATTTATAGAATGGTGGCTTGTGGGACAGGGAGGCCCATCAGAGCTGAATCGATCGATGAGCTTCGAGGAGCAGCAAGGTGTGGCTTCTAGGCGGTCTCGCACAGATTTCAAGTCAAAAGCCGTGTCGGGTACCCATCGCCATTTCCGAAACACAAGACACAAACATCTAAATACGAAATCACAAGGGGTTAGACCTGTATAATTAGTGAACACGCGAAACAAGACATTCGATCGTGTGTGAGAATAAATAAATTAGTGTGGTCAGAACGAATCGTATTAGATTACAGAAATAAAGCTATTCTTAAATGTATGATGGACGAACAAAATAATGGCCAAATTTCTAACTATTATAATGTAAGGACCAGACCTGCAAAATCCGTTAATTATATATAATATAAAAAAGTTGCACATAATGTCCCATTCTCTGAGCAATAAGTGCAATTAAAAAGAAAAGGAAAAAACAGAAGGTGTTTAAGAATGAAATGTAAAATCTCGAAACCGTGAATAAATATACCTCACCAGTGCCTGTGGAGGCTCATTCATTATTTTGCTGAATTATTTTACCAGCAGATCTACACAAGCATGAAGAACTTTGCAAGTACAGCAAAAATTTCAGTGAAGCTGAATCAGTCTTTATACACCTCTGAAAAACAAAATTCTAGTTTCTCTAGTACTTGTTTTTACATTTCACCTTGTGATATTTTTTTCTTTTATTTTGTCTTACTTATAATGATGTACATCGAGTTGCTCAGTTAGTGACAGTTAGATGATGCTAATGTCATTAAACATTATTCAACAAAGTGCTGGAATTTTTATATTACATCTTTATAGGGTAGACGTGTCCACTAAGATTTTGCTTTACGTAAATCATACACTATCAACCGAAGTGCATGTTATACAGGTATATCGTATTTTATTAAAACAGAGAATAAGCAATAAGCGTTTACAGCACTAGTTTCATTATAAAATGCATTAAACATCTGCAAGCTATGTCGCACTACATTTTCATTAGTGGAGTCTTACCCTAGTAGCGAAGTTCGTTGCTTAATCGCAGCTCGCACATTTCAGTAACACTGAAACCTAGGACTAATACATATTTTAATATCCGATTTCAATATTATTCCCTTTTTCCCCAGTTGTCTTCTGCAGCTCGTGTTATCTTACGTAAATTACGTTTGAGATACCTCACTTTACTAATATTGTACGAAGTTAAACGCTGTATCACAGATTGATCAGCTTAAAACTTTCATTTTAAGTTACAGTATAACAGATTACGGAAGTGATAAATCATTTTAAATATGGTGCTCTTATGCTTTATACTGCTTTGGTCAATTTCTATACTATTTGCAAGACATTAGTTCGATCTCAGAACGTTGAATTTACGAGTATATGTGGTGGAATTTTCCCTCTATTAGCTATGTGAGGCAAAATTGTGTTGACAACGGCTTAGAAGCCCAAACTGATGAACGCGTGGTGGGGCTAAGATATATGCTGGCGGTCGTTCATCTGGTGCAGGAGAGCGAAGTACGTGTAGGAGCCCTTCAGCAGCTGGAAAAGAGGGAAAACAATTCTTTTAGCGCGTAACGTATTGTTGACGTTCAGGGTTATTAAATTTCAAGAGGGAGTATATCAATCATAGGACTGATAAAATTCGCCGATCACATTGCTGTGCACAGAAAATGTGAGGGAGAATTACAGGGCCTGTTGAAATCAATGGACACTTCAGGACATGGACTGTGTTAACTCTGCAACAAAATAACGCACGACAGACGACTAAAGGACGATATGAGAGGCAGGGCAGCGACCGCCGCTGGGCGTAAGGCTCTAACTGCAGTTCACCCCCAATGTAGGCCTCCCAGTTTAAAAAATTTACTTTACCCAATCCGTAGTAACGAAGGAAGTCTGGGTTTAACGTCCCTCTGACATCGAGGTCATTACAGACGGAGCACAAGCTCGGATGGTGTCAAGAACGGGAAAGGAAGTCGGCCGTGTCCTTTTAAAGGGGCCATCCTGGTATTTAGGGAAAACACGAAAAACCTATATCAGGATAGCCGCCCTCCCGAATGAGAGTCCAGTGTTCTAACAACTGCCCCACCTCGCTCGGTACCCAATCCGAGACAGGGATGTTGTTGTCCATATACTTCGAATTTCTCACACGAGTTGTAGGCCCCTCCCTTTTATGTCCGTTGTTTTTTCGAAGACAGTAGAAATCGGAGCATACAGACGATTTCACATCGCTAAAGATTCGTTCTTCGTGTGAAACTCCCATGTGATACAGGTTATATTTCTTCTGAATATTCTCTCATCCAGTAAAAGAATCTATTCATATAAGCTTAATATCTGTTATGTCCTGCATCAGAGGACCAGAATATTAAACACATGTTTGGCTCCCGACGCAGTGCTAAGAGTATTCTGTATCACAGGGTGCCTCCTCACTTTCGAACTCTGGTAAGGTAGTCGAATGTCTCATCACCAAAGAAGTCTCTTGATGTTGTTGTGGTCTTCAGTCCGGAGACTGGTTTGATGCAGCTCTCCATGCTACTCTATCCTGTGCAAGCTTCTTCATCTCCCAGTACC
The DNA here is from genome assembly GCF_021461385.2 of Schistocerca piceifrons. NCBI lineage: Eukaryota > Metazoa > Arthropoda > Insecta > Orthoptera > Acrididae > Schistocerca > Schistocerca piceifrons. Next base: position 823,449,236 of record NC_060141.1, read on the forward strand.
TACTGCAGCCTACATCCTTCTGAATCTGTTTAGTGTATTCATCTCTTGGTCTCCCTCTACGATTTTTACCCTCCACGCTGCCCTCCAATACTAAATTGGTGATCCCTTGATGCCTCATAACATGTCTGACGAACCGATCCCTGCTTCTAGTCAAGTTGTGCCACAAACTTCTGTTCTCCCCTATTCTATTCAATACCTCCTCATTAGTTATGTGATCTACCCATCTAATCTTCAGCATTCTTCTGTAGCACCACATTTCGAAAGCTTCTATTCTCTTCTTGTCCAAAGTATTTATCGTCCATGTTTCACTTCCATACATCGCTATACTCCATACAAATACTTTCAGAAATGACTTCCTGACACATAAATCTATATTCGATGTTAACAAATTTCTCTTCTTTAGATACGCTTTCCGCCATTACATTTGATATCCTCTCTACTTCGACCATCATCAGTTATTTTGCTCCCCAAATAGCAAAACCCCTTTACTACTTTAAGTGTCTCATTTCCTAATCTAATTCCCTTAGCATGACCCGATTTAATTAGACTACATTCCATTATCCTCGTTTTGCTTTTGTTGATGTTCATCTTATATCCTACTTTCAACACACTGTCCATTCCGTTCAACTGCTCTTCAAAGTCCTTTGCTGTCTCTGACAGAATTACAATGCCATCGGCGAACCTCAAAGTATTTATTTCTTCTCCACGGATTTTAATACCTACTCCGCATTTTTCTTTTGATTTCTTTACTGCTTGCTCAATATACAGATTGAATAACATCGGGGAGAGGCTACAATCCTGTCTCACTCCTTTCCCAACCACTGCTTCTCTTTCATGCCCTTCGACTCTTATAACTGCCATCTGGTTTCTGTACAAATTGTAAATAGCCTTTCGCTCCCTGTATTTTACCCCTGCCACCTTCAGAACTTGAAAGAGAGTATTCCAGTCAACATTGTCAAAAGTTTTCTCTAAGTCTACAAATGCTAGAAACGTAGGTTTGCCTTTCCTTAATCTAGCTTCTAAGATAAGTCGTAGGGTCAGTATTGCCTCACGTGTTCCAATATTTCTACGGAATCCAAACTGATCTTCCCCGAGTTCTGCTTCTACCAGTTGTTCCATTCGTCTGTAAAGAATCTGCGTTAGTATTTTGCAGCCGTGACTTATTAAACTGATAGTTCGGCAATTTTCACATCTGTCAACACCTGCTTTCTTTGGGATTGGAACTATTATATTCTTCTTGAAGTCAGAGGGAATTTCGCCTGTCTCATACATTTTGCTCACTAGATGGTATAGTTTTGTCAGGACTGGCTCTCCCAAGGCTGTCAGTGGTTCTAATGGAATGTTGTCTACTCCCGGGGCCTTGTTTCGACTTAGGTCTTTCAGTTCTCTGTCAAACGCTTCACGCAGTATCGTGTCTCATACATTTTGCTCACTAGATGGTATAGTTTTGTCAGGACTGGCTCTCCCAAGGCTGTCAGTGGTTCTAATGGAATGTTGTCTTCTCCCGGGGCCTTGTTTCGACTTAGGTCTTTCAGTTCTCTGTCAAACGCTTCACGCAGTATCGTATCTCCCATTTCATCTTCCTCTACATCCTCTTCCATTTCTATTATATTGTCCTAGAGTACAACACACCTGTACAGACCCTCTATACACTGTGGTCTAGCGGTTCTAGGCGCGCAGTCCGGAACCGACTGCTACGGTCGCAGGTTCGAATCCTGCCTGGGGCATGGATGTGTGTGATGTCCTTAGGTTAGTTAGGTTTAAGTAGTTCTAAGTTGTAGGGGACTGATGACCACAGATGTTAAGTCCCATAGTGCTCAGAGCCATTTGAACCTCTATATACTCCTTCCACCTTTCTACTTTCCCTTTTTTGCTTAGAACTGCATTCCATCTGAGCTCTTGATATTCATGCAAGTGGCTCTCTTTTCTCCAAAGGTCTCTTTAATTTTCCTGTGGGCAGTATCTATCTTACCCCTAGTGAGAGAAGCCTCTACATCCTTACGTTTGTCCTCTAGCCATCCCTGCTTAGCCATTTTGCACTTCCTGTCGATCTCATTTTTGAGACGTTTGTATTTCTTTTTGCCTGCTTCATTTACTGCATTTTTATATTTTCTTCTTTCATCAATTAAATTCAATACATCTTCTGTCACCCAAGGATTTCTACTAGCCCTCGTCTTTTTACCTACTTGATCCTCTGCTGGCTTCACTATTTCATCCCTCAAAGCTACCCATTCTTCTTCTACTGTTTTTCTTTCCCCCATTATTGTCAATCGTTCCCTAATGCTCTGCCTGAAACTCTGTACAACCTCTGGTTCTTTCAGTTTATCCAGGTCCCATCTCCTTAAATTCCCACGTAACTTTGTACAGTCGGTAATACAGCTGATTTTACTACGATCGCCCTCACTCCCTGTGTAAGTGGGAGATTGGAATTTCATCAAAAGATTTCGCTGCAGGGAAGAAACGCCTGATAACGGTTCCATCTCCCAAACCATATCCATGCCATTCGCTTCCTCACGCCTGATGGCACGCTACCGATATAAAATATATTATTAATTAAACTGATCATGGAAGTCCCTTTGCATGGTGAGCAGTTCTTTACCTGCAGTCATATTACACTCGCCGGGTAACACAAATGGGACTCCCCGGAGGCAACATGATGTACTTTTCAAGGAGCGCTACTGAGAAAGTTCACGGAACCGACATTTGAAGCTGATTGCAGGAGGATTCTACTGCTGCCAACATCCATTTCGCGTAAGGACAATGACGATAAGAAATTAGCTTTCGTATGGGGGCATGTAGGTGGTCTTTTGTCCCTTCGCTACATTTGCTAGTAGAATACGAAAGGAAATTACTAGTAGTGCTACAAAGTAGCCTCCGCCAAGCACAGCAAAATATGCATATAGATGTACATAGATGTGTGTTTAGTCTACCTATTAAGATGTCAGTCCATCCATTTATAGGCACAAAAATCTCACGGATGAATGTTGTTTCGTTGTTTATCGAGAAAACAAACGACGGAAGTTCTGTTGCTGGTTGTCTCTCAGTAAAAACCTTCGTATTAGCCTCTAATTTTCGCACTACAGTCACTTACCGAGACGCGTGTGAGAGGCTGTAATACATTTGTCCACAAAACACATCAAAAGCGGTACAGAGCTCACCTCTCACAGCCCCTTTCGTCAGAGTATCGCTTACGCGCCATATTCCCACGAACCTTCTAGTGCATTTTGTATAGCGTTTGAATCCACCTGATTCTGACGAGTAACGGATGTCCCTCGCCAAGTCACAGGCCCCTGCTAAATCTTATGAAATCCTATAACGCTGGTACGGCGTTGTTCCATTTGTTAGAAAGTTGTCTATTCCCCCATTCGTTCAAATAGTTCAAATGGCTCTGAGCACTATAGGACTTAAATTCTGAGGTCATCAGTCCCCGAAAACTCAGAACTACTTAAACCTAACTAACCTAAGGACATGACACACATCCATGCCCGAGGCAGGATTCGAACCTGCGACGGTAGCAGTCGCGCGGTTCCAGACTGTAGCGCCTAGAACCGCTCGGCCACCCCGGCCGGTCCCCATGCGTCACTGGCTGTATAGAGAGCTATCACAATGAGAAAAAAAACAGATTTTTTTTATGTTTGGTACTGTTATTAGTGATTCATAATCGATGACGTAGTAGAATAGTAGTAGGTCTCTTTGGCTATGTCAGATTTGATAGTTACATTTATGTATATTCATCTCCAACGCCCAGCATTCCTGAATCCTCTGCAAATCTCTACAAATTACTGGTGTCGGAAACCTGCTGTAGACAGGAGCCAAAATTTAAATACGTATTCCACAAACAACTACGCAGTCTGGACCATGTCGTGGCTGTGTTATCGCCTTCTTCCTTCCGTTTCCAGTCACACACGCAATGATAGGGTAAAAACGAAGTTCTATATAAAATGAAGGTCTGTATGTGGTGTCACCGCCAGACACCACACTTGCTAGGTGGTAGCCTTTAAATCGGCCGCGGTCCGTTAGTATACGTCGGACCCGCGTGTCTCCACTATCAGTGATTGCAGACCGAGCGCCGCCACACGGCGGGTCTAGAGAGACTTCCTAGCACTCGCCCCAGTTGTACAGCCGACTTTGCTAGCGATGGTTCACTGATAAATTACGCTCTCATTTGCCGAGACGATTGTTAGCATAGCCTTCAGCTACGTCATTTGCTACGACCTAGCAAGGCGCCATTATCATTTGCTATTTATCTTGTGATGCATGTACCGTCAGACCGATGTTCACCAATTATGGATTAAAGTTAAGTATTCCAGAAGCTACGTACCTTTTTTGCTAGTCTCTATTCCTTTAACTGTTCCAGACCTCACGCCAGCCTGCGTGAGCTTAAACGCGTGCCTTCAGCTTCCTCTCGTAGTGGCTTGGCTGTCTTGCCAAGTCACAACACTGTATATATATTAATATCCTCTATGATCGCTACACTGGATAAAGGTCTTTTAATGGTCAAGGAAGCCTTACTGCTGCAGCTTTACTATACACTATACAATGCACAAAGAAAATGTGACTCATCTGCAATTCATCGACATCGAATGATTGTCCATAAATACACTATATGATCAAAAGCATCCGGACACATGGCTGAAAATCTCTTACAAGTTCGTGGCGCCCTCCATCGGTAATGCTGGAATTCAGGATGTTGTTGGACGACCCTTAGCCTAAATGACAGCTTCCACTCTCGCAGGCATACGTTCAATCAGATGCTGGAATGTTTCTTGGGGAATGGCAGCCCATTCTTAATGGAGTGCTGCACTGAGGAGAGGTATCGATGTCAGTCGGTGAGACCTGGCGCGTAGTCGGCGTTCCAAAACATCCCAAAGGTGTTCTGTAGGATTCACGTCAGGAATCTGTGCAGGTCAGACCATTACAGGGATGTTATTGTCGTGTAATCACTCCTCCACAGGCCGTGCATTATTAACAGATGCTCGATCACGTTGAAAGATGCAATCGCCATCACCGAATTGCTCTTCAACAGTGGGAGGCGAGAAGGTGCTTAAAATATCAATGTAGGCCTGTGCTGTGACAGTGCCACGCAAAACAACAAGGGGTGCAAGGCCCCTCCATGAAAAACACGACCACACCATAACGTCACCGTCTCCGAATTTTAATGTTGGCACTTCACACGCTGTCAGATGACGTTTACAGGGCGTTCGCCGTTCCCACGCCCTGCCATCAGAGCGCCACATTGTGTACCGTGATGCGCCACTCCACACAACGGTTTTCCATTGTTCAATCGTCCAAAGTTTATACTTCTTGTACGAAGCGAGGCGTCGTTTGGCATTTACTGGCGTAATGTATGACTAATGAGCAGCCGCTCGACCATGAAATCCAAGTTTTCTCACCTTTCGCCTAACTGTCATAGTACTTGCAATAGATCCTGACGCAGTTTGGAATTCCTTGGTGATGGTCTGGATAGATGTCTGGCTGTTACACATTACGACGCTTTTCAACTGTCGGCGGTCTCTGTCAGTCAACAGAAGAGATCGGCCTGTACGCTTTTGTGCTGTACGTGTCCCTTCACGTTTCCACTTCACTATCACATCGGAAACAATGGACCTATGATGTAGGTGACACCGAATCACCTGACTACGTTCGACGTCCGTGAGTTCCGCGGAGCGCCCCATTCTGCTCTCTCACGACGTCTAACGACTACCGGTGTCGCTGATATGGAGTACCCGGCAGAAGGTGGCAGCACAATGCACCAAATATGAAAAACGTGTGTTTTTTGGGCTGTCTGGATACTTTTGTTCACATAGTGTATCATCATGTCCGTGTTCTAATCTCCTTTATCGTATTCCAGTGATCACCACTCTAGATGTGCGACGGCATAAGGGTGTCAGAGTCTTCGCTGATAGTATAGTGTTTGGTTTTTTCAATTGGGATACCTCTATAATTCAGTTCTAACAGCACGCCCTATCACAGAGCTTCCAACACACTACCCACTGAATCATTTACATTCGTGCAACAGCCTCACACCTCCACGATGAATGCAGAGCAAGTGTAACGGAAAGATTTAGTCGCGGCATTGTTCATCCTTCCTCCATGTGTTCCTCTTGAGTGGACCGACCATGATCTATTCCGTCTTGAATAGAGCATATCCACGTGGCAGCACGCATATGTGTAGTGTAACTATTTATTTAGAAACAAACCCAGTACCTACACGCTTATCCGACTATCGTACATTTATTTATTTATTTACACGTCAAGTTCTGTAGGACCAAATTGAGGAGCAGATCTCCAAGGTCATGGAAGATGTCAGTACAAGAAATTACAACACAAAAGTAATAACAGATAAAAATAAAATGTTTATGAACCCGCAAAAGCCAACCAATAAGTTTAAGTAAACGCTATCAACAAAACAACAAGAACCAGCTTTATTTTTCAAGGAACTCCCCTACAGAATAGGAGTGACCCATGAGGAAACTCTTCAATATCGATTTGAAAGCGCGTGGATTATTGCTAAGACTTTTTAATTCGAGGTGTAGCTTATTTAAATTGGATTCAGCAGTATAGTGCACCCCTTTCAACACAAAGTCCGATCCAAAAGCAAGTTGGATTTCTGCAGAATATTAACTGAGTGAAAGCTGAAACATCCTGGCAGATTAAAACTGTTTGCCCGACCGAGGTTCGAAATCTGGACCTTTGCCTTTCGCGGGCAAGTGCTCTACCATCTGAGCTACCGAAGCACGACTCACGCCCGGTACTCACAGCTTTACTTCTGCCAGTATCTCGTCTCTTACCTTCCAAAAAGCTGCTTATTCTTGGGAATAAGCCAATACTGTTAACAAGAAATTACAGTAAGGAACATATGTATTGAGAGGTCAATGCATAATATCCAGACTCGTGAAGAGGGGTCGACAAGAGGTTCGTGAACTTACACCACTTGTTGCCCGAACCGCCATTTATAAGCCAAAAATATCCGTTCAGAAAGGGAAGAGTTACTCCAAAATATAATACAACACGACATAAGCGAATGAAAATAAGTAAAGTAGACTAATTTTCGTGTTGAACGATCATTCACTTCAAAAACCGTTCGAATAGTAAAAATGGCAGCATTAATAATTTGAACAAGATCTTGACCGTGGGTTTTCCACAACAGTTTACTATCTACCTGAACACCTCACTAATCATATGCACATCCTGTGATATTAAAACGTTAGGTTATATTGAATTGTGTTAGAAACTGTAAAAGCTGAGTCTTACTGTGATATAACGTTAGTTTATTTCCTACAAGCCATAAACTTGTGTCATGAACAGCATCGAGATCCATTTAACCAACCAATACGAGCCACACCAAATCAATAACGATATTTCTTCCAGCAGCAGCCGTTATTTTAGTGAGTCTAACATCTCGGTCCAAACTGTAGTGCCAAAGTCTCCAGGTGACACGCCAGAAGAAATTGTGGAAACTAGCTTCCTACACCGTCACTTCTTAGAGGGTAGGTTACACCCCCTTAAAAATGAGTGCAAGTGAATCTGAGCCTGACGTACTCTACTTTAACTCGGCGACCTGTCAGTCCACAATATCTGGGCTGCTTCCCTTAGGATTCTAGCAAATGGAGCCGAACCCAGCATAAGCATTCGCATTCTTCTTCAGCTCCCTCCAGCTGCTTACTACTAGGTACTTTACTGTAGTTAACGCTTCCGATGACAGTGTATTGGATTTCTACTCCTATCAATGTGCAGTAGATTTATTTACGTTCAGGTCAACTTCCATTAACACCATAAAACTTCCAATCTGCTTCCAAACAACTTTATGACCTGCAGACATTCCACATATACACTCCTGGAAATTGAAATAAGAACACCGTGAATTCATTGTCCCAGGAAGGGAAAACTTTATTGACACATTCCTGGGGTCAGATACATCACATGATCACACTGACAGAACCACAGGCACATAGACACAGGCAACAGAGCATGCACAATGTCGGCACTAGTACAGTGTATATCCACCTTTCGCAGCAATGCAGGCTGCTATTCTCCCATGGAGACGATCGTAGAGATGCTGGATGTAGTCCTGTGGAACGGCTTGCCATGCCATTTCCACCTGGCGCCTCAGTTGGACCAGCGTTCGTGCTGGACGTGCAGACCGCGTGAGACGACGCTTCATCCAGTCCCAAACATGCTCAATGGGGGACAGATCCGGAGATCTTGCTGGCCAGGGTAGTTGACTAACACCTTCTAGAGCACGTTGGGTGGCACGGGATACATGCGGACGTGCATTGTCCTGTTGGAACAGCAAGTTCCCTTGCCGGTCTAGGAATGGTAGAACGATGGGTTCGATGACGGTTTGGATGTACCGTGCACTATTCAGTGTCCCCTCGACGATCACCAGTGGTGTACGGCCAGTGTAGGAGATCGCTCCCCACACCATGATGCCGGGTGTTGGCCCTGTGTGCCTCGGTCGTATGCAGTCCTGATTGTGGCGCTCACCTGCACGGCGCCAAAAACGCGTACGACCATCATTGGCACCAAGGCAGAAGCGACTCTCATCGCTGAAGACGACACGTCTCCATTCGTCCCTCCATTCACGCCTGTCGCGACACCACTGGAGGCGGGCTGCACGATGTTGGGGCGTGAGCGGAAGACGGCCTAACGGTGTGCGGGACCGTAGCCCAGCTTCATGGAGACGGTTGCGAATGGTCCTCGCCGATACCCCAGGAGCAACAGTGTCCCTAATTTGCTGGGAAGTGGCGGTGCGGTTCCCTAGGCACTGCGTAGGATCCTACGGTCTTGGCGTGCATCCGTGCGTCGCTGCGGTCCGGTCCCAGGTCGACGGGCACGTGCACCTTCCGCCGACCACTGGCGACAACATCGATGTACTGTGGAGACCTCACGCCCGACGTGTTGAGCAATTCGGCGGTACGTCCACCCGGCCTCCCGCATGCCCACTATACGCCCTCGCTCAAAGTCCGTCAACTGCACATACGGTTCACGTCCACGCTGTCGCGGCATGCTACCAGTGTTAAAGACTGCGATGGAGCTCCGTATGCCACGGCAAACTGGCTGACACTGACGGCGGCGGTGCGCAAATGCTGCGCAGCTAGCGCCATTCGACGGCCAACACCGCGGTTCCTGGTGTGTCCGCTGTGCCGTGCGTGTGATCATTGCTTGTACAGCGCTTTCGCAGTGTCCGGAGCAAGTATGGTGGGTCTGACACACCGGTGTCAATGTGTTCTTTTTTCCATTTCCAGGAGTGTAAAACAAATACGCCGCGAGCCACTGTACAATGCTTGGAACAAGGTACATCGCACCAGCCTTGTCGATTACCCATACATTTCAATCTCACGCTCTGATCGAGTAAAGAAATTATTGTCTGTATACTTCCATACATACCCTAGTCCAGCCTTATTTTCCCTGAGGAAGTAAGTCGTCTATTCTAGGCCATTTTTTCTTGTTGCGTATTCAAACGGAGTATACCAACCTGTATGATCCTGGGAGCATCCACACGATGATTCTGCATCGCCGACCAGTCAGGTAACACGAGTAGATGTGGCCGCACAGGACTGGCAGGCAGCGGCTACGCCGTGTCGAGTTATTGGGTCAACGTTACTGTTATCATTTCACATTAAACTGATGACGACCTCAAACGTGTAGAGGAAATTGAGAATCTGCAGTGCGGTACGAAATAGGGTGGGGGAACCTGTGCGATCAGCGTATATATATATATATATATATATGGTGAGTCACCTAACGTTACCGCTGGATATATTTCGTAAACCACATCAAATACTGACGAATCGATTCCACAGACCGAACGTGAGGAGAGGGGCTAGTGTAATTGGTTAATACAAACCATAAAAAAATGCACGGAAGTGTGTTTTTTAACACAAACCTACGTTTTTTTTTAAATGGAACCCCGTTAGTTTTGTTAGCACATCTGAACATATAAACAAATACGTAATCAGTGCCGTTTGTTGCATTGTAAAATGTTAATTACATCCGGAGATATTGTAACCTAAAGTTGACGCTTGAGTACCACTCCTCCGCTGTTCGATCGTGTGTATCGGAGAGCACCGAATTACGTAGGGATCCAAAGGGAACAGTGATGGACCTTAGGTACAGAAGAGACTGGAACAGCACATTATGTCCACATGCTAACACCTTTTTATTGGTCTTTTTCACTGACGCAAATGTACATTACCATGAGGGGTGCGGTACACGTACACACGTGGTTTACGTTTTCAATTACGGAGTGGAATAGAGTGTGACCCGACTTGTCAGGCCAATAGATGTTCAATGTGGTGGCCATCATTTGCTGCACACAATTGCAATCTCTGGCGTAATGAATGTCGTACACGCCGCAGTACATTTGGTGTAATGTCGCCGCAGGTTGCCACAATACGTTGTTTCATATCCTCTGGGGTTGTAGGCACATCACGGTAGACATTCTCCTTTAACGTACCCTACAGAAAGAAGTCCAGAGGTGTAAGATCAGGAGAACGAGCTGGCCAATTTATGCGTCCTCCACGTCCTATGAAACGCCCGTCGAACATCCTGTCAAGGGTTAGCCTAGTTTTAATTGCGGAATGTGCAGGTGCACCATCATGCTGATACCACATACGTAGACGCGTTTCCAGTGGGACATTTTCGAGCAACGTTGGCAGATCATTCTGTAGAAACGCGATGTATGTTGCAGCTGTTTGGGCCCCTGCAATGAAGTGAGGACCAATGAGGTGGTCGCCAATGATTCCGCACCATACATTTACAGTCCACGGTCGCTGTCGCCCTACCTGTCTGAGCCAGTGGACCAGTAATGCATGTTCCGTAGATTCACTGCCCCGTGGTTTGTGAAACCCGCTTCATTGGTAAACAGGTAGAACTGCAACGCCTTCTCTGTTAATGCCCATTGACAAAATTGCACTCGATGATTAAAGTCATCACCATGTAATTGCTGATGTAACGACACATGAAACGGTTGAAAGCGGTGACGATGCAGTATGCGCATGACACTACTTTGACTCAGTCCACCGGCTCTCGCAATGTCCCGTGTACTCATGTGTGGGTTCATGACAACAGCAGCTAACACACCAACTGGACCCGATTTTCCTATGACGGGCCTGTTACGGACCCGTTTGCGTGCTACGACCATACCTGTTGCATACAGTTGGCGGTAGATGTTTTGCAATGTGCGGCACGTTGGATGCTCTCTGTCCGGGTGCCGTTCTGCATACACCCTGCAGGCTTCAGCTGCATTTCGTCGACACTCGCCATAGATGAGTATCATCTCCGCCTTTTCAGAGTTCGAATACACCATGGTCACAGTTCCTACACCACTACACTATCACAGACGTCTGGTAACACGGTGTACTACAGTTGGTCTGCGTGCGGAGACAAATGCAGAATAACAATAGCAGCAAGCGCTACATGCGGACACTGCGACAGCTAGACCAAACCACAACAGTGTACTACAGCCACACTCGTAAACACGGTCGTCATCGTAAACATGTCCCTGCAGATGCTGCTCGCCGACCGTGGCCCGTGTTTGTTACAACACGCAACTGAACGTCGGAGGTTTCAAGCGTCAAATTTAGGTTACAATATCTCCGGATGTAATTAACATTTTACAGTGCAACAAACGGCACTGATTACGTATTTGTTTATATGTTCAGATGTGCTAACAAAACTAACGTGGTTCCATTTTAAAAAAAACGTAGGTTTGTGTTAAAAAACATACTGCCGTGCATTGTTGTATGGTTTGTATTAAACAATTACACTAGCCGCTCTCCTCACGTTCGGTCTATGGAATCGGTTCGTCAGTATTTGATGTGGTTTACGAAATATATCCAGCGGTAACGTTAGGTGCCTCACCCAATATATATATATATATATATATATATATATATATATATATATATATATATATACAGGGTGGTCAGAGAATGTCTGAAACGCATGTCGTGATGTTGTAGGGCAGATTGGCAGATTGTACTGAGACATAAATGTTTAGACAAAAATGCGATACGTTGCCCCGTTTCCGAGTTATTTAGCATTGAAGTTAGCCAACCGGGGCATCGCGCGCTCACTTCAAGCGGCCTGCTATGGGCGGTGTTACCTAACGAGTGCTTTTTTTGGTTAGCAGAAACGAATTCCCGCGCGCAATGACCATATCGGCTAACTTCAATGCTAAATAACTCGGAAACGGCGCAAGGTATCGCATTTTTTCTTTAACATTTATGTCTAAGTACAATCTGCCTTACAACATCACGACAAGCGTTTCAGACATTTTCTGACCACCGTATATATATATATATATATATATATATATATATATATATATATATATATATAAACCATGAACCTTGGCGTTGGTGGGGAGGCTTGCGTGCCTCAACGTTACAGACAGCCGTACCGTAGGTGCAACCACAACGGAGGGGTATCTGTTGAGAGGCCAGACAAACGTGTGTTTCCTGAAGAGGGCAGCAGCCTTTTCAGTAGTTGCAGGGGCAACAGTCTGGGTGATTGACTGATTTGGCCTTGTAACACTAACCAAAACGGCCTTGCTGTTGTGGTACTGCGAACGGCTGAAAGCTAGGGTAAACTACAGCCGTAATTTTTACCGAGGGCATGCAGCTTTACTGTATGATTAAATGATGATGGCATGGAGGTAAAATAGTCCCCCATTCAGATCTCAGGGCGGGGACTACTCAAGAGGACGTCGTTATCAGGAGAAAGAAAACTGGCGTTCTACAGAGCGTGGAATGTCAGATCACTTAATCGGGCAGGTAGGTTAGAAAATTTTAAAAGGGAAATGGATAGGTTAAAGTTAGACATAGTGGGAATTAGTGAAGTTCGGTGGCAGGAGGAACAAGACTTTTGGTCAGGTGAATACAAGGTTATAAATACAAAATCAGATAGGGGTAATGCAGGAGTAGCTTTAATAACGAATATGAAAATAGGAGTGCGGGTAACCTACTACAAAAAGCATAGTGAACTCATTATTGTGGCCAAGATAGACACAAAGCCCATGCCTACTACAGTAGTACAAGTTTATATGCCAACTAGCTCTGCAGATGATGAAGAAATTGATGAAATATATGATGAGATAAAAGAAATTATTGGGGTAGTGAAGGGAGACGAAAATTTAATAGTCATGGGTACTGGAATTCGACAGTAGGAAAAGGAAGAGCAGGAAACGTAGTAGGTGAATATGGATTAGGGCTAAGAAATGAAAGAGGAAGCCGTCTGGTAGAATTTTGCACAGAGCATAACTTAATCATAGCAAACACTTGGTTCAAGAATCATGTCCCGGGTTCGATTCCCGGCGGGGGCAGGGATTTTCTCTGCCTCGTGTTGACTGGGTGTTGTGTCATGTCCTTAGCTTAGTTAGGTTTAAGTAGTTATAAGTCCTAGGGGACTGATGACCATAGATGTTAAATCTCATAGTCCTCAGAGCCAAGAATCATGAAAGAAGGTTGTATACATGCAAGAACCCTAGAGATACTAGAAGGTTTCAGATAGATTATATAATGGTAAGACAGAGATTTAGGAACCAGGTTTTAAATTGTAAGACATTTCCAGGGGCAAATGTGGACTCTGCCACAATCTATTGGATATGAACTGTAGATTAAAACTGAAGAAACTGATAACATGTGGCAATTTAAGAAGATCGGACATGGATAAACTGAAATAACGAGAGGTTCTACAGAGTGTCAGGGAGAGCATAAGGGAACGATTGACAATAATGGGGGAAAGAAATACAGTAGAAGAAGAATGGATAGCTTTGAGGGATGTAATAGTGAAGGCAGCAGAGGATCAAATAGGTAAAAAGACGAGGGCTAGCAGAAACCCTTGGGTAACAGAAGAGATACTGAATTTAATTGATGAAAGGAGAAAATACAAAAATGCAGTAAATGAAGCAGGCAAAAAGGAATACAAACGTCGCAAGAATGAGATCGACAGGAAGTGCAAAATGGCTAAGCAGGGATGGCTAGAGGACAAACGTAAGGATGTAGAGGCTTATCTCACGAGGGGTAAGGTAGATATTGCCTACAAGAAAATTAAAGAGATCTTTGGAGAAAAGAGAACCACTTGCATGAATATCAAGAGCTCAGATGGAATCGCAGTTCTAAGAAATGAAGGGAAATCAGAAAGGTGGAAGGAGTATATAGAGGATCTATACAGGGGCGATGTTCTTGAGGACAATATTATAGAAATGGAAGAGGATGTAGATGAAGATGAAATGGGAGATATGATACTGCGTGAAGAGTTTGACAGAGCACTGAAAGATTTGAGTCGAAACAGAGCCCTCGGAGTAGACAACATTCCATCAGAACTATTGACAGCCTTGGGAGAGCCAGTTGTGACAATTCTACCATCTGGTGAGCAAGATGTATGAGACAGGCGAAATACCCTCAGACTTCAAGAAGAATATAATAATTCCAATCCCAAAGAAAGCAGTTGTTGAAAGGTGTGAAAATTACCGAACTATCAGTTTAATAAGTCACAGCTGCAAAATACTAACACGAATTCTTTACAAACGAATGGAAAAACTGGTGGAAGCCGACCTCGGGGAAGATCAGTTTGGATTCCATAAAAATATTGGAACACGTGAGGCAATACTGACCTTGCGGCTTATCTTAGAAGAAAGATTAAGGAAAGACAAACCTACGTTTCTAGCATTTGTAGACTTAGAGAAAGCTTTTGACAATGTTGACTGGAATACTCTCTCTCAAATTCTGAAGGTGGCAGCGGTAAAATACAGGGATCGAAAGGCTATTGACGATTTGTATTGAAACCAGATGGCGGTTATAAGAGTCGAGGGACACGAAAGGGAAGCAGCGGTTGGGAAGGGAGTGAGACAGGGTTGTAGTCTCTCACCAGTGTTATTCAATCTATATATTGAGCAAGCTGTAAAGAAAACAAAAGAAAAATGCGGAGTAGGTATTAAAATCCATGGAGAAGAAATAAAAACTTTGAGGTTCGCCGATGACATTGTAATTCTGTCAGAGACAGCAAAGGACTTGGAAGAGCAGTTGAACGGAATGGGTAATGTCTTGAAAGGAGAATGTAAGATGAACATCAACAGAAGAAAAACGAGGATAACGGAATGTAGTCGAATTAAGTCGGGTGATGCTGAGGGAATTAGATGAGGAAATGAGACACTTAAAGTAGTAAAGGAGTTTTGCTATTTGGGGAGTAAAATAACTGATGGTCGAAGTAGAGAAGATATAAAATGTAGACTGGCAATGGCAAGGAAAGCGTTTCTGAAGAAGAGAAATTTGTTAACATTGAGTATTGATTTAAGAGTCAGGAAGTCGTTTCTGAAAGTATTTGTATGGAGTGTAGCGATGTATGGAAGTGAAACATGGACGATAAATAATTTAGGCAAGAAGGCAGTAGAAGCTTTCGAAATGTGGTGCTACAGAAGAATGTTGAAGATTATATGGGTAGATCACATAACTAATAGTGAGGTACTGAATAGGATTGGGGAGAAGAGGGATTTGTGGCACAACTTGACTGGAAGAAGGGATCAATTGGTAGGACATGTTCTGAGGCATCAAGGGATCACCAATATAGTACTGGAGGGCAGCGTGGAGGGTAAAAATCGTAGAGGGAGACCAAGAGATGAATACACTAAGCAGATTCAGAAGGATGTAGGCTGCAGTAGGTACTGGGAGATGAAGAGGCTTGCATAGGACAGAATAGCATGGAGAGCCGCAGCAAACCAGTCTCAAGACTGAAGACCACAACAACTATATATATAGTGGTGGTTGACGACTAAGTACGCACTTCATCTAAGTCTCGAATAATCTGTCTTCGAAGAAAAGCATCTAGCTAACTGTAACTCTCTCTCCATCATATTGCTGCAGGGACAAAGAAATTGCCTCGTTGTTGCACTACTATAGGCATTCTGCAGACACCTTACCCCGACACTAATGCTACCCCTCCATCAGACGGGTGCTGCGCTACTGCAAGTGTCTCGTCGACCATGTTGGAGTGTTTTGCGAGTGTCTTTCTAAGGTAATGCTGCTGGAATTTACCATGTGTCTCACCACGGAACATCTTCTCTGTGTCCAATAACCTGTCTCCAAGGCACAGTTGCCAACTTTGTTTAACTCTCGAACCGTCTTACTGTTGCTGGATCAGAAACCTTGCTTCGGTTTTGCATTACTATAGGCATTCAGCAGTCGCCTTACCACGACACTAGTTCTGCCCCTCAGGGACAGCCTCTCTCCACCACAAGGATGCACAGCTACTGCACGAGTCTCTGTCACACTGCTGCATGTGTATTTCTGTTGTACTGTAGTTGTCATTAGGCTAGGGTCACACCGTGGAATCTCTTCTGGGTGTCTACCATTCTTGCTGCTACACACAGCTGACGGATTTCTATAATTCTCTCCCCATCGAATTGTTCCTATGACAGTATTCACTTGGCCGCTGGGCTGCTGGAGTACTCTAATTGTCTCGTCGACATTGTTGGAGTATTTCTGCAAGTGCATGACTATGAGAATTATTCTGGAATTTAGCACCGGTCTCACCACAGAACCTTTTCTGGGTGCCCAATAACCTGTGTCTGATGCAGAATTCCTATCTTACTGCATCTCTCATGCCACTTTATTCTTGCTGGGACAAAGAAATTGCTTCGCCTTTGCACTAGTACAGGATTCTACAGAGGTCTCTCAGTGATCCTGCCAATGCCGTTCTAAAAATGCTTGTCCATCACACCGTTTCTGGGCAACTGCAAATGTCAATCCACCACACTGCTGTGTGCGCGACGGCTCCTATCAATATGCATTTTCTCTCCACCGTACCATATCTGGGTGTAAAATACTTCGTAACCGAGGCCCAGCTGTCGGCTTACTGTAACTCTCACTCCCTCAGATAGACCTTGGGACACAGAAGTTACTTCGCCAGGCATTCTTAGACGCGTCGCCATCACACTGTGGCTGACCATCAGCACTCACTTCTCCATCTCACGTGAACTTGCCTATAGCAAGTGTGTGTCTGACACTGCTGAGCTTATTTTTCAAGTGCGTTTCCCCGAGACTGCAGCGGGCAATTTGGTTGGGTCTCACCATGAAACGTCGTCAGGGTGTCCAGCAGTCTTTCTGTGAGGAAAAGCTGATGACTTGTTGTAACTTTCTCCTCATTACCTTGCAACAGAACAGTCACTCTGCAATGGCGCCGGTATGACAGTCCCGCTACCGTTTTGTTATTACCTCTCCATGATACGGCTGCTGGCCTGGTGCACCAGTTTCCTCGACACTCTTATAGTACTGTTCCAAGTGCCCATGAATTCTAATGCTGCAGGCAATTAGGGAAGGCCTCGCCATGAAGCCCCTTCTGGGTCTCCAATAATCTGTCTTCGAGGCTTACTGTAACACCCTTTCCATCGCATTGCTGCAGGGACATACAAATTGCTTCGCCATCGCATTATTACAGGCTTTCTCCTGATGCCTCACAGTGACTCTAATGCTGCCCCCTCATAAATTGCCTTTCCATGATACAGGTGCTGGGCAACTGCAAGAGTTCCTACCACGCTGCTGGTGTCGTTCTGCATGTGTATTTCTATTATACTGCTGCTTGTATTAGACTAGACATGGAAGTTCTGGGCCTCCAATAATCTGTCTCCGAGCTTCCTGTAACGCTCTATGGATCACATTGCTGCAGGGACCTAGAAATTGCATCGCCGTTGCACTACAATAGGCATTTTCGAAACGCGCTCGCCATGTCAGTAATACTACCCCGATGGTATTGCCTCTCCATCAGATAGGTCATGACCTACTACTTATGTATAGATGACACCTTTCGAGTCGTTATGCTAGTGAATATCCATGATACTGCCGCTGGATTTTGGCTACGGTCACACAAAGGATCCTCTTCTGGGTGTCCTGTAGTTTGTTACCGGGGCACAGCTGTCGACTTACTGTAACCCTCAGACACATAAACCGCTTTGCATTCGTACTACCACAGGCATTCTGCAGATGCCTCACAATGACAGCAGTTCTGCCCCTCAGGAACTGCCTATCCATTAGACAGATACTGGGCTCCTGCAAGAGTCCCAGTCACGCGGCTGCAATCATTCTGCAATTTTATTTCTGATATACTGCTTCTTGTCTAGGCTTGGGTCAAAGCATGGAAACTCTTCTGGGTGTCCAGCACACTTTCGGCGACACAAAGCTGATGGCTTTCTATTATTCTCTCCCCATCGCGTTGCTCGTGGGACAAAGTAATCTCATCGCCATTGCAATACAGTGGGCGCTCTGCAAACGTCGTCTTATTGTGCTGGCGCTCAGTTATGCCCCTGCATTGCACGGTTGCTGGCCTACTGCAAGTGTCTCATCGACATTGTTGGAAAGTGATTCGATGTCTTTCTATGAGAATGCTGCTGTAATTGAATGTTGCCCCCAAGGAACTGCCTCTCCATCAGGCTAGTGCTGCCGCATTGCACATGTCTCGATGACACTGCTGTAGTCATAACGCTGGTGTATATCTGTGATACAGACGTTGGCACTCGGCTACTCTCTCCCTATGGAACCTCATCTGTTTCTCCAGTGGCTTGTAACGGACTCACAGCTAGGAGCTTACTTTAGCCCTCGCATCCTGAGATTTACGCTGGCACACAGAAGTTCCCACGCCGTCAGACTACCACAATCATTCTGCAGACGCCTAACCGTGGCGCTATGGTTGGCCTTAAGGAATCGCCTCTCCATTTCACGTGTGCCGTCCTACAGGAAATGTCACTACGACACTGTTGGAGTCCTCCTGGAAGTGCGTTTCTCGTAGACTGCTGCTTGCATACTGATGGGGTGTGACCTTCGAACATCTTCTGTATGTCCAGCAATATTACTGCAAGACAACACTGATATCTCGCTGTAAATTTCTCCCGTTCATCTTGCTCCTGGGACACAGTAATTGCATCGTCGTCGCAATAATATAGTCGTTTTTGTGAGTTAACGAGCTCTCATTTAAGTATTTAGCCGAAAGAGTCAGCCTTCAGGAATTGTGAAATGAACCCTGTCGTGCAGGGCCGGATGCCACAAAGGGCACAGATTCACCACGAGATGGGGAAACTCATAGGCGTCTATTGTCTGTTGAGGCCTAAGCGCTGTAGTGTGCGAGTGAGACAGACGGGAATCTACGTCATGGGGTGAAAGGGTACAGTACCACCCGACATTGAAAATAGGTACAACATTCTTCGTTATTCTTGTCAGAAAAACATACTTTTTTCTAATAATAACTCAATTTCAATTAATACAGCGAAGCCGGGTACCAGTGTGGGAAAGAATGACAATTTATTTATTTAATTGATCACATGTGCACTCCCACAAAATAAATCCCTACATCCAGTTTGGTGAGATCTGTGAAATGAATGAATGTATGGTCGTCTGCTAACCACAGATAGTGAATGTGAATATATGATCATCTTTGAGACGGTACTTGGGTCATCTTTGGTGGGACCAAAGAGATGAAATTTACCTGAGCTTTGAGCGCCTGAAATGTGGCTGACCAATACGGTAGTAAGGTGCTCCCCCACTTCGGCAGAGGTGTGAGAGGACCTGAAGAACGGCCATGTTTCAGCACTCTGCTGCTGGATCTAGCGTTGGTAACACCTGTCTTAGGCGTGCTACGTAAGGACAAAAGAGTGGAGACATGGTATGCATGTGAAATACTTAAGAGTAGTTTAGAATAACAATTTCTCTATTTCAGGAACTTTTGTGGGGAGAATTAAATGTCAGGCAGGTAATATTAATGGGATCGTAGTAATCTTCGAAAGTGACCAACGGTCACAATGAAACCACGTGTAGCAATAAGTTGAAATACTTCAGAGTGCTTAAGTTAAGCTTAATTACTAGCGTGTGTACTACAAGTTGGAAATATTTAAGAAATGGCGTGTGCAGGACTTGAAATTAGAGCCGAGTACTTCCACGTGGTGAGTACTGTGTGAGTCTCAATCTGCGTATGAGACAAAGGATAAAGAGAAGTACTCGTCCATGGTATCAGTTGAGGACTCGTGTGTGTGATGAATATGTTCTTAATATGACTTTGCGTGTTATGTTTCCGTGTGACGCTTGATTCAAACTATAATACTCTGAGAGAGAAGCAAGGTGAGTCAGCCGTCTATCCAGCAACGCCACTTGGCTTGCATTGCACAGGAAGACGTGCATATAACGTCCAGAGTTCGTGGTAGGAAAGAAAAGTTACGAAGTGGGGCAGTATCGTGTGGAACTGGGATGAATACTAATTGAAGTGGGAAAGCTGAAAGTGATGTGATTATAATGTTGTGACTATTCCTTATGTTGTATTCCATGTTGCAGTGTGGTGTATGTCATGTAATTTAAGTATGTGTGGTTTGCATGGGAGAGTAGCAAGGTAGTTTCAGAGGTAGTGGGTTATGCATGTTCCTTTTGTACCGCTCGGTCTGGAGGAAAGTTTCGTGATGATGGTTATGATAGTCGAAGTGTGAGATATAGCAAAAGATCCACCATCCTATCCAGAAAGTGCACTTTAGCGTTAAAGAATTACGAGACCATAAGATAGAGAATCACCAATGTAAAGCCATGCCCTCTGGGCGGAATTTCTCATGTGTTATTGTTGTAGGTTACAGAATTTGTGTGTTTAGGTTATAGAATTTATCGGAATAAATAAGATAGTGAAAAGAAATAGATTGGTGGCCTTTTCCTTCGAATTGTATGTTGCCATGATATCCAGAATTTATAATGTGTGCGCCATTCATATTCAGTGCGATGGCCACGTGTTGATCAAAGCCGTTAAATAAAAAAGAAAATGTGGTATTGCCAGTGCGTAGTGAACAGTGAGAGTTGTGTAAATTACTGATAGTCAGATGTGCGTTTCTGTTGCGTAATATTCATACAGAAGAATAATTTGTAACTTAATTGTGAGTAATAGAGTTCATGTTACTCGATAAATAAGAATGAATCCACTCGCTTGGCAGACCACTCATCTTGCATGCCTGACTGCTTGACGCCACAGTATGAGCAAGGCATGTGGGTGCCTCTCAAGGGAAACCCAGTAGAAGGCCTTTGTCGCCGAGGAGACATAGCAGTGTTAAATAAGGCGGACCTAAGATCGGCTATAAAGACGCCTCCCTATGACACTCCCGCTACCGTTATATTGTTGCCTCCCCATAGCACGGCTGCTGGCCTACTGGAAGTGTCTGGTCAACATTGTTGGGGTATTGGTGCGAATGCCTTTCTGAGACAAATGCTGCTCGAATTTAACACTGGATTCCCATGAAAATTCTTGTAACAGCTGCTTTGTCTAACATGTGGTTATACACGAACTTCATTTGTAACAGCTCCCCTCATGATGTAGGTAGGGTGTCATCAAATTTTGAAATCCAAATTCGGCGGTGTTGCAAAGTATTTGGGTCTGGGAATACCGAGTACTACAGTACCGAAATGAAATGTTTCCGACAGACTTCGTCTTCTGTTGTCGTGACCGTAGTTTTGTTAACGGAACTCGAATCTGAGATTGTACACGAGCGCTTCCATATGACGGAGTTCGTCATGTTCTTGACTTTGGTTTGTGTCCGTTCCCCCATCTATTACGTTTTCGCGTCTGGCTCCCTCGCGCACGTTCACTTGCATCAGGTGATTTAGCAACTCATGGTTTCTTTTATTTATGTCGTTCTAAAAAATGGCTCTGAGCACTATGGGACTCAACTGCTGTGGTCATAAGTCCCCTAGAACTTAGAACTACTTAAACCTAACTAACCTAAGGACAGCACACAACACCCAGCCATCACGAGGCAGAGAAAAATCCCTGACCCCGCCGGGAATCGCACCCGGGAACCCGGGCGTGGGAAGTGAGAACGTTACCGCACGACCACGAGATGCGGGCTTATGTCGTTCTGCGTCTGTTTAAAGCGTAATAGTGACTGCACCTCTTCGCTGTCATTTGAACAACAGGCAGTGTCCTATCAAATTCATTTTCTCTCCACTCAGACGCAATTTCGACTGTCAAAGTCAGAACGTCTACTTTCTGCGTGACTTGTGCCGTTACAGTTTCCTAGTGCTCTTCACATACGCGTTCTGTGGCTTCTTTAACTTGTTACGGATTTACTACAATCTCAGAGCGCCCTTGCAAGTCGATTCGATTTTCTATTCGCTCGGTAATTTCCTCCATATCTTCTCGTATTTTACCGACTTCGGTACTTATGTCCCTTTTACTTGATTGTTTCTCCGTCACCAACGGATTCACGCGGGTTTCGAGTTGACCAAACTTTTGTGTTTGTTCCCCAAATCTTTGTTCCTGCCTATCGAACCGTTTATTCAAGTCTTCTGCTATGGCACCAATTTTGTTTGTTAAATCTTCCGAAACTCGTTTCTGTTCTTCCGAACTTTGTTTCTGCTGCTCCAAGTTACGGTTTTGTTCTTGCAAGAGTTTAAGAATTTCTCCTAAGATATCATTGTCGGTACCAGCGGTAACCGCGAATATTGGTTGCGCGCCTTCTACTCCCGCCGCCCGGTTCTGAGTTTGACCTTGCGGAAGCGTGCTCCCGGCCACCCCCGCCTGGTCGGAGGACTCGAGCCCGCGGGTTGCTCTTTTGTGCACCCCTGCACACCAGCACTGGTGTCTCTCGCACCAGCAACGCCGTGATTTCAACATCGTTATCGACGCTGAAACACGACACAAAACAGAATTGTGGATGCCTGAAAAAGAGGTTTGATTAGTATATTCTATCACAACTGACTGCGCAATCGGAAGAAACCGGAGTTCGAATGAAAATCCTGGCTAAGGGTCAACCACATGCGAGCTCCCTTATGACGACACAACTTTTTTGTTAGCAGTTCGTTAACTCTGCCTGTCTGTTCTATATATACTCACTATTATTGAATTTATAATGGCAGGCTAAGAAGGGAGTTGCTTACTTTTGATAGCAGGATTTTTCCTACTTTTTTATATGGCATGCTGTGATAAAAGATATTAACTATGTAGCCATCTTACTTACATATTATGGCTTTAAGTCACGTCAACGTACTGTAACCTGACACACTTGTATGTCGTTCTCTTTTTTTTTTCTTTATTGATTTTAGATTCCCCCCACCTGGAGAGGGGCGTGCTGACAGCCGCTTAATACACTGCTCTACAGCCGAAAGAAAAGTTAAACAAACAATGGTGAAAGAACAAACAATATAAAAAGGCGATAAAACGGTGATTTTGTTAATAACAGTAAAATGGATAAAGTTGCTGAACGTAAAATACAAAAATACGGCGTTGACGATGCGGATGAAGACACACAGGAAGGAGACAGGCAGTATTAAAAAACACGGCGACTCTCTGGTTTCTGCTCGCATGAGATAAAAACACAACTAGTGACAGTATGGTGGCTGTTTGCAATAATGACAGGGGACGCACAACACTGAACACTCACTTAAAACAGCACTGTAGAGGCGACACAGTAGCAGATGGGGGGCGTAAGGGAGGACCCAATTAAAACAGCACTGTAGAGGCGACACAGTAGCAGATTGGGGGCGTAAAGGAGGACCCAGACCGATGAAGGGGAAAAAGGGGGGAGGAGAGGATGGGGAAAAAAGGGGCGAAGCCGATGAAGGGATTTGTATGTCTTTTTTTTCCTTTATTGAGTTTCAATTCCCCCCAAAGGGTGCGGGCTTGGCAGCAGCTTAGTACGACACTCTTCAGCTTACAGAATTTGTAAACCAGAAGAAGAAGATTAAACAATAAAAGCAGGCGATAAAAACTGTGATTAAATTGTAAAATGGTGGAAAATTGTGGAAGGTAGAACATAAGACAAAGGGGCAATGCTGATAAAATACACAATAAGCAGACAGGTAAATCAGTAGACAGACAATTTAAAAAAAAACACGGCGCCAGTCTGGTTTCTGTCTGCAAGAAATATAAAAATCGCACCCAGCGGCAGTATGATTTCTGTTTGCAACACTTTGGAAAAGACGCACAACACTGAACACTCACTTAAAACACTGCACTAAAAAGTAGGCAAGAAGATGTCACACCACAGCCAAGGGCAGATGGGGGGGGGGGGGGGGAAGAAAAAGGGGGAAGGAGAGAGAAAACGAAGTGGGGGAAGGAGCTGATGGAGGGAGTGGACTCAAAAGAGGGAGGGGGGCAGGGCAGACGTGAGAGGGAGTGGGGAAAGGCAGAGGAGGGGAATTCAAAAGGATTCAGGGAAGAGAAGGGAGGCAGAGAGAGGGTAGGTGGGAGAAAAACAGGATGGAAGGGCGAAGATGGACAGACGAATGGAGGGGATCAGAGTTGATAGGAAATGGAGGGAGAGAGGGCATCCTGCAGTAGGGGCAGTCAACAGAAGCCACCTTGGGAAAGGAGAAGAAGGGTGTAGGGGTGGAGGGTAGGGGGACACAACGGTGAAGGTGCGTCAGAGAGTGGGTGTTGGAGAGGAGGAGCAACCAGGGGATGAGGGGGATCAAGGCAGCGGGAGGTGTAGATGACATGGATATGTTTGAGGAAAATGAGCAGATGGGAGAAAGGAATCAGGTCGTGGAGGATACGCATGGGGGATGGGAGGTGTATACGGAAGGTGAGGTGGAGTGCTTGGTACTGGAGAATCTGGAGGGACTTATAGAATTTGGGGGGGGGGGGAGGCGGATATCCAGGTGGGACTGGCGTAACAGGATTTGTAGGTGTGGAGAATGGTAGAGGGGTTCAACCCCATGTCCAGCCAGAGAGGAGTTTGAGGAGTCGGACACAGTTGTGGGCTTTGGATGGGACAGAGCAGAGATGAGGATCCAGGTGAGTTGACAGTCAATTGTGAGGCCAAGGTAGGTGAGGGTGTGGGAGAGGCGGACAGGATGGGTGCAGATAGTAAGGGAGACATCAAGGAGTCGGAAGGAGCGAGTGGTACAACCTACGATGATTGCCTGGGTCTTGGAAGGATTGATTTTCAGGAGCCACTGGTTACGCCATGCAGCAAAAAGATCAAGGTTTGTATGTCGTTGTCAATACTGTTAAACACACTTGTGATGTTGTTACACAGTGCAAGCACATGTAATCAAACATCATAAAACAACATAATCTATAAGTGCACATGTTCGTTAAACCATCACTAGTGACAAATGCATTAGACCACAGCTGCTGACTACTGTTTGCAGGCTGCTGATAACCATTTTGGCGCATAAACTGTTTACAGATATTGTTTTGCTATATGTGGAGCGCCATTGCAGTCCAACAACTGTACTAGGAAGCAAAGAGTATGACGTCATTGCACAATTACATAGTCTGCTATAAGATCTTATGTGACTTATTGTTAAACCATCATACATAAACGTGAGAATTACACATAGAATTACATACACAAGGGTTATACATCGTTATACATAAAATCTTATGGGACTTATTTTTAAAACATCATGAATAAATGTGGGGACTATATGTCGAATTACACATATAAGGGTTAAACATCGTTATGCATAACTGTAAGTATTCTTTTTTGCCCACTCTTGCTGTTAAATTTGTACAGGATGTATATTATTACCTCATAGCTTTATTGTATTAATGCTATATAACCAAACTGACAGAGGTAGTGAGATGTCACCTCATGTGCTACTGAATCAGTAGCATGCTCCCATGGAACCACCCTCGCTTAAATCCAACACAGCTGGCGAAACATTTTGTCAGCATTACATGCATTTTCAGTACATAAATTGATCATCGACGTAGCAAACGAAAGTAATATGAAAATACAATATAGTACGTCTTCTCTATGTCAATCATGTAAAACGTGCTACCAGCATCGAAGAGTAAAACAGTAGCCTAAATCGTAAAAAAGTGTACAATATCGTTTTGACGGGAGTTCGTTATTTTATAAAATTCATACTACACTGCATTAACATTCTTCGTTGTATTAAATTCATAATACACTGAATTAATACGTTAACCTGAGCCTAAGTCTGAGCTGCTGTTAGTGTGTGCATCGTAAGATCGAGTAAAAATTATCTAAGAATCGTTTGTTTCTCAAGTTGCTCTGGTCATTTAGAAGATTACCAGGATCATTTTTGAGAAGCTTGTATATTTCCGTGTCTTCAAGGACCCTCATAACTCTTCCTTTAGGTACAGTCTGTAATATTGTCAGGGCTGTGCATCCCACCTGGATCTCCGTCCCTCCTATCTACTAGAAGTCCCTTCAAATCCTGGAACGCCATGTGCTCCACCTCACCTGTCGCAACCGTCTCCCATCCCCCACGCGGCCCCTCTATGACTTAATTCCTTTCCCACACCTCCTCCTCTTCCTTGAACAGATATGGATCCTTTACACCTCCCATAAACTTGATCCCCCTCACCCACTTGTCCCTCCTGTCCTTTCCCACCCCAATCCGCTGCCACGTCTGTACTCCTGCATCCCACCTGCTCTCCATCTTACCACCCTCCACACCCCTGCCCAAGGTGGCTTCCGCAAACCCCCCCTCCTGGATAATGCCCTTGTCCCCTCCATCTACCCCTCCTACCAGATTTAATCCTCCCCTTCCTCCTCCTTAGTCTTCCTCCAGGGATCCCTCTTTCCCTCGTATCCCTCCTAACATCCTTCCCTCTCTTCACTCCCTTCCCCCTCCCCCTGGGCTTCCACAGCCAAACCTACCCTCTCCCCTCCCTTCACTTCTTCTCTCCCACTGGCGTCCTCCCCACCTCCCTCCTACCCTCCCCTATTCCCTGTAGCAGAGCCCCCCACCCCTTTATGTCGTACGGTAGTGTGTGCAGGTCCCAGTGCATCAGTGTTTTCTGTGCAGTGCTTCTCCATTCCAGTGCACTTGTGTCTCTTCAGCATCCTCCACCATTCGACAGTGTACTCATTGTGCCTTCGTATACGATTGCACTTGCTTGTGCAATTCAGTGTCTTCAGTTTGAACGACTTCATTATTCTCATTAAGTGTGTTACCTGTTTTATCATATTCATACCGGGTGATCAAAAAGTCAGAATAAATTTGAAAACTTAATAAACCACGGAATAATGTAGA
Organism: Schistocerca piceifrons; assembly: GCF_021461385.2. Taxonomy (NCBI): domain Eukaryota; kingdom Metazoa; phylum Arthropoda; class Insecta; order Orthoptera; family Acrididae; genus Schistocerca; species Schistocerca piceifrons. Next base: position 823,476,205 of record NC_060141.1, read on the forward strand.
TAGAGAGGTAAAAATTGGCACACATGTTTGGAATTACATGGGGTTTTATTAGAACCAAAGAAAACACCCCATATTGCTAGACGCGTGAAAGATCTCTTGCGCGCATCGTTTGGTGATGATCCTGTGCTCAGCCGCCACTTTCGTCATGCTTGGCCTCCCAAGTCCCAAAACCTCAGTCCGTACGATTATTGGCTTTGGGGTTACCTGAAGTCGCAAGTATATTGTGATCGACCGACATCTCTAGGGACGCTGAAAGACAACATCCGACGCCAATGCCTCATCATAACTCCGGACATGCTTTACAGTGCTGTTCACAACATTATTCCTCGACTACAGCTATTGTTGAGGAATGATGGTGGACATATTGAGCATTTCCTGTAAAGAACATCATCTTTGCTTTGTCTTACTTTGTTATGTTAATTATTGCTATTCTGTTCAGATGAAGCGCCATCTGTCGGACATTTTTTGAACGTTTGTATTTTTTTGGTTCTAATAAAATCCCATGTCATTCCAAGCATGTGTGTCAATTTATACCTCTCTAGCTACATTATTCCGTGATTTATTCAGTTTTCAAATTTATACTGACTTTTTGATCACCCGGTATTTCCTGTCTATCTGTCTACATGTTATCTGTTCTCTGGTTTTATATCGCCGAAGAGCAGTATAGGTAGGCCGCTGCCGGCCTACCTTTTGTACAAAGTTTTAAAATAACAAAATAACGGAAAAAGAAGATATGCAAATGTGTCCGCTTGCATTACGTTGACATGGCTTAAAGCCATAGTATCTAAGTAAAATGGCTACATAGTTAAAATGTCTTGTATAATTGGCACAACGTCGAGATAATGAATCTGTAAAATATTTTTTTTAAATATTCAGTATTTTTCAGCAGCACTTGATAACGGCGAAAGGCCGAAATTGCAATAGTGTAATAAAAACTTATAACAGTCACTGGCGTAAAGATGATGACCTTCAAAATATTTTTTACTACTGTGAATCCCAACTACAATTTTGTTGAGTTTACATTGAATTCCAGTCGCAACCAGATTAAACTACGTAATGTTTTTGCGTGTGGTAAGAGTCATAGTAATTTTAAATAAGGATAGGGAACCATGCCACAACAAGATGTTGCAGAAAAGTTTCGAATTTTAGCTCCTATTTCACCGACTATTATGTATTTAAATATGTTAAACCTCAGTGGACGTACACTGTTGAGAACTGCCTGCTCTATATTGAACTTTAATTTCGCTTTAGGATAAATATTAACCAATATTAAATAAATGATTGATAGTATGTTTTGTTAACTGTGGTATTGAAACCTCTTTAGAGGGATATCTCCGAATTTATGTGTATGTTATTCATTTTAAACCGCTTTCGTGGCAAATTCTTATTTGTTAACAAACATATGGTTCAAATGGTTCAAATGGCTCTGAGCACTATGGGACTCAACGGCTGAGGTCATTAGTCCCCTAGAACTTAGAACTAGTTAAACCTAACTAACCTAATGACATCACAAACATCCATGCCCGAGGCAGGATTCGAACCTGCGGCCGTAGCGGTCTTGCGGTTCCGGACTGCAGCGCCTTTAACCGCACGGCCACTTTGGCCGGCAACAAACATATAATATGTTATTTCCACCTCACAAGAGGCATACCTACATTTAGTGAAATTTAACCTCATCTGAGGGAAATTTGACTGTACTTGCAGAAGAATTGTGTCACAAGGTCGATTGTAATGCCCATTCTGTGACCACAACTATTCTAAGAACAAAATTTTCTTAAAAAGAAAAAGTATGGAATTATCCTTACATTGGAAGAATAACCCCTATCCATTTTTTATTTCTGCAGGTATTGGGTGATGCAATATCACAACTGGTGCAGTTCCATGATTAACATCAGTGCTCCAATATATATTCATACTATCTGATACGTAACTATCAGCATAAATTCATCTTTTACGTAATTAATTAACTGTGGTGTAATCTCAGCCCCAAATACCAGCCGGCCGGCGTGGCCGAGCAGCTCTAGGCGCTCCAGTCTGGAACTGCACGACCGCTACGGTCGCAGGTTCGAATCCTGCTTCGGGCATGGATGTGTGTGATGTCCTTAGGTTAGTTAGGTTTAAGTAGTTCTAATTTCTAGGGGACTGATGGCCTCAGATGTTAAGTCCCATAGTGCTCAGAGCCATTTGAACCATTTTGAACCCAAATACCACATGCCTGTGGAGTAATTATGGGTCAACGTATTTTATTTTCATTCCAGTGTGCACGTCCTGTGTCCTTCATTGCCTTTTTTAACCCCTCCTTAATGTGTGTGGTCATATATGAATGTTTTGAATGTTATTGATTGGCGACTCCATGGAGTGTCCTGTGCACCACGACCAGATAATGGATATACTTGGAAGGAGAGACAGCATTAGTCGTATTATTTTTGTATTATTAACCGCAAAATCGATTTTCGGTCACTTAGTGACCATCTTCAGTGCTGTAATATACAATTTAAATTGGTAGGCACAAGCCTACCAATTTAAATTGTATATTACAGCACTGAAGATGGTCAGTAAGTGACCGAAAATGGATTTTTCGGTTAATAAAACAAAAAAATACGACCAATGCTGTCTCTCCTTCCAAGTATATGTTTTGAATGTGGTAGCAGACGAACCAGAGAAGTGGTAGGTTTGTGAATATTTTACCAACTTAAATGCTGTCAGTGGAAGGTAAAGAGCAGGAACAGGAGGATTTGGCCAAAGATGTGTAAAAGCTAAAAAGTTTTCCCACCCGAGGTTGGTCACGGGCTTCGCCCACCACCTTGGGCCGGTCCGAGAGGGCTCAGCACGGCCATTGGTAGCGGGGAGTGTTTAAGGACAGGTGAGCGACCGGACATTCCCTCAGAACGGCTGTGTCAAATAAGGGACAAAGGTATTTGAATTTCACTTATTTGTTAAACTCACCAGTTTCCTTGTGATAGATGTTTCAGTGACGATTATTTAGTGACCGATTACGATTTTTAGTCGAATCAATCGGATATAGAGTAATCTGAGAAAGTGATTTCCATTAGGTGCGAGCAAGCGGTCCATAAATTCAAATCTAAATCTCCGTTAAACGTAGTAAGAAATTTTACAGCTTGCCTACTATTATTGATGAACATTTTTAAATTATCTTGTAACGATGTCGGAATGTTTTATTCAAAATTTTACAGAGTGGGCGTTTTGTGAGACGAGTCCGTTTCTTTACAAGTGCTTCAATCTAGCAGTATGCCGCCACAAAATCGTGCTCGATGCCATCTATGAACTAAAAGACAAATATATAAAAAAAAATAAAAAGAATCTTCTCACCAAAATGCTGTCGATATTTGATTGCCCGTGATCATTACTTAGTGCATGTGAATGTCTGTCTTTAAAATAGGACAGTGACTAAGTGCTCTCCAAAACTTTCCCTTCCCCATAGGACTACGCAAATTGAAGCCAACACGGCTTGTAATTCTCAGGTAAGATATTGTGAAATAGAATTTCGCAAATAGTACCATGAATTTTTGTCAAACTATCAAATGCAAACAGATTAATCAAAAATAAAAATAGCTTTTAATTTGAAAGCAACTTCCATTTATCGCCTGAAGAAAGAGTCACGTTAATAGCACTTACGTTTAGGCTGCCCTTATCTTAAGTTCTTGGCACAGGATTAGTTCAGGCCAACACGTAGTTGTATGTGACTCCCCCATATTCCTATTGCGTTATCGGTTGCGACCGTACAAAATATCCGTAGGTGCAAAACAACACCCGGGAATAAAGTTCATTCGGTGATAGACTGTTGTGAAAATATAGGTGGGCAAAACCTTAGTCTATTAACGGGAGGGATAGTCAGAGAAGGTTACGTACACGATAATAAGAGTGTGTCCAAGGATCTTTCATCACAGCATGCCATATAAAAAGGACGAAAATTCCTGCAATTAGAAGTAAGCAACTCCCTTCTTAGCCTGCCATTATAAATTCAATAATAATGAGTATATATAGAACAGACAGGCAGAGTTAACGAAATGCAAACAAAATGAGTAGTGTCGTCCTAAGGGAGCTTGCAACAGGAATAGATTAATATAAATCCCTGAGGAATGAAATAAATAAGAGGTGCAGGACAGCCAAGGCAAAATGTGAAGAAATCCAAAAGAAATTACTGTCGGAAGGAGTGACTCGGGAAAGGTAAAGGGACCAGAGAGGTAGTTCTGAAGTTGCGGTTGATAACAGAAGTAAGCGTGAAAAAAATTAAAGCTCGTTAATAGGATTTATACATGTGGAAAAAGTATGTAAAACGGTGCAAGAAACTATGGATAAGCTATGCCGAAAGTCGGGTTATATAAAACATATACAAGAAGCAAGCTCTCTGATTGAAAGAGTGTACGACAGGGATATAGATTTTCGCCCCTAGTGATCGATTTGTACATGAATGAAGGAATGACAGAACAAAAGAAAGGCTCAAGAGTTTGATTAAAATGCGGGGTGAAATGATATCAATGATAGGATTCGCTGATGGATATTGCTATCGTTAGTGAAAACGCTGAACGGAATGAACAGTCTCATGACTACAAATTGTGGATTGAGAGAAAATGAAAAAAGACGAAAGTAATGAGAAGCAGCAGAAATGAGAACAACGAGAAACTTGACACCGAAATAGGTGATCACGAGGTTAATGAAGTAAAGGAATTCTGCTGTCTAGGCAGCAAAATAACTCATCAAGGATGGAGCAAGGAGGATATAAAAAGCAGAGTGGCACTGGCGAAAAGGGGCATCCTTGGTCAAGTGAAGTCTACTGTATCAAACATCGGCTTTATTTAGAGGAAGAAGTTTCTGTGAATGTACATTCAGAGGACCGTATTGAATGTTAGTGAAATACTGAAAGTGGGAAAACCATAACAGAATATAATCGGAGCATCTAAGATGTGGTGCTACAGAAGTATGTAGAAAAATAGGTGGCCTCATAAGATAAGAAATGAGTGAGTTCTGTGGAGAATCAGGGAGAAGGGGTATGTATGGAAAACAGTGGCAAGAAGAAGGGACAGGATGATAGGACACGTGATAGGATGTGCGGGAATAACTCCCATGGTGCAGTAGAGGAAGACAGACTGGAATATGTCCAGTAAATAACTGAGGGCGTAGGTTGCAAGTGATGCTGTGAGATGGAGAGGTTGGCACAGGATAGGAGTTTATAGCAGCCCTCTTCAAACAAGTCAGAACACAAATGAAAAAAAATATATCCCCACTTACCCACAAAATTAATCGTATATTCATCCTATTATATTTTACATGGATAATACACTAAAGGCCATTAAAATCGCTACACCACGAAGATGACCTGCTACGGACGCGAAATATAACCGACAGGAAGAAGGTGCTGTGATATGCAAATCATTATCTTTTCAGATCATCCACACAAGGTTGACGCCGGTGGCGACACCTACAACGTGCTGACATGAGGAAAGTTTCCAATCGACTACTCATACACAAACAGCAGTTGACCGGCGTTGCCTGGTAAAACGTTGTTGTGATGCCTCGTGTAAGGAGGAGAAGTGCGTACCATCACCTTTCCGACTTTGATAAAGGTCGGATTGTAGCCTATCGCGATTGCGGTTTATCGTATCGCGACATTGTTGCTCGCGTTGGTCGAGATACAATGACTGTTAGCAGAATATGGAATCGGTGGGTTCAGGAGGGTAATGGTAATACGGAACGCCGTGCTGGATCTCAACGGCCCCGTATCACCAGCAGTCGACATGACAGGGATCTAATCCTCATGACTGTAACGGATCGTGCAGCCACGTCTCCATCCCTGAGTCAACAGATGGGGACGTTTGCAAGGCAACAACCATCTGCACGAACAGTTCGACGACGTTTGCAGCAGCATGGACTATCAGCTCGGAGACCGTGCCCGCGGTTACCCTTCACGCTGCATCACAGACAGGAGCGCCTGCGATGGTGTACTCGACGACGAACCTGGGTGCACGAAAGGCAAAACGTCATTTTTCCGGATGAATCCAGGTTCTGTTTACAGCATCATGATGGTCGCATCCGTGTTTGGCGACATCGCAGTGAACGCACATTGGAAGCGTGTATTCGTCATCGCCATATGGTATGGGGTGGCATTGGTTACACGTCTCGGTCACCTCTTGTTCGCATTGACGGCACTTTGAACAGTGGACGTTACATTTCAGATGTGTTACGACCCGTGGCTCTACCCTTCACTCGATTCCTGCGAAACCCTACATTTCAGCAGGATAATGCACGAGCGCATGTTGCAAGTCCTGTACGGGCCTTTCTGGATACAGAAAATGTTCGACTGCTGCTCTGGCCAGCACATTCTCCAGATCTCTCACCAATTGAAAACGTCTGGTCAATAGTGGCCTAGCAACTGGCTCGTCACAATTCGCCAGTCACTACTCTTGATGAACTGTGGTATCGTGTTGAAGCTGCACGGGCCGCTGTACCCGTACACGCCATCCAAGCTCTGTTTGACTCAATGCCCAGGCGTATTAAGGCCGTTATTACGGCCAGATGTGGTTGTTCTGGGTACTGATTTCTCAGGATCTATGCACCCAAATTGCGTGAAAATGTAATCACATGTCCAATGAATAACCGTTTATCACCTGCATTTCTTCTTGGTGTAGCAATTTTAATGGCCAGTAGTGTATATAAAATTTCGTAGTTTTACATCCTTTGAATTGTCAGCAGTATAGCGGGGGCCATGAGTTAGTGATGAGTACGCACCACGAGGAAGGTCTGTCGGGAGATCTTGTAGAGCTTGGCGGCGGTGAGGCAGAGGGGCCTGTGGACGCGCGCCATCACGATGCACAGGGAGCGCTGGAAGCGGCCGCCAGCCCCCGGCCAGGCGCAGCTGTAGGCCGACAGCCGCAGCGCGTCGCTCTGCAACAGCGGGGCCGCGGGGCTGCTGCACTCCACCAACAGGTGTTAGCGAGGTGCGCTGATGACGGCGTACACTCCAGTACTCCCCCAAGTGGAGCACAGACATGCGCTACATGTTGGTGTGTGTCACTGAGTGGACTACTCATACACTGAGGCGGTAAAAGCTCTGGGATACTTCCTAATGTGGTGTGGGACCTCCTTTTGCCTGGCGTAGCGCAGGAACTCGACGTGGCATGGTCTCAATAAACCGTTCCAAGGCTCCAGCAGAAATACTGAAGCATGCTGCCTCTGTATAACCGTCCATAATTGTGAAAGTGGCGCCAGTGCAGGATTTCGTGCGCGAACTGATCCCTCGATTAAGTTCTACAAATGTGTGATGGGATTCACATCGAGTGATCCGGATGGCCGAACCATTCGCTCGAACTCTCCAGTACTTTCTTCAAACCAATGGAGAACAATAATTGTGGTCTGGTGACACGGGACACTGTCACTCATAGAAATTCCATGGTTGTCTGGGAACGTTAGCTCCATGAATGGCTAAAAATGATCTCCAAGTAGCCGAACATCCAAAGGACCCTGTCCATTCCGTGTAAACGCAGGCCACACTATTACGTAGCCATCATCAGCTCGCACAGTGTCTTGTTGGCAACTTGAGTCAATTTCTTGTTGAGGTGTGCACCACGCTCAGACCCTAACGTCAGCTCAGAAACAACTGTAATCAGCACTCATATGACCGACTTTTCCAGTCGTCTAAGGTCCAATCGATATGGTCACGAACCCAGGGAAGGCACGGCAGGCGATGTTGTGACGTTAGCAAAGGCATATGCGTCGGTCGTCTGCTGCTACAGCCCTTAACGCCAATTTTCGCCGCACTGTGCTTACGGATATGTTCCTTCTATGAGCCGCTCTGATTTTTTGCGGTTATTTCACGCAGTGTTGCTTGTGTGTTAGCACTGACTACTGTACACAAACTCCGTTGCTCTCAGTCGTTAAGTGAAGGCCGAAGCCCACTGCGTTGTCCATGGTGAGAGGTAATGCGTGAAATGCGGTATTCTCGGGACACACTCTTGACACTGCGGATCGCGGAATATTGCGTTCTCTTACGACTACTCAAACGGCATGTCCCATGCGTCTAGCTCCACCAGTCTCCTAATTCCCGTCGTGCCTCCATAAGCACGTGCGAAACGTTTCCACTTGAATCACTTCAGTGAAAATAGCAGCTCCGACAAAGCACTGTCTATTTCTACCTTACGTACGCGATCCCCTACCTGCATTTGTACACGTGCGCCTCATTATCCCATGATTTTTGTCACCTCAGTGTAGATAACGAGAACAAAAAATTGTTCCAATGGCTCTCAGCCCTATGGGACTTAACACCTGAGGTCATCAGTCCCCTAGAACGTAGAGCTACTTAAACATAACTAACCTAAGGACATCACATACATGCATGCCCGAGGCAGGATTCGAACCTGCGACCGTAGCGGTCGCGCGGTTCCAGACGGAAGCGCCTAGAACCGCTCGGTCACACCGGCCGGCTAACGAGAACAGAAACAGGGCCTACAGCACACTACGGGCCAAAAATTTTCGATCGCTAATGATAAAAATATACACTTCATCCCAATGGACGAAACATCCTCAAAACTAAACAGACCAACAAATACTTCTTTCCCTCTTCTTATATTGAGTACAATACAGTATGCTTTACATTTCAGCCTTTTCAAAATACTGACCCCATGCTCTCAGCACAACTGCGCAAACACATGGCTTTCTGGAGGTAAGGTAGTGTTTTTGCAGGTATTGCTGTCCAACACGTCTGTATATTAGTGTATAAATCTTCAACATTAAATAACCCCAGATTTATGCCCTTCCTGTCAAGTTTAATCCCTAAGAGTTAATGTGGTTTACGTCAGGTGACTGACTTGCCTAGACCATACTTTTCAGTGCCCAACATTTCTCTTTCCTACTGACGTGCCGTCTGCACAATTTTGAAGCATGTTTGGGAGCATTGCCCTACTGCACAACACACGACAAAAAAATCCCTGTAATGGACTGACCTGAATCCTATAGAATAGCGGTGGGATGTTTTACAAGGCCGACTTCGTGGCAGGCCTCACCGACCGACATCGATACCTCACCTCAGTGCAGCACTCCGTGAAGAATGGGCTGCCATTCCCCAAGAAACCTTCCAGCACCTGACTGAACGTATGCCTGCGGGAGCGGAAGCTATCGTCAAGGCTAAGGGTGGGCCAACACCATCCTGAACTGCAGCATTAGCGATGGAGGGCGCTGCGAAGTTGTAAGTGATTTTCACCTAGGTGTACGTATACTTTTGATCACATTGTGTATTTACTTCCTCGCGAATTTCAGGTGCAGTACGAGTCCTCTGACGTTTACTACGTACATATGAGAACTAAACTCCTTGTGTAATGTTAGGGTCTTCCAGATTGCATAGGCACAATTTATTTGAACCACTGCATTGCATGCTCATAAATTAGTTGGAGGTGTTCACGCTATTTTAGAAGCACGTTACTTTGATAATAGGAGCAACGATGTATATGACATAATCTGTTACCAAAAAATCATCCATAAAATCCTTTAAAATGGGTTAAGGCCGAAATTGTACAATCGTACAGGAAATAAAGAAAATAGCAGCTGAAGGCTTCAAGAAATCATCTAAAAAAACAAAAAAATAAATCTAATCAAATCGATGAGGAGAAGTTCGCATGGTCCTCTTCTCAGCGTTATCTGTATAAGATACACGCAGTGTACACTGACAAAGACAGCCGAAGAGCTGTGTTTGTAGAACTGCGCCCTGTGCGAGTTGCCTCGTACACACGTATAATTCTCACAAATACGTATGCGTTAAGGAACGTTGTACAGACATCATGCACATACCACAGAACAACTCACAGCAGAACAATGATTCTCCCTGTGGTACAAAGGAAAGGTCTAAACAAAAAACACTAAAAGAAGATGTGGTAAAGGAGTCGTTATCTCCCCCAATTCTCTTATGAATTGCTCGGCATGATGAAGTGACTACCCGACATTTGTGGGTCACGTAACGAAGTATAGTCACGTTACAGCTCAAAATGGCGTGCTTTGGTATCTCGCCTTACAAGCGCAAAAAATTTATCACGGAAAATACCTTTGCGGGAAGCTGGACAACTTCATGCTAACGCTATTAACTTTACTGGCAATGCTAACGAGAAAGGGGATATTGCCGTTAGAGAAGACGACGGAAGGTGTAAGCAAGCGATGGAAAGCAACAATTAAGTAAGTAAGTGGTGTGCACATTACGGAAGGACGGACATGATGACTAATACAGCAAGGTTCAAATATATCTGCCCCAAAGTAAAATGCGCGTAACAAATATTTCGTTGATGATCTGGATAAATGTGATTAGGCAAGAATTTCTGTGACATTATGAAGAATGCAACGAAATACAGTCTTTCCAAAAAGTTTATAGTTTTTGTCGCACACAACTGGAATTCCAGGCTAGCATAGAAACTATGAGAAAAAAACTGTTCTAGGAGATTTGACTGTAAAAGGTGCCAGCATGGACGAGTCATTATGCTGGACTAAAGAACATACATGGGCAAACTACACTAGATTTTTTACGAAAAATGAAGCATCAGGGGAAGCAGCAGTTCCGTTAAACGTAGTGTGGACTCGTAGCCACTGCACTGTGGATAAATGTTGCAAGGTGACAATGAACGAGTAGTGTTGTCGATCAAAAGTGCCAGGCAACGTTGTCAGTTTCATGTTCACTTCTCCCCTATCGGTATGCGAGGAAAACGTTAGACTATCACGTAGAAATGGAGCACCGGCCACTTTGCTTTCTCCACTGACATGAGTTTTTAAGAAAATGGCGCCCTTTCTACTTCCACCATACCAGCTAGACCTAACTCCTACAAAACTGGTCCAAAATGTTGCAAAGAATAAGACGAGTAGTCGTAACATGTCAACCATTCCCTCTCTCACCAGAAATAATAACGGCCAATGCTTTTGCTGCTAATACGCATCAGATTTGTCGTGTTTATACTCAAGCAGCTTCTCAGTTGGCCTCGGAAAGCTGAATGCAACCCTTTCCAGACTTTTCCATCAGAGAGAAATTTGAGGTGCCCACCGGGAATTGGCCTGTGGCTTCAGTGTTATGAGCCAAAATCTTTAACCACACTTCATTCCACTTCCCTGTAGCCATCCCATTAGTTTTTACTGGTGTGGCGCTAGAAGACTTGAAAAGGCGTGTATCAGCCCGAAACATGTGTGTACTACTACTAGAGGAGAGACGGACGGGGAAATAGAAAATATAGTGAAATCATTCGCCATACAAAGTGTCGCCATGTCATCCTCGACTGAAACAGCAAATAAAGACAGCAGAGGCAGCTGTGACTAGTAGCAACATCTAAGACAATTAGTCTTCTATTCCCCCCTACCTCCCTCCCCCTCCCTCCCCCCCCCAAGGACCTAAACTGTATACATATCTGCCTTTAGAGTAAAGTCTATGTGCGACTGAGTGAAAGTTTTCTAAGTACGTGTTTGTAAATACAACGCATTTTTTCTTGCTGCACCCTATTTTATTTCTCCAAGACGCGTTTCGCCTTTTTCACTTTAAGGCATCATCAGTAGGGTCTAGAATGATACATTTTTGTTTTAATATGTGTTATTTCTATTTTATAAAACAATTCATGTCTTGTTTTTTATGTAAATAAGTGATTACCTACAGTTCTTCGCGTTTTTCGTTTGCATCTGGATTTCCTCTCATCTGGTAATATGCTGGAGATCGCACTGCAACTCTATTTACAAAACATTAAGCATATTTTTATGTTCTGAACTTTTTCTCCCCATTTTTCATCTTGTTTGCCTTTATTGTTGTGGTGCACTATCAGTCTTCCGTCACTAATTACAGATATTTGATCGAAAACTGTAATTTCCAGACGTAGCCAGCCACTGTGAGTTCACTGTGTATCTCATCCTGTTTGGTTTGAAGAATGTTGAATATGACCGTAGTGGCTATCAGAGAATGGTTCAAAGTTTTGATGTTCAGCTGATTTGAGTTTAGGTTTAAATGTATTGTACAACCGTTCGTGGACAAATAAGTGCAAAGGGGTCAGGTGGTGGTATTATTATTATTATTATTATTATTATTTTCGATTATTCCCATTTAAGAGAGCGTTTGAACTTGAATTCCTTTATGATGATTGTTTGTGTTTTTTCTGAGCCCAAATTTTCTTCATGTGTTCACTGTGTTGTTTCTTTCGCTCCGCTGTCCATTTGCATCCTGGTCTCTTCTGTGTTGTGGTGTCAAATTTATGTTTTTTGATGATGTTCCTGAATTCAGTTCTGTTTTCTGCATCGTTTACTGTTATTTGTGCTTGTCTGAGGTCCTCTTCAACTTCTTTTATCCATTTTGTTTTTCCCCTGCCTGAGTTGATGACTTTAAGAATTCGCTTTGAAATTCTGTTTTCATTCATCCTGTGGATATGTCCGTAGAACTGCATTCTTCTTTTCCTTACTGTATCTGTAATCTTGTCTGTGTATTTATATAATTCTGATGTTGGTCTCTTCTTCCAGATTCCTTGCTCTTGTATCGGGCCAAAAATTTTCCTGAGAATTTTCCTTTCTTGTTTCTCTATTTCTTTGATTTTAGTTTGCCCACCTATTTGTGTTGTTTCAGATGCATACAGTGCCTCCGGAAGTACGACAGTGGTGTAGTGCCTCAATTTTGCGTTAGTGGATATGGACTTTTTGTTATAATAGTTCCACGTGAGTTTATATGCTTTCTGTAATTTTTTTATTCTTTCCTCATTGGCCTTTAGGTTGATCCCTGATGGCTGAATGATTTCTCCCAGGTATTTAAAATGTGGTACTTGTATGATTTTCCCATGGGTTGTCACAATAGGCAATTTGTCTTGTGGCACTCTTTCTATGTACTGGGTTTTCTCATATGAGATTTGCAGGCCAGTTCTTTGTGCAATTTCGTGTAACTTCTCTATGGCGTTAGTGGCTTCTTTTCTATTATTTGTGAGGATTGCAAGGTCATCTGCAAAAGCTAAACACTTCACATTGAATCTATTATCTTTTCTAATGCCAATTTGGATTCCTTTGACTTCTTTTTCCCATGTCCTGATGATTTTTTCAAGAATGATATTAAAGAGTAATGGTGAAAGTCCGTCACCCTGTCGCACTCCAGTTTGGATTACAAATGGTTCCGAGATATCCCCCATAAATTTAACCTTGGAGACTGTGTCAGTTAATGTTTCCTGAATGATTGCTCTTGTCTTTCTGTCAATGCTGAATTCTTCCAGCGTCTTGCAGAGCACTACTCTGTCTATTGAGTCGTAGGCCTTTTTAAAATCTACAAAAGTAACCACTGTGTTTCGGGTGTTTCTCATCTGGAGAATCATTTTCAGATTCCAGATCTGCTCTATGTATGATCGTCCCTTGCGAAAACCAGCCTGGTATTCTCCTATTTGTGGGTCAGCTTGTTCTTCTAATCTATTCATGAGAACTTTTGATAGGATTTTATATGTGACCGGTACGAGTGAGATACCCCTGTAATTATTTGGTTCAGTTTTGTCCCCTTTTTTGTGGAGTGGATGGATGAGTGCGCATTTCCATTCAGAAGGGATCTGTTCTGTTTCCCAAATGTTTAATACGATTTTGTGAATTTTTCCTGTTAATCTTTCATCATTTAGTTTCCATAGTTCTGCAATAATTCCATCTTCTCCTGGGGCTCTATTGTTTTTCAGTGTCTTGATAATTTCTACAATTTCGTTGATGGTTGGCAGTTTAGCGTCAGGATTTGGTGTAGACGTCTCGTAGTGAATGTCCTCTGTAGGTCTTTCACAGTTGAGAAGTTTGTTGAAATAGTCTGCGAGGATTTGGCAGTTATTCTTCGTGTTAGTTTCTAGTGAACCATCCAGTTTCTTGAAGCAAAGATTGGGTGGCTGGTATCCTGCAATATGTTCTTTAAACGTCTTATAAAAATTCCTGATGTTGTTCTTCTTAAAGTCTTGTTCTATCTCATCTAGTCGCCGTTTGTCATAATTTCTTTTTTCCCTCCGAATAGTTTTCGATGTTTGTTTTCGGATTACTAGAAATTGTTGCCATTTTTCCGATGTTTTGTGACTATTGAAGTTTTTCCAGGCATTGGTCCTTTCTTCTATTGCTTGGTCACATATTATATTCCACCACCTGTGTTTTCTCCTTCTCGGGGGTTGACCCAATTTCATTGTGGATTTGAGGACGTCCACAAGTTCTGTCCAGTTTGTGGTGTTTGTCTGACTAATTTCCTGTAAGATGTTTTCCTTGTTGAGTTTTATGTATTCGGGGTCTGGTCTCAGCACTTTCTTTAGTTTTGGTTTTTTTCTGTTGGGTTGTAATCTGGTCTTTATCTGTAGAAGATGGTGGTCTGAGTCAAAAAATCCTCTTCTCGTTTTCACATTCAGAATTTCTGCTGTGTTACTCTTGGAGATGGCCACATGGTCTATCTGGAATTCACCCAACATTGTGTTGGGCGACTTCCAAGTATACAGTTTCTTGTTGGGTTTTTTGAATTGTGTTGACATAATTACGAGGCTGAAATTTTCGCAAAAGCTTATCAATCTTTCCCCATTCTTGTTAGTTCTCTTGTGAGCTGTATGGATTCCGGTGATTTTCCTGTATTTTTTCTCTTTACCTAATTGTGCGTTAAAGTCGCCTAACAAGATTATTACATGGTGTTTGGCAATTTTGTTTGTCGTCTCTTCAAGGTCATTCCAGAAGTCATCCACTTTCTGGCAGTTCTTCTTGTTATAGTTATTTGTGGGTGCGTGTGCGTTGATCAAGGTATATGCTTTGTTGGCCGATTTGACGGAGAGCGTTGATATACGTTCTGAGGCAGACTGGAAGTCAATGACAGAGTCACTGATAGATTTGTGGACTGCAAATGCTGTGCCAAACTGTTTGAGTCCTTTCTCATTAGTTTTAACTGCTGGTTTTCCTTTGTAGATCCTGTAGTTGTCTGTATCAAAATGGGTTTCGTCCGTAAATCGTGTTTCCTGGATTGCAAGGATTTTGATCTGGAATTTTTGCAGCACGTCTGTAAGTTGTCTGATCTTGCCCAGTTTGAAAAGAGTATTAGTATTAAGTGTACCGATGAAGTGTCTTTGTTTTGTGTGTAATAATTTGGACGTCGTCTGGTTCTCAACCTTAGGCGTAACATGATGCTCCTGGTCCCCCGGAATCCGATGACCAGGTAAAGCCAGCCTTGCGACTGGTGCCCGGGGTAGTGGATTCATTCCTTGTGTTATCATCATGTTTGGTTTTCAAGTTGAAAACTAACTTGGTGGTGGTCCTTCCGAGGAAAGATCACGAGGAATACGACTTGATTGTTGAGATCAAGAAGGTTGCTGCAGCCGCACCATCTAGGCGAACAGACGCTGACCCCTAACCGCTGGATACCAGGCAGACGTTAGTGGATTTCGGTTGATAGTTTTGGTCCACCCCGGGTATTTTATTTCCCCTGTGTTGTAGTGTTTCTCTATTATCTTATCTATTAGTGTAAACAATGATTTGTTTGGCATGTTTACTTGATAATTAAACAGGATTTTCTTTTCTTTTTGGTTTTCTGTTTATGGTAATTTTCTTACTGGTTTGTGTTTCCATTTCATTTGTGTACTGTCTTGTGTTTTTTCTTATATTTTGTTGATTGTTCCATGTTGTTGCTACAGTACTGTGTGCTTGTGGTTATATTTGGTTCTGTTGTGATGTTGTCAATGGTTTTGTGCTTTCTGATTTTATTTTACTTTGAATTTTCTTATTTAGGTTTGTAACTATGTCAACATTGTAGCCATTGTTGTGGGCTGTCTACATTATGAATTCACGTTCTTTTTGATAGTTTTCTTTGTTGGGTGGCACTGTGATGAGGCTATGGAGTATGTATCGAAGCACTGCTTGCTTTTGTGAGTGTCGATGATTCGAGAATTGGGGAGTGCATTTAAGGTAAATTTGAAACACATGTTTATTTTTTGATTTTTATGTACAGAGAGTTAATTTGATTATTCCGTTCTCTTTCCATTGTGAATTTTATATTTGTATTTACCTTGTTAATGTCAATTTGTTATGTTTCAATTTTTCTTTGTGGTTCGTTTATTAAAGAGAGGACGTCATCCATGTACCTGAAGCAATATAGTACATTGTATTCTTTTGCTACTATTTCTGCGAAAATTATCTGTTCAGTGTGCTTTATAAAAACATTTCCTAATCCCTCTGAGACTGGAAATCTCACTGGTAATCCATCTTCTTGTAAATAAAATTCATTATTGAATTGGAAGTAATTTTGTCTGTTATAAGCTTTGTTAATGCATTTCATTTCTCTGTTCATCACGGAGTTGACTGTCCATTATAGAACTCGCAATGAATAACCAAAAACAACCCCAAACCGCAAAAAAAATCCATGCGTATATACTCCCCCATCCCCACCCCCCTCTCTCTCTTTGTCTGTCTGTCTGTCTGTCTGTCTCTCTCTCTCTTTCTCTCTCTCTCTCTCTCTCTCTCTCTCTCTCCCTGTCACACACACACAAAAACACTATGTAAACAAACCAAACAGGATGAGGCACATAGTGAACTCACAGTGTCTGGCTACGTCTCGACATGACTGTTTTCGATCAAATATCTTTAACTAGTGACAGAAGACTGATAGTGTACCACGGCAATAAGGGCAAAAAAGACGAAAAGTGGGAAGGAAAAAGTTCGGAACGTTAAAACATGGTAAATAGAGTTGTTGTACGATCCCCTGCATGTGACCAGATCAGAGGAAACCCAGATGCCAAGAAAAACGCGAACAACTGTAGGTAATCACTTATTTACATAAAAAAACGAGACGTGAACTGTTTTATCATGTACAGATAACTGATACCAAAGCAAAACTGTATCATTCTAAATCCCACTTAAAGTGAAAATGGCGGAACATGTCTTGGAGAAATAAAATACAGTGCAGCAAGAAAAGACTGTTCTTAAACACCGTCCATATAGGCCTTGAAGGCGCAGCGGTACCCACCGGCAGGCGTTTCATCTTCAGCCCTCAGGCGTCACCAAAGGTAGATGAGTTGGGGCATGTGGTCAGCACACCGCTGCCCCGGAGCCGCAACTTCTCAGTCAAGTAGCTCCTGAATTGGCCTCGCGAGGGCTGTCTGTACCATGGTTGCCAACAACACTAGGTACACTCGGACGGTGACCCATCCAAGCGCTAGCCAAACCCGACAGAGCTTAACTGCGGTATTCTGAGAGGAACTTGTTTTACCATTGCAGTAAGGCGTTGGTGGTTTTTATTTACAAAACAAAAATTTGTGTACTTGTTGCGGACGATGGCCGCATAAACAAATTAATTAGTTTTCTAAATGTTTGCGTAGCGTGTATCTGAGGCAGGACGTGGGTACCAGGCCGCTATTCAGCTAATGGGGTGTGGGGAACTGACTAAAAATCACATCCGAGCTAGCCGCCGCATCAGCCCTGATAGTTATACTGCCGGACGGACTCGGGTCGGGGCGTGTCCCCTACGCAAAAGCTGGCGCTTTTAAGCCTTTTTCATGGATGTGTAGTGTCCCTTGGTGATTTTTACGGACAGTGCGTGTGCAATGAATATAAAAATAGTGAATAACATAAAATAGACAAGACTTAAAAGGCATTTGTAAAGAACTATATCAGTAATATTTATGAAAACCTGTAACGTAAATACTCTGATGCGAAAAGGACTTATCGTAGTGATAATATATCGAAATCAAATATTGGTATCTTTGTGTAATTATATATACGATGGCCAGTGTAGTGACGTAACAAGACTGTTACGCCACACGGTAGTAGCCAAAAGAAAGGCACGCTATACTAATGCTGTGGCCGATAGTGCACGAACGGCAATAAGCAGACGGGCGTGAAGTCTGGAACATGAGAACTTATAAATGAATAAGAAGAAAAGTATGTAGATGCTTTTTACTTAACTTTTATTTATTCCTTGGAATACATCTCTCTTGAATACTCGTAAGCTATAGGCACTGATACAAATGGCTCCTTGCTATTCGTAGCCATTAACTTCTGATGGCTATTCTGTCTCTCGGCTAATGAGAAAGGCTTCGTACAACTGGGCGATAGCTAGGTTCTCGTACAACTGGGGCGGTAGCTTGGTTCTCGTACAACTGGGCGGTAGCTTGGTTCTCGTACAACTGGGGGCCGAGTCCACCCTCGTATCACGAGACCTGCCTAGGTGGTGGCGCTAGGTCTGCGATCACAGTGGCGACACGCGGGTCCGACATGTACTACATGGACCGCGGCCGATTTAAACTACCACCTAGCAAGTGTGGTGTCTGGCGGTGACACCACATTCCTCCCCCGCAAATCGGCGAACGGTCGTGTAATAAGGCTTCCGCCCGCCGTGGGGAGGACCACATGTTGACGTATGCGATGAGGTGGGGAGCCTAACAACAGGCGAGGCTGTGCCACCCGCACCCGGCCATCCGGTCCGTGTATGCGCCCGTAATAAGACATGAGGGACCGAAGGGTCGATGTCCATGGCGTCGGGGTAGCCGACGCGCGATGACGTCATGTGGTCCGGAGCGGGCGGGCGTTCCATGGCGGAGGACAGCTGGTCACGGGAAGCGATCGGCGGCGCGTGACCCTGGGAGGCGCTTGGCGGCTGCAACGAAGCGTCGAATGCGGTCGGCGGCGGCGGCGGCTGCTGCTGCTGCTGCTGCTGCTGCGGCGGCGGCGGCGCGTCGCCATGGGGCAAAATGGAAGGCATCGTCGGTAACACCTGGGGATGAGGCGAGCCAGTAGATGGGTCCCCAGGGCGCTGACCGGACGGCACCGTCGCTGAAAGCAGACGGGGAGCGGCAGAACCCGAGCGACGACAGAGGCGCAGCTGATTGAGATGCCGACGCACCTCACCAGAGGCCCCCAAAACCAAATACATCGCGCGGCCGAGGCAGCGAAGAATGCGCCCTGCGAGCCAACGCCGTGAACCGCGATAGTTGCGATAAAATACAACGTCGCCTGGAGCAAAAGCAGGAGTCTGCCGCTGCACAGGAACCTGATGCGGCGGATGCAGCAAAGACATCAAGGTGCGATGAGGACGACCGTGGAGCAACTCAGCCGGCGAGCGACCATCTCGGGGCTGAGAGCGATACGAAGACAAAAAGAGCAACAATGCGTCCTCCCGAGAATGCGACTCTTTCAATTTCAACATCTGCGACTTGAAAGTCCGGACCAATCGTTCAGCGGCACCGTTGGACTGAGGCGAAAACGGCGCGGATGTCAGATGTTGAATACCATTGGCCTGGCAGAATGACTGAAATTCGGCGGACATGAATTGTGGGCCATTGTCGGAAACAATAGTCTGCGGAAGACCTTCAATGCAAAAGAGAGCAGACAACGCTTGGATGGTGGCGGAGGACGTCGTGGAAGACATCCGGACAACAAAAGGAAAATTACTGAAGGCGTCGACCAGAACCAACCATCGAGCATTCCAGAATGGACCAGCAAAATCAATGTGCAAGCGTTGCCAAGGGGAAGTGGCTTTTGGCCACGCAAAGACTTTCCGCGGCGGTGCGGACTGTTGTTCGGCACACGCCGGGCACGAAGAACACATATTCGTAATCGCAGCATCGATTCCGAACCAAGTACAGTGCTGACGAGCAAGTTGTTTCGTTCGCACTATACCCCAATGTCCTTGATGAAGAAGCCGTAAAACAGAGGACTGTAACGAACGTGGGACCACGACTCTGGACTGATCATTATCAGAACGCAACAACAAAACACCACGGCGAACAAAAAGTCTCTCCTTGTGAGCAAAAAATCGGCGAACCAACGGATCCTCGATCCGAGACTTTGACAAAGGCCATTGCGTAGCAACAAAACGTAAAACAGTAGCAAGGACAGGGTCAGCAGCTGTGGCTGTAGCGACACGACGAAAATCAATCGGAAACGATTCGACCACTTCATCGGTTTCCGAATCAATGAACATGCAAGCAAGTTCGGAAGAATCGAA
The DNA here is from genome assembly GCF_021461385.2 of Schistocerca piceifrons. NCBI lineage: Eukaryota > Metazoa > Arthropoda > Insecta > Orthoptera > Acrididae > Schistocerca > Schistocerca piceifrons. Next base: position 823,496,129 of record NC_060141.1, read on the forward strand.
TGCTTTATCCTCAGCAACAGGCAAACGGGACAACGCATCGGCGTTTCCGTGCTTAGCAGTGGACCGATACAAGATATCGTAGCGGTACTGCGAGAGGAAAATAGACCAGCGAATGAATTTCTGCGCTGTACGTGGAGGTACAGGCTTGGACGGATGAAAAAGCGATGTCAAAGGTTTGTGGTCTGTGATGATGGTAAAGTGACGACCATACAAGAAATCATGGAACTTAGTAACACCAAACACGAGAGCCAAAGCTTCTTTCTCTATCTGTGAATAATTTCTTTGCGCAGACGAGAGCAATTTGGACGCAAAGGCAATAGGGCGATCATGTGAGCCAACTTTGTGCGCAAGCACAGCACCGATCCCGAAATCCGATGCATCGACCATCAACAAAAGGGGTTTCTGGGGATCGAATGGCGTAAGGCAAGTATTAGAAAGCAACGCCGATTTCAACTGGCGAAAGGCGCGTTCACATTCCGTCGTCCAGACGAACGGAACACCTTTACGGCGTAAGCGATGAAGCGGAGCTGAAATGGAAGAGGCATTGCGCACATATTTATGGTAATAATTAATTTTACCCAACACACTCTGTAGCTGTTTCACATTTTGAGGGGAAGGCAAGTCTTGTATGGCACGGAGGTGCTCTGGACTCGGGTGTATGCCTTGGGCATTAATGACATGTCCCAGGTATGGTAAGTCACGAGCAAAAAACACACATTTGTCCTTCCTCAAGCGAAGACCATTTTGCCGCAAGACCTGAAATAATGTTCGTAAATTCGCAAGATGATCTTCTTCTGTCTGTCCGGAGATCACTATATCGTCCAGATAGTTTGCTGCAGTAGGGACCGACGCACAAATAGTTTGTAAATATTGCTGAAACAAGGCAGGGGCGGATGCACACCCGAAAGGCAGTCTTTTGAAGCGGTACAATCCAAGATGCGTGTTAACCACTAATACGCGCTGGGATGCGTCGTCCACCGGTATTTGCAAGTACGCATCGGCTAGGTCCAACTTTGAAAAATATTTTCCCGGGCACAGTTTAGCAAAAAGATCTTCCGGGCGGGGCAAAGGAAAAGTAGCAGTCACTAGCTGTGGATTCACTGTGGCCTTGAAGTCCACGCAAAGTCTCAATTTTCCGGAAGGTTTTGGCAAAATGACTAAGGGTGAGGCCCAAAGAGAAGCTTGCACACGTTCAATTACACCCTGTGATTCGAGATCGTGTAACGTTCTTGCGACCTCATCACGCAATGCGTGGGGAACATTGCGCGCCCTGAAAAATTTCGGTTGCGCGTTTACCTTCAGTTCTAAATGTGCTTCATAGTTTTTAGCGCAACCTAAGCCCGGTGCAAAAATGTCTGCAAATTCGTCACACAGCCGAGAAACACTGTCTGCAGGCACAGTCTGATTCACTGATAGGACCTGATTTACAATAGACATGTTAAACAACTTAAATAAATCTAGACCAAACAAGTTCACTGCAGAAGAAGAACGAAGAACGTAAAACGACACAAGTTTTGTTTGTCCCTTGTATGTTGCAAGAAGGCTGCACTGTCCTAACACAGGAATTTTCTGTCCGGAATATGTAGTTAGCTTAACATTTGCGGCACGCAACGGAGGTGCGCCCAGTTGTTTGTATGTGTCGTGATTGAGCAATGAAACTGCAGCTCCGGTATCGAGCTGGAATGGTATCACTTGGCCGTCAAAGTCTAAGTCCACAAAAAGTTTATTGTCCTGCTGACGACAAGAGCGACTGTTTTGTGCAATTGGAACAGACACTGGTACAGAATCACTTGCTAATTGACGTGATTTCCGGCGACGTCGACGCACAGTTTTTGTGGGACGATCACAGTCACTGTTAGAGAAAGTGTCACTGGACGAAGTGGAATTAACGACATGAATGTCCATAGGCGAAGGTCCACGAGCCTGAGTGTCCTTGATTCGATTCCGGCGCGAAGCAAAGGGCCTGGAATGATTGTGATTGTCTGATCTGAGCTTTTTCTGGCAAACACTTTGAACATGTCCTTTCTTATTGCAGAAAAAGCAAATAGCTTGGCGTGACGGGCAATGTTCACGCGAATGTCTAGTAGCACACCGCGGGCATGATTTCACTACATTTGTGGGCTGGCGCGGCACACCTGGCTTAGCACGCGGCGGCAGCTGTGCGGACGGCCGCGAGGGCAGTTGACCGGGGCGCGTTGCGCGAGCGCGCCCGGCGGGCCGGTTAATGTTACACACGGCTGGCGAAGTTTCAAAAGATTCCTGAGCACAGTCCAGTGTGTCCTGTCTATCCAATATGTCTATCACTTGTTGAAGGGAGGGATTAACTAGTTTCAAAATTTGCTCCCGTATGCGAACATCAGAAACGTTCTGTGCAATTGCATCACGCACCATTGTATCTGAATAAGAAAGACCACAGTCACATTCAAAGGCACAGTCCCTAGTAAGTCCTTGCAATGTTGCTACCCACTCCCTATTAGTTTGACCGGCCGTACGTTTTGTACGAAAGAACGTATACCGTTTTGCAACCACATTAACTGTTTCTTTGAAATAGGCATCTAATGCAGACAAAATTTCCTCGTAGGACAGAGTTGCTACGTCTCGTCGGGGAAACAATTTCACTATCACACGGTATGTGGACACACCGACACAAGAAAGCAAAAACGGCTGCCGCTCATTACCTTGAATTCTGTAGGCAGCAAGGTGGAAGGTGAACTGGCGAGACCACTCTTGCCACGTCTCATCGGCTGCCACGTATGGTCGAAAGGGAGGTGCAACAGCGTTCAGTGGCAGCGGTAGCGAAGAAGCGGCGGCGGCCGCATCGGTGTGCAGCGCACGTTGACCCTGGACGAGCTGTCCAAGGGCATCCAATAACGCCTGCGTCTGCTGATTCTGCAAGCGATAAAATTCGGACAGTACATCTGGAGAATGTGGCGAAGCCATGACACAACGAAATGTAAGCAATCAGAACACTTTAAAGCGGCGCCAACGTGGCAAATGAATTAATACAAACTCTTGTGCTCGTCGCCAATCTGTAGTGACGTAACAAGACTGTTACGCCACACGGTAGTAGCCAAAAGAAAGGCACGCTATACTAATGCTGTGGCCGATAGTGCACGAACGGCAATAAGCAGACGGGCGTGAAGTCTGGAACATGAGAACTTATAAATGAATAAGAAGAAAAGTATGTAGATGCTTTTTACTTAACTTTTATTTATTCCTTGGAATACATCTCTCTTGAATACTCGTAAGCTATAGGCACTGATACAAATGGCTCCTTGCTATTCGTAGCCATTAACTTCTGATGGCTATTCTGTCTCTCGGCTAATGAGAAAGGCTTCGTACAACTGGGCGGTAGCTTGGTTCTCGTACAACTGGGCGGTAGCTTGGTTCTCGTACAACTGGGGGCCGAGTCCACCCTCGTATCACGAGACCTGCCTAGGTGGTGGCGCTAGGTCTGCGATCACAGTGGCGACACGCGGGTCCGACATGTACTACATGGACCGCGGCCGATTTAAACTACCACCTAGCAAGTGTGGTGTCTGGCGGTGACACCACAGCCAGAACATATCTTCTTCTACCGCTTCTTTTGTTCGTTGGAGATTTTGGGTAGCGCTTAACGCTTTCAGATGTTCGTATTGTTTTCTCTCCTACACGATGTTAAGGTGTGTATGTGAAGTATTGCTTAAAATATATGTATAAAAATAGTTCATGTTATTATTTCAAGGTAATATAAGTACCTCATCTCAATGTTTCACTTGCAGTGAAAGATTGATTAGTATTTTTCAGCAGCTACGACGCCCAAAATCCGTTATCGCTGACCGAGCGAGGTGGCGCAGTGGTTAGCACACTGGACTCGCATTCGGGAGGACGACGGTTCAATCCCGTCTCCAGCCATCCTGATTTAGGTTTTCCGTGATTTCCCTAAATCGTTTCAGGCAAATGACGGGATGGTTCCTTTGAATGGGCACGGCCGATTTCCTTCCCAATCCTTCCCTAACCTGAGCTTGCGCTCCGTCTCTAATGACCTCGTTGTCGACGGGACGTTAAACACTAACCACCACCACCGTTATCGCTGACGGGCAACAATTTGCTGCCATTACGCGGCAGATTCAAATATTAAGTTATTTTACAGATTTCATTCATAGCAGTGGCTACTAAATCATTTTAAATCATTATTTACTTTGAGTTTGAGGATTTCAGCAATTTGCATTTACAAGAGTTCAGATATTTTCAGCGATATCAGTTAAAGCAGATCAGTGAACTCTGGCCTGGACTTCATTTCGTGTAATTATTAACTTGTAAGGAGCCTGGCGCTCATCTAAAATAAAATCAAGCATTTATTTGGCCTCCTACAAAGTATTCAGCTTACAGCTTATATTGGCCCCGCCTACGTAATGAAAACGATTAATGTTTAAGTCTCATCTTACGTAGTTTTAAGTAAGGAACCAATATAAATGTCGCCCGGTAACGTTGGGGCGTGAGGAAAAAAAAATGGTAGTCATGGAAACATATGTATATTACTTAATTCTGCATGTATATTAATACAATACAAATTTTTGTTTCATGTATAGCCGTCACGAACGTGTGTACCAGAGAAGAACCTTGATAGACCCTGAGAGGATAAGGAAACATATACGAACAGAAAAGAAAAAAGGTAAGGACCACTAGGCATCAATCCTTGCTGCATAGGCTTAGTATCATGAAAGTACAGGAGAATAGATGGTACATGGTGCGTAGTGGAGTAGGAAATAGTTTGTATTTGTGAAAACAATCGTTAAGCAAGTGGTAGCAATGTGAGTTTAGAGATATTAACCATTTTTTAGAAAGCATAGTCTGCTCCTATAGTCCAGCACCAGTATTTGTAGTAAGTAGGTACACTGTAAAGCAGTCGCCAGTGAAAGTGTATACCGTTAAAGTGTGTGAAGCAGTTTGTGTGGATTTCTTGTTAGTATGGGTAAAGTTGGCCGAGTTATGCAGCCACCACAGAATCAGGATACAAATATGCGGGATAATTTTCCGTTATTAAGCGATATTCATCGTGATAAGGAGATGGTAGACGTTACTACTAACCATAGGAATGATAACGGTGGTAAGCTATTTTCAGGTGAATCACCAAGATCTAGTCAGTACATGGAAGTACCAGAACAGATAGCCGATACCAATGCAAGTAGCAGTATCACAATGAATAGATTAACGACGACGCCTGTATGTTCGCGCTACCCGACCTGTTCGCGGAATTTCTCAGGAAGTTAGAAGAGAGGGACAGGTTACGGGAAGAAGAAACGAAAGAAAGAGATAGAATCATGGAGGAACGAAATAACCAGATACTTAAACAAATCAGGGAACAAGTCGAAGAGCGAGACGAAGCATTAATGGAGCGCATAAATGAACAGTTCTAGAAAGTACAGTCGGAGATAAATGAAATGAAAAACGCATACACCGAATTGTGGAACATAGTCAGCAACATGGCACAAGACGTGCAAACGTTGCAAATGGCACATACAGTTATAAAAGACGAGGCTGAACAACTTACACGCCGTACGGAAAACCTTGAAGTAGTTCAAAAGGAAACTATAGACAAACATTTAGCCGAACAAGTTAAGAAAGTAGAACAGTAATTCCAAGATTGGCTAACTGAGAAGGACAGTCAGATATCGGAACAAATAGAGAATAAAGTGCTATGCAGCAAGTAACGAACGGCGTACTGTGTTTAACGAAGGCGATGTTGGCCTGATATATTCGACGATGCCCTTTGGTTACACTGACTAAAGGATTCTTCTAAGAAATACCAAATTAAGATAACCTGAAGATGCCTAAATAAGGTGAAACGCGTCGTTGAAAAATAAAAAAATAAAATTGCACCGCGTCAGTTTTACAGGAATATGATTTAAAGATCATGTACATTAAAGGAAAGCTAAAGACGTTATAGAGGACGTGTCTGAAGTCAAACTCCTACTCATGACGTCACAGCAGCACCGACGCAAGTATCTGTAACTATTTAAGAATATCGTACAATTGCAAGATGAGGATCCTACGTGGGAAGAAATAAAGCAGTCAACAAGACAGAAGCAACCAAGTAACCAAAACTCGCAATATAAACGAGAGAATAATGTAGTGTATCACAGAAACAACACAGATTCCGAAATATGGTGCGTGTGTATTCCCCACCAATGCATAGAAAATTTTGTTTGTTACACTCATTAAGCGTGGTGACACGTGGGAATCCAAAAATGTGGTGCCATCATACGAAGGTACTGTTACATTCCAAACCTCAAATATGTGGTACAACGGATAGTAAGGACATGCGAAGTTTGCCAGAAAGCAAAATCCAACAATCAAGGCTGCAAAACAGGACTACACCTGATAATTCCTATCTATCCACTTCGACTTGTATCTGTGGACGTCACGGGACCACTACCAACCGCTCGTGGCGGCGTAAAATATTTCCCGTTTATGATACGTTTACGAAGTATGTGAAGCTGTATATGATGGAAACCACCTCGGCCAACCCTATGATACAGCGTGTATTAAAGGACTACATCCCAAATGTGGGAAAACCTCAGAATATTTTGACAGACAATTCAAAATATTTTACGGGTCGTTAGTGGAGGGCATTTTTATGCAAACAAAACATCAGGCATATACTATTCACGAGATTCCACCCCAAAGCGAGCCCCATGGAAAGAATCTTCTGCGATATAAATTGATTTGTAAGAACATATGCACACAAACAGCATACAAAATGGACGGAACTGGTACCGTTATTTGAGACATTACATAACAACTTGCCTCATCCTTCAACAGGCTACACGACCCACGAATTATTATGCCACACTTCGGAACCCAGTGAACGCACTACACCATTGCCAAAGCTATCACACCCGGATAAAGCTCAGGAAGAGAAAATAAGGGAAGCAGTAAGTAACATAGGAAATTGTGCTCACCGGAGAAAATTACGGTATGACAAGGATATACATAAAGCCATCGAAACCAAGGCACCACAACACCGTCACATGTGACGTAACACATGAGAACGCAGGGTGTCCGTAGTGTACCACTGTGCTATCAGAGTTCCTTCGTGTACTACCAGGCGTGACCTGGGGCCGAACCCCGTGGCTCGCGACACCTCGAGTAACACCGCCGTGACCCTGCAAGACACTGGAAGGCGCGGACCTATCCCCAGCAGGCGGCCACGCCTGGCGTGGTGCGGCAACGCAGTACGCCTTTGATCAGCAGTCCACGCTTCACGCGGCACGGTATTCCCCCCAGACATGACCGCCCGTGTTGTGGTATTAGCGGCAACCTACGCGTGACACAGTAATTCCCTCGCCCGGTTACCGCTGATCTCTGACCAGTGATGCAGGATGAAACAGAATTGCGCAGGCAGTCCATTCCTTGTTCTCGAATGGCAGACACTGATGTTAAGGGGTCACGACGTGCTTGCTGACAATACGTCGACCCCCCCCCCCCCCCCTCGTGGTTGTCAGACGTGGTCGACCGGATACTTGGTGGCGGGTGTGCTTGCCCTCAGGTTCCCATGCAATCCAACACTGGGGCACACTCACATTCACATGCCCCACAAACCTGGACATTATACTATTCGACCAGCGATCCGAGTGGACACCCACATTGAGATCCATTTCATATTCTGCCAGATTCAAATGCTGACACCGCTGTCTAACACGAGCAAGTATCATCTCCATGTCGTTCACTGTGAAGCCTCGACAGCTTATGCTGTTCACGACCCTTATGCAGGGTGTATCATAATTAACAGCGTAAACTCACACAGTAATTACACAGTAGTTCAAACAGAAACTTCAGTTAACACAGTCTCGATCATTTAGTTTCTGGTTATCAGCCAGTGCTGACGTGATTCTATGTGAACCCTACATGCCGTTGTGTGGTGTGGTCTTTGTTTACATTGTTGAGAAGTAGAGTTGTGAATGGATACGAAAGTACAGCACACAGTCAGAGTGGCACACACATCAGTTGTTCGTGAAGTGGTAGTTGTGTTGCACGTGTGTCGATCGTAACAGGGAACGTTACAGTAGCGAGACGCATGCAGATGCATTTCGCGTACGATAAGACTGACGGCCATCCACAGGATGTTGCATTTCCATACCGAGAAGCATATCCTGGCCGAAGGCACCCCGAGACTCGAACGTTTACAAGTGTGGATCAACCAACGACTCCAAGAAACTACGAGCATGCTGCCTGCACGAATTACGCCTCTGCTTGAAGATGTGGTGCTGGAAACAGTCGAACACTCTACAGGCATGTCGACAAGGAGTCTTGCCACACAAATTCCTGGAATGAGCCGCAGCAGTGTTTGTAGAATACTGCGTTGCAGTTCAATTTATCCGTAATACCTTCAGCGAGAGGTGCACAAGGTGCGAGTCAAACGTTCTGTCAGTGGATGCAACGATAAGCTGTGCGCGTCCCGAGATTTACCTTTAACACTGAGGCGTATATGAGCTGCGTGTGTGTGATTATTGATAGCAACCGCTCTCCGCTCTGCGGGAACGTCTTTGCCCGGTTGCTCAGTGGTGGACGCTGTTATGCAAGGTGGCAGGGACGTTGGCATGCATGGAATATGTTCGGAGTTGTTGGCTTATTGAAGGCACAGACAGTGTGCTATTCACTGTTTGCAGCTGCTGTGGACGTGGTCGACTTCCTGTCGGCCTGATCGCAGGGCTGTAACTGGCTGCCTGCAATGAGGACTGTTGGTGGTGTGACGTCCATCTGGATTGGAGCCACTGGCCAGTAAACCGTTTCACAGACGGGAACCTGGCTTGGAATTTCTTCTCAGCTGAAAACTGTTGGTATCGTCACGGTGAGCAACTGCCTTTTCATTAGACAGCACTTTGAAAGCGTTAAACACAAGTCCCATTATCCTGGTTACGTTGCATCTAGCAAATCCGTTTTCTGTGCCTTGCATACCACCAGGCGAGAGAGCACTCATCTGTCAGTTGTACTACAAAATTTGTGGCCATTTTCAGTACACATTGTGAAATGCTGAGTCTGCGTGTCCAGACTCAGCGTGTGCCGTTCTTTGTAAGCTGCAGAGATCGTTGGTGATCACACAAGCTTTTCGTGTTGTCTTGTTAGTCTTTTAGTGAGTTGTGCTCTTAAGAGATCTGTTTTAGATCGTCCTTGCTGGTTTGCATTTTGTGTCTTTGTCTATGCTGTCCAGTTGATGCGTATATCTACTGTGTTATAGGAACTTCATTAATATAATTTCGCATGTTGCAGCGGAGCATAGGAGTAATATTATTATTGTTTTTGTGCATATACGGTAAAGAAGGCCAGAAGGTGGCCTGGCTGTATGGTACTATATGCTTGGTGTCCGTCTCCTAAACTGACAACTATTTCAAAACAAAGAGGCACCTTCACGTACTATTTAATTTGTGAACGCAGTGGGTAATAAAAGTGTCAGTCTTCTTTTATTAAAGAGCTTCGCCAGATTGTTAAATCTGTGTGCATCTATTATAATTTTTCGACACCTGAGCCACATTGTACGTGAGATCGACCCTTTGTGACACAGTCACCAATTGCTGTTGTTGTCTGTTATTCTGCCTCCCTCTGCTGCCCCAGTGGGCGAAAGTTGATTTGAGTAATTACTGTTTCTGACCGTTCAAAGGCGTTAAATTTTGTTTTTTGATTTTCAAGAATTTCTTTTATATATAACATTTTTAATATGCTTCTTGCCGCAAGGTGATTTGTCTGATTCATTAACTGGGTGTCAGAAAGAATTTTACGTAAATACTTACACCAAGAGCGTATCAGCATATATTTGCTACTCTAGTTGCTTTCTTATCCTCAGTGGTCCTCGCCTATATTCCAGTCTGACGTTTTGGGTACGTTAAATACAATTGTGAGTCGGCTCACTTACTGTAAACTTGTTATTGGCCTTTGGCCGTAAATACATTTATTTTTATTATTTATTCATTTACCAGTAGGTCTCGATCGTTTTTAAATTTCGGAATTCTATGTTTTTTTAAAAAAAATATGACTAGCCATGTTCGCGTTTGTGAAATGCCTAAGTGGCTAGTGGCTCGAATCCAGATGGACGTCACAGCACTAACAGTCCTCATCCGAGGCAGCCAGTTGCACCCGTATCATCAGCCCGCCAGGAAGGTGAACACGTCCGCAGCAACAAAAAACCGTAAACAGTTGTTATTAAGCTAGTGTTTGTCTGTGGTGCCAAAAGAACAGTGACTAACTGTTTTTCTAAATTTCTCGGTGGAGAATTGTTATATTTATCTATTCTCCCTTGGAAGACCCTTTCTCAAGTCCCATAACTGTTTTACTGTGTGTTTATTTGGTTACTCGTAATGATAATAAATTTTTGTCAAAATTTTAAATGTTTTTATTTACCTACCCCTCGCCCTATCAGACATCTACCGCCACAGACATTTTATTTACAGTTGAAGCAGGGTTCACTTCTGATGGTGTGTTTAATTATTACAGTTTTCACGTTTGGAGTATCTGGGCTCCTACCAACGTGCTGTGCACGAATTCCCATATCAACGATATTTCTCATTACATCTGTAATTAGGGGTACAAGGGGACCGGGCAAAACATGCTATTGCTACCAAACGAACTCAATGCACGGAATTACCTTCCATTTCGCGGCATCGTCTTGCAGAATGGTTGAGGAAGTTGCCTCAGAGCAACGCCGAAGGACGTGGTACATGTATGATGGAACACCGGGACGTATTGCTGCTGTAGTGACATGACATCCAGCGCGCCGCTATGGCCAAATGTGGCTTGGGCGAGGAGGACCTGTACTGCGGCCTCCAGCATCACCCGATTTGAACCACATGGATTTCTGTGTCTGGGGCCACCTTAAGGATACAGTGTACGCCACTCTCATTAACACAGTTGGAGTACTGTGTCAGAGACTTGTCAGTGTTTGTCAACAATTTCTAAATGATTCGGACGTGTTTGAAACCATCTGAAACTATTTGTGGCGAAGGGCAGGTGCCTTCATCAAGGTACAAGGGCGACACTTTGAACTCCTCCTTTAACTACGAGTACAGTCATTTAACTGCCATCGTGTTCATTCAGAACACCTGCACTTCTACCAAAGTATCTCTATTAACTTTTTTTTTAATGTTTCACAGTATTGCTTCCTTTTCGCAACTGAGATGACGTTTACGTAGGATCAAGTCAGTGATGTCTGGTAATCAAACAATCGCAATTATCTCGCTAACGGTTCGTTCCTGGACCTATACGTAGTGGGACTTATTTGCTTCAACTTTCGTGTACTTTCAATTGTGTGCGTGTGCGCTTTTAATTATGATACTCTCCGTATATCATACCAGGCCTGGAAGCAACACTGAACGCAAACGACACTCACTCACTGTGGTGGCCACTATGCTAGTCACAGAGGACTGTAAATGTAATCATTTACATTTCCGCTGACTGCTAGAGTGAGGCTAGAGTGACATCCGTCGGCCTTCCGGGAACTTCTTCTTTTTCGTTTCTTTCATGCAGTGCAGGGTCTCGATCACTCTTCCTACAACATCTACGCATGCAGACACACGCCCATATCTACGTTTGATATGCCATGTTACCTGCTCCAGTAGCTCGTTCCCATACCAGCAGTACATGAACAACTCGTAGAACATGGTAGCGAGGTAGGTGGCATAAGCGGGCATCTCTTGTCTCTTCGTGGACTGAAACAAAGGTGAAGAAACTGTCAGCTATTTGCAGAATGCTAATACGAAAGCAACTTACAAAATAATTACAGAATTTCTGCGCTGTAAAATGTTTACCCAGTGCAATAAAACTGTTCTATTCCGCAAAAACGGAATCCATATGATATAAGAGATTACATGCATATCACTCTCCTCTACAAAATGATCAATATGCTCACTAAAATTAACAAACATACCGGATTTTAATGAAACAAAAGATCAAAGGCTTTAGTACAGAATGTAGCACAATGGATCCTTTGCAAGACGTGAACGAAACTATAGATCTCCCTGTTTGAAAAAAAAAAATGTTCAAATGGCTCTGAGCACTATGGGACTTAACAGCTGAGGTCATCAGTCCCCTAGAACTTAGAACTACTTAAACCTAACTAACCTAAGGACATCACACACATCCATGCCTGAGGCAGGATCCGAACCTGCGACAGTAGCAGTCGCGCGGTTCTAGACTGAAGCGCCAAAGCTTCAGAGCTAAATTTAACAAATCTCAGGACATAGAAAGGAATATGTGTAGTTGCGTAGCATAACTAGTCACTTTTGACTTTATTAATAGCATTAAACTCTTCCCCTCATATAAAGATCTGTTCGCAAATGGAAGAACTTAATACAACCATGCAATGTATTCGCTGTTGCAAATACGAACAGCGATCAGCTGTATAAGGGAATGACGGCAGTGAAAACTTGCGCCAGACCGGGAACCAAACGCTGATATCCGGTTTTACGCGAGCGGTCATATAACTGCGTTGGCTATTTGTGCACGATTACCGGCATGAATGTCCGAAGGGACACTCAATCGTTTTTATTATCAGACAGGCACTACAATATCGGATTTATCCGCCGATACCAGGCACGGACTTTCAATTAAAATGTCCTCCCCTGCACGGGAAATACGTGCTGTGTGTACGAGTACAGGTTGTGACGCAGGTTATGCCCATGGGAGGCGGTAGGTAGAACTTAGGCAACGTGTGTCACCTATCATCCAGTCGGCTGCCCTGCGTGGTAGGCCGAGTTTCTGGTTCGCTTGTGAAATATCTTTCTGCACTGAGAGAGGCCCATTCTTCAGGTTATCCCGCTGTAAATCGCCTTATCAATGTACTGGGTAGATAGTACATAGATGCAAAACACAAGGTTGGCAGACCGTGCGTTTTCAGTCGTCCCATGGTCGGCGAATTCAATAAAAAGGCGCCGATCACCGCTGGGAAGCGTCAGACAATATTTTGTCTCGAACAAGAGTTATTCCCCATGACGGGGCCTATCGTTCCCAGATCTTCCGGGATGTGGCTGACATCGCAATAGTAACTGCGGGCGAGCCGTTGCGTCCACACACAGCAGCTGCAGATGCGCCGTACTTACTGTCATCACAGCGAAGGCGGTGAAGCAGATGACGAGGGTGCTGGTGGCGAACTGCGCGAGGACGGAGGGGCTCAGAAGCGACTCCATCTCCTCCACCGACCTGTAAGAACCAGGAAGAAGAAATTACCTGAGTTGTAAACCAGGACTCTTTATACTAAGTTTATCTGTTTCGGTTCTAAGAAGCACAGAAAGGATGTAGAGCGTTAATAAGGTGTTTGTAAATTCATATCTTATGTGACGAATTTATTTCTGTGTAATCCTGCGTCCAGCATCATTTAACTAATACCGTCAACAGGTTTATCTAGCGAGAGCAGTTATCTCCACAGCACTTTACTGAGTCGTGTGGAGGGCTCTCATCTTATTCTGACGAACGTCCTGAGAGCTCCCATACTGTTCATAACACACTTGTGGTGTAATATTGTCCGAACTCTTCAATCTTTCGATATTTGCATCATCATAATCATCATATGTTGGCATAGAGCAACAAAGAAAGTATCAACACCTTCAGATTAGGCTCAACAGTCTCAACGAACTTATTAAAGGTTAAAATTACGTATCTGACGGGAGAGTAAGCATTTTTTTTTTTTCAAAAATTAAAATTTTTGGCATGTAACGACTGGGCAAATTGGCCCCTAGAGCGATTTTCATTGAGTGGCAATTTAATCATACCTCGGTGCTCACGGTCAAGGAGCAGACGTGGTCACCGTCTTGGGGGGTGATACTTAGCTAGAAGATGCATTCAGAAACCTCCTGTGCACCCTAGACAAAGCAAAAGTAAATCTACAAACATCAAATTTCTTTTTCGTTTATGATTACTGTGGCTTTATATTGTTTTCTAGTGACTTCCTGTGGTTACATAATACAGGATGATAAGTTTGCTTCAGTTAACATCACGTCAATATAAAATGGAATAATACTGCGAACGTAACGCCCACTTTAGAGTGTGAAACGTTAGGAAAAAGATGAAAATTGTTCCAAAAGAACAGAGCAAGAACATGGACGATATATATGAGACATGAGAAAAAGCTTATCTGAATCAAGTAAGCAGGAAACGGACTGAGGATGAAACAGATTGCAAAAAAGGGTATGCAATAGTACTAAGAGAAGAACACCAAAAAGAAAGATCTCCGAATTATGTATCAGTGAAAGAGATGCTAATCTGCATGTAAATCAAACGTGGCATTGGAAACAAGTAAATTTCTTAATAGGAACCAAAAGCACAAGGAAGTCCTTAATAGCATGCCAGTATAAAAAGGAGTAAACTACCATAAGAGACTTTGGGTACAGATTATAGAGAGAAAAGTAATTATCGAGCGCAGACTTGGTCGGAGTTTCATAGTATTAGGAAGAGTGTAATACTCACTAAATTTCTTCCCTAACAGGGTACTAGGGTATTTATACTTGTTATAAACAATATGATAGTGGAACTCTGGTTTACCAACGTTTAAGAAAGGGAACGGAAATAATCGTGAGAATGAAGTATATTAACGAGAAGGCTAATGACCAATGCGGATTTTTAAGAGGAAGACCCCCTCGCAAATGCCTATTTCGTATGACTCTATTGACTGCGAAGCATATATAATCTTCACAGATAAAATCAATGCTTCCAATAGAATGGGCAAATATGGAAGAGAAACAATTCCCAAATCATTTGCTAAATGTGTTATTACAATCCTCTAATGTAATTATGTCAACACTGAAGTGGAGCTAAAAAGACAAAAATGAGACAAAATAGGAGAACCGGTAATGAATGAATGACATCAAAAGTATCAAGATTTAAGTCTGGACAATGTGATGTTAGAGTTCATTTCTGAAGAGCCCCCACGTGTCAAGGACACTAGTTGCCACCAAACGAAAGTGTTATGTGGTGATGCCACCGTAATGACGTGGACCAGATTTTACTATAATTACTGGATACATATCGTCAAATGAGTTTCCTTGATAGTGATTCTGTTTAAGCACAAGGTGACAGTTGACATCCCTTCGTGACTATCGCACATCCTCCCAAATATGACTTTTTGTGGGATGGAACTCCTCCATGAAAATGGTTCGTGAATGTTCACAATTGGCCTGACGACAGTTTTAAATAACTTCAGCAAATAATTTTTCACGTAACAAAGTAACAATCTTGTTATAACTTGGCGTCTGAAAGACATTTGACTCAGTATTACACAAGCGATTGTTAACTAAAGTACGATAACATAGGGTATCAAACGAAATTAGTGACTAGATTTCATGGGATGGAGGACACAGTACGACATAGGGTCAGCCACATATGTGGAAGTATCCTCAGGAGTACCGCAGGGAAATGCTTTGGACCTTTGCTGTTCATTTTCTATGTTAATGACATTTTTATATATGATTCAATTACCTATAACGAGATACTATCTCAACAAAATTGTATATATATACTCAGTCTGATTTTGATAAGATGTAGAAGTGATGGAAAGATTGGCAACTTGCTTTAAATGTTCAGATATCGAAAACTGTGCACTTAAAAAAATTGACGAAAGAAGACACGTAGTGTCGTGTGACAAGTCACAGCTCGAATCACTCGACTAACAAAAACACCTGGGAGCAACAAACCGTGAAGATGTGAAACTGAATTATCACATAGGCTCTATGGTAGATAAAACAGATGGCAGGCTTCGGTCCAGTACTAGGATTCTAGGACAATCTGGTCCCTCTACAGAAGTGAATTGCTAACAAATCACTCGTATGTCTAATACCAGAATATTGCTCAAACGTGTGGCATATACATCAAATAACTAAAGGAGGAGTCAGTGAAAGTATTCAAATAAGGAGGGTAGCTCGTTGGTGACAAATTTGTTTAATCTACGAAGAAGCATCATGGACACGTCGGAAAACTAAATTTTGCATTCTATTGATGATAGACTGGCAGACGCTCGAAAACAACCGCCCAACTGCACCACGAAATCTTTATTCAAAGTTTTAAGAACCAGTATCAAGCGAGGAACCTAGGAATATACTACATTCTCCTTGACTTCCCTAGGAATGACGAAGACTGTACTGGACTAATTACAGAGAGCACAGAGGCACACCAGCAGTCTTCCTATGCTCCATTCGCGAATGGAACGACAAAAATCTCCAATGCACGGTACAATGGTAAGTACCCAGTGCCACGCAGCTTACAGTGATTTGTAATGTAGATGTAGATGTACGTGTAGACGCTTCTGCAAAGCTGCGTGGTATTAGGCGCCATGTCATGGTCACGGTCCGCGCGGCTCCCCCCGTCGGAGGTTCGAGGTTCGAGTCCTCCCTCGGGCATGGGTGTGTGTGTGTGTGTGTGTGTGTGTGTGTGTGTGTGTGTGTGTGTGTGTGTGTGTGTGTGTTTGTGTGCGTGTGCGTGTGTGTTGTCCTTAGTGTAAGTTAGTTTAAGTTAGATTAAGTAGTGTGTAAGCTTAGGGACCGATGATATCAGCAGTTTGGTCCTATAAGAAAGATATCGAAAAAAAAATAGGTTTTTAAAAGCTATGTTAGAGAAGGCAGCTATTGCGCCAGCATGTAACGTTCCTTCTCATAGACTGGCTTTTGTATTTTTCCTTTACTTAATTTTTTAATTGTTACTAATATTTTTATGTTACGATAGTTGAAAGTAGCGTGAATAAAAGGCCGCTATGTGTAAGAAGCGTGAAGCGCCCTTTGAATGTACCCTGATGGCTAAAAGAGCCACGCGCACTTTGAATAAGAAAATTCTATCTGGCATTGAAATCAACGTAAAATGATTCAAATGGTTCAAATGGCTCTGAGCACTATGGGACTTAACATCTGAGGTCATCAGTCCCCTAGAACTTAGAACAACTTAAACCTAACAAACCTAAGGACATCACACACATCCATGCCCGAGGCAGGATTCGAACCTGCGACCGTAGCAGTCGCGCGGTTCCGGACTGTAGCGCCTAGAACCACTCGACCACCGCGGCCGGTTCAACGTGAAAGATTGGGTCGCCACCAACTCCAGCCACGCAACAAATAAGAGGTTGCACCGACCCGTAAAATTATTTAATTTATTCATAAGAAAAACTCACAAAAGAACATTCATTGTAAAGTCACTGATAAAGAATGGGATGTAATTATCAATATGATCCAGGCATTGCTCACGCGAATCAAATACTGAACAAAGTAAAGCGCTCGTGAAGACTGTCCATAAGTGCAGCTTGCAGCAACATTCCTGAAAACAAGATCTATTCCATAGCATTTGTTTTAAATAAAAAAGCGACGCTGATTATTGGACCTGTGCGCATGGAGACGCTATAGATGAGCTAACAAGGAAAACTACAAGGTAAATGGCGTAGGTAATGGAGACGCAACATCGGTACACTGGATAAGATTGGAGGCAAAATTACTTATCCTTAAAACATTGATGTTAGGCAACTATACAGCTGCTGTTGCCTGGTAAGTAAGTACAATTGCTTGTGAAACGCTATACGTTTCACTGCAGACTTGTGTGCCCACTTGGTTCACGGAGACAGAATTTCTACATACCGTGCCCAATTTTAGTAACATCAAACCACGCAGTAGCGAACAATTCACATTTAACAGACGACACATTTGAGTAGAGAAATGATAATGGCAGAAGGCCAACAAACTCTACTACGAGGGCAGTTCAATAAGTAATGCAACACATTTTTTTCTGAAACAGGGGTTGTTTTATTCAGCATTTAAATACACCAGGTTATTCCCCAATCTTTTAGCTACACAACACTATTTTTCAACGTAATCTCCATTCAATGCTACGGCCTTACGCCACCTTGAAATGAGGGCCTGTATGCCTGCACGGTACCATTCCACTGGTCGATGTCGGAGCCAACGTCGTACTGCATCAATAACTTCTTCATCATCCGCGTAGTGCCTCCCACGGATTGCGTCCTTCATTGGGCCAAACATATGGAAATCCGACGGTGCGAGATCGGGGCTGTAGGGTGCATGAGGAAGAACAGTCCACTGAAGTTTTGTGAGCTCCTCTCGGGTGCGAAGACTTGTGTGAGGCCTTGCGTTGTCATGAAGAAGAAGTTCGTTCAGATTTTTGTGCCTATGAACACGCTGAAGTCGTTTCTTCAATTTCTGAAGAGTAGCACAATACACTTCAGAGTTGATCGTTTGACCATGGGGAAGGACATTGAACAGAATAACCCCTTCAGCGTCCCAGAAGACTGTAACCATGACTTTACCGGCTGAGGGTATGGCTTTAAACTTTTTCTTGGTAGGGGAGTGGGTGTGGCGCCACTCCATTGATTGCCGTTTTGTTTCAGGTTCGAAGTGATGAACCCATGTTTCATCGCCTGTAACAATCTTTGACAAGAAATTGTCACCCTCAGCCACATGACGAGCAAGCAATTCCGCACAGATGGTTCTCCTTTGCTCTTTATGGTGTTCGGTTAGACAACGAGAGACCCAGCCGAAACAAACCTTTGAATATCCCAACTGGTGAACAATTGTGACAGCACTACCAACAGATATGTCAAGTTGAGCACTGAGTTGTTTGATGGTGATCCGTCGATCATCTCGAACGAGTGTGTTCGCACGCTCCGCCATTGCAGGAGTCACAGCTGTGCACGGCCGGCCCGCACGCGGGAGATCAGACAGTCTTACTTGATCTTGCGGCGATGATGACACACGCTTTGCCCAACGACTCACCGTGCTTTTGTCCACTGCCAGACATTCTGCAAGCGCCTATGAATATCTGAGATGCCCTGGTTTTCCGCCAAAAGAAACTCGATCACTGCCCGTTGTTTGCAACGCACATCCGTTACAGACCCCATTTTAACAGCTCCGTACATCGCTGCCACCTGTCGGAAGTCAATGAAACTATACGAGACGAAGCGGGAATGTTTGAAAATATTCCACAAGAAATTTCCGGTTTTTTCAACCAAAATTGGCCGAGAAAAAAAATGTGTTGCATTACTTATTGAACTGCCCTCGTATTAAACCATGTGGATCGTTTCCACCGGACATAAGGTAATGGGATAAAGAAAATTCATAAAGCAGCAAAAACTACCAAGGTTCGGAAAAGATCAGAATGCACTCACACGCAGTTGCAGACACACAACACACACTCACACTGAACCGAGGGCGCTTCAACATATGCAACACCTTTGTGCTACGTTCTTCTGACGGATCAAAGTCAAGTCTGCATTAGGAATCAAACTGAAAGTCTGCAAAAGCCTTGCATTCCTTGCTACGGCCCAGAAAATCAATTTTTTATAAGATGAAATGCGAGATCAACAGCTAAAAGCTCCTCTCTCGCTATGAGACAACGCGCCACGCGGTTACGTCAACTCACCCACCTTCGAAGAGACTTCGGCAGCAGACCCTCGGCGAGGGGAGCAAACCTCTCTGCTTACCTGAAAACTACATAGGTTGGCCATTCTGTGCGACTACCGCTGATTCTCTGCAGCAGACTAAACTCCTGTATAGCAAAATGGAAAACACCGACATGCATTCACTCACGCATGTCAGAGAGTTCTGTATCATTGGAAAGCGAATAAAAATGATACTGAAAGGGGACTACAGGACGCTTTCATAGTGTCTCAGTAACTTATAGAAGTACTGGATGGAAGCAAGTGGCTTTGGATGGAAGCAAGAGGCTGTGGATGGAGGCAGTTGGAGCAGCACACGTGTTGCCTGTAGCAGGTCGGTGATTCGATGAGCGGCTCGCTACGTGAGAAGATGTGTTACTAGCTGATATAAGAAGGGAACATGGAAAATTGGCATGGAACTTTAATACCTTTAAACAGAAATATTAATACCAGAAGACATTTTCAATACAGAAAACGTCAATGGTACTCTGTGTTTCATTATCAGTGGTTGTGGAAATAATCCGGTGCATAAAATCGGAGTTTTGCCAAATATATGACGACCACAAAATCACACGAGAGTATAAAAGTACGAAGGAGTATGATTTTGAGTAGTAGAGGCTACGGATCACCACGTCAATCAGTCGGCGCACGGACACGATGCAGGCGAGACAAACGCGTACGCCACCATCTTACACTACTGGCCATTAAAATTGCTACACCACGAAGGTAACGTGCTACAGACGCGAAATTTAACCGACAGGAAGAAGACGCTGTGATATGCAAATGATTTACTTTTCAGAGCATTCACACAAGGTTGGCGCCGGTGGCGACACCTACAACGTCCTGACATGAGGAAAGTTTCCAATCGATTTCTCATACACAAACAGCAGTTGACCGACGTTGCCTGGTAAAACGTTGTTGTGATGCCTCGTGTAAGGAGCAGAAATGCGTACCAGCACGTTTCCGACTTTTGATAAATGTCGGATTGTAGCCTATCGCGATTGCGGTTTATCGTATCGCGACATTGCTGCTCGCGTTGTTCGAGATCCAATGACTGTTAGCAGAGTATGGAATCGGTGGATTCAGGAGGGTAATACGGAACGCCGTGCTGGATGCCAACGGCCTCGTATCGCTACCAGTCGAGATGACAGGCATCTTATCCGCATGGCTGATGGCTGTAACGGATCGTGCAGCCAGATGGGGACGTTTGCAAGACAACAACCATCTGCACGAACAGTTCGACGACGTTTGCAGCAACATGGACTATCAGCTCTGAGACCATGCCTGCGGTTACTATTGACGCTGCATCACAGACAGGAGCGCCTGCGATAGTGTACTCAACGACGAACCTGGGTGCACGAATGTCAAAACGTCATTTTTTCGGATGAATCCACGTTCTGTTTACAGCACCATGATGGTCGCATCCGTGTTTGGCGACATCGCGGTGAACGCACATCGGAAGCGTGTATTCGTCATCGCCATACTGGCATATTACCCAGCGTGATGGTATGAGGAGCCATTGGTTACACATCTCGGTCACCTCTTGTTCGCACTGACGGCACTTTGAACAATGGACATTTCAGACGTGTTAGGACCAGTGGCTCTACCCATCATTCGATCCCTGCGAAACACTACATTTCAGCAGGATAATACACGACCGCATGTTGCAGTTCCTGTACGGGCCTTTCTGGATACAGAAAATGTTCGACTGCTGCCCTGGCCAGCACATTCTCAGATTTCTCACCAATTGAAAACGTCTGGTCAATGGTGGCCGAGCAACTGGCTCGTCACAATACGCAAGTCACTACTCTAGATGAACTGTGGTATCGTGTTGAAGCTGCATGGGCAGCTGTACCTGTACACGCCATCCTAGCTCTGTTTGACTCAATGCCCAGGCGTATCAAGGCCGTTATTATGGCCAGAGATGATTGTTCTGCGTACTGATTTCTCAGGATCTATGCACCCAAATTGCGTGAAAATGTAATCACATGTCAGTTATAGTATAATATATTTGTCAAATGAATACCCGTTTATCATCTGCATTTCTTCTTGGTGTAGCAATTTTAATGGCCAGCAGTGTAGTATTTTCCGTTTTCTAATTAGTTGTAACCTTTGTAAACATATTGAGCAATCAGAGATCACAATGTACAGTAATAAAACATTATATAACATCCCTGATCGTATGAAAACCCTTTTATTCATAAGTGGTGACCGGTTTCGACCCGATGTGGATCATCTTCGGACGCTGCTCTGTAATTCAGAGTACATCAGAATAGAGGGAAACATGAAATACAATAAACATTCGGTCTAGAATAAATTATACGGTGCTCTAACCGGTGGCGACGTTTGGAGATGGAGGCAGCAAATGTGGACGCCGCACACTGGTGCCGACTGCTGACTGCGTGGCAGTGAGGTGGCGAGTCGAACAGCAGGTGCCACCACTGCTTGCTTGTCGCCCTGCGTCATCTTTAGCCAGCAGGATACAACGTATGCGACACTTGTTTGACAGTTGTTGATGTTGTTGTTGTTGTTGTTGTCTTCAGTTGGTTTGATGCAGCTCTCCACGCCACACTATTCTGTGCAAGCTTCTTCACCACCCAGTACTTACTGCAACCTACATCCTTCTGAATCTGCTTAGTGTATTCATCTCTTGGTCTCCCTCTACTATTTTTTTACCCTCCACGCTGCCCTCCAATAATAAATTGGTGATCCCCTGATGCCTCAGACTATGACCTACCAATCGATCCCTTCTTCTAGTCAATTTCTGCTACAATTTTCTCTTCTCTCCAATTCTATTCAAATAACTCCTCATTAGTTATGTGATCTACCCATCTAATATTCTGCATTATTCTGTAGCACCACATATCGAAAGCTTGTATTGTCTTCTTGTCTAAACTACTTATCGTCCACGTTTCACTTCCATACATGGCTACACTCCATAAAAAATACTTTCGGAAACGATATCCTGACACTTAAATCTATACTCGCTGATCAGATTTTTCTTCTTCAGAAACGTTTTCCTTGCCATTGCCAGTCTACATTTTATATCCCCTCTACTTCGACCATCATCAGTTACTTTGCTCCCCAAATAGCAAAACTCCTTTACTACTTTAAGTGTCTCATTTCCTAATTTAATTCCCTCAGGATCGCTCGACTTAATTCGACTACATTCCATTATCCTCGTTTTGCTTTTGTTGATGTTCATCTTATATCCTGCTTTCAAGACACTGTCCATTCCGTTGAGCTGCTCTTCCAGGTTAACCATACAATAAAGCTGCATGCCCTCGGGAAAAATTACAGCTACAGTTTCCCCTTGCTTTCAGCCGTTCGCAGTGCAGCACAGCAACGCCGTTTTGGTTAGTGTTACAAGGCCAGATCAGTCAATCATCCTGAGTGTTGCCCCTGCAACTATTGAAAAGGCTGCTGCCCCTCTTCAGGAACCACACGTTTGTCTGGCCTCTCAACAGATATCCCTCTGTTGTTGTCGCACATACGGTACAGCTATCTGTATCGCTGAGGCACGAAAACCTCCCCACCAACGGCAAGGTCCGCGGTTCATGGGGGGTACGGTTTGAGAGTATGAATGTAAAACTTAATACCGCAAGGTAACCAGAGGCGTCCTGCTGCCCGTCTTTGCTGCACTCAAAAGTTTCAGCCAGGGCAGTCGGCTAACATTTTAACAGAAGCTACTGGCTGGTCAGTAGTAATTCTTCACGTTAGGTGGTGTAAAATTTTAACTGTACAACAAGTAAGTTGTTGTGTTGCTTGAGACTTTCCTGACGAACTCCTTGTAAATATGGTTCTCGGGCGAGACGTCGAATATTTTTGTGAAATTCCTACAATATTTCGTCAGCGAAACCGATCGTCATTTTCAAGACGACAGTTTGTTGCACCGATGAAGCATTGTGGAATTTTCACGACGATACCCGACGACTCGCCCGAGAACCATATTTAGGTGTAAATTGTTATTTTGATATAACCTACAATAATACGCAGCATGATATTAAGGTTTATGTTCATGCTCTTTGGCATGTATCGCATACGTTGTATCGTGTTGGCTAAAGACGACGCAGGGCGACAGGCAAGGAGCAGCACGCCTGCTGTTTGCCTCCACGACACCGCCACACAGTGACCAGTCGACGTCACAGGGCGGCGTCCACTTGTCCTGCTCCGTGTCCACACGTCATCACTGGGTAGAGAAGCGTATAATTATGCTTTACTGTGTGTTGATGGTGTTGGGACAGCAACCAGCCACAAATTTACTTTCAGTTCATTTATTCAAAGGATACCGTTGTGATTCATCCTCAGATTGTGGCTAGTTGCTGTCCCAACACTATCAACATTTGTTTTCAAACAACAGCCACGGTCTCCATCATGTCATCTTTACTTTATGTTTATTACATTAAATCATTCCCTCTATTTCGTCGCACTCGGAGCGAAGGTGATCCACGTCAGGTAGAAACCGTAACCACTTATGAATAAAAGGGTTTTTATGAGGTCAAGACTGTTGTATATAATATTTTATTCCAGTTCATTATGTAAGTTTTTATCAGAAGTGTATTGCTGCGAAGTTCACGGTGACCTTTTTCAATAAATTCACCGTAATGGTACCCCTAAACTTCATTTACTGAAGGCAGCAGCGCGTATTCTTATCAGAGGCCATTGATTATCAGTTTACAGTACGGTTGCCGCATGCTGGGGCGTCGTCAGAAGGACCCCAACTCTGAGCACACAGCCGAATGTCTAAAGACATACTCAAAAGGTTAATTCAAGAACGGACTAGCCTCACACTGCCTCCCTCAGTGACGTGGTCTTGCCCGCTGTATACGTGTGTCACGTAGACATCACTCACAGGTCGATTTCTCCTTCTAATTAACAGTGCTAGAGACAAAGCGTTAGAGAAATGTTTGAAAATCATTCGAAAATTTTCCCCGATTTGTAGAACCGTGCAAATAACATGGCGATCATCAGATAAACACATGGATTTAGCGACGTCCTACGTCATTTCAGATGCAGCGCGAGCAAAGTCTTTCGTTGCACCGTAGATGTGACTGGTCACTTGTGGGTCAGAATCTCGGTGGAGGAGAAAGCCGTGCAGTATCGGCTGGCCGGCCACTACTCTGGTTTACCTTTCTGCCTTCAGGTGGTAAAAGTGTACCTTAAGAAGCAGCAAGCACGTATACCTCCTCCCTCTCTTCAGTGCTTTGTCTGCTCTGCGTGGCTGGCGGTGGTCGCAGTGCTCTTAGGATAATATCAGGCCTGTGGTAGCCCTTTTGAAGTCGAGAGATTAACATAATTGTTGTATTTCGCTTATCTATGCTATGTAAGAAATGACATCTAACAAACGTTTCATGATAATTTCCGTAAAAGAACGTATGATATGAATAGATCCGACGGCTTCTCAGTTGTGCAGTACCGGCCACGCGATTGTCTTTCTGTACCGACCACATGTAACTTCAGTTTTTAAATTATATTTTCTTCTTCTCACTTCTTTTCAGACTGACGTCGCAGAAACTGAACAAAAATAAGAGGAAGATGAATGAAGAGTGCGTGAAAACGCTGTGAGCAATGTCACATCTAACAAAATGACCCCAAGGGAGGTTCAGAAGTAGGACCTTTGTATCACTACCTTCCACACGACAATTGAAGGAGAAAATGATGTTTGGTTGGTTGATTTGAGGATGGGACTAAACAGAGAGGTTATTGGTACCATCGGATTAGGAAAGGAAGTCGGTCGTGCCCAGTTCAAAGGAACCATCCCAGCTTTTGCCAGAATCAATTTAGGGAAATCGCGGAAGACCTAAATCAGGATAGCTGGATGCGGGTTTGCACCGCCGTCCTCCCGAATCCGAGTCCGGTTTGCTAACCACTGCGCCACCTCGCTCGGTGGGAGCAAAAGATCGCCACCGAGAAAATGAGATTGAAAGCCAAAAAAAGAAAGGCTAAAAACAGTTGAAGAAAACTGAATTTAAGTGCTCCAAAAGGTAATTAACGCACAGAGAGTGATCATGAGAAACTAATTACATAGCGGCAAAGAAAACTGGACTTTACCGGAAATAATGGGTCAACAGAAGGCATCGAAAACTGCATTTGACAAAGTGCATGGTGCCGTTTGACGAATAGTGGGTGCTTTGTATCAAGTATAGAGGCTGGGCACAAGTTGGATGTGTGAATCAGGAGGATAATTTGTATTTTATTTGCGATCTCTTTAAAACACTGAGTTAAACATTGGTGAACTAAGCTGAAATAGCAACAATAAGTTCCCATTCTTATGTGTTCTACTGTTATTCAATAAGTATCAGTGTTGTACATCATTAATAACGCCGATGACATTGTAATTCTGTCAGAGACAGCAAAGGACTTGGAAGAGCAGTTGAATGGAATGGACAGTGTCTTGGAAGGAGGATATAAGATGAACATCAACAAAAGCAAAACGAGGATAATGAAATGTAGTCGAATTCAGTCGGGTGATGCTGCGGGAGTTAGATTAGGAACTGAGACACTTAAAGTAGTAAAGGAGTTTTTCTATTTGGGGAGCAAAATAACTGATGATGGCCGAAGTAAAGAGGATATAAAATGTAGACTGGCAATGGCAAGGAAAGCGTTTCTGAAGAAGAAAAATTTGTTAACATCGAGTATAGATTTAAGTGTCAGGAAGTCGTTTCTGAAAGTATTTGTATGGAGTGTAGCCATGTATGGAACTGAAACGTGGACGATAAATAGCTTAGACAAGAAGAAAATAAAAGCTTTCGAAATGTGGTGCTACAGAAGAATGCTGAAGATTAGATGGGTTGATCACATAACTAACGATGAGGTATTGAATAGAATTGGGGAGAAGAGGAGCTTGTGGCACACCACACGCTGTATACGTGTGTCATGTGGACATCACTCACAGGTCGATCTCTCCTTCTAATTAACAGTGCTAGAGACAAAGCGTTAGACAAATGTTTGAAAATCATTCGAAAATTTTCCCCGATTGGTAGAACCATCCAAAAAACATGGCGATCATCAGATAATCACATGGATTCAGCGACATCCTACGTCATTTCAGATGCAGCGCGAGCAAAGTCTTTCGTTGCACCATAGATGTGACTGGTCACTTCTAGAAGAAGGGATCAGTTGGTAGGATATGTTCTGAGAC
Source organism: Schistocerca piceifrons (assembly GCF_021461385.2). NCBI lineage: Eukaryota > Metazoa > Arthropoda > Insecta > Orthoptera > Acrididae > Schistocerca > Schistocerca piceifrons. Next base: position 823,522,660 of record NC_060141.1, read on the forward strand.
ATCGAGGAATCACCAATTTAGTATTGGAGGGCAGCGTGGAGGGTAAAAATCGTATAGGGAGACCAAGAGATGAATACACTAAGCAGATTCAGAAGGATGTAGGCTGCAGTAGGTACTGGGAGATGAAGAAGCTTGCACAGGATAGAGTAGCATGGAGAGCTGCATCAAACCAGTCTCAGGACTGAAGGCCACAACAACAACAACCCATATTATCAATGAAAGGAAAATGGTTGGTACTACAACGTATTTTCTACAAGCCTTGTAACTGTGACTCTTTTACTTTCGAAGGAATTAGGTAGTATAAATAAACAATAAAAATCATTACACTGTGAAATTCATAGAACATGTGTACCAGGAATAGAATATGGTGCCCATAATTAAAGTTCCAGTTTCAAAACGCGTAGGAAGAGAACCACTGCTCACAAATTTGAACAATGTATTATTGACGCCGGAGGGCAACGTCATGGAACAAAAAAAACGTAAATTTTATCAATAGACGTCTCTGCCAGCGTCTTACAGTAAATCGGATCAGGTACAAATGGCAGAAGAACTGCAGTACTGGGGCTATGGTTTGAGTTGCATATTGCACCAGCCATGCTCTTGAATGCGCATGACGCACAGGTTCAGCAATCGACACTTGCTGCACTGTTTGTTCGGTAAGCCCATCGACCAAGACAAGGTCCTACCAAACCGGGTGGGAAAAATCGGTTTCGAATTCTTGTAAGGCCAAAAGTTGCGTAAAAACAAATGCAAAATGATGTCTGCTTTTAATTGTCCTGGGGCTAAAAATTGCATCAAAAGGAAAATGACTTCGGTTTTTAATTGTGCTGGGGCCAAAAACCACATAAAAAGCAAACTGACATCTGTTCCTAATTGTCGTGAGACTGGTGCAAGACATATTCAATAATCTGCCCACAGTTTTCTACCGCAAGTTGAAATCGGGGAACATCATGTTCCACAAAAGAATGGAGTGCCTCAGAGTTCACGTTCGGAATGCATTGCGCTGTTCTTTCCTTCACTTCAGCTACGTTCGTAATTGGAGCACTGAACGCAGCATCTTTCAGATAGCACCATAGCCAGAAGTCACATGGATTAAGATCAGGTGATGTGGACGGGCAGGCTGTAGGGAAATGAGCGCTGACAGTTCATACATTTCCGAAATGCTTCTGCAGCAGCCGCATCGCTGGTTGTGCAATGTGCGGATGAGCGCCATCTGCATAAAAACATGCAAGCTGTCAAGAAGCTGGAGTGACGCTGATGTGCAAAAAACTGTTAGTGACCGTACAGGTAACAAGACCCGCAGGGCTCATCTCGAAAAACACATCCTGCCATGAACGATACCGTTAACTTGCACCACACACTTGCTTTTTCAGAATGATGTGGTAACAATTGGTGTGCGTGCGGATTTTCTATTGCCAATATTCCGTAATTCTGCATACTGTGTGTCCTTGGAAAAGAAAATGGGTTGGTTCAAATGGCTCTGAGGACTATGGGACTTAACTTCCGAGGTCATTAGTGCCCTAGAACTTAGAACTACTTGAACCTAACTAACCTAAGGACATCACGCACATCCATGTCCGAGGTAGGATTGGAACCGAACCTGCAACCGTAGCGAAACGAAAATGGGTTTTATCTGTCTACAGAATGTGCTGCGGCCATTCATTATCCACATCCACGAGAGCAAGAAATTCCGGAGTCGTAGTTTGTCCTGCTGGCAAGTCAGCAGGATGCTACCCCTCAACACGGATGAGTTTGCATGGACAGCAGTGCAGGCTGATTCGTAGCATTTTACGGACTGTGGTCGCGGGACTGTCCAACGTTTGGGCAATTCCCCACGTGCTGCACGTTTGCACACAGCTGGTCAACCCCTCCTGCAGTGCTGTGGCCACATCTTCGACAGATGTCGGATCACCTGATTTCATCCTTTGCCACATTTTACTTCAAAAGAACCTCTCTTTTTGATAATTTTGTAATCGATTTCCCCAGAACCTTAGCTGACTTTGAACCAATGTCATTTTCCACACGCTTGAATGTATATAAATATTCAGATTAACCACCACAATTAAGAAGGGACATCGAAAATCTTAAGCACGAGTTCCCCTATTACCAACAGTTATACAGGATGGGAAAAATAAAACTGGCCCAGGAAAATATTTCAAGCGCCTTGAGATAGGCAACCCAACATACAGATGCAGGCGATGTAAGCTGGGTTGTCTATTTTCAGGTGCACGAAATATTCTTCTAGGACAGTTTTACTTTGGCTAGGCTGTAGACAGAGCGTTGCGTTACGCAGCTTGATGATCTCCTGGTGGAAGAGGACGCACTGGACGAGCCTCCGGTAGTCCCCGTGCCGTGTTACAGAGGCCGCGGAACGCCGGTCGCCTACGGTAGCCGCTTCACCGCGCCCGGGCAGCTGGACGGTGTCAGCCAGTGCTGCGTTGAGCATCTTGAGCTGCGACGACAGGTATATGATGAGCGTCACGTAGAAGGCGTCCAGCGTGCTGGTGGACAGGTAGATGAGCATGAACCAGTAGCAGATGAGCGCGTAGCTGAGCTGGTAGTAGGGCGTCCGCACGGGCTGGCCCCCGTACCACCAGATCAGCATCGGCAGGTTGCGGCCCAGGTGTCTCTCGAACGTCCCGTTACCTGCAACCACACAAATCGTACAGCTATACTTAAATAAGCAGTAAGAACTTTGAACTTGCCACACCTCCCTAAACCTTCTACAGCTCATTCCAGTAACTGCGTCCTCTACATCTACAACACACTTCGCAAGCAACCGAATGCAGCGCGGTGGAGGATCCTTTTGGTAGCATCAACGTATCCCCTCTTCACTGTTCCACTTCGTTTGGACGTGGAAGAATGATTGCTAGTAAGCCGTTGTATTACCCTTATGTTCTCGGAATTTTTCATCGTGGTCATTTCGTGAGATGTATATGGGAGGAAGTAATACGGCATCAGACTTTTCCCGGAAAGTGCTCACTGGAAATTTCAACAGTAAACCTCTCTGATATGCACAACGCATCTGCTTTGAAGTCTGCCACTGGAGTCTGTGAAGCACCTCTGTAGGGCCGACTAAACGAACCCGTGACGAAACGCGCCGTTCTTCGTTGGATCTTCACTGTCCTACCTATCAGTCCAAACTGGTGAGGGTCCCACACTGATGAACAACACTCAAGAATCGGTCGGACAAGCGTCTTATAAGCCAGTTGCTTCGTGGATGAGTTACAATTCGTTAAAATTCTTCCAATGAACCTCAGTTTGGCATACTCTTTTCGGACTATTTATTTTAAGTGGTCATTTCGTTTAATTTCGCTCCTAGACATTTTACGGTAGATACTGTTTCCAGTAGTTTGACATCAATAATGTAGCTATACAGTGTCGGATTTCTTTTCCTGTGTACACTCCATATGTTACATTTATTTACGCTCGGGGTAAATTGTCAGAACCTGCACTGTTGTGGGTTGGCAGGAGAGCCAACACCGTTACTGGAGGAAGCCTAAAGGCACGCGTTTTAGCTCACGCAGGCTGGCGTGAGGTCTGGAACAGGACAAGGAAATTAGAATTTAGAAAAACGGACGTAGCTGGTGGAGTACTTAACTTTAATTCGTTAATGAAGAACGTCGCTCTTGACGGTACATGATTCAGTATCAATAGTAATTGGTAATGGCGCCTTGCTAGGTCGTAGCAAATGACGTAGCTGAAGGCTACGCTAACTATCGTCTCGGCAAATGAGAACGTATTTTGTCAGTGAACCATCGCTAGCAAAGTCGGTTGTACAACTGGGGCGAGTGCTAGGAAGTCTCTCTAGACCTGCCGTGTGGCGGCGCTCGATCTGCAATCACTGATAGTGGCGACACGCGGGTGCGACGTATACTAACGGACCGCGGCCGATTTAAAGGCTACCACCTAGCAAGTGTGGTGTCTGGCGGTGACACCACATGCACCATTCATCAATCCTCTGCAGGTCATCCTGCAAATCGGCTCTGTCTTCTCGTGTTGCTACTTTCATATAGAGAACCACATCATCTGCGATCGCTCTTAAAGAGCTTCCGACGCTTTTTACTAAATCATTTACATACGTTGGGTACTACAGAAATTACCTTTACGTACGTCGATTTTGTTCCATTAGGAGCGAGGTGTAGAGTTCTTTCTGCAAAGAACTCTTGTACCTAGTCTCAAATCTGGTCCGACACTCTGCAAACCTGTATTTTTTTCGCTAAACGGCAGTGCAGGATTGAGTTAAATGCCTTCCTGAAGTCAAGGAACATGACGTCAACCTGAGCACCGTTGTCAACAGCACTATGGATCTCGCGGAAAAACAGAGCGAGTTGCGCTTCACAAGATGTCTGTTTACGGAAGCCTACATCAACAGATGGCAGAACTATATAACTTTCGGAAATGGTCGACATTGATGTCCGTATGTTGATGTTCTGTAATTGAATTCCTTGCTGCTGAACGCCGAAACGCATTCATGAAAAGCTGAAGAAGGTGTAAGGAAATGCGCCGTTGGACGCCAGACAAGGGTTTCGTTGCTGTAGAGAAGCTGAAAGGCGCACGCAGTTGGCCGATGCCACGCACAGCGGCCGGCCAGCTGCTGCAGTGACGCCACACAACACGTAGCGCGTCGACAAAATCGTCCGCGGCGACCGCTGGGTAACACAGCAGACGAGTTGCGTCGGCAGTAAGTGCGTTGCGATGGTCGTTACTGAGAAACTCGGCTACTGCAAGATTTTTGCGTGCCGGATACCGAAAATGCCGACCGACCGGAATAACGAGGAACTGCACCACACCGCGTCCGTCTCTCCGTCTCTTCGGTCCACCAAATGAAGCTCATCGGAGGCATCACTTTGGAGCACCAGCGGCTGAGGAAGCTGGGCCACGATTCTTACCGCACAAGTTTACATGCTCGAGTTTCATGGTGGAAAAGAAACTGTGCATAAAGGTGGAGATTTTACTCAAACGTGACAAATTAATCGTCAATGTTGTGGTTGACATTTAAATCGCATTTACTTTTCATGTAAAGTGAAAAGAAAGTAGCCATTACTTTCTGATTGACATAATACATAACGTTTCATGCATCATCTGAAAATTGGAACTGTGTCTTCATTGTTAACTTCCTTAAATTATCTTACAAGAATTGTATGTTACGTCAACAGGTATTTTGGAACAATTCCAAGCAACCAGCCAAAATTTGGTTTTATTTCACTTTATCAAAAAAGCACTGTTGCATGTTTCTATTTTAGACATTCATCGTGTGACGCCTTCTGGCTCTTATCAAAGCACATGGATGTCGGTTTAACGCTTTCTGCGTAAGTGATTTCGTGGAGAAACCACAGCGATATTTTCACTTTGACCCTACTGAAAACTTAGTTTCTCACTGTTCCTCGCCGGCTGGTGTGACCGAGCGGTTCTAGGCGCTTCCGTCTGGAACTGCGCGACCTCTACGGTCGCAGGTTCGAATCCTGCCTCGGGCATGGATGTGTGTTATGTCCTTAGGTTAGGTAGGTTTAAGTAGTTCTAACTTCTAAGGGACCGATGACCTCAGATGTCCCATAATCCCATAGTGCTCAGAGCCATTTGAACCATTTTTCACTGTTCCGCGATGACCTCATAGATCCATGCACTTATCTTGTGATGCACTTATCTTAAGACAAATGGAACCACGTGCTCTAACCAGATGCACTGCAGCTCGAGACAAATGGCAGTCAAGGAAAAGTTTATGGTGTTCCAGTTTACTAGTTTTTGTAACAGTCGTGTAATTTTGTTCTTAGAATAGAATACGGCTTTAAAAATGCGAATACTGGACAAAGTGGTGGGTTAGCGTAGTGGTTAATGGACATTCGTAAAGTGCAAAAGGTCGAATATCCTAAAATCATTTGAAATTTTTATTTGTAATTCGTTATGTAAATGAATTTGATCATTATTTGCATCTGATTAATTGATTTAATGCAATGTTTCTATTTCTACCTCTTTGTAACGTCATGTAGATCGTCGTAGTAACGTCTCATTTGTCTTCAATTTTTCTTTCCTATCATTATTTTACCTATTGGAATCTTTGTGCAAATGGTCACCATTATTTTTAATCGTCTGTCATAGTAGTGGAACATACGAAATTCGTGGTCGATCGGGTAAAGACCAAAATACGAAATAATCTGTTTGCACCAAATATGCAGTAGTGACAAAAATGTACTTACCACTACGAAATGTGGATATTTTGGATGGTAATAGTGTTATAGATTAGGTTAGAAACATTTAATACGTAAATTATTGTTGTATTCTGAAAAAAAACGAATATGGAGAAAGAAAGAAGGAATTATAAGTAAAAATGAAATTCAACCACAATAACGAATAGCAATAATGCCTACAGTAATGTGTACGAAAACATGAAATGTTACAACGACGTTAATACATAAAAATAATCAATATCATGTGAACAAAGTTCACAAACGAAAAAAGAATGATGTGAAGTAACAATCGAGCAAATTGGAGAGTTCATATGATAATTAAAATTATATCACAAAGAAATAGAAATAAAAAATTACATTCAAGCAATGTAAATGAACAAACGTTGTAATCAAAGTAATTTCGATAAAAATTTAAAAATAAAGAATGGGAAATCACCCATTAGCATTCAGAACCACAGTGTTCTGTACGTGATCAGTACCTCTCTACCACCAAGCTCTCATGATACGTGTAAGGAATTTTAATGCAGTTTTTTAATTTTATTTAGTTTCTTAAAATTTTTAGTTATCATATATATATATACATATATACATCCGAGGAGTGTCACCTGCGACCAGTTTTGCGAAAGAAGCGGCGACATGTTCTGCACAACCCACCCAACATTTTGCATGACAACGTGCAGGTGCAAGTAGTGGGGCTACGTCTGTACAGGTGCATTTTGTTAGTGGTGGTGATGGTTTTAGTGTTTAACGTCCTGTCGACAACGAGGTCATTAGAGACGGAGCGCAAGCTCGGGTTAGGGAAGGATTGGGAAGGAAATCGGCCGTGCCCTTTCAAAGGAATCATCCCGGCATTTGCCTGAAACGATTTAGGGAAATCACGGAAAACCTAAATCAGGATGGCCGGAGACAGGATTGAACCGTCGTCCTCCCGAATGCGAGTCCAGTGTGCTAACCACTGCGCCACCTCGCACGGTCTTTCGTTAGTGCGGGTTGCCTACATCAGGGGCAGGTATGCACTCAGGGGCAAACCTATTATTCTCCTTTGACTGACAGGTATTTAACATATTGTTCTCCTTTGTTTGACAGGTCCTTAGCCTATTGTTCTGCTAAGTGGTTTTCCATGTCACAGCACTTAACCCATTGTCCCCCCCTCACACTTCCCCCCCCCCTCTCGGGAAACCCCTCACCCATCGCTGTTACAGGTACACTTTCAGGTATGAGTTAACCTACTGTTCTGTAAGTGCTTTTCTATGTCATCCCAATTTCCTTTTAAGTGACAGACACTTAACCTATTATCCCCCCACCCCCTCCCCCTCCCCAACCCCTCCCCCCTCACTGCTACAGGTACACATTCAGGTCTGTTATTGGAATAGGTCCCCCTCTCACTCTTATCAATTTGATTGACAACTTAATTGATTTGATCAGTTAGTTAACACTTCTGGTGGGAAAGTTCCATGCCCTCGACCATGCTCCCCTGGTGGGAAGTTCAAATTCCATCAGGGTAATGCAACCTCTACTAACCTAAGAAAATGGTGGGGAGATAATTTAGGTCACATTGACTACTTCATTAAATTGGTCAATTAATTGACCTCTCTGGTGTGAAAGTGCCACACCCCCCTGGTGGGAAGTTCAAATTCCGTCAGGACATGCAACCCTAAGACAATGGTGGGAAAAAAGGGCACTTCCACTATCCTAACTCATCCAACCGCCACCTCTTCTCAGTCGATCGATCATTTGGAGGGTATTCGATTGTAGTGTATGGAATATTCTTTAAAAATTTTAGACATTGTGTGCACTATTGTTTATTTAAACAATTTAGGGGATTCAAGGCATTGTATGGAATATATAGAAATTGGTGGAGAGGAAGGATCTCATAACAAGAAATTCAAGTGTATATTGTTTATTTAAAAAAAAAAAAAATAAGTTTGTGGGGGTTGAATTTCACTTGATCATCATTACCTGCAGTCTGGAAACATGTACGTCTTTTAAAAAGTAATTACATGGAGGAAACATGATGCATTACCTAATGTTCATCATTGTACCCTGGGTGTCTTAACCTAATTTTTGGGCCTTTGTTGGCACTTAACCTATTGTTCTGTTAAGTGGTTTTCCATGTCACCCCCATTTCCTTAAAATATTCTACCGCCATTGATACTAAATTAAGTAATTAGTTAAGTCCTCCCACCATTTTCTGGTACACTTTTAGAATTTCACATGCTTTTGAACGCCATTTTTGGCGCATTCTTCATTGCCACACACCTCCTTAAACTTTTGTACTGCGTTTTACATAAAAATTATGCAAATTTACCTAGTGTTCTTCACTTAACCTGCTGTTCTGCTCCATGTCATCCAACCACGCGCTCCCTCCCATTAACTACTATACCGCCAATACCACATTAATATAAAAATCTATGCAAATTAATTAAACTGGTGTTATTCACATGTAGGGGGTGGTTTTTCTTAATTCGAAGCATCCGATTGTTCGGTGAAATCGATGGAATATAGCTTATACAAAAGATTGCTAATAAAAAACATATTCCACCACTCGACACCCGATTTAGCTGCCACCACCACCACAGCCGCCGCCAACGCCGCGAGCCACCGCCGGACGCAAGCCAGTGCGAGCCATTGTTCTCACACAGCTGCAGGTGAAAGTTAGGTCTGTTTTCCTGTATACAGTTAGAGTTCTTCGAGTGTTATACTGACGTCACAGAAATCCAAGGCGCGCTCACACTGGTCCCATGCGCGATGACGCCTAGCTGTGATAAGATCCAGCACTGAGAGAGATTTCCAGTGCTTCCCAGATTAGCACAGGCTGCATTGTTCCTCGCGCAACATGAGAGACGTGTCTAACCGTGCTTAACTGTTCAAAGTGACTAAGCAACGCCGCGAAGTGCGTGCGTGTAGCTACAAACGCTCGCAAGCACATCTAACAAGGATCTAAATCTTATACTGATGTCACATGACTATGTAGAAATAAGAATCCAGTCGACCTCGCGGAAACAGTATAAAAAAATTGAGGTCTCACCATGTATGCATGGAAATTCTTGTCCTAAGAGAACCTGTTTACGAAAATAGCGCAGAATAACATCGAATGCAGTCTTCCTCGCGGACCTGAAGTGGTAACCTATCCATCGCGTGTTAACCTTCCTGCTTTCAACACGCACAAACACTCCATCCGCTATGTAGAGGCTCCTTTATCCCAGCACAAAGGATGTGAATAAATCTAGCATTATGATTGGCTCTTATCGAATTTACCCAGTGAATTACTGATGCCGATGGTATCGACGCACCATCCACCTTTTCTTTCTTTCTGCAGATGAGACTTCCAGCAGCTATTTTACACAGATCGCCATATTGCACTGGCAATAAAATCTTTCAGACAACCATATATATTGACAAATTTGGAAAGACTCTTACTCGTTTACCCTGCTCTCCCACCGAGGACAGGAGCTTGAATATTAGTGCGTGAAACCACTCTCCAGCCCAGCAATATACCACCGCATACCGTGCCGTTGTAGTAAACATACAATTCGTATCCTGTGCTAAACAATATCATCCCTTTTACACCATTCTTACATATACCGTGAATACGGGCAGTACTGTATATATATTCCTGACCAGAACACCCACAGTGGACCGAAGTCGCTCTCAGAACTGTTCTACAAATTCGGATTCGTTTCCCGTCGGCACAAACACGTTAATGTTTCTGCAAGGAACCTGTTTACTTGCATGCTAACTTTTCTACTCTTATCTCCAGACTCGGGGTCTACAGGAACACAAGTATTTTTTTCGTATGGTTCACGATAATATTATACCATTTTCGCTGTACTTCTCGATATCCAGCACTAGACAGCATTCTACCGATCGCTAGGGCAACATCATTCCCAAAATATAGACTGGAAATTAGTTCTCTACAAACCCGAAACTTATGCAAGGTGGGGTGTGCTGTAAAACACTGACTAACTAGAAACTTGTCACGTCCAGAAAGACATTTACTTGGCAACTAGAAACAAATAGAGGAAACTGGTATCACCACTCTCGTATACGGATGTCAGTGATGTAGTAGATTCCAAATCATCCCCATAATTTACAAGGTCAACTAAATTATTTCTCATGTCTAGGGAACTGGCAAATGTGTCTTCAAACACTATATCTTCTCTCAACCAAATAAACCCTCCTCACACTGTCATTGACCAACCCGCCCTGCAGCACTGTTACCGAATTAATCTACAACCAATCAGAAGAAGACTGCTACACTTGACGTCTCGTGAGTGAAGGGACCTTTCCGAGTCCTAACCCTTCCAAGGGCACGAGATTTCTCGAGATGCGGCCATGTCGAGGAGCTTAGCACTCCTTATTGATGTATAGTAACAGATTTCAAAGTGTCGTGATGTAATACCAGGCGGTTAAGAAGAACAAGGAACAAATGATTTTTATGCTTGATGGAGCTCCAGACCGATGGAGTTCGACGCATTTTTACGTAAATCAACCAAGCTATCAACTTTAAAGTATTGTTCTAGAGTCTAGGGTCGGTACCTGGAAGGTAGCAGAGCAAACGCTCTCCGAATGCGGAGGTGACTGGATACAGTTGAGTGCAGTGCTGTATTACACCTCCTGATCAATGCATTTGGACTAGGTGGTGGCATTTGTGCTGCATTTACAATCAGTTTTAGAACACAGAACGAGATGTTATGTCATAATCGCATATACAGATCTGACCTGAAATCGACAGAATTGCGAAAAGTGACCAGGGAATAGGTATATATTGACCGAATATAGAGCCTAATGTGGTGAACCTAAGGAAGTACTTTGCTATCTTCTGGTTCGCATAGAACAATTAGTATACTGGACCCAGTATACTGCAACAGGAGGAATCCCAGGAAACGTGGACATCGAAATGAAGGGAATAAGGGAGGCAGCAGTCAATTTTTTTCCCATTGAGGCTGCATTATACTGTATGTCTATTGAGGTACCAGTGATTCCGGATGCATCAGTCACGTGACATAGCCTGCGTTCTACTAGTATACAGCTACGTGTTCTGTATGTATTTTAAAGCACTGTCTACTTGCGATCGTTAACGGTAAACCTGTCGGTCATCAGAGGATTTCCATCTCATGTGTGAAGAAACTTGACACACTCCTCTAAAGGAGCTTTCATTTATGCGATCACCCCTGTCGCATCCCGGGTGTAAAATCAAGACTTCAGGGTCATAACTAACTTAGCGGTAAGAGCTTGTGATGCGCTGCAACCCCTCTGTAGGCACTGCCCAACTGATGCGCTGTTTAGAGAGTTAGTGACGGAATGACTTGTAATTTTCACATGTCGAACGCTGCTGCTTTGCGTTTATCTGTCTCCTTATCAGATGTATCCCCGACTAGTAAGTATCATTTTATGTAGGCCTTATGCAGGCATTGTATAATTTATTAACTGTGATTGGATGTGAACAGTAGAGACTATACGTCTCCGCAAAATATTTACCATTCGATAAGATAGTTCAGCTTAGAGAAACTGTGAAGAAGGATGTATGTCTGATAGGTGGGAAAGGGTTTCGATCTAACACTATAGCCAGTTTTTAAGTGCAGAACATAGTAGTCTTAGGAGTGTGTGTGTTTATGTTCTCTATCTTAACAGTGCCCTCCAAGTATAGATCCTAGACTCTAGAACAATAATTCAGAGTTGATAGCTTCGTTGATTTAGGTAAAAATGTATCCAACTCAATTCGTCTCGAACTCCATCGAGTATAAAAATAAGTCTTTTCTTGTTCTTCTTAACTGTATGCTATTACATTACCGCACTTTGAAATCTGTTACTATACATCGATAAGGAGTGCTAAGTTCTTCGACATGGTAATATCTCGAGAAATCTCGTGCACTTGGATGGTTGGGACTTGGAGAGCTATATTAATTCACGAGACGTGTAGTGTAGCGCTCTTCTTCTGATCCCATGGAGATTAACGGTGCTGCAGGGTGTGTTGGTCAATGACTGTGTGAGGTTGGTCTTTTATCCTAAGACGGGGAGAATGCTCTGTGACTCCCATACGCTGAGAGATAATTCGTAAATTAAACACTATGCTCGAAGTGTTACAAATTTGTAGAGCGTTGTCTGAAGTACTTTGATCATGTTTGTGTTCGAGAATTAACAATGAATGGACGTACTGCACAATAATCTACCCATATTCGCAATCATACTCGCAAAGTGATGTAAAAGGGGCGGTTTAGCTGTGATACTGAAATTGGGGGCCATACTGCCACATCAATGGCTGATGCTGAACCTAGTGTAAAATTCTTCAAACTATCAAGTTCCAAAAAATGTTCAAATGTGTGTGAAATCTGGTGGGACTTAACTGCTAAGGTCATCAGTCCCTAAGCTTACACACTACTTAACCTAAATTATCCTAAGGACAAACACACACACCCAGGCTCGAGGGAGGACTCGAACCTCCGCCGGGACCAGACGCACAGTCCATGACTGCAGCGCCCTAGACGGCTCGGCTGATGCCGGGCAGCGAACTATCAAATCTGTTGCATAATATTACGGTGCACTGAAGGTGGCTTCTCCATCACATCTGCGCATCGGTTACTACATAATAATTGAGTGACATAGCTTATTTGAGTTGGGGGAGACGTTTTGTGGGTGTGAGACAACTTCTGGGGGTTGCTGGCAGCCAAACAGCGATCGCGTACATGAGTGCAAAATTACGAATAACTCGAAATGGAACGCCGAACCATCATCTGTTCTGTCACGGCGACATATGAACTTAAATTTAGATGTCATGGAAGAATTTCGCACAGTAGTTTGGAAACTCTCCACAACGCTGCCAATCTCTTCTATTTTCCTAATGTTGTAAGCGTGATTTACTTAAAAATAATTCAGTGTTATGCTATCCCCGGTAAGAATATGATTTACATAGTATGATGTCTAGTTTCCTGTGAGAGGTCGTGGATCAGAGCGTCTTAATGCAAGTTTAGAATCTGACATAGAGCTCGAAGTCGTGGCAGAAAAAAGAAATGTTTTGCAGTGCACAAAGCGCGTTAGAAAACAGTGTTCCAAACAATTAAACAGGGCCACAGTTGGCGTTTCTTGCAATGTACAGTATATTACGTGGGATACGATTATTCTCCTAGAGTGGATGTGATGAAACTTTAAACTACCCTCTGCAGTGTATCAATAAGTGTGTATTTAATAGGTTTGTTCGACACAGGAAGCAGTAGCAGCAGCAGTTTGAGGGGTAGGTTCAGTGAGGGGTGAAGTGTGCCGTTAGGAATGCCTGGCGGGCTGCACACTGTGATATTCTGGGAAGCATTGAGAAATCTCTCTCTCTCTCTCTCTCTCTCTCTCTGTGTGTCTATCCCCCTCTCTCTGTCTCTGTCTCTCTCTCCACGCTGGACCCCCAACGCAGCTTTGCGTCAACGCGCCAGTAATGGCGTGTATGTAAGTTCTACACTCCTGGAAATGGAAAAAAGAACACATTGACACCGGTGTCTCTGACCCACCATACTTGCTCCGGACACTGCGAGAGGGCTGTACAAGCAATGATCACACGCACGGCACAGCGGACACACCAGGAACCGCGGTGTTGGCCGTCGAATGGCGCTAGCTGCGCAGCATTTGTGCACCGCCGCCGTCAGTGTCAGCCAGTTTGCCGTGGCATACGGAGCTCCATCGCAGTCTTTAACACTGGTAGCATGCCGCGACAGCGTGGACGTGAACCGTATGTGCAGTTGACGGACTTTGAGCGAGGGCGTATAGTGGGCATGCGGGAGGCCGGGTGGACGTACCGCCGAATTGCTCAACACGTGGGGCGTGAGGTCTCCACAGTACATCGATGTTGTCGCCAGTGGTCGGCGGAAGGTGCACGTGCCCGTCGACCTGGGACCGGACCGCAGCGACGCACGGATGCACGCCAAGACCGTAGGACCCTACGCAGTGCCGTAGGGGACCGCACCGCCACTTCCCAGCAAATTAGGGACACTGTTGCTCTTGGGGTATCGGCGAGGACCATTCGCAACCGTCTCCATGAAGCTGGGCTACGGTCCCGCACACCGTTAGGCCGTCTTCCGCTCACGCCCCAATATCGTGCAGCCTGCCTCCAGTGGTGTCGCAACAGGCGTGGATGGAGGGACGAATGGAGACGTGTCGTCTTCAGCGATGAGAGTCGCTTCTGCCTTGGTGCCAATGATGGTCGTATGCGTGTTTGGCGCCGTGCAGGTGAGCGCCACAATCAGGACTGCATACGACCGAAGCACACAGGGCCAACACCCGGCATCATGGTGTGGAGAGCGATCTCCTACACTGGCCGTACACCACTGGTGATCGTCGAGGGGACACTGAATAGTGCACGGTACATCCAAACCGTCATCGAACCCATCGTTCTACCATTCCTACACCGGCAAGGGAACTTGCTGTTCCAACAGGACAATGCACGTCCGCACGTATCCCGTGCCACCCAACGTGCTCAAGAAGGTGTAAGTCAACTACCCTGGCCAGCAAGATCTCCGGATCTGTCCCCCATTGAGCATGTTTGGGACTGGATGAAGCGACGTCTCACGCGGTCTGCACGTCCAGCACGAACGCTGGTCCAACTGAGGCGCCAGGTGGAAATGGCATGGCAAGCCGTTCCACAGGACTACATCCAGCATCTCTACGATCGTCTCCATGGGAGAATAGCAGCCTGCATTGCTGTGAAAGGTGGATATACACTGTACTAGTGCCGACATTGTGCATGCTCTGTTGCCTGTATCTATGTGCCTGTGGTTCTGTCATTGTGATCATGTGATGTATCTGACCCCAGGAATGTGTCAATAAAGTTTCCCCTTCCTGGGACAATGAATTCACGGTGTTCTTATTTCAATTTCCAGGAGTGTATATCGGATGAAGTTATTTGAGCTTCTATAGTTGTTAATTTTTGTCTGCTGGGGGGGGGGGGGGGAGAGAATAACGATGATAGGATGTTGGGCTTATAGATTTGATTGGACGTGGATCTGTAGTACTTGTATCTAGTTTGAGAACGCACAACAATGCGCGCATTTCCGCCGAATGGTCAAAACACGGTCATGTCGCACTAACTCAGTTCGCTCTGTTTCTAGATGGGCTGCAGAAGGTGGTGGATATGGCTTTGTCCGACTTTGCTCAGTCCCGCCATAAAATGGTATGATCACATGTGCAAAGCGGTATAAATGGGAGCAGTTGCAAGATGTGTAGGGACTGACTAAGACCATGTTTGGATTTTTACTGTAGCAGATAGGTTCGAGAACGTGACTTGTTTCCGGATATGATTCACTTGTGGCTGTGATCCTTCTCAATGAGTCATCGCCTTTAACTCAATGGATATATAACGGAACATCTGACATGGTATCGAGACTGAATACGTTACACACATTGGATAAAGATCTATCGTCGTGAGGGAGTTGCAAATACCCGTCACATACTGCGTTCCTTAGCCGAATGACTTTCAAAATTCATCGGGCTGGTTCAAATTGCTCTAAGCATTATGCGACTTAACTTCTGAGGTCATCAGTCGCCGATAACTTAGGACTAATTAAACCTAAGGACATCACACACATCTATGCCCGAGGCAGGATTCGAACCAGCGACCGTAGCGGTCGCTCGGCTCCAGACTGTAGCACCTAGAACCGCACGGCCACACCGGCCGGCAAATCCATCGGACAGATGTGTGATATGTCCGCATTTGAGGATCAGGTTCATAAAGTATATCTGTTTGTGTAAAGAAAATGTCTATATGCTGTTGTAGGAAGGCTATGGATTTGACCTGGGGTACTGTCATAGCGAAGGGAAGAGTATGTCTAGTGCCAAGGAAGGTACAGGTATTTCCAGAGCCACAGTCTTCAACAGAGTGTATTTCGAATACTGCGCTCATTGTCGAATACCGTTCAGTTGAGACCAAGATCGTAAGAGTTAATTGTAAGTCTGTCCGGCCCCGGTAGCTGAGTGGTCAATCCTAAGGTCCCGGGTTCGATTTCCGGCTGCGTCGGAGATTTTCTCCGCTCAGGGTGTTGTGTTGTCCTAATCATCACCATTTTATCCCCATCGACGCGCAAGCCGCCGAAGTGGAGTCAACTTGAAAGACTTGCACCAGGCAAACGGTCTACCCGCCGGGAGGCCATAGCCACAATAAAAAAAAAAAAAAAAAATTGTATGTATAATGATAGAAGAAATATGTGAGGCGTTTTCTATAATGTGTCCGTGTATGCAAAGTCTGTGGTGGTATTGATTCGCGTTCCCACGTTAATTGTAGCGGTCTTTTGAATGCAGAGGCCTGTTGGAGTGTAGGAATTTATGGTAGTTAACTTTACCATGTTCTAGACGACCGAATAGCGAATTAAGTATGTGCTAGGATGCTTTCGTGATCAGGTGTAACTTTGAGAAGATGGTGCGTTTGCAGTGGAGCGTTATTCCCTCCCATGTAAATTGTTCGGTCGACTGCTTCTGCACATTTGATGCCTATATTTAGTTGAGGGAATGTTGGACACACATTTGCCTGCTCTCTAGACGTGGGAATGACCATAGTTGGTTTGTAAACAATATTGATCATGTGCAATCTGTTAGATGACCGACTTCGGTATTCGAAAGCGCGAATATCAGTTTACTCTACTTGTTTCTAGTTAGTCAGTGGTTTACAGCACGCTGCACCTCGCTAAAGTTTGGTGTTTCTGGAGAAATAATTTACAGTCTATAACCTGCGCATTATGGTGCGTTAGCGATCGGGTGGCTAGTGCTGTGTTCTTGATCCCGAGAAGTACTGCGAAAATTGTATAAAATTATGGCGAAAATACGGGTGTTCTTGTAATCGACTAGTCTGGAGATGACTGTAGAAATGCGAGCAAGAAAGCGGAAAGAGCGTTTAAGCCAAGGGGGTTCAAATGGCTGTAATCACTGTAGGACTTAACATTGAGGTCATCAGTCCCCTAGACTTAGAACTACTTAAACCTAACTAACCTAAGGACATCACACACATCCATGCCCGAGGCAGGATTCGAACCTGCGACCGTAGCAGCAGCGCGGTTCCGGACTGAAGCGCCTAGAACCGCTCGGCCACAGCAGGCGGCTTGCCAAGGGGGAAATGAGCATGTTTTTGAACGTCAGTTCTGAGAGTGACTTCAGTTCGCTGATGTAAAGGGGGCGATTTGGTATGGTTGGGGATATGAATTGCATGTTTACTAGATCGAGATGGTACGCGGTGATATATTCCCTGGTTGGAGATCGGTTTGACACTCCAATATTCTTGCTAGTGTAGTATGTATTTGATGACTTGTAGACAAATTTCCCATGTTTAGTTGTCGGTGCAAAATGGTGATCAGTGTAAAATAGTTTATTACCTCTGAGTGTAGCGTCTGTAGAAAGAATGAACAGGTTGGGGGTGTATAGATTGAGGGAACTGTCTGTGCAATTTAGCAATCTTTGCAAAATAACCGCTGGAAGTCAGAGAAAGAAAAGGTGGATTGTTCTTCGATACCTCCGGCATAAGTAATTCGACTGGTAAATTCGAGAAGAGCACATGAGAATGCTCGAATTGATTGTGGTGGGATATAGGAGCGGTGAGAACATTTGCGTATTTTGAGAGCAGGAAAGCTATCACGTTATGTCCGGGAGGAAGACTGGATTAGGCGATATTTTGGTAAACAGTTTCTGTTAGGGTGAGAATTTCCGTGCATACAAGCTGAGGCATGAAGAAAGCGGTCGTTGACTATTTCTGGGACACTGTACAACTCCATAGAGGTCGACTTGGCTCTTTTTATGGGAAGGTTATTAGAAGAGCTTGTAAATATGTGCGTGCACTTGGTGGTGTTGCATCGGTCATGTGGGGGAGGGAGGGGGTGCTTGCGGTTAAGTGCGTGTCAACACGCTCTGTGCTGTTCTGCATCCAATGGTGAGGACAGGTGGCGCCTGGAGATGCCTCGAATATGAGACTGGCGTGAACGCGATTTGGAGTGCTATGACAGTATAACAGTGACTGTATAGAGGAATGCAACTTTCACCGGTGTTTGGTGGCGGTGGCTGGCAAGTGCGGCAGAGCGCGCGTACCTGGCTTGTCGCGGCAGGAGCTGTGTCGGGGTGAACACGTATTTGGATAGGAATTTCATGGGCGTGGAGTATGAATGCGGCTGTCGCCACCTCACGTTTGTGGAAGCTGAGAAGGGACCAGTGCGCCGTTTGAGGGCTGTCAGGCGTGTGACTTCACGGGGGAGGAGGTGTGGTGGTGGGTGCTTGTGTGCATGTGTTGCATTATTTTGCGAGCAGCCCTGTAGGCTGTGCCATGCGTTATTTTCCATTATTTAGGAGCAGTTTGCTATTGTGTACTGAAATTAGGAGTGGCTTGCGTGTCTGCAGACTGTGTATTGTGACGCCAAGCACATTAGGGTGGATGATTTGTATCAGTGTGATGGATAAATTCGATCACTAAAAAAATGTTTGAAACTAAGTAGAGTGAACTCCTTCTTTACTCCCCCCAGCAGCCCAGAGCAGGCTGAGTCATTTTCCCTCACGATCTTGATTTACATCACGAAACGGACGACAGCGTTGTAGACCTCATGGAGAACACACTGTTTACCGCCATCATGGATAACTGTACTTCCGTCATCAGCTGGTGTCACTGTGGCGTCCTCTGATGGCAAGGCAATGTAGTAAGACAGTTGGGGTCTGGAGCTCGTGGTGGACCCACTAGGTAGCACCATGTTAGATTACGGTACTTGCGTCACTAGAGCGTCCTCTAGTGGCATCAGTATGACCTACGTCAGTTGGGTTATGGACTCAGCGGCGAATACACTTGGTGATGGTGTACCGTCCAATTGTTTAAATAAAGGTATGATTTCGACAGTTGACGCTTAGCAAGCGGAGTCTTTTACATAGATTATTATTTTGAGAATTTAGGAGTTGTTTGGGCATATGGAGGTAAATGCTGTGCATTGTTTGTAAGTGGTTCGCATGTCTATAGACTGTGCAATGTGTTATTTTTGACGGTTTACAATTAGGAAGAGTGTGTGTAGAATTTTATTTATTAGTTATGTGGGAGTAGTTTGCCTGTCTGTATGCTGTGGGGCATGTCAGAGCATGTGTTCCGTGATACATACACTCCATCACTAAATAAATTGCTCGCAAATAAATACACTCCTTCCTCCTTCCATCAGCCTAGTGCGGGCTGAGTCCTTTTACCACCCACCCCTAGGAAGAGGTGGCGGTCTGGCGATTTATGTTAGTGGTGGTGGTGAGCTTCGTTTGCAGCAATTTTTCTTACATTGGTAGCGAAAACGCAAGTGAGCTTTGGTTACTGGCAGATTTCACACTAGGCGCCTGATCCTTGGAGGAAGTGGCGGTCGGGTGGCTGAGATTAGTACAAGTGTCCTTTCTTTACGCACAATTTTCTTTGGTTGGTAGCGAAAGCGCAAGTGACCTTCCTTTACTGCCAGAATTCAAACTTGGCGGGAGTTCCTAGGAAGAGGTGGCGGTCTGGTCCTTGAAAAGCAGTTGAAAGTAGGTAGTTGAACACCTTTTCATACCTATATGAAATTGTAAATTGAATTATTGAATATGATTAAAATTGAAATGGAATTAAGTACTCGGGTTAGATGCGCATTGTGGGTGTTAGCATATTTACGGAAGATTATGTCCACCGCGTGTATGGAGGTGGCAGCCGAGGGTGTGTGACGTAAGTGGTCGGACGCCTGCAGGGCGGCGGAGCGGCGTGTGTCCAGTTATAATGCACATGCGCGTGATAGAGAGCAGACGACCTTGTGTCAGTTAACTTTGCGAGATCGTTCTTCGTGGAGCAAACCACGTGGTGGACTGGCAGTTGTGTGACACTGGGGAAGATTCCACTCTCAGGCGAACAGTTTTGGCGCGAAACATGTGGGAGGGATGATTACACGTGTTGAACGGACAACCTGCCATTGTGACGTCAGAATCAGCAGGTTCGAACGAGCAAAACATGTTTACGCCACTGAACCCGCACAGACCGAGTGGCACCTTCTCACTCATGGGCCGGCGGCGGTGGCAGGGGTGGCGACGATTTCATCTAATTCAGCTGGGCCCTAGACCTCGTGGATGCTGGTGTGATCTCAAAGACGTGTACTGAGTCTGTTGGAGAACAAGTGATGACAGTACTGCTTGAAATAAAGACTTCAGTCCATTTTCCCTGCAATATCAGAGGATGTGAATTACGTTGGTATAAGTGCAGTTTATTATTTGACGCGATTTTGATAGGTTAGCAGTGAAAAAAGATAAGTGACGGGCAAAGTTCGTAGGATGTGAACTATTTCGTATGTGTGATCGATCATTGTGTTGGAATTTGATCTTCTGAAGATTTTTGTTATGAATGTAACACAAATGGCTTTCTTCCGCCAAATTAGGACATCTTGAATAAATAATAAATGATAATAATAATAAATAGAAGTACAGTTTTCGTGACATTATGGTGTTGGAATTGGAATTTGGCGCAATTTTCTAGTGGAGGTAGGACAACAATAATAAATAATAATAATAAATGATAATGAATAATAATAAAGTACGGTTTTGCAGCCATTATCATGATGGAATTTGAACTTCCCACCATTTTTCTTGGGGAGGGGGTTAGGTTAGTGGAGGTAGGCCAAGTGTACAATCTTCCCGCCAAAATCCACCATCTCGGATGACGTCACGGTGGCGCTCGCTGGTGGCAACGATATGTACTAAGTGAGTTGGAGTCCAGACCTCTTCGTGAATACACTGGGTATCGCCATCTTGGATTATGTCACAGATGAGAGCGCCCTCTGGTGATGGCGATGTGTACTAAGTCAGTTGGAGTCCTGACCTTGTGGTGAACACACCTGCATGGAATTGTTTAAATAAAGTCTTATGTCCAAGTCCTTTTCCCACGAACCCTTAGGAGGTGGTGGCAGTCTAGTGACTGAGGTTAGTAAAAGTGTCTTTTCTTTCACGCCATTTCTGTTAGCTTAGTAGACATATGGGAATTGAATTTTGTTTATAGCAAAAATTAAACGTTGGTGCCAGTTCGTAGGAAGAGGTGGTGGTAGGGTGACTTAGGTTAGTGGAGGTAGGCCAAGTGAGCTATTTTCCTGCGATTTTCTTTGCTTAGTAGAGATAAGAGCAGTGTGGTGCATTATCCTGTTGCGATTTGAACTTGCCGCCACTTTTTAGTGGTTTGGGGTTACGTAGGTGGACGTATCCCAATTGGTCTATTTTCCCACCATTTTCGTGGTGTGAAGCATTATCCTGCTGGAATTTAAATTTCCTGCCAGTTTTTTTCTGGAGGGTTAGGTTAGTGGAGGTACCCCAATTGACCCATCTTACCAGCAAAATTCAAACTTCCTGCCAAAATCCGCTATCTTGGATGACATCATGTGTTGTTGCCAAGCATACATGGCGCCAGCTTGGATGACGTCATCGCCGCCATCTTGGATACATCTGGCAACAATGGAATGTGGGGTAGAACGAACTTAGCTCTACTTCTTTCAGTGTATATTCGGTCAATTTATACCTATTCCCTCATCATTTTTCGCAATTCTATCGATTTATCCATGCGATCATGACATAATCTCTCGTTCTGTGTTCTAAAATTGCTTGTAAATGTAGCACAGCTGCCGACATCTAGCCCAAATGCACTGATCAGTAGGCGTAATATAGCACTGTACTTGACAGTATCCAGTCACCTGCACATTTCGAGAGCGCTCGCTCTGTTTTCTGTATGTCTGTGTATATACATGCCAAATAGTGAACTATACTTAACGACAGCGTTGATGGCCTCTCGGCCGACGATGCGCAGTAGACAGCTGCGCAGCTGGCCAATGAGCGCTCATTCGGTTTCCGCGCCTCGTGCTGTCTGAAGTACCATCATATTTCAGAGTTCTACCGTGTATTACGTGCGGAAAAGTGCGGTTGGCCAATTTCTGTTGTATACAGGGTCTTCTCTGAGTTTTGTCCTAATGGCTGAAACACCTAAACGTCGTCAAGTATTTTACAAACAGACAAGAGACCTTATTTTTAGAGCATACTCTTTCTTCAAGCGTGAGGCGGTTTCAGGCGAGCCGATCTGCGAGGTTGCCAAGGTGCGGGAACGCACTGCAGCGGCCTGTGGCGATACTGGTGTACGAACTGTCAGGCGAGTTATACAGGAGGCGAAGCTGTCACAGCAGGCAGTTGGCAATGTGGTGTTTCGGTCTCCAGGGAAGAAACATAGCATTCCAAAGAGGGTAACAGGAATCGACGACTTCGATCAAAATGTGTTACGTCGCAAGGTTTTCGAATTTTATGAAAGAGGCGAGTTCCCCACAGCAGCGAAATTGTGCACTGGTATGCACGAAGCTACTGGATTTGATGGAAGTGCAAGATCAATGCAAAGAATGTTGAAGAACATCGGATTTAAATATGTTAAGTCCAATGATGGGCGCTAATTTTTAATGGAGCGTAATGATATTGCTCCTGCTAGGATTACGTTTCTAAGAAAAATGCATGACATCAGATCAAAAGGAACGTCAGCTGTCTATTACTTGGATGAGACTTGGGTAAATAAAAATCATACTCGGAAATTTATTTGGCAACCAACAGATGGACAAGGCGGTTTGAAAGTTCCAGTGGGAAAAGGCGGGCGTCTTATAATATGCCACGCTGGTTCTGCTGCTACCGGGTTTGTGCCTGAAAGTAAACTTATTTTCAAATCAAAATCAAAAGCTACATCTGACTACCATACCGAAATGAATGGAAAAACATTTCAAGAATGGTTTCAGAATCAGCTGTTGCCTTATTTGCATCCAGACTCTGTCATTGTTATGGACAATGGAAGCTATCACTCTGTTGTTCTCAACAGGCCTCCCACTACGAGCACAAGGAAAAGTGATATTGTTTCTTGGTTGCGAAATAATAATGTAACGCATAGGGAAACACAAACAAGAGCAGAGCTTTTGGAACTGGTGAAGATGTCAAAGACCAGCGTTAAAAACTACGAAATTGACTCTATAGCTAAGCAACATGGATACAGAGTGATACGAGTACCTCCTTATCATTGCTATTATAACCCCATTGAACTGGTGAGGGCACAGATGAAGAAATACGTGGCAGACAAAAATACTACATTTAAAATAGCCGACACCTAACGACTCACCCATGGAGCAATAGAGAAAATCACCGTTGCTGATTGGGATGCTTGTGTTCGTCACACTGACAAACCGCAAGAAGAAGATTACCAGAAGGAAGCTGTCAGAGACGAAATAATGGATTCGTTGATCGTCAGTCTAGCTCTCACATCCAGCGACTCCAGTTCCGAAGGCAACGACAATGAAAGCTCTGAGTAAAAAGGTATGTGAATGGAATGTAAACTTACTCTCTAATTATCATGAACATTTGCTTTTTTCTCTAGCTGTCTGTGCCGTAGAAAGTAGTTCAGTGGAATATCTATTCTGTAATGACAATTTTATTTTACTTCGTTTTTTTTCTTTAAATTAAACGCTTTTTCATGCTGCAATCTGTTTTATTAATCCAGACGTGTTTAAAATTTTATTTTAAGGCATCGTCGTTGGATATCATCTGATGTAGTACACTGTAGCTATTATATGCCGTCATGTAGGTTTTAAAACAGTTTACGCCCTTATCTTTGCATAAATAAATTGTTACTTACGATTATATGCAAAAATTAGGGCGTGAACTGTTCTTAAATCTACAATGACGGCATATAGCCACAGTGTACTATTTCAGATGATATCCACCGATAATGCCTTAAAATAAAATGTGAAATGCGTCTGGATTAATAAAACAGATTGCAGCTAGAAAAGGCGTTTACTTCAAAAAACGATTATTTATATACTTGCTCCAGATAATGGCCATTCAAACAAATTTGTTTATTTTACTTCTCTCTTTATTCTGTCTACGATATAACGTAGATGAAAATGCTGTTCGCTCTAGGGATTGGGGAGGGTATTTTAGGTTTGATTCTTTCGTCTTTTTATTTATAAAGCAAGAGGAACCGAGGGGATAATCTTTCTATAATGTGCAATTTATTATAGAATCCATTCTGCAGTGAGAGAGTATGTATAACTATTTCATGATGTAGTTATGACTGGGAAAGATTGAATAGACAGTCCATTCTTTTATGTATATGTCGCAGTTATTAGGTACATTTAGTAAATTTATCACTGAATGGGGAGTAGAGGACCATGAACCTGGCAGTAGCGAGACAAGTGAAACATCAGCTAAAGCAGCTGTCCATAGCATAGCTGCCGTCAATTCGCCCAGCGCCCAGTTGACAACGCAGCACTCCTTGGAAGCTGCGCGGCACAGCGACAGGCCATTAACGCTGTTGCGGACTATAATACTTAGTATCCGTTGGATAGCTTTCGTGATCAAGCAGAGGAGAACAGTAGATTAAGTACCTGTCAATGAAAGAAGAGCAATAGGTTTGCCCTTGAGTGCATACCTGTCCCTTATGTAGGTAACTCGCACTAACAAATGCACCCGTACAATCATAGCTCCACTACTGGCGCATACAGCGCAGGCTGCGGCTGTTCTGTTTGGTTGGTGAGAGTGGAAAGTGCTGTACCATCCATCATACTCCCCGGACTTCAGTCCTAGTGACTTTGATTTGATTCCGAATATAAAGGAACCACTTCGTGGCATTCGCTTCAGAACTGCTCCAGAAATTCAACAGGCAGTAGATCGGTCCATTCAAACCATCAATAGAACAGGCTCTGCGAACGGTATACTACGCCTTCCGCATCGCTGGCAACGGGTTCTACACAATGCTGGTGACTACTTTGAAGGACAGTAACAATAACTCTTGTGTATCGATTGTGAATAAGTAGTTGCCACTATTTAAGTTCCAACCCTCGTATATACTTCATCTATACGCATTTTGCAATAGAACCAAGGCGATATTGAGTCACACAAAACAAAACGAGATGGTATATTAGGAGAGAACAAGCCGAAGCAATTCAGCTGGGAAACATACATAACAAAGAAAACACCTCTCATCAGAAGAATGAAATTAACCAACACCTTGCCGGAGGAAAACAAGATTCATGTTGGCGAAGAGGTCTCGATATCGAGGCATCCACAAGCATGTCCAAAGGGCCATAATCATGTACTGCATGAATCTTATGTGATCTTCCCACTCGTCTTCGACAACATAATGAACAAAGTGTCCCAGCAACCAGATAACGATATGGGTTTTCGACCGATGTAAGAAGGAAGAATCTGGGCGGAATATTGTGTCCGTAGTGTATTAAGCCTCAGAAGATCGATTAAGGAATGCCAACTGCGCCCTAATCCAAGACCAATTTGCCATATGACCTCCATAAGTAAAGCGATCTCTTGTCGTATCTATAAATGTACAACGACTTCATAAATCCGTGTCGCTAAGCCCAATACGGAAAAGTCGCACGTTCGTTGGAATCAAGTTATTTGCTACCTTATAACAAGAGGACGCGAAGCGCATCGGCAAATTCGGAGGACTGGTATTGCACCAAACTGTCCTCCAATTTGTTTGCGGCTATCCTCTTTCAACGAGGTTCGGGGAAGTGGCTGATTTACAAAGATTCTGTAGGGACTTCATGGTGAAAACGGGTCTCCATAAAAAGTCAGCCCCTAAATAGCTCATCGCAAGATAGGAAGTCACGAATGTGTTTTAACTTATAATTAATGCGACCAACATCAACAGGGGGTTCAAGACCAGCAGGAAGGACACACAGAAATAAACGAGACGTGAATGTGTGAGTTTCCTGAGTCATCATCAAAACGGTGCGTCGCACATATAGAATCTGTGTCTTCCTTCGTATGTCAGCCAGACTCAACCCCCCAAAGGAATGAGGCTTCATGACCACCTCATATCGTAAGCTAAAGATATGTCTCTTCCATAAGAAACGACCAGAAAATTGCTGTAGTTTCTTCGTCATCACCCAGGGAATCGGATAAACTTGGGCCACGTTATAAGCTTAGCATAAGACTTATGTGTCCAGTATTCGGACTTTCTGGAGCGGAGTAAGAGAACACCTTTCATGTTCTAGTATCGCTCCCTGAATTTTTTACGTAACAGACTTCCAGTTGAGGTCGCTATTTTGGGTGGACAACGATCAATCATGAAACCGAGAGACGCATGCCGATCCACTCAGTAGCCCATGGAACAACGGCGTCATCAAAACCTTGCAAAGTAAGAAGCCTGCATTTACCTTCTTTAAGTAGTGCTCCTGAACCCCGAGAATGATCATCGATTACAGCCTTCAGTCACGGTATCTGCGCAGAAATGCGGAGTAAAACCATCACGGCATCCGCGTATGCACGAAGAGCGAAGCGTCCAACCTTTCAGCTGGGATGCTAGCATCCGAAGTAGGGGCTCCAGAGACAATACAAATAAAGTCACTGACAGCGGGCTTTCTTGAGGCATTCTCCTACGGATATTTATCGGTAGCGTCAGTTGGCCACTAAGAACCACCGAAGCTGAAATACCCGTAACCGGTTTTGAGAGCACTCGTCGTGTCAGTAGTAAAACAACCTGCCTCAGAATCCTAAGCAAAAAGTAGTGATTAACACGATCAAATGCCTTATCAAAGTCAAGGAAAGCAAGGGCTCAAGGAACGGACTAACCGAACCCACGTCACGACACTCGACTGTAGGAGAAAGACAATTAATTGCCATCACCACAAAGTAATTTGGCGAAAGCTATCAGGGGAAGCCGGTCCAGGGCGTTTCGGGAACAATTTTTCCCTGTTTGAACGAGATCGTCACAACTCTACCCTGTAACACTTCATTCAAAAGAGACGTAAGAGTAGCACCCAACAACGGCCAAAAGCGCACGTAAAATTCCTTGAGAAGTCCATCCAGACCCGGAGCCTTTGAGAAAGCGACCCCACAATAAGTTTGTTAACTTCCTCAGGCTGAAATGCAGCTAAGAGCGCTTCGTTATGTTCAGGTGTAAGTGCCGGATCCCAGATGCTGACTAGTGGGTCGTAAGAGGTTACACTGGACTCATCGGTGTCGTAGATGTCTACATAGTATTGGTGTAAGACACGCACCCTATCAGCTTGCTCCGATACGATACGTCCGTTATTTGTCGTGAGAGAATGAATACAGAGGCGTGGCGACGGCTCCGACGCCGAAGCAAATGATATAACGGAGTCAGTTCTTCCGTCACCGATGATCGTGGCTTGGGTCGCATGTTCAACCCTTCCATTTGTATTCTTTTCAAGGTCAACAATTTAGCCTTTACACGCCTAACATCCGCAATTCGCAGAGCGGTGTGATCCGCAGCATCATAAAGTTCACGCAGGATGGAATAGTAATACTCGTAAGTCCTCCGAAAGTCTCGCGCTTTGGCAGCACAGAAAAGTGTCAAAGTTTGCGTGAGCCTCGGTTTTGCCAACTGTGTCGACCAGTCAAGGATGGAAGAGTACTTCCCAGTGGGCCGTAGAGTACACTCCCACACGGCTCACATCACGTCATCGAGAGGTCAGCTAGATGAGCGACGTTTAACGTCCATGGAGTGGAGTGCGAAACAGTTTGACTGGTTGCCGTTGTAAATTGAGGGTTGTAGTCACAGCGCAGTGATCGTAAAGAAAGCTAGGATGACTTCAACATTAAGAACACAATCGCGCAGGCAGTCTGACAAGTAAAACCTATCTAACCTGCTACTAGAATTCGCAGTAAAGTGGGTAAACTTAACTAACGTCGGGTATTTACATATCCAGACGTCTTGCAGGCGTAAGGAGCGAACCAATCCATGTAATTCGCGACAAAAATTAAAATTTGGAGATTGATCTGCAGGACACAACACACAAATTAACATGACCACCCAGTACAATATCCGGAGACTCTTACGCAACAGATAAACAGTATCCTCTTCATAATAACGCGAACGATCCACTGCGCGACCAGTGCCAGGAGGAGGGTATGAAAGAACCAAGGTAAGATTAAAAAGTTGACAACCTATGTCCCTTCCCGAATCCAACATTTACATCTCAGCAATAGGAATGCCTTCGCGAAAAAATAAGGTAGTCCCCGTAGAAAATTCGGGCGCAACACACGAGAACCATGTGAGGAAAAATGCTTAAATAACACCTCCTGTAAGAAGACTATGTCCGCACATGAATGATAAATGAACTGAAGCAGCGAAGCCAATCGCAGTTCTGATTCTACACGATTATCATTTAAGGAAAGGAACGTGTAGGCTTGGGTCATTGGTCACAGGTATATAGTGATGTACGGGGAGCCCGAGCACAATTAGATAGACAGCTGAGAGTCAAGGTCCATTGCGGAATCCACAGATGAATCAGACACTGGGGGACCAGAACCTCCGTCATCGCAACCTTTTTTCTTAGATTTCTTACCTGCCACCGCACAGTCAGGTTGTATACGCTGTTTCTGTCGGCTACGTGGGATGGCGGCCTCTGCAGTCGGAGGTGCGGGAGGGATCATAAGCACAGCTTCCTGTCCCTCAGAACTAGGGCCATGTAATGCAGTATCAGCATTCTGTGGAACTGCCAACGCAACAGACGATACTTGGTCGCTAATTTTACTCTCTTCGTGAGTTTCTGTAGGCGGCAAATTCAGGAAACCTTCGGCAGCTGAAGACGAAGAAGCAGGACGCCATTGCATCGTCTCAGATTGTAACGGAGGACACAAAGACGAAGGGGGACTCCGCTCCCTCTCCACACACAGGCAGCTCAGGAGGAGCCATTTCGTGAGCGGGAGGGATGCTGGAGATACGTTCTTCGCCACTCACCGTACCACGGAAGGGAGGTATCGTAGCATCGAGAGGAACAGGGGACTCAATCGATGTGGAGGAGGTTGGCGCAGAAGCCACAACCAAATCCCCACCACCATCATCCTGAGTGCGACGTCGCTTGTTTGTCATCGTTACAGGTCCTGTCCTGGGGGCAACAGGATCTGAACGTGTCGCGGAGTTAAAGGCAGAAATTCATTGACACGATTATCATAATTGACTTTCTGTTCATTATGATCCGAAGCAGAAGTAGGTCCAACAGCGGGAGTGGAAGGAACGAAATCAGCAACCGTCAACTTGCGACGCTGCGCTAATGACGGCTTTAATACAAAAACCCTCCACGGGCAATTAGATCGAACGTGTCCACTTTCATTACATAGGAAGCAGGTTCCCTCTTGACCAGTATACATGACACGAACGCGGTAACCACACACTTGTAAATGTAATAAAAAATTGCGTTTGACATGCATTTCCACGGAACGAATTCTACAATAAAACTGTAATCTGTGTTGAGTATACCAGCGTTCACGACGGATATGTCCTTTAGAAAGTTGTCATCATCTTCTGGCGGGAGGTTGAACACTCGAACATTGGTATAGTCAATTGCTGCATCTGCGAGTGACACCATACTAGCAGAATTATCGCAATGCTTCAACGGGACTTTTTTTTCTGTTTGTTTGGTTTTAGGGCGCAAAATTGGTATGGTCATTAGCGCCCGGTCCGTGACTTAGGAAACAGTAAAAACCGAAAACGGAAACCAGCAGAAATGGGAACGAAACTCAAAAAATTGGAGAAACTAAAAGCAGAAGGAAGGCTTAGAAATCCACTTCAGAAAGGGGTTGGTTGTCCCCAAAAAAGACTTCAAATGACTGACGTCATTTCACTGGCACTAATAAACTCGAGAACGCGATCGGCCGAGCGCGTGTCATCTGCTAAAATGGACGATAGATCAAGTGATAGCTGTAGACGTGCGCGTAACGGAGTAAAATAGGGGCACTCAATTAAAAGGTGTCTGACCGTCCACAGCTGAGAGCAGTGGGGACAGAGTGGGGGAGGATCGCCGCTTAAAAGATGTCGATGGCTAAAAAGACAGTGCCCTATCCGGAGTCTAGTTAAAATTACCTCCTCCCGACGACGCGTTCGGGAGGACGAGGTCCAAGCACAAGGAAGAGCTTTCACGTCCCGCAATTTACTATGGGGAAGTGCCGACCAATGGGCGTGCCATAAAAGAACAACTCGACGACATAAAACGCTCCGTAGATCGGTGAAGGGAATCGATTGAATAGCTGGCCGAAGAAGAGAGACTGCAGCCTTGGCGGCTATATCTGCCGTCTCATTTCCATAGATACCAACGTGTCCTGGGAGCCAGAGGAACGCCACCGAGACGTCCCCAGGTGGAGCAAGCGCAGACAGTCCTGAATCCGGTGGACCAGAGGGTGGACAGGGTAAAGAGCTTGGAGACTGAGGAGAGAGCTGAGAGAATCTGAGCAGATAACGTATTGTATCCGTTGATGGCGGCGGATGTAGTAGACAGCCTGGAGAACAGCGTAAAGCTCCGCAGTATAAACCGAACACTGGTCGGGAAGCCGAAATTGATTTGGGCTGTCGCCGACAATATAGGCACTCCCTACACCTAACAATGTTTTCGAGCCATCAGTGTAAATAAATGTGGCTTCCTTCATTTGTGCACATAGAGCAGCAAATGCCCGACGATAAACAAGTGAAGGGGTACCATGCTTGGGAAATTGACAAAGGTCACGGAGCAGGCAGGTCAGGGGCCGGAGCCAAGGCGGTGCTGTACCCCAAGTTGTCAAGAAGGTATTAGGAAAGCGAAAGGAAAGAGAATGGAGAAGTTGACGGAAGCGGACTCCCGGTGGTAGTAGGGAGGAAGGGTGGCCTGCGTACCCTACATCGAAGGAGGCGTCGAAAAAAATGTCATGGGCTGGATTAGCAGGCATGGAAGACAGATGGCTAGAGTAACGACTCAGAAGGACTGCTCGCCGATTGGACAGCGGAGGTTCAGCAGTCTCAGCATAAAGGCTTTCCACAGGGCTGGTGTAAAAAGCTCCAGACACTAAACGTAATCCACGGTGGTGGATAGAGTCGAGATGACGAAGAATAGACGGACGAGCAGAGGAGTAAACTATGCTTCCATAGTCCAATTTCGAGCACACTAAGGCGCGATAGAGGCGGAGAAGGACCACTCGGTCCGCTCCCCAGGAGGTACCATTCAGGACACGGAGGGTGTTGAGGGATCGCAGACAGCGAGCCGAAAGATAGGAAACGTGGGAGGACCAGCACAGTTTTCTGTCAAATATAAGACCCAAGAATTTAGCGACGTCCGCAAACGGAAGGTTGACAGGTCCTGGATGTAAGGAGGGTGGAAGAAACTCCTTACGTCGCCAAAAATTAACACAAACGGTCTCACTGGGAGAAAAACGGAAGCCGGTTTCGATGCTCCAAGAGTGGAGGCGATCGAGACATCCTTGAAGACGTCGTTCAAGAAGTCTGGTCCGTTGAGAGCTGTAGTAGATCGCAAAATCGTCCACAAAGAGGGAGCCCGAGGCATCAGGAAGGAGACAATCCATAATTGGATTTATGGCAATGGCAAACAGTACAACACTCAGCACGGAGCCCTGGGGTACCCCGTTTTCTTGGGAGAAAGTACGGGAGAGAGTAGTGTTCATCCGCACTCTAAATGTGCGCTCTGATACAAATTCGCGAAGAAAAAGGGGCAGCCGACCTCGAAAGCCCCAAGAGAACAGTGTGCGGAGGATGCCTGTCCTCCAACAGGTATCGTATGCTCTCTCCAGATCAAAAAATATTGCTACTGTTTGGCGTTTCCGGAGAAAATTGTTCATGATATAAGTGGAGAGAGCAACAAGATGGTCAACTGCAGATCGATGCTTTCGGAATCCGCATTGGGCAGGTGTTAAAAGACTTCAAGACTTCAGCCACCAAGCTAAACGGCAATTCACCATACGCTCCAAAACCTTACATACACTACTCGTGAGAGAAATGGGGCGATAGCTAGAGGGGAGATGTTTGTCCTTTCCGGGTTTCGGAACAGGAACGACGATAGCTTCCCGCCATCGTCTGGGAAAAGTACTGTCGGTCCAAATTCGATTATATAGGCGAAGGAGGTAACGCAGACTATGGGTTGGTAAATGCAGCAACATTTGGACGTGGATACCATCCGGTCCTGGGGCGGAGGAGCGAGAAGAAGAGAGTGCATGTTGGAGTTCCCGCATGGAGAAAACAGTATTGTAGCTTTCGCGATTTTGAGAGGAGAAAGCAAGAGGTCGCACTTCCGCTGCACGTTTCTTCGGGAGAAACGCTGGCAGGTAATTTGAGGAGCTCGAAATCTCAGCAAAGTGTTGACCCAATGAGTTAGAAATTGCGACGGGGTCCACTAATGTATCATGCGACAGTGAGCCCAGTGACCGGGGAGAAACTAGGCGCGCCTGAGAACCGTCGAAGCCGACTCCAAACTTCCGAGGAGGGAGTGAAGGTGTTAAATGAGCTAATAAAGAATTTCCAGCTTGCCTTCTTGCTATCGCGGATGACGCGACGGCATCGCGCACGGAACTGCTTATAGCGGATACAATTCGCCAAAGTAGGATGGTGGCGGAAAACGCGAAGAGCACGTCGCCGCTCACGTATTGCGTCACGGCACGCCTCGTTCCACCAAGGAACTGGGGGGCGCCGGGGCAATTCGGAGGTGCATGGTAATGAACGTTCCGCAGCTGTAAGAATAACGTCGGTGATATGTGTGACCTCATCGTCGACGCTGGGAAAGTAACGGTCATCAAATGTCGCTAGAGACAAAAAAGTGTCAAATCGGCTTGGGCAAACTTCCAACATCGCGGGCGCATATATGGCAGTTGAGGCTGCAGTCTAAGGACACATGGAAAGTGGTCACTCGAGTGTGTATCGTTAAGGGCGAACCATTCGAAGCGCCGAGCTAGCGGAACAGTACCGACCGAAAGGTCCAAGTGAGAGAAATTTGTCGTGGAGGCAGACAAAAATGTAGGGACCCCAGTGTTGAGGCAAACTAGATCCGCTTGGTGGAAGACGTCTAGCAATAGTGAGCCACGTGGACAAGGATGTGGAGATCCCCAAAGCGGGTGGTGGGCATTGAAGTCCCCAACCAGCAAATAGGGGGGGTGGAAGCTGACCAAGAAGATGAAGGAGATCAGCTCGTGCCATTGGTGTGGACGATGGAATGTATACAGTACAAAGAGAAAAGGTATATCCAGAAAGGGAAAGACGGACAGCGACAGCATGGAAGGAAGTGTTTAAGTGGATTGGGTGATAATGGAGAGTATCATGGAGAAGAATCATGAGTCCTCCATGGGCTGGAGTGCCTTCAACAGAGGGGAGATCAAATCGGACAGACTGAAAATGGGGGAGAACAAAGCGGTCATGGGGACACAGCTTTGTTTCCTGAAGACAGAAGATGACCGGCAAGTAGGATCGTAAGAGGATCGACAATTCGTCCCGATTGGCTCGAATGCCGCGGATATTCCAGTGGATAATGGACATAGGGTGAACAGAAAATGGAGGAATGTGACCAAGGTTGCTGTCAACTCAACGACTGCTCAGAGCTTGCGACCGACAGCATGGAATGACATTCAGCCGAAGGCAGAAGATCCTGATACATAGGTTGTTCAGGAGCAGCTCCTGCCACCAGCGATTGGCCGGTTGATCGGCCGCCAGCAGTGCACCTCGGCGACACAGAAGACGGCCGAGGGTGATTTCCGCCAGGTGGTGCTGTAGATGGGACACGCCTTGGCGGAGAAGGAGATGAACTGGGTTTCTTATTAGCCTTCTTGGAAATATGATGTCTAGATGAAGGAGGAACCGATGGTTGTGAAGTTGGGGTACATAAAAAATCTTCACGAGTATGCTCTTTTTTCGAAGTCTTGGTGTCTGACTTGTGGGCTCGAGATTTAGCAGAACCCGATGAAGGGTGAGCCATAGAGTGGGCAGGCGAAAGTGGTGAGGTTGAACGGGCGATCTTTGCGCTGGCCGATCTGACGACCGTGGTACTAAAGGTGAGGTCGCAAGTCTGCGTGGCCGCCTCCTTTGTTGACCGAGGAGAAGCAAGGACAGTGCTGTATTTTCCTGTCTGAGGCACGGTGGGCTGTCGACTGGCGAATAATTTTCGAGCAGCAAAGGTCGACACCTTTTCCTTCACTCTGATTTCCTGGATGAGCTTTTCGTCTTTAAAAATGGGGCAATCTCGAGAGGAAGCAGCGTGGTCACCCATACAGTTGATGCAGCGAGGGGATGGAGGTGGACAAGCACCCTCTTGGGCATCCTTGCCACACATAACACATTTGGCCGGATTGGAACAGGACTGGCTGGTGTGATTGAACCGCTGACACCGACAGCAATGCGTAGGGTTTGGGACGTAAGGGCGAACGGAAATTATCTCATAGCCTGCTTTGATTTTCGATGGGGTTGAACTTTGTCAAATGTCAAGAAGACAGTGCGGGTTGGAATGATGTTTGTGTCAACCATTTTCATAACTCTATGAACAGCCTTTACGCCCTGATCAGACAGGTAGTGTTGAATTTCTTCGTCAGACAATCCATCGAGGGAGCGTGTATAAACGACTCCATGCGAGGAATTTAAAGTGCGGTGCGGTTCAACCCGGACAGGGAAGGAGTGGAGCAGCGAAGTATGCAGCAATTTTTGTGCCTGGAAGGCACTGACTGTTTCTAACAACAAGGTGCCATTCCGTAATCTCGAACAAGACTTTACAGGACCTGCAATTGCGTCGACACCTTTCTGAATAATGAAAGGGTTGATCGTGGAGAAGTTGTGGCCTTCGTCAGACCGAGAAACAACAAGGAACTGTGGCAATGATGGAAGAAATGTCTGTGCCTGAGACTCAGTGAACTTACGCTTGTGATCAGACATAGTGGAACGTGAGGAAACCATTGCGGAAGAATCCCCCATGATTACCGGCGTCTCCGATGGCGCGCTCCTCCCTTGTGGGGGCCCTCTCTGAGGGCACTCCCGCCTTAGGTGATTGTTCACACGTCAGGTCACACCTCCCGAAAAATGGATGGAGGGACCAATCGGCACTTACGGAAGGTATCAGCTGGGGTAATCACCCCTCCCTGGGCCTGGCCATTACCAGGGGGTACGTATGTGTCCTGCCTGTCTACCCGGGCCGGGGAATTACGCGTTACCCCGTCACTGGCTACGCATGGAAATGCGTGGGTCGGCCTTCAGACACGCACAGGGAGGAAAAAAGAGAAAGGAGAGAAGAGGGGTCTCAAACGACGCAGTGGAGAAAAGGGCAAAGAGAAGAGGTAAGGAAAAGAGAAGGACAGAGGAAGGACGAAGACTTGCAAGCGGAGAAAGCAAAGAATTTGGAACAGATTCGAGCGTCCGTCTCCGGACTTAGGCACAAACCATACTCCCAGAGTGGGAGAAAGGGAAGGAAAGAGCCAGAGGTGAGGGGGGGGGGGGGGCGAAGATGGGGGATGGGGAAGGATGCGGAAAGGGAAGCTATGCAGCCCAGAAAGGAAGGAGGACCACATTAGCTCAGGGTCCCGTGCTCGCTACGCACGTATCCACAAAAGAGTTGTGGACCCCCTGGGGGGGTCAACAGGACTTGAGAACCACCTCGCGACAGTAATCTGTCAACGTGAAGAGGATCCGTAAATTCCAAGTAAAACACGTACTCGTCTGTATCAAAATAAGCGGTGTGGACTTGATCAGAGTTCACATGAAATGCATCGACAAGCCAGTCGTGTATTTCTAGAGACCCGGGCTGCACGTGTAGCGTTGTTTTATCGAAAGCAAATCACACAGTACCTTTTCATGGAATACACGTGGAAGCCATGGTAGCCATAGCGGATCGGCCGACGCCGCTGCAAGTAGACAGTAAGGCGCAGCGGAGGCGCTACGAGTCACTCGGCAGACAGAACAACACTAACGAGGAAAACTCCACACAAGCGACGCTGTGGCAAGTGAAATAAACAAGAACCTCCCCGCTCGGCGCTCGAAGCGGAACTGACCACTAGGCTAGGCTAGCCAGTAGCGTAGGCAATACTATTATGTTATAAGGCAGTAGTGGATAACGGGAAATTCCTATGGTTTCAGAAAGTGGAGCCCACCCATGGGGAGCTCTCCTTGTTAGTGTACAGCGAGAAGTGTAACAAAAACAGGGAAAAAATAATGATAATCATGAAGCAATAAATACGATGTTTTCTGAAGTCGTTCATGTAACAACAAAATAATCAGGAACGAAAAGCAACGACAATTATTCACAACAGCTGCTCAAAGTGTCCTCCTCCAACCCGAATGCACACATTACAGGACTACGTCATGAAGTCCTTAAGTTTTCCAAAGTCAAGGCTTTCCCTGTTTTTAACAAAGGCTACCATTATCCTCACAAGAAGCTCTTCGACGGTGTCAATTTTATTCACTTGCTCTCCCCCCCTCACCCTCCCTCCAATAGGAAAAAAAAAAATCCAAAGGGGGGGGGGGGTGAGTCCCGGCGAACGAGCTGGCCAGGGAACTGGACCATCTCACCCAATCCATCTCTGCGGATTCAACGCATCTAAACTCTCCTTCCGCAACAGCGAAGTCAATTTGGTGCCACATTACCTGACAGACCGCCATACGAGTGTCTTCTAAATACAACGGATGGACGTTTACAAGGAACGCTTAACACCTCCGTCTGTTTAGGCGGTAAGGAAATAGGACGGGACCCCACAAAACGACAACTACTAGACCTGCGCAAACCTTCACGCCAAATTTATGTTCATATGACTGTACATACGTGTCATGTGTAGTTTCGTCGTTGAAGTTGTGGTTTTTTCGAGACTGGAAGGCCCTTGGCTAGCGAAACATGCCTTGTCTGTCCCCACCACTCTCCTTTCGACGTTTGGAATCCCGATGCACTGATTCAAGTACCACAGGAACTATTGATTCAGAGAAGGATAGTCCTCATACACCGAATCTTGCCCTTCCTACAGGTTGTACGAAAACACGTTTTCGTCTTGTAGGACGTCCAGTATTTGAGGGGATATATCTTATCATGTTTAGTTTTCAGGCATAATTTAAGTACATCGGATTAACTTTACTGACTGCCGACCAATTACCAATGGCTGTAGAGATGATGATAATAGCATTGGCTACAACCATATTAAGAACATTTTCTTCAAATTACACGGCCACATGTTGGGTTGTCGTGCAGTGTCAACTTTGTTCACAAGAAAACTTCCGGTCTCCCGTAATCTTCTGTCGACTGCTACAAACGTATTCGCACATGGAATAATAAGTTGTAAATGTGCTGGTCCCCCAATGCATTTTGACCCGCAGCGCCGTATGAATAACGAACATTGTATTCGTCGAAAGAGTACCGATGACGCGCCATCGTACCACTGCGTTCGCTGCTGTGCAAGGGTGTGTACCGCCTACCTCTTCCATTGTCCCATCGCAACTGTTTCGAGTCAATTCGCAGATAAACGGACACTTTAACAACGATCCTCTGCATCAGTACCATTTCCAAAGATGAACGAATTACTGGTAGATAAAACTTACTACACAATCTGATGCACGTAATGCTAGTTGTTCTCACAACTCGATTTCGATCACTGCTACACTCAATCGTTTAATTTTTGTATTGCTCTCGTGTTCTGTTTGCGTAAATCAAACGAAGGAGAGGTATGGCAACACCGGCTCTGGTAGGTTGCTTGAATTTGCATATGCTACGACCTGATTGGCTAACTTCAATACTAAATAAGCACAACCACCCCTGCAACACATTTAAAAAGTCTTCAGTCTCTTTCTGAGCACCCCCTGACCCTGTATGGCATCCCGGTCTCCTCTTCAAACTCACGCCTTCGCCATCAACTATGTCCGCCTGATAGCTTCCTTCCTCTCTCATCGCCCCTCCTATCTTACCATTCACAACTCCAATTCTTACACCTTTTCCCCCTCCGCAGGCGTGCCCCAAGGCTCCGTTCTTTCCCCTTTCCTCTACCTCTTATAGACAGTGGACATGCCACAGCCCCCATGACCCGTCCATCTCCTGCAATATGCCAATGACACCGCCTTCCTTGCTCTTGCCCCCTCTCTCCAACGTTCCCAGCGCCTCCTCCAGTCCCACTTTGTCCTGTTCACTGCATGGTGCAACGAATGGCTCCTTAAGATCAATCCCTCCAAGACTCAGGCAATCATCGTAGGACAGACCACCCCTTCCTTCCGCCTCCTAGATTTCTACTTTACCATCTATCGCCACCCCATTGCCCTCACTCCCACCCTCAAGTACCTTGGCAGCACCCTCGACCGCTGCCTTCCTTGGACCCCCCATCTGCTCACAGTCCAAGCCAGGGCACATAACCGTCTCCTCCAACTCCTCTCTGCTCGAACATGGGGATAAGACCCTTCCACTATCCTACATACCTACAAGTCCTTCATACACCCCATCCTATGTTATGCTCACCCCACTTCCATCTCTGCTGCCCCCCCACCACCACCACCTACTACAAATCCCTCCAAATCCTTGAGCGCCATGCACTCCACATCACTTATCACATCCCCCGTCCCCCACTCTGATCCTTTATCTGATTCCCTTCCCCCATCTGTTCCTAAGACCCAAGAATTTAGCGACGTCCGCAAACGGAAGGTTGACAGGTCCTGGATGTAAGGAGGGTGGAAGAAACTCCTTACGTCGCCAAAAATTAACACAAACGGTCTCACTGGGAGAAAAACGGAAGCCGGTTTCGATGCTCCAAGAGTGGAGGCGATCGAGACATCCTTGAAGACGTCGTTCAAGAAGTCTGGTCCGTTGAGAGCTTGAATTTGCATATGCTACGACCTGATTGGCTAACTTCAATACTAAATAAGCACAACCACCCCTGCAACACATTTACAAAGTCTTCAGTCTCTTTCTGAGCACCCTCTGACCCTGTATGGCATCCCGGTCTCCTCTTCAAACTCACGCCTTCGCCATCAACTATGTCATCCTATATGTCTACCACAAACTGGATCCTCCCCATCCTTTGGTTTCCCCATCCTCTTCCTCCCTAGCCCGCTGCCGCGTCTGTACCACAGTGTCCCACCTGGTCTCCATCTCCACACACTCCATACCTTCGCCCAAGGTGGCTTCTGCCTACTTCGCCTCCCAGATGATGTCCTCGTGCCTTCCATCTACCCTTCCTACCATCAGATCTAATCCCTTCCTTCGATATCACCCTCCTCAGGGCTCCCTCTCTCCCTCCCTCTCCCCCTTCCTCTCTTCCTCCTTTTAACCTGTTGACCACCTTCTTTTTCCTTTTCACCCCCCCCCCTGGGCTTCCAGCTCCTTTCCTTCTCCCCTCTACTGCCCCCTCCTACCCTCCTCCCTGTTTCCCCCTACTGTCTCTAGCCCCTCCCTTTTCTTGCCCCCCCCCCTCCTCCCTTCACCTGGTGGTAGGTCCCCCTCAGTGCAGTGGCTTTTAACGTTCTTGTTGTGGTGTCAGTGTAGCTCTAGTACCATGTGTAGTGCTACACTACACCAGCACCAACAGTGTCGCCAGCATCATTCATTTGTGTTACCAATGCTGTTTCTTTGTTTTTTGTGTGGACTCACAGTATTCATTCTTTGCAGGTGTGTGTGGCTCTCGCCTATGTTGTTTTTAAATCTGCAGTTTATAATCATCCATTTTTGTTCTTGTTTTCTTTTCATCACTTTATACCATTCTCTGGTATGTGTTCTTTTCTCATTTGACTATGTTATTTCTGTAACTCTCTTGTCTCAAAAGCGGCGTACTGTGCTGCTGCCAGCCCGCCCCATTTTGGGGAGTGAAATATCAATAAAGAAAAAAAATGAGCACTCCGTATTGGTTGTTTCAGTCGAAAGCACCATGCTGCAAATGAGTTTCGATTTTGAGGTTATGAATGTTGCGAATCTTTGAAACCAAAATACATTACTGCATAACTTCACAAATCATTGATCTTATTGTGAGATACACTTATATACACACTGTTTTTTAAATTACTGTGATGTATACTCCAAAAGACAATTAATAAAAGCGACAGTGAACAGAAAAGGAGGGAGCATAACTACAGCCAACAAAAATTGTCAAGGACCATAATACAAACGTGGGATTCGTTGACAAAGCAGACATGTGGAAGCAAACATATACCACTGGCCGAAAATAGCAGTTGACAGTGGCACAGAGTCTTCCGGCACCTCAGTTATGTGAGTATTGTAAAAAGTTGCATTATATGTAAACTTTCCAACAAGTTTCCCAGGTTGTGAGGTAGCTACAGGACTCTTTGGGGAATATGTTTCACCCCCTTTGGTAGGAAAGAAATAATTTGAGGCCTTACATTTGAAAGACAGTGCTTAGTGACAAAGCAGAACACATGCCTGTGAAGAGCACTTTTAAACGATGTGTCTATTGCAGCAGCAAGGAAAATTCGAGAAGAACAAGATAGGTGTGTTTCATGTGCAAAGACTGATTGTGTGTGATCAAGAGAAGATATTGCTCTCAGTTGCATCAGATGTAGACAATTTAAGAAGAGGAAAACTGGCTGAAAGAGTGAACTGAAGTTTGTGTTGGCAGGAGACACGGGTTCAAGTTCAAGCTGCTGCACAAATGTTAATTAATTTCTTCAGCTTCTATCATTATTGAAGATAAAATTCCACAGTTTCAGAAGTGTGACAATGATGGTTGTGCTAACCAATGCAAACTAGCCTAAATCTAATTTTATTTCTCTCTCCGAACGCCTTGTGTTACATCTAAAACAACTGTTTGAGTTATCTTAACAGTGATATATGCGTCTTTTTCCTGAAGTCCATATCTTTGTCCTACATCATCATATCCAGCGTCTTTGACGATTACGTCCCTTGGGAGTGGGGACCCAACCTCTAGTTATAGAATGACACTTTAGTCTCCATCAGAGCCTGCTCTGATTTGAAACTTCATAGCAGATAAAAATTGTTTAGCGGACCAGGACTCGAGCCGGTCATTCACAGGCGAGTGCTCTACCGACCGAGCTATGTTTCTTTTCTGTTTTCTTCCTTCATAGAATTGTAAATAACTCTTCATGGTGAAACAAATTCTTCTTGATGAGTAAATATTTCTTTGAAAACTCAAATCCTTCTTCAACTTCTTGTAAATTCCGCCTGAAATTCAGGTTCTTACCTAAACCTAACTTACAGAGAGGTATAACGTCTCGTTTTTCAGAGCACACAGTGTCTCTTGCAATTAAAAATAATGTGGAGCTGTCTTCTGAAAAAAAGCTACACAGAAAACCCACTGGCGAACCAAAGTCTTTTTTCCAAATAGATTAACCGAAGACGCACATACTTCTTAAAATAAATAAATGAATAATCCTCAAATTTTCACCAGCATGAAAAGATTGTCAGAAGGTGAGGCGAGTTCTTGAAGTGCTGCAATTAAGTCCTCTTCCATTTCCTGGTGGTTTCAAGCGAACTGACGTATAAGACCAAGCGCGTGCTACCCTTCAACAGCTCCACAGTTAAGGCGGTGTCACACAGGACGAGGCAGCTCATGTTGATGTGGACGCAGACGGGAGACCCAGCGTCATGGCACACAGTGCCGGCGACACACGGGATGACCTGGTTCACGTGGTTCTGTGCTGCCGGCGCTCTCCAGAGGCGGTCCTTGGCCTTGCTTGGCTTGCAGTATGCAAGCTGTACAAAAGTGGACACACGTAAAATTCCTACATTGTTGTTGTTGTGGTCTTCAGTCCTGAGACTGGTTTGATGCAGCTCTCCATGCTACTCTATCCTGTGCAAGCTTCTTCATCTCCCAGTACCTACTGCAACCTACATCCTTCTGAATCTGCTTAGTGTATTCATCTCTTGGTCTCCCCCTACGATTTTTACCCTCCACACTGCCCTCCAATACTATATTAGTGATCCCTTGATGCCTCAGAACATGTACTACCAACCGTTCCCTTCTACTGGTCAAGTTATGCCACAAGCTTCTCTTCTCCCCAATCCTATTCAATACTTCCTCATTAGTTATGTGATCTACCCATCTAATCTTCAGCATTCTTCTGTAGCACGACATTTCGAAAGCTTCTATTCTCTTCTTGTCCAAACTATTTACCGTCCATGTTTCACTTCCATACATGGCTACACTCCTTACAATTACTTTCACAAACGACTTCCTGACACATAAATCTATACTCGAAGTTAGCAAACTTCTCTTCTTCAAAAACGCTTTCCTTGCCATTGCCAGTCTACATTTTATATCCTCTCTACTTCGACCATCGTCAGTTATTTTCCTCCCCAAATAGCAAAACTCCTTTACTATTTTAAGTGTCCTATTTCCTAATCTAATATTCTCAACATCACCCGACTTAATTCGACTACATTCCATTATACTCGTTTTGCTTGTGTTGATGTTCATCTTATATACTCCCTTCAATACACTGTCCATTCCGTTCAACTGCTCTTCCAAGTCCTTTGCTGTCTCTGACAGAATTACAATGTCATCGGCGAACCTCAAAGTTTTTATTTCTTCTCCATGGATTTTAATACCTACTCCGAATTTTTCTTTTGTTTCCTTTACTGCTTGCTCAATA
This sequence comes from Schistocerca piceifrons, assembly GCF_021461385.2. Taxonomy (NCBI): domain Eukaryota; kingdom Metazoa; phylum Arthropoda; class Insecta; order Orthoptera; family Acrididae; genus Schistocerca; species Schistocerca piceifrons. The sequence goes on from NC_060141.1 coordinate 823,565,137, forward strand.
TACAGATTGAATAACACCGGGGAGAGGCTACAACCCTGTCTTACTCCCTTCCCAACCACTGCTTCCCTTTCATGTCCCTCGACTCTTATAACTGCCATCTGGTTTCTGTACAAATTGTAAATAGCCTTTCGCTCCCTGTATTTTACCCCTGCCACCTTTAGAATTTGAAAGAGAGTATTCCAATCAACATTGTCAAAAGCTTTCTCTAAGTCTACAAATGCTAGAAACGTAGGTTTGCCTTTCCTTAATCTTTCTTCTAAGATACGTCGTAAGGTCAGTATTGCCTCACGTGTTCCAGTATTTCTATGGAATCCAAACTGATCTTCCCCGAGGTCGGCTTCTACTAGTTTTTGCATTCGTCTGTAAAGAATTAGTGTTAGTATTTTGCAGCTGTGGCTTATTAAACTGATTGTTCGGTAATTTTCACATCTGTCAACACCTGCTTTCTTTGGCATTGGTATTATTATATTCTTCTTGAAGTCTGAGGGTACTTCGCCTGTTTCATACATCTTGCTCACCAGATGATAGAGTTTTGTCAAGACTGGCTCTCCCAAGACTGTCAGTAGTTCTAATGGAATGTTGTCTACTCCCGGGGCCTTGATTCGACTCAGGTCTTTCAGTGCTCTGTCAAACTCTTCACGCAGTGTCTTATCTCCCATTTCATCTTCATCTACATCCTCTTCCATTTCCATAATATTGTCCTCAAGTACACCGCCCTTGTATATACGCTCTATATACTCCTTCCACCTTTCTGCCTTCCCTTCTTTGCTTAGAACTGGGTTTCCATCTGAGCTCTTGATATTCATACAAGTGGTTCTCTTCTCTCCAAAGGTCTCTTTAATTTTCCTGTAGGCAGTATCTATCTTACACCTAGTGAGATAAGCCTCTACATCCTTACATTTGTCCTCTAGCCATCCCTGCTTAGCCATTTTGCACTTCCTGTCGATCTCGTTTTTGAGACGTTTGTATTCCTTTTTGCCTGCTTCATTTACTGCATTTTTATATTTTCTCTTTTCATCAATTAAATTCAATATTTCTTCTGTTACCCAAGGATTTCTACTAGCCCTCGTCTTCTTACCTACTTGATCCTCTGCTGCCTTCACTATTTCATCCTTCAAAGCTACCCATTCTTCTTCTATTGTATTTCTTTCCCCCGTTCCTGTCAATTGTTCCCTTACGCTCTCCCTGAAACTCTGTACAACCTCTGGTTCTTTCAGTTTATCCAGGTCCCATCTCCTTAAATTCGCACCTTTTTGCAGTTTCTTCAGTTTTAATCTACAGGTCATAACCAATACATTGTGGTCAGAGTCCACATCTGCCCCTGGAAATGTCTTACAATTTAAAACCTGGTTCCTAAATCTCTGTCTTACCATTATATAATCTAGCTGATACCTTTTAGTATCTCCAGGGTTCTTCCATGTATACAACCTTCTTTCATGATTCTTAAACCAAGTGTTAGCTATGATTAAGTTGTGCTCTGTGCAAAATTCTACCAGGCGGCTTCCTCTTTCATTTCTTAGCCCCAATCCATATTCACCTACTATGTTTCCTTCTCTCCCTTTTCCTACACTCGAATGCCAGTCACCCATGACTATTAAATTTTCGTCTCCCTTCACCATCTGAATAATTTCTTTTATTTCATCATACATTTCTTCAATTTCTTCGTCATCTGCAGGGCTAGTTGGCATATAAACTTGTACTACTGTAGTAGGTGTGGGCTTCGTATCTATCTTGGCCACAATAATGCGTTCACTATGCTATTTGTAGTAGATAACCCGCATTCCTATTTTCCTATTCATTATTAAACCTACTCCTGCATTACCCCTATTTGACTTTGTGTTTATAACCCTGTAGTCATGTGACCAGAAGTCTTGTTCCTCCTGCCACCGAACTTCACTAATTCCCACTATAACTTTAACCTATCCATTTCCCTTTTTAAATTTTCTAACCTACCTGCCCGATTAAGGGATCTGACATTCCACGCTCTGATCCGTAGAACGCCAGTTTTCTTTCTCCTGATAACGACATCCTCTTGAGTAGTCCCCTCCCGGAGATCCGAATGGGGGACTATTTTACCTCCGGAATATTTTACCCAAGAGGACGCCATCATCATTTAATCATACAGTAAAGCTGCATGCCCAAGGGAAAAATTATGGGCATAGTTTCCCCTTGCTTTCAGCCGTTCGCAGTACCAGCACAGCAAGGCCGTTTTGGTTATTGTTACAAGGCCAAATCAGTCAATCATCCAGACTGTTGCCCTTGCAACTACTGAAAAGGCTGCTGCCCCTCTTCAGGAACCACATGTTTGTCTGGCCTCTCAACAGATACCCCTCCGTTGTGGTTGCACCTAGGGTACGGCTATCTGTATCGCTGAGGCACGCAAGCCTCCCCACCAATGGCAAGGTCCATGGTTCATGGGGGGGATTCCTACATTAGCTCTATTAATATGCAAATTTCCTCCCTTGTCTATTGGTTACTCATGTGGTTGTGCCTAGACCACACATAAATAAAAACTTCAATATCTATAAACACGTAATAATACAGAAAGGAAAGATATGTGCCCAGTCAGTAATGACATCAGCTTATAAAAGTTCACAAAATAGCACAAACTCACTCCTGACAGAGAGCGCATTTATGTTTACATAATATAAAATACTAGAGAAATGAATTCTTTTAATATTCAATGAGGATAGAAGCTGAAGCAGTGAATTAAAATTCGCACTTTGGCCAGGACTTGAAACTGGGGCTATTGCTTACCAGGCAGATGTGCTAACCACTACTCTACCATAGCAGCATGGACCACCTTAGTTCAATGCCCTCCCTCACACAAACTTCAATTCACACCTTCAGCCCATTTTCCACTTCTCAGATCGTCAGAATTTCCCATGTTGGACAGTTTCAGTAATACTGACGATTTAACAAGGGGAAAATGGGCTGCAGGTGTGAATTGAAGTTTGTGTGAGAGAGGGCATTGAACTAGAGTAGTCTGTGCAAGTCTGGCAACCACAATGCTATGGTGCTGTTGTGGTTAGCATGGCTGCCTCGTAAGCAGGACTTCTGCACTGAGGTCCCTGTTGTACCACAAGTCTTAATTCATTGCTTCAGCTTCTATCCTTATTGGAGACGAAGTTTAGACTCATATGTCTGTAGGAAAATATGATTCCATCTGATCAATAATTTAGTTAATAAGAAAGTGCCACATCCTTCCTCAAGGGGCGTAGGTGGATATAGTGGGACACAAAATCGCTATCCACTATTTTGTTCAAATGGTTCAAATGGCTCTGAGCACTATGCGACTTAACTTCTGAGGTTATCAGTCGCCTAGAACTTAGAACTAATTAAACCTAACTAACCTAAGGACATCAGACACATCCATGCCCGAGGCAGGAGTCGAACCTGCGACCGTAGCGGTCGCTTGGTTCCAAACTGTAGCGCCTAGAACCGCACGGCCACTCCGGCCGGCCACTATTTTGTAACATGGCTCACCCACCAACTACGTTACGGTGAAGTTGTCGTCACTGAAGTCATAGGCAGCACAACAGCACTTGACACGTACAAAACTTGTAAGTCAAAAGTAAAATGTTTCAAGCACTGAATTTAAACTGATATACAACTCCTTGAGAAGCTCGAAATCCACGATAATGTGTCTTGTCCTTGAAACTGCTGCAAGGCGAAAGTGCGTCAATAAGCCAAGTCTCAGAACAGAAATTCCTCAGCGGGTAAACCTGTGGAATGAAATACTTATGAGGATGTAATGGAAGCGATAAATAGTATTGCAGGGCAGGTACGAAAGCAAGTAAATATCAAGTTACGCATCACTTCCAGTGTAACGTATAAGCAGTAGATTACTAGTGAATGTTCTGGGCCAGGAAGAGTTATTACCATTTTCTTACCTCGGGGAAGTCAATGATAAGGGGAATCATGTAATGCATTTCGGAGACATAAACGACGTCACCGCCCTCCCCTCCCGCCCCCTTACCTGGGGAGCCACCAGGAACTTGCTAAGGTCGTCCTGGGGAACCCCCACTTCCGTAGGCTATTGTGTGAATTATACTGAAGGTCATGACATAACTAAATACTGGTCGTGTGGTCCTTCCCACACATCTAAGGGAAGTGGACTAGGTCATCGCATAACCCAATGCTGGTCACATGATTCAAAATTAGTGGTGAATCCTAGTAACAGTGAGAGCACATTAAAATATCGAGAAACAGTATAGACCAATAAGACTCAAGCTCTCCCCATCCTCTTATCAACCTTTATAACTAGCTCTTCATTCAAGGTCTGAGTCTTGTGAGGAGAGGTTCTGGTTTCTTATAAACAAATTATTATTAACAACAATTCTATACTGGCAGTGTATAAAAATAGTAACAATTATATAACAAATTATTGTTTATTAATGACAATTTCTATATTTGCAATACTATTTTTGTGCCATGGCAACTAGTATTTCAATTTGCACGTTTTGTGAACTGTGACATAGAACTTCCCCGTTAGATGAAAATGGTCTCTATGTGGAGTTTCGGCTTCTCTGTCCGACGGTAGCCCACAACCATGGCATTCAACTGTTTGCTCATACAAGGTAACGATCTTGCAGGATTATCCCCAATGTATGATTCGTGTCATGTTCTTGATCCATATATAGTGGTGCTTCCCGCCCTCAATGATAAGCCACAAATCAGCATTTTGGATAATTTTGAAAAGTAGAGGGGGCCGACTCCTTTATAGTTTACTTCTTTATTCCGAACTGTGTGCTCATGGTCCTTGTCTTTTGGCTTATAAACAACTAGGGTCTTTATGTGAATTGAATAACCAGTGTTCTGGCTTTTGAAGTTGGGTATCTCCTGGAGTTTTACAGGGAATGAGATAACTGCCCGCATCTCGTGGTCGTGCGGTAGCGTTCTCGCTTCCCACGCCCGGGTTCCCGGGTTCGATTCCCGGCGGGGTCAGGGATTTTCTCTGCCTCGTGATAGCTGGGTGTTGTGTGCTGACCTTAGGTTAGTTAGGTTTAAGTAGTTCTAAGTTCTAGGGGACTGATGACCATAGATGTTAAGTCCCATAGTGCTCAGAGCCATTTGAACCATTTTTTTGAGATAACTTGGTGATTACAATGTTTGCAGTCATCGTATGTTTCATATTTATTTGTATGCTGCGCATCTTTCAGTTAATTTCTATCTCTAGCGAGAAACTACCATGCAAAGCGATATACACCCTTATCATTCAGATTCTGGGCATTAATACATGCCTGTTTGTTGGAAATATATTCTGGAGGAGGGATGAAACTGGAACCCCCTCCCATTAAATGAACTGGGGATCTGTGAGTATATATCGAGATGGAGTACACAGCTAAGTGCCTTACCGGACACTCTTTCCTGCATGTTGGAGAAATGACTGAGTATGACACTCGACAAAAATTCCGGCCGATTCTGACATCAACTCACTCCTCCCCTAAATTTAGACAATGCTCTTCTCCCCGCCAACGCCACAGCCCTGTTTTGAGGGGAGTGTGAGCAAACAGTATAGAGTCGTGTTATACTTAATGGCAGGATACCACTGGTCATTGACGATTTATGGGATCATTCTGTTCAAGAGGACTTGGCAGACATCGAGAAAACAACAGGATCATGGTAGCCCATCTTCGAGTTTTGAAAGTGGCCTTGTGAGATTCTGCCCCTAAAAGCGTCAGCAATTAGAGAGTAGTCCGTTGTGGCTGCATTGGTGATCTGCAACGGAATGAGCAGGGGTACTGCTGCTAGGCCCAGAATGATGAACAGACGTCTGATGCGACGAATATCCATGACGATTGCGAGATGAGTCCAGTGTGCAGCTGCATTACCAAACGACCCGGTGTCTTCAGCCTGTGCCACGATGACAGTGATGATGAAGAGCATGGCAGTCATTGTCTTCGTGGTTCAGTCACTGCATCATTGATGATCCAGGCAGGGCGACAAATGTATCATAATCAGGTCAAGTGGTGAAGTACTTGCATGTGCAAGCCCATGTCAGCATATCTATTTCATCTCAAGTGCAAAGAAAGAAAAAAATTGATAAGTGTCATATATAATTTTAAAAAAGGAATGTGTAGGCATCTATCCATACTCCGTTCATCATGATGATGGACCAGGCTGTGGAGTCTGTGTTTGCAGGTGCGATGAATACATCGAAGACAAAGAGGGCTGGTGGACATATGCTTAATTGTCCTGGAAGATCATTAAGTAGTTGTTACACATGCATTTCTGAATCCACAAATATATATCACACCTACAACAGAAGAACAAGAAATTAATCATCAACATGCAACTATTACGAGCACTCAGACATGAAAAATAGAAAAAATACGTACCCGTAAGGTCACTAGAGTCAAAATGGGATCTCTTACTAGCCTCTGACGAACAAACGTTTTTACTATGGCGTTTTATCTTCGCTAATTCTTTTGGCGCTGCTGATGTTAGTGCTAGCAAGCCTCAGACTGGAATGACTTCCCGCAACGAAAACGTATTTATAGCCGCAAACCACATTGATTTGCTTATTTCAGCCAATGGGAAACGCATATTCTAATCTCTAGTCACTTTTTTATGCAGGATGGCGCCTGCTCGCATCTGTGTGTACGTGTCGCTATCTACACCACTTTCGCCTGGTTTTTGCACACCAGATTATGTTTCACTGCAGGTGCGCACACTGATCCACCATGAGCTGTCAATTCCGCTGCTCAATGGAGAAGAAGCATTTACCAACACTCTTGAGACATACTGTGCACCACAACGAGTAACTGCAGCCCACTACTCAAACATCATGTGCCACTGTTAAAGATTGTGCTACATATTTTAACAATGTGCAGACATTGACTAGCACCGAAGTTATCAGTGTAACCATCAAACAGCGTTCAAAGTCAGATAAGTCTCGCACTATGCACTTCTTCCACAACAACAACAACAATAATAATAGTAATAATAAGAGTAATGTAAGGTACTGAGAATAATTTTTTATTCAAACAGCGAAGCTTCACAAGAGCATCGCAGACTGTCCAGACGTTAGGCGGCTGCAGTCACACAGAGTTCATCTAAGAGCCTGCTGGCATTATCTTCAGACAGGGATACACGATTGTATCAAGACGTTACCACACTAAAGTGTTTTAAGAAAGTATGATATAAAATTCAGTGTGTTTAGCGGTACCACTATCTAGAAAGAGTTTATAAACCATTGTGTAGCATTTTCTATGAGCATGAGTTTGCGTAATCAATTTCCACATGTTGTCGTTGTTATTGACTTCAGTCCAGAAACTGGTTTGATGCAGCTCTCCATGCTACTATATCCTGTGCAAGCTTCTTCATCTCCCAGTACCTACTGCAACCAACATCCTTCTGAATCTGCTTAGTGTATTCATCTCTTGGTCTCCCCCTATCATTTTTACCCTCCACACTGCCCTCCAGTACTAAACTGGTGATCCCATGATGCCTCAGAACATGTCCTACCAACCGATCCCTTCTTCTAGTCAAGTTGTGCCACAAACTACTCTTCTCTCAAATTCTGTTCAATACCTCCTCATTAGTTATGTGGTCTACCCATCCAATCTTCAGCATTCTTCTGTAGCACCACATTTCGAAAGCTTTAATTCTCTTCTTATCTAAACTATTTATCGTCCATGTTTCACTTCCATACATGGCTACACTCCACACAAATACTTTCAGAAACGACAGCCTGACTTTTAAATCTACACTCGATGTTAACAAATTTCTCTTCTTCAGAAATGCTTTCCTTGCCATTGCCAGCCTACATTTTATATCCTCTCTACTTTGACCATCATCAACTATTTTGCTCCCCAAATAGCAAAGCTCATATACTACTTTAAGTGTCTCATTTCCTAATCTAATTCCCTGAGCACCACTTGATTTAATTCGACTACATTCCATTATCCTCGTTTTACTTTGTTGACTTTCCTCTTACATCCTCCTTTCCAGACACTGTCCATTCCGTTCAGTTGCTCTTCCAGGTCCTTTGCTGTCTCTGAGAGAATTATAATGTCATCGGCAAACTACAAAGTTTTCATTTCTTCTTCATGGATTATAATTCATACTCCAAATTTTTCTTTTGTTTCCTTTACTGCTTGCTCAATAAACAGATTGAATAATATCGGGGATAGGCTACAAGCCCGTCTCGCTTCCTTCCTAACCACTGCTTCCTTTTCATGCCCCTAGACTCTTACAACTGCCATCTTGTTTCTGTACAAATTATAAATAGCCTTCGATCCTTGTATTTTACCCTTGACACCTTTAGAATTAGAAAGAGAGTATTCCAGTCAACATTGTCAAAAACGTTATCCTAGTCTACAAACCCTAGAAACGTAGGTTTGCCTTCCCTTAATCTATCTTCTAAGACAGGTCGTAGGGTCAGTATTGCCTCAAGTGTTCCAACATTTCTACGGAATCCAAACTGATTTTCCCCGAGATCAGCTTCTACCAGTTTTTCCATTCGTCTGTAAAGAATTCGTGTTAGTATTTTGCAGCTGTGACTTATTAAACTGATAGTTCGGTAATTTTCACATCTGTCAACACCTTCTTTCTTTGGGATTGGAATTGTTGCATTCTTCTTGAAGTCTGAGGATATTTCGCCTGTCTCATACATCTTGTTCACCAGATGGTAGAGTTTTGACAAGACTGGCTCTCACAGAGCTATCAATAGGTCTAATGGAATGTTGTCTACTCCCAGGGCCCTGTTTCGCCTTAGAGCTTTCAGTGCTCTGTCAAACCCTTCACGCAGTATCATATCTCCCATTTCATCTTCATCTTCATGCTCTTCCATTTCCATAATATTGTCGTCAACTACATCGCTCTAGTATAGACCCTCTAGATACTCCTTCCACCTTTCTGCTTTCCCATCTTTGCTTAGAACTGGGTTTCCATCTTAGCTTTTGATATTCATACAAGTGGTTCTCTTTTCTCCAAATGTCTCTTTAATTATCCTGTAGGCAGTATCTATCTTACCCCTAGTGAGATATGAGTCTACATCCTTACATTTGTCCTCTAGCCATCCCTACTTAGCCATTTTGCACTTCCTGTTGATCCCATTTTTAAGACGTTTGTATTCCTTTTTGCCTGCTTAATTTACTGCATTTTTATATTTTCCCCTTTTATCAATTCAATATTTTTTCAGTTACTCGAGGATTTTTACTAGCCTTCGTCTTTTTATCTACTTAATCCTCTGCTGCCTTCACTATTTCATCTCTCAAAACTACCCATTCCTCATCTACTGTATTTCTTTCCCCCATTCTTGTCAATCGTTCCCTAATTCTCTCCCTGAAACTTTCCACAACCTCTGGTTCTGCCAGTTTATCCAGGTCCCATCTCCTTAAATTCCCACCTTTTTGCAATTTGTTCAGTTTTAATCTACAGTTCATAACCAATAGATTGTGGTCAGTGTCCACATCTGCCACTGGAAATGTCTTACAATTTGAAACCTGGTTCCTAAATCTCTGTCTTACCATTATATAATCTATCTGAAACCTTTGGGTGTCTCCAAGCCTCTTCCATGTATACAACCTTCTTTCATGATTCCTGAACCAAGTGTTAGCTATGATTAAATTATGCTCTGTGCAAAATTCTACCAGGCGTCTTCCTCTTTCATTCCTTATCCCCATTCCATTTTCACCTACTACGTTTCTTTCCTTTCCTTTCCCTACTATCGAATTTCAGTCACCGATGACGATTAAATTTTCGTTTCCCTTCACTATCTGAATAACTTCTTTTATCTCATCATACATTTCTTCAATGTCTTCGTCATCTGCGGAGCTAGTTGGCATATAAACTTGTACTACTGTGGTAGGCGTGAGCTTTGTTTCTATCTTGGTCACAATAATGCGTTCACTATGCTGTTTATAGTAGCACTTATATTTTTTATTCATTATTAAACCTACTCCTGCGTTACCTCTATTTGATTTTGTATTTATAACCCTGTAATCACCTGACCAGAAGTCTTGTTCCTCCTGCCACCGAACTTCACTCAGTCCCACTATATCTAACTTTTTAAATTTTCTAACCTACCTGCCCGATTAAGGGATTTGACATTCCACGCTCCGACCCGAAGAACGCCAGTTTTCTTTCTCCTGATTACGACGTCCTGCTGAGTAGTCCCTTCCCGGAGATCCGAATGGGGAACTATTTTAGCTCCGGAATATTTTACCTAAGAGGACGCCATCATCAGGTAACAATACAGTAAAGCTGCATACCCTCGGGAAAAATTACGGCTGTAGTTTCCCCTTGCTTTCAGTCGTTCACAGTACCAGCACAGCAAGATTAGTGTTACAAGGCCAGATCAGTCAATCGTCCAGACTGTTGCCCCTGCAACTACTGAAAAGGCTGCTGCCCCTCTTCAGGAACCACACCTTTGTATGGCCTCTCAACAGGTACCCCTCTGTTGTGGTTGCACCTACGGTACGACTATCTGTATCGCTGAGGCACGCAAGTCTCCCCACCAACGGCAAGGTCCATGGTTCATGGGAGGGGGGGGGGGGGAGGAATTTCCACATACAGTAATTAAAATTGTAGGCAGATGGAAGATGGATGTTCTCCACAGACCCCCACACGTCAAACACAGTTAGATCATTATCCACATTGGTAGCACAAATCTGTGAGTAAAGACCGAAGATGGTAGCACTCTGGCTCATTCCTCTGTAAGTGTTGGTGTGTGTGTGTGTGGGGGTGGGGGGGAGGGGGGGGAGGGGTAAGCGTGGATGGGTGGGTCGGTGGGTGTTTATGCTGGGATATGGATACCCCTAGTGCCAGGAGAACACATTTCGTATGTGTTGAGAGCATTATGTACCCAACAACTGATGCTACTGAAGACAACAATCGAAAAAAATGGTTAAATGTAGGATAAATGGTTTCAAAAACTTGAAAAACGCCGAGAAATAGCAATATTAAGGGTAATCTTAGTCATTTAGATGAAATACAAACCTCTCATGACTTCGTCTATAGAAACGTGAACATGGGATCCATATGTATTAGTTCTGAAATCATAACACTTTACATTGCTTCCAAATATTTTTATGATTCCAGATACATATGACTCGCATCTCACATGAACGGGGTAAAGCAGCACAGCATTCAAAATAAAAAAGAAATACCGGTCCTCTCTCTTTCTCTCTCTCTCTCTCTCTCTCTCTCTCTCTCTCTCTCTCTCTCACACACACACACACACACACACACACAGATATAGTGCACTATGGCAAATCCGTCTTCCCACCAGGTCTCTCGAATGCACCTTCCTTGCGCTATTAAAGCGTATGTGTTGTCATGCCCTCTCATATCTCTACTCATTACAACCGTTCTCTGCCGATTACTTCAGCTGTGTAATTTTTTTAAATTTGTAAGTGCATGTGTGACACCATGCCTCTTCATGCAGCCCTCTGTACAAATAAGAAACCCCATATACTTTTCGCAAGGGATCTGCAAACTCTCTTAAACTTTAACACAGATCTCTCAGTAGTTTTCGAGAGCAGATGGTGTTGTGATTCTAATAGTTCTGCCCTCCTTAGTACAAACTTATAGCTCTCTAGTATAGTATCCAAGATTTCTCCATGCACTTTGATCTACTGCTTATGCCAGAAAAAATTTCGGCTACTTTCTAAATATAAATGCGATATTCTGTATGACTATGTTGTATTCAGGTTAACTGTATTTTTTTAAACTTTTCAACAAATTCTTCCATATTTTCCGATTTTTCCATATTTTTTCATATGCTGTTATTGTTTCCATTACCTTCCAACTGTGATACAGAGTGCTAACTCAGTACGCTTTCCAGGTGTCAACATGCATAAAACTAAGCGCCAAGGCAAATACTAAAACGCATATAAATATATGGATTTGCTGTCGAAGATGAGTGATGACATTATTCTGATGTTAACACATTCACCCCAGGACATTTCAAATTTCGAGGGGTAGCACCCCTATTATTCAATTCACTTATACACCCTGGGTGTTGATAAGCCAGGAGATGATTACCATGATCACACTGTACAGAATAAACAAGTAAACCATAAATTTGTTGAACCCAATGCTTTTCTAAATTAATAGATCAGTGCCCAAAACATGTTAATTTTTTGCTTTCCTCTGACAGGGAGAAGTAACACTACATGTGGATCAAATACCTGTCCATCTACTTTGTGCCCAATTGACAACAAAAAAAATGTACAATGTATTTTTGGCGCAGATACCTCACCTGTTTTACGAAGAGTGATTATCTGGAATGGCATCTGACTGACTGCTTGGGCTAGGATACGTCTATCAAGGATAAGAAGTTCTTAAGGTTTAAGAATATCCAAACTAGGAGTGATGTACCTTCGCTGTGTACACTACCTTCAAGTGCGTCCTAGCTCATGCGGTGCACTGTCAGAATGCCCCCACTACCTCCTATACAACTCTCAACAAACGGCACGGACCCTGTGCGGCAGCGTATCAACTTGTATGCTTGTACGTCTCCAGTCACAGTAAATTCGAAGCGTACATTGGAGATAATCCTGCGAGATCGTTGCTCGCTGAGCCCGAAAACTTGCATAGGAAGTTGATAGGATTTATCCCAACAGCGTTCCATGAGCGACTCACAAGAGAATAATGCCTTGTACCAGCAAGCTGTTGAGTGTCATATTTGTGAGCTGCCATTCAATCGAGAAGCAAAAACTCCATGTTGCCTTTAATGGGGGAGTTCCACGGTGCAGCTCACAATACATGTAACTTGGAGTACCAACTTCCTTTCAATATTTGACTGGGTATGATGCTCACTTTCCCGTTAAACACTTGGGTGATTTCAGGTTGAATGATGATAAGGTCAGTGTCATTAATGACACCATTGATAAGTACATTGTATTTTCCGAGAGAATCATGCCAAGAATATTGCTGTGATTTCCATAATTGATTTGCTCCATACACACCACATCACTTCACAAGGTTGCTAAGATGATGCATCAGGATGACATGCATATCACCAGAGCCACATGTCCGGATGCAAGGTGTCTGTTTGAGACAAGAAGGGCATCCTCCCATTTGAATACCTGGGTTTGATGAAAAGATGCCACGAAATCAAATTGCTTGACGTAACGGCATTCTTCACCTGTTGCTGCTAGTTCCCGTTTCGCATGTATGTGCACAAATATAGAAAAAATGATCAGAAAGAAATGACTAAAATGTAAACACTGAGTATAGAAAGAACAGAAAACAAATTTAAATACTGTATATATTAAATGATGATGACACCAATGAGAAAGAAAACATAAATATTGTACAAAAGAGTGACAAATGTATATAGAAACAAAATGGGAAATGTAGTATTTGAGTTCCTGTTCACTATACTAACTAGCTATAGTGTACACTAATGTAGCTGTGTAACTGGTAGCCATAAATCATCAGAGATACTTTTGCAAATAAGGCATATATATATATATATATATATATATATATATATATATATATATATATATATATATATGTGTGTGTGTGTGTGTGTGTGCGTGTGTGTGTGTGTGTGTCTGTGTGCGTGTGTGTGTGTGTGTGTGTGTGTGTGTGTGTGTGTGTGCGTGTGTGTGTGTATCTGTCTAAGAAAAAATTTGGCTGTGTGGATACATCAACAAAAACTATAAAAGAGATAGCTTTGCAAATTATCATCCATAAGAAAAAATTGCTTTGCAAGAAACCACTGAGAGATATGTCATCAGAAACAAACAGCTTTGTAAATAAAAGAACAAAAATAAACAACAAAAATTATTGTAATAATTGTACTGTAAAAACAGAATTTTTTAATAATAATTGATAAAATTAATTTGTTATATTAATGTTATTATTTTAAAACACTGCCAGTATAGAACTAGTGTTAGTAATAGTTTATATATCACGCCTTATGATGCTCAGACATCAAATGAACAGGGGTACACAGTTGTGCTAGTTATAAATGGCGATAAGGGGAGGAGGGGGAGCTTGAATGATATTGGTCCATAGGGTTTCGCTCCATTTTAATGTGTTCTAATTGGTGCAGGGGTTCCCACCAATATTTTATCGAATGACCAGCCTTATGAAATGACTAGCCTTTTTACCTAAGGTGCGTGGGTAGAACCACATGACTGGTATTGAGTTACATCATAATGTTCAATATAACTCACACAATTGTCTAAGGTCAATTGCCTAAGGTGTGCTGGAGCTCCCCCGGATGACCAATTCCTGGCTGTTCCCTGGAGTATGGGGATTGGGGGATGACCAGTGGATGTGCAACATGGTACCCCCTTATCTTATCCATAACCTTGAAATAAAAAACCAGTTATTGTCGATACTGGGCCAGAACATACGGTGATAACCTAATGCTTGTCAGTTACGGTGTTACCATATTATTGCAAGTGATGTGCCGCCCGAAGTTTACGTGGGATCGTACCTGTCCTGCTATACCATATCCATCATCCTTTTTCTTCAGGTTGTGTGCAAGTCTTATTTCCACTGCTTCCCTGACTACAGAATCCCAAAAGAAAGAAGCTGTAAGCTGCAGGCAGTAATTTAACGTGGATGTAATCCGCGGAAAGGGGAAAGAAGAGAAAGCAAGTGCTCAGCCCCATGTCAGCTAAAGAGTGCGCCGGATGGGACATTGGGTTTCGGTTCATCGATCTTACACAATGTATGTGATGGATCGGGTACAAAATTTACCACAGATTTTTAAAGACCACCGCAAATTCAAGTAGCTTACCTTCCTTGACAGTCTCGTAAAGACAATTCGAATTTCACTTCACATAATATTTCTTCATTATCCTGGAATTTATGTCAAACATTTCGCATCTACGGAATAAAGATCTTAAACATCTATGTCTTCTTTCTGTGATCGATCTGACATGTTGGCTTGCATACCATTCGTAATCTGATGATATGAGGATTAGTTTCACTGTGTAGGGGACGTATGTAACCTGGAGACTGCCAGAGACAGGAACTAGATGGGCATTGCGACCAGTATTCTGAGCATTTTCACAGCCTGCAAGGGATAATGGTCACACCTTTAAATCCGTACGAGTTTCCTTAATGGTACAGTGAATGCGATGGAAACACGGCTTGCCTACGTCTTTTTTTGGGATGGGGTGTAGGGAGAGGGTGTGATTCTTCTGACTGGATTGGTACTGACCGCCACGGGTTCCTCTTGTGTAATATCCTCCACATTTCAGGGTAGTACTTCCACACTATGTCCTTAATTATTTATAGGATTTATTTCTATTTCTCTCTTCCTCTGCAGTGTATAACCTTTTCAGCGCCCTCATGAAATGTAGACTTTATTGCTTTATTTCTTAACACGCGTCCTATCATTTTGTCTCTACCTCTTGTCAATGTCTCCCACATGTTCCCCTTCTCGTCGATTTTGTGGACAACCACCAAATTTGTTGTCTCAATGTAGACGTTATTGCTTTATTTCTTAACACGCGTCCTATCATTTTGTTTCTACCTCTTGTCAATGTCTGCCACATGTTCCCCTTCTCGTCGATTTTGTGGACAACCACCTAATTTGTTGCCTCATCAGTTAACCCAATTTTAACAGACTCCTACAGTACCTCATCTCAAATGCTGTGGTTGCTTTCCCTGTTGTTTTTGCCCCAGCTCATGAGTCATTTTCATACATTTCTGTGTTCCAAATTTACATTCTTCAAATTAAGGAAGTTTGGCAGGAGTATGCTGCTTTTCATATCCTGCTTGCTTTGTGTGACATGTGTTATTTTGCTTCCAAGACAAACAATTTCTTCACTTCGCTCACTTCATGCTTCTCACTTTTATGTTAAGTTGATTGCTAATCTCGTTTTGGCACTCCTCATTACTTTCGTCTTTCTTCGTTTTACTCTCGTTGTCAGTCCATATTGTGTACTCAGTCCACTGAACAGGTCCTACAGTTGGTACTAACTTTCACTGAGGTTAGAAATGTCTTCATGAATCTTATCACTGACATGCTTTCATCCTCAATTATTGTCTTACTCATGAACTTTCATTTTATTTACGTCATTTTTTTTTTTGTTACATCGAGCTACATCCCTTTCAACGCGAACACTACGTTCTTAATCTTCCATTCTCATTTTTCTGTCTTTGTTCTTCTACACTCGTCTTTCCTCAAAGCCAACACCGATTTTCCTGATAATTTCGTGCTCCACTTTACATTGTTGAAAGTTTTTTCTGTGTCAATAAAACCTGTGGAAGTGTCTTGATTTTTCTTATGTCTTGCTTCCATTCTCTGGTGCCTTTACATTTCCTACTACCAAACTTATCATCATTTAACAGACCTTCAATTTTCTTCTCCTTTCTTCCGTATACAATTATTGTCAGTAATATGGATGCATGAGCTGTTAAGCTGTTCTTACAATAGTTCTCAGACTTATTAGCCCTGGCTTTTTTTTTCAGAATTTTGTGAATGATATTTTTCTGATAGTCTGATAGCATATCTCCTAACTCAATATTCCACAAATCTACTTGAATAGATGTTTGGTGGTCTCTTCTCCGAATTATTTCGTAAATTCCGAAGCAATGTTATCTTCACCTTCCGTCTTATTTGATCGCAAGTAGAAAGAGGTCTGTTGAAGCCTGGCTCTAATACTGGTTCTCATGTCTCCCATATCCACCCCAGTTTCTCCTCCATCACGCCTCAGGCACCTCCATCCCGTTGTACTCGTATATAGCTTTCCACCAAGCGCTCTCTCCTTTGAGTTTCCCTACGGATATCCTCTTGCACACTTAGCGTTGTCGCCTTTGCTTCTCATTGCTCCCAAATAGTTTTGATTCTTCTATGTGCTATATCAGCCCTTCCAACTACTATTCCTTTTTCGACGTCTTCGCATTTTTCCTGTAGCCATTTCGCCTTGGTTTCCTACCATTTCCCACTTGTTTCGTTACTAAGTGATTTGCATCGCTATATTCCTATTTTTTCCTGAACATGTTTATGCATTCATCTTTCGGCGATCAACAGAAATATTTCTTCCGTTTAGATTTGGCTTCCCTGTACGTCTTATTTCATTCCTGGGTGATTTATATCGCTGTATTCCCGTCTTTTCTTAGACTTTTTTGTTTTTTGATCTTTCGTGAGTCTATTGAAGTACCCAATATTTCTTCGCAGTTGTCTTTCTCGTACCCATGTTTGTCTGTTAAAACTCTGATTTTGCCCTTTTTAGGGGTGTCCAGTCCATTCTCTTTCACTAAACTGCGCAGTAACTATCGCGCTATCTGCAGCCTTAGAGGACTTCAATCGCACCTCATCGTTCCTCAGCATTTCAGTGATTTTTCCGTACGATTCTCTTAAATTTCAGTCTCTCCTTCACCATTAGTGCATTGTGATCCGAGTCTTTCTCCCGAATACGCCTTACATTCCAATATCTGATTTTGGAATCTCTGAACTACAAGTAATCCAGCTGCATACTTGTCCTGTCTCCAGACCTTTCCCAAGAGTACTTCCTCCTCTTGTTATTTTTGAACATTGTATTCGGTAGTATATCGAAAAACAATAGACATCCATTCTTTTCATGTTGCTCGTTACACTTGACTTCTTATGTTTGCAGGTCAGCTGCGTCAAAAACTCCATCAGTGGCGTAAGGTGGTGGCGGTTCTAAATCATGTGCTTGGAAGTAAGGAACAGTTCCTGAAGACGAACGATGGAGACTAAATCCAGGCTTCAGAATCGAGGCACCAGTGCAAGTATAATGCATATAATAAACTGTACCTCAGTACCGGTGAAGAAAAAGTTTCCACAATGAATGAACAAAATCGAAGTGCATTTGCCAATGTAGCATAGCTATATCGGCGTAATTGTACGAAAATTATTGGGAAATGTCAAGCGAGACATGTAAGCACTTACCTCATGTGACGAAGACAATAAGAGAATCGTGTGTAAGAGTTCATTGCAATGATGTACACGTACCAGATCTCAGGGGGAAATTTTGTGGTTATTACCAGCGTGTGTGATTAAATTCGGATTATCAAAATAAAACTAGCGTACAAGAAAAACACCAGGACGTAATATAATACAGATAACAAACTCTGCTTGGCTTCAACATAAATGCAAATGATAGCGAAGTCTGAAGGTTACGTTGATTTATTTGAGAAGTAATGGCACCTGTGCAATTTCCTCAATATGTGACACATGCCAATCGTGGACAGAACTTTCTTCTGTGTAGTTGTATTTTATGTCGGAGCTGAGGGAATTCGAACACGAGCAAATTTTTGGTTCTCGAATTGTGGGTGTTTGCGTAACCAAGGAAGCCAACATGTATGTCGCTTCAAGATACACCGTAATGAAGATTTATTCAGCATACAGGGAAAGCGGAAAGACATCATCTGCTAAGTCACAACGTGGACGAAATTGTGTGTTGAATGATCATGACATACGGTCATTGAAGAGGATTGTGACGAAAAATAAGAAGGCAAAAGCGGAAAAAGTCGCGGCAGAACTGAATGTCACACTCGCGAATTCTTCATGGAACAGAGTAATATGAAGGGAACTCCATATGCAGGGAGATACAGGGCGAACTGAAATTCTAAAACCACTCACCAGTGATGGAAATGCCGTACGAGGAAGACGCCGTGCGGAAGCCATAAAACTTGGACTATGGAGCAATGGAAGAGAGTGAATTGGTCGGATGAGTCTTGTTTGTCACTGTTTCCGGACTCTGGCCGTGTTTACGTCCCAGAAATGAAACCTGGCCGTGGTGTTGCATGGTTACTCGGCAAAGTCACATTATTGCCGAGGACTATGTGACCACTCTGGTTGATCAGGGCCAACCCATCGAACAGTGATTGTTTCCCATTGGTGATGCCATGTTTCAAGATGAGAAGGGCCCTGCTCACACATCTCGCATCGCCCTGAACTGGTTTTGTGGCCTCGAGGATAAATTATCGCATCTCCCCTGTCCACCACAGTCACAAGATCTTGGGATTTCGTGGTTTACTTTGTACAGGAGGGTGTGTGATTGCTATTCGCCTCTATCATGGTTACTGTAACTTGTCACTATTTTTCAGGAACAAAGGTATAATATTCCTTTGAAAACCATAAAGCATCTGATTCATCCATTCCGAGACAACTGCAATCTGGTTTGAGTACCTACAGTTTTCCTACACCGTATTAGACATGGCAATGTGATGTGTCTGTGGTTCTCCCACATTTTTGTCCAGCCTCTGCAAGTATATAACGAAGAAGAAATAAAGTATCTTATTTCCAGGTATATCTCATCTGCCCATCCCATCAACCCAGTCTCTACCATGGATATAGCAGCTGTTAGTGTGGCTGGTAAATACATTATCTTCCAAAGACGTATTCACTCATGGAAGTGATACCCAAATGCTGCGGTAAACCTATTTTGCCAAAGTGCAACATCAGTCGGCGTCGGCAGTATACCTTGCGGCATCATAGTTTGCCAACACTAACGTGACAGTAAGTGGATCAGGGTTGCTAGTTACATACTCTGTATATCTTGCAGTGGACATAATAGAAAACTCGTATTCATATGTCGAACCAGGTACTTGAACGACTGTGACTATTCCCTACTCTGGGAATAGAAGTTATGTTTTACGGACATGTAAGATTTCCTAAATATCTGGGATAAAAATTATTACTACAGGATCCTTTCTGAATAATTTACGACACGAAAACTGCATCAGTCAGCGAGGTGGTCATCACACTGAACTCGTTTCCGGGAGGATGCTGGTTCATGTCCCCGTCCGGCCATCCATATTTAGTTTTTCCTTGATTTCGTTAAATTCACTGGGACGGTTCCTGTCAAAAGGATACATCCATCCTCAATCTGCGCTTGTGCTCCGTCTATAATAACGTGATCGAATGGACCTTAAACCGTGATCTCCCTTCCATTTCTTACATCTAGAACACAGGGACGATGAGGAAATATCTGTAGCAGAAAATTAGGCCTGATCTGTAACACCGACAAGATTCATACTGTGGTATGACACGGTCATGTATGTTCGTATTTGACAGATGCCGTAGTGAATGCTCTGCGACAGAGCTTAAAATCTAGCCGTGACGTCCAGCATGCCTACCGTTTTCGTGATTGAGCCTTGTGGCAGATTTGAGGAATAATGGTAAAAAAAATACTGAATCTTTTCGTATATGAGTCGAGGTACGAATGGTTGTACACCTAGGTGGGCAGGGTTCTACCATTAAGGAACACGATGTAGGTTAAAATACTCTGTAACCGTCACAAATACACCACTGACAAACACTAGGGCCACTTGTTTAATAGCATGTTGATCTCCTTGGAATGGAGTACAGCTGCAATACTGCGTGGTGCGGATTCCACAAGTCCTCGGTCGGTGGTGGGTTTCCACAGGTTCGTGCACCAGATATCTAAGCACAGGTTAAGCTAGCCTCGGCGATATATGGCGCATGTTGGAGCCCGATAGCTCGCCAGGTGAAATCGCTGGCCAAGACATCACCATGAGTCCAGTAGCGCTTTCCAGAAAGCTCTTTAGCACGATTATGGTCTTCAACATGGGTAGTTACTCTGGTGGAAATTGCCTTCATCATCGGAGAAGACATCGAGTATGTACAGCTATCACAGTGCCTTCGGTGACTACCACAGGTCGAATGGAAGCCCAGGTGAGTGACCTTAATGGCCTAATACTGCCCCCAGAGGTCCGTGTGATTCACATGAACATGCGACACGATTTCATTGGCCCTCAGTCCAATCTCGATGACACTGTGCCCACTGCAATCGTAATTGATGATGGCACTGTGTCAACATGGAAACGCATAAGGTTTGTCTGTTGCAGAAACACATGGGAATCATAGTGCACTGAACGGGCTACTCGAAACAACGTGTGCTGCGCCAGAGCGTCTCCTGACCGCCACCTGACCTGCTCCAGAGGGTGGTCAAGTCTCCGTCCTCCACGTTTTATGATGAGGTTTGGACATACACCGTGTCACCTATTCTTGTTTCACCACGCTTCAACAACTTTCCATAGATATATTATTGTTGTGGTCTTCAGTCCTGAGACTGGTTTGATGCAGCTCTCCATGCTACTCTATCCTGTGCAAGCTTCTTCATCTCCCAGTACCTACTGCAACCTACTTCCTTCTGAATCTGCTTGATGTATTCATCTCTTGGTCTCCCTCTACGATTTTTACCCTCCACGCTGCCCTCCAATACTAAATTGGTGATCCCTTGATGCCTCAGAACATGTCCTACTAACCGATCCCTTCTTCTAGTCAAGTTGTGCCACAACTATATATTGCAAGATATATTGCAGAGCAGAATAGTAATTATGTCAAAGACTAAAATTTTGTTACAACCGGCACAGTCAACGCTAAGTGGAACATGCCTGCTAGTTGTGCTGTGGTGCTGTAAACGATGTCAACATTGGGAGTGCAGAAGTAAGATACAGACAGGGAGCTTAAATCCTCATACTGTGCGAGGGAGGACGCCAGAACACACCTGATGCAGCACTTGGACAACACTGCCAAGCAGATACAAAGGTCTTCTGTAATTGCATTAAAAATTAGGCCAGCCAAGAGCCTTGACAGGCTCAGAATACGGGAGTACATCTAGTACCTACATGGGGAGGAATCATATCATCGACTGTTATACAACCCGTCCGCAGCTCGTGGTCGTGCGGTTGCGTTCTCGCTTCCCACGCCCGGGTTCCCGGGTTCGATTCCCGGGGGGGTCAGGGATTTTCTATGCCTCGTGATGACTGGGTGTTGTGTGACGTCCTTAGGTTAGTTAGGTTTAAGTAGTTCTAAGTTCTAGGGGACTGATGACCATAGATGTTAAATCCCATAGTGCTCAGAGCCATTTGAACCATTTTTTTGTTATACAACCCTCGCCTCCCTTAAACCCATTCTCGGCATTAGAACATTCCATATCCATCTCAGGTACTGATGGAAGCACAGCTGCAGGATGCTCTGGTGAGTTCAACGTACTATCTACAGCCGCCACCCCTTGGAGGCCACTACTCTAAGTCCACATGAGAGAAATCTGTGAGCAGCACTCCTGTCAGTCACAACAGTGAGTGACTGAAAATGGGGGCTGGGCTGATTTCCGTGAGTTAAGAACCGATCTGACTGTACGCTAGCTGTTCACCTTGGGAGCAGGGAACCTGTGCCACCACTCGTGGACAGTGTAAGTGCCTCCTTAACGACTGTATGCTGGACTACCTCTCATCGTTCGAATTTCTGTCTACATACCACTTCGACAACTGACAGCAGGGGCCCAGGCTAAGCACAGTTTTTCTCAATGACAGCAGTGAGGCTCTGATAAAATAACACAGCTACGCCAGGCTGTAGCGACACACCAGCTGCTGCATACAGTGGAGCCACAGCACTGACTCCAGACATGCCAGATCCTGGACCTGCTGCCGGCCAGGTCGCACTCAGTTTCATTGTGGAAAGTGGTTAAAGTGTTTCGGCTCATCAGTGATTTCACGTGTGAAACAATACACTATTTAGACAGGCTGGATCACGTTGGAATATGTGTGAATTCCTAAGGGACCAAACTGCTTAGGTCATCGTTTCCTAGACTTACACACTACTTAAACTACACTACTGGCCATTAAAATTGCTACACCACGAAGATGACGTGCTACAGACGCGAAATTTAACCGACAGGAAGAAGATGCTGTCATATGCAAATGATTAGCTTTTCAGAGCATTCACACAAGGTTGGCGCCGGTGGCGACATCTACAACGTGCTGACATGAGGAAAGTTTTCAACCGATTTCTCATACACAAACAGCAGTTGACAGACGTTGCCTGGTGAAACGTTGTTGTGATGCCTCGTGTAAATAGGAGAAATCTGTACCATCATGTTTCCGACTTTGATAAAGGTCGGATTGTAGCCTATCGCGATTGCGGTTTATCGTATCGCGACATTGCTGCTCGCGTTGGTCGAGACCCAATGACTGTTAGCAGAATATGGAATCGGTAGGTTCAGGAGGGTAATACGGAACGCCGTTCTGGATCCCAACGGACTCGCATCACTAGCAGTCGAGATGACAGGCATCTTATCCACATGGCTATAACGGATCGTGCAGCCACGTCTCGATCCCTGAGTCAAAAGATGGGGAAGTTTGCAGTACAACAATCACCTACACGAACAGTTCGACGACGTTTGGAGTAGCATGGAGTATTAGCTCGGAGACCATGGCTGGGTTACCCTTGACGCTGCATCACAGACAGGAGCGCCTACGATGGGGTACTCAACGACGAACCTGGGTGCACGAATGGAAAAACGTCATTTTTTTTCGGATGAATCCAGGTTCTGTATACAGGATCATGATGGTCGCATCCGTGTTTGGCGACATCGCGGTGAACGCACATAGGAAGCGTGTCTTCGTCATCGCCATACTTGCGTATCACCCGGCGTGATGGTATGGGGTGCCATTGGTTACACGTCTCGGTCACCTCTTGTTCGCATTGACGGCACTTTGAACAGTGGACGTTACATTTCAGATGTGTTACGACCCGTGGCTCTACCCCTCATTCGATCCCTGCGAAAACCTACAATTCAGCAGGATAATGCACGACCGCATATTGCACGTCCTGCACGGGCCTTCTGGATGCAGAAAATGTTCGACTGCTGCCCTGGCCAGCACATTCTCCATATCTCTCAGCAATTGAAAACGTCTGGTCAATGGTAACCGAGCAAGTGGCTCGTCACAATACGCCAGTCACTACTCTTGATGGACTGTGGTATCGTGTTGAAGCTGCATGGGCAGCTGTACTTGTACACGCCATCCAAGCTCTGTTTGACTCAATGCCCAGGTGTATCAAGGCCGTTATTACGGCCAGAGGTGGTTGTTAAGGGCACTGATTTCTCAGAATCTATGCACCGAAACTACGTGCACAGATGTCACCATTCCCTGCTTGTCGCCCTGCGTCGTCTTTAGCGAGCAGGATACAACGTACGGGACACTTGTTTGGCAGTGTGGATGCAAAACGTAATACCGCAAGGCAACCAGTGGCGGCCTGCTGCCCGTCTTTGCTGTACTCAGAAGTCTCACCCAGGGCAGACCGCTAACATATTAACTGAAGCCACTGGCTGGTCAGTAGTACTCTTTCACGTTAGGGCAGTAGTGTAAGTCAAACCAACTTATGCTAAGGACAACACACAGACCCATGGCCGAGGGAGGACTCGAATCTCCGGCGGGAGATGACGCCTCAAACCGCGGGGCCACTCCGCACGGCCTGGATCACGTACCAAGGATGTTAAATATGGCTTAGTCCACCACCTTCAGTGGTGGCTGATACGGCAGGCGACTCTGCGCCTCGGCGGCTCACCTGCAGCGCTGGCGAGGACCTCGGCGTCCTGGAGGTTCTGCAGCGCGGGCCCCGCGTAGAAGAGGCTGAGCGCGACGGCGCCGATGCCGAAGAAGACGCAGAACATGAGCAGCGCGCGCCGCCGCGCCTCGCGCAACGTGGCGGCGCGGCTGGCCGCGCGCAGCGGCGAGAAGGCGGCCACGCACGCCCGCACCCTCGACACCAGGCCGTCGACGCGCCGCCGCTGCCGCAGGAACACCAGCGCCTGCAAGGGCCGCCGCGTCAGCCGGGCGGCGCGAGGCGACGCCGGTTCCGCGCGCGGCCTTCTGCACGACTCAGTGCAGGCTAACTCACCACTGCTGCAGGTCCTTCCCTGCTCCAGACGAGACGACAGTCACGAGGTCATTCGGCAAAATGCTAGTCCCTGCAGCGTCGTCGGTCGTCATTAACGTCACACCTGCAGTCGGCCTCCACAGTAATGTTGCACGTCCAAGCTGAGCCGCAGACGGCACCAATCAGTGTAAGGTTCGGACCGTAGCGTCCCATAAGTTGTGAGGCCCTGCGCAGCAGGTACAAAATAGGGTCGCAAGGGACAAGCGCAGCAGTCACGTCTGAAATCAGATCGAGTCGACTTCTGCTTCCTGTGGACACAGTCGCCGCGTCACCGCCCAGCCGAGCTTATTTCAGACTTGTCTGGACCGTGTGTCAGGTTCTATTCGGTGAACAACGTTTGCAACAACTGCACTCAGAACATTCAGAGTGCACGATCTAAAGACTTGTATAAATAATTCTACACTCGTTTACTTCAGTCAGAGCAGTGGAGAGCTATAAAAGATAGGTACCTTTCAGTACCAAATAAAGAGTTGTGTTATTTGAATGTGTGTGTTAATTCAGTAGATATTTGTCCTTGTTCCCCTGCATCTACGAAAGGTGAACACAAGTCACTCCCGAGCAGAGTAAGATGGTCGCTCTGGAGCATTGCAAATGGTGCAGAAACTGGTGTACTGGGGTGCCAAATTTCCCTCAGCCACTGAAGTAAGTCGTGGCAATGAAGTGATGTTGTATGTGTCACTCAGTTGTACGGGCTCAGCACGGTAACTTGGCCCAACACAGAGACGTGGCCGTATGACAAAGGAACTATTCTGTTTGGACGTGCCCATCACAACACTCTGAATAAAACTGCTCCAAGTGCTGCTGTATCGACGCAAAGTGTCCGAAGCATCTGCAGAAAATGGTGCACCCCTCGCAGCCGCGCACAGCAGAGTCAAAAGAGTGGCCTTAAAAAGATCCTGACTGCTAGCGGCCAGAGACGCGTCTCACATGCAGATTCGTCACAACTAGACTCTGAGCAAATACCACGGATGGAAGTGTACGCAACGGACATGAGGGGCCGGGTACCACGCAGAAGACCATTGCTCAAGCGGCTCATACAGCTTCTCGTCTTCAAAGGGCCGAAAACACAGCAATTGGACGGCAGTTGACAGGCGTAGTGCAGTGAGCTCTGACCAGCTCCGATTTTGGCTCTTTTCTGATGTTGTAATGTGTCAGGTGCATGGATGACCCAATGCAGCGTTTAACTTGTGGTATGTAGAGTCTGTACTTGAGGCTGAAGGTGGGGTTTTGGGAGTGTTTTTCTTACCAGGATTTTTGTGCCAAATGCCTTTCCTCTCCTTATTTTTCTTTGACAAGGCCGTTGGCAGTATGATGGTGACACTATTGGAGTATCCGCCTGTGTTCTGGAACAGTCTGCACCTTTGCCTCATTTCTCCCCTCCAAGTCCGTTTATGACGCCATCAATGACATTGTGCATATTTGAGAAGTTTCCACTACCTCGTGCATTGTTTTCAAGTTTCCCCTAACCTAACTCCTATGATCTCATGGACTGCGCTGTGTACAAAATTGCGAAACTTCGAAGCAATCCAAATGTTGTTGTTGTTGTGGTCCTCAGTCCTGAGACTGGTTTGATGCAGCTCTCCACGCTACTCTATCCTGTGCAAGCTTCTTCATTTCCCAGTACCTACTGCAACCTACATCCTTCTGAATCTGCTTAGTGTATTCATCTCTTGGTCTCCCTCTACGATTTTTACCCTCAACGCTGCCCTCCAATACTAAATTTGTGATCCCTTGATGCGTCAGAACGTCTCCTACCAACCGATCCCTTCTTCTAGTCAAGTTGTGCCACAAACTCCTCGTCTCCCCAATCCTTTCAGTACCTCCTCATTCGTTATGTGATCTACCCATATAATCTTCAGCATTCTTCTGTAGCACCACATTTCGAAAGCTTCTATTCTCTTCTTGTCCAAACTATTTATCGTCCATGTTTCACTTCCATACATGGCTACACTCCATACATATACTTTCAGAAACGACTTCCTGACAATTAAATCTATACCCGATGTTAACAAATTTCTCTTCTTCAGAAACGCTTTCCTTGCCATTGCCAGTCTATATTTTATATCCTCTCTACTTCGACCATCATCAGTTATTTTGCTCCCCAAATAGCAAAACTCCTTTAGTGCTTTAAGTGTCTCATTTCCTAATCTAATTCCCTCAGCATCACCCGACTTAATTCGACTACATTCCATTAACCTCGTTTTGCTTTTGTTGATGTTCATCTTATATCCTCCTTTCAAGACAATGTCCATTCCATTCAACTGCTCTTCCAAGTCCTTTGCTGTCTCTGACAGAATTACAATGTCATCGGCGAACCTCAAAGTTTTTATTTCTTCTCCATGGATTTTAATACCTACTCCGAATTTTTCTTTTGTTTCCTTTACTGCTTGCTCAATATACAGATTGAATAACATTGGGGAGAGGCTGCAACCCTGTCTCACTCCCTTTCCAACCACTGCTTCCGTTTCATGTCCCTCGACTCTTATAACTGCCATCTATGAATGTATGAAGCATAAAATTTAAAAAAAATGTAAGATGGGAGATACCAACTTTAATAGACTAACTGTCAGTTATGCAAAATACGTAAGAACCTGAGGTGGTTCAAATGGTTCAAATGGCTCTGAGCACTATGGGACTTAACATCTTAGGTCATCAGTCCCCTAGAACTTAGAACTACTTAAACCTAACTAACCTAAGGACATCACACACATCCATGCCCGAGGCAGGATTCGAACCTGCGACCGTAGCAGTCCCGCGGTTCCGGACTGCAGCGCCTAGAACCACACGAGCACCGCGGCGGGCGAACCTGAGGTGCTATGAACTTAAACGAGCTGTCAAATAAAATATGTTTACTTATATTATACCTGTAAGTGCCAGCTTTGATACACGTCATAGTTTTAAAATTATGGGCAATAAGTAAATTGAATTAGACTATACAATTCTCCACAGTGCCATGTATAATGAAGTCAACGTAGCGCAGGCACATTCATTACTTATTCCCTATCACATTTAATTTATAATACTCAGCGTTTTTTATAGTTACATTAAATTAATTTAAATCGGCCATTAATAAAGGCTTTTTTCATTGTGGTATGGTGCGTATTTTGTAAATTTCGAGAGCATGAGGTGAGAGATCATGAAAGACGATTCACAATAACTGACCACTTAAAATTCATGTTAACTTATCAATATGCCTCCTTTGTGTAAACCAGTGTTGCAAAAATATTTTAAAATGTAATTATTTAATGCCAAGGTAACTACTATGATGATATAATGTGGCTTCTACACAACGAATGACTGCTATCACATATTTCCATAGTTTTAACGTCTCATTTGGTATAAATCAACGGTGACAACCAAAGTTATTTTAGTTGCAATAAATAGGGAAGTGTGACATCAGCAACGCTACTTAAGGGAGAAGCGTCAGTTGTGCGTCATCTTTTGTGCTTCAGTTGTGGTTGGGACTGTCAGCGCTGAGTTTGAGATAGGCAATGCTGAAGAGAGATTTTGTGTGCCAACTAGGCTGCAGCAAATGTGAAGCATTATATTTTAAAGTCTGTTTAAGTTAATTTCTTGTGAACTAGAAACAATACTGACATTACAAAATTGTTAAAGCTTCCGTGGCCACTTGTCAACGAAATGCCTGCTGACTTCCATCTAGCGTTCTTCGGCTCACATTGGTTTTATGATTTTTCTGACGTTTCATCAGCACGAGTGTCTAGCATTGTGAAAGCTTCAATCCTCCATTGCCCGTCGCAGACGCGAGTCGAGCTGATTGTGTGCACCCGTCGCACCAACGTCCGACGACCTTTCTTTCGTCGTTATCGCTGTGATTCTTCCCTTGATACCTGCAATGCTCGTTCGCTGCTTCACAGGAATCCAGGATCCGTTCATCTTGAGGCTTGTCTCCTTCTTGTCAAAGCTACTGTCACTTCTAGGGATTTCTACAACATTTCTGAACAAGACAGTGTGTTAGCTCTTCTGCACAGCAACAATTTCCGTGCTGGAGAATTTTATGACGTGGCCGGTTTTACAGAGCCCCTGCTGCGCCCCTGCAGATTTCTCTACCTGTCCCAACCTGCAACGTCGCTTATTTTCGGTGATTCTGGGGTTGATTGATGGTTCAGTCATTCCAAAGTAAAACTGGCCACAAGTACATGGAATGCGGCATATACCCGACACCTTGAGACCTTGTAAACCTAAGATGTGGTACAGATATGTCAACTATACCTTTCTTGTGTATGTTTACAAACTTCTTGGTGATTTCCTGAAACACCTTAATAGTCTCCATGTCAACATGAACTTCAATATGCTGTTATAAAAGAACCAACAGATACTCTTTCTATATGTGACGGTTACGCAGGATGATGGAAACCTGGGCCACAGCTTCTACTGGAAACCGACACATGCGGACTGACACCTGCACAAACTTGTAAACAGGGGTGGTTAATTCATTCGTAATGCAGCCAAGACGCACATGCGAGCCGCAGTATCTCAGACGCGAGATGCAACACGTAGAAAGCGTGCTGAGCAGCTATGGGTACAACATCAGTTACATTCCGTGTCAGTTACGGACTCGAACATGGTGAAGTGACACATCGAGAGAAGAAATATTGGGCACAGCCTTTCTGCCGTAAACTCCCAGAGTGACGGACAGAAGCGGCCGTACATTACGCAAACACAGAGCAAAAACTGTTTTTTAACCGACAAAGAAGATCAGAGGGTGTCACAGATCGGCAAACGAGTAAAAGTACCCCTTGCAATGCCTAAAATATACCGCATACCATGTATATGTGGAGAAGTCTATGTTGGAATGACTAAAAGATCAATCAGTGATGTAGTTCAGTCCTTCATCTGAGTGATTCTATTAACAAGAGTGGCTACTCATTATATTTTGTATCGAAATTGGCGTATATTATGTCGGAATCAGTCGGATATAATTCGAAATCAATGAATTAGCACATCTTCGTCGATATCGCTGAATTTCGCCTCGAAGTCAACGAATTTGATTTCGAAAACATAGAATTTTGTGGTCAAATGAGAGAATTGTCCGTCGAAATCACTCACATCGTTTAGTCAGAGTGCACAGTAATCTCGCAAGTTGTAGAACAGATGTTAGTGAAAGGTTTTTCTACGCGAGCAACATAGATAGCAGAACAGGAGGAAATTAGTAGGTGTAGTTTTGACACGTGGCAGTGCCCCTACCTAATGATTATCACGTTAAGGGCATCTTTGTTAGGTACGAGGAAGCGGCCGGCAGGACAGATCCCCGTGCCACATCCATCCCGACCCTCTCACCAGTGGAACAACACCGGTATCGAGTTACGTGGGATGTGACGCAAAAAGTTGTTTGTTAGCATCATTGAAGGCACGTCAGAATCGTGTTTAGTCTCATTCCTATAGTAATTACGTCACATAGTACAGCGTCAGTTCTGCGTTACATGGATTGGAAAAACCCTTTTTAAGTTGAAAATATCTGAAACGTGTGATTTTTGATCCGGTATGCCGTTCCTTGCTTTTCTAGAGTGAAGTATGTTCCACTGAAAACATTCCGTGTTGAATCTGACGATTGCACACAACACGAAAATGCCGCCGTTAAATCACTGCTGACGACACTCCTGCATCTCTAATGCCTCACAAAATATAGACTCCATCGCGTAACTCCAAAATGTGTGTTGTTATCGAGGTTACCGATTTCCACAGAATGTCTAAATCACGCAGATGTTCAGTAGTATACCAGATGCCTTCACAGCAGACGAATTTGATGGCAATATCCATGTGGTTCCTTCAACAAATTCACTACACATTTACGTCTACATCAGTGTGAAGTAGCGTTTTGTTTCTAAAGGTATCGATGTAGACTGTCCATTAATCTCCAATCATCCTTCATATAAACAGAAAGTTATCTATTGTTCAGATTAGTATTGCACTTTTAACTAATTTTTAAGTGACTTTTCACATAAGTTGTTGATGATTTACGTATAACCTAGGACATTTGTCATTTGTAGTACATTTGTAAATGAAGACTGTTGAGGAATGTGAAGCTGTGGTCTGTTTATGAAAGGTTTTTTAAGTCATCATCTATTGGAGGAATAGTAGGACTTCGATTTGCTACCTGAATGTTTTTTTGGCAAGCTTACTCTATTCCACAGGATATCTAAATCATTTCTGACGAATGCTAATATGGCTACATTAACAATAGCTCTTGTGGGAGAAGTCTTTTGCAAGTCAGGATTACAACTGACAGGAGATAAGTACTAAAATGACCATGTGTGCAGACTTTGTATTACTCTGCAAGTCTGCTGGTTCGTAGGAGATTGAAATATGTTCGAGTGTCCAGAATGAGATTTTCACTCTGCAGCGAAGTGTGCGCTGATATGAAACTTCCTGGCAGATTAAAACTGCGTGCCCGACCGAGACTCGAACTTGGGACCTTTGCCTTTCGCGGGCAAGTGCTCTACCAACTGAGCTACCGAAGCACGACTCACGCCCGGTATTCACAGCTTTACTTCTGCCAGTACCTCGTCTCCTACCTTCCAAACTTTACAGAAGCTCTCCTGCGAACCTTGCAGAACTAGTACTCTTGAAAGAAAGGATATTGCGGAGACATGGCTTAGCCACAGCCTGGGGGATGTTTCCAGAATGAGATTTTCACTCTGCAGCGGAGTGTGCGCTGATATGAAACTTCCTGGCAGATTAAAACTGCGTGCCCGACCGTAGCTTCGGTAGCTCAGTTGGTAGAGCACTTGCCCGCGAAAGGCAAAGGTCCCGAGTTAGTAAAAATATAAGGTGCCCTTTAAGATCGAATTCCAAGATGGCAGTCCAAGATGGCGGACCTTAGCACAGCTTTATGATACCACAGTCCAAGATAGTGATCCTGGACATCATCGATGATGTCAGAATCCAATATGGCGATCCAGGATGGATGACCTGTGGATATGGTGCAGCCTGCAACATTAGCACTCCAAAATAGTTGTTCCTGTTTCTGTGACGATGCAGTTGCATATCCCCACCAGTCATCTGCAGCATGCAGGCTAACTAGCCTTCAAATGGACTTGGCATTTCTGATCTGTACACTATACTGAAAGGTTGATCATTATGTACTGCCATCATAGATCTGCCACCTCCAGACAAAACAGACTCACTCACACATTCGACTGTAAGTAGTAACCGTTACGTCTGTCTCAATGTCCATTATTTTAATGTGTATACGTCTTCATGCCTTTCGTTTATTTGTACCTGAGCACAACAGCATCTTCATGTAGATGATGCAATGTCCAGTACATCTGAGTAACAACGGAAATGAAGTCATCACTCAGACACATTCTTAGACACAGCTCCCAACACAAGGAGTATAAATCAAGTCTGAACTCTACTGAAATGTTTCCTGATTCTGAGCTCCCACTAACTGAAATGCCTGCACCATGTATTGGGCTGCAGCTAAGTCATAACGTTTCGGGGTCATATGTTGAAACTAACACCTAAAGACGCAGCACAATGCACATATTTAAAGTGTCCAAGTACCAGGAAACTGTGCCTCGTGTTTACTGGAATACGGATCACCAATGAGATCCTCAATCCATATTGAGTACATCATAAAGTGCTCTTCAATGGCGTTGTTGAAAACATGAAGTTTACAAGAAGAGATGGGGCTAGACAAGTGTGTAAGTTTACGGATGTCCATTATATCTGACAGTATTATTTCTATAAACAGAAATTTCATAAAAGCAGAGTTTACGTACTACATACCTCCGTCTTTTAGTGCTCCAATTCGTTTGATTGCAATACAGGCTGAATTTACGGCATACACAGAACAGTTATTAGGAATATATTGCACAGTTATGAATGGCGTGGATGTAGGAAAGAAAAGAATAACACTGTTTTAACGACAGTGATTTATTTGCGATAGCTAACGAAGTTTAACAATGTACAAGAGTTGTTGTATGCTGTGGACGGTAGAATGCAACACTACCTCAGAAAAATAGGTATGACACAGTTCCAGGACAGGACAGCAGCCAGATGGGCCAGTACGATTGGTGATATCCAGACAGGATAATACAGCACGTTACATATATGAGATAGTGTGGCGTGTATTCGAACACTACAAAGGGGTAAGTAGCATGGCGTGGGGTGGCAGTCAAGGAGGGCAGACTCCCTCCTACAGGGATTTTGTGTGGTTCACTCGTACATAATTTACTTTTTGAGCAACCACACTCCCCATACATTTTGTATCCTGTAATAACGAACTACTAAGTCGAACAGCAACAATGGATGAACTGCTTAACCTCTCACTCCCTCTGATATTACAACAGTTGAGCTGTTAAGTTTCATCTTCGGTAAAATGTTGTAAGTCTCTTCGACATTGGAAGAACTTGGATTGTTAAGTGCCCCTCCCTCCCATCCTTTCTCTCTCTCGCGCTCTCTCTCTCTCTCTCTCTCTCTCTCTCTCTCTCTCTCTCGGGTAAAATGTTGCACCTCTTGATCTCGTACGTTATTTGTAACCTGTGCAGAATTATTAAATTTACTTAATATCTTGGTGGAGCCATGTCGGTTGTTATCGCTGAAGCATCAAGTGCATCATCATCTGGGCAGCATGAGAGTGTCAGGGTTATCGACAATGTTCGCCGGTACAACCTCGAAATATTATTCTTTCCATGCAGTCACACTGCTGTTTCCACATGTTGTTGTTGTTGTCATTGTGGTCTTCAGCCCAGAGACTGATTTGATGCAGCTCTCCATGCTACTCTATCCTGTGCAAGCTTCTTCATCTCGCACTACCTACTGCAACCTACATCCTTCATCTTTTGGCCTCCCCTTTTATTTTTACCCTCCACACTGCCCTCCAAGTTGTACCACAAATTCCTCTTCTCCCCATTTCTATTCAGTACCTCATCATTACTTATGTGATCTATCCATCTAATCTTCAGCATTCTTCTGTAGCACCACATTTCGAAAGCTTCTATTCTCTTCTTGTCTACGCTATTTATCGTCAAATGTTTCACATCCATACATGGCTACACTCAATACAAATACTTTCAGAAACGACTACTTGACTTTCAAATCTATACTCGATGTTAACAAATTTCTCTTCTTCAGAAACGCTTTTCTTGCCATTGCCAGTCTACGTTTTATATCCTCTCTACTTCGACCATCATCAGTTATTTTGCTTCCCAAATAGCAAAATTCATCCTCCTTTCAAGACACTGTCCATTCCGTTCAATTGCTCTTCCAGTTCCACTGATGTCTCTGACGGAATTACAATGTCATCGGCAAACTTCAAAGTTTTGATTTCTTCTTCTTGGATTTTAATTCCTCCTCCGAATTTTTCTTTTGTTTCCTTTACTGCTTGCTCAGTATGTAGATTGAATAACATCGGGGATAGGCTACAGCCCTCTCTCACTCCTTTCCCAACCACTGCTTCCCTTTCATGCCCCTCGACTCTTATAACTGCCATCTGATTTCTGTACAAATTGTAAATAGCCTTTCGCTCCCTGTAGGGTCATTATTACCTCACGTATTCCAACATTTCTACGGAATCCAAACTGATCTTTCCCAAGGTCGGCATCTACCAGTTTTTCCATTCGTCTGTAAAGACTTCGTGTTTTGTAGTCGTGACTTATTAAACTGATATTTCGGTAATTTTCACACCTGTCAGCACCTGCTTTCTTTGGGACTAGAATTATTATATTCTTTTTGACGTCTGAGGGTATTTCGCCTGTCTCATACATATTGCTCACCAGATGATACAGTTTTGTCATGGTTGGCTCTCCCAAGGCTGTTAGTAGTTCTAATGGAGTGTTGTCTATTCCAGAGGCCTTGTTTCAACTTAGGTATCAAATTCTTCACGATCTCAGCTTCATCTACGTCCTCTCCCGTTTCTATAATACTGCTCTCAAGTACATCGCCCTTGCATACACTCTGTATATACTCCTTCCTCCTTTCTGCCTTCCCTTCATTGCTTAGAACTGGTTTTCCGTCTCAGTTCTTGATATTCAAACAAGTGGTTCTCTTGTCTCCCAAGGTTTCTTCAGTTTTCCTGTAGGCAGTATGTATCGTACCCCTAGTGATATATGCCTCTACATCCTTACATTTGTCTTCTAGCCATCCCCGCTTAGCCATTTTACACTTGCCGTCGATCTCATTTTTGAGACGTTTGTATCCCTTTTTGCCTGCTTCATTTACAGCATTTTTATATTTTCTGCTTTCATAAATTAAATTCAATATTTTTTTCTAGCACTCGTCTTTTTACCTACTTGATCTTCGGATGTCTTCACTATTTCATCTCCCAGAGCTACCCATTCTTTTTATATTGTATTTATTTACCCCGGTCTTCTCAATTGTTCCCTAAAGTAGCTCTGAAAACCTCTACAACCTCAGATTCTTTCAATTTATCCAGGTCCCATTTCCTTAAGTTCCCAACTTTTTGCAGTTTCTTCAGTTTTAATTTACAGTTTTTAACCAGTAGGTTGTGCTCAGAGTCCACATCTACTCCTGGAAATGTCTTACATTTTAAAACCTTGTTCCTAAATCATTGTCTTACCATTATATAATCTATGTGAAACCTTCCAGTATCTCCAGGCCTCTTCCATGTATACAACCGTCTTTCATGATTCTTAAAGCAAGTGTTAGCTATGATTAAGTTAGCTCTGTGCAAAGTTCTACCAGACGGCTTCCTCTTTCATTGCTCATCCTCATTCCATATTCACCTATTATTTATCCTTCTCTTCTTTTTCCTACAACCGAGTTCCAGTCCCCCATGACTATTAAATTTTCGTCTCCAGTCACTATCCGAATAATTTTCTTTCTTATCTCATCATACATTTCCTCAATCTCTTCGCCAACTGTGGAGCTAGTTGGCATATAAACTTGTACTACTGTGATAGGTTTCGGTTTCGTGTCTATGTTGGCTACAATAATGCGTTCGCATTATATCATGTGAGAAAAGAGCAAGCCGCAGCCATGCTTTCGAATACCGTGCTGATTCATGAACATCAGGTCTTGGCCTCAAGAAAACGCGTTATATTCCTAGTATGTGTTCGGTACAGTGCAGGCAACTTGTAAATAGGCTGTTTAGGTTTTTATGTTGGTAACGCCACGTAGCGCTCTGTATGAAAATCACTGACTGTGCTGTGTGCAGTCTGTGGCTGGTTTGCATTGTTGGAATATTTGCTGTTGTAGTGTTGGGCAGTTGGATGTATAGCGTTGCGCAGTTGGAAGTGAGCTGCTAGCAGTGGTGGATGTGGGGAGAGAGATGGCAGAATTTTGAAAGCGGACGATCTGGACGTGTGTCCATCAGAAAGAGTAAATTTGTAATATTGGATATCTTGAACTGATATATGTATGATGACTTTTGAACATTATTAAGGCAAATACATTGTTTGTTCTCTATCAAAATCTTTCATTTGTTAACTATGCCTATCAGTAGTTAGTGCCTTCAGTAGTCGGAATCTTTTATTTAGCTGTTAGTATTGGCGCTCGCTGTATTGCAGTAGTTCGAGTAACGAAGATTTTTGTGAGGTAAGTGATTCATGAAAGGTATAGGCTATTGTTAGTCGGGGTCATTCTTTTGTAGGGATTATTGAAAGTAAGATTGCGTTGCGCTAAAAATATTGTGTGTCAGTTTAGTGATGATCAGAATGTTTGAAAATCAAATAACGTAAGAGGTTTATCAGCACAGTCATTCATTAATTTTCCAAACTGGACGTTTCAAGCAGAATTAAACTACGAATAGGTGTGGCTGGTTTTTTCGAGAGGGGGGGGGGGGGTGGAAGGGACGCAGACGACTATGTACTCAGTGGCACCCACTGGTACGGCGGTAGCGGGATCCCTAGCCGCCCATGTGATCCTGAACAGGGGCAGGGAACCTACTTTCAGAGAAGTAAGAAGGGAATGGCTCCTTCGTAATGGGTAGTTATGTCAAATGGGTAGTTACGTCACATCCTTATCTGACCACCTGCATATAAAATTGGGACTCACATAGAAAAGACGCCTAACTGAAGACAGATCTTCAATAAGGAATCGAGTGGATCTTGAGCAAATGGAACGTAAAGTGACGTCTGCCATTATGACCTCATACTCAGAAAACTGCCCATCATCAAGAAGTGTACAAACAGGAATATACCTTGGTGGAACAATAAATGGGCAAAATTTCGGAAGGCGCTTGTCAAATAGAACTTTCGGTTAACACGTTAAACTATGATCCTGTAAGATATTCTGTGAGGAGGTGGAAGATATAGCTGCATGGGCAAACTTCGTGAAATCCTCATCAGAGTAGCAGCCAATCCAGGAGGCACTTTGATGCGAGCGTGCGAGGAGAGGGCGTGAGACGCAAGGTGTGCTCCTCAAAACTCGCTTCCCTCAGACCACTCTGGCAGATAACACAGACGAAGATTCTGCCTCTGGGAAGTACTGGTCTACAGGAAACTGTTCAAGTCACCAGGCTGTGATGGGATCTTCCCGGCCCTATTTGCAATAAGCAGGAGAGGGACCAATTAGATTCTAATGCAGAATGTTTAGGGATAGCCCAACAGCGAGAGCCAGTCCTAATGCTTGGACGACAGTGAACGTTGCTTACATTTGGAAGCTAGGGAGAACTGATCATACCAAGGCTGGGGGCATGAGACCGGTCAGTGTGTCCTCCTTCCTGCTACAGGCGTTAGAAAAACTGCTTAATGTGCAAGTTAAGGAAGACAGGTTAACTAAGGTTTCTCTTAATGTAAACAAAAAGCTTACTAACCAGGCACATCATGTGAAACAGCACTTCGCCAATTCGATGGGAAGGTGCAAAAAGCACTACACTTTCAGGAAATTTGCATCTTCCTGGACATTATAGGGGCTTGTAGTAATACTACCATCGAATCAACGATTAGAGCTGCAGAAGAGCATGGCTGTAAAATGACCTTATGTAGATGGATTAAGATCATGCTGAGTGAACGAAAGGTAGGAGCCACCTTGTTCAACGAGAAAATGGTGATGAACACCACCAGAGGGTGTCCGCAAGATGTGGTTCTGTCCCACACTACTGTGGAAACTAGTGGTGAAAGAACTCGTCGTGGACTTAAATTGAGCTGTGCTCACTCCCAACTCAGCGTTTTCGTGAACTTGGCTGTCTGTGTTTGGTTTCCCGCCCTTGTTGTGGCTCCGCTGTGGTTCTTCTTCCATCTACATGTGGCAGTAGCGATGTGTATCGATATTTGCACAGTGTTCCATCTTTGGTTTCGTGCATATAGTTTCCAGCTATGCGAGCATTCGGTCGGTTGATGCGGACCAGGGAAGTTATTTCCGCGCTGTGCAGTCGGCTGGGTCCTCTGGCGCAGTGTCAGAGTGTGTGTGGAGCTGTCCGATCGCTACGAGCTTCTGGTTCACCGAAACAAGGACGTCAAATTTGAGTAGCGGTTTCAAGCACCCACGCCACGTCCATTCATGTTATGTGGTTCGTTTCGGTGGTTCGCTGTTGGGGAGGTTTTCCTGTGAGCAACACCGAGTGTTTTTATTACTGAAATTTAGCCGCCATACGTTGGAATTAACAATATTGGTTTGACTACAATTCAAGTGCACCAGCGGCATTTTTCTGCCTTGTGGCCGTTAGTGTTCCGGTTACCTGCCCTGGCCACTAACGTAATTTCAGGCAGTGTCCTTTCCTCACCTGTTGTCGCTGTCCAACATGGAGTGTAGTTTTGACAGCATAATACACTCCTGGAAATTGAAATAAGAACACCGTGAATTCATTTTCCCAGGAAGGGGAAACTTTATTGACACATTCCTGGGGTCAGATACATCACATGATCACACTGACAGAACCACAGGCACATAGACACAGGCAACAGAGCATGCACAATGTCGGCACTAGTACAGTGTATATCCACCTTTCGCAGCAATGCAGGCTGCTATTCTCCCATGGAGACGATCGTAGAGATGCTGGATGTAGTCCTGTGGAACGGCTTGCCATGCCATTTCCACCTGGCGCCTCAGTTGGACCAGCGTTCGTGCTGGACGTGCAGACCGCGTGAGACGACGCTTCATCCAGTCCCAAACATGCTCAATGGGGGACAGATCCGGAGATCTTGCTGGCCAGGGTAGTTGACTTACACCTTCTAGAGCACGTTGGGTGGCACGGGATACATGCGGACGTGCATTGTCCTGTTGGAACAGCAAGTTCCCTTGACGGTCTAGGAATGGTAGAACGATGGGTTCGATGACGGTTTGCATGTACCGTGCACTATTCAGTGTCCCCTCGACGATCACCAGTGGTGTACGGCCAGTGTAGGAGATCGCTCCCCACACCATGATGCCGAGTGTTGGCCCTGTGTGCCTCGGTCGTATGCAGTCCTGATTGTGGCGCTCACCTGCACGGCGCCAAACACGCATACGACCATCATTGGCACCAAGGCAGAAGCGACTCTCATCGCTGAAGACGACACGTCTCCATTCGTCCCTCCATTCACGCCTGTCGCGACACCACTGGAGGCGGGCTGCACGATGTTGGTGCGAGAGCGGAAGACGGCCTAACGGCGTGCGGGACCGTAGCCCAGCTTCATGGAGACGGTTGCGAATGGTCCTCGCCGATACCCCAGAAGCAACAGTGTCCCTAATTTGCTGGGAAGTGGCGGTGCGGTCCCCTACGGCACTGCGTAGGATCCTACGGTCTTGGCGTGCATCCGTGCGTCGCTGCGGTCTGGTCCCAGGTCGACGGGCACGTGCACCTTCCGCCGACCACTGGCGACAACATCGATGTACTGTGGAGACCTCACGCCCCACGTGTTGAGCATTTCGGCGGTACGTCCACCCGGCCTCCCGCATGCCTACTATACGCCCTCGCTCAAAGTCCGTCAACTGCACATACGGTTCACGTCCACGCTGTCGCGGCATGCTACCAGTGTTAAAGACTGCGATGGAGCTCCGTATGCCACGGCAAACTGGCTGACACTGACGGCGGCGGTGCACAAATGCTGCGCAGCTAGCGCCATTCGACGGCCAACACCGCGGATCCTGGTGTGTCCGCTGTGCCGTGCGTGTGATCATTGCTCGTACAGCCCTCTCGCAGTGTCCGGAGCAAGTATGGTGGGTCTGACACAGCGGTGTCAATGTGTTCTTTTTTCCATTTCCAGGAGTGTACATGTACATATTTCATTGTGGAATAATTACGCCCGTAAGATTTGTGTTTGAATTCTCATGTACCGATTGGTGGCAAGCAAGTCGCTGTTCAGTCGGTCCAAGGCTGTCCCTTGGTTGGGTTCCGACGGATCAAGTGTAGTTGGGCTCACCACCTGTCTCACCTAAGTGAACGAGGGCAGACCGACCCCCTGGGGGCTTCTGAATGCTGTGGTTCGCTGTTGGGGAGGTTTTCCTGTGTGTCTTTACTGTCTTTCTCACCGGTGTTTTATTGTCTGCTTATAATCTATCATAGGCAATGATAAAAAATTCATGATTTTATTGTGTTTTATGTAAGTAAGTTTGATTTCCGGCAAGTGGATATTTACTGATTTACTGAAAGGTTATTGCCGTTGTGTTGTCTTTTCTTTTAGTCCGATTCCAGCTACTTAAAACTTAAGGCTTACGGTTATATACTTATTTTATTTTGGAAAATAAATTGTGGGCCTTCAGCCTTGGAAATTACCTTTCAAACTTCAACATTGCGGCTTGGAGCCTATAATGAATTATACTGTAAATGATGAAAGTATGTGAATGCAGCTTGCCGCTAACTTGGTGTAATGTCTCTCACACATAAACCTGTACAGTAAAGTAAGGGCCTCCTGTTTTATCTTTAGGCTGATCCGAGATAAGACAGGCAAACAATTATACTAATGGAGAATTCTGCGTATTTTCTCTAATTTCATCCGCTCTCTCTCTCTCTCTCTCTCTCTCTCTCTCTCTCTCTCTCCTTTATCTATATACAGTTTTAAATATAATATTTCATTACGTGAACTCAGCCCAATAGAATCTCTGGTGGAGCCCTTCGTCTTAATATTCAGCGGCTGGCTTGCTGTAAAAGATCTTTATATCTATTATTATTGTTAAGCACTGCATTCAGTTGGGAAAATCGATCGTTTGAACAATTCGTTCATTTTACGACAGATTTAGAATTTCAGATGTGTCCGAAGCCTTTTTGGACGATTTTATAAAATCTCGGTGATTGCAGGCTCTCTTCGTCACAACTGAAACTTCCCCACTAATTACAGGGCCAAGACAATCATCAATGATTCAGACAGAGAACTCATTCGTCATTCACTCTAGAATAAAAGGGTCACAAACCTTATTTCTGAGGAAAATTGTATATTCAATCCATCTCCATTACATGTTCCGTTTTCTGTTGATTCCCAGTCTTACTTAATTTGCGTTTACAATTTTTCTCTCTCTTCAAATAACCCGCTAGTGGCACAAACGTTAATAGCTCGCTTTAGCGAGAAGAAGAGCAAATATGTTTCTTTTAGCAACCCGACACTCTTCCAACCGATACTTCCGAAGCTGTCCTCGTTATCCCTCCATAATAACCATTGAGAATACATATATGTATCTCTGTTATTCCAAAGAATAAACGTACTAGAAAAATACCTTGGCGTCGACGAGCTGTCGGCGCATATATTACTAGAAAATCCGATCAGATACTTTTCAAAAGTGAATAAATGTGGATGATTTGATTGACCATTATTAACTATTGCGTGGTAGGGGGTAATTTTCCGTGGGGAGATTACAAGCCTTATTCTTAAAATTACCTTTTAAGCTTAAACATTGCGGCCTTTTGCATTTGAAAGGTTCTGGTAATTTATTTTAAAATCTTTAAAATGTTCTTGTGAGCCATCAGTAGTTTGTATTGCATCTTGTTTATGTTTGTCTATCCACCCTTGCCTTGAGGCTTTCAGCCTAGCTTATATATATTGTTGTTGTTGTTGTGGTCTTCAGTCCTGAGACTGGTTTGATGCAGCTCGCCATGCTACTCTATCCTGTGCAAGCTTCTTCATCTCCCAGTACCTACTGCAACCTACATCCTTCTGAATCTGCTTAGTGTATTCATCTCTCGGTCTCCCTCTACGATTTTTACCCTCCACGCTGCTCTCCAATGCTAAATTTGTGATCCCTTAATGCCTCAAAACATGTCCTACCAACCGATCCCTTCTTTTAGCCAA
Organism: Schistocerca piceifrons; assembly: GCF_021461385.2. Lineage (NCBI taxonomy): Eukaryota > Metazoa > Arthropoda > Insecta > Orthoptera > Acrididae > Schistocerca > Schistocerca piceifrons. The sequence continues at coordinate 823,606,900 of NC_060141.1, forward strand.
GTTGTGCCACAAACTTCTCTTCTCCCCAATCCTATTCAATACCTCCTCATTAGTTACGTGATCTACCCACCTTATCTTCAGCATTCTTCTGTAGCACCACATTTCGAAAGCTTCTATTCTCTTCTTGTCCAAAGTATTTATCGTCCATGTTTCACTTCCATACATGGCTACACTCCATACAAATACTTTCAGAAACGACTTCCTGACACCTAAATCTATACTCGATGTTAACAAATTTCTCTTCTTCAGAAACGATTTCCTTGCCATTGCCAGTCTACATTTTATATCCTCTCTACTTCGACCATCGTCAGTTATTTTACTCCCTAAATAGCAAAACCCCTTTACTACTTTAAGTGTCTCATTTCCTAATCTAATTCCCTCAGCATCACCCGATTTAATTTGACTACATTCCATTATCCTCGTTTTGCTTTTGTTGATGTTCATTTTATATCCTCCTTTCAAGACACTGTCCATTCCGTTCAACTGCTCTTCCGAGTCTTTTGCTGTCTCTGACAGAATTACAATGTCATCGGCGAACCTCAAAGTTTTTACTTCTTCTCCATGAATTTTAATGCCTACTCCGAATTTTTCTTTTGTTTCCTTTACTGCTTCCTCAATATACAGATTGAATAACATCGGGGAGAGGCTACAACCCTGTCTCACTCCTTTCCCAACCACTGCTTCCATTTCATGCCCCTCGACTCTTACAACTGCCATCTGGTTTCTGTACAAATTGTAAATAGCCTTTCGCTCCCTGTATTTTACCCCTGCCACCTTCAGAATTTGAAAGAGAGTATTCCAGTTAACATTGTCAAAAGCTTTCTCTAATTCTACAAATACTAGAAACGTAGGTTAGCCTTTTCTTAATCTTTCTTCTAAGATAAGTCTTAAGGTCAGTATTGTCTCACGTGTTCCAGTATTTCTACGGAATCCAAACTGATCTTCCCCGATGTCGGCTTCTACCAGTTGTTCCATTCGTCTGTAAAGAATTCGTGTTGGTATTTTGCAGCTGTGACTTATTAAACTGATAGTTCGGTAATTTTCACATCTGTCAACACCTGTTTTCTTTGGGATTGGAATTATTATATTCTTCTTGAAGTCTGAGGGTACTTCGCCTGTCTCATATATCTCGCTCACCAGATGGTAGAGTTTTGTCAGGACTGGCTCTCCCAGGGCCGTCAGTAGTTCTAATGGAATGTTGTCTACTCCCGGGGCCTTGTTTCGGCTCAGGTCTTTCAGTGCTCTGTCAAACTCTTCACGCAGTATCGTATCTCCCATTTCCTCTTCATATACATTCTCTTCCATTTCTATAATATTTATCTCAAGTACATCACCCTTGTATAGACCCTCTATATACTCCTTCCATCTTTCTGCTTTCCCTTCTTTGGTTAGAACTGGGTTTCCATCAGAGCTCTTGATATTCATACAAATGGTTCTCTTTTCTCCAAAGGTCTCATTAATTTTCCTGTAGACAGTATCTATCTTACCCCTACTGAAATAAGCCTCTACATCCTTACATTTGTCCTCTAGCCATCCCTGCTTAGCCATTTTGCACTTCCTGTCGATCTTATTTTTGAGTCGTTTGGATTCCTTTTTGCCTGCTTCATTGACTGCATTTTTATATTTTCTCCTTTCATCAATTAAATTCAATATATCTTCTGTTACCCAAGGATTTCTGCTAGCCCTCGTCTTTTTACCTACTTGATCCTCTGCTGCCTTCACTGCTCCATCCCTCAGAGCTACCCATTCTTCTTCTACTGTACTTCTTTCCCCCACTGCTGTCAATTGTTCCCTTATGCTCTCCCTGAAACTCTGTACAACCTCTGGTTTAGTCAGTTTATCCAGGTCCCATCTCCTTAAATTCCCACCTTTTTGCAGTTTCTTCAATTTTAATCTGCAGTTCATAACTAATAGATTGTGGGTAGAGTCCACATCTGCAACTGGAAATGTCTTACAATTTAAAACCTGGTTCCTAAATCTCTGTCTTACCATTATATAATCTATCTGATACCTTTTAGTGTCTCTGGGATTCTTCCATGTATACAACCCTCTTTTATGATTCTTGAACCAAGTGTTAGCTATGATTAAGTTATGCTCTGTGCAAAATTCTACCAGACGGCTTCCTCTTTCATTACTTAGCCCCAATCCATATTCACCCACTATGATTCCTTCTCTCCCTTTTCCTACACGCGAATACCAGTCACCCATGACTATTAAATTTTCGTCTCCCTTCACTACCTGAATAATTTCTTTTATCTCATCATACATTTCATCTATTTCTTCATCATCTGCAGAGCTAGTTGGCATATAAACTTCTACTACTGTAGTAGGCATGGGCTTTGTGTCTATCTTGGCCACAATAATGCGTTCACTATGCTGTTTGTAGTAGCTAACCCGCACTCCTATTTTCTTATTCATTATTAAACCTACTCCTGCATTACCCCTATTTGATTTTGTATTTATAACCCTGTAATCACCTGACCAAAAGTCTTGTTCTTTCTGCCACCAAACTTCACTAATTCCCACTATATCTAACTTTAACCTATCCATTTCCCTTTTTAAATTTTCTAACCTACCTGCCCGATTAAGGGATCTGACATTCCACGCTCCGATCCGTAGAACGCCAGTTTTCTTTCTGCTGATAACGACGTCCTCTTGAGTAGTCCCCGCCCGGAGATCCGAATGGGGGACTATTTTACCTCCGGAATATTTTACCCAAGAGGACGCCATCATCATTTAATCATACAGTAAAGCTGCATGTCCTTGGCCAAAATTATGGCTGTAGTTTCCCCTTGCTTTTAGCCGTTCGCAGTACCAGCACAGCAAGGCCGTTTTCGTTAATGTTACCAGGCCAGATCAGTCAATCATCCAGACTGTTGCCCCTGCAACTACTGAAAAGGCTGCTGCCCCTCTTCAGGAACCACACGTTTGTCTGGCCTCTCAACAGATACCCTTCCATTATGGTTGCACCTACGGTACGGCCATCTGTATCGCTGAGGCACGCAAGCCTCCCCACCAACGGCAAGGTCCATGGTTCATGGGGGGGTTATATATATTAATTATTTTATTTGTAATTGTAACTGCATGCCTTTAGTCACTTGAAATTTACATCGTTGATTTTTAAGATTTCTTGTTTGGAGGCCTTCAGCAGTGAAAGATTTGGAGTTTGAAGCTCGTAGTTGTAAAAGTTCGGCTATGTACCGCTTTGGTTGTAAATGTGTTATTAGATTACAATAAATTACAATTTTAAGGTGAAACTGACCCCAAACTTATTTGTCCCTTTCCAGAATCCTAATTACGTGTTCTGCCTAGTGGGTTTAGGTTTAATAAATACTAGATGACATTTTTGCCAAGGGTACCATTTATTTGCTAGTACCGTTGTAGCAATGGCACAATGCGCATCGAACATTGTTCAAAACTGGCACAGGGAACAGGATCTAGGGGTCGGTGCCAAGAAGACTATTGTATTGCCGTTCTTGAGGAACCATATCCAGGAGGAGTATTGGAATCTTAAGTTCTTCGACAAAACTCTACCAGAAGAGGGGGCAGTAATGTATCTACAGATAAGCTGGGATGGGAAATTATCTTGGACCCCTCACATACGAAATATATGCTCCAAGGCAAAAGGAGCTCTTATGTGCACTCAAAGGGCCTGTGGTATAAACTGAAGACTAAGCCCGAGGAGTATATACTGGACGTACGCTAAGGACCCGGGCGGGTATCCCAAGTATCAACTGCTTATGATGGAAAGCTCTTTGGTTAAATTCTCCGGAGGTAAAATAGTCCCCCATTCGGATCTCCGGGCGGGGACAACTAAAGAGATACCAAAATCCAAAAGCATTAATGTAAGAAGGATAGCAACATGGAACGTCAACTCACTTCTTATATGTGGTAAACTGGAAAACTTGAAAATGGAAATGAAACGAATGGATATTGATGTACTGGGAGTCTCAGAAATGAGATGGCCAAACGCTGGCGACTTTTGGTCAGGGGATTACAGAATCATACACACTGGAACAGCACAAGACAGTCCCGGGAATGCAGGAGTGGGAATTATCCTCAACAAAGAGATGGGGTTAAGAGTAAAAGGATTTGTTCAACATAGTGAGAGGATAATTTACGTCCGATTGGATACTAAACCAAGAGACACAATCATAATCCAAGTATACATGCCAACTACGAGGCACGAGGATGATGAAATCGACATGATGTATGACCACCTTGAGGAAGTAATTGGCAGAATTAAAGGAGCTGAAAACCTTGTCATCATGGGAGATATGAATGCCGTTGTTGGGGAAGGTAAAGAAGAGGATGTGGCAGGGAATTTTGGATTAGGATTAAGAAATGAAAGAGGGGATAAACTTGTAGAATTCTGCCAAAGAAATAAACTTTGCATTACAAATACCTTCTTTAATCATCATCCAAGAAGAAGATATACTTGGAAAATGCCTGGTGACATTAACAGATACCAAATTGACTTCATATTAGTGAAGCAAAGATTTAAAAACCAAGTTAATGACAGCAGATCATATCCAGGCTGTGATGTGGAAAGTGACCACATACTCGTTATGATGACGACTGAACTAAAATTCAAGAACATTAAAAGAAGAAGTACATGTAAATGGGATTTGACAAACCTGAAAAACGAAAATACACTGAAGCACTATCAACTAGAAACAGACAAGAAAACAAATACACAGGGCTGCAATGACATCCAAAGCAGCTGGGAAAAAATAAAAACTGGTATTTTAGAAGCAGCAGAAGAAGTAATAGGAAAAGAAAGGACAGAGAAAAGGAAAGAATGGATCGCTAATGACCTACTAAATATGATGGAAGAAAGAAGGAAATTAAAAATTTCTGTGAAGAAGGAAGATCAAGAGAAATACAAGAGTCTGAAAAACAGAATTAACAGAGAGGCAAAACAAGCAAGAGAAAAATACCTTGATGATCTCTGTATTTCAGTTGAGGACAACATGAGCAAGGGAAATATCGACAAGGCCTATAAATGTGTGAGACATTGCTTTAGAGACAGAAGAAACAAGTGTAGGGCTGTGATGGATGAAAATGGCAATATATTGGATGATGATGATGCAGTTGCAAGAAGACGGAAACAATATATAGGAAAACTGTACAGCAGACCAGACCTGTCTGAAAACATCATGGAAGAAGAAACAGAAGTAGATGCACACAACATAGATGAACCTATATTAAAGGTAGAGTTTGAACTAGCTCTGAAAAAATTGAAAAACAACAAATCGCCTGGTATAGACAATATCCCAGCCGAACTTCTGAAATCTGGAGGAGCAAAACTGAATCAGGAGTTGTATAATCTTGTTTTCAACATGTACGAGCAGGGTAAAATTCCTACAGACTTTGAGAAAAACATTATGATCCCCATTCCAAAGAAGGCAAATGCTACAAGATGTGAAAATTATAGGACACTCAGCCTAGTTCCTCACACCTCTAAAATATTAACCTCAATTATCCTAAAACGCATAGAACAAAAAGTCGAAGCTACACTCTCCGAAGACCAGTATAGATTCCGGAAAGATAGAGGAACCAGAGAAGCAATATTTGCTCTAAAACTAATAATAGAGAAACGACTAGATAAGAACCTGAAAACATACATAGCTTTCGTAGATGTAGAGAAAGCCTTTGATAATGTTAAATGGGATAAGATGTTTGAGGTACTCAAAAAAGTAGGAATAGACCATAAAGATAGAAAAATGATATGGAACCTGTACAAAAATGAGACAGCAGTTATCCGTGGACGGACAAAGCAAGAAGAGGTGCAGATACGGAAAGGTGTCCGACAAGGTTGCGCACGTATACGTTGAAGAGGCGCTAAAAAAAGTAAGGGAAAATTCACAGACAGGTGTAGTAATTCATGGCCAACGAATAGATATGATAAGATATGCCGATGATATAGCTGTCCTGGCTGAAAGTGAAGAAGATCTTGTAGTCCTACTGAATAGAATGGATAAAGTTATGGGTGAAGAATATAAAATGAGAATTAATAAAGCAAAAACAAAAGTAATGGCATGCGACAAAGAAGATCAAGTGAAAGTCCAAGTTCATGTAGGCAATGAACTGCTTGAACAAGTTAATAAATTTACTTATCTGGGCAGTAATATTACCAGGGATGGAAGGAGCAAGGCAGAAGTGAGAAGTAGAATAGCTCAAACAAAGGCTGCTTTTATCAAGAAGAAAAATATATTAACATCTAGGAGCATCAGCCTTGAAACCAGGAAAAGATTTTTGAAATCATATGTGTGGAGTGTGGGTGTGAAACATGGACTCTCGGGACAGAGGAACAGCAGAAGCTAAATTCTTTTGAAATGTGGTGCTATAGACGGATGCTCAAAAAAAAAATGGATCGACAAGGTCACAAACGAAGTGGTTCTGGAAACAGCAGGTGAGAAGAGAAGCTTCTGGAGTTTCATTGTTAAAAGAAGAGTGCAGTTTACAGGCCATCTATCAAGACATAAAGGACTCCTGAACACAATCATAGAGGGATATGTCGAGGGAAAAAGACCAAGAGGAAGACCACGACTGAGGTACATGGATCAAATCGTGAAAGATGTGGGATGTAACACCTATATAGAAATGAAGAGAAAAGCTGAAAGACGCACAGAATGGAGACAAGCTGCCATTGTAGCTGTTGCAAACCAATCCTTGGATTGACCACTACAGAAGAAGGACGCTAAGGATGTTGGAAGGGTGCCTGGTTAATCATAACAGGCGGAACTAACAGCGCACCGTCTGGCAGAATGGAGATCATGCTGGACTTGCTCCGTTACACCTTTGGGTTACAAAGTAGAAAGCAGCAAAGACGCACAAGTTAGAAACTGAAAGTGACAGGAAATCTTTAGTAACAACTGCATGTGTGGAGCAATGGCACCGTGCAAAGATATAGTCTGGCTTACTATGAGTCGAAAGCAGATAAAGGCATTGGAGCATGGATATACATGATACAAGCTACACTACAGAGTGCAGTCTCTCTAGAAAAGCTGACCACTGTACTCCAGACGGAAACATCTGCTATCACAGCGTGGGTGGAGAGGAATCTGCGTAGGTGGCACAAGGATCCTGACATCTGCATTCTTTCGGAGAGCCAAGCCCCTCTGAAATCTCTACCAGCGCCTGCAAAGAGACTGCCGCGAAGCCGTCGAGTGGCTAGGAGAAAGCAACAGGGTAAACCTGCTGTGAATCGCTGGTCGCTCAGGAAGCTGCTGTGGCAATGGACCAGCTGACAGGCTGGCCAGGACAGGGGCGACGACTCCATTTGTTGTACTGGAACTTGTCCTAACCATCACTAAGGACAATGCGTAGCTGGATCAGTAGGCAGCACGCAGAATATTGGACTACTCCGCGAAAACGGAAACATGGAAATCTAATGGTGGAGAAGCCATGTTGCACGAGTATTTCTGTAATCCTGGACTTGAAGAGGAGGCGAATTGAACGCATGGTGTGACTCACGAGTGGCTATGGGAACCTAAAAAACATCTACACAAAGAATATAGAGAAAAAAGTCCCTAAGTGCAGACTGTGCAGTGAAGGGGATAAAACTGCACCATATTTAATATTCGAATTAAAGCGCTGCAAGTTAAAAGACACAGAATGTTTGAATAGTTAATTCCTGAAATCAGTGTGTCACCCAAACAACTAGTAAAAGGTACCGGTTGGCTGCTCTAGAATTATTACAAGAGGAACTGCACAATAGACAGTTTCGGTATTGGCAAGAGTGGGCCATCTCAGATCAGGACAGCTTATCGGCAGAAATTAGCCATCTCCGCTCCGTGTTTGCCCAGAACGGGTACTCCGAGAAGCAGATCCGGAACGCATTTCGACCAGCACGCTCCAAACCTCAAGAACAGCCTGAAGAAGCAGAAAACACCACGGGGTTGGTTTTTCTACCGTATGTCGGTGGCGTGTATTTTAAGATCGGCAGAATTTTAAAGAAATACCGGATTAAATGTGTTTTCCGGCCTCCAGCACGAGTGCAATCGATGCTGGGCTCTGTTAAAGACAACCTCGGCCTGAGCAGACCAGGAATATATAAAATTCCGTGCCAATGTGGGAAGTCTTATATTAGCCAGACGTGTCGTACGGTCAAAGACAGATGCGACGAACATAAACGTCACACGAGGTTGGGTCAGCCAGAGAAATCTGCGGTTGCTGAACACTGCCTTGACACGGGACACGGCATGAACTATGAAGAAACCGAGATCCTCTCGCATGCTTCCACATACTGGGACTCCATCATCAAAGAGGCGGTCGAAATACGTACAAGCAGTGACCTAATAAACAGAGACACGGGGATTCACCTGAGCAAAGCCTGGGAGCCAGCCTTGGCGGCACTAAGGAATCGTCAGCCACAGATTAGCAACCGCACCGAGTCAACGCAGGTGGGAAGCCTTAGCGCGCCAACAGCTTGCGCACGCGAGCGGGGTCCGTCGCTCCCGGCCGCATTTTCCCGCGCCGCGGCGCGCTTCCGCAGACCGCGACCCGTTTCTCCAGCAGAGGGCTCTGGTATACGATTGGTCTTCGATGAAGTTATGCCCCGCTGGCGCCTGCACTGTTCTAGAAACCCAGCATATAAATTGGCTAGCTGCTCAGCGACGCGACAGTAGCACCTGAAGATGACGGGCAGTTGTGTCGCTGAAATATTGTGCGGTTTCTATAATATTAGTCTAGTTTGCTTACTTTCATATGCTTATGTCGTATGGTATTATATTTTGGGGTAACTCTTCCCATTCTAAAAGGATATTTTTGGCTCAGAAACAGGCGGTTCGGGCAATAAGTGGTGTAAATTCGCGATCCTCTTGTCGATCCCTGTTTACGAGTCTGGGTATTTTGACATTGGCCTCTCAATACTGTATATATATTCCTTACTATCATTTCTTGTTAATAATATTAGCTTGTTCCCAAGAATAAGCAGCTTCCACTCAGTTAATACTCGGCAGAAATGAAACCTGCATTTGGATCGGACGTCCTTAACTCTTGTGCAGAAAGGTACGCAGTGTACTGCTGCATCCATTTTCAATAACCTACCAGTCGAATTCAAAAATCTTAGCAGTAATCCACGCGCTTCAAATCCAAACTGAAGAGTTTCCTCATGAGTCACTCATTCTATTCCGCCCAGGACTCCCTTGAAAAATTAAGCTGAATCTTGTTGTATTGTTGATTGCGTTTACTTAAACTTATGGACTCACTTTTTTCGGGTTCATAAACACTTATTTTTATCTGTTATTACTTTTATGCTGTAATTTCATGTATTGACACGTTCCATGACCTTGTAGATTTGCTCCTCAGTTTGGTCCCACTGAGATTGACATGTAAATAAATAAATAAATAAAATAAGATAAATTTTTGAGATCTGAACAAAAGATGATGGACAGATGATTCAACAAATATGTCAAAACATGTTTGGCACATAACAAGATAAGTTCTTTGCATTAATTGTTGGGTGAAATTCAGATAAATAAGGATGTTAAAACATTTGAGTCGGCTTTTTTATTTCTATTTTTTAATTTGAAAATCCTTGATGAGAAGAAGTTTTCCTGAAATGTACTGCAGAATATTTTGCAGAATTCGGCTGAAATTAGTTGTCTGATGGGACAGGTGTACACAGTGAAGAAGATTACGTTTGGATTTACTTCCAACGCAAGTCAGTTTCTCGTATTACCGTGTTTTAAAAAGAAACCTACCAGTCCACCCAGATAAAATGGCTAAACGGAACGATTCGTAGAAGCGGAGAATGTCAGTGTGACGCACGCTCTGGAATCGCCATTCCCTGTCTGCTAATTTCGATAACACTTGCTCCAATAGCAGTGCGCTGTTGGCCCGTGGGCCAGCCAGCCGCCAGCCTCGCCCTACCTTGAAGATGGTGCAGGAGGTGGTGAGCGCGAGGCAGACGGACGTGGCGACGGTGGGCAGGTTGGACCAGTGGCCGCGCAGGCCTGCCAGCTGCCCCAGCACGCTGCACAGCAGCATGAGCAGGCACCAGGCGGTGTAGGCCGAGTACAGCAGCCGCCTGCCCCCCGTGGGCCACAGCCCGACCGCGCGCAGCACGCCGCACGGCAGCCGCAGGTCCACCAGCTGCGCACACACGCAAGGAAGCGCCCTTCAGCAGGTGCAGCTCACACCACCAGACTGCGCCAGCGCACGAGTTGCTGCGACCTTTCGACAGAGGTCGGTGTAGCCTGGTAACGATAAAACAAATGCTCAGTTATCAGTTCGAGCCGAGTCTTTCATCCCTTTTCCGTAGGCGTTTTTGAGACATAATGAAGCACTACGTTAAAACCCTGTCATTTCGTAAGCATAGTGTGTCAAGCATAGACACTGTGAGGTAGCTAGCAAACATGACGGTCACCAAAAACCTAGTTATGCCTTATTATGGCAGCCCAAATAATTGTAATTGGGTAGTGGAACTAGTTTTCAACATACACTACTGGCCATTAAAATTGCTACACCAAGAAGAAATGCAGATGTTAAACGGGTATTCATTGGACAAATATATTATGCTAGAACTGGCAAGTGATTACATTTTCACGCAATTTGGGTGCATAGATCCTGAGAAATCAGTACCCAGCACAACCACCTCTGGCCGTAATAACGGCCTTGATACGCCTGGGCATTGAGTCAAACAGAGCTTGGATGGCGTGTCCAGGTTCAGCTGCCCATGCAGCTTCAACACGATACCAGAGTTCATCAAGAGTAGTGACTGCCGTATTGTGACTAGCCAGTTGCTCGGCCACCATTGACCTGACGTTTTCAATTGGTGAGAGATCTGGAGAATGTGCTGGCCAGGGCAGCAGTCGAACACTTCTGTATCCAGAAAGGCCCGTACAGGACGTGCAACATGCGGTCGTGCATTATCCTGCTGAAATGTAGGGTTTCGCAGGGATCGAATGTAGGGTAGAGCTACGAGTCGTAACACATCTGAAATGTAACATCCACTGCTCAAAATGCCGTCAATGCGAAAGAGGTGACCGAGACGTGTAACCAATGGCACTGCATACCATCACGCCGGGCGATACGCCGGTATGGCGATGACGAATTCACGCTTCCAATATGCGTTCACCGCGATGTCGCCAAACACCGATGCGACAATCATGATGCTGTAAACAGAACCTGGATTCATCTGAAAAAATGACGTTTTGCCATCCGTGCAACCAGGTTCGTCGTTGAGTACACCATCGCAGGTGCTCCTGTCTGTGAGGCAGCGTCAAGGGTAACCGCAGCCATGGTTTCCGAGCTGATAGTCTATGCTGCTGCAAACGTCGTCGAACTGTTCGTGCAGATGGTTGTTGTCTTGCAAACGTCCTCATCTGTTGGCTCAGGGATCGAGACGTGGATGCACGATCCGTTACAGCCATGCGGATAAGATGCCTGTCATCTCGACTGCTAGTAACACGAGACCGTTGTGATCCAGCACGGCGTTCCGTATTACCCTCCTGAACCCACCGATTCCATATTCTGCTAACAGTCATTGGATCTCGACCAACGCGAGCGGCAATGTCGCGATACGATAAACCGCAATCGCAATAGGCTACAACCGACCTTTATCAAAGTCGGAAACTTGATGGTACGCATTTCTCCTCCTTACACGAGGCATCACAACAACGTTTCACCAGGCAACGCCGGTCAACTGCTGTTTGTGTATGAGAAATCGGTTGGAAACTTTCCTCGTGTCAGCACGTTGTAGGTGTCGCCACCGGAGCCAACCTTGTGTGAATGCTCTGAAAAGCTAATCATTTGCATATCACAGCATCTTCTTCCTGTCGGTTAAATGTCACGCCTGTAGCACGTCATATTCGTGGTGCAGCGATTTTAATGGCCAGTAGTGTAGTCACCAAATGCCTTTTGAAGCAGTCGGGACGTGCCGCCACCCGTTCCTTTCCTGCTCGACGGACAGCCGCTCCTTGGTCACAGAACCTACAGAGACAGACGCACATATGTCGGCCAGTGTCCGTGTCTCTCACTCTGTGATTGCTGTCTGTCAGTTCTTCGATTGTGTATAAATTCTGGTCTGCGGCCCACATCGATGGCCTTCCAGGTCAGCATCACTGAGACTCCATTGCACTAGAGCTGGACATGACATTTCATTTGACCCACATGCAGCCAGATTTTATCGTTGAAGCTGTGTGCAATTTAGACAATTCAGACGTCTTCCCCAGAAGAATTGTGCTGTCACGTGTACTTCAAATTTGGGGTTCCTTTGTAGTTTTCACGCCCACTCACTCACACACCTATTACTTGTAACGCTAGCAGAATTGTATCTGCAGCAAGTGTTGTAGTTATTCACTGCAGGTTCGAGCCTAGGCAAAGGAGGACAGCAACCGGCACGTCTGGTAGTATGATAATGCTGTAATCAGCTGGTTATCAGAGGGCATTCAAAAACAGATAACAATCTCATCTGAGGGTCCACTGACAATGATTACTGCTGTCACGTTAAACGCTTGTGCTCGTTATAATCAAGGTCATCCCCCCTCCCTCCGGATAATCACTGGCAGTTGTTCAGGGTCACACCCATCACACCTCTTCCTCTCTCCCTGCTTACCCCTGTCCCCTGGAACAATAAGATTCGAGCACCCCCTCCCTCTTTTCATATTTTATAACTGGTTCACGTAAGTGGACGACTTCAATCTGGAGCTATTCACCATAGGGTGGCTATTTGCTAATAGCACAATAATGTTATTGTAATCATCTTAAGTAATTTCAGTTGTGCTCTATGGTGTAAGAATCCCTTGATCACAAATTAAATTTAATATTACGCCATTTTCGTCATTTAACGAACCAGAAGAGACCACATCCAGGAATATACGTAACTACTATAATTTTTCCATATACACCAATAATTTTTACATATTTTTCCACATTTTAAGTAGTTTTTCGTATTAAATGAAACAACAAGTTTATTGTTAACAGTCACTGTTTATTTATCTCCAAGGCTTAAACCTCCATCATCAGGTGGATTTATATTTGTTAGTATGACATTTGTGTGTGTTGTGTTACGAGTTTTTGGACGAACTTGTGGCACTGTCTCCAGTGGTCACAGTTTCCTTTCACTGTCGTAATACATCACATGTGTACTGTCATATTTTGTAAACAAAATTTTGTGTGTGTTACAAAACTAACGTGTTGCCCTCTTGGTCGAGATATTGGCATCATAGCAAATTCTACAAGCACTGCAGTTTTACCGATTTCCAAACAAAGACTGCATTTGTAAGAAATGGCACATCACAGTCTTCATAAGTCACCGTCCTACATGTCTTGTAAGTGGTGTCATAGTTCAGACATTAAAACGAACATGTTGTTGGAAACAGTGACGCCACATGTCCATTATAATTATCCGGGCTGTTATGCCGTGGTCGGTTGGTGAATTCTTTCTAAGATCCTAACGTTTCGTCCCCGTCTGCGGGAGACATCTTCAAGGGGGTCCGTAGCTCGAGCTACAGACCCCCTTGAAGATGTCTCCCGCAGACGGGGACGAAACGTTAGGATCTTAGAAAGAATTCACCAACCGACCACGGCATAACAGCCCGGATAATTACAATGGACATGACATTTCCGGCCGTGAAAGTCTACATTTTAGTAAATGACGCCACAGTATATTATGTCTGCCCCCGGCAGCTGAGTGGTCAACGCGACAGAATGTCAATCCTCAGGGCCCGGGTTGGATTCCCGGTTGGGTTGGAGATTTTCTCCGCTCAGGGACTGGGTGTTGTGTTGTCCTAACCACCATCATTTCATTCCCATCGACAGGCAAGTCGCCGAAGTGGCGTCAACTCGAAAGACTTGCACCTGGCGAATGGTCTACGCGACGGGAGGCCGTAGTCACACGACATTTATATTTATTTTAGTATATTTATGACGTCTCAGCAAAAATCCCAGGTTTACCGATTTCCAACCAACGATATGTTATGAACACTTGGTTCAAGAACCATAAAAGAAGGTTGTATACACCGAAGAAGCCTGGAGATACTGACAGGTTTCAGATGGATTGTATAATGGTAAGACAGAGATTTAGGAACCAAGTTTTAAATTGTAAGACGTTTCCAGGAGCAGATGTTGACTCTGATCACAATCTATTAGTTATGAACTGTAGATCAAAACTGAAGAAACTGCAAAAAGGTGGGAATTTAAGGAGATGGGCCCTAGATAAACTGACTAAACCAGAGGTTGTACAGAGTTTCAGGGAGAGCATAGGCGAACAATTGACAGGAATGGGGGAAAGAAATACAATAGAAGAAGAATGGGTAGCTTTGAAAGATGATGTAGTGAAGGCAGCAGAGGACCTAGTAGGTAAAAAGACGAGGACTAGTAGAAATCCTTGGGTAACAGAAGAAATACTGAATTTAATTGATGAAAGGAGAAAGTATAAAAATGCAGTAAAAGAAGCAGGCAAAAAGGAATACAAACGTCTCAAAAATGAGATCGACAGGAAGTGCAAAATGGCTAAGCAGGGATGGCTAGAGGACAAATCTAAGGATGTAGAGGCTTATCTCACTAGGGGTAAGATAGATACTGCCTACAGGAAAATTAAAGAGACCTTTGGAGAAAAGAGAACCACTTGTATGAATATCAAGAGCTCAGATGGAAACCCAGTTCTAAGCAAAGAAAGGAAAGCAGAAAGGTGGAAGCAGTATATAGAGGGTCTATACAAGGGTGATGTACTTGAGGACAATATTATGGAAATGGAAGTGGATGTAGTTAAAGATGAAATGGGAGATACGATACTGCGTGAAGAGTTTGACAGAGCACTGAAAGACATGAGTCGAAACAAGGCCCCGGGAGTAGACAACATTCCATTAGAACTACTGACAGCCTTGGGAGAGCCAGTCCTGACAAAACTCTACCACCTGGCGAGCAAGATGTATGAGACAGGGGACATACCTTCAGACTTCAAGAAGAATATAATAATTCCAATGCCAAAGAAATCAGGTGTTGACAGATGTGAAACTTGCCGAACTATCAGTTTAATAAGTCGCGGATGCAAAATACTAACGCGAATTCTTTACAGGCGAATGGAAAAACTGGTAGAAGCCGACCTCGGGGAAGATGAGTTTGGATTCCGTAGAAATATTGGAAGACGTGAGGCAATACTGACCCTACGACTTATCTTAGAAGAAAGATTGTTGTTGTTGTTGTAGTCTTCAGTCCTGAGACTGGTTTGATGCAGCTCTCCATGCCACTCTATCCTGTGCAAGCTTCTTCATCTCCCAGTACCTACTGCAACCTACATCCTTCTGAATCTGCTTAGTGTATTCATCTCTTGGTCTCCCTCTACGATTTTTACCCTCCACGCTGCCCTCCAATACTAAATTGGTGATCCCTTGATGCCTTAGAACATGTCCTACCAACCGATCCCTTCTTCTGGTCAAGTTGTGCCACAAACTTCTCTTCTCCCCAATCCTATTCAATACTTCCTCATTAGTTATGTGGTCTACCCATCTAATCTTCAGCATTCTTCTGTAGCACCACATTTCGAAAGCTTCTATTCTCTTCTTGTCCAAACTATTTATCGTCCATGTTTCACTTCCATACATGGCTACACTCCATACGAATACTTTCAGAAATGACTTCCTGACACTTAAATCAATACTGGATGTTAACAAATTTCTCTTCTTCAGAAACGCTTTCCTTGCCATTGCCAGCCTACATTTTATATCCTCTCTACTTCGACCATCATCAGTTATTTTGCTCCCCAAATAGCAAAACTCCTTTACTACTTTAAGTGCCTCATTTCCTAATCTAATTCCCTCAGCATCACCCGACTTAATTAGACTAATTCCATTATCCTTGTTTTGCTTTTGTTGATGTTCATCTTATATCCTCCTTTCAAGACACTGTCCATTCCATTCAACTGCTCTTCCAAGTCCTTTGCTGTCTCTGACAGAATTACAATGTCATCGGCGAACCTCAAAGTTTTTATTTCTTCTCCATGAATTTTAATACCTACCCCGAATTTTTCTTTTGTTTCCTTTACTGCTTGCTCAATATACAGATTGAACAACATCGGGGAGAGGCTACAACCCTGTCTTACTCCCTTCCCAACCACTGCTTCCCTTTCATGCCCCTCAACTCTTATAACTGCCATCTGGTTTCTGTACAAATTGTAAATAGCCTTTCGCTCCCTGTATTTTACCCTTGCCACCTTTAGAATTTGAAAGAGAGTATTCCAGTCAACATTGTCAAAAGCTTTCTCTAAGTCTACAAATGCTAGAAACGTGGGTTTGCCTTTCCTTAATCTTTCTTCTAAGATAAGTCGTAAGGTCAGTATTGCCTCACGTGTTCCAGTGTTTCTACGGAATCCAAACTGATCTTCCCCGAGGTTGGCTTCTACTAGTTTTTCCATTCGTCTGTAAAGAATTCGTGTTAGTATTTTGCAGCTGTGACTTATTAAGCTGATAGTTCGGTAATTTTCACATCTGTCAACACCTGCTTTCTTTGGGATTGGAATTATTATATTCTTCTTGAAGTCTGAGGGTATTTCGCCTGTTTCATACATCTTGCTCACCAGATGGTAGAGTTTTGTCAGGACTGGCTCACCCACGGCCTTCAGTAGTTCCAATGGAATATTGTCTACTTCGGGGGCCTTGTTTCGACTCAGGTCTTTCAGTGCTCTGTCAAACTCTTCACGCAGTATCGTATCTCCCATTTCATCTTCATCTACATCCTCTTCCATTTCCATAATATTGTCCTCAAGTACATCGCCCTTGTATAGACCCTCTATATACTCCTTCCACCTTTCTGCTTTCCCTTCTTTGCTTAGAACTGGGTTTCCATCTGAGCTCTTGATATTCATACCAGTCGTTCTCTTATCTCCAAAGGTCTCTTTAATTTTCCTGTAGGCGGTATCTACCTTACCCCTAGTGAGATAGGCCTCTACATCCTTACATTTGTCCTCTAGCCATCCCTGCTTAGCCATTTTGCACTTCCTGTCGATCTCATTTTTGAGACGTTTGTATTCCTTTTTGCCTGTTTCACTTACTGCATTTTTATATTTTCTCCTTTCATCAATTAAATTCAATATTTCTTCTGTTACCCAAGGATTTCTACTAGCCCTCGTCTTTTTACCTACTTGATCCTCTGCTGCCTTCACTACTTCATCCCTCAAAGCTACCCATTCTTCTTCTACTGTATTTATTTCCCCCATTCCTGTCAATTGCTCCCTTATGCTCTCCCTGAATCTCTGTACAACCTCTGGTTCTTTCAGTTTATCCAGGTCCCATCTCCTTAAATTCCCACCTTTTTGCAGTTTGTTCAGTTTCAATCTGCAGTTCATAACCAATAGACTGTGGTCAGAATCCACATCTGCCCCTGGAAATGTCTTACAATTTAAAACCTGGTTCCTAAATCTCTGTCTTACCATTATATAATCTATCTGATACCTTTTAGTATCTCCAGGGTTCTTCCATGTATACAACCTTCTTTCATGATTCTTAAACCAAGTGTTAGTTATGATTATGTTGTGCTCTGTGCAAAATTCTACCAGACGGCTTCCTCTTTCATTTCTGTCCCCAAATCCATATTCACCTACTATGTTTCCTTCTCTCCCTTTTCCTACACTCGAATTCCAGTCACCCATGACTATTAAATTTTCGTCTCCCTTCACAATCTGAATAATTTCTTTTATTTCATCATACATTTCTTCAATTTCTTCGTCATCTGCAGAGCTAGTTGGCATATAAACTTGTACTACTGTAGTAGGTGCGGGCTTCGTATCTATCTTGGCCACAATAATGCGTTCACTATGCTGTTTGTAGTAGCTTACCCGCATTCCTATTTTCCTATTCATTATTAAACCTACTCCTGCATTACCCCTATTTGATTTTGTGTTTATAACCCTGTAGTCACCTGACCAGAAGTCTTGTTCCTCCTGCCACCGAACTTCACTAATTCCCACTATATCTAACTTCAACCTATCCATTTCCCTTTTTAAATTTTCTAACCTACCTGCCCGATTAAGGGATCTGACATTCCACGCTCCGATCCGTAGAACGCGTTTTCTTTCTCCTGATAACGACATCCTCTTGAGTAGTCCCCGCCCGGAGATCCGAATGGGGGACTATTTTACCTCCGGAATATTTTACCCAAGAGGACGCCATCATCATGTAATCATACAGTAAAGCTGCATGCCCTCGGGAAAAATTACGGCTGTAGTTTCCCCTTGCTTTCAGCCGTTCGCAGTACCAGCACAGCAAGGCCGTTTTGGTTATTGTTACCAGGCCAGATCAGTCAATCATCCAGACTGTTGCCCTTGCAACTACTGAAAAGGCTGCTGCCCCTCTTCAGGAACCACACGTTTGTCTGGCCTCTCAACAGATACCCCTCCGTTGTGGTTGCACCTACGGTACGGCTATCTGTATCGCTGAGGCACGCAAGCCTCCCCACCAACGGCAAGGTCCATGGTTCATGGGGGGGGGGGAAAGATTAAGGAAAGGCAAACCTACGCTTCTAGCATTTGTAGACTTAGAGAAAGCTTTTGACAATGTTGACTGGAATACTCTCTTTCAAATTCTGAAGGTGGCAGGGGTAAAATACAGGGAGCGAAAGGCTATTTACAATTTGTACAGAAACCAGATGGCAGTTATAAGAGTCGAGGGACATGAAAGCGAAGCGGTGGTTGGGAAGGGAGTGAGACAGGGTTGTAGCCTATCCTCGATGTTATTCAATCTGTATATTGAGCAAGCAGTGAAGGTAACAAAAGAAAAATTCGGAGTAGGTATTAAAATTCATGGAGAAGAAATATAAACTTTGAGGTTCGCCGATGACATTGTAATTCTGTCAGAGACAGCAAAGGACTTGGAAGAGCAGTTGAATGGAATGGACAGTATCTTGAAAGGAGGATATAAGATGAACATCAACAAAAGCAAAACGAGGATAATGGAATGTAGTCGAAGTAATTCGGGTGATGCTAAGGGAATTAGATTATGAAATGAGACACTTAAAGTAGTAAAGGAGTTTTGCTATTTGGGGAGCAAAATAACTGATGATGGTCGAAGTAGAGGGGATACACTAAACAGATTCAGAAGGATGTAGGTTGCAGTAGGTACTGGGAGATGAAGAAGCTTGCACAGGATAGAGTAGCATGGAGAGCTGCATCAAACCAGTCTCAGGACTGAAGACCACATCAACGACAACATATATAAATAATCACATAGGGAGATGATGACCTGTATTTCCAACCACTGGAGGTTATTCAAGGCAGACAAGTCTAAGCAAGGGTACAACCAATCAACGTGACACCTGTTGGGGTAGACCATACGTCAGATGCTGACATGTGTGGTATCACTGCAACTGCAAACGCTGCACTAGCGCTGGCTGAGAAAGTTGCAATATTTAGCGACAGATCTGCCTCCTGGTGGCAAAATCACTGCTATGAAAGCAGACACTCCAGGAAGAGCCATTCTACCCACGGCAAACAGGCCCCAACACGTCAGTGGGAATATGTGGGCTGCACTGCAGATCAGCGCCCTCCCCTCCCTCCTCAAACTCTCTGGCCCAGTCAGAGACGAGCTGCCGAACCAACCTGGTTTCAGAACTAGCGCTTATGTATGGGCGACGTCAATCTTGGTTAACAAGAATTCCCGGCAACACCGCGAAGTCAACTATTGCTAGAAAATTCGTAAATAACTAAAAAAAAAATCCGAATAGGAGCACTACCTATACTTCTCTGTCCATCACAATGGTTAGGTTAGTGTGGTGTTTCCTTGTAACGTGGCAGGAATGGCACAGTGCGTCAAATCTGCTACATTCCCCTACACGTGAACCATACTGAGCACATCGGGAAAAAATTAGAGACAAATACAATCCTGCAAGCACAGTAGCGGTGGACTCGATCTGCCTGTGCTCGCAACGCAGAATAAAAAGACTTTTAACACGAAATAGTATCTTTTTGTAGCACTCTGCGTCACTGTAAGACTCTAGGATACATGCATAAATAATCCAATGTATTTACACACGTCCTCTCTACCCAAATGAGACTGAGTTATGGCCACTGTGCTGCAAAAATTAACGATTTCTACA
The DNA here is from genome assembly GCF_021461385.2 of Schistocerca piceifrons. NCBI lineage: Eukaryota > Metazoa > Arthropoda > Insecta > Orthoptera > Acrididae > Schistocerca > Schistocerca piceifrons. The sequence goes on from NC_060141.1 coordinate 823,626,937, forward strand.
TATGAAGTCAAAGACTCACAGAGGTGACGGCACATCTCTCATAAAGTGCAACGTTGGAGAGCTGCAGACTTTTCATGCCATTTGTCGATAACTCAAATCTCCAAAGCCTACATGTAGCTACAATTAACTATTCAGAAACAGGAATGAACGAGAACAACACACGCATACTGACTGTTGGGAAGAAACGGCCTGCACGTACCTGATCGCAGTAGAATCGCCGCTACTTCTTCTCGATTCTCATGACGCAATTAACTCCACGTTGCCTCCTCAGCCTGCAACGTCTTGCATACGAAGTACTCCATCCCTCCGAGAAGTATAACGCATCTGTACTTTCAACGTAGTCGAACCTTTCAGCAGGGGAAGTTGCGCCACGCCCACAACACCACACTCATTGGCTCCAAGTAATCGCGGGAAATATTGCTACACATAAAACATTCGCTGCCCAGTCTCGCTAGCGTTAACCGCCGCATGCCTCCCCCCCTCCCACAAGTCATCAACAGCAACGCATAGCACGGAGAGGCCAGTTTGTGACCAGTAAAGGAAGCAGCTGCTGTATACCGACCACGCGCGGCCGTCACTTGTTATGCAGGCAGTAAGTCACATGAATAGAGCACTATACAGCCAGCAGATGGTGAATGCAGGCAGCTGCAAAACATCCTAAAATCTTTTTCTTGTTATATGTTTCCCTAAATACCGTGAGTGACACGCCACTAATCGTAGAAAAATTTCCCATGCAGCAGGAGTTTATTAAGTCGTCCGCACAAAGAAAAAACAGTCTGTCACTAGCGATGACAAATAAGCAGTAAGTTGTGTCGTGTTGACAGCCTGACCACCGTGATGGCATTATTAAATTTATCGTTTTATTCACGCATACAGTGGCAAAATACGATGGATGTATTGCAAGACAGGTCTGCCCACTGCTTCCTACGAAGATGAAAAACAGAGATCGAAATTAAAAAAAACTTATGGTCAGCCTATGTAGTTTATAAAGTTGAAGGCCACATCCAGTAGCAGTGAATTATTTGTTGCTTGTGGTAATACTGTAATACACTCCTTGCTAACTAGGTACAAGACTTTTACCAAAACCAATCATGAAATCCTGCTCGAATGTTAATGTGCAGTCGTCGTGAGCATCTGTGGAAAGATGTAGAAGGGCAGTGAAACTACTACTAGGCGCTAAATTAGTGGACGTCCACGACTCCTCCCACAACGTGAGGTTCGGAGGTTCAAAAATTCAAATGGCTCTGAGCACTATGGAACTTAACATCGGAGGTCATCAGCCCCCTAGAACTACGCGGATCCGGCCTGAAGCGCCTAGAACCGCTCGGCCGCCGTGGCCGGCGAGGTTCGGAGGATTATCTGCTCCGTAAAGTAGGATGGATGGTGATCTGTGGCGTCTCTAACGAAAGAGCACAATCCTGATGCATCCACAAGTGTTTCGGAGCACACCATTCATCGTACATTGTTGAGCATGGAACTTCACATCAAACCACCCCTACGTGTTTATATGTTGGCCCAACGACATCGTCAGTTACGACTGCAGTGATCACAGGAACACAGGAATTCGAGCGTCAATCAATGGAAATGTATCGGCTCTTCGGATGAATCCACAAAACGCCACCATCGAGGTGAACGGCGACTCGAAACGTGCAGCGCCCACGTACGCAGGCTGGAGGGAGCAGTATTATGCTACGGGAGACATTCACTTGCATAGGACCTGTGGTAGTGATCGAAAAAGCACTGTCATGTGCGAACTACTTGCATATCTTCGTGCTTGATGCCTTCCCGATGACGATGTTAGTATTGAGCAGCGTAATTGTCCATGTCTCGGAGACAGAGCCATGCTACAGTAGGCTGAACTCACGTTGATGTCTCTGCGACCAAATTTGCCTGATGTAGATCCTATGGAAACCATCTGTGCCGCTATGGGGTGCCAACACCACGTACTAAAACAAGCAGTCCCTTATTTCTACTTCTACATCTACATTTATACTCCGCAAGCCACCCAACGGTGTGTAGCGGAGGGCACTTTACGTGCCACTGTCATTACGTCCCTTTTCTGTTCCAGTCGCGTATGGTTCGCGGGAAGAACGACTGTCTGAAATCCTCCGTGCGCGCTCGAATCTCTCTAATTTTACATTCGTGATCTCCTCGGGAGGTATAAGTATGGGGAAGCAATATATTCGATACCTCATCCAGAAACGCACCCTCTCGAAACCTGGCGAGCAAGCCACGACGCGATGCAGAGCGCCTCTCTTGCAGAGTCTGCCACTTGAGTTTGCTAAACATCTCCGCAACGCTATCACGGTTACCAAATAACCCTGTGACGAAACGCGCCGCTCTTCTTTGGATCTTCTCTATCTCCTCCGTCAAACCGATCTGGTACGGATCCCACACTGATGAGCAATACTCAAGTACAGATCGAACGAGTGTTCTGTAAGCCACCTCCTTTGTTGATGGACTACATTTTCTAAGGACTCTCCCAATGAATCTCAACCTGGTACCCGCCTTACCAACAATTAATTTTATATGATCATTCCACTTTAAATCGTTCCGTACGCATACTCCCAGATATTTTACAGAAGTAACTGCTACCAGTGTTTGTTCCGCTATCATATAATCATGCAATAAAGGATTCTTCGTTCTATGTATTCGCAATACATTACACTTGTCTATATTAAGGGTCAGTTGCCACTCCCTGCACCAAGTGCCTATCTGCTGCAGGTCTTCCTGCATTTCGCTACAATTTTCTAATGCCTTAACTTCTCTGTATACTACAGCATCATCCGCGAAAAGCCGCATGGAACTTCCGACACTCTCTACTAGGTCATTTATATATATTGTGAAAAGCAATGGTCCCCTAACACTCCCCTGTGGCAAAAAACATGTTCTAAAATTCTACAACAGATCGATGTCAGAGATATAGGTCTATAGTTTTGCGCATCTGCTCGACGACCCTTCTTGAAGACTGGGACTACCTGTGCTCTTTTCCAATCATTTGGAACCTTCCGTTCCTCTAGAGACTTGCGGTACACGGCTGTTAGAAGGGGGGCAAGTTCTTTCGCGTACTCTGTGTAGAATCGAATTTGTATCCCGTCAGGTCCAGTGGACTTTCCTCTGTTGAGTGATTCCAGTTGCTTTTCTATTCCTTCGCCACTTATTTCGATGTCAGCCATTTTTTCGTTTGTGCGAGAATTTAGAGAAGGAACTGCAGTGCGGTCTTCCTCTGTGAAACAGCTTTGGAAAAAGGTGTTTAGTATTTCAGCTTTACGCGTGTCATCCTCTGTTTCAATGCCATCATCATCCCGGAGTGTCTGGATATGCTGTTTCTGTCCACTTACTGATTTAACGTAAGACCAGAACTCCCTAGGTTTTTCTGTCATGTCGGTACATAGAATTTTACTTTCGAATTCACTGAACGCTTCACGCATAGCCCTCATTACGCTAACTTTGACATCGTTTAGCTTCTGTTTGTCTGAGAGGTTTTGGCTGCGTTTAAACTTGGAGTGATGCTCTCTTTGCTTTCGCAGTAGTTTCCTAACTTTGTTGTTGAACCACGGTGGGATTTTCCCGTCCCTCACAGTTTTACTCGGCACGTACCTGTCTGAAACGCATTTTACGATTACCTTCAACTTTTTCCATAAACACTCAACATTGTCAGTGTCGGAACAGAAATTTTCGTTTTGATCTGTTAGGTAGTCTGAAATCTGCCTTCTATTACTCTTGCTGAACAGATACACCTTCCTCCCTTTTTTTATATTCCTCTTAACTTCCATATTCAGGGATGCTGCAACAGCCTTGTGATCACTGATTCCCTGTTCTGTACTTACAGAGTCGAAAAGTTCGGGTCTGTTTGTTATCAGTATGTCCAAAATGTTATCTCCACGAATCGATTCTCTGTTTAATTGCTCGAGGTAATTTTTGGATAGTGCACTCAGTATAATGTCACTCGATGCTCTGTCCCTACCACCCGTCCTAAACATCTGAGTGTCCCAGTCTATATCTGGTAAATTGAAATCTCCACCTAAGACTATAACACGCTGAGAAAATTTATGTGAAATGTATTCCAAATTTTCTCTCAGTTGTTCTGCCACTAATGCTGCTGAGTGGGGAAGTCGGTAAAAGGAGCCAATTATTAACGTAGCTCGGTTGTTGAGTGTAACCTCCACCCATAATAATTCACAGGAACTATCCACTTCTACTTCACTACAGGATAAACTACTACTAACAGCGACAAACACGCCACCACTGGTTGCGTGCAATCTATCCTTTCTAAACACCGTCTGTGCCTTTGTAAAAATTTCGGCAGAATTTATCTCTGGCTTCAGCCAGCTTTCTGTACCTATAACGATTTCAGCTTCGGTGCTTTCTATCAGCGATTGAAGTTCCGGTACTTTACCAATGCAGCTTCGACAGTTTACAATTACAATACCGATTGCTGCTTGGTCCCCGCATGTCCTGACTTTGCCCCGCACCCTTTGAGGCTGTTGCCCTTTATGTACTTGCCCGAAGCCATCTAACCTAAAAAAACCGCCCAGTCCACGTCACACAACCCCTGCTACCCGTGTAGCCGCTTGATGCGTGTCATGGACTCCTGACCTATCCAGCGGAACCCGAAACCCCACCACCCTATGGCACGCCAATGGCATGACCTTTGCATAGACATCTAATGCCACATCTCTACAAACCTGCCACCAAACTGTCGGGTGCGTGATATGTAGAATCTTTCCAAAGACGTCTATACAAGCTGTTATGCATGTGGTCATTATGTTCTGACTCATCAGTGTACTCTACGGTTTACAAGGGTAGAGGTACAGGTGCATGTATTAGAGTATAATCTTGCAACTCAATCTCCATCCCATCCTCAAACTTCTTGAATTTTTTTCTCCCAATGGATTTTTCATCCACCATAAAATGAGTATCCCAAAATTCCTCGCGTCCCTATCGCGACAATAATTGCGCTTATGATTGGTAAATACGAAGGTTGGAACCTAAATAGTGGCAACTATTTATTCACAACCGATACAAAAGAGTTACATGTTTGCACCAGTACTGTCCTTCAAAGTAGTCACGAGCGTTGTGCAGAACCCGTTGCTAGCGATGTGGAAGGCGTAGTATACCGTTAGCAGAGCGAACAGCAAGATGGCGTAATATTCTGGATCAGAAACAAGGTGCAAAAGTTTTGTTTTTCTGTGTAAAAAAAGCAGCCACACACCATCCAACGAACAGACAAGATGTTCGCTAAGTAATAAAGACGGCAACAGAAGAAAGAGCACAGAAAATATGTCACAAACAACGCCAATAATAAAACCTCCTGGCAGATTAAAACTGTGTGCCGGGCCCAAGTTGCGATACGATGCGCCAGAGCCACGCGCCGAACGCGACGGCCTTCCCTGTGGGCAGTGCCACGTGGCCGTCCGCAGCCCGGTCTCCTCCCTACTGTACACTCGCGTGACCGCCGCTGCCAGCAGTCAGGTACAGTGGCTGCGCTCCTGCCAAGTCTCTTTCTGCAGTATCACAGAAGCAATATGCAGCTTCTCATAAGCCCTACTACTCCATCTCGTTCGAAACTCAGTGACGTATTAAAAATGGCCTCTCTGTCATCTTAATAAAGGCATTCTTGACGAACATCAACTCACAACGTCCAGTCTTAAAGGTAACAAACAGAGCTCAAGAACATTACAGCACATATTTAAAGCAAACCTGATTTGAATTCCCATAATGGCGCTACTACAGCCAGTCGTACGAGACTACCGGGAAATATGAATATGCATCATTTTTCAGATGTAGAAACACGCCTACCGTCTTATCGTTTATGTGGTGCAGCTCCTCCTTGGTGTTCTGATTTTTTTTCCATCGTGTATTTTAGAGCCGATATTTACTGGACTTTTTATCTTGTTTTGGTCTACAATATCACCTCTCAAAATAAGGGAAATGTTTTTAACATCCTGTATTTACTCCTCCTGGATGAACTTTGGGTGGCATGTGATAGTTGTGTCATGCATGTATGCATCGTGTAAATGACTGTTGCGTATTTGTAGTGCAGTGTTCTTATTACGATGGGTGTCTGGCCTCATGTGCTACCGAGTTGAATGCCGCCAGAAGAGATGGCTTGCGGTGACTGTAAGGTGTCGCCGCCGCCGCGCAGCCCCGTGCTCGCACGGAGAGAGCGCCACCACAGTCTCGCGCCACATTAAACTTTCAAAAAGAATTAAAAATTTATATTTGATACCAAAATGCCAAAAATTCGCATTTGAGTAAATGAATACCGGGACTGGACAAAAATATGGAAACACGGTGAGAAATGCGTCCCTGAACGCCAGGGCAGGGGCAGGGGCAGGGGCAGTAGCGTCCCACGTGCACGCTGCTGCTCGGCTCAGAGCTCGCGCCTCACGTTGTCGGATCTCTCTTCACTCCAATCGGGATGCTTGGTAACCACCTTGTTTGTCACGCAGTTATTCGCTTCGGTCGTGTCTTCGACTTGTCCCTCCGCTGCTCTGGGCATTGTCGTCAATGTTGGGGCGAAGGTTCCTCTTAAGGCCTCGTTGTCGTCCATCTTGTTTGTCTCTGTCTGTCTGCCTGTAGCGTTTCACTCGCCTGCCTTTAGTTTGTGTTATTCGTCCGCAGGCAGTCGCTAGGCCGAAACACCTCCCGCTACTGCAGCCTCAAACGTTCTCCGTCGTTTCCAACTTTCAGTGACCCTAAGGAGCTCTGGGACTCATACTTCCATCGTCTCAAACTGCATTTCACGACGTTTCAGGCAACAGATGATTCACTGCATCGATTTTTGTCTTTGTCTTGGCCTTTATCAGAATCTTTCTTTCTGTTTAGAAGGTTGTCCACCCAGTCAGACAACGTACACTCTCCTTTCAGCACAACAGATGCCTTCTGTTCCCAGAGGTATTATGTGGCTGCCTTCACACTACAGTTCTATCAATAGAATAAACAGTTCAGACAATGATAACGCTCTCTTTGGTCGCTAATTTGCAAGATCTCAGCTGCAAATAGGATTTCACTTGCACCAGTCAAGGTTGCAAGGTTTCGTCCACGCACTCCTACATTCGTGACCTGGTGGCCCAGCTTGTACGAGACCCGGAGATCTGCACTGCGGCGTTGAAAATAGATAACCCGTCTCTGGAGAACATTTTGCGAATCATGCACCCGTTTGAGATCGCACAGGTGGCTAACAGAACTACTCGTGGTGTGACAGCCGTAGCACTGCCACCCTTCAAGGTTCCACCAATACTGTGGATCGTCCATGTCTGGTGAAATCTTGTCATTCAGATATTTTAAAACACGGTTACACAAATGTCAGACGCCGGCCGCTGTGGCCGAGCGGTTCTAGACGCTTCAGTCCGGAACCGCGCTGCTGCCACGGTCGCAGGTTCGAATCCTGCCTCGGGCGTGGATGTGTGCGATGTCCTTAGGTTAGTTAGGTTTAAATAGTTCTATGACTTGGGCAGTGATGACCTCAGACGTTAAGATGCTTAGAGCCATTTGAACCATTTTTGAAGAATGTCAGATGTTAAGTTCAGTGAAGCGAGCCTTCTAACTGAGTCAGAATGTTGTATTTGCAGATATACGTCTGACGTCTGTATGGCGTCTGAGCCTCCGGTCTGCCAGGGTCGCAGGTCACTGGGGCCACTCCCTCCGTGGCCACAGTGTCTGCCACCCACACCAGGGTTAACTGTCCAGATGGCTGGGGGCCCTGTACGCTTCGTGGCCAAGAGGGGCACCTCCTACAGGTGTGTCGCAGCTGCACAACCTGCACCCGTCCCGCCCCACGAGCGCGTCACGACACCGTACTTGTGCCGCAGTCAGTAGTCCCATTAGACGACCCTTTCATGGAGAAATTACCTACAAGCTCTTCAGTTATAAAGAGAACGTGACAGAAAGGGAGCAAATAGCAACTTGTGCAGAAGCACTTTGAAAATTATTCCAGTGCAGTGAGGAAAACAATTACTATCTTGAGAAAAAAAATTCTCATGGTGTCTGACAAAATATCAAGCAAAATATTAAAGTCTTTTCTTATAATATAAGCTCTTGTTCTCACCCATATACACTACTGGCCATTAAAATTGCTAAACCAAGAAGAAATGCAGATGATAAACGGGTATTCATTGGACAAATACATTATACTACAACTGACATGTGATTACATTTTCTCGCAATTTGGGTGCATGGATCCTGAGAAATCCGTACTCAGAATAACCACCTGTGGCCGTAATAACGGCCTTGATACGCCTGGGCATTGAGTCAAACAGAGCTTGGATGGCGTGTACAGGTACAGCTGCCTATGCAGCTTCAACACGATAGCACAGTTCATCAAGAGTAGTACCTGGCGTATTGTCACGAGCCAGTTGTACGGCCACCATTGACCAGACGTTTTCAGTTGGTGAGAGATCTGGAGAATGTGCTGGCTAGGGCAACAGTCGAACATTGTCTGTATTCAGAAAGGCCCGTACAGGACTTGCAACATGCGGTCGTGCATTTTCCTACTGAAAAGTAGGGTTTCGCAGGGATCGAATGAAGGCTAGAGCCACGGGTCGTAACACATCTGAAATGTAACGTCCACAGTTCAAAGTGTCGTCACTGCGAACAAGAGGTGACCGAAACGTGTAACCAATGGCACTGCATACCATCACGCCGGGTGATACGCCAGTATGGCGATGACGAATACACGCTTACAATGTGCGTTCACCGCGATGTCGCCAAACACGGATGCCACCATCATGATGCTGTAAACAGAGAAAATGACGTTTTGCTTTCGTGCACCCAGGTTCGTCGTTGAGTACGCCATCGCAGGAGCTCCCGTCTGTGATGCAGCGTCAAGGGTAACCGCAGCCATGGTCTCCGAGCTGATAGTCCGTGCTGCTGCAAACGTCGCCGAACTGTTCGTGCAAATGGTTGTTGCCTTGCAAACGTCCCCATCTGTTTACTCAGGGATCGAGAGGTGGTTGCACGATCCGTTACAGTCATGCAGATAGGATGCCTTTCATTTCGACTGCTAGTGGTACGAGACCGTTGGGATCCAGCACGGCGTTCCGTACTACCCTCCTGAGCCCACCGATTCCATATTCTGCTAACAGTCATTGGATCTCGACCAACGCGAGCAGCAATGTCGCGATACGATAAATCGCATCACGACAGGCTACAACAGACCTTTATCAATGTCGGAAACGTGATGGTACGCATTTCTCCTCCTTACATGAGGCATCACAACAACGTTTCACCAGGCAACGCCGGTCAACTGCTGATTATGTATGAGAAATCGGTTGGAAACTTATAGGTGTCGCCACCGGCGCCAACCTTGTGTGAATGCTCTGAAAAGCTAATCATTTGCATATCACAGCATCTTCTTCCTGTAGGTTAAATTTCGCGTCTGTAGCACGTTAGCTTCGTGGTGCACCAATTTTAATGGCCAGTAGTATATAAATAACTACCTACCTGTTTTAGTATTAACTTTCTCAAAATTTTGGAAATGGCAATGTATATAAGAATGATTGAATGTGTCCGGAAATATGAGTCAGTTAGAAGAGTTGTTCCACTTAATTTGACATCCGCATTTCTACGATTGTGTTTTAAGATATCTGAATGACAAGAGTTCACTCATCGAAAATTTTTATAATCCATCTAATGCACTGACTGTGCAAATCGCAACACTCTGTTGTGGATGCTTTAAGCTTAAGGCTTTAGCGGTATAATGACTTAGTGTTTCACTTTACTTATACTAACTTATCTCAGAGACGGCTCGTGCAGCTGTCATGAAAACTCTTTCTTTCAATGGGGACACAGTACTGCTGGTGACCACTCCTGTTCCTACTGGGTGTGAATGACCCTCTGTTGTACTCTCATAAAGCAGAAATAGTTCTCTTTGATAACGAGCAATAACGTAAATGTTCAAACGTAGTATTGCTTGGTTTTCAGTAAACAGTCTGTTCAAATTGTGTGAAATCTTATGGGACTTAACTGCTAAGTTCATCAGTCCCTAAGTTTATAAACTTTTTAAGCTAAATTATCCTAAGGACAAACTCACACGCACACACACACACACACACACACACACACACACACACACACACAGCCATGCCCGAGGGAGGACTCGAACCTCCACCGGGACCAGCCGCACAGTCCATGACTGCAGCGCCTTAGATCGCTCGGCTAATCCGCGTGGCTGAACAGTCTCTTCACTTTTGTGCAATGCAAGATGTATCATTATCAGCAACAATACATAATGGAGATAAGAAAGTATGTAAACTTGATGGTTCAAAATACCTTGACGTCTGCACTGAAGAGACAACGAATCGAAAACCACATGTTACAGATCTTGTCAAACGACTGAGGTCGGTGACACTTGATCTACGTGTAATTGCTGGTGTGAATAGTTTCCTAGTTTTGTACGACAAATCCACACATGGATACAAAGTGGTCACTGCGCAGAAACGTACCGTAGAGATAATATCCGGCGTGTATCCTCGATTCCGTGCAGGCAAAAGTTTAAAAAATAGGACTTACTAACATCAACCTCATAATACGTCTACTGTCTTATGACATTTATTGCGAAGATTCAAATATTATTTGAAAAATGGTTGTTGTTGTTGTGGTCTTCAGTCCTGAGACTGGTTTGATGCAGCTCTCCATGCTACTCTATCCTGTGCAAGCTTCTTCATCTCCCAGTACCTACTGCAACCTACATCCTTCTGAATCTGTTTAGTGTATCCCCTCTACTTCGACCATCATCAGTTATTTTGCTCCCCAAATAGCAAAACTCCTTTACTACTTTAAGTGTCTCATTTCCTAATCTAATTCCCTCAGCATCACCTGACTTAATTCGACTACATTCCATTGTTATTTTAAACATAGCTGCGTAACAGCAACGGTTCCACGTAGTTAGATTTAAAACAGCCGACCCGTTGCAAAGGATAAAGTAATCTTTACCTAGGTTTCGATAAGTTTAAACCTATCTTCTTCAGAAATCGGCCTGAGGAAAATGAACATCGTGATTTATATGAAAGGTATACACATAATTCAAGATTAGAGTTTAACATATATTAAGAGAAACTTGTGTTACAGAATATGAGAAGAATTTCTTGTACTTACACTATTATATTAACATGGAGTAATACGTCATTGCCATTTTTACAAACGTCTCCGTAGCTCCATTAGTCAAAATCAAATATAGCCCTAAGAGTAGGGTATGTCAGATAAATAAAATTAAGTACATGGAAGCTGAAGAGCGCATAAGCAACTGAGTAAAATCGGCCTGCGTGGTAGCACTGCGACCAGGGCAGGTGGCGCTCAGGTCGCGTACTATGTGCCGATTGGGGTACTGAAGTAACATGTAAAATATAAATGTTAATTGCGTCCTTAGATAGAGTGACAGTAAATAAGAGGAAAGCATTTAACATTCCCATTATGACAATGTGGGAGCCTTAGAAACAATAACGTAGGAACATATTTCAAAAAGGTAGGTGGCGCATACGCCATGAGTTACATGCAGTGGCATATACAGCCCAAAATAAAATTATATTACCATATTAGTGAAGCACATAGAACGTATATAAGTCAAAATTTTAAAATAAACAGTAATGGCATCTTAAGACATGAATTATGAAAGCTGGTCCACAATCTAGTTAATATATATTCACTGGGATCCGAGGTTTTAGGATAAGCGAGAATTACATGAGGGCCAGTGTAGTGGCAGCCATACATCATAAGTAAATCACATTGCATAAAAGGTAGAGAGCTTAGAGATATAAAAATGCATTATAGTTTCCTGAGGAAATAGACAACTGAGGTTATCAACATTAATGTTATGAATTAAATAGTACGGGTTTAAAGCCTTCAAAAAATTGTCTACAGGCAAGGTTCAACTGATCATTGAGTATATTACCGTCTTTGAGCACTAGATGTTTAAAAATAAATAACTCTTCCCACAGATCTAGTCTCCGTCCTTTAACTTGTCTGTGTAGGGTAACCGTGTCTTCTAACTGTTTAGGCGTATGGCCGGCTATCAAGAGGTGTTCAGCAAAAGTAGAGTTGTGAACATTAGCTCCTTTTTTACCTAATAGATGTTCTTTATATCGTGTTTTAACAGCTCTGCCTGTTTGACCAATATAATATGAGGGGCAGTTATTACAGGTTAGTTTGTATACACCTGAATTAGAAAACCAATCGTTAGCAATTTCTACTGAATGTATAAGATTTCTTTTTAAGCTGTTGTCTGTAGAAAAGGAGACGTTACAGTTATATTTTTTATTTAGAATACGTTTAATCCTATACGAAATGTTACCCAAGAAAGGGATGGAAATAAATTTTTTAGTTTCTGTGGTATCTGTGGGGAGGTTATTACTCAAAGTCGAACAATTTCGGAAAATTTTCTTATTAAGCAATTGATCGATCATATTCTGGTTATATCCATTATTAACAGCAATCGTTTTGATGACATTCAATTCCTTTTGTTGATCCGCAGGTGATAAAGGCGTGATTACCATTCGGTGAATGGCGGAATGAAAAAACGCCAGTTTGTGCGCTTTAGGATGAGTTGAGTCAGCAGGAATGACATTATCTGAATATGTTTCCTTGCGGAAGATATTGAAATGAAAGGTATTATCTTGTATAGAAATTGATAAATCTAGAAAATTAAGCTCACGTTTATCATTTTGAAGTTCTTTTGTGAAGGAAATTTTTTCATGTAAACCATTGAAAGTGTTGAAAAGCTGCTCCAACTCATGGTCAGTGCCATCAAAAGCAATGAAAATGTCGTCCACATAACGTGCATAATAGCGGATTTTTTGGTGTAATTCTGAACTACAATTGAAAAATGCTGTTTCCAGGCCGTTAATGAAAACCTCTGCTAGAATACCGGCGAGGGGGCTGCCCATTGCTAGACCATCTGGCTGTATATACATTTTCCCATTAAATGTGAAATAATTGTATTTTAATATGACCTTAAGCAAACCAATAAGTTCAGCAATCTGAGTTTCACTTAGTTTTTTATGCTTAAAAAGATTTTCTTTTACAAGGTCTATGGTTTCATCAACCGGGACATTTGTATAGAGGCCGATTTTACTCAGTTGCTTATGCGCTCTTCAGCTTCCATGTACTTGTAAAAGGTCCATGGTTCATGGGGGGGAGGGGGGGGGGAATTAATGGTACCATTCTGAAACACTAGGAACAAAAATACCCTTTGCTATCCACAACTTAACCTTCTTCTATCACGGAAAGCGACGAAGTCTGCAACCATCAGAATACTTGACCACCTGTCTTGTGAAATTAAGATGCTAGCATATACTGAAAACTTAAAAAACAAATTGAAGTCATTTCTGCTTAGCAACAATTTCTACTCCACAGAAAAATTTCAGTGTGGACAGTATGTTTGTGCTTGTGTTACTTGTATCAAATTTTGTTGTACCTTACAACAAAAAGCCCAGTTTTCAGAAAATGTTTCTTATTTGTAATTCTACGGGCAGTTTCCACCAATCGTTAAAAAAATTTTAAACTCAAGTTTACACCATCTTTCCATCATAATTAAGCAGAGTTCCAATGGCAATTGCTCATTGCACAACCGTCAACTTTTCACAGATTTTAATGAGAATCAGAACAGAGCTGGAAGACATTGATCCATGTACACGACACCTCTAAATGGATGTTGGACGGTTTTTAGGCGGTTTTCCATCTACCTCGACGAATGCTGGCTGGTTCCCCTTATTCCGCCTCAGTTAGACTACGTCGGCGATTGCTGCGCAAACAAGTTCTCCACTTACGCCTACTCCACCATTACTCTACCACGCAAACATAGAGGTTACACTCGTCTGGTGTGAGACGTTCCCTGGGGGGGGGGGGGGGGGTCCACCGGGGGCCGAACCGCACAATAACACTGGGTTCTGTGTGGGGCGGCGGAGGGGTGAAGTGGACTGCGGTAGTCGTCGTGGGGTTGTGGACCACTGCGGCTGATGCTGGGACGGAGCCTCTCCATTGCTTCTAGGTCCCCGGTTAACACACAATACAATACAATGGTATGTAAATTTACGTTGTACTACCTGATACAATTGTAGTACGGTATGTATGTTTATATTTTAATGCCTGATTCTCATTATGTTCTTCTATTCACATAGCACAGAAGATAGCCACACAGTAGCCGAAATCGATCTGCAGTGAACAGATTAAAACTTTTCGATAGATGCTGCTTTTCCTCCTATATTTAAGTGTCAGGAAGTGTTTTCTAAAGGAACTTGTCTAGAATATAGCGTTGTTCAGAAATGAAACATTGACGATAAAGAGTGCGGACGAGAAGAGAAAAGAAGTTTTTGAAATGTGGAACCAGAGCAGAATATAGAAAATTAGATGGCTAAATGAGTTAATCAACGAAGTGGTAGTGAATGGAACTGGTGAAAAAGACATTTGTGGTATAACTTGACTAGAAGAAGGGATGGATTTATGTGACACGTTCTGAGGCATCAAGGAACCGAAAATTTCGCTACGGAGGAAAATGTGAGGGGTGGAAGTTGTCTGGGAAAACCATGAATGTCTGAACAGTTATGCAGAGATGAGAAGCCTTGCACACGCAAGCCAAATTGGACGGCTGCATGAAACCAGTTTTAGGACTGAAACCCACAACAAAAAAAACGGCTTCCTATCACAGAGCGTCTTCACGGTAGCGGAAGTGGGCTTTGAGACGCCACTGACGTTCGCTTAGCTACTTTTTGACACACCGGCCACCTTCTGTCCCGCACAGTGCCGCGCCACAGCCTGTGGGGGGTGACGGCAGTGAGACGGCGCGGCAGCTGCTGTCGGTCCACTACTCGAACTGCGCCGCATTTTAGCTGCGTGTCTGTTTAACTATCCGGGTGAAAACGCATTAAGCTGCTTCAGACACAGTGTTGTCCCACAGACGAATGAAGGCATCTTGATTGATCCCCTATCTGCACACAACAGTATTATTCCCTCAAGTAGGGTAGTTAATGGGAATATTTTTTACAGATCATGAAAAGTCCAGATGCTATAAAGAAACGCATAGGGCAGTTAAAATCTCATCTACAGTCGCAGTTGGATTTATTTACTCTAAATTGAGGTTAATAAAAGTAAGATATTATTTTGACGCAAGAAGTCGGAAATTAAACTATAAGGACAGAGAACATTCAGCTGAATGCAACCTATGTACATATATGACGAATCTCAACAAAAAGAAGGATGGTTGCAACTACTTACAGAAAAATAATTTGGACGGTTTCGATAGATCAACATTCCTAATGGGTTTCGATCGTCTAATTATGCAGGTTGCTATGTTACTCTGCGAACACAACATCAGTTTTTTATGATCCTTCCAAAAATCATGCATCATTGTGTTAGAACGATTATTTTGCTAGAACGACATACGAGACTCCGTAAGGTCTACGTAATACATGTCGTTTCTCACTGATGAAGCCCATATTATTTATGCTTAATGCCATCAAACCACACCTACTGCAAACTGGAGGGTTGCAACGTTTCATCCTCCTATGTGCACTATGAACACTCGCCCCGGACTATAATCTGCCTCTGCTGCTTGCGTTCACATGTAAATGAGAGTAAACAAAACGTAATGCTTCTGCTGATGGTCAATTGATAGAAACGTATTATGCACTTGAAAAACGTTTAAATATAGCAAATCAGAAATTTATTTTGGAAACTGCTACGTATCGTCGATTTCACACGTCCCTCTAATCATACTTACTGTTATTTTGTTTGAAAGATCAAAAAGTTCGAAATAAGGTAAATTTAATAACAGAAAATGGCTATGAATAAAGGTTGTTGAGTAAAGCGTCATAAAATCTCAGGAAGTTTTGATTTTGCTTATAACAGTGAAAATATAAATTAAATATGATCGGGTAATACACCAAAGTCTTTACACTGTAATTTCGAATTTCCTGTTTTAAACACAATGAAAATTCGTACAGGTATGGAATTATGAAAACTGACAGTAGACTCCCGAAATTTCAGGGGTGCACTGGTATTTTGACTTCGATGATTGTCTGAAAATAGTGCAATTTAATGCGTCAAATCACATGACAAATAGAAATAAAGAAGGAGGAAAGCAAATGAAAATCTCATTAATAACTCCATAAAACCATCTGTAATGTAGTACTTTTCTAGATAAGTAATTATCTCTGTGACATGTATCACTTACCCCAAAACAGTTATGATCTACGGAAGATACGAAAATTCACGAAAAACGTATTTTCATCTTGCATCTGCATGCTGGAGGATTGCATTTGTTTGACTACATATATCTGCTCACAAAGCCTTCTGTGGTATTCAAGAATTCGTTAAGCAAAAACACTTTCATGTGTGTTTTAAAATACTGTTGTTGTCTCTCACATGTTTCATTTCCGAGTGTAATTGGCAATGAAAGTAATAACTGTGAATTTAACTCCTGTCTCTTGCAACATTAGCCACTGGTGAGTGGTGAAGATCAGTTGTGCTTTAGAATTTATAAATCTCCGTAGTTATTTCAAATTAAAACGGTCTACGACAAATTTCAAAAGTAAACAATTGTTATATGAAACTACGGTTAATATTTGCAAGTGCTTCGAAAAGTGAGGACGAGTTACAGGCATACGATCCTTAAGCATACTTCTGAATACACTAGTATGTGTATTTAGATATTTTTCGCAACAGAGGAGCTGCAGCAAAACATTATCGTTCAGGATATCAGTCAATCAAAAATGTAAAAAAATGTTTCAACTCACTAATTTCTATGACACTGTAGTCGTCTGTTGGGCTTCTCCCAGAAGTTCTAATTCTAGGTATTTTAAATGATCTGATAAATTATTTATCTTGTTTAAATTATTATCGATACGTACGGTCAACAATTTAGAACTTTATGCCCAGTTTGGTTTTACTTCTGGCACGTTACTTTCCTGAATTATGATAAACATAATGAACCCCGTTTCTTCAAAGTTCAAATGGAGCGCATCAATAGGAAAATGATTAATCACATTCACGCAGATTACACTTTTTTCTGTTGTCCCTGACCTCCACGGATGTGAAGTGAACTAAAGACCTGACTCATGAACGTACCGGCTCGGGAAGTTCTTGCGCCGCCATGCTGCCTCAAGACTTCTCTGTGACTGTGAGCCATGTTGGCCCATAGAGTCGTATTAAATACGCATGCGAGCACCGCGCAGGGGCGCCACATGAACGTGTCTGTTTAATTAATTCCCATCACACAAAGCACCGAATGTGGAACCGGTATCGGAAACACGCGTAGCACTTGAATGATGCACAACGTTTCTGGACGGTTCACAAAAGAGAGTAAATATTGCCTGCTGGATAAGACTCATTGGACGAGCTGGGACAAGGAACTGCTGCCAGTGTCACACATTTCTTATAACCATTTTCTGTGCATTTGATGCCCCACAACTAGCTAATATTTAAAGAAAGTCATATTTATGTGTCAGTAAGAGATTTTGATAAAATGAACTCATATTTGCTACCAGTTTCAATCGAAACAATCTTCAGGTAACATAAGATGGTCCAAGATACCAATATTAAATTACTCTTACTGTTGTATCAGTAGCAATGAAATTATAAAGAAAAGATGTTGCGTCTCCGCCATCAAGAGTAACGTGAATTTGTACAATGAACTGACTAAAGTGTACAAAAATTATTGCCTTGTATAAACGCATTTCACATTGGATGACAGTGACATATGATAGTAATATATAATTATACTATTATTGATTCCCTGGTAAGACTCATTCCGTATATGGTGCTATGATAATTCTAAATTGCCTGATGATCGTTTCGATTGAAACTGATGGCGGATAAAGGTTTATATTGTCATCGGCTCTTTGTGGTATTTGGAGATAAATATGACTTTCTTGAATGAATCCCGTGGTCTAGGGGTAGCGTCTTTGACTCATAATCAAAACGGGTTCGATCCCCGCCACTGCCTAAATTTTGATAAATAATCAGCATTGGCGGCCGAATACTTCCGGCATAAGAAGTCAGCCTCATTCTGCCAACGGGCTTGGCAAAGAGGGCGGAGGAGCGGATAGAGGTTCAGGGCACTCTCTTGTCCTAGGGGTGGGAAATTGCCCCTAAAGGCAGAAGAATCAGCAATGATCAACGACATGAGGATGCAGAAGGCAATGGAAACCACTGCATTAAAGACACGTAACGTGTATCCACAGGACATGTGGCCTGTAATTGAGGAAGTGTCATGATGATCTCTCCATTGGCAAAAGATTCCGGAATAGTCCCCCATTCGGATCTCCGGGAGGGGACTGCCAAGGGGAAGGTTACCATGAGAAAAAGATTGAATAATCAAAGAAAGGATAACGTTCTACGAGTCGGGGCGTGGAATGTCAGAAGCTTGAACGTGGTAGGGAAACCAGAAAATCTGAAAAGGGAAATGCAAAAGGCTCAATCTAGATATAGTAGGGGTCAGTGAAGTGAAGTGGAAGGAAGACAAGGATTTCTGGTCAGATGACTATCGGGTAATATCAACAGCAGCAGAAAATGGTATAACAGGCGTAGGATTCGTTAAGAATAGGAAGGTAGGGCAGAGGGTGTGTTACTGTGAACAGTTTAGTGACCGGGTTGTTCTAATCAGAATCGACAGCAGACCAACACCGACAACGATAGTTCAGGTATACATGCAGACGTCGCAAGCTGAAGAGGAACAGATAGTGAAAGTGTATGAGGATATTGAAAGGGTAATGCAGTATGTAAAGGGGGCGAAAATCTAGTAGTCATGGGCGACTGGAATGCAGTTGTAGGGGAAGGAGTAGAAGAAAAGGTTACAGAATATGGGCTTGGGACAAGGAATGAAAGAGGAGAAAGACTAATTGAGTTCTGTAACAAGTTTCAGCTAGTAATAGCGAATACCCTGTTCAAGAATCACAAGAGGAGAAGGTATACTTGGAAAAGGCCGGGAGATACAGGAAGATTTCAATTAGATTACATCATGGTCAGACAGAGATTCCGAAATCAGATACTGGATTGTAAGACGTACCCAGGAGCAGATATAGACTCAGATCACAATATAGTAGTGATGAAGAGTAGGCTGAAGTTCAAGACATTAGTCAGGAAGAATCAATACGCAAAGAAGTGGGATACGGAAGTACTAAGGAATGACGAGATACGTTTGAAGTTCTCTAACGCTATAGATACAGCAATAAGGAATAGCACAGTAGGCAGTACAGTTGAAGAGGAATGGACATCTCTGAAAAGGGCCATCACAGAAGTTGGGAAGGAAAACCTAGGTACAAAGAAGGTAGCTGCGAAGAAACCATGGGTAACAGAAGAAATACTTCAGTTGATTGATGAAAGGAGGAAGTACAAACACGTTCCGGGAAAATCAGGAATACAGAAATACAAGTCGCTGAGGAATGAAATAAATAGGAAGTGCAGAGAAGCTAAGACGAAATGGCTGCAGGAAAAATGTGAAGACATCGAAAAAGATATGATTGTCCGAAGGACAGACTCAGCATACAGGAAAGTCAAAACAACCTTTGGTGACATTAAAAGCAACGGTGGTAACATTAAGAGTGCAACGGGAATTCCACTGTTAAATGCAGAGGAGAGAGCAGATAGGTGGAAAGAATACATTGAAAGCCTCTATGAGGGTGAAGATTTGTCTGATGTGATAGAAGAAGAAACAGGAGTCGATTTAGAAGAGATTAGGGGATCCAGTATTAGAATCGGAATTTAAAAGAGCTTTGGAGGACTTATGGTCAAATAAGGCAGAAGGGATGGATAACATTCCATCAGAATTTCTAAAATCATTGGGGGAAGTGGCAACAAAACGACTATTCATGTTGGTGTGTAGAATATATGAGTCTGGCGATATACCATCTGACTTTCGGAAAAGCATCATCCACACAATTCCGAAGACGGCAAGAGCTGACAAGTGCGAGAATTATCGTACAATCAGCGTAACAGCTCATGCATCGAAGCTGCTTACAAGAATAATATACAGAAGAATGGAAAAGAAAATTGAGAATGCGCTAGGTGACGATCAGTTTGGCTTTAGGAAAAGTAAAGGGACGAGAGAGGCAATTCTGACGTTACGGCTAATAATGGAAACAAGGCTAAAGAAAAATCAAGACACTTTCATAGGATTTGTCGACCTGGAAAAAGCGTTCGACAATGTAAAATGGTGCAAGCTGTTCGAGATTCTGAAAAAGTAGGGGTAAGCTATAGGGAGAGACGGGTCATATACAATATGTACAACAACCAAGAGGGAATAATAAGAGTGGACGTTCAAGAACGAAGTGCTCGTATTAAGAAGGGTGTAAGACAAGGCTGTAGCCTTTCGCCCCTACTCTTCAATCTGTATATCGAGGAAGCAATGATGGAAATAAAAGAAAGTTTCAGGGGTGGAATTAAAATACAAGGCGAAAGGATATCAATGATACGGTTCGCTGATGACATTGCTATCCTGAGTGAAAGTGAAGAAGAATTAAATGATCTGCTGAACGGAATGAACAGTCTAATGAGTACATAGTATGGTTTGAGAGTGAATCGGAGAAAGACGAAGGTAATGAGAAGTAGTAGAAATGAGAACAGCGAGAAACTTAACATCAGGATTGATGGTCACGAAGTCAATGAAGTTAAGGAATTCTGCTACCTAGGCAGTAAAATAACCAATGACGGACGGAGCTAGGAGGACATCAAAAGCAGACTCGCTATGGCAAAAAAGGCATTTCTGGCCAAGAGAAGTCTACTAATATCAAATACCGGCCTTAATTTGAGGAAGAAATTTCTGAGGATGTGCGTCTGGAGTACAGCATTGCATGGTAGTGAAACATGGACTGTGGGAAAACCGGAACAGAAGAGAATCGAAGCATTTGAGATGTGGTGCTATAGACGAATGTTGAAAATTAGGTGGACTGATAAGGTAAGGAATGAGGAGGTTCTACGCAGAATCGGAGAGGAAAGGAATATCTGGAAAACGCTGATAAGGAGAAGGGACAGGATGATAGGACATCTGCTAAGACATGAGGGAATGACTTCCATGGTACTAGAGGAAGCTGTAGAGGGTAAAAACTGTAGAGGAAGACAGAGATTGGAATACGTCAAGCAAATAATTGAGGACGTAGGTCGCAAGTGCTACTCTGAGATGAAGAGGTTAGCACAGGAAAGGAATTCGTGGCCGGCCGCATCAAACCAGTCAGTAGACTGATGACCAAAAAAAAACTTTCTTTAAAAGTTAATCGGAACGCAAAGAACTTCTCTTCAGCGAGAGACGCTTATAAAGTGATTATCTCCTGCTTTCTAAGTATGTCTGAACCATTCAGTTCCGTTTGCTATACATTAGAATCATAATTATGAAAAACTATTATGCTCCTCAGAATTTTTTCTGGTTTGTTCATTATTTTCAGTTAGTGGGACGTATCTGCCGAATCAGACTTCATAGAATTAAAACACACTGGTATGTAATATGTAAAAATTCATCTCCTAATTTCATCTTAAAAATTTTTATGCAATTTTTCCTTTTTTGCCGTTAGGATGAATATATTTCGCTACCGATTGTTATATAGTTTTTAATTATCATCACGATAATGTTCGTTTGGAAGCG
This sequence comes from Schistocerca piceifrons, assembly GCF_021461385.2. Classification (NCBI taxonomy): domain Eukaryota; kingdom Metazoa; phylum Arthropoda; class Insecta; order Orthoptera; family Acrididae; genus Schistocerca; species Schistocerca piceifrons. The sequence continues at coordinate 823,648,505 of NC_060141.1, forward strand.
AAAATCTAATCTGAAAATGCCTAGGTTCCAATTTAAACATGGGCCTACTTGGGTCCCACCTCGCTGATTTCCCAAATAGATCAGCTTGTGCCGAACATTTGATAACGTAAATTTTTTTTGCCTCTTATTTTTCATATATGAGTGAAACTATTTTTAAGTACGAAAGAGGGTTCGGGGGTTAAACAGGAAACCAAAATCTGCATGACCGAGGTGGCAATTCAATCCGGATCTCCTCAAATCGAAAGAAACCATTTCGTGTCAGCTCGGTAGGGTACTGATGATGATGATGACGATGATAATGGTGAATAAGAATAAGAAAAGAATATGTACAGGAGCTTGCACATTCTGTACTGTGAAGCACTATCCACAGGCATTATTTTATAGCCCTGCTTAATATCACTTGACCGTCCTTATGAGCGCTTCTGTTTGTAAGTAGTATGTCAGATGACTTCCAGCTTACCAAACTAAGATTGTCACACATTTCACACTTGTAGACACAGTTGCTTCATGTATACGGATCAGACGTTACGTCTTGTGAGGAGCGACAATCTTTTTGCAAGAACAAGCTTCCGTGCTCTCAGTTGGGACAATCAGTTAAGAACATAATCGCCGCCGACGTTACGCCGCATCCAAAGACTGAAACGGTAAATACTATTTCAATACTGTCTCTCGTTTCTAGGAAATCAGCACGAGACTTACACACCGACAAGTTATGAATTATTAAATCATTCGTACAGAAGTAAAGGGACCATAAATACAATGTACAGCCATTTTTCAAATATGAATGAATATGCTGTCAGCCCAGAAATGACAGTTTAAACAAAGGTCTTTTCTCTTACTCTTATTATTGATATCGTCTTGACAGTTTGGTCGATCCAAACAGTAAAAGAACTGTCTGGAATTTTCGCGAAGAGATTTATAACCCGTGACAAACAGAAATCACGATTGCTCGACCGATGTCACCCGCTAATGTAAATCCAATATCCGGCCCACTGCGTCACCGCGCACCGTACATTAAGAGAATTTGTTACACGAAACTCGCCACAAGCAAGAAAGTTCACGAAGTGAGAGCGTTTTACAACCTTTCAGTTCAGAAGTATGTTGGAGGACGGTAAATAAGAATTTTCGTATCATCAGCTACTTAGAAAATACGGACTCAGCTTTTCCGTACGTTAGAGAACGTTATTCTTGTTGCTAAGGTCTTCAGTTCGAAGACAAGTTTTGTACACCTCTGTATGCTAGTCTACCGTGTGTAACTCTGTTCGTCTCTGCACAACCACTACATTCTACAACCACTGAAATCCAGAACCATCTCAACCTACTTACTGCGTTCTTGCTTTGGTCACCCTATACAACTTTAACCCCACCCCACCATCGCCACCAACAAAAACACACACACATGCACACACTTGCCTCCGTTACGAATTTGCCGATTTCGTAATGCCTCAGGATGTGTGCTGTCAACCGATCCTTCCCTTAGTCAAGCTGTGCCACAAATTTCTTTTTTCACCAATTCGATTCAGTACTTCCTGATTAGTTATTCGATCTACCCATCCAATCTGTAGCATTTTTCTGTAGAATCACATTTCAAAAGCTTTAGTTCTATCCTTTCTGAACTAACAATCGTCCTCATTTCGCTTCCGTACAACTCTAAGCTCCAGACAAAAATCTTCAGGAAAGATTACTAACATCTAAATTTATATTCGACGTCAACAAATTTTTCTTTTCGAAAAAGCTTTTCGTGCTATTGCCATTCTGCCTTTTACATCGCCTCTACTTCGACCATCATCAGTTATTTTGTTATCTAAATAACAAAAGTAATATACTGTTTTTTTAAAAAAAAAAAAAAAAACCATATACTCCGTTTAACCGCTCTTGCAGGTTCTTAGCCGTCTGTGACACAATTCCAACATAACTGTGAAATCTAAAACTTTTTGTTTCTTCTCTTTATTTCTTCTCCATGAACTCTAATACTCTTTCTCCTTGGTTTCCTTCAAAGCTTCTTCAATGAACGGACTAAATGCTACCTGAGGTAGGCTTCAGTCCTGTCTCCCTCCCTTCTGAACTATTGCTTCCTTTTCATATCCTTTGTCTCATAACTGCAGTCTGGTTTCGGCAAAATCTGTGAATAATCTTTTCCTATTTTATCCTCGCTAGCTTCAGTATTTCAAAGGCTGTATTCCAGCGAACATTGTCAAAATATTTCTCTCAAACTGCAAATGTTATAAACGAGAGCTTGCCTGCCTATAAAATAAATGGGAGTGCTTTGGCAAGATTGCCACAAGTTGTTTACATTTGAGACATGACATGGGTACGTCACTTCCTTATCAACGACGTCACAAGCTATTCATATTTATCTATGATGTCATCATCATAACATCACAGCTCACACCCCCTTTCAATGACGTTACATTGGCGGGAAATTTAAAAATTCAAAATAGCAGACAGTGGGAATTTTAAAAATGCAAGCATACGGATGGTAGGAAATTTAAAAAAAAATGTAGAACAACAGATGGCGGAAAATTTAAAAATGAATATTGATGCTGGTTCTAAATTAAAAATACATGATGGGAAATTAAAAAAGAAAACATCGTAAATCAAATATGCTAAAACTAATCCAGTTGTACTTTGTAACTCCTTCGCCTCCCTCTTCTCCCCAGCCTTCGACTCTTAAAAAAAAAAAAAAAAAAATAAAAAAAAATAAAAAAAAATAAAAAAAAAATCAAACCGCCAGTCACAGAGTTCAAAAGTATCAGAACACTCTGAAATTTTTTGTACCATATTCAAAAGCATTTACACAAAAATTGCGTAAAGTGTGTAGCAATATTTATATCTCTAAAAGCATATATAGACCATTAAAATGAAACAGTGAATCAAAATCTTGGCCACACTCAAAATTATCCGATGGATCTGAATTTTTTGTGCTTTGTTCAATAGCATTTATCCAGATAATAATTGTGTAAAGCAGCAATTGTAGATGTGAAATTCGATTTCTGTAACATAGACTATGTAAGAAACAACGGAGCATCATATTAACTATTTTCCCCTTGTTCATTGTTTTATGATGCTTGTCTTGTGTCAAGAGGCAGGTACGCTGGCATCAGCGAGACTGAACTCGCTCACTGAGCGTTTTGCTTGCTCCGACAAGTCTTGTTGACTTCCAGTGTATTTGACTTCAGGTTTGGTGTAATATGACATGCTTGGTGTATTACGGAACACAATTGCTCACCACGACTGATCAGTTTAAAGCGCACTTGTCGAGGGGGATCAGCAAAGTAAGCAGTGCTATTCCAACGTCGAAAACCTTCAAAAACTCGTCTCTAAAGCCGATGTCACAGTCGGTCAAACATTATAATGACACCACGCTAGGGTATTAACGGTATCTTGCAGTATAAAGCATTTATCATCTTCTGATAATAATGCAAAAACCATGTTGTGAAGGCGTTGAGACTACTGTTTTTGAACTGAATATTTTACAGAAATTTTGTGTCTCAGTGTAGCTCTGGGAACATCGCACAATTTTGAAGTACTTGCTATGGGGCATCAGCTAATGGGTGTGTCAGCTACTGGGAGCTCCAGCAACTGAGGGTGCCAATACTGGGGCCACATCCAGCGTAACCAAGAAACAGGTAATGGGTAACGGGAAATTGTAAACAATGCACAAGTAACAGCAAACATGTAATGGCTAACTGGTAACAGCAAATGGTAAATGAGTAATGTCAACAATAAATGGTAGCAGGTAATGGGTAATGGCACATGGCAAACGGTAAATGGGAACTGATATATGGTGTGCGATATGTGGCGCTATGGCCTAGGTTGGTATTAGCAGACATAGCCTGGTTGCACTTCCCTCTCTGGTAGTGGAAGTGTTTACCTGGTAAAGAGCTGACCATGGAACAAGACTCACCCACTGTCTGGAGCCGCGAGAGGGAAGACGGTTGATTGCTCACTCAGCAAGCCATCAGTGCAATTTGTTTACGGGGCCAGCCACACATGCTGAGCGCTTGTGGGGCTGTAGCAGAATGAAATCTGGAGGTGGTGCGACCTGGACTTACGGTAGTGACCATAGTATGTCTACTCAAGTCTGAAACACGGAATACACCCATGTATCGTTCTGACTGAAAAAGGTACTGTGTCTTGGTGTGGGCACATAATAATTTTCTGATTATCAATTAGAGATTGTGCGCTAGTAGATTGATTTAAACTGTATTTATAGATTTGACTATACGTTCTGTCCTCTGGTTCTACACAGCCATAGATTTCAAATAGTGGACAGTTGTATGATAAGAGTTACCATTAGATCGGACAGATATTTTGACGTTCTGTAACTGGCTTGTCGAACGTGTACAAAGTGTGCTTAACTGTTTGAGCATGCCAAGATTTTCTAGTTTTCTGTGGGTAACACTCAGATGTTTCGTCCGTGACCTTTTCTTAAATGTTCCTACTGGTGAAGTGAGATTTCAGTACCAAGACCTTCCAGACGAGCTATTCAGGTTGGAAATATCTGGGTTATTGCCAAGGGAAGCGCTGTTCCTATTAATTTTCTTTACTCTAGTTATTCTCCTTAATTGATTATTTGGTTGATATTCTTCTTCGCTGGTTGATTACACAAAGAATGAATACGGATGCTCTCAACACATTGCTCTTTTGATCTTGATGGGCCAGTTGTTTCCTTTTGTCATTGTTATCTTTCATGTGGCTAACAATTGCTTGAGGTTCAGGACCATCATACTCTGAAAATCAAATTAAAATATACGAATGATGTTGTACTGTTAACTCCTTAAATCGGTTCCAACCTATTATTTTTTCCTATACCACAATAATAAACAGTAAACGGTTAATGGCTGACGGGTAACCGGTAATGGGTAATGGGTAATGGGAATGGATAATGGGTAATGGGTAATAGAATGGGAGCCATGTGAATAGCCAGAAGTAAAGGTTCCCAGCAAGAAGCAAGATGGCAGTGCGATCAGCAAGCTTACCATTTACTGTTTACTGTTTACCAATGTACTGTTTATCATTTACTCATTATCCATTGTCCATTTTCTATTTAGCACTACCCATTTAGTATTTACCATTCACTGTTACCTGTTACCTGTGATCCATTTAATGTTCACCATTATATATTAACTATCTACTGTTTACAGTTCACCATTTACTCTATTCCATTTGACTGTAGCTAATGTCTGTTACGCGTTTACCTTCTGTAATTTACCGTTAGTCATTTATCACTTACCATTTACCATTAACCATTATCTGTTATCCATTACTGTTAACTTTTCACTGCGTATGGCTCTGAGCACTATGAGACTTAACCTCTGAGGTCATTAGTCCCCTACAACTTAGAACTACTTAAACCTAACTAACCTAAGGACATCACACACACCCATGTCCGAGGCAGGATTCGAACCTGAGACCGCTCACCCATCCCGGCCCTCTTTTCACTGCTTATTGTTACCGATTATGTGTTATCCATTAGCCATTGCCTGTTTCGAGGTAACATTGAAAAATGGCCCCTCATAGCTGACACCCTAGATAGCTGACATCCCCTGTGGCTTACATCCTTAGTAGCCGACACATCATCTTTTAAGCAACCCCCATGGTAGCTAACAACCAATAGCATGTTTCCAGAACAATTGTCTGATACAAAATTTCTATATTGCTGCTGTGCAGTAAGCCACTGTATCGAAGTGTCATTTATTTTGCACTGTTGGCAGCATAAAACGACAAAGGTATTGAACTTCAATTTGAAGCTAATACACTGCGTGGAGTCACCATAATGTCTCATGGACTATGATATCGTTTTTAGAGACGAATTTTTGGCAAATGTAGACGTGGAAATAACATAGCATGCTTTGATTTTATCCATACATTCAGCATTGATAGCATGCTTTGGTAGTTCTCATCAACAAGTGCACTTCAAGTTGCAAGTTAGATAAGGAATAGTGTCCATGTATGTTTTCCAGTGCAACATGTGTGCCACATTACCGCCGCATTGAGAGTCAAATACGCAGGATGTCACCAAAGCAGGACTTGTCAGAACAAGCAAAACACTCAGTCAGTAAATTCAGTTTTGCGGACGCTTGCCGGCCTCCCGTGTGACGCTGTAAAATAATTTAGATATGGAAAATAATGTTGACTGAAATACTCTCTTTCAAATTCTGAAGGTGGCAGGGGTAATATACAGGGAGCGAAAGGCTATTTACAATTTGTACAGAAACCAGATGGCAGTTATAAGAGTCGAGAGGTATGAAAGGGAAGCAGTGGTTGGGAAGGGAGTGAGACAGGATTGCAGCCTGTCCCGATGTTATTCAATCTTTATATTGAGCAAGCAGTAAAGGAAACAAAAGAAAAATTCGGAGTAGGTATTAAAATCCATGGAGAAGAAATAAAAACTTTAAGGTTCGCCGATGACATCGTAATTCTGTCAGAGACAGCAAAGGACTTAGAAGAGCAGTTGAACGGAATGGACAGTGTCTTGAAGGGAGGATATAAGATGAACATCAACAAAAGCAAGAGGAGGATAATGGAATGTAGTCGAATTAAGTCGGGCGATGCTGAGGGAATTAGATTAGGAAATGAGACACTTAAAGTAGTAAAGGAGTTTTGCTATTTGGGGAGCAAAGTAACTGATGATGGTCGAAGTGGAGAGGATATAAAATGTAGACTGGTAATGGCAAGGAAAGCGTTTCTGAAGAGGAGAAATTTGTTAACATCGAGTATAGATTCAAGCATCAGGAAGTCGTTTCTCAAAGTATTTGTATGGAGTGTAGCCATGTATGGAAGTGAAACATGGACGATAAACAGTTTAGACAAGAAGAGAATAGAAGCTTTTGAAATGTGGTGATACAGAAGAATGCTTAAGATTAGATGGGTAGATCACGTAACTAATGAGGAAGTATTGAATAGGATTGGGGAGAAAAGGAGTTTGTGGCACAACTTGACAAGAAGAAGTGATCGGTTGGTAGGGCATGTTCTGAGGCATCAAGGAATCACCAGTTTAGTACTAGAGGGCAGCGTGGAGGGTAAAAATCGTAGAGGGAGACCAAGAGATGAATACACTAAACAGATTCAGAAGGATGTAGGCTGCAGTACGTATTGGGAGATGAAGAAGCTTGGACAGGATAGAGTAGCATGGAGAGCGGCATCAAACCAGTCTCAGGACTGAAGACAACAACAGCAACAATGGAAAATAATATGCGGTTCCTTGTGCCTTACACCATCTATGGTAAAAAAATGGAACTTTGCCTTCATAAGTGCTGCTATACCTAAATTTTTGGATAAATGCTATTGAATTTAGTGTAAAAAGAAAACTCATATCGCTCGGATACTTTTGAGCATAGACAAGCTGGCTGCTCTGAGGATGCACTGTGTTTACCACTTCATTTTACTGGTCTATAAAGTACCAGGACGATGGAGGTAGGTCATTAAACTGGGTGTTTATGTTTACTACGATGACTACTGTCGTAGAAATTATAGTTAAATTTTCTATTCTCGTAGAACACACAAAGCCAACAAGCACTGTGCAATGGGAACTGCATAAGGGTTATTCGCGGTAGAGATGCCGTTGCCAAGCCTCACGAGAACCGTGAAATTGCTAAGATGATGCTTTGGTGATGGAAGTACGAGAGCAACCGACTGTCTGTGGACGAATGGAGACATATGACATAGTTCAATGAGTCACTGTGTTCAATGTTCCTCTCATAAAATGTGTTAATCTATAAGGTCACCAGCGTACAATAACTTGTCTTCCGCCTTTGGAGGAAGGTAGACACTGCAATGGTTAGACTAGCCATACCATGGGCGTGAGTAGACACTGTACAATGGTTAGGCTAGCCATGTCACGGGTATGAGTATGTGCTTTGCTCCCACTGAAAGGAAAAATAACTTTTGAAGTCTGTGAAACCGATTTAGGTTACCTCGCTCGTTCAGTGGTGTGTGGATTTGTCACCAATGCGGAGTAGCGTTTTCAAAATGGATTACTTTCTCTTTAACGAGGCTGGAAATGTGCAAGGTTGTTTTGATGAACTTGAATAACAGATAATACTTCTTTGGCCTTCGAAATAATCAGATATGATTATTATCTAGACTGCCTGGAACATATTGAAGAAAAACAGGCTGCAGGGAAGATGAAGATAGTGTGGATATGGGAATACCTCCTTCAGCATCGTCAACATAGTGCCATGAGACTGTACAACATACTTGTTACGAGCCATCAATGGTCGAACTTGGGACTCCAGTTGGCAGAGCTGAAGCTGGGACCCACCACGCCATATTTTGTCAGCAGGCCGAGCAAGTTCAAGAGTGTCGAGGGGCAGTGCAGAGTGATACAGCAGTATTCGTTAGCATTGCTTTACTCACATAATTTACAGTACTTGGATGGGTGCTGCATATTATCGAGGTGCCACCAGCAGCGCTGTTCTGCGAGTCCAGCCGGCTCAGCAACTCCATATGCTGACGCCACTGCTCCGTCATCAAGGCTGCTCAGCTGGGAGTCGGCCGCGCTCTGCCCGGTCTCCGCCCACCGAGGTTCGTGTCTTGCACCACGTAGCTGCCAGCGATTCTGGAGACTGTTACAGTTCCTCGTCCCCACTGCCCTCTGCCCCGTTTGGCCTGCTCTGTCCGACCATGGGACGAAGGTGGATGTACTGGGCACCCGTGGCCCTCCGGCCGCCACTGCTAACAGGACAAGACGAGACTCGAACCCACACACTCCTGGACACAGTGCCGCAACTTGCCGCTAGTGGTGCTTGCCGGATGGCAACACCTGCTGCCATCTCTGGCTCTGCTGCAGCGCTGCCGTGCCTCCCACAGCGCACGCCTCACCCGGACCCTGGTATGCCAGGCGGGAAGCGAACGTGTCCCGTCCTGGACCCACTGCACACCGCTGTCACTGCCTTCCTTCAGGCAGTTTCCAAGTACCCAGCTGCTGTTATGTCCCACCATGGTGTTGTGGCCCCAGAGGCGGAATACAGCCCAAACAAGTACATAGAAACAAAGTACAGGGTTACACAGAATATTTACAACATCGCTGCCAGACACAACGCGACACCTCGCGTGACTATATACATAAATGATTTAGCAGAGAGAGTGGGCCGCAATCTGTGGTTGTTTGCTGATGATGCCATACAGTAGGGTGTCGAAGTTGTGTGAGTGTAGCAGGATACAAGATGACTGAGACAAAACTTGTAGAGTTAATGCGAATGAGTAGGGAAAACAAACCCATAACGTTCGGATGCAGCATTAGTAGTGTGCTGCTTGACACAGACACATCGCTTAACTATCTGGCCGTAACTTTGCAAAGCGATAGCAAATGGAACGAGATTGTGTGGCCTGTGGCTGGGGAAAGCAAATGGTCGACTTCCGTTTACTGGGAGAATTTTAGGAAGGTGCCGTTCGTCTCTAAAGACGACCTTATACAGAGCGCTAGTGCGACCTGTTCTTGACTTCTTCTCCAGTGTTTGGGATCCCCACGAGGTCGCATTAAAGTAAGAAATCGATGTAATCCTGAGGCAGACTGCTAGATTTGTTACCGATGGATTCGAACAACATGTAAGTGTTACAGAGACGCTTTGGGAACTGAAATGGGAGTCCTTGGAAGTATGGAGAATTTCTTTTCGAGAAACACTCTTGAGAAAATTTAGAGAACCGGCCATTCAGGCTGACTGCAGAGCTATTCTACTCCCACCAGCATATATTTCGCAAAGGACCACGAATATAAGACACGAGAAATTACGGCATATACAGATGCACATAGAGAGTCGTTTTTCCCTTTCTCTATTTGAGAGTGGTACAGGGCACCCTCCATCATGCGACGTATGGTGGCTTGTGGAGTATATGCGTAGGTGCAGATGCAGATGTATTCCATGCCATCACATGAGTGCAATCAAGAATCACGTTTTCGGAAAGTACTACATTCACTTTATTTACATTTGAAATCTGTGAGGAAATAGATTGCATTGGGCAGAGATAGGAGATTTATTAAATATAATTTTCAGTTATGCACATTAAGTTGATGCTACTATTGAATTTCGAGACACATGACAGAGTAGAGGGAGGTACTGAGATAAATTGTGTTACCACACTAACTCAGATTATTATTATCTGATGTATGGTAGAAACGGCAAAAACATCTGCATTTGTCGAAATGTATAACATGACGACCCTCTTAACACTCACAGCAGTAACTGCAGGAGGCCTACAGTAAAGATTCTACTTCCGTTTTTGTCTTTGTTGAATCTGGTTATCCATTTCCGCTTTCCCCACTTTTATGCACGTTGTGCACTGCGAAAGTCCTCGCCACTGCAAAACTTCAAATAATTTCAGTCATATCGCGTTTATCTACATACATTTCATATAAAGCGGTAACATTTTAAGGTATCTAAATCAAAGTCTCTCATAAACTACCACATGCATCTTTCACGGGGCACGGGGGCAATGTGGGAGGTCTTTTACAGTGTCTTTTTGCTATGTTTATGCAGAATGTACAAAAAAAGCGGGAAGTAAGGCTTTTAACCTCTTAGAACGACAATACCGAACCATTGCTTTGATTGCTAGTTCTGATTTTAAACTGAGTTATCGTCAATTCATTAACGTACACGCAATGAAGTATTTGACAGGCCAACACCTGTGGGACTGACTCATGACAATTTTAGATTCACGAAAGAGTGTTGCAGCTACGTTGGTGCCGTTGGTAGGTTGGCATCGTGTAATAAGGATAGTGGCGTCTCGTTTTCTTCTTGTGTTCACTGGCGCCACTACATTTGTTAGCATTGTCTGTCCACGAGTGGCAGCAGCAGCCGTTATCGATATCTAGTACAGTGGTACTATCTTTGGAAGGACGTCAAGTGTTTTTGGGTCAGAGAGTGTCAGTGAGTTTGCTTGGGACGGAGCAGCAGTGAGTACTGGCAGTGCAAAGACATGCCGGGGCCGCTGGTGACACACAGGCACTGCCGGATCGAGGGGCTTCAGTTGTGAGGGCGACAACGCCGTTGTCCACCGCACCCAGGACGTTGAGTTGAGTGAATATTAACCCAGTAGTGAAACCTCCACTATTTTGAGATCACGCCGTTCGTTCGCGTGTTGCTGCTCGCAGGGTCGATGAGACAAAGAGCAACGAGTGGAGCGTTTGGAGTTGGCGAAATTAATTGGCCGTCCTCCACTTCTTATTATTAATTATCCAATTCCTTGTGTTATTAGTGCTGAAGTCCAACCAGCGGTATTTTTCTGCCTAGTGGCCGCTAACGCCTCAGTTACCTGCCCTGTAGGTTAGTGTATTTTCGTGCCAGTGTACCTTTCCTTGCCTTGCCGCTGCTGTCCGTTTCGGATATTTTGTTTCTTTTGGATTACTTTGGTCATAGCGGTTCCTTCTGCTTCTATATGTTCTAACACCGAATGCTGAAGACGCAGTTCTGTCCGCTGGTTCTGCCTTGCCTGGGTTATTCCATTGTTGTATTGGTTATCAGATGTTGGGTAGATTTTGGAAGATTGTTGGTCTGTGTTTAAGCTGTCACTAGTTTGAGTTGCCATCCGGTTAAGCGAATACAACTCTTGGCTGCCTGTCTCATCATTTACGAAGTTGAGCAACTTTCCCAGGTCGATCCTTGGAGCACTGTCTGAGGCCCACTTCTCTCTTGATTTGGTCGGACTGTGACGATTTTTTTAAATATTTGAATTATGAATTATTACTGTTTGGGCTTTTAGCCGACAAAGAGTTTGAATTTTTTGTTAATAAGGCCTTCAGCTGTGAGTGTAATCTGTCTTAAGAAATTTTAATTAGACTAAGTATCTTAACATTGAAATGTTGATGATTGTTCTTTAAATATCTCTCGAAGAAGTTTAATTGCTTCTCAAAAATTTACTATCCAGGCATTCAGCCATCCAACTGTTTTTTGAGTTATTACTATTGGTGCCTTCAGCCGACAAATAATTTGAAATTCTTTTCAACAAGGCCTTCAGCTGTGAACACAATTGGTCTTAAAAATTTTTTCTTACATATTGTCTCTTAATAGTGAAATTTAAATGATTGTCTTTTTTTAATATTTTAGTATCTCTTGGAGAAATTTAACTGACTTTTAAGAATTTGTTATCCAGGCCTTCAGCCAACAAATAATTTGAATTTCTGGTCAACAAGGCCTTCAGCTGTGAGTGCTACTTGCTTAAGAATTTTTTAAACTAGACATTGTGTCTTAACAGTCAAATTGAGTAATTGCTCCTTATTGTCAACTTTATTTGCAATTGTTTCCAAATAAAGTGTGCGTGATTTAATGGAAACACTGAGCAACCAGCGGTAGCCGATGACGGCCCCGTCCACACTGAATCCCGCCTTTCCCTAAGTACCCACCAGGTCTAGCACTAGTTGCAGATATGCGCCAACCCAACACCGATAGCTTGTTGTACCATAGTACTCGTACTGTACACAGGAAGAATCTTTCCAATAACTAAAACGTATCATTTACCTACTGTCAAAGAGTTACTCGTTAAATGATTACCGAGATTATGAACTGTTGGCAGTTCAAAGTGTCACTTGCTTGTCACTGATAATGAATGTAGACAAACTCAATCGGCAAAAGATGATAAGCGTTGCCTGTCACAGGATAAGGTGATTGCCTTGACTTGGGAATATCGGCTCGCTGAGAGACGACGCTTCAGTTTACTGTTAACAACGTGATAGGAGATGTAAATGTGAACACGCATTTGAATCCATGTGGCTCGCTGCTGAGGATTTACACGACTTGAAACTCTGTCTACATTAATCTTTAATATCCTGCAGGTGCAGGAAACGACTAAAAATAAGTGCACACAGCTCCTGATGCATGCCGTATACTGCATCTCCTAGCGTCTTCTTAACACAAAAGAGGGGTCCCCTCTGTCAGTGCGCCAACTTCGTTCTTGGGACACAGCGTGAATAACCAGGCGTAGGCAGCCTGGCAGTGGGGCGGGGCTTAGAAACAGTATTTGATGTGCGTATGATGTAACATGACGGCAAAAGGTGTCTGTAATCACTGGAGACAGTGCCACACATTACCCCAAAATCGCAAACGCAACACGTATATATCATATTAATTCACATATGTCCACCTGATGTAAACGTTTAAACTCCTGAAAAGTGCAAAGGAAGTAAAATTAGCTGTGATTATTAAAAAAAACTGATTGTTTAATCTGAAGTCCCTTGAAGACGTGAGAAAAAGTAGGCACTTCAGCTTCTAATCGTACCTATTACTGATGGACTGTAAAAGGCAGCACACAACTTTATGTCCCAGACAGTGTTTGATGCGTTACATTTGATAGTTTCAGTTCTGTGATCATTAACTTTCTCCCTCATGGAAACGGACTCATACTAAAAAAAAAAACTGTAGATAGATACATTTTTCAAACTAAACCACTCAACACACGAACAGATTTGTATGACAAATTAATGAAAATTTTAAACTTGGAATGTTTTTTTCACAGTTTAATTATTTAAGATGTAAAATTGTTAGATCAAGTGCTGCAATCATCAGTTTTTAGTTTTGTTGATATTTTTGTGATAAGCAGCATTATGGTGGAGAAGATATTGTTGTTGTTGTTGTTTTCTTCAGTCCTGAGACTGCTTTGATGCAGCTCTCCATGGTACTCTATCCTGTGCAAGCTTCTTCATCACACAGTACTTACTGCAACCCTCCACGCTGCTCTCCAACGCTAAATTTGTGATCCCTTGATGCCTCAGAACATGTCCTACCAACCGGTAACTTCTTCTTGTCAAGTTGTGCCACAAACTCCTCTTCTCCCCAATTCTATTCAATACTTCCTCATTAGTCACGTCATCTACCCATCTAATCTTCAGCATTCTTCTCTAGCACCACTTTTCGAAAGCTTCTATTCTCTTCCTGTCCAAACTATTTATTGTCCATGTTTCATTTCCATACATGGCTACACTCCATACAAATACTTTCACAAACGACTTACTGACACTTAAATCAATACTCAATGTTCACAAATTTCTCTTCTTCAGAAATGCTTTCCTTGCCATTGCCAGTCTACATTTTATATCCTATCTACTTCGACCATTATCAGTTAATTTGCTCCCCAAATAGCAAAACTCCTAATCTAATTCCCTCAGCATCACCCAACTAAATTCGACTACATTCCATTATCCTCGTTTTGCTTTTGTTGATGTTCATCTTATATCCTCCTTTCAAGACACTGTCCATTCCGTTCAACTGCTCTTCCAAGTCCTTTGCTGTCTCTGACAGAATTACAATGTCATCGGTGAACCTCAAAGTTTTTATTTCTTCTCCATGGAGTTTAATACCTACTCCGAATTTTTCTTTTGTTTCCTTTATTGCTTGCTCAATATACAGATTGAATAACATTGGGGAGAGGCTACAACCCTGTCTCACTCCCTTCCCAACCCCTGCTACCCTTTCATGCCCCTCGACTCTTATAACTGCCATCTGGTTTCTGTACAAATTGTAAATAGCCTTTCGCTCCCTGTATTTTACCCCAGCCACCTTTAGAATTTGAAAGAGTGTATTCCAGTCAACAATGTCAAAAGCTTTCTCTAAGTCTACAAATGCTAGAAACGTAGGTTTGCCTTTCCTTAATCTTTCTTCTAAGATAAGTCGTAAGGTCAGTATTGCCTCACGTGTTCCAACATTTCTACGGAATCCAAACTGATCTTCCCCGAGGTCCGCTTCTACCAGTTTTTCCATTCGTCTGTAAAGAATTCGTGTTAGTATTTTGCAGCTGTGGCTTATTAAACTAATTGTTCGGTAATTTTCACATCTGTCAACACCTGCTTTCTTTGGGATTGGAATTATTATATTCTTCTTGAAGTCTGAGGGTACTTCGCCTGTCACATACATCTTGCTTACCAGATGGTAGAATTTTGTCAGGACTGGCTCTCCCAAGGCCGTCAGTAGTTCTGGTGGAATGTTATCTACTCCCGGGGCCTTGTTTTGGCTCAGGTCTTTCAGTGCTCTGTCAAACTCTTCACGCAGTATCGTATCTCCCATTTCATCTTCATCTACACTCTTCCATTTCTATAATATTGTCCTCAAGTACATCGCCCTTGTATAGACCCTGTATATACTCCTTCCACCTTTCTGCTTTCCCTTCTTTGGTTAGTACTGGGTTTCCATCTGAGCTCTTGATATTCATACAAGTGGTTCTCTTTTCTCCAAAGGTCTCTTTAATTTTCCTGTAGGCAGTATCTATCTTACCCCCAGTGAGATAAGCCTCTACATCCTTACATTTGTCCTCTAGCCATCCCTGCTTAGCCATTTTGCACTTCCTGTCGATCTCATTTTTGAGACGTTTGTATTCCTTTTTGCCTGCTTCATTTACTGCGTTTTTATGTTTTCTCCTTTCATCAACTAAATTCAGTATTTCTTCTGTTACCCAAGGATTCTACTAGCCCTCGTCTTTTTACCTACTTGATCCTCTGCTGCCTTCACTATTTCATCCCTCAGAGCTACCCATTCTTCTTCTACTGTACATCTTTCCCCCACTGTTGTCAATTGTTCCCTTATGCTCTCCCTGAAACTCTGCACAACCTCTGGTTTAGTCAGTTTATCCAGGTCCCATCTACTTAAATTCCCACCTTTTTGCAGTTTCTTCAATTTTAATCTGCAGTTCATAACCAATAGATTGTGGTCAGAGTCCACATCTGCCCCTGGAAATGTCTTACAATTTAAAATCTGGTTCCTAAATCTCTGTCTTACCATTATATAATCTATCTGATACCTTTTAGTATCTCCAGGATTCTTCCATGTATACAACCTTCTTTTATTACTCTTGAACCAAGTGTTAGCTATGATTAAGTTATGCTCTGTCCAAAATTCTAACAGACGGCTTCCTCTTTCATTTCTTACCCCCAATGCATTACTTATAGAAAAAATTACAACATAATTCCATGTCAGTTATTTAGAGAGTATACTCATGCAATTATCAAAGAGCGTAAATGTAATTTCAAAGATATATCCTACAATCATGTTAACCCTGGAATGAAAACTAAGGCGTTGCTCGAAGTGTGAAAATAAGCAGAGTGGAAATCTATAAAACTTTCTTGTTAAAAGCAAACGTGATGATTTAAAAAAATGGTCGTCGTATCGTTAACTTCAGTGACTTTATTTGTATTTCATACAGAACATGGCATGTCAAGGTGGAGGAGGAGGTGGAGGAGAGGAAGATGAAGAAGAAGAAGAAGAAGAAAGAAAAGTGGAAGTCAGAATACGCTTCATCTGGATATTTTGAATATTTATGTGTGATATAATTTGGGATGACTCACTGGAATTGGTTCAGATGTTTTTTTCAATTGTGCTAGAGGGATAAGACTGCGAGTCATATTGCCTGACAAAAAAGCGAACCAACCAGAATACATAGTCGGATGTTATCGTAACATAATACATGTACACATCATTGGCAGGTACGCAAACGGTTAAGAGTTGCAATTCTCTGTGACAGAATGGTCACCACACTGCACCTGTGTTATTTGTGTTTAGTGTTGTTACTGGGCCTGGTGCGGTATGAAAGGGGCGTTAACAGTGGTTCAGATGGCTCTGAGCACTATTGTATTTAACATCTGAAGTCATCAGTCCCCTAGACTTAGAACTACTTAAACCTAACTAACCTAAGGACATCACACACATCCATGCCCGAGGCAGGATTCGAACCTGTGACCGCAGCAGCAGTGCTGTTCCGGACTGAAGCGCCTAGAACCGCTCGGCCACAGCCGCCTGGCCGTAAACAGTGTCAGATGTTGAGTGAACGCTGTGAAGGACATGGATATGCAGCCTGCTCACGTGATACTGCGTTGTCAGCACCTTACAGAATTTGAAAGGGACCTCCGTGTGGGTCTCCATTCGCCGGGTGGTCGAATCGAATCCAGATTTGTGGACCATTCAGATGTGACAGAGAGGAACATGTTAAACTCTGTTGTGTTTGAAGTTAATTTGCCTTAGCGTTTTTGGTGGTAATCTGCTTCCTTTTGTTTTATTTTGCTCAGAGTAAGAGCAACCTGCTGCCTTGGGACTGAAATCGACACTACCTGAGTTATCAGAGCAGGACAACCAGTTGTTTCCAGACTTCATCGAGCCGCAACACACAGATGGGTTACCTGATACATTGGAGCAGGACACACAGCTGTTTGCAAGCTTCGAGTTTCCACCACTTCCACAACCTGCCGAGCTGCATTCAAGTGGTTCCAGCATACTATTCAAATGGCTCTGAGCACTATGGGACTTAACTTCTAAGGTCATCAGTCCCCTAGAACTTAGAACTGCTTAATGCTGACTAAGCTAAGGACATCACACACGCCCATGCCCGAGGCAGGATTCGAACCTGAGACCGTAGCGGCCGCGTGCTTCCAGACTGTAGCGCCTAGAACCGCTCTGCCACTCCGGCCGACAACATACTATTGTTCACCAATACTTATCACATGACTGGCAGCAGATCGACATATGTAAATGATGGCTTAGCACTGGATAGTGACTGTTACATAATAATTGAAACCGAGTATGTTCAACATGGTACCAAGGTGCGGCACACATGGTCCGAGCGGAACTATCAACGTGGCGTGATGAACACTGTTGTCGACATCCGTGTGTTTTGCAGAGATGTATCAATCTCTCACATGTACAGAGATACAATGATGAAGTTATCTGCAGAATCCTGGATCTGTTTATACCATTCAAGTGATGTCAACTTGCATCGCCTAGGCAACTGATTCCAACATACGGGCTGATTCAAACTATTTCTTAACGTCAGTTCAATGATTTTATGAGCTATCTGTATGATATGTGGAGATGATTTGGATCGCTCTAAAAATTTCATGCACTCTTTCATTTCCAGAGTGTGCTGCTATTACTGTCATAAGTATTAAATCCATGTCAGCAGAATACCTGAGTATGTGCTCAGTACTACCGATTCAAATGTGATACAAGGTGATTTAAACGAGGATAAGGAACACTTATTTGGGAAATACTGCAGTGAGAGAGATGTAGAAAACAAAAGAATAACTACATTTTTAATTATTGCAGTTAATGATGTATATTCACATGTATATGTAATCAAACTATATTGTGTAGTAAACTGACTTATTTCACCTATGTCATACAGTTATTTAAATATAAGTCAAAAATTTATGAAGATATGCAGCCATTGTAACTGAGTGAGTAAGGCATTGCTTCTTAAACAGATGTTTATACAAAAATAGAGTAGGTTCGTTGCCGATTTCATCAACTTCCTAAGGTACAGTGACTGTGGATTTTTGGGAGTATTTTTAAGAGATACATGCATCTGAAAAAAAATATTTCATTTCTCCATTTTTACAGCCCTCATAAAGCATTTTAATACGAAGAGGGCCCTCAGTCTCACATCATGCATTCACACCATAATGCTTATAACAATTTTCATACTTAGAAAAATATGCGAATCACTCTGGAACTCATTAGGTAGCCAGTGAATGCTGTGCTAAATTTCACATAATAATCATAGTAGCTGTCTAGCAAACAAATAACAGTCTATTACAATCAGATTGCGATGTAACGACTTCTGCATGAGGGAGACTGTCAAGGAAACAGTAATGTAGTTATGTTGTCTAGTCTGTGAACCTTGATGGAAGGCCACTCTTAAATATATAAAAACATCACTGTTTTTGATGATTAAGGTTGAGAGGTGACACGCCACTCTCTCACTTTAACAACACTGTCAGCCAAATTAATATTCACATTTTAGATCATGATCTCGGTGTTCCCCAGTACTGCATTTCATATCTGTGGTTTATGGCTGTTTCACAAAGGCAGAATATTGTTATAACTGTAGAGAACCTGTACCTGAGAGGCCGAAGTGAAGGTGACAGAGAATAGGGAGACAGAGACAGATTGGGGGGCCCATAATTCCTGAGTGCAGCGATCACACTGTGTGAGTGATTCTGAGAAGCAGCACTCGGTGGATTCTGCCTACAGAGGTTCTGGTCGTAGCACTCTCCTCCTTCCACTCAGGATTGGGCAGTAGGGCACTGATTCACAAAACACTTTACCCGAGCCAGGCAGCAGTGTGTTGAAAGTGGGTGGAGGAATCCATTTAAGAGAAGGACTGTTATAAACTGAGCGTTTGTGGAGGGTGGGAAGGTCATAAAACCCTGTGCATTCTCACGTTACAAGCTGGGACGATATGGACAGAGAGTCTGTTGCATGTGATTAGTGGAGGCAAGGCTGTAACTCCCCTGACGCCAAGAAGCCGTCAAGTCCTTTTATCAAGTGGCAAAAACATTTATATTTCATCGGAACGGCTGTCTGGGAAGCTTAACGGCCTTGTTTCAGAAATTGGAAATGATCAGCCTGGAAAGAGTACATCTCTCCCGTCCAGGTAGACGGTTACTGCCAAAACATGGCTATGCTTACCGTGAGAAGGATGCCCCCCTCAGTCTAAAATCTCTTTTTCTCAGCCAAGAGAGATCTGGAGTCGCTGATTGGCTAGGATACGCAAAGTGGAGGCTTGCTCCCCCAGTGTGGGAGCCCTGGTGCTGTCCCTGGGTGGTCTAGCAGGCCAACAGTACAGTCAAGAGGGAAGATTCAATGAGTAGAGGATAGTTCGATTGGTTTGTTACATATGGGGGCAGTTTGGTTTTTGCTAATTCGGTTCCCGTAGCGAGGCTTGGTGCAAAGTGGTTGCGATTCTTTGCCTTCTTCGTTTTCTGGTCCTTCCCTGGTAGAGTACTTCAGGTCTTTCACTAGTGGGTGAGACTTGTGGTCTGTATCTTGTGGTGGGCTAAGATCCAGTGGCAGTTTCCAACTGTGCCGACAGTGGAATTGCATATCATCTCAGATATGTTTCACGATGGTGAACTTAGTCGTTCTGAATCGGCAAAGGATTGTTAAATGATATTCTCAGCTCCCTGTTCTCAGGTGAACCATAGTTTGTGGTATACTTTGTAGTAGTTGCTACCATATGAACAGAGTTGGGCGTCACACTGGATTCATGTAAACAAAGCCAGATTCCGATGTAAAAGGGATTAATTCAAGGCAGAATTTGTATAATTTCCACCCCAACGTACGCTTTCCCAATCAAATACGATCATCTTTCTGATCTGTGTTAATCATTTTCTTGTCTTAGATTCATCACCTGATTGTAGTTATAAAAGGGTTGTCATGGTTTTGTAAACATAAATTCGTAACTTTTCTCATTCATAGTCCGTCACCTGTTCATTGTTTTTATTTTACTGTAGTGGTACATGGGTACACCAGAAAATTATGGCGGGCATAGGCAACAAAAGTGCCATGAGTAAATTTATTAATTTCGTATATGAAAATTAAGGGTGTAAGTCACGGCCGGCCGGAGTGGCCGAGCGGTTCTAGGCTCTACAGTCTGGAACCGCGCGACCGCTACGGTCGCAGGTTCGAATGCTGCCTCGGGCGTGGATGTGTGTGATGTCCTTAGGTTAGTTAGGTTTAAGTAGTTCTAAGTTCTAGGGACTGATGACCTCAGAAGTTAAGTCCCATAGTGCTCAGAGCCATTTTTTTGGAAGTCACGATTTGAAGATTACTGAGGATATAATACCTTGCTTTATGTAAAGATAATAACATTTAGCATTACTCAGACATATGATTAAAGCAAGTGATGTCTTGCAAAGTAGTAAACATACTTTTATATCTACATTGTGTTGCTAGACATTTTTCACACTAGCAAGTCATATCTTTTTACAGTGTACTCCAATGTCATAATTTTCGGCTGTGGTGTAAACCGCCAAACAACACAGTACATTTAACAGCCATTAGACTGTTAAAGTGATAGAACCTCCAGCACTGTTTGAAAGAACAATAAGATGTGGAGGACCAACACGCATGCATTAAGGAAGATGTATGTTCCATTCACTGTCGTAACGAGAAAATCCTAGACATTAGAACTAATATATTACAATTTAGAAGCAACTTTTTCAGGTAAGAGAATCTGCGCTGGAGAACGTTGTCTTTGTGGGATGCTGCATTAGAATATGCATGTGAGGAATAGCCCACGCTCCGATGCAGCATGAAGGTCGAAGGGTAATTCAGACTTGATATGGCTGGCTGGCTGCTCTCTGCCGGAACACACGGGGAAATCCGCTACCAAAGCTTCACTGCATTACTGTACTGGTGGCTCGTGGCCTACGCAGCGGTTCCTGTCAGCGCCTGGCCAGTGGACCAGTATTTTGTTCCACACATATAAACGTTCCTTAGTATCTCATCCACTACGCACAAGCAGCAGCAATTTCTAAAACATTAAAAGTCTCGTCAAGACTATTATAAAAATGCATCTTTGGATGATGTTGCTCGAAAGTGCCTAGCAGCTCGTCATGAAAAGTAGTTGAAACTACGATTTTGGAAACAAAGTAACACTCGTTTTATGCCTACACGAGTGGATCATGGGCGTTATTAGATGTTAGCTCAGTACCCACAATTTACAGGAATTGCGTGAACATACGTCACATACCTCTGGAAATCTGGAAGAATGCATCTCGAGAGAGCATACTAAGTTGCAATAACTATCATGACAGTTCACAACCTTCACCATCAAAAACTACCTGCCCAAACACCTTTTTGAAAGAAGCGCACCAGTACTTGTAGGAAATGATATAGAAAATAATATTCGAGCTTTTGATGTCTACAAGACATTGATAGCTGTGTATCTTGCTGACCAATGCAATGCTGAAATTAAAGAGTTGTTGTATATTTACGCTAGTTCCACACCGTTAAGAAATGGTTAAGAAATCATTACATAGTGTATATGTAGGCGAAACAAATCAGAAAGCAATTTACGAAGTCTAAATTGTCACTGTTATATTGTCAAAAAACAGCTCTTAGTTCTGTAAAAATCATTATCAAAGCCATATATTTACTATAGCAACTAACCATGAAAAGGTAACTTCATATTTTAAAAGTTGGCTGGCATTGCCTTGTGCCTTATACTTCATTTCCTTTATACAATTGTATAGGTGGGCTATATTATTCACTTCGGAGCAAGAGCTTGCTTCAAAAAAACAATGATGAGTCTGATCATATTCTCGACAGTTGCAGTTACACACATTGATAGTACTTTCTATGGTTTTGAGACTTCTCTGCGTAAATCTATACACCATTTATGTACGGCGTGATGCACTTTGATTTAATTTCACTCTAACATAAGATATTTTGTTAGAAAACTGAAGCATGAGATATTTTGTTTCAGAAATGGAGGGAGGGATTCGTAACAGTTTGGGGACAGTCCTTACAGTTTGCAATCATGGAATAATTTCTTAAAATTATTGCTGAAATATAAGGCAAATATATGATTTCAACAAAAAATTGAAACATCAAGTTGCATTCCCCCTAACTGAAAGTAGGTGCATGTGAAGTACGGAATTTCCCTGTTACATGTGATATAGTTGTAAGCATCTTGGATACAAAAGGGTGGTTTGACAGGTCTGGTAAATTTCCGTGAAAGAATGGGTCATTTTTGTATCGCCTTTTTGTCAGTAAACTTGGTCATTCCAAGGACCACATGAAGAACTTCAGAGTACAGTGTACGGTTCATTGTTTACAGCCATCTGAATTGGTCAGTGTGTCGACTGCGATTGAAGACAGAAAATTTCGTGTGGCTATATTACACTCTCATTTGAACGACTGGAATGTCACACAAAGCAAAACAGAACTGGATATAGTTCACGTGGACTCTGCAACATCAATGAAGACCATTAACTTTTGGATTAATGAATTTAAACGTGATCGGACAAGCACTAAAGACGACGCGCACCCCAGCCTTCCAATTGACCGCGAAAGAAACCATTGAGAAAATCCACGATACGCTAATGCAAGACCGCTGAATAAAAATTCGTGAGATTGCTGAAATTGTAGGTATCTCAACTGAGGGAGTGTATAATATACTACACGGAGAACTGATTATGAAAAAGCTGCATGCGAGATGATTGGCCACTATTTTTTGGAATTCCCAAGAAATAATCCTCGTAGGTTATTTGGGGAAAGGCAGAACCACAACTGGATCCAATTATGTTTCATAGTTTGAAACTTGCGTTGCCTGAAGAACGACCGAGATTGGCACTTTCACCTGGAAAATCAACATGCCACACGCCAGAGATACTAAGTAACAATGGCGACAGTGGATGAACTCGGCTCTGAATTGGTTCTTCATCTACTCTCTCCACCAGAGTTAGAGTCAACTGACTTCTTCCTGTTCTCTGCCTTCAAACTTTGGCTAGCTGAGAAAATATTTTCATAAATTAGAAAGTGATAGTTGCAGTAAACGAATATTTTGCAGAGTCTGACAGAATTTAATTTTCCGATGAGATAAAAAAGTTGGTGGATCCTTGGAACAAGTGGATATTCCTCAAAGGAGATTATGTCAAGTAGTAAGGCGAGCTGTTTACGAAACAGACATTTTTCCTTGCTTTTTTACCAAGCTTATCAAACCACCCTCGTCAATCGAGTTGTTGAGTTTCATAGCTGTGGACACATTCTTCTTTAACAATATCCTGAACATAGGTATTCTTCCTATGAACCAAAAGCGTACAATAAAGTTGAAAGACCAACAACGAAGACCTCGGAGTAAAAAGTATGTAAGACAGGGATGTAGTATTTCACCTCTCCTGTTCAGTCTATACATCGAAGAACCAATGACGGACTTAGAAGAAAGGTTCAAGAGTGGGATTAAAATTCAAGATAAAAGGATATCGAGGAAGAGATTAGCTAATGACATTGCTATTCTCAGTGAGATGTGTTTAGTGGAAGGAACAGTGTAAGGAGTGCAGAACATGGATAGAGAGTAAGTCGAAAAAAAAAGAAGGTAATGAGAATTAGAAGAAATGAGAACAGCGAGAAACTTAATATCAGGCTTGAGAATCATGAAGCAGACTAAGTTAAGGAATTGTCCTACATTGTCAGCAAAATAACCCATGATGGATGGAGGAAAAATGACATTAAAGAGAAACTAGTACTGTCAAAATGGACATTCCTGGCCAAGAGAATTCTGCTGGTATCAAACAAAGACCTTAATTATTTCAGGAAGAAATTTCTGAGAATCTACAGCTGAAGCACAGTATTGCATGGTAGTGAAACATGGACTACAGGAAAACTGGAACAGAAGAGGATCGAAGCATTTGAGATGTGGTGCTACAGAGGAATGCTGAAAATTAGGTGGACTGATAAGGTGAGAAACAAGAAGGTTCTCCACAGAATCGTCGAGGAAACGACTGTACGGAAAACATTGACAAGAAGGGACAGGATGACGGGATATCTGCGAAGATATCATGGAATAACTTGCATTGTTCTAGACGGAACTGTAGCGGGTAACAATTTTAGAGGAACAGACAGATTAGAATAAATCCAGCAAATAACCGAGGACTTAGGTTGCAAGTGCTAGCAAGTGTCACTCTTAGACGAGGATGTTGGCACAAAACAGGAATTCGTGGCAACGCGCATCAAACCAGTCAGCAAATTGATGACATAAAAACAAAAATACATGTAGTAGGTGGAGTTTCCCATGAGGCATGTACACTGCTGTAACATATCATGATGAGTCATTACAAGCCTCTTGTAGCCCCTTGAAATGATTTTCTCCATTCGGCAATTGTTCAAAGTATATTAGGATAGATATTACAACTTATTGAGGCCGCCGTAACAGTGGGAGATACGCTGTCAGTTACAGATGGGCACATGAAATTCTGTACGTAAAAGATAATTTGAAAGAATTTCATTGTGCGTTTAGCAGAGCAGTATGGCAGTTAAGGCAAATAGCCCCAATTCTACATTAATAAAATACTGCAAACAACATTGACTATATAATTTCCAGTGTATGTTTGCATAACAACATCCTGTATGCCCTCGAATCATCTACAAATAAAATCATGTATTCTCACTAGTTTTCTGTACACACACTGTTGTTATTCTTCTTGGTATTGCAGGTTTAATACCCAGCATTGCACTTAGCTAAAGAACATGTGAAGTATATAATTTCTCTGCCACATCTGGCATACTTGAAGCTCCGTTGTCATTACCTTTTGCACTTCCAGTTACGATTTCTAGGTTTAGAACACATACTTACAACTCTAAAATTCATGGTACGTGATTGATTTGTGATGTTTTTCAATATTTGTAGGTGCTTCTTATAATCATCTATCAAGAGTCCAGACTACCGTTATGGTACGCAAACTTAACACTGTAAGTAGAAATGTGTTGCTGCCATGTAGAGTAGTAGCTGTAAGACACCTAGGAGCATGCCCGAGTCTTCACTGCTCTAACACTTAAAACGTATAACGGTATATTCTATCTCCTCTATGGTATTAGAAGAAGCCGAGAAGCCACTGGGAATCGTATCAGCTGCATAACACGTAAGATTCCATATCAGAATCGGTTTCGGGAAATGATACTGATGCTGAACTGCGTTTCTTTGTGTATGATTCGTGGTGGTTTCGATGTGATAGTGTAGTGTAATAAATATGTAATGTATTGAATCGACTGTGAGAAAGCTAAGTGGCAAAGACGTTATCTGAGAGACTCTATGATAATTATATCGTTGACTCGGAATATTACTCTCTCTGTGGTTTACTCGTAACTAAGGGTAACTAGAGTTTTCTGTTCGCTTCTTTTGATGTTATGTGGAGAATTGTACAAGAGACACTGTAAACCGTTATTATTTCATGAGAACAAAGGTGAGCGTCACGACCTTTATTAGTATTTTTGGAAGTATTGAAATAGCAGAATTATTTCAGATTGAATGCGACGTGTACGGGAAGAGACGTGGACAACAGCACTCGAACCTGCAATCTCATGTATGAATATTTGTTAAAAATATCCAGACGTCTCTCCCAAGACTCTTCACACGCGCAACAAACAGTAATTCTTTTAACAACACTATCAGAGACAATTTTATCACGTTGTTACGACCTTTTACTGCGAGCGTAATACATCGACAACAGACAAACAAAAAATAGACAAACGCATAAAAGAATCTACCACAATAGGTACTGCCTACGCCATATGTCAAAGTCTGTTTAGTATTAATCTACTTTATAGAGCATCAAGAAAAGTAGTACATAGAGGAATTAATCGGAATTAGCAGCTGGATGATGGTACCTCAAATACGTACTTTAGTAGAAGTTCTTGGATGCGTACTTGTACCTGAGGGATTCAATGTCCTGTTTCTTTGTCAAGGAATTCACATGATCTGTGACGTTAAGAGACATCAGCGTGAATTTTGCAATTTGCGGGAATTTCGTTAACATTTCATTCCACACCAGGCTGTTGGATTTTATTGCATATACATAGACCAAGTGTTCCATTACTGTACAATTACGCTACTGACAACAACCGACTGACCGGAAAATTTTAAAAGCACATTTGCATGCTGAGCTTTTATTAGAAGAAAACGTAATTATAAGCAATGAAATAAAGAAACAACTTGAGCCATAGGTATAGTCCACGGCTATACAAAAAATTGTACGCAGCCGCTTGAAATATTTGAAGATTTTTTATCGTCATATTATTGGCGAAAGAAGAAGAGTCACCTTTTGTTTTCTAGGACATATTATGGCACAACTCCATTAATACTACATTATTTTATTTATTCACGAGTTGCAACCAAACGGCACTCGTAATTACATAATGTAAGTGTCGTACTTAAGTTGTGCTTTTATTTCAGAATATACTGGTATTACTAACCTATGTATGTTTCATTTTGTATGTTTAGTCATTGTAAGATTGTTGGGTGATTTGGCATGGCAAAAAGCCGTCTAGCTCGATAGAACGTCGTCTTCAAATGTTGAAATGTATGCTACTTCCTAAGGGACCAAACTGCTGAGGTCAGCGGTCCCTAGACTTACACACTACTTAACGCTAACTTATGCTAAAAACAACACACACACCCGTGCCCGAGGCAAAACTCGAATCTCCGGCGAGAGGGCCCGCGCAATCCGTGACATAGGCCATAGACCGCGCGGCCATACCGAGCGGCCCGTCGTCTTCGGGTGATGTTTTTTCACGAAGTCTGATTTACCAGAGAGAGAAGAAACACGGTTAAAATAAATGAACGGACCTTTAACAAAAAAAAGGCCATGCTCAAGCTCCTAGAGATTGTATGAAATTTTTTGATATTCATTACTATAATTCATTGTATTGTCTCGATTCAGGAACGAATGAGCCAAAAAAATTAATTAAAAAATCCGAGGAATTACAGATACCATTCTTCCCAAGAATCATTCATGAATGGTACGAGTACTGGCGTTAAATGATAGAGGCATGAAAGGGGTGTAAGTTCGTGCATGTGCATTATGCAAACAGTACGTTTAATGGTCATCAAATTAATAAGAATAGTTTTAACCCGACGATTATTGGCGTGCATGTTAGCAAGACACAGAAAAATCGTGGGGTGAAATAATTTCGTGATACATATGACAGCAGTAGCGTGTCGCGATAACGGTGTGTGAAGCCTTGTGGTGGAGGCTGGGCTACAAGGCAGCTGGGGCGGCCTGACCACTGTGACTCCGGCTGTTGCTGCTGCTACTGATCTGACCCTAAACGTTCTACAGTAAAAAGCGCAATTATTTTTTACAAATAACTTCCCAACACCCTTCCTTCCCATGTTACATGCGCAGTAGTACTGTGTGTGAGGTAATGAGTGAGGCTACAAGGAGATTCAGTTCCACTGTTTGTATACAATTTGTTACTTAATCTGCTGTAGGGCTGGTTGTTTTTAATGTGATACTGATATTTACATAGTGTGATTCTTCAATGGCAAAAGTGACTTGATATGCTGTGTAGGTGGTACGGAGTGGACTCCAAGCGTTTTTATACTGCGATGATAATGCAGCTGTAACTCTCTTAATAAATATATTATCACGCATTTCTTTAATTTCTCGATTGTTTCAATTTCTTTCGGTTATAAATTATTTAGCAATGTTTTCTGTGCGACTTATATCACGTTTTTAACGTAATACATATACATACCTTAAATACGTTCCTTAGAGTGGCTATGTTTAAAAAGAAACACCTGCAGTATTTGTTAAACATGTAATTAGATGCTAACACCGTAATTTTAGCGGTATCTCGTATAGCGGTATCTCGTATGTGATCTGCAGTACAACTGTATTGTGGCAAGAGCGAACTTGATATGTTACATAGTTTGTATGATAATGGACTTCCAACAGCGGGTCATGTCCACTGTGACGATAAAGTAACAGTAACTGTTTTAACAAGCAAGCTATGTAGCCATTTCTTTAATCTCATACATAGGACTGTGCTGACTTTGGCTGGAGCACGTGAGTCTTTTCAATATGGTACTCGTATATACATGCTACAAACCTTGCTAAATATGATTTCTTTCTTAAATTTCTCGCCGTAGTAAACATGGAACAAGCAGGCATAAGGAGGCTATTTGAATTTTCCCGGACAAGTAGCAGGATATCTTGGATAGGCCTAGAGTAAGTGAGAGAGGTGGGAGGGGATCTGGCAAGCAATAGGAAAACACCCCTCTGATTTTCCCAGTCGCACAGAGGCAGAATGGAGAAGGAGATAGGAAGAGGAAGAAGCAGGGGAACGAGAGGAGGAAATATGGTCACAATGCACAGTGCGCTAGGGTACAGTGGAGATTTGGCAGTAATGCAGAGCATTGTTCATGGCGATTATCCAGCCATCACCCGTGGTGATTATCCAGTTCTGACTTCTTATTTTAACGCCTCCAGTAACTATTGATTTGCATTTTCTAATATTTCATTGAAAAGTGTGGACGATAAGTCACCTCCTTGTTTTATACCTGTGTTAACCATTGCAGTTCAGGTCATCTATACAACTGTGATGATGATGATTTTTGTTTCATGATGTAGGCTTTTAATAATCTATTTTAATCAACTGGCGTACCCTAGTCTTTCTAAAATACTCCATAAAAATGGCGGCTGACGGTGGCAAAAGAATTCTCAGAGTATGACATCTACACGGGCTCAGTATCACATTTACTCCTTTTCCCAGTGAGTTCTCCTAGTACAGTAAAATTGTCGCTACAAGAGCCCTCCTTCTTAACCCATTCCGCCTCTGGAATTGTAGAAAGTTGGCTATTTTTTAAGACAATTTTTGATAATTAGTTCATAGCTTGTAACACTTACCAGAAAGACTTATTTTATTTTCCAGCAGATATCGATCATATCGAAAAGTGTATTTTGAAGTACAGCCCATGTGAATCTTTGTAATGTTCTGATAAAATATGAACTGTTCTTTCGTGGGCTATATTACAACAGTTGTGGTAGGAATGGAAATGACTGTAATTAAGTTTGAGTTGAAATATGTTTTTAATAAAGTTAGCACTGTGGCTAACTCTGCAAGTGTTATCATTTTTTGGTCTTATTCTGATGAAGTCAGGCCCGGAGATCGCTGTTGCATGGCGATAAGCTGGTGATGGGTGACCTTGTGAAAATGTAGTACAGTGTGACGAAATACGTCGCAGTGTACAGCAAGAATAATCGGACTTCGTACTTAAAGGAAATCAGACTGCAGGTTCTAAAGCGATGTAACTAAGCATGTAGTATCACACTAATTGTGTACTATCATCAACATCACTGGACGTATGCTCCACTGTGGAAAGAGATACCTGAAACACGGAATGCAGTTATACGGATAATTAGTGACGCAAGATGGTGATATATATTAACTCATAGTACCTCAAAATATGATTTTCATCAGCAATTAACGTAAGAGTAGAAATATGGACATCTTAGTTTTAAGAAAACAAATGAGAGAAATAGAGAGAGGACAGGAAGGAAGCTACATCGGCCGTTTGAATGGCTATAACAAGGGTTGCAACGCCTAGCAGTAGCTATTCAGATGTACATTTAGGGCGTTATTTCATGTGGCATAGAAATAATATACATAGTAGTTACGTCATTCCAAGTATATCTAATTGTAATACACACATTATTCACCAAATATTGGGTAATAGTAAGTAATCAAAGTCTAAGTTTCAATGTAGTTACATAACATAATGTTACTCTCTAATCTAGCTAGTTATGTGGAGTCGCTTCGTGTCTTATTGTCCGCCTTTCAAATAAAGTTTTATAAACAAAGGACATGAAAGAACGTATGTATCACTGCTCATAATTGACATTTAAAACATTTTATGGTCACGTTGTGGTATCGTTCACTGCACTTCACAGTTGAGAGTGCTCAACGTATGTCTTTGGTAATTATGTTTTCTTGTGATACAGTTTACAAATGTTCTGTTTTATGAGACGGAGATTCTCAGGATCAGTTCCATGTTGCAGCTGATGATGACCAAGAGAGTTGGTACCAAACAACCGGCACAGGCGAAGACCCCTGGCTGTATTATAGTCTGTCTTATTATCCAGCCTCTGGACTGAAAGACATTGGCTGGAAGAATCGGCAGGAACCATCGACTCATTTCATCCAACACCTCAAAGTCACCTCAGTCAGCTCATCAGTTTTGACGTGCATGAAACAGGTGTACCACAGATTTACTGTCATGTAGAGCCCGATCTGTACAGGACATACTTCGAAAGGGTCAGTTCAAATACACAGATAACATTTCTTATAGAACAGAACTTGATACATATTACCATATATGCATTTACTATCTACATATTGGATCTGCATAAAGTGTGGGACATATTTGAATTCACTGTGATTAGAGCACGACTTTACAAGTTTGTATTATTACACTGCCTACATATGAGTTCATTCACTCTAGATTGGAATTTCAGTAATGACTTAGCTTGCACAATGAGAGTGTCCTTGCAAAATATCGTAGTACGGTTTGATTTATGTTTCGGATCAATAATTGAGCAAAGTAAAGTCACTGTGTCTCATTTAGCACAGCGATTAGCTCACGCCAATACACCCTTGCCTTGTGCACAATGGCTGTGCGGAATCCCTTAGAGAGTGTTTGTCACTTGTTTGTAATGAGCCGCAGCCCTCATGGAGTCCAACCCCTATCATTTCTGTACGACAACAAAAGTAAATGACGAGTCACTAAGTCCAGGGCAAGCCCAGGGATACACCAACATTTCAGTTTGTTGTCCATGTTGGCATGTTCCGTCTCTGTACTACTTTAGCTGTACCATCAAGCTTAACAGTGTGTCGCCATCAACTACCGTATTCACTATCACAACAGCTCTTTGAAGACGAAAGGGTAGGGCAAAATTGTCTATCACAGTCTCTGTTCAGAGTGTCATTCTAACTCAAAACAGAATACGACTAGAACAAGAAATTTAATAAAACAAACACTGAAAGCTGAGCAGACTCTATCCTCATACCATAGATCATTAGAAGTCAGAGCATAGTACTCACTGAAGGCTTGTTCAACTTCTTATTCTAATACATAGTTTCAACATGACTTCATAAATATGTGTTCTTAGGCCTCCTCTTGGTGAGAGTACCTATATATTAGCATTATTAAGATATTAGTATCCTTCCCTAACTTCGTTAATGCTCTCCTTTCTATTTGGTTCATGACTGTAGATATCATGGCTTAACTGGTTACAAACCAACTTCAAATTTACTCTTAAATATGAATTTATATGCTCAAAAATTAAGACTCATTATTTATGAAAATTTTGTTTAAATCCTGATAGAAGTATGATTATGTATGTTATCATTTTTAGAATAAGCCAGAAGGTAGCTTCCAGAATGAGGTATTCTCACAATCCTATAAGAACCAACATATAAAATTGCCACTTACAATTCTTCCTACACAGAAGCGATGACTTCTGGTGTTTTATTAAAAGTATGTAGTCTCCTACCCCTTGGTAAGCTTTTACTTGTCATAACTACCTAACATAGTTAATTTACATAAGCATGTTTGTTGTGTGAGTGAAATTAATCATTTCCTTACCTTTTCCTTCAGGAAACAATCTTTTCTGCACATTCTTGGCAGTGGGTCTATCCATTCATTCTGCTCTCTCAGTTTACTTATCAGAGCAGCTGGAGCAAACTGTATGTTACACAAAGGAAGATGTTTTACCACCCATTCAAAAAGTTCCAAGAACTCGACCCATCTTGTTTGATGATTGTGTCCATCTGTTTGAATGAGTTTATTGGACTCTAAATACACATTTGCATGTATTTCCTTCTATGTGAAACAACGAGATTAACATCTGTTTAATCCCATGTTAACATACACATGTTTTCCAAGTGTGACTAGCAAAGTTAGATGTGTTGTTGGACATCAGTGTGGCAGGTTTTAAAACATTTGGGATGTAACTGTTTACTATTTTCTTGACCATTGGAAGTGTTACTGTTGATTTTGAAGCATCTACTTTAACATACTTAGTGACAGTATCATATCGAAAACGGCATATTTAACTCCATCTGTCGCAGAGGGGAGAGGACCATGAACTTCTACTGTTGTGGGTTGGCAGTAGAGCCAACACCGTTTTACTAGAGGAAGCCGAAAGGCACGCGTTTTAGCTCACGCAGGCTGCCGTGAGGTCTGGAACAGGACAAGGAAATTAGAATTTAGAAAAACGGACGTAGATGGTGGAATACTTAACTTTAATCCATTAATGGTGAACGTCGGTCTTGACGGTACATTATTAGAGTATCAATAGTAACTGGTACTGGCGCCTTGCTAGGTCGTAGCAAATGACGTAGCTGAAGGCTATGCTAACTATCGTCTCGGCAAATGAGAGCGTACTTTGTCAGTGAACCATCGCTAGCAAAGTCGGCTGTACGACTGGTGCGAGTGCTAGGAAGTCTCAGACCTGCCGTGTGGCGGCGCTCGGTCTGCAGTCACTGACAGTGGCGACACGCGGGTCCGACGTATAGCCTACTAACGGACCGCGGCCGATTTAAAGGCTACCACCTAGCAAGTGTGGTGTCTGACAGTGACACCACATCTACACAGACTAAATGAAGTGGTTGAGTTGATATAATGGTATGCAATTCTGCATAACTTTTGACAAACAAGACAGGATTTTAGTAAATGAATGTGTTCCTTTCTCATGTTGAAACAATGACAGTATAAGTTAAATTTCTGTACACAATTAGATGTTCCATAATAACCCCAAGCGATATATATATATATATATATATATATTAGTAATTTTCGCCTCACAAACATTAATATACGCTCAATAGTAAACGCCTGATGGCCTAAAGTTATCGAACAATTGTAAAGTAAAAGAAATGAACCATCGCATAGCAGCGACAGAATCTATTATTCTTTATCTTTGCCGTTCTTGCGCGGGGCCTGTAAATCTATCTACATGTATCGATTAATGGTATAAAAAAAGAATTCTGTTGTTTCAAGACAAATGAGGCTTTTGGCGCCTCACCTTTTACTGTTTGTATTCCATGAGAGGCGGACTTGCTGCGTTCCGCAACTGTATTTTATATTCTATGTGAAAATATTGAGTGAATATGCTGTTATTTTTTTCTCAATCTAAAAACATGTAGTTTCTTGTGACTGATTACGAACAGACAGCACCAAGAGGACATTTTCACTGTTATGTATAAAGTATTTAACCACAATGGTCATCTATTGTAATTTAATATGAAAAGGTACGTAGCATTAAAAAAAAGTGTGTTAAAGATAAGTGTGCTTATTTTAGTAAATTAACCTTGATGATTTCCATCTCCTTATTTACCGGAAGGATAATTATTTTGTGTTACTTCATCACCAGAAATTACGATCACGCTGATGGGCCGAACGCAGCATGAGGCAGAAGGAACATTATCGTTTTCCTATTATTTCTGAACCAACTTTTTGTGCAGTGTTGCATTTCTTTTAAAGTCTGTAAATCTTCTGGTCCCTTAGTGTTGATCCGGGTATGACTACATCGCGACTATAAAATGCTCAGAAATGATAATGTTTCTTCCGAACGATCTCAAATATATATATATGCTGCTCTTATTCAGGTATTTAATGCTCAACGTATGTTATAATAGTGTAATCACTCCCTGATTCTGTTGCCAAGTGGCCCACCAAAATATTCACTTTTTCGACATTTTTCAAAAAAAAATAAAATAACAATTCTTTTTCTTTTCGTCCCCCAACTGCAACGCTATACTTGGCGCCCGAACAGGGAGTTGATCAAAAAATCATTTAATGTATGTGTTTAAAAATTTTTCAGTGCTTGTTCTAATAATTGTTTCATTTTTTCATGTGGATGCAATTCAACCGAGAAAGAGAAGAGGGAAGACCTTTTAATTAATTCAGAAGAACGATTGATGAAATTACCAAAAAACGCGAGTATTCATCCGTATCACCATCAAGACAGCCATAGTAAGTGAAATTTTATACGCAGTAGCCAAGCTTTCGTAGTGACGTAGCGTACTTCGAGTTGATCAGAACGTAAACCTGTCTTTCCCTGCCTTGAAACAGCTTTATTTCAATTTGTCCATAGTCCATTCTTATGTAGTTAAATTCAGTGAAAGTGTATCATTGTTGTCAATGCATAAAAAAATTACGATATGGCGGATACTACGCTCAAAACTGGTAAAACGTCTGATATTTCATTTGTTTGTAATTAGTAGGAACCATCTTGTCTTCGTGGCGTTCATGAACGTCAGTTGTTACCCAGAGTTAAAATTTCACCTTAGGTCCCAGTAAGCCATAGCACTACGTCACAGACAAACGACTGACGGCAGTGACAAACAATATCTGTAGCATTTTGACGTTTGACAAATAATTCATGAACATGGCTGACGGTAAACAGCGGACACAGACAAAAGCAGACGACAGCAGTGATGCGAATGGACCTCACTATCCATTGCGATCACGCGCGATAGGTACACGAGCGGAGGCAGAAGCAGCCTCGACCGAAGTTTTAGAAGCTGGTCCTAGTGTGCAAACTATTCCCGCTTTTGAAAAAAATGACTTGGCTGCAATGATCGAAGAAATAATGGAACGTAAGTTCGAAAGTCAAAAACAGGAAAGATTAGATAAAAAGGCCCGCGAAGAAAAAGAGAAGGCCGAAAGACGGCATAATAAAAATCAGGTCCTTACAAATCTGTGCAATTCAGTAAAAACAGAAATAAATTCAGTAAAAGCAAACAAATTCAGTAAAAGCAAACAAATTCAGTAAAAGCAAACAAAGTCAGTAAAAGCAGACATAAATTCAGTAAAAACAGATCTGCAAACTGAGATAAACGACCTAAATACACAGCTAAATTCGGTAAAGGCCGAACTAAAGGCAGACATAACAGCTGATTTAAATACCGTGTTGGGTAATGTCCAAAGCCAAATCAGTAGTCAGATGACGACCATGAGGCTAGAAATTGTCACACAAGTAGAGTCAAAAATAGAGGATATTTCAAAACGGTTAGATGAAAAAATCGAAGCAGCCAAGTGAGAGATAAATTCAAAAGTGATGGAATATCAAAAACAAGCTGCGAACTTAAAAGAAGATTATACTGCAATCTCTGATGAGGTCAAAGGAGTTAAAACCGCAGTAGACACGATCGAGAATGTTGTTGATGATCTTTCCAAACAGATTGAGACTCTTAATGTAGAGGATCAAATAAAGAATACTGTTAAGGCACATGCTGAAGCATTGTCCGACCACTACCAAGAGTGGATTAAAAACAAAGACGGATTCATAGAAAACAAGGTCAAGAACGAACTCAGGGAAACTGTCAAAAACGTGACCTTTGAAATATTGGCAGCCCCTGGAAAAACAGGAGACACGGTCATGTCAGAATTAGGCCAGATAAGACGAACGTTAGCTCAAGATTTACCTGAATGGCGTCAACAGATAGTTGATGAAGTTCGCACACTAAAATGTCAAGTTGAAAATTCCCCACCTCCCGTGTCAGGAGAGTGGAATAATTCACCACGATGTAATGAACAACAGCAGGTACATTACCGTTCACCATTTGATAACGCTCAAACTCATAGTTCTATAGAAGCACAATTTAACGAGAGTACCAGCCCACCCACTTTTGTCAGTTTGATGCAGGAGGAAAGCGTGATCAAACATCGTGTTTTCCGACCTTTCACCCACAGAAAAGAGAAATTCACCCTATAGTGTTCCTCCGAAATTTTTCAGGAATTTTCCAGAATAGCTGGAGTGACCGCCAGCGAATTCAATTCGTTAGTGGATTTATCGTAGGCGATGCTGCCTTATGGGGAACCGAAGTGGTCAACTCTTGTAAAAGTTACAAAGAGTTTGAACAGATGTTTTTAGCTAAATTCTGGAGTTCTGGTGTGCAGCAGCGCCTGAGAAAAGAGGCTTACAACGCCGAAGTGTTTAACAGTAAGCGCAGAAGTTTGAGAAGATATTTTGAAAAGTATTTAGCGAAAATCAAGTTCTGGGATTCGCCGATCACCGCCAAAGACGTTATTATGATTCTAAAAACTAAGCTACCGATTGCGATCAGAGACAAGTTAGTAAACGTGTCTGAGGACGATACGGACACCTTCCTATCTGTGTTAGACTCGTTAGATCTGATTTACGAGGACGCTAGAGCTGATGTTGGCAGCGCCCACTACAGTGCAGGCGGCCAGCACAATACAGAATACGCAGGCAACAATGGTGGCCGAGCGAAAGCGCGTCACAGCGACGGCCAGTACCTACCCCACAACGGTTTCAAAAATAAACATACTACGTACTCCAACAGTAAATACAAAAATAAGTACAATAACGGCCAGAGATACAATCCAATATATAATTCGTCACCACCTCAGTACGGAAATGCACTTTATAATACGCAGCCCCAGCAATATGGAAACACGCAACCGATCAACGGTAATTATGAAAACGATCAGTCTTACGATTCAGATCGTCAGTGGAAAGGAAATAAATGGCATAATCAAGATGGAGACCAACGTACACCTTTTAGTAACGGTTACAATCAACACAAGAAACAGCAAAATACCTTTCAGCCACAAAATATACACTTCACGCAACAAGCGAAAGGACCTTCGGGAAGTCTGAAGCCTAAACGCCCGCATAATACGCAAATTTATTATGCGCAAGCGAATACGCCAGGACAACAAGATCCATTTCCAACCGAGTTCGTACCACAAAACCAACACCAGTTCCAGACGGAAGAAACTTTAAGAAATATAAATCAGCAGGAAAGTAAGCGTCGAGCGGAAAATTAAAAGCAGCACCTTTGAGCCTCCTAGAGGATGCTGCAGGTTTGAATGGGGGCAATTAGGTATGACAAAGAGACAAACTTACGGGATGATCTAGTAGCAGACACTGAGACGAAAGACAATGACGACGTATGGGACGAACAAGTTCAAGCTTCCATAAGAGTATCAATTGCCAACATACCAGTAACAGCCATTCTAGATACAGGAGCTAATATAAATGTCTTATCTTTATGTTTATTTAAGCAAATATCCTCTGTATGCAAAGTTTTATCACTTCCAATTCAAGGTTGCACCGTTTCGGAGCAATTGGTCCACTAACACAATGTGTAAATCTTCAGACTCAGCTTCAAATCCAGGTAGAGTCTATTTCAGTAACGTGCATTTTTCTTATTGTTAAAAACCTATCAGTGCCATGTATCCTGAGTATGGAATTCTTGAGGCAGACGAAAGCTAAAATTGACATCGAGTGTGGAATCTGTACTCTAGTAGCGAGCCAGTAACAAGTAACTGTAAATTTGTTAAGAAGTAAGGTGAAGACAAACTTTGGGGCGCTTCAAATAGCAGTACGACCAAGGACTAAAAGACAACAGTACATTCAGACAGAAGACGTGACAGATCTTGAAAGTGTTAATGACGATGAGTATAAAGACCTAATTCCCGGTAAGAATGAATTATACGGTAAAGCTAGTGAGTCCACTGAATTATCCAAACAACAGAAGAATGAGCTTTACAATTTGTTAACAGATTACGTTCAAGTATTTTCTAAGAAACCTGGACTAATAAAAGGCTTTGAATATCGAATGGATGTCCTGCCCCATTCAACCTACTGTAGAACAAGCTATTCCATTCCATATGCGAGACGCGAAGCTGTCAAGTGCGAGATCAGGAAAATGTTACGCTGGAATGCGATAGAAGTATCTCATTCACCTTATTCGAGTCCTTTATTGTCTGTACTAAAATCAGATGGTAGCGTAAGGCTAGTCCTAGATGCAACATTAATCAATAAAATTATAGTACCCATAAGAACGAGACCAGGGCATCTGCAGAAGTTTCATGGAGTTAAGTATTTGAGCACAATTGGTTTGAAAAGCAGTTACTGGCAAGTAAAACTTGCGCAGGAGTCTAGGAAGTACACTGCGTTTATATTTGCAGGTAGACCTTACCATTTCAAAGTTGTACCGTTTGGACTAAATGTGAGTTCCGTAAGTTTTATTTCTGCCCTTGACTATGTACTAGGTCCTGAACTTTTAGCTGAGGTAACAGTCTATGTGGATGACGTTCTTGTAGCATCGAAAAACTGGGAAGATCATGTGGCCCTTCTGCAAAAGGTATTTCAAAGATTCAGAGAGTATGGTGTTACAGCAAATCTTAAGAAATCCAAGTTTGGAAAAAGTGAAATTAAATTTTTAGGGCACATCATCACCCCTGAAGGAATTAAACCTGATCCGGAAAAATTGTCTGCTATAAAAAACTTTCCAACCCCTGTTACAAAAAGGCAACTGAAAGGATTTATCGGTTTTACGTCATTTTTCAGACGTTTTGTTCTCAATCAGGTATTGAACAATCCCGCTCTTCACAACCTTTTAAAAAAGAATTCACATTGGAATTGGACGCCGAAATGCCAAGACGGATTTAAGAAAATTAAAGACAGTCTCGTTAACAGTAACATTCTCCATCATCCTCAGATGGATAAGGAATTTTGTATTACTGCAGACGCTTCCTTTGTGGGTATCGGCGCTTGTCTTTTCCAGATTCAATTATTAAATGGACACGAGCAAATCCAAGTGATTAGCTTTGCGAGTCTAGTGTTATCTGAGTGTGAAAAGTCTTATTCGGTTACGGAGTTGGAGGCACTTGCCGTAATAAGGGCTTTTAGGCAATTTAACTATTATATCTATGGAAAAAAAAATTAAAGTCTATTCAGACCATCAAGCCTTATCATTCCTCCTTACATGCAAGTTGCAACACCTTCGTCTTACTCGATGGTGCTTATTCCTGCAGGAATATGACTTTGACATTGTATATATAGAAGGTAAAGATAATGTTATAGCAGACGCACTTTCTCGCTCACCTGAGGGCTTACCAGAAACCAGCGAACTGGTGGAACAAATGTCTAATTATAAAGTTTTGTTAATGAAAGATCCAATTCACAGAAAGTATTTTCTTCAGTTATGTAGGCAGATTCAGATTCTTCAAAATACAGATCCAAAATGGAAAAAGGTTAGACAAATTCTTCACGAAAATCCAGCCCACAAGTTGTCCAAGTTTTATAAAGTTCATAACCAAGTGCTATTTCATAAGACGTCTGAGTCATCTGAGAGGTGGTGTGTTTGCATCCCTCGAAATTTCATTGAACATCTTCTGTGGTACACTCACATTTCATGGGGTCACTACGGACCAGAAAAATGTAAAAGGAAAATCTCGACTTACTGTTATGTTCCGAATCTACATCAGAGAATCCATAAATTATTGTGAAACTGTGTCATCTGTCAAAAACCAAAATCCTTAAACATTTCCACTTCAATTCCACTCAATCCAATAATTGCTGAAAGGCCAAACCAGCTTCTTAGTATTGATTTGGCAGGTCCACTACCTACCGGTAGGGGAGGCGCTAAATACTTAGTAGCAATCCTGGACAATTTTTCTAAGCACATAAGACTGTACGCAGGGAAATCTTCTTGTGCAAATCCGATAATTCGTCGCATTGAAAATGATTATTTCCCACGATTGGGGGTTCCAGAATCAGTCTTGTCCGATAATGCTTCAAATTTCACATCACGCTCGTGGCGTGCATTTCTTGCTCGCCATGGAATCAAACAAATTTTGATATCCCTGTTTCGACCGCTATCGAATCCGACAAAAAGAATCTTCAAAGATTTTAACAGATTTATAAGGACGTACATTCCGAATAAGCAATCTAAGTGGGTAGACTTCGTAACACCTTTCGAACAGATTGTAAACCACCTTCCTCATCTGTCGACCGGATTCACGCCACATGAGTTAATGTCAAGATCAAAAGAAGGGAATGAATGGATAGACCCCCTTCCAAAGTTACAAGACAACAAATTGGACCTAGACGCAAAAATCAGGCAAGCTCTCGTATCATTGACAACGTATGCTAAGCTCCGAAAAAAGGCATTTGGTAAGAAGGTAAACAGAGTTATAAATTTCAAAGAAGGAGAAAAGGTATTAGTCAGGACTCACTTTAAACCATCCCTGTTGTTAAAGAAGAATCGTAAGTGGCAACACGTTTATGAAGGTCCCTTTGTGATAATGAGGAAACCACACATAGGTAGCTATTTGTTATCTGACCCTGCCACGAATAAAATCAAAGGATTGTCCCACCATCATAACTTAAGAAAATTTTATAACGCCAGGAATTAAGTTAATTTAATCTGTAAGAAAATTCTAAGGTATTGGAGATCAGGATTAACCAATGAGTAACAAGAACTGAACTGAACTGACTACGGATGTTAACCGGTGCTAAAAGGAAACCTTATATATTAAAACAACGCGTCTGGAAAATAAAATACAGAATAAGTTGTAGACAAGTATTTACATGAATAATCTTTATGTTAACGGGAGGACATGTCCTAGAGGCGATTTTCAATTTTAGTTATAACTTAGTATGTGAGAAAAATGATGTACTCGAGAGGTATCAATTAGACCCGAGGTACTAAAATGAGGAAAGAGGAAGGAGCGAATAATGCACTTCTCTCGCTAAATAGTAATTTGAGAATGA
This sequence comes from Schistocerca piceifrons, assembly GCF_021461385.2. Classification (NCBI taxonomy): domain Eukaryota; kingdom Metazoa; phylum Arthropoda; class Insecta; order Orthoptera; family Acrididae; genus Schistocerca; species Schistocerca piceifrons. Next base: position 823,689,297 of record NC_060141.1, read on the forward strand.
GCAGTAAGGAGCGAATAATGCACTTCTCTCGCTAAATAGTAATATGAAAATGATGATTATATGTGCTTAGTATTAGTAAGTGAAATTTAATTGAGGACAAATTAATGACCTGTTTTAAAAGGAAATACTTAAACGTCCAGACAAAAGAGGAAAGTTGTGTGAAAAGATTCGATTCCATGAGATTATTCCCTATTTACAAATGTGACGTAAATAAGGCACCACCTGTTCCAGCACAGTGCTGTGCCAGCGATGAAATAACATCTCTTTGAAGTAAACAGATACCGAGGATTAAGAATGAACAGATTGATAACGCAGTGCAATTGTTCCAAAAAGGCCTGACGTTAACCTTAAGTAAAAGCGTGATGGAATAGAAAGGAAGTTTATTATATAACGCAAAGTAAGATGAGTCCAGATTATAAACAAGCTGAGTAAAAGAACATATGAGTAACATGGTTTATTATGCCAACTTCACGGTACTATTGAGCATTAGCGATACTGCAAATTCACAAGCTAGCAGCAAATAGAATAAGAATCTCGCCCAAGCTTCACAGGTCGCGACAGCAGCAAACAACAGCACTCTAGTGAGAGGCTTATATATACTCGTACAAATGATAATTAGTACCCAAAAGTGTAATGCATAAACTTGACAGCCTAAGAAATGAACAAAGAGTAGTAAGCAAGCTGCAGCAAGATACATATTAGATATACATGCTTGAAGTGATAGATTTTATTTTTAAGTGCGCACTGCAATATTTATTGTTTTCTCTGTGATTATGTGATTATTGAACTCCTTTCCTAAGTGCAAATCCTTGATCCTATCCACTCCCCAGTATCAACTTGTAAAGATGCACGTGTGCTTGGGAAGTGAGGCACTACGTATAAAAATGAGTAGGTTCGCGACGGGCAAATTGCTTTTGTACTGCGCAACGTAAATTACATTTTCGACCTGGTTGAGGAGTAATTTAAATTCTGTCGACGATCCGCGAGTAGACCAGCTTTTCCCACTTTTCTTTTTCGACTGTTTGTATTTCTACACGAAATCCAGAGGCGGAATTGCTATTTTCAAATCTATCCTCGAACTTTCTTTAAAGACAAGCACATACGAGAAAAACTTTGACATAAATGAAGCTCCCCTCACAAGTCACTAAATAAGATGAGCATTAAAAAAAATGTATTTAGCCTACAAAATGAATAAGCAAGCGTGATAAAGATTACTGTGAATGAAATTAATTTGTAAAGGAGATTGGAATGAAAGGTCTTATAATAGCTTACCTGTGACCGTACACATAAATAAAAAAAAGACTAATTAAGAAACAATTGTTCTGATTAAAAGTGGTCAGTTAGATTATTTCTCGATTTAAATGAACTCTTGTAAATATTAGTATGTAAATCAACTTGTAAACACCGTGTGATGTTATGAAGCGAGAATTTCTTTTAATGCACCGTTCACGCAGACGCTCACCACAGTGCAAGTGAAGTTCTACTGCACCATATGTGTGAAAAATTCATTGATGTGTGCAGTGTGTAATAATCAGTGTCATTCCACACATGCAGTTGCAGCGGTAGTTACCACTTACCTGTGAATCCGTAATTGGATAGTGGACAGGAAGTGATGTGAGGCAGTTTCGGTGGCAGAAGCTCCCTCCAGCAATTTAAAAAGCACAAAGCTACGATCCGTCGAACTAAAGCGACGCACGGCATCTCAAACGCGAAATCAAGGCTCTGCAAGAAAGCTCCGGTCACGTGCGCGCGCACAGACTGAATTTCAAGATTGCTCGCAACACTGGAGGCGGACAGCCACCACGTGACGAAATAATGTAAACGTTCAACCGCCAACACAGTTGCTGTGCGCTACATTCTGTAGCAAAAACATTCACACCCAGTACTGAAAACATTTTTGTACCTATCATAAACCTTCCGAGAGACTCTAAGATAGAGAAGTTAGCGTAATTATTATAATGACCAATTGTACACAGAGACAAGTCACAAGGTCACCTCTGAACACTGTCGAAACGTAAACTTTAACGAGAGGTCACGATACGAATGAAAATAAGCACACGAAAATACGTCAAAGGATCCCATCCTCCTATATCCCATCCCACATGTATATAAAATTAGTTTTGTAAGCTATTCTAATATAAGATATTTTATCTGTTTCATATGTTAAATAATTCGGAGAGCCATACTCGAGCCCTGAAAGTGAAAGATACGGACTTCCTTGTCAAAGCCATAACCAGTGGCCGCTCTACAATCCAAGTCTATCATAAATAGTGTATGTGCGACGAAAATAAATGTATAATTAAGTGCGGCAACGGACAAGGCAATCAATCGACAAGACGATGACAATATAATGAATACAGTCAAAACAGAAGTACCAGTTGTGATAGTCAAATTACTTTTGCAACAATGAAAAATGAAGTGTGACTATTTCCTTATAAATATTATAAATATGTGTACTTACAGCCTTAATTTTAAGAATCATCAAGAAAGACTGAATCCATACAAACACTGATAGAAACACAGAACAAATTCACAATGATCCACAGTCAGTAAATACAAATTGAAACGTTAATTCTTTTATTATGGAATGAATGTGAAATGAAACTTTTAATGACCTGTATGTTACACCCGAAAATTACAAATACTCCAATGGGCATGAGGATGAATGTAATACCTTCGGTATTCCGTCCCTCCCCATGGGAGGCAGTGTAATATTAGTAATTTTCACCTCACAAACATTAATATACGCTCAATAGTAAACGCCTGATGGCCTAAAGTTATCGAACAATTGTAAAGTAAAAGAAATGAACCATCGCATAGCAGCGACGGAATCTATTATTCTTTATCTTTGCCGTTCTTGCGCGGGGCCTGTAAATCTCTATCTACATGTATCGATTAATGGTATAAAAAAGAATTCTGTTGTTTCAAGACAAATGAGGCTTTTGGCGCCTCACCTTTTACTGTTTGTATTCCATGATAGGCGGACTTGCTGCGTTCCGCAACTGTATTTATATTCTATGTGAAAATATTGAGTGAATATGCCGTTATTTTTTTTCAATCTAAAAACATGTAGTTTCTTGTGACTGATTACGAACAGACAGCACCAAGAGGACAGTTTCACTGTTATGTATAAAGTATTTAACCACAATGGTCATCTATTGTAATTTAATATGAAAAGGTACGTAGCATTAAAAAAAAGTGTGTTAAAGATAAGTGTGCTTATTTTAGTAAATTAACCTTGATGATTTCCATCTCCTTATTTACCGGAAGGATAATTATTTTGTGTTACTTCATCACCAGAAATTACGATCACGCTGATGGGCCGAACGCAGCATGAGGCAGAAGGAACATTATCGTTTTCCTATTATTTCTGAACCAACTTTTTGTGCAGTGTTGCATTTCTTTAAAGTCTGTAAATCTTCTGGTCCCTTAGTGTTGATCCGGGTATGACTACATTGCGACTATAAAATGCTCAGAAATGATAATGTTTCTTCCGAACAATCTCAAATATATATATATATATATATATATATATATATATATATATATATATATATATATATATGCTGCTCTTATTCAGGTATTTAATGCTCAATGTATGTTATAATAGTGTAATCAATCCCTGATTCTGTTGCCAAGTGGCCCACCAAAATATTCACTTTTTCGAAATTTTTCAAAAAAAAAAAAAAAAAAGAAAACAATTCTTTTTCTTTTCGTCCCCCAAGAGCAACGCTACAATATATACCAAATTAATGTATCTCCATAAGCGTTAGGAATGCAAACACATGAACTGTCGATTAAGATTTCGTCTGTAGAATAGGAGGTCACTGAGTATCATGTACTGATTCGATATGTCTAATGGATTCTGTAAAATTAATGTTTTCATCTTGTGCCAAAGATGGTCTGCGTACTGTAACTCAGCCATGATCTTGCACATTTTTAAGTGATACTAACAATAGTAACTATCATGCATTAAGATTACTCTGTAATCAATTCTTTGTTCAAATAGTTTCTTATGTTTAGACGAATGTCGTTAATCTTTACAGTGCATTATGATGTATCATGCAATACGAGAGAAAGCAGCGTGACTTGACGTGATGGTGCCAGAGAGACACAAAGATATTCTTTATTTCTCTGTGGCATTTAGCGCTCAGATAATTATTCTTAGTGTAGGAAGTCTTTGTTCTTGTTAAGAAGTAATTGATTAGGAGTTTTCATTCTTGTGAAGTAGAAATCGACGCCATTGCGAGATTTTGAAGGAAATTGTATTATATACATCTGTTTATAAGCCAGTCAACAGATAATTCATGTTACGAGAAGAATTTCACTGACACAAAAGTCAATAAAAGATCGTTAATTTTAAGAAGCTACGTGTTTATTCCACAATTGACATATACTTCAGTTATGATCTATTAATGGATACCAGCTCGAGAACATTTCCGACGGGAGCGTTCAGTTCTAATTAAATACTTTGATGCTTCCTTTGGAAAAGGAGTAATTTCACGGATCATTTAAATCCACCAATGTTGGACATTTCTAGGAACTGAAAGCAAATCTGATTGCTATGCAACAGAGCCTAGACGAATATTTCCCCGCAACTTTGATTAACACCTTTAGCTTCAAATTATCGTCTGCAGCAGCTGGAGAAGATAGCTACAACGTGTAGTGTGAAAGCAGTTTCACACATCGCCCTGTATCAAACCAACGGTGTAGGTATTGAACACAACAGAGCACACCCAGTCACTCATACGTCTAAAGACAAACACAAGGTGGTGTGGGAAACATATAGAGAGACACTCACTCAATATAAGTGCTCATCAGACAGACTATAAATGTATACCGTTAGACAAGACTATCCTGCTGCAACAACACTTTAATACCACTTTAATGGTGACAGACACGGCACTGTCAAACATATTCCTGATTACGGATACCTGTAACATACTTTGTGCCAGACATAGTTCTAGTTTTTATGTAGTTATCTTCTTAATTAAGTAATTAATGTTACATTTTTGTGCATGTACGTATAGCCAGAAGGTGTAACTACATTATGGTTCCTTGTATGTTTCATGCTAACTGAACGTGCGGGAGTATCTTGTGAGGAGAACGTCTACGCCGTCCTAGCAGCCTGGCTGGAACTTTAAAAAGGCCAGACATTTGAATTACTAGCTTTGTTGAGCATTTATGCATTGTAATGACCTTTTGATTATTGATGTTAATGCATAAATGATTAGTTTCTGTATTACTTTTACTAGAATTTCATTATTTCAGTAGATATCTTAAGGCAGTATTTTGTGTGTTATCTGAGTACTGTGTTTTGTTACATTGTAAACTGTGCTTTAACAGCACTGACATTAACATTTTTTGCATGTGTAGAAATTAAAATTAACTCTTGTGGGACGTATTTAGTAGAGAAACTGTCTGTTGCTTATTTTCATGGTGATAACAAGGTCTATGTTCAAAGACAATAAGCAAGCACACAACATCACGATGGCATAAAATCAATTGATTAATGTAAATATATCGTCGACTAGTGCCACGGAATTTGATACAGGCATAGTTAGTGAAATGTCGATTACGGCTGAGCAATCAGCACTAACTACTACGCTCACGCCGTCGTCACAAACTGTTGCAATTTCCGACATTCAGAGATCGAGTGAAATCCAATGAAATGAGAAGAGTGTTGGAGCGTTTCAAGGAAGCAGACATAACTGCAAATCTGCGGAAGTCCCATTTTGCTCGGGATAAAATTAAATTTCTGGGTCATCTTATAAATGAAAAGGGAATCTTACCGGACTCTGGAATATTAAGGGCTATCAAAAACTTTGCAGCTCCAACAACTAAAACGCAATTAAAGGGATTCTTCTGAGGTTTTTTTTTTCAGGCGTTTCATTTACGATCACTCTTAATGCAGAACGATTGCACAGCTTGTTGCGTAAAATTACTCCGCGGGTGTGAACGCAACAATGCCAGAATGCATTTGAAACAATAAAACATGCCTTAGTTAATTCACAAATATTATATCATTCAGATATGAGCCAAAAATTCAGTTTAATGGCGGATGCTTCGGAAATTGGAATCGGTTCCTGGCCCTTCCAAGTAAAAACGATAGATGGAAAACCAACTTTCTGCCCAACAGCTTAAACTAGCCGACTCTTAATTGCTTGTGAAAGAACGTATACGACTACCGAAAAGGAAGCATTGGCTGTAGACAGTACAATTTCATCGACGATGCACTGTCAAGTATGCCAGACAGTGACTTGTCAACAATCAACGTCATGGACAATCCGTCCGAATTTAAAGTTCTGTTAATGACTGATAAAATATGTAGGAAACATTTTCTTAAAATGTGTAAGAACATAGGAAAACTACAAAATGAAGATCCTCGTTGGCTTTCATCGTACGAAGCTTTAGGAAAACCCAGAAACGAAGACCTGAAGCGACTGTATAAAGTTGAGGACGACGTCTTATTTTTCAAAGGGCATCTTGATTCAGATAAGTGGAAGGTGTGTATTCCCAAGAAGAATGAGGATGAATTAATTTTGCACATGTACATCACTTGGGGACATTTTGGAGTATTAAAATGTGCTCAGAAGATTCAAGCATATTGCTGCTTCCCAAATATTCGCAGGAAAGTGCACCTACAGTTAAGGAAATGTAAAATTTGTCATCTAGCCAAACCAGGAAATTTTTGTGTGATGGATTTCCTACATTCTATTATACCTGCTAAACCGCTGACGATCATTTCAGTCGATGTCTGTGGTCCTCTATTGTCAGCAAGAGGAGGATACAAATATATTGTAGCTTTTCTCGATATATTCAACAAATCTGTCAGATTGTATCCGTTAAAATCGGCTACTGGTGCATCCATAGTCAAGAAACTGGTCAAAGATTGTATAGTCAACGTAGGCAAACCAGAGGCTATTCTTCCTGACGATTGGTCAACGTTCACTGGATTTCGTTGGAGGCAATCACTAAGCAGCTGTGGTATAAAACAAATTCTAACATCAGTGTACTACCCTTCTGCAAATCCTGTGGAACGAATCATGAATTAAACCGGTTCATGAGAACATAGTCCCACAGCTATCAAACTAAAGAGATCTATTATCTTTACGATTTTCAAGAAATTGTGAACAATAAGATACACAATACGACAGAGTGCACTCCATACGAATTGATGTTTGGAAAAGAGGAACAGAATGACTGTATCCAACCAATCCCGACAGTAGCAGTTGATGGAATGTCTCTACAAAATAAAGTACACCAAGCCTTACCCAATATAATGGACAAGGCAAAGAAAAGAAATTTATTTTGACAATCGACTAGGAAGAATAAAAACATATAAAGTTAAAGACCAAGTTTTAGTAAAATCTCATCCTAAGGTGGTGTTGGAAACACATAGAGAGAGACAGTCAATATAAGTGCTCATCAGAGAGAATTTATAGCATCTGCTACAATGTTGTCTCTTCCAGATATGAAAACAAGTTCAAAATTCTACTCTTGAAGAAACAAAATCCAGCACGCTAACTGGAGGTGTAGTAACTTGCATGACATGAGAAAACTGCGCCTGATGGTTACAATAGATTGTAATCTTTCCATATATGTAATAGTTGAATTTTCTGAAAGCCAAGACCACAGCTACAGCTTCTTGCTCATTAATGGAGGTAAGGTGTAACAACCAAAACTTAAGACTTGGGCTTTTCATTTTTCTTCTTCCTCATGAACCTGAAGTAGGCAAGCTCCTAATCTAGAGACCGATGCAACAGTAACTAAACAGAAATCGTTATTCATATCAGGTCGATGCAGGTACCAAAATTCAGTAAAGTTCGTTTATTGCATTAAAATCATTCTCATAATCAGTAATTCCAACTGTTCAAAAGCTGATCAATAATAAATCGACGAAAAATGTTCTTAGTACTTGGATATGGATAAGTTCTGATGGCGTTTATCAGAGTCACCTGTTATTCCAGTATAGTTAACGATATGACCAAGAAATTTAAAAAAATGCCTGACAAATTTAGACTGTCACTCCTGCTTTGAGTATTTTTGTACGGTCTTTTCTACTAACTGCATCTGTTTCTTCTGTGATACGCCCCCTAAATAACGTCAGGCTAACAGGTAATTAGGATTGTGGAAAGGGCCAAGGGAGTTGCGGTCAGATTCATTTCACAATTGTAATTTATTATCATTTAGTTCACAAATACATTTTTGAAAGAATAATTTGCTTCGCTGCTGAAGGCCTCCAAACAGATGCTTTAGAATAAGTTCAATTTTGAAAAGACGTGACACACAGTTAAATATACGAATAAGATAAATCGAGATCAGTATGCGGAGCGGCTGAAGGCAGCAAAGTTAAATTCTGCAAAATAAGGAAATATATATATTGCAACAATCAGTAAAACAATACATTACGTCAAAAATTTCCTTTTTGCAACACCAACGTCGGAAGGCCCACAATAACTTGTAAAATCTTTCAGAGGAAATTACAATAACCTTTCAAGAGCAGAAGGCGATAATGTTTGGACTTGAAGGAAACTCTGAGAACATGTTTCGATGGCTGAAGGCCCACAACTAACATTGTCAAATTAAAAATATAAAATACAGTTAAATTACAACAACATTAAGACTGACAAAAGGATGATTAACAGAACGGCACTCACAAGGGAACCTCCCCATCGCACCCCCCTCAGATTTAGTTATAAGTTGGCACAGTGGATAGGCCTTGAAAAACTGAACACAGATCAATCGAGAAAACAGGAAGAAGTTGTGTGGAACTATAAAAAAAATAAGCAAAATATACAAACTGAGTAGTCCATGCGCAAGATATGCTCCATCAAGGAGGGACAATTTAGGAGCACCGTGGTCCCGTGGTTAGCGTGAGCAGCTGCGGAACGAGAGCTCGTTGGTTCAAGTCTCCCCTCGAGCGAAAAATTTTTCTTTATATTCGCAAAGTTGTGATCTGTCCGTTCGTTCATTGACGTCTCTGTTCACTCTAATAAGTTTAGTGTATGTGTTTTGCGACCGCACCGCAAAACCGTGCGATTAGTAGACGAAAGGACGCGCCTCTCCAATGGGAACCGAAAACATTTGATCGCAAGGTCATAGGTCAACCTATTCCTCCACAGGAAAACACGTCTGATATATTCTATACGACACTGGTGACGGCATGTGCATCACATGACAGGAATATGTTGTTGACCCACCTAACTTGTACACTTGGCGAATGGGTAAAAAGATTCATCTACGTTGCCCGATTTAGGGTTTCTTGTGGAGGTGATAATTCTCCCAAAAAAGTGATGAAAACATCAGATTTTGTCACATAAACTGCAATAAATGAATCCAAAAGTCTCACAGTCGCACACTTTTCCCTGTGCTCTGTCAAAACATATGTTTTTAACTTTTTCAAATGTTTCCGTGTGTAGACCGTCAAATCCTGCATATGTCCAAGCAAATCTGAACATGTCCTGCAATTTTGGAGAGCGAAGTTGATTTATGTGTGAGTGCCTGAACTTTGATAATTGTCTGAAAATAAAAAATTAAGATTTTCGCTAGAAGGAAGACTTGAACCAAGGACCTCTCGTTCCATAGCTGCTCACGCTAACCACGGGACCACGGTGCTCCTGAGTTTTGTCTCTCCTTGATGGAGCATATGTTACACATGGACTAATCAGTTTGTATATTTTGCTTATTTTTTCACAGTTCCACACAACTTCTTCCTGTTTTCTCGATTGATCTGTGTTCAGTTTTTCAGGGTCTATCCACTGTGGCAACTTATAACTAAATCTGAGGGGGGTGCGATGGGGAGGTTCCCTTGTCAGAAGCCTCCAGAGAGGACGGTCTGCCTTCGTTCACTTAGGCGAGACAGGTGGTCAGTCTAACTACACTTAATTCATGCGAACCCAACCAAGGGACAGTCACGGACCGACCGGCCGACCGCTTGCCACGACGGAATACACGAGAATTCAAGCCCACCCCCCCCCCCCAAACAAATTACAAGTATCACTATACTCAGACAAACGCGTATGTGAACTGAGCTGCCAAAACTACACACCATATTGGGCAGCAACACAGGTGAGGGAAAGAAAACGCTGCCTAAGAACTACGTTAGCCAGGGCAGGCAACCAGAACACTAACGGCCACAAGGCAGAAAATTCCCCTGGTGCACTTTACTATGGGTAGATTAATTTGATCAATTCAGCCTGACGGCGGCTATTTCAAACACTTCACTCGTTGTTGCTCTTAGGAAAACCTCTACAACAGCAACGCCGGAACCAACAACGTAATGGTCGAAACCACTCAACCTTCACGTCCTGCGTAGGCGAGCGACAATGCTAGTACCGATCGGACAGCTCCAGACAGACTCCGACCCTGCGCAGAGAACGCCAGCGGCCCAGTCGACTACACCCCACGGAGATGTCCTCGGACGAACCGACCGACCAACATTCCACCAAGGTCAGGCCCGGCTCAAGTGATGCGTGGCGCAACGGTCAGGAAGGCGATGAACACGCAGGGCTCACTGCTGGTGCTAGTGGGCGACCGGCTGGCCCGGGCTGCGCTCCAGTCGCGTTGCAACTGACTGGCAGCCCGAACTCTCGACGCGAACTGGCTATCCGAACTGGTTTACGACAAACCACCAGGAAGTAATAGCAGCCGAGCAAAGATACAACGAGAAGGGATATATCGATACGCGCTGCTAACACCGCTCACGGTCAGGCAAAGCAGCAGCTCAGTGACAGTAGTAATTTAAATTAACGAGGTGAAGTGGAAGTACGTTACAAACAGGGTGTAAAATACACTCCTGGAAATTGAAATAAGAATACCGTGAATTCATTGTCCCAGGAAGGGGAAACTTTATTGACACATTCCTGGGGTCAGATACATCACATGATCACACTGACAGAACCACAGGCACATAGACACAGGCAACAGAGCATGCACAATGTCGGCACTAGTACAGTGTATATCCACCTTTCGCAGCAATGCAGGCTGCTATTCTCCCATGGAGACGATCGTAGAGATGCTGGATGTAGTCCTGTGAAACGGCTTGCCATGCCATTTCCACCTGGCGCCTCAGTTGGACCAGCGTTCGTGCTGGACGTGCAGACCGCGTGAGACGACGCTTCATCCAGTCCCAAACATGCTCAATGGGGGACAGATCCGGAGATCTTGCTGGCCAGAGTAGTTGACTTACACCTTCTAGAGCACGTTGGGTGGCACGGGATACATGCGGACGTGCATTGTCCTGTTGGAACAGCAAGTTCCCTTGCCGGTCTAGGAATGGTAGAACGATGGGTTCGATGACGGTTTGGATGTACTGTGCACTATTCAGTGTCCCCTCGACGATCACCAGTGGTGTACGGCCAGTGTAGGAGATCGCTCCCCACACCATGATGCCGGGTGTTGGCCCTGTGTACCTCGGTCGTATGCAGTCCTGATTGTGGCGCTCACCTGCACGGCGCCAAACACGCATACGACCATCATTGGCACCAAGGCAGAAGCGACTCTCATCGCTGAAGACGACACGTCTCCATTCGTCCCTCCATTCACGCCTGTCGCGACACCACTGGAGGCGGACTGCACGATGTTGGGGCGTGAGCGGAAGACGGCCTAACGGTGTGCGGGACCGTAGCCCAGCTTCATGGAGACGGTTGCGAATGGTCCTCGCCGATACCCCAGGAGCAACAGTGTCCCTAATTTGCTGGGAAGTGGCGGTGCGGTCCCCTACGGCACTGCGTAGGATCCTACGGTCTTGGCGTGCATCCGTGCGTCGCTGCGGTCCGGTCCCAGGTCGACGGGCACGTGCACCTTCCGCCGACCACTGGCGACAACATCGATGTACTGTGGAGACCTCACGCCCCACGTGTTGAGCAATTCGGCGGTACGTCCACCCGGCCTCCCGCATGCCCACTATACGCCCTCGCTCAAAGTCCGTCAACTGCACATACGGTTCACGTCCACGCTGTCGCGGCATGCTACCAGTGTTAAAGACTGCGATGGAGCTCCGTATGCCACGGCAAACTGGCTGACACTGACGGCGGCGGTGCACAAATGCTGCGCAGCTAGCGCCATTCGCCGGCCAACACCGCGGTTCCTGGTGTGTCCGCTGTGCCGTGCGTGTGATCGTTGCTTGTACTGCCCTCTCGCAGTGTCCGGAGCAAGTATGGTGGGTCTGACACACCGGTGTCAATGTGTTCTTTTTTCCATTTCCAGGAGTGTACATGATGGCGGGAACACGAGCCACGCACAGCTCACTGTGTAAATGTAGTGTAGTTATTAGTATACCAACAACATTCAGAGTAGTTCCGTCAAGTAGTTCAGGTCCCAATACTGCATCCAGTTTATAATACTCCCGAACTTAAATTGAAGTCAAATGACTTTGCACAACGCTGATACCTTCTTCCACAAAAAATTAGCCAGTGCATTTCCTAAGTTCTTCAGTGAGTCCCACCTGCCAGTAGGAGATCGTAAATCGATGCTAATGAGGAATTTAAGCCCAAGAAATTTCTGTAATTGCTCAATCAGGTTCCGTGGACAAGTTGTTAACTACCATCACATCTAAAACCAAACGAACATTACCTAAGGGTTTTGTAAAAACTAACAGTGGCCTACAGTAGGACGACATTGATGGTTCAATTACGTGCCACTCAAGCATCTGTTTTATTTCACTGCTAACTCCTGCTTTCTTAGACCAAATATCATGGATGCAGACATTCATGTGATACTGGTAAGTGTTTATGACACCAGGGTTTTGCCAGACGTGGATGCATACATCAGTAACAACTTTTGTAACTCATTATGTTGTGACGAGTCAGTTGAGGTAGACTCAGTTTGTTTAATCATAAATTCACTTTCAATGTCTTCGATTTGACTACCTTGTGCAAACGTGGTATAGGAGGGTGCTGCCTTCGGTTCTGTTAACTTAACTTTTATCCCTTGGCAGTACTTACCATGGCTCACTTTTGTATTTACGCGTCTCTTGTGATTCTTTGGCTATCGATGTTCAACTAACATTTACCTATAGAGAAGCCTGTTACTGCGTCCTTCCCACGTAAAATGTCTAGGCCGAAAATACACTGAGCTGTAAGTCCATTTGTCATAAAGTAGGGCATTATATTACTCGATTTACTGATCTTACTTCTACCTGTCCTGGATCCTGACATGCCGCAATTCAACTCCAATTGCGTCCAGAATTCCACAGCTCTGAATGGAATACATGGATACCTTTCTAATCTCTCGTATTTTGATGCATAAACTGTTGGACATAATACTTACTATAGCACCTGTATCAATCAAAATGTCAGTTGATGTATCTCCTGCGAAAGCATGTCTGTATAACTTCCTTATTTTGCCCATTACAGTTAAACTAATTAGGTACTAATTCTTCCCTTACATCACTATCATCGTTGTAATGTGACATTTGGATTGTATTTCCTACATTGATCTACATCTCTTTCTACATACTGGGTTATCAAAAAGTCAGTATAAATTTGAAAACTGAATAAATCACGGAATAATGTAGATAGTGAAGTACAAATTGACACACGTGCTTGGAATGACATGGGATTTTTTAGAACCAAAAAAATACAAAAGTTCAAAAAATGTCAGACAAATGTCGCTCCATCTGATCAGAATAGCAATAGTTAGCATAAAAAAGTAAGATAAAGCAAAGATGATGTTCTTTACAGGAAATGCTCAATATGTCCACCATCATTCCTCAACAACAACTGTAGTCGAAGAATAATGTTGTGAACAGCACTGTAAAGCATGTCCGGAGTTATGGTGAGGCATTGACGTCGGATGTTGTCTTTCAGCACCCCTAGAGATGACGGTCGATCCCGATACACTTGCAACTTCAGGTAACCCCAAAGCCAATAATAGCACGTATGGGGACCTGGGAAGCCAAGCATGACGAAAGTGGCGGCTGAGCACACGATCATCACCAAACGACGCGCGCAAGAGATCTTTCACGCGTCTAGCAATACTTTCTTTTTTTTCTAATCAAACCCCATGTCATTCCAAGCATGTGTGTCAATTTTCACCTCTCTATCCACATTATTCCGTGGTTTATTAAGTTTTCAGATTTATACTGATTTTTTGATCACCCGGTAGATACTCCGAAAGCCACTGTACGATGCGTGGCGGAGGGTACCCTGTACCACTACTTGCCATTTCCCTTACCCTTCCTTTTGTCGGCCGCTGTGGCCGCGCAGTTCTAGGCGCTCAATCCGGAACCGCACTGCTGCTACGGTCGCAGGTTTGAATCCTGCCTCGCGCATGGTTTACATGTCCTTAGGTTAGTTATATTTAAGTAGTTCTAACACGATGACATTGTAATTCTGTCAGAGACAGCAAAGGACTTGGAAGAGCAGTTGAACGGAATGGACAGTGTCTTGAAAGGAAGATATAAGATGAACATCAACAAAAGCAAAACGAGGATAATGGAATGTAGTCAAATTAAGTCGGGTGATGCTGAGGGAATTAGATTGGGAAATCAGACACTTAAAGTAGTAAAGGAGTTTTGCTATTTAGGGAGTAAAATAACTGATGATGGTCGAAGTAGAGAGGATATAAAATGTAGACTGGCAATGGCAAGGAAAGCGTTTCTGAAGAAGAGAAATTTGTTGACATCGAGTATAGATTTAAGTGTGAGGAAGTCATTTCTGAAAGTATTTGTATGGAGTGTAGCCATGTATGGAAGTGAAACATGGACGATAACTAGTTTGGACAAGAAGAGAATAGAAGCTTTCGAAATGTGGTGCTACAGAAGAATGCTGAAGATAAGGTGGGTAGATCACGTAGCTAATGAGGAGGTATTGAATAGAATTGGGGAGAAGAGAAGTTTGTGGCACAACTTGACTAGAAGAAGGGATCGGTTGGTAGGACATGTTTTGAGGCATCAAGGAATCACAAATTTAGCATTGGAGGGCACCGTGGAGGGTAAAAATCGTAGAGGGAGACCAAGAGATGAATACACTAAGCAGATTCAGAAGGATGTAGGTTGCAGTAGGTACTGGGAGATGAAGAAGCTTGCACAGGATAGAGTAGCATGGAGAGCTGCATCAAACCAGTCTCAGGACTGAAGACCACAACAACAACAACTCTAGGGGACTGGTGACCCCAGATGTTAGAGCCATTTGAGCCGTTTGAGCCTTCCTTTTCCCCTCCCACACAGAGCGATGGAAAAAGGACTCTCTGTACGTGTCCGGATGAGCCGTATTCTCTCCTCTCTTATCTTCCTGGTCCTTACCCGCGATGTATTTTAGCGGCGGTAGAATCGTTCGGCAGTCAGCTTCAAACGCCGATTCTCGAAATTTTCTCAATAGTGCTTCTCGATAAGAACATCGCCTTCCCTCCAGGGATTCCCATTTGACTTCCCGAAACATCTCCGCAACATTTACATGTTGTTCGAACTTACCTTCCCTGACCATCCGACAGTAAGCGTGTTAGTTCTCAGTGTTTGTTGAACCGTATTTGAGGAGCGTGGCCCATCTGCCGCCTGAGTTACGCCCACGGTTGAGCGCCGAGTTGCCAGTCATCTTGACGGTATGAGTATGTAACTGGCACCTCCTGTGGCTTATGCCACTTATTATTAGTATTGTTATTTTTATCATTATCTGGTCTTGATGTTGCTCATCACTGCTCATAGCGCAGTTCCATCTGTTGTTATTGCTGCTCCAGTTATCCTCAGAATTCTGCCATTGACCATTTCCAGTTCCATAATAAGCCACAAAATACTGACTGCCGCCAGCTGGCTCGTGGTACACTGGCCCCCACACCAGCCTTCCGCGACGCCCCAGAACTGCCAGCAGACGTTCTCGCCTCTGCTGACCGGGTCCACACTCCGCTGCCCCGCCAGCGCCGTGGGAGAACAGTCCCGTACTTCTAATTAATAATTTTTTTTTGCGTACAACATTTTCTTGGCGATCTTGACAATGAACAGATCCCTTTCACGGCACTCAGCTTGGTTCAGTCCTGACAACCATAGGGGTCTCGGTATGCAGAGGCAAAGGTGTGCACATAACACTTTTTTGCTTTTCCCTTTTCTGGTTACATCACAATGAACACCTAGGACCATACTTCACGCGATACCATAAGATTGCTCATATGATGTATTAAAGTTATAGTTAACAAGATGTTACAAGTGAAGAAAAGGGATCTTTGCCTCACGCTTGAGGTTAACATGGTACTGTTATGGGGCAAAATATCACACACAAAAATTATTGTAATTACACTACTGGCCATTAAAATTGCTACACCAAGAAGAAATGCAGGTGATACTGGCCGTAATAACGGCCTTGATACGCATTGAGTCAAACAGAGCTTGGATGGCGTGTACAGGTACAGCTGCCCATGCAGCTTCAACACGATACCACAGTTCACCAAGAGTAGTGACTGGCGTATTGTGACGAGCCACTTGCTCGGCCACCATTGACAGACGTTTTCAATTGGTGAGGTATCTGGAGAATGTGCTGGCCAGGCCACCAGTCGAACATTTTCTGTATCCAGAAAGGCCCGTACAGGACCTGCAACATGCGGTTGTGCATTATCCTGCTGAAATGTATGGTTTCGCAGGGATCGAATGAAGGGTAGAGTCACGGGTCATAACACACCTCAAATGTAACGTCCCCTGTTCAAATTGCCGTCAATGGGAACAAGAGGTGACCGAGACGTGTAACCAATGGCACCCCATACCATCACGCCGGGTGATACGCCAGTATGGCGATGACGAATACACGCTTCCAATGTGCGTACACCACGATGTCGCCAAACACGGATGCGATCATCATGATGCTGTAAACAGAACCTGGATTGATCCGAAAAAATGACGTTTTGCCATTCGTGCACCCAGGTTCGTCCTTGAGTACACCATCGCAGGCGCTCCTGTCTGTGATGCAGCGTCAAGGGTAACAGCAGCCATGGTCTCCGAGCTGATAGTCCATGCTGCTGCAAACGTCGTCGAACTGTTCGTGCAGATGTGTGTTCTCTTGCAAACTTCCCCATCTGTTGACTCAGGCATCGAGACGTGGCTGCACGATCCGTTACAGCCATGCGGATACGATGCCTGTCATCTCTACTGCTAGTGATACGAGGCCGTTGGGATCCAGCACGGCGTTCCGTATTACCCGCCTGAACCCACCGATTCCATATTCTGTTAACAGTCATTGGATCTCGATCAAGTCGAGCAGCAATGTCGCGATACGATAAACCTCAATCGCAATAGGCTACAATCCGACCTTTATCAAAGTCGGAAACGTGATGGTACGCATATCTCCTCCTTACACGAGGCATCACAACAACGTTTCACCAGGCAACGCCGGTCAACTGCTGTTTGTGTATGAGAAATCGGTTGGAAACTTTCCTCATGTCAGCACGTTTTACGTGTCGCCACCGGCACCAACCTTGCGTGAATGCTCTGAAAAGCTAATCATTTGCATATCACAGCATCTTCTTCCTGTCGGTTAAATGTCGCGTCTGTAGCACGTCATCTTTGTGGTGTAGCAATTTTAATGACCAGTAGTGTATAACAGACTAAAGGAGAATTATAGTATTTGTCAGGTACTGCCATTATTTACTTATAAAATGTTTTACTATATGAAAACGATCACAGTCATCATCATCATCATTGTCTCGATCATTGCGATCGTATTAAGCATCAAAACATCACATGATATATCACTAATTTAAATACAGAACATTTTAACACAAGGAAACACATTGTATTATTGTTATTTGGCCTTTTCTTGCCACACGTTTCTTCAGTTTTCCCAGCATAGTTTGTATTTCTGTTTCGTCTTCATTATAGATTCTACGGAACGGTTGCCTCAAACTTAAATAGCGACTAGCGATGAATGAGGGAGCTCAGTCTTCCCCTGCCTCCTGCGTTTCTTTACTAGATGAGTGGTTTATATTATTACTTTCAGGAAACTAATGTGCTAACTGTCGGAATGTTTAAACATTAGACCATAGAACATAGAATCCAGATTGGTACAGTGCTCTGCCGATTGAATTTTTTCTGTCTCAGAAAATACTGTGTTGAAACACCCAATGATGCCACTCCATACCCTGCTTTGTCTTTTACATCATGTGGGCTCATTACATCCAAACCTTTCGGCTGCATTTCTAATGGAAGATTCATTTTCTATTAGCTTCTTAGCCTCCTCTAACGTTTTAGATGAAGACAGCGTGCGGAACGTTTTTCTCTCATAGTTTCTGTAACGTAAAGTTGAACTACTCTTATAAATATTGAATCAGTCAGTGTGAAATAGTGAACTATAAATTAAGGTCCATTAAATATGTTAACTAAATCTACGCATTCACTATCAAAACCGACGAAGGAAAAGAGAAACGTTTTGGGGCAAAGATATGCGTGCGGGCACGCACAGTTAACTCGTACGATCTTTTCCCCGTGGCGCTGATTTATGAACTTCTCGCATCAGCTGCCAGTTATGGTAACTTGTTAAACTAACAACTAAGCGTAAAGAGTGAGTTAGGTTATGTACTTACACACGAGGCATTGGTAACTTTGGGATTTTGTTAGAGCAGACAGATGGCTTTCAATCACATGCTAAATACTTAGATCGAAATTTCAAAAAAAAAATCTAGCTCACCTCATACTCGAAAGCATCGAAGCGCAAACCACTAACATAACTGATTCTGCCACCATAGAACCGTAGACGGTGTCAGCTGAAGATGCAGGGCTGTCTCACTACACCCACAAGTAGGAAAATTACTAGATTCAGATGTCTACCCTGCGCGCACATTTGTTCCTACCTACCTTATAGTTTTGTACGTAAGGAAACGGGTACCTGTAGTGGGTCTTATGGGAAGAAAATTAAACAAGATAAAGGTATAATAAAAGCATTCGCTGAAGCCGGGCTCTCTTCTTGGAATAAAACGTCAGAAATGTCTACTTGTCATGAAAGGACGAATTATCGTATGTTTTGCTGTAGTAGGAACAGTGCAGTTGATAAACGTGTGAACGTCCTGTGTTTAATGTCTATGGGTAAAGAGGGAAAAATGAAACCTGGAAGAGTAGTCTGTAGCTCTATTGAGGATGTTATCTTCACTGCGTTATCTCATGGTGCAAGAGTTAGCAATCCGTGGTCACATTAATAAAAATTCTAATGAAATTTATTGTTGTAGTTAACTGCTGAAGATAGCTCTGATTTGTCCAACTGGCTCCCGCGTACAAAGTGCACGTGGCTTTCACAGAACATAACAAATGATGCAGGTTCTGTTATGGCTAACAAAACCTTACGTGGTTTGGTAAAGTTTGCAAGATATTCCCAGGACACTTCGAAAATAGTCGATGACACTAGTGATATACGCTAACACGAGCAAATTTCTATTTGTTTCGTTGTGTCAATGGTGATAATTTTCTAATTAATGAATATTATCTTTTTTCTATAATACTAAATACAGTTACAGATGACGTACTGTTGAAAAATTTCAGTTGATGTTTTCATTCGTTTTTCTTTGGATATTGAGTCATGAAGAGGTGTTGCTACCGACAGAGCGGCAAACGTGACTGCTGCTTTTCCTGGGTTTCGAGGAAAAATCAAAATTGAGCCACGAGTTTCGTATTTTCGTGTTTGACCCAGTCTTTGAACTTTGTGACCCGAGAGGCAGCGCAAAATGAGACCATCGTGAGAGGCTATCTTTCAGATGCAAAAGAAATAATCAATTTCGTAAGTGGGTCCTCCTAAGCGACTAGCAGTGTCTGAGTCTCTGGAGGCAGAATAGATTCGTTGGAAACTATTTTCCAGAATTACGAACAGTTAATTTTTTTTTTTTCTTTGAGGAGCTGGTTCTCGGAAAATCCGGGGCCAGTATTAAAGCTAAATGTATCTTAAATTTTCTATGTGTTTTCGAATTTATTTTTGCTACTGCCCTTCTTTATAGGATTTTAGGGACAGCTGAAAGTTTTAATTCTTTTCTGTAAAATTCCTTTCTACACCTCCGAAAAGCCATGGACAAAATAGTGTCCCAGATGTTGTGAAGTTAACTCTAACTGATGAAAGTTTCGAAGAAGTATGGAGGTCTTGCATGGAATTGACCAAAAAATTTGATGTCGAAAATACGAAACATCCAAAAGCCTAAAAGATTTCTGGAAAATTTGATGACGACGCGCTGCGCTGTGGTTTTTCTTGCCTCCGTGTTTATTACCGGAGAATTTATTTTCAGGTTTTGGATATTTCGAGTGAGTGTTTCTAAAGCTACTACGACTCATTTCAAAGCAAAAACTTTTTATAACCAAGATCGCTTTAATTAATATTTATTACTGACAACCGGTATCGACAGGTGAAACTCTCATCTTTTGATCTTCAAAAAATTTTCGTTATTAATTGTTTTCCATTGTGAGTTTATCACTCATGCTATGTCGTTATGGTGGTGAACATACAACATATTATACATATGTTAGTCAAAAGTAAAACCATATACAGATAAAAACACCTTGCGCAAATGGGCATGTTCACATCTGTAGCACTCCACTAACGTTTGTTAGTTCTTAAAATGCACGATGTATAGTAAAAATGAACATTTGCGCAAATCCTCATGATTACGTGACACATATTCTTCGAAAATACAGCTCAGTCGAAGTAAAGGGTACTACTGCACGCTTTTTTTCTCTTTTCTTTCATTTTAAATATAGATTGCCCCTTCCATTTTCTCAAGCCCTATAAGTAACTTAGTCACTTCAAAGAAATAGAATCATTTTCTCTTTCCAAAACTAATGACTGCTGTTAAGTAACAGAATTTTAAAAGGATGACTGTGATCCACATTCACTCATGCTCATAAATTAAGGATAATGCTGATACATAGTGAAACAACGCTCTGGTGGGCGGCTTGCGGATTTAAATCACCTCGGGGTGTGACCATGCGGTGCATTTGACCTCCGGTCGTCGCACGGTGGCGCTGGCAGCAGTCCACATACGCAGAGGTGTGTTGGGGCATGTCAGAGTATGGTGCAGTGAGTAAGTGCGCAGACGTCTTCAGACGTGACAATGGTGACTGTGTGTTGAAAATGGCTCAAAGGAGACGTATTGATAACGTTATGAGGGTTAGAATACTAGGGCGACTGAAGACCGGTCAAACACAGAATGTGGTCTCAAGATTATGGCAACGATTCCAGCAGACAGGAAACGTGTCCAGGCGCTACAGTACGCGACGCCCACAGTGTACAACACCACGAGAAGACCGATATCTCACCATCAGTGCTCGCAGACGGCCACGGAGTACTGCAGGCAGTCTTGCTCCGAACCTTACCGCAGCCACTGGAACAGTTCTCTCCAGACACACAGTCTACAGACGACTGAACAGACATGGTTTATTCACCCGGAGACTTGCAAGGTGGATTCCACTGACCCCTGCTCACAGGAGAGCCCGTAAAGCCTGGTGTCAAGAACAAAGTACATGGTCATTGGAACACAGGCCCCAGGTTATGTTCACGGACGAGTCCAGGTATAGTCTGAACAGTGATTCTCGCCGGGTTTTCATCTCGCGTGAACCAGGAACCAGATACCAACCCCTTAATGTCCTTGAAAGGGACCTGCATGGAGGTCGTGGTTTGATGGTGTTGGGTAGGATATTGATTGGTGCACGCACACCCCTGCGTGTCGTTGACAGAGGAACTGTAACAGGCCAGGTGTATCGGGACATTTTTCCTCCAGTATGACCATGCCGGCCGCGGTGGTCGTGCGGTTCTAGAGCTGCAGTCCGGAACCGCGGGACTGCTACGGCCGCAGGTTCGAATCCTGCCTCGGGCATGGATGTGTGTGATGTCCTTAGGCTAGTTAGGTTTAAGTAGTTCTAAGTTCTAGGGGACTGATGACCTAAGATGTTAAGTCCCATAGTGCTCAGAGCCGTTTGAACCTCCAGTATGACCGCCTTTTCAGGGGTGCAGTGGGTCCCACCTTCCTCCTGACGGATGATAACGCACGGCCCCACCGAGCTGCCATCGTGGTGGAATACCTTGAAACAGAAGATATCAGGCAAATGCAGTGGCCTGCCTCTTTTCCGGAACTAAACCCCATCAAGCACGTCTGGGATGCTCTCGATCGACGTATCGCTGCACGTCTTCAAACCCCTACGACACTTCAGGAGCTCCGACAGGCACTGGTGCAAGAATGGCAGGCTATACCCCAGCAGCTGCTCGACCACATGATCCAGAGTATGCCAATCCGTTGGGCGACCTGTGTACCTGTGCATGGTGATCATATCCCATATTGATGTCGGGGTACGTGCGTTTTGTAGCACGTGTGTTTCAGGACGGTTTTCTCAACTTATCACCATTGCCGTGGACTTAGAGATCTGTGTCGTGTGTGTTCCCTATGTGCCTCTGCCATTAGCGCCAGTTTTGTGTAGTGCCACGTTGTGTGGCACCACATTCTGCAATTATCCTTAGTTTATGAGCATGAGTGTAGATTAAATTTGCTCAGTTATATGATGTTAGGTTTGTGCAAATCTAAAATTTATTTCGTTGGAAACACGGAAGTCTTAGTGTGCTCCCCTTCCTCAAATATGCATGTCGGCGAATTGATTCTAGAGGTGATGAAATTAACAAGGATCGCCTTAACTATACCAGTTTCTACACGTACAGCAGAACGTTCTGTCTCCTCCCTTAGAAGATTAGCAACTTACGTGCGCAACAACTTGACGTAATATAAACATAACGCTAACAGACGATCCACTATTCGTAGGAACACGTTCTTTATCAGTGAGAACTACAAATTACTCAAAGATTTTCGAGAGGGTTAGTTTTCAACATCTGTCAACTGCGCCCCTGTGAGTGACCCTGTGCAAAGGCAGTACAGTGCGACGAAATGTGTCGCACTGTACAGCAAGAATAATCAGGCTGCAGGTTGTAACACGAATTATGTAGTTAAGAATGCAGTAGAACGCAGTTGGTACGCAATCATCATATCATCGAACTTACGCTTCACGGCGGAAATAAATAGCTGAAACATAGGATGGACTAATACAGGTAATTGGTGATACATTATGGGTGTATCTAATGTATTGTATTTCAGAATACGATTATTATCCGCAATTAGCTTCAGAGTACTTTGTAAGAGTGAGACACGCGCCTTTTGTTTTTTCCTTAATGCTTTTTCGACTTTTCCTTTTTTTTTCCTGTGGCCGCCCTCGCTTCTCCGTTGATGCTTTATCATGTACTATCTAGTTCTTTGTTAGTTTAAGGACTTGCCGGTCGGTTTATGAGGTGCTGCTCTAGTCGTTAATCTCGTTTTGTGCTTCAGATATCCTGCTGTTTCTGTCATATGAAAGCCTCCTTCAGTGTTGGAATTTTCATTTATAGTTGTGCAATAACTCCTACCAGAGAACGAAGTAGTTGCACAAAATACTTTTTCGCTTAATAACAGTGTCATGTCTTTGTTTTACTGTCAGTCACTCCTCGTACAAACATCTCGTTTTTCTACCACTCTCTTAATGGTGTTGTAGCTTTCCCTTCATACGAGTGTGTTGGACTTTTCAGTTGCACGAATAATTACTGCCTAAACATGGTGACGAGTAAGACTGAGTGCGTCCGCCCGGTTAGCCGTTCGGTCTAACGCACTGCTTTCCGAGCGGGAAGGTATGCCGGTCCCCGGGGCCGAACCGCACAATGACCCTGGGTTCGGTGTGGTGAGTGGACTGCTGTAGCCTGTTGTGGCGTTGTGTACCACTGCGGCTACGGCGGGGACGAAGCCTCTCCGTCGTTTCTAGGTCACCGGTTCCTTACAATACAATACACGACTGAGTACTGAGGTAGCCCTATAAGTAGAAAGTTGTAATACTTTTTCGTAGTCTGGCAGATGGCAATAGAAAGAGCAATGCTTGGAGTGAGCCTAAGAGTCAGATACAAGAACGAAGAGATAGGGAGAAGAACTGGGTCTATAACGTCGTCGAACGGACAGCTAGACTGAAGTGGCGTTGGGCAGGACAAGTTCAGATGGGCAGTGACGCCCGGACGTAGCGAGGAGAAACGTCGGACGTCCTCTGGCGATAGGCAGAGAAAATCTTTGGAAGAGGTCTACGTCCAGTAGTCGATGTCCACAAGTTAAAGATGAATACTTTTTTTAAATTTAAAACGTCGTAGTGATACTACTGAATCACACTAGTTCCTTCCAAGTATTTCCCGTAGTTTTCTTACTTGACGTATTTCACAGCTTTTCGTGAAAGCTGGGCATTATTTCCTACGCAGTCACACTTCTGTATGTGCCACAGAGGTTTCGGACTTTTTGAGAAGCCAGTTCCTCACTCTGTAAGTTACACGCCAGTCAGTTTACCGCCACGGTAAACTGTTCGCCCATAGAGCCATTAAAATTGCATGCTACTGTCTCGGCGTGTTGGAACACCACGAGACATGATTATTTAAGTAGGTCGCGCGTATGGTCCGTGGTACCCTGACATGAAACACGTGTTTCACGAAGCAACACACACGCACTGTGGTTCGTGGTTATGTGCATCAGAACACTCTTCTTGGCTTACGTTTACGCCAAATGACTGACCTCAAGAACTTGATTGATTATTGTAGCATTTCATATGCGGAATGCATTACAAAAAATATCTCGATTATTCGTTTCGTCGTAAGCTGACGTTACGTTAAAACGTGAACAGTGTTTGACCTTTATTACGATGTATTTGCGCACCTCTGTAGCATTCACGACGCTGTGAGACAAGCTAGATCCCAGCTAGCTGTCTCTTATAATCCCCTATAAAAGGCAAACTGAAACAGCTTAAAAGTCTGAGAAAGAATCACTTATTCATATGATCAGTTAATCGTTGATTCTCTTACCGAACACTCTCAGGAAACGCGCCTTTGAGCAAGAAACGTCACGCCGTATGTCGACAAGGGAGGTACCACGGAGGGCAAGGGTGTTTTTTGTTGCCATCTCGCAAGGAATCTTAGTCGCCTGTTACATAAACGTCCTTCGTAATAGTAACTGAATTTTTCGTCGGTGCTTGGCAGAAGATGATAATAATATTAAAAAGGAAAAAAATCCTTTATATTTATTTGGTCACGAACCGGTTTTCCCAGTTCGTATGCAAATAAATACAATTTTGCAGAATATTAGGAAATGTATTACTTTTTAATATTAAACCCTATTCGTTTCTGAATTGCTTTATTTGAAAGAAATCTATTCAAAGACGTGTCAACCAAATACACGGTACAACTAGTTCTGTAAGGCTTCTGCAGTTATTTGCTGATTGTGTTCCGTACAGCGCTGAGAAAATGTTCCGAGACATTTCCCGTCATAGCTACTACCACGGAGACATTTATTAGACGGCTTCTAACTGCTTTAATTATTAATTATCTGTAACAGAACAACACACACACACACACACACACACACACACACACACACACAAACACAAACAAAGAGATGTAGTCTTCACAGCATCATGAAAGGAAGGAGTAAAAGCACCGCGTCACCAAGTCAAACAGCTGGAGAACCTTCAAGTTATTCAGTCCCAAGACTGGAATTTTTCGTTCATTTGTGTTTTTTGACGCATTCCTCGTGTCTACCTTCCAACGATAGACTAATAAGTAAAGTCTTCTATAAGCCGCCCAAGAAATGTGACTGTGGTACTAAGAAAGTCGGAAACTGCCTTGGAACAATTTGCGAACGCTGTAGAGAATACAGCCAGCAAGTTATTACAGCAGCCTTGTAGAATCAGCTGTTGCCGAACACTGACCTGAGAATAAGCAAAACACCTAGTTTCAACAGCCGGAAATCCCTTCTTGCCCACTCATGAAATTACTGGGCCTTGCCTGATAGTGAGAGATGCAGAGGAGTACATCCGATACTACACACGGTGTTTGAGAAGTCACTCTCTAGTGTCAAAGTATTATAATTTCAGTATCATTTAAAAGACTACGTTGAAACTTAGTAAATATACACACTGGACTTTGAATTATTGTAAGTTAAGTTTGGAGTGGAAAAGCAAGGCAGTCTCGATGTGGGGATGAAGTGGTCCTCACAGGGGTCGTCTTTGTCATCGTGAGGCACGCCAGACGTGGTTTCCATCGTGGTTGGCATGGGAGTAGCCAGACAGCGTGGGTGGGGGGGAGGGGGAAGGTTCGTGGGATTCAGACCCCTCCCGCGGAACCTTCACGAAGCTAAGGATAAGGGAGAACTGGTTACATAATCGATTTCAGTGTAATCTTCACTTGAAAACTACCGCGTTCTCAAACCGCGGCTATTGCCTGCGTGGCGTAGTGCGTAAGGGGAGTACTGCAGCGATGAGGTAGCTGGCACCAGCCTGCGGACTGTCGTCTCGTCTGGAGTCCTGGAGTGGCCAGTGAGCGCCGCAGCACCGAGGCTGGGCGCGTTGAGCCTCACAACTCAGCTACGTCACCCAATCCAGGCGAGGCAACCCTGCCTTTCGACAAATCGTTGTACTAACACCGTTTTAGAAACAGGTAAATGTAAGACAGTAAAAGACATTAAGACGATCGAGCTTGAAATTGCTGCAAGTTGATTTGTTATCTCAGGGGAAAAAGTGGAAGCATTTACTGTTTTCAGCTGTGCCAGATATAGGATCATGAACATTTTTTGCGCTTAACACAACTTTGGCAATTCCAGGCACTAAAAGCTGTCGAGCTGTAAGAAATGCCATTAATGAGACTTAAAAGTAATTTCTTTTTTTCTAAGGTATGTCAGGTGTAAAATAACAAACGACACTGAAGCAGACGGTGGAAGAAAATGCTAATTAACAACAGCATATTTTGAGTTATTGTATGGTATATGTTTCGTTAATTTTGAAGACAAGGACATAAACAGAGTAGGCAATGCATTCTCAGGGTACACATGAAACTACTACCTCCTAGAACGTTGTATATTGGGAAACAACAGATAAAGTTATCAGTTTAATCTTCAATTCATGGCTAGCATTTTCTTCAATTGTACCGAAGTTTTTATTTACGCTGACACAGTTTTATTCTCGTAACATTGACGCAAACGAAATTGTTGAATATACAGCTTCCACATCTAAACGATGTTCAACAAATAAAAATATACATTCATAACATATTCACATATAAGGTTTCAAGTAAATTGCAAACAGTTAAAGGAGAAAAAAATTACTAGTAACTCTCACTAAACCTATGAGCACAACCAAAGATACAGAAGTATCTATGAATTGCGTGAACCAGCCCAGCATTACTCTAACAATGAAAGCATTCATTCTACATTACACTTATGGAAGCATTGCACAGAGTTACAAAGTAGCAGTCCTCATGAATGTAACCTTGTTTTCATTTGCTATGTTCTTTTCACAGACATGATGACTGATGCCACAGCATCTTAATAGTTACTGTAAGCACAGATAGTAATAATTACTCAAACTGTATCACATTTGCATTTCTAGATATCAAAATTTCTTCTACAAAACATCTTAAATATTAACAGCGTGGTTAATGATTGTGCTAATGGACACAGCACAATATGTAGGGAAGGTAAGTGATTTAAATTTTCAAATGGCAGATCACATCCCACAAACAGATTTTTACACAAAAATAACTTTCACACAAATAGAGGAAGAAGAACAAGACAATTCGAATTCACGACACGTAAAGGAAATACAAACATGACACCCTTGTCCAACCACAATTAACTTTCAAAGCAGGATCAACATAGCACATGGTCAAAGACATGCAAATACTTCTCACCAAACTCTACAAAATGGCAATGTGGCAAAGAACTCTGTGCAAATAATAAGCGACATGAATGAGAGCCATCTTAGAGACAGTGAAGTTGCTATCATTGCATATTGAATGTGAAACAGGAGTTTGCTGCCTTCAGTGGAAAACTACAAGCAGATTGTTAGAGGGATATAATAGCATTATTTTTTAATTAACAAGGTATGCCATATAACAGAAAAAGATCTATCTAAATATTAGGTTAAGTTCACACAGTAAGATATTTGGAAAACACACAATGCCGCACAAAAAAGGCACCAGAACTATGCAAAAGCTCATTTCACATTTGCGTGGTAAAGTACACTTAAAAATCTTCAGCATTTAGCCATGTGCACAAATTAATTTGCAATGTGAATTCAAAATGACTCATTCCAAAATCATTATGGTCCCAGAATGAGATTTTCACTCTGCA
Source organism: Schistocerca piceifrons (assembly GCF_021461385.2). Lineage (NCBI taxonomy): Eukaryota > Metazoa > Arthropoda > Insecta > Orthoptera > Acrididae > Schistocerca > Schistocerca piceifrons. Next base: position 823,717,413 of record NC_060141.1, read on the forward strand.
GCAGAGTGTGCGCTGAAACTTCCTCGCAGATTAAAACTGTGTGCCCGACCGAGACTCGAACTCGGGACCTTTGCCTTTCGCGGGCAAGTGCTCTACCAACTGAGCTACCCAAACTTGGGTTACATTTCAGATGTGTTATCACCCGTGGCTCTACCCATCATTCGATCCCTGCGAAACCCTACATTTCAGCAGGATAATGCACGACCGCATGTTGCAGGTCCTGTACGGGCCTTTCTGGATACAGAAAAAGTTCGACTGGTGCCCTGGCCAGCACATTCTCCACATCTCTCACCAATTGAAAACGTCTGGTCAATGGTGGCCGAGCAACTGGCTCGTCACAATACGCCAGTCACTACTATTGACGAACTGTGGTAACGTGTTGAAACTGCACGGGCAGCTGTACGTGTACACGCTATCCAAGCTCTGTTTGACTCAATGCCCAGGTGTATTAAGGCCGTTATTACGGCCAGAGGTGGTTGTTCTGGGTACTGATTTCTCAGGATCTATGCACCCAAATTGCGTGAAAATGTAATCACATGTCAGTTCTAGTATAATATAATACCCGTTTCTCATCTGCATTTCTTCTTGGTGTAGCAATTTTAATGGCCAGTAGTGTATTTTCAAAACACATTAAAAATGATAGGAGGAATAAGAGAAGCAATTATGACTAACCACACTTATCTCCCACTTCCCTTAACACCTAAATGCACACTCACACCATCCTGCACTCACACTAAGTATTTCACATTTACATAGTATCTAAAATGATAATATCTTACATCAGACACATGAGTCACAGATATGGGAATAAAAAGTGCCAGCAGAATATGTAATAGGAGGAAAATGACAAACAGTTATGACTATATACACTTATCAGTCCATCCCCTTAAAATCTAACAGCTCACTCACCATCCTACACTCCACTAACTAATACTCATTACAGTAACATTCTAGACACAAATTATATTCTCTCTACATTGTAATTCTGAAGATTTTGTAACAACAGAGCTGAAGAAATAAATATATGTAGGGAGAGCTCACATGAACTTTAGTTAGTACTGAAAACTTGCTTAGTGAAGTTAACAAAAGTGGACAACTACTAATGAAAATTATGTACATTTCTTTTTGCTTTCTTTGTTTAAAATATGTCCTTCCTCCACAGATGTCAGTATCCTTCTGTTTAATGATCTGTGCACCTTGTCATTTTCCGTTTTACAGTAGTTGTTAAGTAAAATATTAACATCTGTCCAAACAACGGATTTACACAATTCCTGTGCTGAATGTTTGTTACAGACATCTACTGCAAAATCATCATTGGTCATGACACAATCAAGGCTGAGAAATGAATCACAGTGTTCATCTGATAATAGTTTTTGCATGAAGCAAAAAGAATACACTACTGTCAGCAATGGCATTTTCTGTGAATATCACAAGCCTCCTCTTCCAAGACCTTTAAGTAGTTTGTGATCAGCACCACACGCAAACTGATTATCTATTGTTCAAAACTGAGCACAGTTACCACAGTTCAACATCTTTATTGTGCTGTAGCAACAGTATCCAGCAATGAATGTAAGCACTGGCAATTCTGGACCGATAAGTTCCAAATCACATTGACTAACAATTTACAAATATCTGGTGCTGAGATGTCATATGCAACTTCAAGACATTCAGACTGATCACAGCTTTGTAGAGATCTAATTACAATTTTCTTATCTAAGTCACCTTGTAAAGAGCTCTAACAAAGTTGATAATCTCAGCGTTTTCTCAGCCTCAAATATTTGGCTAATTGACACATGGTACTGAGATCCATATAGCCATCGATACAATCCAACCCTGGCTTCCAAGGCATCAGTCTGAAATTTCCAGGCAGCAAGTGTGACATTTTAAGTTCTAACAGACATTCTCAGTTCTAATAATGCATATGTTGTATGGTTGAGTGCAGAGTGTGATTCTAAGGCCTTTCAAAGTGGACTTAACATTCACAATTTTCCACCCTGTGCTTACTATTTTTAAAAATTCAGCAGTTCCTTAATAATTTTTAGTGTTATTTGTAGGGCCCAACTCCAGTAAACTACATTTGCTGTTGTGATAGAAAATTTTACAAACAAGCTTTACATTTTGTTTTTCTAACGAAGAGGGCCACAGAGATTTCATACTTAAACCATACTTAAATTTCAATAATTTGTTCGTTTCAGTGTCAAATATGGACCTAATTGCAGAAAATGAAGCTTGCATTCTCACATATGTGTTTTCAAAGATGGGGAAGCAAAATGTCAGAAGTTCATCTTTCAAATTCACCCAGTTATTTCTGATGCATTTCAAAATGTGTAGTGGGTCTATAACATAAAACAAGGGTCTGGAATGATTTGAAGGATGTGAGTAAGCAATAATAAGTTGCGGTGGATTTGCAAAATTACTAACAGCCTTTCTGTTAGTTGAATTATTGTCAGAACAAATACAAATAACCTTTAAACCTAGGTCTTCTAACCCAATAAATACCTTTTGATTACACTGAACTGGCCAGAAATCATTTATTTACAGGCAAGATATGGATAACATCCTTAAATGATGAAATTACACCTTGCATCGTAAACACATGAGCAATTGTTGGAAAAGTGGTGGTACCATGTGCCATACCAGCTAAATTTCCTCCTTTGTAGTCATTGGCTGGCTTAATGTGTATTTCATCTAAGATGAGTGTCAAAAAGCAATCATGATGATTCAGGTTTGATACTTTCTCCCTAATGTAAACTAGAAAGTTTGGACTATTAGGATCAACATTAATATTTGCACAAATGTTTCCAACAATATTAATATGTGGCAGAATAGTGTTTCCAGTGCTCTGTAGGAATCTGTATGCATGGCTTGAAACAAAAACAATAAAGAAGCAAATACTCAAATATGGGGAGGACGCCTATGTCTTTCAGGTGGCGAAAAGCTTAACTGAAACTGGCTTCTTATGATTTCAACAGCAGGTTTAGTTATTCCCTCAGATTCTAAGTTATCTACAAGAACTCAAGTATGATGTCCTGAAGATGTTTTTCTTCCTTCTTGCACACTAAACTTTCAACAAATACTATAATATTATCTAGATCTTGGACATCCTGATTAATAATTATGATGTGGTGTTCTCTCAGTGTCTACGTAAAAAAACACTATATAGGAATCTTTTATTGCTTTTTACCAGTTTTCGCTACAGTCACAGAGTCAAGCTTTTTATCAGTTCTTGAAATGAATTGAAGGAAAACTTCTTATTATATTCTTTTAGAGATTTAATACTGTCCTCTATGGATGCTCTCAGAGCAGCAGCTTCCCTCTTCTCCTGTTTTCAGAAGGAGATTCTCTGGCATTTGGCATCACTTTCGAAATATACAAAGGGGAGTTAGGAAATTTTCTTGGAACTGCGTTTTGTCGGCATTGTGGCTTGTTTAGTGATGCGGTATATATACTTGAATATTTGTGGTATCTCAACTGCAGATTTCTGAGAGTGAACAAAAATTGACTTTTATCACTATTGAAATAAGCCCTTCATATACTTTCGTCGATAAGTACGGCTTAAACTGAGAGGCACTCATCACAGAATGCTTGCTAGGAATGAAGTTCTCTCTTTTGACTGAAGATAACCATTTCCTTCGCGTATTCTCATCGGCTGGAAATTTAAAAATGTGTACCTTATTCTTCTCGTCGTAATTACCGTCACAACCAGCAACACAACACAATAGTGGTGGTCACTTCTGAACTGCTACAGGCAGTACACGCTTCAAAGAGCAGAAAAGCAAACGACTTCACAAGGGAATTCAACTCACTAAGGCTACAGGTCTGAAACAGTTGTTTACTTGGCTCCACATAGCATTTCTACAGGCATCTAGGTCGCGCTGCTAGCGGTAGGTGGCACTGGCTGTATACCTGAGGTTGATTTAGTCACTCGCCTGTTGGTAGAGAGTTGTAAGGCGTTGTGATTTGGGTGCTGTTGGCTGAGTGGGTGAACAAGCGCACCAGAGTCGTCCGCAGGGCACGCGGCAGTCACCTACTGCGGTCACCGTCGCGCCCCCTGAAAGCTGCGAAAATTGTTGTTGTCGCCCCCGGAGTGGGTATTTTTTTAAATATTAATTTGAGGCAAGCTTATGTAGGGGCGGGGAACGGCTAATACGTGCAGTATGGTAATCTCTCTGCTCTTCGAGTTCAACATTTGCACGATGCGTGCAATGTCTGAAAATTAACCGGTTTGACGCAAAATTACAGAAGAGATGAATTGTAGATCATCAAGTGGGTTAAAAAAAAAGGGGGGGGGGAAGAAAAAAAGAAAAAAAACCTAATTAACTGATAAAAGAACGAGGTCGAAAGTAAATTTCACCACTTATGGGTCCGCAGCTCGTGGTCGTGCGGTAGCGTTCTCGCTTCCCGCGCCCAGGTTCCCGGGTTCGATTCCCGGCGGGGTCAAAGATTTTCTCTGCCTCGTGATGACTGGGTGTTGTGTGATGTCCTTAGGTTAGTTAGGTTTAAGTAGTTCTAAGTTCTAGGGGACTGATGACCTCAGATGTTAAATCCCCTAGTGCTCAGAGCCAGAGCCACCACTTATGGATTTAATAGAAATCGCAAGCATTGAGACAACACACTGCTGTGCAAAACGTGAGGGCGAAAGGCAACAGCATACGCAGCTACACTTCTGCATGTTGCATAAGAACCACTGCAGCCATCGTAAATTCGTTAGCAAGGTCACTACCAGTTTCGTAACTAAAATTACATCATCAGGTGCACTATTATGGTGTGACGCCACTTTACAATCCGATCCCAACTCTTTCCCTATAATTTGGGAATCGGCTTTAGCTGACGTTCCAGTTTCACTGCCACGCTTAATCCGTGACTACCGTTTTTTTGAGCAAATTCCCAAATTTTTAAAGAAGCCTTTGGGATCGGACTGTGAAAGTGGGCCGGCCGCTGTGGCCGAGCGGGTCTGGACGCTCCAGTCCGGAACCGCGCTTCTGCTACGGTCGCAGGTTCGAATCCTGCCTCGGGCATGGTTGTTTGTGATGTCCTTAGGTTTAAGTAGATCTAAGTCTAGGGGACTGATGACCTCAGAGTTGAGTCCCATAGTGCTCAGAGCCATTTTTTTGTGAAAGTGGCTTGACCACTGTAATAGTCGCACCTGATGATTTAACCTAAATTAATAAACCGGTAGTGCCTCGAATAAAGGATTTACGACATCTACAGCGGTTTTTATTCAACGTGTTAAGACCGATAGTAACTTTCGCATAATGTGTCACTGCCAAGTAACATAGTTCGTTGACCGTACACAGAAAGAACTGTTACAGTGTAGTACAGAAGATAACTGAAAGAAATATGCAGTGAGTCGAACATAAATTTTATTCAAAGACTAAAATTACACTGATTACACAAGTCACCGCGTTTCGTGATGGTCCCCTGGACGTTAAAAAAGGCGGGACGCGGTATGTGGTTACCACAGACGGCAAGGCCAGCTACCACGCTGGCCACGGTGCTGGTGAGGAGTTGCGGCGGCGGGGCGTCCCAGTCCTCGACCGGCGTGACTGGCGACCGCTGGCCGGTCGTTGGTGCGTGTGGAGGTGTTTCAGTACTTCTCCCCAGTGCATTCCACACGTGTTCCGTGGGGTTTAAGACGGACCGACGGGCAGACCAGTCGACTCGACGAACACAAATCAAATGGTTCAAATGGCTCTAGGCACTATGGGACTTAACATCGGAGGTCATCAGTCTCCTAGACTTAGAACTACTTAAACCTAAGGACATCACACACATCCATGCCCGAGGCAGGATTCGAACCTGCGACCGCAGCAGCAGCGCGGTTCCAGACTGAAGCGCCTGAAACCGCTCGGCCACACCGACCGGCCGCCGAACACACTTTCTTTCCAAAAGCTTCTGCACCTGCAGCGTCTGATGCTGTCACAGATTCTCTTCATACGAAAGTCACTGTCGTCCTAACGTCTTGCGCACCAGTGAAGTTTTGGAAACACTGAAATTATCAGAATGACGTTCAATAAATCACAAAACATTTGTTTACTTCGGTTCACGTTATATCTATAATTAGTTTTGTAAACATTGATGTCTATGTTGTCGTACACAAACTTCATAAAATAATCGTCTTGAGAGATTCCTGCTGTTTATTGCGTCCTCTGTCCGCAGCCCGTGGTCGTCCGGCAGCGTTCTCGCTTCCCACGCCCGGGTTCCCGGGTTCGATTCCCGGCGGGGTCCGGGATTTTCCCTGCCTCGTGAAGACTGGGTGTTGTGTGATGTCGTTAGGTTAGTTAGGTTTAAGTAGTTCTAAGTTCTCGGGGACTGATGACCATAGATGTTAAGTCACATAGTGCTCAGAGCCATTTGAACCATTTATTGCGTCCTGGATACTTCAGTCCGTCTGATGTCACCACATAGTTAGTTCAAAAGCTGACACCACATCTACAAGATCTGTTGATCAAAATTTTTTGTACCGTTTTCTCAATATCGTGTACGAGAAAAGAAGAATCCTCTTCTTGCAGCTGAAATGACAGAATGTGAAAGGCAGTTAATTGTTGTCTTTAGATTTGAACAATCTCCTTTATCTTCCGGACAAACAATCATTGTAAGAAGTAATCTCAGTTTCTGTAGATGTCTCAGCTGTATCCAATAACGAATCTGGACGGAGATACGTCGCCATTTCATTAGCTCGTGAAATGATGTTGCATTCCAGCAGCAGTTTCAACAATTCAGATCCGATTCTCTTGTTGATCATTGCTTCGTTCTGGCTATTCTGGCTATCCTATTTCCTTTGCTTCATGGTGTGTGTGTGTGTGTGTGTGTGTGTGTGTGTGTGTGTGAGTGTGTGTGTGTGTGTGTGAGTGTGTTTGAGTGTGTGTCTGTGTGTATTGTAAATACATCCATGCACGTTTTTGCACGGATAAACACTTTTATAAATGAGTTACGCATTCTCCTACCTGGAAAGTTTTTTGACTGAATACATAAATTATCCACCCCCATGAACCATGGACCTTGCCGTTGGTGCGGGGGCTTCCGTGCCTCAGCGATACAGACAGCCGTACCGTAGGTGCAACCACAACGGAGGGGTATCTGTTGAGAGGCCAGACAAACGTGTGGTTCCTGAAGAGGGGCAGCAGCCTTTTCAGCAGTTGCAGGGGCAACTCTCTGGATGATTGACTGATCTGGCCTTGTAACACTAACCAAAACGGCCTTGTTGTGCTGGTACTGCGAATGGCTGAAAGCAAGGGGAATCTATAGCCGTAATTTTTCCCGAGCGTATGCAGCTTTACTGTATGGTTACATGATGATGGCGTCCTCTTAGGTAAAATATTCCGTAGGCAAAATAGTCCCCCATTCGGACCACCGGGCGGGGACTACTCAGCAGGACGTCGTAATCAGGGGAAAGAAAACTGGCGTTCTACGGATCGGAGCGTGGAATGTCAGATCCCTTAATCGGGCAGGTAGGTTAGAAAATTTAAAAAGGGAAATGGATAGTTTAAAGTTAGATATAGTCGGAATTAGTGACGTTCTGTGGCAGGATGAACAAGACTTTTGGTCAGGTGAATACAGGGTTATAAATAAAAATCAAATAGGGCTATTGCGAGAGTAGGTTTACTAATGAATAAAAAAAATTGGAATGCGAGTAAGCTACTACAAACAGCATAGTGAACCCATTATTGTGGCCAAGATAGACACGAAGCCCACGCCTACTACAGTAGTACAAGTTTATATGCCAACTAGCCCTGCAGATGACGAAGAAATTGAAGAAATGTATGATGAAATAAAAGAAACTATTCAGATAGTGAAAGGAGACGAAAATTTAATAGTCATGGGTGACTGGAATTCGGTACTAGGAAAACGGAGAGAAGGAAACGTAGTAGATGAATATGGATTGGCGGTAAGAAATGAAAGAGGAAGCTGCCTCGTAGAATTTTGCACAGAGCACAACTTACTCATAGCTAACACTTGGTTCAAGAATAATAAAAGAAGGTTGTATACGTGGAAGAAGCCTGGAGATACTAAAAGGTATCAGATAGATTATACTGTATAATGGTAAGACAGAGATGTAGGAACCAGGTTTTTAATTGTAAGACATTTCCAGGGGCAGATGTGGACTCTGACCACAATCTATTGGTTATGAACTGTAGATTAAAACTGAAGAAATTGCAAAAAGATTGGAATTTAACAAGATGGGACCTGGATAAACTGGCTAACCAGAGGCTGTACAGAGTTTCAGGGACAGCATAAGGGAACAATTGACAGGAATGGGGGAAAGAAATACAGTAGAAGAAGAATAGGTAGCTCTGAGGGATGAAGTAGTGAAGGCAGCAGAAGATCAAGTATGTAAAAAGACGAGGGCTAATAGAAATCCTTGGGTAACAGAAGAAATATTGAATTTAATTGATGAAAGGAGAAAATATAAAAATGCAGTAAATGAAGTACACAAAGAGGAATAGAAACGTCTCAAAAATGAGATCGACAGGGAGTGCAAAATGGCTAAGCAGGGATGGCTAGAGGACAATTGTAAGGATGTAGAGGCTTATCTCACTAGCGGCAAGATAGATACTGCCTACAGGAAAATTAAAGAGACCTCAATAGAAAAGAGAACAACGTGTATAAATATCAAGAGCTCAGATGGAAACCCAGTTCTAAGCAAAGAAGGGAAAGCGGAAAGGTGGAAGGAGTGGGACTATACAAGGGCCATATACTTCAGGACAATATTATGGAAATGGAAGTGGGTGTAGATGAAGATGCAATGGGAGATATGATACTGCGTGAAGTGTTTGACAGAGCACTGAAAGACCTGAGTCGAAACAAGGCCCCGGGAGCAGACAACATTCCATTTGAACTACTGACGGCCTTGGGAGAGCCAGCCCTGACAAAACTCTACCATCTGGTGAGCAAGATGTATGAGACAGGAGAAATATCCTCAGACGTCAAGAAGAACATAATAATTCCAATCCCAAAGAAAGCAGGTGTTGACAGATGTGAAAATTACCGAACTATAAGTCTCAAAAGTCACGTTTGCAAAAAACTAACGCGAATTCTTTACAGACCAACTGAAAAACTGGTAGAAGACGACATCGGGGAAGATCAGTTTGGATTCCGTAGAAATATTGGAACACGTGAGGCAATACTGACCTTACGACTTATCTTAGAAGAAAGATTAAGGAAAGGCAAACCTACGTTTCTAGCATTTGTAGACTTAGAGAAAGCTTTTGGCAATGTTGATTGGAATACTCTCTTTCAAATTCTGAAGGTGGCAGGTGTAAAATACAAGGGGCGAAAGGCTATTTACAATTTGTACAGAAACCAGATAGCAGTTATAAGAGTCGAGGGACATGAAAGGGAAGCACTGGTTGGGAAGGGAGTGAGACAGGCTTGTAGCCTCTCCCCGATGTTATTCAATCTTTATGTTGAGCAAGCAGTGAAGGAAGCAAAAGAAAAATGCGGAGTAGGTATTAAAATCCATGGAGAAAAAATAAAAACTTTGAGGTTCGCTGATGACATTGTAATTCTGTCAGAGACAGCAAAGGACCTGTAAGAGCAGTTGAACGGAATGGACAGTGTCTTGAAAAGTGGATATAAGACGAATATCAACAAAAGCTAAACGAGGATAATGGAATGTAATCGAATTAAGCTGGGTGATGCTGAGGGAATTAGATTAGGAAATGAGACACTTAAAGTAGTAAAGGAGTTTTGCTATTTGGGGAGCAAAATAACTGATGATGGTCGAAGTAGAGAGGATACAAAATGTAGACTGGCAATGGGAAGGAAAGCGTTTCTGAAGAAGAAAAATTTGTTAACATCGAGTATAGATTTAAATGTCAGGAAGTCGTTTCTGAAAGTATTTGTATGGAGTGTGGCCATGTATGGAAGTGAAACGTGGATGATAAACAGTTTAGACAAGAAGAGAATAGAAGCTTTCGAAATGTTGTGCTACAGAAGAATGCTGAAGATTAGATGGGTAGATCACATAACTAATGAGGAGGTATTGAAGAGGGTTGGGGAGAAGAGAAGTTTGTGGCCGAACTTGACTAGAAGAAGGGATTGGTTGGTAGGACATGTTCTGAGGCATCAAGGGATCACCAATTTAGTATTGGAGGGCAGTGTGAAGGGTAAAAATCGTAGAGGGAGATCGAGAGATGAATACACTAAACAGATTCAGAAGGATGTAGGTTGCAGTAGGTACTGGGAGATGAAGAAGCTTGCACAGGGTAGAGTAGCATGGAGAGCTGCATCAAACGAGTCTCAGGACTGAAGACCCCGACAGAACAACTTAAATTATTGAACCGCGATAGAAGGAGGCTATGACGTAAAAACTAACTTTCCGATTATTTGGTCCATTTTGTAGAGTGTGTTCAAAAAATCGAACAAATTCACTATTTAAAGCGACTGCCAATGTATGTACACTAAATTGTAAAAAATCTTAGCAAGAACAACTTGTTGTTAGTGAATTTTCGATGTGCCATTGCCTCGAAACGGCATACTGCACAAGTTATAATAGGAAAACAACCAAACATAAAATTCCATTAACCACCAATGTTTCGATTCCTGTCATTTTATTACAACAAATCGTACGAAGAACATCGCGTTTTCCAGAGATTTTCAGCGCGCTGCTGTTTTGAAACAGCGTACATTTCTAGGACGCCACCAAATATGGGTTTGAAATTCGAACGGCACAATCGACTATGGCGGGAGCGGTGGACGCGTCGGGTGTCGAGTAGCGGGATATCTTTTTTACTATCGATCTTTTGTTTAAACTGTATTCCAACGATCTCGCTGACCAGTAGGACGCCGCAAATTAAAAAACTACCCCATACATGTGAAAAATATCGATTTAATTAATATGCGTACATTTTTATATCAACGTGGTGTTAGCGGTACAAGAATTATGCGGAAGGTGTGCGTGAGTGGGTGACATGGAGCAGAACAGCAGGCTAAGTGTAGAACAATAGGTTGATTTGGATAATTTTTATGCAAAACGCTGTACAATAGTTCGAGGGGGCGGGTGACAAAGAAAAATGCGCCAGAAATGGTGTTCAAAAGCATGTGACATTCGAAAAGTGTACCAGATAATGATGGGAGGGCATAACTAATTACTTAATTTGGTAGCAAAAGCGGTACAATAGCTTAAGGAAATGGGGGCAATATGGAAAACCACTTATCAGAACTACAGGTTAAGTGCTGACAAAGGGCCAAACATTAGGTACAGACATGCAGAGTGTGGTGCCGAACATTAGGTTATGCAACATGTTTGCTCCACGTAATTACTTCTTACAAGACCTACAAGTTTCCAAACAGCAGAGAATGATGAGTAAGAGAAATCCAACCCCAACAAACTGATTTTCGTATAAATAAACAATGTTGTTGTTGTTGTTGTTGTTGTTGTGGTGGTCTTCAGTCCTGAGACAGGTTTGATGCAGCTCTCCATGCTACTCCATCCTGCGCAAGCTTATTCATCTCCCAGTACCTACTGCAACCTACATCCTTCTGCATCTGCTTAGTGTATTCATCTCTTGGTCTCCCCTACGATTTTTACCCTCCACGCTGCCCTCCAGTACTAAATTGGTGATCCCTTGATACCTCAGAACATGTCCTACCAACCGGTCCCTCTTCTAGTCAAGTTCTGCCGCAAACTCTTCTTCTCCCCAATTCTGTTCAATACCTCCTCATTACTTATGTGATCTACCCATCTAATCTTCAGCATTCTTCTGTAACACCACATTTCCAAAGCTTTTATTCTCTTCTTGTCCAAACTATTTATCGTCCACGTTTCACTTCCATACATGGCTACACCCCATACAAACACTTTCAGAAACGACTTCCTAACACTTAAATCAATACTCGATGTTAACAAATTTCTCTTCTTCAGAAACGCTTTCCTTGCCATTGCCAGTCTACATTTTATATCCTCTCTACTTCGACCATCATCAGTAATTTTGCTCCCCAAATAGCAAAACTCCTTTACTACTTTAAGTGTCTCATTTCCTAATCCAATTCCCTCAGTATCATCCAACTTAACTCGACTGAGGGAATTTCGCATGTCTCATACATCTTGCTCACCAGATGGTAGAGTTTTGTCAGGCATGGCTCTCCCAAGGCTGTCAGTAGTGCTAATGGAATGCTGTCTACTCCTGGGGCCTTGTTTCGACTTAGGTCTTTCAGTGCTCTGTCAAACTCTTCACACAGTACCATATCTCCCATTTCATCTTGATCTACATCCTCTTCCATTTCCATGATATTGTCCTCAAGAACATCGCCCCTGTATAGACCCTCTATATACTCCTTCCACCTTTCTGCTTTCGCTTCTTTGGTTAGACCTGGGTTTCCATCTGAGCTCTTGATATTCATGCAGGTGGTTCTCTTTTCTCCGAAGGTCTCTTTAATTTTCCTGTAGGCAGTGTCTGTCTTACCCCTCGTGAGATAAACCTTACATTTGTCCTCTAGCCATCCCTGCTTAGCCATTTTGCACTTCCTGTCGATCTCATTTTTGAGACGTTTGTATTCCTTTTTGCGTACTTCATTTACTGCATTTTTATATTTTCTCCTTTCATCAATTAAATTCAACATTTCTTCTGTTACCCAAGGGTTTCTAATAGCCCTCGTCTTTTTACCTATTTGATCCTCTGCTGCCTTCACTATTTCATCCCTCAAAGCTACCCATTCTTCTTCTACTGTATTTCTTTCCCCCATCCCTGTCTATTGTTTCCTTATGCTCTCCCTGAAACTCTGTACAACCTCTGGTTTAGTCAGTTTATCCAAGTCTCATCTCCCTAAATTCCCACCTTTTTGCAGTTTCTCCAGTTTTACTCTACGGTTCATAACCAATAGATTGTGGTCAGAGTCCACATCTGCCCATGGAAATGTCTTACAATTTAAAATCTTGTTCCTAAATCTCTGTCTTACCATTATATAATCTATCTTAAACCTTTTAGTATCTACAGGGTTCTTCCATGTATACAACATTCTTTCATGATTCTTGAACCAATAAACAATATACCCTTGAAATTCCTGTTATGAGACTCTTCCTCTCCACCACCAGACCGCCATCTTGTATTACGTCATGGAAGGGACCACAGCACCTTCTAGTTGTGGTACTGTGTACTAGGCTCCTGACCTCGTGGCGAACACACTGTTTCCCGCCATTTCCCCCAACCCCAGACAGCCATCTTCGATTACGTCACAGAATGGACAACAGCGCCCTCTGGTAGCAGTATTGTGTACTAGGTCAGTTGGACTCTGGAACTTGTGGTGAACACACTTAATGGAGGTGCTGCCTGTAATTGTTTAAGTAAAGACTTACGTCCAGCACAGGTCAAGTCCTCTTCCCACCATTTCGTAGGAAGAAATGGCAGTCGGATGACTGTAGTAGAGGTAGCCCAAGAGGCCGTTCTTTGCCATCAAAATTCAAATTTCCCTCCAATCCCTAGGAAGAGGTGGCAGTTGGATAACTTAGGTTAGTGGAGGTAGTCCAATTGACCTGTCATCCCGCCATTTTCTTAGGTTAGTAGAGGAAGCCATGGTGTGCTGCATTATTCTGATGGAATTTGAACTTCCCGCCATTTTCTTTTGGTGGGGGGTGGACGGTGGGTTAGGTTAGTGGAGGTAGCCGACTTGACTTATCTTCCTGCCAAAATTCAAATTTCCCACCAAAATTCAAATTTCCCAGCAAAATTCAAATTTCCCGCCAAAAGCCGCCATCTTGGATAACAGTACTTGCTTCATCAGATAACGTCACGGCCGCCTTCTTGGATGACATCGTCACCGCCATCTTGGATAATGGTACTTTGGGGTGACGCCACCCTTGTCCTCCTACTATGGAAGACACTGTCTGCTGTGTGAGAATATGCTTTCAGCAGAATGGAGACTGAAACGTTGCGAAACAAGCATACTCGTTAACTCGTATGCATGACAGCGCATAGCGAGGGACCAACACAGCAGTTAACAGCCTGTCAAGTGAATATAGCACTACAAGCAGGGCACATGCGGTCATTTTGAAGCGACCCCTGCGTCATAGACTCACGCTAGCTTCCTTTAAATACTGAAGCTCTCGAACTCTCGTCATGAGCTGATCATTGGCATCGATGGTATTCTTAGTAATAGCATTAGATTCCACGATTACGATACATCTACATCTACATGACTACTCTGCAATTCACATTTAAGTGCTTGGCAGAGGGTTCATCGAACCACAATCATACTCTCTACCATTCATCTCTCTACCATTCCACTCCCGAACAGCGCGCGGGAGAAACGAACACCTAAACCTTTGTGTTCGACCTGTGATTTCTCTTATTTTATTTTGATGATCATTCCTACCTATGTAGGTTGGACTCAACAAAATATTTTCACATTCGGAAGAGGAAGTCGGTGACTCAAATTTCGTAAATGGATCTCGCCGCGACGAAAAACGTCTTTGCTTTAATGACTTCCATCCCAACTCGCGTATCATATCTGCCACACTCTCTCCCCTATTTTTTTTTTTTTTTTACTGTAGGGAACCTATGTTCTAGTTGCTCTAGCACATTCTATGAACTAGCCGAAGATGTAATCAAGATGATGACCTTCACCTCATTACCTTCATGCTGCCCGCCGCCTACAATCTATTGATGGACAAACTGACTGTCTTCCGACAGACCGGCACTGCCGAGTGTTGCTAGTGCTAGCTAGCAGTGGAAGCTAGAAACGTGGATTCATGGGGTCGACGTTCCTGTTCAACACTCAGGCGAATTCGGGTGCTGACGCATACCACAGGTAGGGAGACCAACCGACTACACTGCTACGGACAACAGGTACATCGCGGATGGATCACAAGGGTCATCTTAGAATCCGAAGTGGGACCAAGTGAGCTGCAGCAGAGAGCCAGAAACGGCCTCGCCAGGGCCGCTGGCACCACCTCCTGGACGTGCAGACACTGAGCCCAATCGACGGACGCCGGCCACACAGCTGGATGAGCTACAGCCGAGGCTGGTGTGTATGAACGACGACTTGTAAACGTCGCGAATAAATAACTGTACTCTAATAATATTACGAAAAGCGTAGTTGCCACTCACCATATAGCGGACATGTCGAGTCACAGAGAGGTGCAACGCAAAGACTATCAGAAAGTAAGCTGTCGGCCAACAAAGCCTTTATCGAAAATGGAACTGTTGGCCGAAAGCTCAATTTCTGACAGTCTTTTTGTTGTGCCTATCTGCAACTCAGCATCTCCGCTATACGGCGATTAGCAACCACCCTTTTCATAATATCGTTACATTCCATTCTGGATTTTCCATCGTTTGAAGCCAAATAATGTTTCAATAGTGTCATTGACGCTTCACAGGTTTTTAACAGCTGTCCTGACTCCATGCAAAGATGTCTCCGCTAGGCCCTCTGTACTGTGTTCGTTCACCAATGGTGATGCTGTTTTCCAAGACCATAGGGCCCTTGTTCAGACAGCATACCCATCGTCCAGGACAGGTTTTGTGGGCACATAGATGAATTATCGCATCTTCCCCGTCCACGACACTCACCACATCTCAGTATTATTGAGCCTTTGTATTCTTTTTCGGAGACAAGGTGCATAATCGCTATCCACCTCCATTATCGTTGCATATTTTGCAGGAATGGTTTACAGTAAAGTTGCCTTCTAGATGCGTCCTAGATGCGGTCTTACAGGACGTGTATTTAAGCGTTCCGAGATGACTGGAAGTTGTTTCGAATGCCAATGGTTCTCCTACACCATAGTAGGGCTGGTAATATGTTGTATTTTTAGTGTTTCCATGTTTCTGTCCACCGCAGCTTTAGGTAACGTAAAACGCCCCTCATGATTCCTTTGCACTTTAGCATCCCACTTCTTTCCACACTATTTCTTCGGACGATTCTCTTAAGTTTAAAACTTAAGTCTACATCGGCAAATGACTTGTGCGAGGATGTGAGACAACCAGGCGCTGTGGGATGCGACATACTGTTCCACCGACTGAATAAAAGGTGGAATCGCGGACTGTTGCAAATTGAAGAGAATCGATGCGTTCTAGATGCGGTCTTACAGTTAGTTACGAGGGCCGCTAAGATAAGAAATGAGGAAGTTGTCCACAGAACCAATGAAGAAAGAGAAAAGCGAGAAATTGTAATTAGAAGAAGGGGCAGGGTGACAGAACATGTGTTAACACGTCAAGTTAACAGGCAGTGCCAGAAACATATGCTGATGTATAGAGGACAGGATACAGGCCATCTTGGTACTGGCTTTCTTATACATAGGTTAATGAAGACAAATGTAATAAGTTTCAAAGTAGTTAGCAATGGATTGTGTTGTTTGAGAGTTGGGGCAAATTTTTTCAATTTTACGATGATGCATGTCTACGTCCCTAGTGTGGAATCAGATATAGTTGAGAAGGACTCATTTTATTGTAAACTAGAGGAGGAAATCACTAAAGTTCAAAGGCATGGTCCAAAAATGATCCTTGTGGATCTGAATGCAGTAACAGAAAAAGAAGAAGTGTGTAGGAACAAAATGGAAAAGAAAGCCTGTATGAAGTCCTTAATGACAACGGACTAAGGCTGACAGATTTTGCCAATGGTAAGGAGATGATAAAAAGGGGTATGGAAAGATATTAAGAAGTGCACGTGGGCATCGCCAGACGGAGTTACAAGAAGCCAGATAAATTACGTAAATATAGGTAAACGGCACACATAAATACTACGGAATGCCAAAAGATGTAGAGGAACAGACAGAGACACAGATCATTAGTTAACATGGGTCATATAAAGGAGGGAGGGAACAGGAAGGAAACCTTGAATGAGGGAGAGGAGGAACTGAACTTGGAGTTGGAATTAGAATCAGAAGAGGAGAAGCAGGAAGTCGAACCA
Organism: Schistocerca piceifrons; assembly: GCF_021461385.2. Taxonomy (NCBI): domain Eukaryota; kingdom Metazoa; phylum Arthropoda; class Insecta; order Orthoptera; family Acrididae; genus Schistocerca; species Schistocerca piceifrons. The sequence continues at coordinate 823,734,255 of NC_060141.1, forward strand.
CCAGACTTAGAGGAAGTGAAGAATGTAATTAAAAACTTCAAGAATAATAAAGTAGTAGGAAAAGGCGGCATAGAGACCGAATTATTAAAGTTTGGGTGAAAGAAGATGGAGACGGCTGTTAATGAATTAATAAAGGAAGTATGAATTTAGGAATACATGCCTAAGGATTGGAGCATGGAAATAATCTGTGCACTACATAAGAAACGTGATAGTTCAGAGTGCAGCAATTATTGTGGGACTACTCTCTTAGATACAATGAAATGATACTAGGGGAGTATCGGGCTGGATCTGGGAGACATAGTTCCACAGCAGACCAGATTTTTTTATTGAGATAAGTGCTAGAGGTATTTTATGAATATGACAACAACTCTGTCAGCTGTACATTGATTTGAAACAAGCATACGACAGCGTAGACAGGAATCAGATTATCTAAAGTAAGAAGCATTTTAGAGTCCCACTAAAATTAATAAGGGTGACCAAAATGACCATGAAAGGAACAGTTTGCGAGGTCAGAAAAGAGCAAGAGTTGCCAGGAGAGTTCCACGTGCGAGAGGGCTGCGCCAGGGAAGTGTGGTCACTCTTTAACTTAGAGCTAGAGAAGGTAATTCGGTAAATGCCAACAAACCCAGGAGGAACAACATTTAACAGGCAGGTCCAGGTGGTGGAACAAGCTGATGACGCAGCTCTAATTGCAAATAATATCAGAGCCTTGAAGAATAATTGTGCTATATTGGAAGAAGCATCGAGGATGTTAGGACTGTAAGTTATTTAGATAAAACAAAGTATATGGTGGTGTGAGATCCTGGTAGAGGTAGAGAAGAGACTTTAATGAAAATAAATCCAGAAGAATACCAAAGAGTGGAAAAGTTTAAATATCTAGGCTCTATAAGAATGGAAGATAACAGGACAGCAGCAGAAATCAAAGAAAGGATAGCAAGTGGAAATCGATGTTGTTATTCCTTCCAGAATGTTTTATAGTCCAGAAATGTTAGCACGGATACAAAAATCCTAATATTTTTGAAGACCTATAGTAATGTATGGATCGGAAGGCTGAGTGGTGACCACAAAAGAGGAATGCTGGACATTGGAAAAGGAAGATTTTGAGAAAGATATCTGGGGCACTGAAAGAGAAAGGAAACTGGAGAATAAGGGAAAATGCAGAACTACAGGCACTTTTTGGACAGATGAATATTGTGAAAATCACGCAAGGAAGAATAAGATGTGCTGGACGCGACCATAATACGGCAGAAGCTAGTTTTTATAGGAAACCCCGAAGAGAGAAGGAGAAGACCCAGGAAAAGGTGACTTGAAGATATGGAGGAGGACCTCAAACCAACAAAAGTCAGGAACTGGAGAAGGAAAACGATGGACAGAAAAAAGTGGAGGCAGATGATAAGGCCGAGGTTCTATAAACACTGTTTTTTGGAAATTTGTGGTAAGGTCTTATGGGACAAAACTGCTGCGGTCATCGGTCCATAAGCTTACACAATACTTTATCTAACTTAAACTAACTTACGTTAAGGACAACACACACACCAAGGACTCGAACCTCCGACGGGGGGAGCCGCGCGGACCGTGACAAGGCGCCCAAGAACTGTGGCGCTTGCCAGTAAGCAGAGTAGTGCCAGAAAAGGGAGAACCAATGGAAACATTTTTTATGCCCAGGTGTAATCTAATGAACTATGACGGCAGAAGAAAACTGCTGGTAGACTGTGACGAACTAAGAAGATTGAAAGAGCAGTAATAGCTCCCACAGTTACCTGAATACAGTCTCATTTCTGGCCATTGACACAAGAAAGGGCGAAATTAATAGATTGTAAAGTAGTGAAAAGAAGAAGCCTTCACATTAAAAGAGCGCTACGCATACAAGAAGTTAGGTATTTCACGGCGCCAGCTGCTGATCCGTCGAGCGTGCACGAATGTCAGCAGGCGCCTTCGCACGCTGTGACGATCCTCACCTGGGTGTAAAGGCCCCCCCTTAGCGCACTCCTCCCAGCCTGCTTGACCAGCTTCAGAGCGGCTAACCACGACTTCTTAATACCCTCACCACTCCTTACTCAGCTGCTTGGCTTATATTTACAGAGAATAACGCCACTATTTTCAGTGGCCAACTTAAAATATTTAATGTACAAAAAGTCCTACATTTAGGAAAAGTGCTCAAAGATCTATAATTTTTTTTTCTTGCTTCATATAAAATACAAATCAATAGAACATTTCCTTGTTTTAATGTATTTCGTTACGTGCTGGGCACTTTCTCTTTATGTGGCCTTTTGCTAAATCCATAAATTTGTTACTGAATTATCTTGAGCAGTCCGGCGCCCAGCAATCACACGTGATACGTCAGAAGGGCCAGGATAGGATTGGCACCCATCACGTGACCCGACATGCACACTGCAACTTATGAGGTGCCTAGAAGCAAAGTCAGTAATCTCCATTTTGGAAAATTTTACAGCAGAAGCAAAAAAAAAAAAAAAACGTACAGGTATTCAAGAAACGAAAATTCAACCAATAACAAAGGGATTATGTGGACTGACGTCAGGAAAACAGTTTTACATAGTATTTTTATCTTGTAGTAGCTGCGGTAAAAGATAGTAACGCGTTCAACTTGGAGATGGCTGTTTTTGCCTCTCATATGCAGATTTTGTTGCTTTTGCATCTCAGCCAGGTATTGTAACAGAGCTCTTAATGTGTCTTTCAAGGCTTGAAATTACAGGCGGATAACAAATATTATTATTATTATTATATTAACAATAAGGCGCAGTCTCAAAGATTTATATTTTATTTTTCATTAGTTGTGTGTTCTACACTCGCAGTAGTGGAGACACTTCCTTTATCGCGCACTCACACTCTTTACTGTCTGCCTCGTTAGTGGCACTGGTGGACAGACGTTGCAAAAATCCAATTTTTAATTCTGATACCAGTTCTCATTACAATGAATTTAAAGCAAGCTTTGACATCAGTCATTTTCTTGGAATTGACAAGGTTTTACTGCAGTGGTTGAAGTCTTTGGGAAGTATTTGAGCAAAATGGGTGTCTTTGTGTATTATATACGAGTAAGTAAAGGACGAAGCACCTACCAGTTCTCACCTCCTACGTTTATATCGCGCTGGTTGTTGGTACAACTCTTGAGTAGATATCTATCTCTTTTAGGGAGAAAACTGAAAATGCCGAACATTTAGAGGCTTCAGTATCTTTCCTGCTTCAGATTTTTCTCTGTGCTATATATTTTACAGTAGATCTTATAATGTCATACTAGTTACTGTTGCAAATATTTTAATAGAAGCACTATTAACGCAATGCATAACAATGTAAGGTCTTTCTTAAACGAAAAAGGATGGCTAGCAATCACATAAAAATGGCGTTTCTGATTAACCAATGTGGATATCGCAGGCTTCGCTTCTCAAACTGCAACAGATGATCACGGAGGTTGCAGCCTCTGTTTCTACCACCAGTTTTCAGTAGAGAAATAAACCTCTTACAGCTGCTTTTGCTTATTTAAACCGCTGACTGTTGCTAAAAAAAACACAAAATAGAATCTATCTCTGCCATAAGGTCACTTTTGAAAATAACTGGTGACTGCCGACTTTGTTCCCAGGCGCCCCACATGTGGTATCCACTGTTGGCCAGGAGAAACCAAAGCAAAAGAAATGCAGATTTCCTCTGGTACAACTTGTACGTTCCTACGTTAAGAACTTTTGAACGAACACATGCAAAAATGTGCTTGTTTATTATCAAAGAATACTATTAAGTTTATCTTGTGCAGTTAGATATCATCATGGCTTCTTGTAAAGTACCTCTTCGTGTTTTTCTGTTAGATTTTTGCTGTTGGGCATAAACTGAAAAAGAAATTACAGTAAGACAACTCCGGTGGTTTTTGCACTTGTAAATGGAGAAATCCTCACAGCAGAGCAGTACCAACATACAAGCCAACTCGCAGTTTCGTAGACAGTAAATTGACCAGGACATTATAGATCAATGACTATGATAGGGAACGAATTCCACTATGAATCAATGAACTCCGACAACAAGGAAATATACAATCGGCCGTAGTCTGTAATCTGACACGCCATGGACTATCATTCTATGTTGGGGTTACACTCATTGGCGTAAAAAAATTATATATACAGGGTGTTACAAAAAGGTACGGCCAAACTTCCAGGAAACATTTCTCACACACAAATAAAGAAGAGATGTTATGTGGACATGTGTCCGGAAACGCTTAATTTCCACGTTAGAGCTCATTTTAGTTTCGTCAGTATGTACTGTACTTCCTCGATTCACGGCCAGTTGGCCCAATTGAAGGAAGGTAATGTTGACTTCGGTGCTTGTGTTGACATGCGACTCATTGCTCTACAGTACTAGCATCAAGCACATCAGTACGTAGCATCAACAGGTTAGTAGTGTTCATCACGAACGTGGTTTTGCAGTCAGTGCAATGTTTACAAATGCGGAGTTGGCAGATGCCCATTTGATGTATGGTTTAGCACGGGGCAATAGCCGTGGTGCGGCACGTTTGTATCGAGACAGATTTCCAGAACGAAGGTGTCCCGACAGGAAGACGTTCGAAGCAATTGATCGGCGTCTTAGGGAGCACGGAACATTCCAGCCTATGACTCGCGACTGGGGAAGACCTAGAACGACGAGGACACCTGCAATGGACGAGGCAATTCTTCGTGCAGTTGACGATAACCCTAATGTCAGCGTCAGAAAGGTTGCTGCTGTACAAGGTAACGTTGACCACGTCACTGTATGGAGAGTGCTACGGGAGAACCAATTATTTCCGTACCATGTACAGCGTGTGCAGGCACTATCAGCAGCTGATCGGCCTCCACGGGTACACTTCTGCGAATGGTTCATCCAAAAATGTGTCAATCATTATTTCACTGTAAATGTTCTCTTTACGGATGAGGTTTCATTCCAACGTGGTCAAATTGTAAATTTTCGCAATCAGCATGTGTGGGCTGACGAGAATCCGCACGCAATTGTGCAATCACGTTATCAACACAGATTTTCTGTGAACGTTTGGGCAGGCATTGATGGTGATGTCTTGATTGGGCCCCATGTTCTTCCACCTACGCTCAATGGAGCATGTTATCATGATTTCATACGGGATACTCTACCTGTGCTGCTAGAACATGTGCCTTTACAAGTGCGACACAACATGTGGTTCATGCACGATGGAGCTCCTGCACATTTCAGTCGAAGTGTTCGTGCGCTTCTCAACAACAGATTCGGTGACCGATGGATTGGTAGAGGTGGACCAGTTCCATGGCCTCCACGCTCTCCTGACCTCAACCCTCTTGACTTTCGTTTATGGGGGCATTTGAAAGCTCTTGTCTACACAACCCCGGTACCAAATGTAGAGACTCTTCGTGCTCGTATTGTGGACGGCTGTGATACAATACGCCATTCTCCAGAGCTGCATCAGCGCATCAGGGATTCCATGCGACGGAGGGTGGATGCATGTATCCTTGCTAACGGAGGACATTTTGAACATTTCCTGTAACAAAGTGTTTGAAGTTACGCTGGTACGTTCTGTTGCTGTGTGTTTCCATTCCATGATTAATGTGATTTGAAGAGAAGTAATAAAATGAGCTCTATCATGGAAAGTAAGCGTTTCCGGACACGTGTCCACATAACATATTTTCTTTCTTTGTGTGTGAGGAATGTTTCCTGAAAGTTTGGCCGTACCTTTTCGTAACACCCTATATATATACAGCTTGATTGTTTTGGTGATTATATATGTATATATACATATATATATATAAGCGTAATAATCACCAAATTACTCATATATATATATATATATATATATATATATATATATATATATATATATATATATATATATATATATATAAACGTAATAATCACCAAAACTATCAAGCTGAGCATGTCATATTCGATTAATGACAACGAAATTATTCATAAGAGTTGTAATTTTCATAAACAAGACATGTTTCCTAGTCAGTAACGTATATTGTGGCTTAGCTGTAGCATTTGGTTCAAAAATGGTTCGAATGGCTCTGAGCACTATGCGACTTAACTTCTGAGGTCATCAGCCACCTAGAACTTAGAACTACTTAAACCTAACTAACCTAGGGACATCACACACATCCATGCCCGAGGCAGGATTCGAACCTGCGACCGTAGCGGTCGCTCGGTTCCAGACTGTAGCTCCTAGAACCGCAAGGCCACTCCGGCCGGCGCATTTGGTGTTCTGAGACTCCAAAGTAAAGAACTGAATCTCTCCCGAGGATTAGTAATGCAATGTAGTCCCTTTTTCTTGGCATAAACAACCTACATATGATGCATTTTATTTGGTTCCCAATGAACTGACACCGAATACGGTAAGAATATTTTATAGCAGAAATGTGCGTTTTACTCAGAAAGTCCAAAATCTGTTTCGTAGCAAAATTACCCAACTCCGTAATGACAGACAATGGCCGACGGAGTATCCACCTCTGCATGTAGGTTTAGACGACTTTGGTGATTAAATTTCTAATCTTCGAGTTGAAATTCGTCTGCTATAGATAGCTTTCATAGTAAGCATTCATATGCGTACCGATAAATCGATAAACACTTGCAGATCGTGAAGAACATGTAGGCACTCTTACGTCTCTACAGTAGCTACAGCTTTGGTTTGGAGCCGCAACGGCATGCCTTAAGCAAGCTGCACAATATAATCTCTTAGACTTTCCCGGCGATTCGCTTTCATCTCGTTGAATCGGGTGTATTACAGGTGATCCGCGTCTGAGGAAACACCTGGTGAAGAGGCCGAGTTACGACGTCGAAATATCGTGTTCGGAAACGCCGACCGCCGGCAGTTCACCCTATTCTACGAGATGACAGGCTACACAAGCTCTGAGATCAGCCGGCCAATAGCACTGTTTTACGAGAGGACTCGGTTACCTGAGGCACTCGTGACTGGTGTACAGAGGGTACACTCTTCGCTTCCACCTTCTGCTGCGAAAACTCCCAGCTTTCCATCTGGAACGTGCAGAACTATTTGGTACACAGTTCATTTGTGATGTTGAGCACACTGAAGTGACATGGCCTAACAATAGGAAAGAGGTGAGATGGCTGCTGGCTTGCGCAGTCTTTGCGTAATTAATTATACGTCTCGTCTTTTCTCTGCCTTATTTACGTGAGATACTTTTGCAAGTGCATTTCGTATGAACAAGGTTAGTTTCTGTGTTTCACAACTTGCTTGGAATACGCGCGAATCGATATCGATTATCTGTTCAATCATTTGCTTCTGCAAATAGTTTAATGCATTTCTCTGTCACTCATTACATAATATTACGGGCCTTGATATGAATGTAAGACTATTTTTCAGGTTTTTGTAACTGTGTGTTAAGCTCAAATGGGTTGTTGATTGTCACTTTCGCATAAGATACGAGACTTTATATTACGGATTAGTTCCCCACACGGACCTCCAAGAGGGGACTGCCAAGTGGGAGACGACGATAAGACAAAGGTGGAATAACCAACGAAGGGATAACATTCTACGGGTCGGAGCGTGGAACGTCAGAAGTTTGTGCATAACAAGAAAACTATAAAATAAAGGCTCAATCTAGATGCAGTGGGTATCAATGAAGTGAAATGGAAAGGATACAAGGATTTCTGGTCAGTTGAGTATAGGATGAAGCTGCAGAAAATGGTATAATGGGACTAGGATTCGTTGTAAAAAGGGAAGTAGCCAGAGAGGGAGCTAATTTCAACACTTCCTTGAGTGCGTGTTTTCATCAGATTTGAGAGCAAACAACCGACAACGGTAATTGAGGTACACATGCCAATGTCGCAAGCAGAAGACGGAGATATGTAGAAATTGCATGAGGATACTGAACGTCTAATTCAGTATGTAAAGGGAGATAAAGGTCTAATAATCACGGGTGATTGAACGCGGTTGTAGGGGAAGGGATAGCATAAAGAGTTACGGGAGGGAATGTTCTTGGTAGAAAAAAAGAAACATGTCGATAAGGTTGACTTAAGGGCATACAGTTTTAGGTTCAGAATTTAATGAGCCCTGGAAGACTTGAGATCAAATAAAACAGAAAAGATAGTAACACTGCATCGGAACTCTTAAAGTCATTGGGAGAAGTAGCAACCAAACCACTATTCAGGATGGTATGTAAAATCTATGAGACTGGCGCCGTATCATCATAGTTTCGGAAAAATATCATTCACGTAATTCAGAAGACAGCGCGGGCAGGTAGGTGCTAAAACTAAAGCACAATCACGTTAATATCTCATGTATCCAAGCTGCTGATGAGAATAATATTCGGAAGAACGGAAAAGAAAGTTAAAGGCCTTTTAGACGTCGATCAACTTGGCTTTAAGAAACTTGAAGACACCAAAGAGGCAGTTCTGACGTTGCGGTTGATAATGGAAGCAAGAGTGAAGAAAACTCAAGACAAGTCCTTAGATTTTGTCGTACTACAAAGAGTTCGATAGTGTAAAATAAGAAAGAAGAAAACTTCAGACAAGTCCGTAAATTTTGTCGTACTGGAAGAAGCGTTCGGTAGTGTAAAATTCTGAGAAAATTAGGGGCAAGCTACAGGAATAGGCGGGTAATGTACAACATGTAGCGCTTTTACTGTTATAATTTTACATGCCCAACTCGTTAATTTTTATCCACCTCAAGGCATCACCTCCATTAAAAGTCTCATTATGAGTCAATGAGGCCCAAGCATGATAGTCCTTAGAAGGTGAACAGCTGACATTTGGAAGCTTAACAGTTTATTTCCGAGAATATAAAAATTTTGCGTTTCATTCACTTTAGTTCTGTATGCTACAGTTGAACGATACGATATGAGAACACATTTCGATATATGTGCGTAAAGCAACGATATCTTAGTTCACAAATAATTCCGTCTTCATAGAAAAAGCTATTCTGGGCATTTTTCAATGTATTGTTGTGAATATTTCTTGATATTCGTCTGTTGAGGATTCACAGGAAATGTTCGGAAATTGGTTGGAAGCTATTAAAAATTTCACGTTCGTACTTCACTTTCGATCCACTGTATGATACAATTATTATTAACATAAGACGGATGGACGTCAGGAAGTGTAGTGTGTTCAAAATTACAAGAGCTGCTCGGAAATTCACTTTCAGGCCACTGCTGGCCCAGTGCCCAGTGGCGGATGTATAATTGAGGCACGGAGCGGCTCGGAACGGCCACGTGTTCATAAATAACGGCGCACGACGCTCACTATTTACGAGGAGCCAGCTGCCGTCTGCCGACTGATTAAGCAGTAATGAGCGAGCGTGCAGCTGACCGGGTTTCACACCACCCTCGCCGTTCTGGCCGGCAATCGTTCCTTCTTACAGCACATCAAGGTCGTCTAGAAGGCGACAGAGGTCCGAGAAGTGACGCAGGAGAACAGTGGGCGTGAAGCCCTATGCGGCCGTGGCAACGTAGTTACTAATGCATTTTTCATATCTTTGGAAATGGTTTCAAATAATGTTGTGGTAAATTTCACATTAAGATTTGTAATGATAACTACCACTCGTAGTCACAATCCTATGGTTTCGTATACGACAATAACCTGTAGTCCTTACATCGACGACTTACTTGATGGTAAACATTTTTGTCACGGAATTTCCGAAAAACCTTCTGTGTGGCTGATGGAAAGGAGAGATGAAATGATACCTGTCGTTGTAGATGTACACTATTACAACCCAGACAACGTTAGTTCACGACTGCCAAGGAATTTTGCAGAATTGCTCGAGATCTTCTAAACAGTTTTGCATCGTTTTGAAGAATTATTAAGCGTAGCTTTTGTTTTCTGTTCTGTTCTTCTCCATTGTCGCTTCATTATATTTATCTCTGTATAAAAAAAGACAACGTTCCGACTGACTTACTCACTGGCTCGTCATCGCCCAGCCCAAACCACTAAGGATAGAAAGCTGAAATTTGGAGGGGATGTTGAGCTCATACTGTAGACGTCGTTTAAGAAGGTATTTTTTCGAAATTCCGTCCCTCAGATGATGAAACGGTTTTTTAAAATATGTCGCCATTAATGCAATTTTGAAGCTACGCCTACGAAATTGTTAATTGGTTTCTCGGTCAGAAATAAAGACATACATGTTTCAGAATTTTTGAAATATAATCCCTATGGGGGGGGGGGGGGGGGGTGAAATACTAAGAATTTTTAATAATAAATCATTACTGAAGAACAACTAAAGTATTTTTTAAACCACATCTACGAAAATTGGTAATTTACTTCTCGGTTACAAATAAGAAAATGTTCGCAGGAAAGGTTCTGTAAGGTTTGGAAGGTAGGAGACGAGGTGTTGGCAGAAGTAAGGCTGTGAGGAAGAGGCGTGAGTCGTGCCTGGGAGCTCAGTTGGTAGAGCACTTGCCCGCGAAAGGCAAAGATCCCGAGTTCGAGTCTCGGCCCGGCACACAGTTTTAATCTGCCAGGAAGTTTCATAATAAAATACGTGTTTAAGTGCTTTTAGAAATTCAACCCCTTAAAGGGGAGAAATAGTTGATGGAATGTTTTATGAAATACAGTATTTCATTATGAAAGCGTTTTTAAAGGTAACTCTATGAAAATTTGAATTTGGTTTCTCGGTTATAAATAAAATAGCAAGTGGTTCACTGTTTGTGGAAATTCAACCCCTATGGGGGTAAAATAGAGGATGAAAACTTTTTAAAAACGTTTCGTTATATAAAAAAAATTTTTGAAGCCAAATCTATGAAAACTGGTACCTCACTTCTCGGTTAGATATAAGGAAATAAGTTTCAGGGGATGAAAGTTTCTATGGAAATACCACGAGAACGCAGGAAGCATGATTAAACAAAAACTTGAACTCCAGCTAGCAGAATCGCTTTTTGGTCAGAAATATATTGGGAAAAGACCATGTTTCTGTGCCATTAAACACCGTGAAGAGTTTAGAAGGTGTTAGAGTTTGTAAACAGCATAAAAATTCGATCAAAGAAAAACAAAAAATCTCTCTGCAGACTATAGAATCGACGCGAGCAAAGCAGCGGTAGCTAAGCTAGTTCACACATATTTTACGTTCTGTAGGCGATCTTTTTCTACACAGGTGAGACAACCCAAGATAACTGACCGACCATTTATGGCGCTACCAGCAGTGTGAACACACGAGGGCGTACATGTGTGCCGGCCTGTCCTGCTACCCGCTCGGCATTTGTGCTCAACTCGTTAAATGAGTGTGATCATGCAAGTCGGTATAATCACGTTTAAAGTTAACTGAATTAGATTAATATTTTTGTAAAATATTCTTATTACATGTCTGAACTCAATAATAATTCTTGAGATTATCTAAACAGTGATAGATACAAAGTCTGAAACGTCCCAAAGAAAATGAACCTAATGGAGGAAAATGGTATATCATTTAATAAATTTAGAATAAAACATGTATGTAAGTCAACATACACGAGACAAGTACATTACAGCACGAGTTGTGCTCCTTTATAGTCAGTGCCGTATATCATTTAATAAATTTAGAATAAAACATGTATGTAAGTCAACATACACGAGACAAGTACATTACAGCACGAGTTGTGCTCCTTTCTAGTCAGTGCCTACAAAACAAATAAGATTAAGAGAAGAATTACTGAAAGCTTTACGTACATCTCAATGAAATACTTGACTGCTGCATTGTGGATAATGCCTTCATGACCGATTGAGTTTCAGGTCATTTATGCCCAGCGAGATGGCGCAGTGATTTAAACACGCTGGAGTCGTCTTCACGAGGACGACGTCTGAAATCGACGCCGGGTCATCCAGATTTAGATTTTCGGTGATTTCCCTAAGTCGCTCCAGTCAAGTGCCGGGATGTTTCCTTCGTAAGGGCATGGCCGATTTCCTTCCCCATCCTTGAATCAATCCGAGTTTGTTCACCGTCTCTAATGACCCCGATGTCGAGGGGACCTTAATCTTCCTTGATGCCTTCGGATCATTTGAAGTGCTCTGTTTTGATTAGAGGGGCGAATAGGCTAAAAATTGACTAAGCAAAGGATGCAAATTTTCAACACGACACAGCTGCAGTTGAGGACATTTGTGCTCTTAGAAACTTATTATCTGTAATCGAATCAACCCCTAGAGATGGAGTGTAAAACATATAATGGTATATGTGACGTTTGTTGGTAAAAAGATGTTAACACGGTAAATATTTTACGATATTTCTAAGTTATATACCTATAGGTGTATTTTTTTAGTTAAATGATCAGGAGGATTGTTTCTACTGCATCAGTTTTCTATGAGATTGTCCCACTGAAACTCGACATTTTTAAGAATGCTGTGGGATTAGCATTTTCGACATAGCTGTGGTTAAGAAGAATTCCATCGTTAGTAGGGTTTCATTGCTGCCATTGATGCCTTTGCGGACTACTACTGTGTAACATAATGTGCAAATATAAGTACACACGATATTACACTGCCTGGCAAGGAACTAAAGAACCGAGAAGAAATGGTCGGAAAGGGAAAAAAGGAATATTCGAGATAAACGTCCCGTCGATGGGGCAGTCATTAGAGACGGACCGAAACTCGGAATATGGAAGGGTTAGGAGGGGCATCGACCGTCTGCTTTTCAAAGGATTCGTCGCAGCACTTTTGTGGAACGATTTAGAGAAGTCGCGGTGTATTAGATGAGTATGTGCCAAGCAACATCGTAAGTAAGAGATGGAAAAGAGCCACCGTGGTACAACAACCGAGTTAGAAAACTGCTACGGAAGCAAAGGGAACTTACAGCAAACATAAAAATAGCCAAAGCCTTGCAGACAAACAAAAATTACACGAAGCGAAATGTAGTGTGAGGAGGACTATGCGAGAGGAGTTTAATGAATTCGAAAGTAAAGTTCTATGTATTGACTTGTGAGAAAATCCTAAGAAATTTTGGTCTTATATCAAAGCGGTAGGTGGATCAAAATAAAATGTCCAGACACTCTGTGACCAGAATGGTACTGACACAGAGGATGACAGACTAAAGGCCGAAATACTAAATGTCTTTTTCCAAAGCTGTTTCACAGAGATTGTCACACAGATGACAAAATGGTAGATATCGAAATAGATGGCAGAGGGATAGAAAAACAATTAAAATCGGTCAAAAGAGGCAAGGCCGCTGGACCTGATGGGATACCAGTTCGATTTTACACAGACTACGCAAAGGAACTTGCCCCCCTTCTTGCAGCGGTGTACCGTAGGTCTCTAGAAGAGCGTAGCGTTCCAAAAGCTTGGAAAAGGGCACAGGTCATCCCCGTTTTCAAGAAGGGACGTCGAACAGATGTGCAGGACTATATCTCTAACGGCGATCAGTTGTAGAATTTTGGAACACGCATTATGTTCGAGTATAATTACTGGGGACTAGAAATCTACTCTGTAGGAATCAGCATGGCTTTCGAAAAAGACGATCGTGTGAAACCCAGCTCGCGCTATTAGTCCACGAGACTCAGAGGGCCATAGACACGGGTTCCCAGGTAGATGCCGTGTTTCCTGACTTCCGCAAGGCGTTCGATACAGTTCCCCACAGTCGTTTAATGAACAAAGTAAGAGCATATGGACTGTCAGGCCAACTGTGTGATTGGATTGAAGAGTTCCTAGATAACAGAACGCAGCATGTCATTCTCAATGGAGAGAAGTCTTCGGAAGTAAGAGTGATTTGAGGTATGCCGCAGGACCGTTGTTATTCTCGATATACATAAATGACCTTGTGGATGACATCGGAAGTTCACTGAGGCTTTTTGCGGATGATGGTGTGGTATATCGAGAGGTTGTAACAATGGAAAATTGTACTGAAATGTAGGAGGATCTGCAGCGAATTGACGCATGGTGCAGGGAATGGCAATTGAATCTCAATGTAGACAAGTGTAGTGTGCTGCGAATACATAGAAATAAAGATCCCTTATCATTTAGCTACAGTAAAGCAGGTCAGCAACTGGAAGCACCTAATTCCATAAATTATCTGGGAGTAGGCATTAGGAGTGATTTAAAACGGAATGACCATATAAAGTTGATCGTTGGTAAAGCAGATGCCAGACAGAGATTCATTGGAAGACTCCTAAGAAAATGCAGTCCGAAAACCAACGAAGTAGGTTACAGTACACTTGTTCGCCCACTGCTTGAATACTGCTCACCAGTGAGGGATCCGTACCAGCTAGGGTTGATAGAAGAGATAGAGAATATCCAACGAAGAGCAGCGCGATTCGTTACAGGATCGTTTAGTAATCGCGAAAGCGTTACGGAGATACTAGATAAACTCCAGTGGAAGACTCTGCAGGAGAGACGCTCAGTACCTCGGTACGGGATTTTCTTGAAGTTTCGAGAACATACCTTCAAGCAGTATATTGCTTCCTCCTACGTATATCTCGCGAAGAGACAATGAGGATAAAATCAGAGAGATTAGAGTCCAAACAGAGGTATACCGACAATCTTTCTTTCGACGAACAATGCGAGAATGAAGAACCAACAGAGGTACTCAAGGTACCCTCCACCACACATCGTCAGGTGGTTTGCGGTGTATGGATGTAGATTTAGATATAGAAACGTAAATCTGGCCTGTCGGACGAACGTTTTAACGGTCGCCCTCCCGAATGCGAGTCCGGCGTGCTGACCAGTGCGCCACCTCGTTCGGTGAGTGTTGGATGTCATTGTCACTTCGTACATGGTCACACGATCGGCGAGTACGTAAATGATTGTTGTTGTGGTCTTCAGTCCTCAGACTGGTTTGATGGCGCTCTCCATGCTACTCTATTCTGTGCAGGCTTCTTCATCTCCCAGTACCTACTGCAACCTACATCTTTCTGACTCTGTTTAGTGTATTCATCTCTTGGTCTCCCTCTACGATTTTTACCCTCCACGCTGCCCTCCAATGCTAAATTTGTGATCCCTTGATGCCTCAGAACATGTCCTACCAACGGAGCTCTTCTTCTAGTCAAGTTGTGCCACAAACTTCTCTTCTCCCCAGTCCTATTCAATACCTCCTTATTAGTTACGTGATCTACCCATCTAATCTTCAGCATTCTTCTGTAACACCACATTTCGGAAGCTTCTATTCTCTTCTTGTCCAAACTATTTATCGTCCATGTTTCACTTCCATACATGGCTACACTCCATACAAATACTTTGAGAAACGACTTCCTGACACTTGAATCTATACTCGATGTTAACAAATTTCTCTTCTTCAGAAACGCTTTCCTTGCCATTGCCAGTCTACATTTTATATCCTCTCTACTTCGACCATCATCAGTTACTTTGCTCCCCAAATAGCAAAACTCCTTTACTACTTTAAGTGTCTCATTTCCTAATCTAATACCTTCAGCATCACCCGACTTAATTCGACTACATTCCATTATCCTCGTTTTGCTTTTGTTGATGTTCATCTTGTATCCTCCTTTCAAGACACTGTCCATTCCGTTCAACTGCTCTTCCAAGTCCTTTGCTGTCTCTGACAGAATTACAATGTCATCGGCGAACCTCAACGTTTTTATTTCTTCTCCATGGACTTTATTACCTACTCCGAATTTTTCTTTTGTTTCCTTCACTGCTTGCTCAATATACAGATTGAATAACATCGGGGATAGGCTACAAAAGTGTCTCACTCCCTTCCCAACCACTGCTTCCCATTCGTGCCCCTCGACTCTTATAACTGCCATCTGGTTTCTGTACAAATTGTAAATAGCCTTTCGCTCCCTTTATTTTACCCCTGCCACCTTTAGAATTTGAAAGAGAATATTCCAGTCAACATTGTCAAAAGCTTTCTCTAAGTCTACAGATGCTAGAAATGTAGGTTTGCCTTTCCTTAATCTATTTTCTAAGATAAGTCGTAGGGTCAGTATTGCCTCACGTGTTCCAACATTTCTGCGGAATCCAAACTGATCATCGCCGAGGTCGGCTTCTACCAATTTTTCCATTCGTCTGCAAAGAATTCGCGTTAGTATTTTGCAGCTGTGACTTATTAAAGTGATAGTTCGGTAATTTTCACATTTGTCAACACCTGCTTTTTTTGGGATTGGAATTATTATATTCTTCTTAAAGTCTGAGGGTATTTCGCCTGTCTCATACATCTAGCTCATGAGATGGTAGAGTTTTGTCAGGACTGGCTTTCCCAAGGCCGTCAGTAGTTCCAATGGAATGTTGTCTACTCCCGGGGCCTTGTTTCGACTCAGGTCTTTCAGTGCTCTGTCAAACTCTTCACGTAGTATCATATCTCCCATTTCATCTTCATCTACATTCTCTTCCATTTCCATAATATTGTCTTCAAGAACATCGCCCCTGTATAGACCCTCTATATACTCCTTCAACCTTTCTGCTTTCCCTTCTTTGCTTAGAACTGGGTTTCCATCTGAGCTCTTGATATTCATACAGGTGGCTCTCTTTTCTTCAAAGGTCTGTTTAATTTTCCTGTAGGCAGTATCTATCTTACCCCTAGTGAGATAAGCCTCTATGATTACAGAGTTGAAATTATCTGTCACGTGTGGGGCGCCCACCAGAGTGCATTAGTATTTGTCGCGTTCAGTGTTGTTAGAAGACGTGGTAGGGTATATAAGTGGCCTGAACAGCATTAGATGACGAGTAATCACTTTTGAGAACATGTAGATGCTAAAACTAAAGTCTAGTATTAGTGACCGTGAGATTTTACGCTTTGTGAGCACAGCATTCAGCAGACCAGCAGGGTCGTTAGCTACAAACAAGTCTTGTATGCCACAGAATTGGCTCCGATTATTGCAAACCAACAAGCATGAGCCGCGAACAAAGGATGGCCTGAATCTGTTAATTTCATCTTCTTTTGACTCTCTGTTGCTTCTCGTGCCATGAGTGGAAATATCTTATTGACTGGAGTTGACCTTGTGTATCCTGCGACTAGGCAGCCAATGTCCAGAAGAACTGCATCACGTCGACTAGCGCGTGCCGAGTTCTTCCAGACTGGAGATGGGTACTCTACCGCAGAGCGAGAGCGGGCGGGGGTGGGACGCTGTGCAGCGCTCCCCACATCGCGTTTTTCCGTTTACAGACGAGGCTCTTCTGTCTGCTGTCCATGGTCAGCACACTGGACTCGTATTCGGAAGGACAACGGCTCAAACCCGCTTCCGGTCATCGTGATTTAGATTTTTTGTTTATTCCCTGCTTCCGGCGAATGCCGGCACGGTTCCTTTGAAAGGGCACGGCCGATTTCCTTCCCTAATCCGAACTTTTGCTCCGTCTCTAATGATCTCGTTGTCGACGGGACGTGAAACACTAACCTCCTTCCACTCCTGTTTGTAAGTTAAGGCGTGATCCAGTTTTAATCCTAAGAATTTGGGGTGAACAAAGTCGTACTACACATATGGGGTTCCCATGTCATTTTGTTTACCTTCATGACACTATATACAAATCCGTATCATGACGTAATAATCATGACGTCAAAGTGGGAAATTAAAAAAAATACCGACGGAACAGGCAATCACAGCACAGTATTTTATGGAATGTGAACTTGTTATGCCGCCCTCCTCTAAAGTATCCCAATGACCCGTACTTTTTTTTTTTTTTTAACAATCGTGTTGACCAACTAGGATTACGTTGACAACTTCAGTTCCTGTTCTTCCTTTGTTGTTGTTTCCTGTTTTTCCCGTATTCCCTCATTTACTCCCCATGTATAATATGCAGCTTCAAATCGAATGACCCGTATTATTTATCAAAAATTTTTAAGCATGCATGCGCGTGCGAGCATGCGTTCACGCATGCACAGATGTTCGTTCATAGATGATTGTTTTTATATTTCATGAAAAAATTACGTAATGGCTGTGACTTATATTACAGAATGGGTCAGGAAGGACTTTACAACTTTGGAATGATACAGAAATTTATTGAGACAACTTACAGAATGGGTAGATGTGTTATTTTGCAGCAGACAGCCTCAAGTTCGATTCACGTACTGCATCAGCAATCCAGGAGCGCTATCACAGTGCACAGTCAAAGTGGCTACTTTTACTGGTGCGGAGCGTGCTCGCTGTGTGTTTTGGTTTCATGAAACGAACTCTGCAACAAGTGTTCGGCGTAAATTTCGCACTCAATACGCTATAGAACCTCGAAACAGACCTATAATTTACTCTTGCCACATGAACTATGTTGAGACAGGTTGTTCACTGCGACATGATAAGTAACCAGGTCGCCCACGTGCTGGTTATGTCAGTCAGGGAGAGATTTGCGCGCAGTACACAAAAATGAAAGCGACTTGCACCTCGCGAGACTGGCAATCCATAAAAGAGTGTTTGGCGAATACTGTATAGACGTTTACTCTTGAAACCATATCGATTCCAATTCACAATGTTACAGTAAATTACCGATGCAAATAAGGTTGCTCGTGAGGAATTCTGTGGGGAAATACTGCATCCGGTAGAGGACGACTAGACATCCCTGAACACAATAATCTTCAGCGATGAGTCAACATTTCGTGGCATGGGGGACACCCACAATTGCAGAATGTAGGGCAGCGAATAGCCACATGCAGCCCTGGAACATATTCGTGACAGCCCCAAAGTTAACGTACTTTGTGGACTTTCCTCTTCATGGGGAATCTGTCAGTGGTATTTTGTGTCTGGATATGATTGATAACCTAATTCTACAGATCGATTAAGACGACCGAGATAGGATGGTTTACTACCAGCAAGACCGTGCACCAACTCACTTCCTCGAGGCAGTTCGAGGTTTCCTGGATAACCGCCTCGCAGATCTGTGGATTGACCGTGAAGGACCAGTAGCATGGCCACCTCGCACTCCATACTTGACGCCACTGGTCGTTTCTCTGGCGTTTCATTAAGGACCGTGTATATGTCCCTGCCATACAGAACAGTGAAAAATGTAATCTACGCTGTCGTTGCACAAGTTACACTCACTTTGCTGCAACGAGTGTGGGAGGAAGTTGATTAGCGGCGGGATGCTTGCCGCATCACAAAACGGTAGTCACATCGAACCAAGATGACACTTGACACTTTTATGTGAAAATCGAAGTTGTTTGCTATAAAATGACACACCTACCGAATCTGTAAGTTATCTCAATAAATTTCTATATAATTCCACAGCTGTGAAAATTCCGCCTCATCAGTAAATTTCATTTCTTTCTGTTAAATACTTCATCACGAGAGTGTTTATGTCATATAGTGTACTGCTGCATACGTAATTTTCATTGCTTCTTTTATCTTTCTTTACTTTCAACACCATAAAACAGTGTGTGTGTTTATGTGTGTGTGTGTGTGTGTGTGTGTGTGTGTGTGTGCAGGTTAGATCAAACATTGAAAACTGATCCCATTTTATCAACATTACAGCGTATCAGATTAATAGTTTATCTACTATTAAACTGAAGGAACTTTCAGATGAAATAAATAAAACTGGTGTATTATTTATTTTCTTTATTGTCATACAATACATCACATGCAAATCACATTTATTTCTTTTTACACTTTCACAAAAACAGTTAAAGTCACATTTAATGATTTTTATGGAATCTTCCATCAATTATTGGAGGAACACAGACATATTAATAACTTGAATAGAAAGTATTAATTTGCACAACAGTATTTACTATTTCGTCATGAGCCAGCTTCAGCTTGTTGGGCCATCGTTGCAGAATCCTGTAACACATTAGCATGCAGTCTTCCAATACGTGGTACACTGCTGTACCACAAAACCAAACCAGATTTTAGAAATAATAGAGCAGAGTGGAATTTATAGAATTTCCTGCAACCTGTGTGGTAAATTATATGTAGGTCCATCAGGTAGGGCTATAACTACTAGACTGACTGAACATAAAAGAAGTTGGCGACTGAAAATGAAAGATTCCACCTTTGCTGAACACACTCTGAATGAACGTCATTCATATAATGTGAAATTTGATGTTATCCATGAAGGAAATAACGTAGAATACTAACATTACTTGGAATTCTCGTCATTGATAAACACCAGTCAAATAATCCTGTCCTGTTCCATTACTCACCCTTACTAAGGTAGCAGCCAGCTATTATTTCTCTCACCATTACATAATAAGCTTGTTAGAGCTGTTCCACACATACATTCTGCAAATTTCTTTCTCCCCCTCCCTTTATTCGATCTGTTCGTCACATTCACCAGTTTTTCCATATTAGATAGTAGCATGTGCCATTACTTATTTGTAGAACATTTTTGACTTATGCATTCACATAGTGTTAATATTTGAATATACTGTAATATGAGATTTGTTTGTTCAGTCTTTTTAGGTATTACTTTGTGCTTGTGTTTTGTATCGATATAGTCATAAATGTCGCATGTCTTTGGACAGCAATCTTCCTACTGCTATGAATTCTCACTGAAGTTGTGTGGGGTATCTGTTTAGTATTAAGTGGAGCATTAATACATTGTATTCAGTCATTAATTTAACTTTTTCACACATACCCTAAAATCCATTTAATTTTGTCATCCTTCGCTGATGATGCCAACTTATACTGTCACACGGTCTGTACAGTGAGATAACATTCTGAACAATAGTTCTATAATACACCTTCTTAGTCATCTTCAACACCTTTTAGAACATCATTTACTGCAAACAATAGATTGTTACTATTCGAGTCTACACGTGAAACATGTCCAGCAGCTAACCTAGTTTTGACATCTGTTTGGTTCTTAATAAAATTGATATGACAGTCAGTTGTAGCGGGTAGTCAACACAGACACATGTGGCACGTCTTGAGGTGCCACACTTTTATGGCTCTGTCATGCAATGAAGACATAGCTACACTTGTAACGTTTCTCTCTCGTTTTGTTATGAATCCGTTAGGATGGCACGAATACAAAAGTGTAGTTCGTCACACAGCATGATTTCAGCCTGTACTCTGTGGATTTGAAGATGGCAATTATGTCGAAACTAGTAAGTCAGTGTACATACATATGATCAAGGCAATAAAAAACTTCATGTCAGAAGTTTTCTTTACATTGACAGTGAATATGTTTCATGGACAAACAGTATACTATGTGAATAATATTTCTTTAATGTAACTATCAACTATTTTTTTGTACTGAATTAGAAAAAGTTTAGTGTAACAAATACACCCATTTTATCATACACTTCATAGGCAACAAAGTGTTTGAATTCTGTATTATTGTTACACTTACTTACTTAAAGGAGCTTAGATGTTATCCAAAACTAACGACTTTGTATGCGAGAGCTAAACTCCCTATCGAATCAATCAAGGAGAGTGAAAATTAAGTTCTCTTATAGTTCCACTATTTGATGCCATATGAACAGGAATTAGCATTTTGTATCCTTATAAGATACCCTAAGGCATACATAATTATTACTAGGCATGTGTGCAAAAAAGGAATTAATTTAATTCATATGACTGTTCTCGAGATTATTTGTGTCCATGTTACTTACTCTATTGTAACAAATCATGGAGACAGCACCACTGTTAAAAAAGATAAGTTCTCCAGCACTGATAGCTGAGAATCTGAATGATAGGTACATCTTCTTCAGATAACCCACTTTTGCTGCTTTAGATTTCTTTTTGACATGTCTTTCACTCAAGATCAGGTGCCTTCATCCGTTTTCTAATGCTAATAGTCTTTTGGTGCATATTCCACTCCCACCTTCACCCAGATACTTAAAATTCTACAACGTACATTTTGGGGAGTCGTGTGTGCACACCTCTCCAAGAAGAAAGCATTTAGTGATCACAAAAGTGGTCATACTTTATCAATAACGTGCTATTCCAACTGGATGCCTTTCTTCTTTAACCTGTATTCCTCCTGAGTTAGCCAGTTAAGAGACCTGTTCAGACAAGTCAGAATTTGTAAAGACGCTTAGCAGCAAGCTGAGAGTTGCTACTGTCTGACCATGTGCATTCAAGGAATCGTCACTTTTCACAGAACCAATCTGAATACACGTGTGCTTTCAGGACATGCACATTCAAGGAATAGATAACATAACAGAAAGTGCGCAAGTGCTCTCTCAGACATGGCAGTACTTGCACATTGACGGAACAGGTAATAACATCTGAAGTACGGTTGTCTCATCAGCTCTAAGCTGCTTAAGAAACTGACTTATAATGACTGGCTTTATGGCAGTAACTGTATCTTGGTAGTTAAATTAACTGCTGCCCAGTGTGTGAGCTGTTCAGCTGTCAAAACACAAGAGCCACCGTCGCACCCGCTACCTGGGAGTGGACGCTGCTCGCCAGGCGAGATGCGGTGAGTAAGATACGCGCCCACAAAGGCTGACCGCCAGCACCTCCCACGTCCAGTCTGCCTAAGATTCCCACCTTCTGTGACGATGAACCTGTAACACTGGCACTACAGTTCCGCCTATGTGTTCAGTTCTCATTTGAAATTGTATACGATCGCTCACTGTTTGTTCCCAACATCCAAAACATGCTGTTCGATATGTGAAGTCCCAAGTAATAATAATTGCGACAAATGTGTCCAAATTTCCAAATCTTTTTAATTTGTGAAATGTATCTTTGTGGGTGTTTTTTGACGAGCAGAATGTCCTCGTATGCCATTTCCGTTCAGAAATTGAGTCCTACACTTCATTTTCAACGGTCAGCATAAACTTGAAATAATAATCGCTGTTTCCCGAAGTTTCTCTCGAATAGATGTTATGTTGTTATCATTTAAATTATTGCCTATCGCATTTGAAGCTAGCAAGGAAACCAACTGCTCTACCAATTCACAGGAGTAACTCTGACGGTTGGTTCAAATGGCTCTGAACACTATGGGATTTAACTGCAGAGGTCATCAGTCCTCTAGAACTCAGAACTACTTAAATCTAACTAACCTAAGAACATCACACACATCCATGCCTGAGGCAGGATTCGAACCTGCGACTGTAGCGGTCACGCGGTTCCAGACTGTAGCGCCTAGAACCGCTCGGCCACTCTGGCCGGCAGTTATTCCGATGAACAAAGTCTTTAAATACTGGTAATTCATTGGAGATTGACTTCCAGTTGTGCACGTTGAGTCCAATTTCCTTCTCTCCATGCTTGTACATTCCCGTATTGTTGTGCATGTCATCATAACTCGGTAAAAATCCACTGGTTTTATCTAACGCAGGCTTAAAGATATGGATATATTCATAACCTCTGTTGGAATTTAGGTGTGTAGGAGAGATAGTTCTGTTTACGAACAATCGTAGTGATGAGAATTTTAGCATAATTTTGAAGGTATCTTGTCCATTGACTATGATTTTAAACAATATATTACGTCATGCTCCTGTTCCTGAGTACCTTACAATGTGATTTATTAAATCATCTCAACAAATAACTGTAAATCATTCGCATTCTTGATATGATTATTCTTAATATCAGTTCAAATAAGATGCCATACATGGTATCTTGCATTTTGTCCACTGGCTTACTAAAATACACTGAAGAACCAAAGAACTGGTGCACCTGCCTAACAACGTGTAGGGCCCCAGCGAGCATGCAGAAGTACCGAAACATGACGTGGCATGATTAGATTCGATTAGATTAGTACTTGTTCAACACACCATGAATACGACACTTCGTAATGATAGGGAAGGTGTCAGGTTAATAAAGGGTGTCTATACAACATATTACATTACACAAAATATTACATGACACTTAATATTTTAAATTTTTTTGTGGGGGTTGGGGAAATTACCCACTTATTATATCCAAAAATTCATCTAATGAGCAGAAGGAGTCGCCATTCAGAAATTCTTTTAATTCCCTTTTAAATGTTATCTGGCTATCTGTCAGACTTTTGATGCTATTAGGTAAGTGACCAAAGACTTTTATGGCAGCATAATTTACCCCCTTCTGAGCCAAAGTTAGATTTAACCTTGAGTAGTGAAGATCATCCTTTCTCCTAGTGTGGTAGCCATGTACACTGCTATTACTTTTGAATTCGTTCGGATTGTTAATAACAAATTTCATAAGTGAATATATATATAGTGAGGCTACAGTGAAGATCGCTGTCTCTTAAATAAGTGTCTGCAGGATGATCTTGGATGAGTTTCAGCAATTATTCTGATTACACGCTTTTGTGCAATGAACACTCTTTTACTCAATGATGGGTTAGTCCAGAATATGACGCCATACGAAAACAGAGAATGAAAATAGGCATGGTAAGCTAATTTACTCAGATGTATATCGCCAAAATTTGCAATGACCCTAATAGCATAAGTAGCTGAACTCAAACGTTTCAGCACATCCTCAGTGTGTTTTTTCCATTTCAACGCCTCCTCAATGCATACACCTAGAAATTTTGAAAATTCTACCTTAGATACCGATTTCTGATCGAAGTCTATATTTATTAATGGTGAGCTACCGATTTCTGATCGAAGTCTATACTTATTAATGGTGTCATTCCATTTACTGTGTGGAATTTTATATACTGTGTTTTGTCAAAGTTTAATGAGAGCCCATCTGCAGAGAACCACTTAATGATTTTCTGAAAAACATCGTTTACAATTTCACCAGTTAATTCTTGTCTGTTGGGTGTGATAGCTATACTTGTATCATCGGCATAAAGTACCAGCTTTGCATCTATTTGAATATAGAATGGCAGGTCAGTAATATATATTAAGAACAGCAGAGGACCCAAGACCGAACCTTGCGGCACCTCATTCTTGAGTGTTCCGCAGTTTGAGAAATCACCAGATTTTTGCATATTATGTGAACTGCTTATTTCAACTTTCTGCGCTCTTCCAGTTAGGTATGATTTAAACGATTTGAGCACTGTCCCATTCATACCTTAGTACTTGAGATTATCTAGAAGTATTCCATGATTTACACAATCAAAAGCCTTTGATAGATCACAAAAAATCCCAACGGGTGGCTTCCGCTTACTCAGAGCATTTAATATTTCATTAGTGAAAGTATACATAGCATTTTCCGTTGAAAAACCCTTCTGGAAACCAAAATGACATTTTTTAAAAACTTTATTTTTACAAAAGTGTGAAGCTATCTGCAATACACTACTTTTTCAAGAATTTTGGATAAAGCAGTCAGAAGAGAGATTGGGCGGTAGTTGTTGACATCAGATGTATCCCCTTTTTTATGCAGTGGTTTAACAATGGCATAATTCAGTCTATCTGGGAAATTACCCTGCTTCAGAGAACTATCACATATGTGGCTAAGAATCCCACTTATTTCTTGGGAGCAAGCTTTTATTATCCTGCTGGAAATACCATAAATTCCACGTGAGCTTTTATTCTTGAGAGAGTTTATTGTCTTCCTAATTTCAGAAGGAGAGGTGGGTGGAATTTCAATTGTATCAAATGGTGTGGGTATGGCCTCTTCCATTAACTGCCTTGCTTCTTCTAATGAACATTTAGATCCTATTTTCTCTACAACATTTAAAAAACTGATTATACAAAACGTTTTCGACTTCCGGCTTGTTGTTTATCAAGTTTCCATTCGCTTTGATGGTGATGCTGTCATCCTGTACTCTTGGTTGCGAGTTGCCCTGTCTCCCTTGTAATAATATTCCAAATTGTTTTGATTTTGTTATCCAAGGTATTAATCTCAGATATGATGCACATGCTTCTGGACTTTTAATAATCTTTCTTAATGTAGCACAGTAGTTTTTATAATATTTGGCTGTTTCTGGGTCATTACGCTTTCTTCTTGTTAGATACAGTTCCCTTTTGTGGTTACAGGATATTTTTATTCCTTTAGTAAACCAAGGTTTTTTGCATGGTTTCTTATAATTAGATTTAATTACTTTCTTGGGGAAAGAGTTTTCAAATTCTCTTACAAGTGTATCATGAAATAAGTTATATTTTAAATTAGCATCAGGTTCCTTGTACACCTCATCCCAGAGTAACTGGTGAAGATTTTGTCTGAAATTTCTAATTGTTGAGTCATTAATTGAACACACAACTTTGGAGGGTAGTTTTGAATTACTGAATGGAGCTATGTCATATACTGTAACTAGCTAAGCATCATGATCAGATAGGTCATTCTCAACAGGACAAGAATTTATGTTTTTAAACCTATCTTGGTATATAAAGGTGTTATCAACGTGCTACTGTCCTTTACTACCCGGGTAGGAAAATTAATCATGGACTCGACTAGTACCTAAGTAGTGCTGGAAGGAACTGACACCATGAATTCTGCAGGGCTGTCAATAAATCCATAAGAGTAGGAGCAGGCGAAGATCTCTTCTGAATAGCACGTTGGAAGGCATCCTATATATGCTCAATAATGTTCATGTCTGGGAAGTTTGGTGGCCAGCGGAGGTGCCACTCTGTAGCAGTTCTGGAAGTGTGGGATGTCGCATTGTCCTGCTGGAATTGCCCAAGTCCGCCGGACTGCACAATGGACATGAATAGATTCAGGTGATCAGACAGGATGCTTACGTACGCGTCACCTGTTAGAGTCGTACCTAGCCGTATCAGGAGTCCCGTATCACTCCAGGTGCAAGCGATCTACACCCATACAGAGCCTCCACCAGCTTGAACAATCCCCTGCTGACATGCAGGGTCCATGGATTCATGAGGTTGTCTCCATACCCGTAAACCCCCATCCGCTCGACACAATTTGAAACGAGACTCGTCCGAACTCGCAACATGTTTCCAGTCATCAACAGTCCAATGTCTGTGGTGACGGGCCCACGCTAACCGTAAATTATGTATCATGTAGTTATCAACGATACACGAGTAGGTATTCGGTTCCGTTACCCCATATCGATGATTATTCGTTGAATGGTTCGCACGCTGACACTTGTTGATTGAAATCTGCAGCAATTTGTGGAAGGGTTGCACTTCTGTTAAGTTGAACGATTCCCTTCAGTCGTCATTGGCACCGTTCTTGTAGGATCTTTTTCCGGCCCCAGCTATGTCGAAGATTCGATGTTTTACCGGTTTCCTGATACTCACGGTACACTCGTGAAAGGGTCGTACGCCGGCCGAAGTGGCCGCGCGGTTCTGGCGCTGCAGTCTGGAACCGCGAGACCGCTACGGTCGCAGGTTCGAATCCTGCCTCGGGCATGGATGTGTGTGGTGTCCTTAGGTTAGTTAGGTTTAACTAGTTCTAAGTTCTAGGGGACTAATGACCTCAGCAGTTGAGTCCCATAGTGCTCAGAGCCATTTGAACCATTTTTTTGAAAGGGTCGTACGGGAGAATCCTCACTTCACCGCTCGTGCGCCGACTATAACACCACGTTCAGACCCACTTAAATCTTGACAACCTGCCACTGTAGCAGCTGTAACCGATCAACCAACTGCTCGAGACATATGTGTTATACAGACGTTGTCGATCGCAACGCCGTATTTTGCTTGTTTACATATCTCGGTATTTGAACACCCATACCATAACCAGTTCTTTTGGCGCTTCACTGTATGATACTGCCAGTCTGCCTCCTGTCTCTGCCATAGTTCCCTTCTCCATATACCTGTCAGCACTTTTACTGATGGAAGCGGAATACAAAAAAAAAAAAAAAAAAAAAAAAAAAAAAAAATTGTGCACATGCCGACCTATTTCTTGATAAAATTAATAAAATTAGATGCATTATAACTGGTCCTTCCAACAATGGATAAACGAATGTGATTATTAACCTTCTGCGTCATGAAAATATGTGTAACTTCCTGGAACAATAACTGGAATCTTGAATGGTATTGAATATTTGACATTTGCAAGTAAGAAAGCAAGAGTATCATCCAATGAAGCACTACCATTTTCACTTTCTGGCATACTTTTTAATGGGTGGACATATGGTGTATACAGCTGTTGTGTATGACAAACATACGAGGTGTGGCTAGAAAAAAACCGGACTAGTACTGGTGAAACAATAAAACGAATGTAATAAGGCTGAAAGTCGCGTGGCCTGTCACGTGACTCTCGCTCCACCTACTGCTCGAGTTTCATCCTCCTCCTGCACTCAGTCTGCCCGTGGCGTCTGTTTTAAGTAGTTGACGTTTTGTCTGTGCGTCGGAAAATGTTGAGTGTACAGAAAGAACAGCGTGTTAACATCAAATTTTGTTTCAAACTAGGAAAATCTGCAAGTGAAACGCTTGTAATGTTACAACAAGTGTACGGCGATGATTGTTTATCGCGAACACAAGTGTTTGAGTGGTTTAAACGATTTAAAGATGGCCGCGAAGACACCAGTGATGACACTCGCACTGGCAGACCATTGTCAGCAAAAACTGATGGAAACATTGAAAAAATCGGTAAACTTGTTCGACAAGATCGCCGTTTAACAATCAGAGCAGTGTCTGAGTTAACAGGAGTTGACAAGGAAAGTGTTAGGCAGATTCTTCATGAAAGTTTCAACATGAACAAAGTGTGTTCAAAAATGGTTCCAAAGTGTCTCACAATTGAACAGAAGGAACGCCGAAGAATGATTTGTTCTGATATCCTGGAAAACATTGAAAGTGATGCCACCTTCTTACAAAATGTTATTACTTGCGATGAATCGTGGTTTTTTACTTACGATCCCGAAACTAAACGCCAATCGATGCATTGGAAAACTCCTGGTTCTCCACGACAAAAAAAGCACGAATGTCAAAATCGAAATTCAAGGCAATGATGATTGTTTTTTTTTTTTTGACATCAAAGGGATTGTGTACATTGATTTGGTACCAGAGGGACAAACAGTGAATCAGCATTACTACATTAGCGTCCTGGCTACCCTACGTGAGCGAGTACGGAGAAAACGGAACGATTTGTGGAGAAAAAAGTCATGGATCCTTCACCAAGACAATGCCCCAGCTCACAGTGCGTTGTCAGTGAAGACGTTTTTGGCAAAACACAACATTCCCATCTTAGATCATCCACCCTACTCACCTGATTTGGCCCCCTGTGACTTTTTTCTTTTCCCTAAAGTCAAGTCAGCTTTGAAAGGAACTAGATTTGAGACTGTTGAAGCAGTAAAAGAAAAAGCGACGGAAGTAATGTATGGACTTACCGAAAATAATCTGCAGCATTGCTATGAACAGTGGAAAATTCGTATGGAGCGGTGTAGAGACCGAGGAGGAGAGTACATTGAAGGAGATAACATGAAATTGTAAATAATTGTAAATAAATGATTTTCCAGCATCAGTCCGGTTTTTTTCTAGCCGCATCTCGTATAGCAAAATTCCGAAATAATTACGTACAATGCAAATGCAATTGTTCCTTTCAAACAAGACAAACACAATTTGAGGCACGTGGTCAGCGATCATGCTAATCTTGATGTGACTTTTAATTAAATCCTCGATATATATAAACAAGCATAGAATGAGAACGCATACAATTTGCTAGTTATAAGTAAGGATGATGATTTCAGTAATAGGCATTATCCTTTTGATTTCAATAACTATATTTGTATTTAGATAAAAGATATTGTCAGCTACATGTGAGCAGTTCAGTATTGTGGTATAAACGGGGACATCTGATTGTAATTAGTACAGATATTGACTGAGCTGCGGTTTTCAATATACTTTCCAATTCTGTTGGATTAATAATTAGACTTAAAAAGTGGATGTCGAATTGTCAAAGAAATATCCACAGTAAACTGTCGTTCCTGTCAAAAAAGGTATGCTTGAAAAAGCAATCAGTTGTTATTAGTTCCTCCATCTTAAACTTAATGCAATTAATTAACGAAAATTTTACACAAGATACGTTTCGCTTTTATTTGCAAAGCATCTTCTGTGTTCATCGTGCAAATTGCTGATACATGTTTGTAGAGTTTTTGTTGTCTTAGATTAAAAACAACATATTTTTTATAAAGCTGGTGTGCAAATTGCTTACGATGATTCTGCCTTCTAACGCTTTCTTGGACGACAAGAGACAGTGCGATGTTGGGCTGCACGACACACACGCCCCTCCCAGTTGACTGGCACATTGTGCGTGCAGCCAATCCTCTTCTTTGGGTCATCAGGTACGTCACTGCCACCGTTTAACTCTTCTTCGAAGACAGTATCAGGTTAAAGGGAATAATATTAACCAACTCTCTATTCTTGAACTAAATCATATACTCTTAGACTCTCGTGATTTCAACAACAACATATTTTCAACTCTCCCCCCCCCCCCCCCCAAAGTAACAAATATTCTGTACAAACTCCAGCAAGCCAACTGGTTCCAAGATAAATGTCAGAATCGACTAAACACTCATACAGTTAAATATGTTCTGCCTCATACAGAGTCAAGACATGAAGTAGAGTCTCTATATAACACACGCTTCATCCGTCTCTCTCACAATCCTCATGACACCACAAACCACGGAACATCATGCAAACACTCTTTGACTTTCTGGTAACAATTCCGTGGCGCTGCTGGTAACCACTTACAGACCCCGTTCGTCTGACGCAGCTCCTGGCTCCCCGTGACAGCTGTCTCTCCTGCACACACAGATATGTGCGGCGCAGTAAAAAGGCTCTCTCACCCTTGTCATTAAAATATCGGGTGTTCGAGACGATGGAGAGCCAAGTGTTTCTAGAATTTACCCCGAAGTTCTCTTATCAGAGGTTGATTTGGTAAGAAATGTACAATTTACAGTTTTTCCCTTCCTGCACTCTTTATTACGTTGCATTTGCGTTATTTACACTTCACATCACTTCTGGAAATCGAACAATTTACAGTTTTTCCCTTCCTGCACTTTTTATTACGTTGCATTTGCGTTATTTACACTTCACATCACTTCTGGAAATCGAACTGAATTTGTGTGTGTTCACACAGTATTACAATGTTCATATCTCTTCGTTTATTTTCATGTAGGTTGTGAGCATTGCCAAGCTGTGAAGTTTGTTTTTTTATTACG
This sequence comes from Schistocerca piceifrons, assembly GCF_021461385.2. Taxonomy (NCBI): domain Eukaryota; kingdom Metazoa; phylum Arthropoda; class Insecta; order Orthoptera; family Acrididae; genus Schistocerca; species Schistocerca piceifrons. The sequence goes on from NC_060141.1 coordinate 823,764,942, forward strand.
GTTCGTTTGTGCATGGTTTTGTGTGTGTGTGTGTGTGTGTGTGTGTGTGTGTGAGAGAGAGAGAGAGAGAGAGAGAGAGAGAGAGAGAGAGAGAGAAAGAGAGAGTTGGTGTAAATTAGCGAATAACGTCTTGTCTGTTGGACAGAGATGTGAGAGAAGACTGAAAGGAGGGCTTGTGGTTTCGCTTTACTTTTATTTTTCCAGAGATTGATACAAGAAGGGCCACTATTCCAATAGGAAAAGAAGAAGGAGAAGAAGGAAAAAAGACCAAAGAGAAGAAGACAGATCAAAACGAATAAGTTAAAGCCTAAGAAAGCAATGTACTTAACGAAAGGCGGAGAAGATGGTGGAGGCACTGGAGACAAAAAAAACTATTGTGATGAGGAAGGTGATGATGATTGGATTAGATTAGATTAGTACTTGTTCCATAGATGATGAATACGACACTTCGTAATGATGTGGAACGTGTCAGGTTAGTAAAAGGTGCCTATACAATATATTACATTACACAAAATATTACATGACACTAATTTTTTTTGTTGGGGGTTGGGGAAATTACCCATTTATTATATCCAAAAATTCACCTAATGAGTAGAAGGAGATACCATTCAGAAATTCTTTTAATTTCCATTTAAATGCTATATGGCTATCTGTCAGACTTTTGATGCTATTAGGTAAGTCACCAAAGACTTTTGTGGCAGCATAATTTACCCCCTTCTGAGCCAAAGTTAGATTTAACCTTGAGTAGTGAAGATGATCCTTTCTCCTAGTGTGGTAGCCATGTACACTGCAATTACTTTTGAATTCGTTCGGATTGTTAATAACAAATTTCGTAATTGAATATACATATTGTGAGGCTACAGTGAAGATCCCTAGCTCTTTAAATAAATGTCTGCAGGATGATTTTGGATGAGCTCCAGCAATTATTCTGATTACACGCTTTTGTGCAATGAACACTCTTTTACTCAATGACGAGTTACCCCAGAATATGATGCCATACGAAAACAGAGAATGAAAATAGGCGTGGTAAGCTAATTTACTCAGAGGTATATCGCCAAAATTTGCAATGACCCTAACAGCATAAGTAGCTGAACTCAAACGTTTCAGCATATCTTCAGTGTGTTTTTTTCCAGTTCAACCCCTCATCAACACACACACACCTAGAAATTTTGAATATTCTACCTGAGCTACCGATTTTTGATCGAAGTCTATATTTATTAATGGTGTCATTCCATTTACTGTGTGGAACTGTATATACTGTGTTTTGTCAAAGTTTAATGAGAGCCCATTTGCTGAGAACCACTTAATGATTTTCTGAAAAACATCGTTAACAATTTCATTAGTTAATTCTTGTCTGTTGGGTGTGATAGCTATACTTGTATCATCAGCAAAAAGTATCAGCTTTGCATCTTCGTGAATGGCAAGTTATTAATATATATTGAGAAGAGCAGAGGACCCAAGACCGTACCTTGCGGCACCCCATTCTTGATTGTTCCCCAGTTTGAGAAATCACCAGTTTTTTGCAGATGGAGAGTAATATACATGGATAGTAATATAGAGTCAGTTTTAGGTTTTGGAAGAAACGTAATTGAAAAAGAAACCTTAAAGACTTCATAACATGCAGTAAATTCAGATCATTAACATCCTGTGGATTGACTTTTCTGGAGGTTCATTCTGCAGTGCTACTTCTACAAACACATTACATCAGTTCTGGCCTGGAGTACCACCTGGATATATGACTGTCAAATCATCAGCTTTAGCCGTTTACCTGTCAGTTCTGGTAAGATACGTTTCATAAATAGGTGTAAATAGGAACGTCAATTAGAGATCAAGACAGAAATCTTATGGAATTTGATAGTGAAATATTCACCGTTCGATTAGACTTAAGGAAAAGTAATGGGCATCACACACAGGCAGCACGTTACGTCTAAGAATAAATAGACGCATAGAAAGAAGGCAAAGAAGACCAAGAAGGTAAAACAATACAAGTCCTCCCATTCAACAAGTGCTGTGATCACTAGAATATAGTGTGTTGCAAACGTTAAAATCATTATCTGTGAGCTGTAATTTGACATTGTGTTAAGTGAAGAAAAAGAAGAAGAATGTGATGATGATGATGATAATGATGATGAATTTGATAAGTTGCGCACTGAATATAAAAGAAAAACTTGTTACTTATAACTCCATTACTCCCTTAAATCAGATTTCGTGCGGAACGATTCCATATCAACTGTGACAGACGAATACAGTGAAAACAATTATCTACTGACGTGACTTCAATAAAAATTGATCTCGTCACTTGTTTCAAGAATTAAGGTATTATTTCAAAAAGCAAATTACTAATCATGTGCGCAATCTGAGAACTACAATACTAATGAAAAGATATGCAAGTGTGAATTTTAGTATTTCTTAAGTTTTCCAGCGAATTACATTTTCAGGCAAATTTCGGGCTTGCAGTCGTTCGTTCTTTAATTCATCAAACTATATTTCGACTGGTCACCTGCCAGTCATCTTCAGGTGAGCCATCGAAGTCTTACTAAGACTTGCTCCGTTCCGCCATTTACATGTATTCCGTGTACGCGCTAAAATTCAAGTTGACGGACGGACCACACTTCGTGGAGGCGGCGACATCGTTGGTGAAATCTCCTTCGATTAGAAAAACAGTGGAGACGATGGGGCTTCGTGCGCTATCCAACTTGTAGCCGCTATCACGGTTCATCAGATTTTCCGCCAGGCGTATTTCCACGGATTCTTTAACAATGTAGACCCAAGAAGTTGTTGCTGTGGTGAGAATCATATTTGTGACATACGCCATTCAATGTCCGGTGGATATACGATGTTGGCGAGAGCGAACTTGCTTCACTGCAGAAGGCGAGTGCAATGTTCAGTGCAGCGTTCTTTCGCAGGGTGGGTGATCTGTCCAATGTAAGCCATGCTACACTGACAAGGTATTTCTTAAATTCCTGCATTCCGCAATAACAAGTCGTCCTTCACCGATCCCGAGAGGTCTGAAATCTTAGATTCTGTACGGAAAATCACTCTCACCTGAAATTTGCAGAGGATTCTGGTTATTTTAAACGAAATGTGCCCACGAAAGGAACTAAAGCTAAATATCTTGCCACCGTATTCTCCTCTTTATCCACTTCCTGATTCTTGGTTTTAGCTGACAATATCTTTTTAATCTGCTGGGTGGGGTATCCATTTTTTCTGAACGCTGTCTTTAGGTGGGTGAGCTCTCTAGGCAAACTGTCTACATCTGAGACAGCGTGCGCTCTGTGTACGAGTGTTGTAAGCACGATCATAGTTTGCGACAACTGACGATAACTTGAGTGGTAGGAGATGGTGGCACAGGTGCAATTTTAGTTTCAAACTGATATCAAATTAATGTGCAAATTAATTAAATTGATCAATTAATTACACCCCAAACACGCCCACCCCCATCCCCGTGGCCTGCGCGTGGGTCCCACCACTCTGCCCCTGTCACCACTTTCCCACTTCGCCTCCTCCTCCCACCCTATTGGTGGGAATTTCGAATTTTGGCAGGAATTTCGAATTTTTCGCTGTACAAATCAATTGTCAATCAGAGGACGCAATATTAACGGAAATAATTTATGGAAATTGTTTATAAAACGGGAGTATGTGGTAGAAATCATAAAAAAACAATTTAGAGGGTGCGAAATCGCTGAGCTATGCTCTGAGAAGAACATAACTTGCATTTCGTTGGGCAGGGACACACTTGTTCAACTTCTGATCGCTTCGTACGCTGTGATCACAAAGTCATGAAGATGCTCCGTAGTACGCTGCCGGGCGGTGTGTCAGGTTCATCTCTCCCCCGCCTCCTGCATCACGCAACCACATGAGCATTGAGGGGGGGGGGGGGGGGGGCTCTGTCTGACCCTCAACGGACCGCATTCATGAACGCTGCTACAGCTGCCCTGCCTTGCGGGTGCAGTCCGGACTCGGCCGCCGCCCCCTCCCCTGCGTTTCCAGCTCTCCACAGGCCTTATATGACACGACCTGCACCACACGCACCGCCTGGCTACATGTCCGGCGATCTGCAGGATGACCACCCGCGCGTGTGGACCCTCCGGCTTCCACACCACAGGAGAGGCAGCAGCCAGCAGTTGGAAAATGGCAGGTGATGTAACGTACAATGCCATTTTCAAGGTGTGCTATGTTGAGCATCTGCACCGAACGATAGATTTGTTTTCGAAGGTTTGCGTCCTCCCACAGAGCTATGTACATTAACGAAAACAACCCTCCCGTCGGCATTGGTGTGTGTGTTGTTCTCTGCAAAAGTTAGTTTCAGTTAGTTTAAGCTGTGTAAGTCTAGGGACCTATGACCTCAGCAGTTTGGTCCCTTAGGAATTCACAGACATTTGAACACTTTCGTGTGACGCCACAAGCGCATGACTGTGTGTGAGATCGCTCTCTAAGTTTTCATATATTTTTAGGTTTCAGATATATATTTTAACGGTTTTTGTGATAATATTTACTATATAAGTGACTTATTAGTGGTTTCTTCATTCTCCTCTGCCTTTCTTGTGTTGTGACCTGATATTTGTGAGTGTTTCGTATCGAGCAACTTAACCTCTTACCTGTGTTTACATTCCGCGGTGACCAGTTGCAGCTGTAACGGCGCACCGAAAGCTAAGTATTAATTAATTGTTTGTGTATACTGGTTTATTTAGGAACTTTAGTAGTCTTCAACCGGTGTTTTTGGTGTTTCCTGGTGAAATAATTTCAGAAGAACCTTTTGGGAACTGTTTTCAGTTTCGTTATTGTGTCATTAGACGTTTGATTCTCTTTCTGTGTTAGTCTTTTGTTATATTCACATTTGTTGTTGATTATTACTGTTAATAATAGTAGTTACTTCCCTTGTAGAGTAAGTTTGTGATTATTGTGGACAGGTTTTTAACATCTTCTTATTGTAGTAGCGGAACTTAGATAAAGCAATTCTCTTGTTTCAAAACTGTAAAATTTTACCATGAGTAAGAAGTGTGGGCTTTGCCGTAGGTTCGTGAGTAGTGGATTGCGGTGTGAGACTTGTTTGAAGTATTTCCACGGAGGGGAATGCAGTGGGGAAGCCAGTGGGCATTCTGGTGAGATCCTCTCCTGGAACTTCAGGTTATGTAGCAAGAGTAAGCTGATAGAGGAGCAGGGGCTTAAGATCTGTGCCCTTCAGGTGCAGTTGAAAAACGCACAGGAGGAGCTAGATAGGATGAGGAGGGAGAAGGGGGTTGGCGAATGGGAGCTGGCTGTTGGCAAGAGATCTGCTAGGAGAAGAAGATTTTCAGATAGTTTTACTATTGGTGTTTACAATAGATATGACCAACTGTCAGAGTCTAGTGGAGAGGAATCTCTAGTAGCTGTAGATGTAGGAAGTATGCAGCAGACCTCAGCAGTTATGGTGGTTAGGACAGTTGCAAAGTCGAAGAGGAAGAAGAAGGTTCTGCTGTTCTCATGGCAAAGGTGTAAGCCAGCAGCTGCAGGAAGTGCTGGGGAGTGAGTACCAGGTCACCAGCATTGTGAAGCCTAATGCAGGATTGGCTCAGGTGACTGTTAGCTGAGGGGGGTTATGTAGGGATTTTACTAAAGAGGATCAGTTAGTGATTGTGGATGGGACTGGTAATAGTATTGATAGGGATGGCGAGTATGACATAGATAGTGACCTGGAAAAGATAGCCACTCAGACTGGCAACACGAATGTGCATTTCGTGGAACTGTTTCAGCGTCACGATCGGCCTCATCTTAATACAGCCGTCAGGTGTAATAACATCAAACTTGGGGGTGCGCTGATGACAGAAAGCATGGGTCACATTTCAGTGGTGTCGATGGAGTCTATCAACAGGACGGGTTTCACTAGACATGGCCTGCACCTCAACAGGTATGGGAAGGGGAGGTTGGCAAAGCTTATATGTGATAGCATAGGTGGGAGTGGTGGGATCACTCATGCGAAAATTCCTGCAGTAGTGGGTGTTAGAGCTGCACCTTTTTTAGATTGAAATCAGCTGATAGGTATTCCTGGTTAAGGGAAGTCTCTCTAACAAAGGAACCACTTTTGACAAAGCTTAGGTATCCGAGTAACGAGGGAATTAGTATATTTCATCAAAATATACAAGGTATTAGGGATAAGATTAGTGAACTGCTTATAGATGTTGACTCTAAAATTATTGGTATATCTGAACACATCTTAAATAAGGAGATAATTCAGAGGCTTCGTTTACCAGGATACAGGTTGGCTGGCAGCTTTTCTAGGAGCTCTTTGCGGTGTGGGGGTGTAGCCATGTATGTGAAAAACGGCATCCCATTTGAGTCAATTGATGTTTCAAAGTACTGCACTGAAAAGGTGTTTGAATGTTGTGAAGGTGTGGTTAAATTTAATGGAGCTAAACTTCTAACTCTTGTTATTTATAGATCCCCAGACTCCGACTTCACAACATTTTTGCTAAAGCTAGAGGAGATTCTTGGTTCACTTTATAGGAAATACAAAAGGTTAGTTATATGTGATGATTTCAATATTAATTGTATAAGTGATTGTGCAAGGAAATGGATGCTGGTAAACCTGCTTAATTCATATAATCTTATGCAAACCGTATTCTTTCCAACGAGAGTGCAACGAGAACAACCTTAGACAACATTTTTGTTCATTACTCATTACTGGAAGGTCATTCTGATAGCAAAAAGGTGAATGGCCTTTCAGATCATGATGCACAAATTTTAACTCTAAGAGATTTTTGTGCTGCAACACGTGTTAAATATAGTCATCAGCTGTTTAGGAAAGCTGATCCAGTTGCTGTAGAGGTCTTTGTAAGCCTTATCAAGGAACAAGAGTGGCAAGATGTTTATAGCGCTGATACAGTAGACGATAAATATAATGCTTTTCTCAAGACCTTTCTCGTGCTCTTTGAAAGTTGCTTTCCGTTAGAACGTTCAAAACAGGGTACTAGCACAAACTGGCAGCCTGGTTGGCTGACTAGAAGGACAAGAATATCTTATCTTGGCGATTATATCAAAACGTTAGAAACAGTCAAAATCTAAATGCAGCAGCCCATTACAAACAGTACTGTAAGGTGCTTAAAAATGTTATTAGGAAGGCAAAAAGTATGTGGTATGCAGATAGAACAGCTAAGTCTCAGGATAAAATTAAAACCATATGGTCATAGTAAAGGAAGTGACTGGTCTGCAGGGACAGGTCGAGGATATAGAATCAGTGTGTAGTGGGAATGTCCGTGTTACTGATAAGACACATATATGTACAGTATTTAATAATCACTTTCTGAATATAGCAGGTGAGCTAAATAGAAACCTAGTCCCAACAGGGAATCATATAGCGCTCTTAGAAAAAAGTGTTCCGACACAAGAGGGAGATTGAGTTAATAATTAAATCACTAAAGACCAAGAACTCTCATGGATATGACGGGGTATCTAGCAGAATACTGAAGTATTGTTCTATGTATGTTAGCCCAGTTCTCAGCCATATCTGTAACTTTTCCTTTAGGAGTGGTCGGTTTCCTGACCGATTAAAGTACTCGGTAGTGAAGCCACTTTATAGAATGGGAGACATTGATAATGTTGACAATTTTAGACCTATTTATATGCCATCGGTGTTTGCTAAAGTTATCGAGAATGTTGTACACACAAGGTTACTGGAGCATTTAAATTCATATACACTGCTGGAAATTGAAATAAGAACACCGTGAATTCAGTGTCCCAGGAAGGGGAAATTTTATTGACACATTCCTGGGGTCAGATACATCACATGATCACACTGACAGAACCACAGGCACATAGACACAGGCATCAGAGCATGCACAATGTCGGCACTAGTACAGTGTATATCCACCTTTCGCAGCAATGCAGGCTGCTATTCTCCCATGGAGACGATCGTAGAGATGCTGGATGTAGTCCTGTGGAACGGCTTGCCATGCCATTTCCACCTGGCGCCTCAGTTGGACCAGCGTTCGTGCTGGACGTGCAGACCGCGTGAGACGACGCTTCATCCAGTCCCAAACATGCTCAATGGGGGACAGATCCGGAGATCTTGCTGGCCAGGGTAGTTGACTTACACCTTCTAGAGCACGTTGGGTGGCACGGGATACATGCGGACGTGCATTGTCCTGTTGGAACAGCAAGTTCCCTTGCCGGTCTAGGAATGGTAGAACGATGGGTTCAATGACGGTTTGGATGTACCGTGCACTATTCAGTGTCCCCTCGACGATCACCAGTGGTGTATGGCCAGTGTAGGAGATCGCTCCCCACACCATGATGCCGGGTGTTGGGCCTGTGTGCCTTGGTCGTATGCAGTCCTGATTGTGGCGCTCACCTGCACGGCGCCAAACACGCATACGACCATCATTGGCACCAAGGCAGAAGCGACTCTCATCGCTGAAGACGACACGTCTCCATTCGTCCCTCCATTCACGCCTGTCGCGACACCACTGGAGGCGGGCTGCACGATGTTGGGGCGTGAGCGGAAGACGGCCTAACGGTGTGCGGGACCGTAGCCCAGCTTCATGGAGACGGTTGCGAATGGTCCTCGCCGATACCCCAGGAGCAACAGTGTCCCTAATTTGCTAGGAAGTGGCGGTGCGGTCCCCTACGGCACTGCGTAGGATCCTACGGTCTTGGCGTGCATCCGTGCGTCGCTGCGGTCCGGTCCCAGGTCGACGGGCACGTGCACCTTCCGCCGACCACTGGCGACAACATCGATGTACTGTGGAGACCTCACGCCCCACGTGTTGAGCAATTCGGCGGTACGTCCACCCGGCCTCCCGCATGCCCACTATACGCCCTCGCTCAAAGTCCGTCAACTGCACATACGGTTCACGTCCACGCTGTCACGGCATGCTACCAGTGTTAAAGACTGCGATGGAGCTCCGTATGCCACGGCAAACTGGCTGACACTGACGGCGGCGGTGCACAAATGCTGCGCAGCTAGCGCCATTCGACGGCCAACACCGCGGTTCCTGGTGTGTCCGCTGTGCCGTGCATGTGATCATTGCTTGTACAGCCCTCTCGCAGTGTCCGGAGCAAGTATGGTGGGTCTGACACACCGGTGTCAATGTGTTTTTTTTTCCATTTCCAGGAGTGTAATTTGCTGTCAAACGTACAGTTTGGTTTTATAAATGGTTTAACACCTGAAAATGCTATATCCTCTTTTCTCTGTGAGTTTTTGGACGGATTAAATAAAAGGTTGAGAACGCTAGGTGTTTTCTTTGATTTAACGTAGGCTTTTGACTGTGTTGACCACAAAATATTACTGCAGAACTTGAACCATTCTGGAGTAAGGGGAGTAGCTTACAATTGGTTCGCCTCTTACTTTAAGAACAGAAAGCAGAAGGTAATTCTCCGTAATATTGAGAGTGGTAGTGATGTTCAGTCCCAATGGGGCACTGTTAAGTGGGACGTTCCCCAAAGGTCAGTGCTCGGGCCACTGCTGTTTCTTATTTATATAAATGATACGCCTTCTAGTATGACAGGTGACTCAAAATTATTTCTGTTTGCGGATGATACCAGCTTGGTAGTGAAGGATCTTGTGTGTAATATTGAAACAGTATCAAATAATGTAGTTCATGAAATGCGTTCGTGGCTTGTGGAAAATAATTTGATGCTAAATCACTGTAAGACTCAGTTTTTACAGTTTCTATCTCACAATTCAACAAGAACCGATATTCTGATCAGACAGAATGGGCATATTATAAGCGAGACGGAACAGTTCAAGTTCCTAGGCGTTCGGATAGATGGTAAGCTGTTGTGGAAAGCCCATGTCCAGGATCTTGTTCAGAAGCTAAATGCTGCTTTATTTACCATTAGAACAGTATCTGAAATAAGTGACACTTCAACGCGAAAAGTAGTCTACTTCGCATGTTTTCATACGCTTATGTCGTATGGCATTATTTTTTGGGGTAATTCTTCTGATTCAAAAAGGGTATTTTGGCTCAAAAACGGGCTGTTCGAGCTATATGTGGTGTAAGTTCGAGAACATCTTGTCGACCCCTATTCAATAGTCTGGGAATTCTGACATTGTCCTCACAGTATATATTTTCTTTAATGTCGTTTGTTGTTAGCAATATTAACTTATTCCCAAGAGTTAGCAGCTTTCACTCAGTTAATACTAGGCAGAAATCAAATCTGCATGTGGAATGCACTTCCTTAACTCTTGTGCAGAAAGGAGTGCACTATTCTGCTGCATCCATTTTCAATAAGCTACCACAAGAACTCAAAAATCTTAGCGGTAGCCCAAACTCTTTTAAGTCTAAACTGAAGAGTTTCCTCATGGCTCATTCCTTCTATTCTGTCGCGGAGCTCCTGGAAGAGCTAAAACTTTAAGCAAATTCCAGTGTTACATGGTTGATTTTCTTTATTTAAACTTACGACTTGCCGCCTGAATATGTTTTTTTTATATTTCATTTTATCTGTTTCTGCTATCGTGTTATAATTTCATGTATTGACTCGTTCCATGACCATGGAGACTTCTCCTTAATTTGGTCCCACGGAACAATAAATAAATAAATAAATAAAACTTACGTAATATCCATGTAGATCTAGACGTAGATGTACCTGCTTCTCCTCTGATTCTTTAATGCCTATTCGCTTTTATTAGTTGAAATTTATTGCAGAACTCAGTTAGTCTTTCTGCTCTCTCATTCCTACTGCGAAGCCCATATTCTTCCGTAATCCGTTCAGCTTCCCCTTCCTCTAGAACTGCATTCCATTCCCTCGTGGCTATTAGATTTCCTTCTTCCTTTACGTACTGAACTACATATGCTATGTCTTCATCCACTGCTTTCGACGTTGGCATGTCTACTTGAAATATCGTTGCCAGTATTGGTTTGTTGTCGGTTTTGATGAGAACAACTTTATGGTTGAACGGTTCACAGTACCTCATTCTCTCCCGTACCTTTCTATCCATAACGAAGCCTACTTCCGTTATATGATTTTCAGTTGCTGTTGAAATTACTGTGTACTCGTGTGACCATAAATGCTTGTCTTCTTCACATTTCACTTCACTGCCGAGCGTCGTAAGTGAAGTCCAACTCGAAGAACAAGCCCCTCGACCTTACAGTCACCTTACAACTACTTACAATAGCGCACTTTCCTGACTCTGGCCGGTTGGAAACCGTGAAAATTATCGACCCTCAATTTCGTCGGAGCCTGTTCCTGATGCTTCACTCCAATCACAAAAACTTTACACATTTTACTATCCCGGATTGGGAAGTTTTCCACAAACCTACTTCCAGACCGAAATAGCACAGCCAGGTCTCCTGCTGCAGCAAGTGAAGCTAATGGGTTCGATACATCAGACAGGTTAGAATTATTTTTAGAAATAAGATACTTAAACAACTACTTTTCGTCTACAAAATTTGTAAACTGAATTTCAGTTTATAATATAATACTTTTTAAATAAAAAAATCAATAATCTCGTCTACATGTAATTTAGAATCACAAGTAAAACTGCAAACATCACTGCAGACAACAGCCGGCCGGTGTGGCCGAGCGGTTCTAGACGCTTCAGTCTCGAATCGTGCGACCGCTACGGTCGCAGGTTCGAATCCTGCCTTGGGTATGGATGTGTGTGATGGCCTTAGGTTAGTTAGGTTTAAGTAGTTCTAAGTTCTAGGGGACTGATGACCTCAGATGTTAAGTCCCATAGTGCTCAGAGCCATTTTTTTGCAGACAACAAATAATAATTAGCTACGAATCAGACGGATCACGAAATTTTTTCTGGCGAAATTAGTGTCCTTACAGCAGTGTTCTTTTTCATCGGTTCATCTCAGGAGATCTCCGCTAACTCGACAAATGAATGTACTGACATTCTTACGAAAATAAAGAAATTTAGCACTGTAATTTCTTAAATCATTACACGGCGTGTGAAATAACCCGCTTATGTGACGATCAGCGACGAAGGGATGTACCCGGAACTTCTTTTCTGCGTTTTGCTTTTACTTGGAACTCGTACACGAAGCTGCAGAGTAGCTCTCGTACTGAGCGCAGACCGGTGGGCATTGCTCCGCAGCGCGGCCTGCCGTGACGCCCCAGCATGGTGTGCGGCGGACCCGCGACCCCGCAGTGCCCAGCACCACTGCAGTGGCCTGCCTGCGCCCCCACAGATATTCCGAAGCACATCACTACTTTACTACCCCACATCCTTGCATACTGCTTCTAGTTTGACTATCCTCTTAATCTTCTTGCTACTCTGCGTAATTACTCAACTATACTCCGAGTTTGTATCTCATCCGTCCAGAACCTTACTGACACAGAGTGGTTACGGTTACTACAAGCCACACACAAGTTGGAAAACGGGGCCAAACTTCTAGTAGTTTACTGTCGAGTTGAGATTTTCACAAATGTTTTATTCGTATCTTACAGAGACTAGCAGTACGGCAATAAACAACCTTTTAAAACACGCCGCTATCGCCAATCAAAGTAATTTATAGCAACACAACAATTTAAAAAAATTTAAAGAACATTAGTAAACCGGCTACTCAAGTAAATACAGGACTTTGTTAATAAAGTACGGTGAGGTAGTGAAGCTTCCAACACCGCCATTAAAAAAAAATTAAACAGGTCTCAGCAAAAACACGATTAATGGCAATAAAAGAATTTACAAACTTGGAGGAATTTAAAAAAAATTTAAACAAAAGTGCCCTGGAATATCATTAGAACATAACAGATATGACGGATCCGTGTAAGGTGGCCACAAATCACCCACTCAGGGATGCTCAGGCTAGACAGGATACTGACCAATTTAAATACGCCCGTAACACAATTGCCACTCTCAGGCTGGTCACTGCACCGACTTTTAGCCAGCGAAAACTTGTTATAAGATGGCTTAACTTGCTGACAGAATTAGACCTAACCTCGTGCAAGGAAACATTACACCACACACTCCTGAATGAGCGACCACATGATCAACCAACAAGAAGCATGAATTTACTCATAACCCACGACAGAATAGCGAACCACTTAAAGTGCCAAATCTACACCCCCCCATCTGGCAGTAACGAGAGGAGGAGGAAAGATCACGGTCTTCAATTACACAGGTGCCAGGGACAGGAAACTCGGTCGCCGGAGGCCACAAGGCAGAAGAGACGCTCGTTACACAAAATTATTACTTAATGGTTAAACCTTCCACGAACTTAACTTGCAATTATGCTCGAACAGGCAGTACACGACCTCCGATGGCAAGGATCCACACACCCGACCGCGCACGCGCCACCAGCGTACCCAACACGCCACGGTCACGCGACAACACGCTCTGTCACCGGAGTCCACGTCTCCTCTGCAATGTTGACGGGTAGTGACCGCTCCTTCATGTTAGGTGTCCCCTTTTAAACTCCATTGTTGAAACGGAGGATTTAAAGAAGCTTGTTAACGTCCCACAAAGGTGAAATGAACAGCAACTACTAGTGGGGCGATTATGTATACATCCAACACGCGGGGAGCTCTTCCGTCAACTCGACCCGTTCGTTACACACAACCGACATACATCATGTGGCGACTCGGTACAACCGACCACGCCTGCTTCGCGCTGGAGAGCCACACTGCCCTCCCGTGTCCACCACACTCTCTGCGCGCAACCCCTTACTTCCGCGCCACCACACGAGGTTACAAGCGGTCAAATATCACACTTCCTCCATAGCAGATTCCCGGAAGCAAAAACGCAGATATCGATAGCAGAGGGAAAAGACAACCAAGCAGCCACTTAATGACAGACAACATATCAAACAAACGTGTCAGGGGAAGAAAAGGAAAACCAATGCAATCTAAACACAAGGTGTAGCACGAGTTGATGCACGGCTCACTTACAAACCAATATTTCTCTTCAGAATCTTCGTCTCACTATGATGGAATGCTGTTGTCAGTGCATGTTCCCCCGTTGTGAGTCCTGAGCGATGTATTTGCGTTACAAGTTGTGGACCATTGCAAACACAAGGTAACATTCTCCTCCCTCATTTCTACTTCGTGTTCTCCTGTAACTTTCCCTGACACGCTTTCCCCTAGTACAGCACTTCAGCTCACCACTGCTGCAAGCTCACTGGTAAAGCACTACTCACCCGCTTAGGAGAGCCGACTGGTCGCTCTGGGGAGCTGTGGACAGCGTCGAACTGGTACCATGTGGACGTGTGACCCCCCAGCGCTATACTGAGGTGGTGTGTCTGTCATAGCCGGGTGCGTGGAATCAGCACAGAGAGATAGGGTCGCGCCCGTGAACACACCTGGAGTGAAGTGGCCCAGCTTGATCTTGCCAGAGCTTTCACAGTTTTGTGTGGGCTTCTTTAGAGCAGATTTTTGGTACGTTCAGAAGGTGTCACAGGTGACCTCATTGAGCCGTGCTGCGGATCGCGTTGGTGCTGTTTGTAGGTTTCCGCCCTCTGTTGCAGGCCAGACAGTAACGTTGACATGGTTGCGGTTGTTTGTCTTTTTCTCGTGTTAATTGGCGCCAATCGGTTTCGCAAGCGTTGCCTGTCCGTTAGTGGCACAGCGGCGGTTATATGTAGTAACTGTTGCCCTATCTTTCCAGCGACGTCGTCGTTTTTCCGGGTAGTGCGAGTGTGCGAGTTTGGTTGTAGACAGGAGAAGCCAGGTCCGCAGAGTGCGAGAACACGGCGGGACCGCTGGTGGCACGCATGGACTGCTGGATGGAAGGGCTGCAGTCGCGAGGGTGCACGACTTCGTCGTAAACCGGATCCAGCAAGCTTTAAGATGAGTCCATTTCAATTCAAGTAGACAAACCTCCAACATTGTCATATCTCGCGATTCTCCTGTGACTTGGGTTCGTCTTGCTGCTCGTAGTGTTGCCGAGGAGAAGAGCAGCGAAACTGTGAGTGGAGTGCTTGGGGAAGACGGATCTGATTAGCTTTCCTCGACTTCTTATTACTGTTTCCTGCGTTCAGCTTGTTACAATTTCTTAAGTTCAACCAGCGGTAATTTTTCTTGCCTGGTGGCCGCTAACGCCCCAGTTACCTGCCCTAGGGGTTAGTGTATGTAACGGCACTGTACATTTCCTCGCCTTGCCACTGCTGTCCAGTAAAGCGTGTAGTTTTGACAGCTTTCTCGATTGTAGGCCGGTTGATGATTCTTCTATTCTGATAGTAGTGATTCCTTTCTCGTTTGGGCGCTCTAAAAACAGTATTCTGAATGTAGTGCAGACCGCCGGTTCCGGCTTTTGCGTATAGTTCCATCGTTGCATTTGGTTTATCGGACGTCAGGCAGCTTCAGCAAGATTATCCTTAGTCGTTCATTAGACTGCCACTAGTCTGAGTTACCATCTTGTGACGTGAATGCAACTCTTGCCTGCCTATCTCATCGCTCGCGAAAGTGTTTGTTGCCGGACCTTCTCAGAGGTCGATTCCTGGAGCACCGTCTGGATCAGTTGCTTGTTTTTTTTTTTAAATTAACTTTTGCTATTGTATTTGCTGTTTTACAGCAGGTTTAAATTTTTTTATATATTATTGCCGTTCCTGGCGTGTAAGACCTTCAGCCGTGATTCTAATTTGGTATTTGTATTTACGCAGTGAGCATTTAAAACCTTATTTACTGCCATTCCTGGCGTCTGATGCCGTCGGCTGTGTTTGTGGCGACTTCCCTTTAATATTTCAATACCTGTAATTTGTAAGTTGCAGCGAGTTTTGAACAATTCTTAATTTATTGCCATTCCTGGAGTGTAAGGCCTTTAGCCCACATCACAGTGACTTGCTTTTAAAACATTATCTGTAGTATCTGTATTTAATGGTGATTTGGTAAATTGTAACACACTGAAATCACTATTATGTATACAGTTGTTTATTCCTTCATTAATAAGGTATGGTAATTTTTATTTAATGTTGAGTCTGGAATAACTGAATTAAAATAAATTGTGTGTAACTGTAAAAGGCAACCAATAGTAAGTGATTACGGCCGCGTCCACAGTCGTAACCGAGTCCTGCCTTCCCTGGACTACGAGGCTTCACTCGTGACTACTGCAGCGCCGCCCCCGCTTGTGCTGCTGGTTTATGGCAGTGTGGGTGCACAAAGTAATGTCACAGGCTGTTTTTACTGTCAACTTCAATGCGAACGTGAATGTGGCGCCCGTAATGGAATGAAAATTTTCATTGCTTCATTACAAGGCACTTTCCTTATGATTTCGATCTCTCGCACCTTCGAGAAAACAACAGAAAGACCTTCAAATTTCCAAAATTCTGGAAGATAATTTAACTCATCGGCTAATGTAGACCAGTTGTGTATTTCCGGCTGCTTAACACAGTGCTTCCGAACCTGTGGGTAATTTTCCAATAATGGATAGAAGGTATTTCCTGAGGCTGAAAACGAAAGGGTTCAACTGTGTTTCGGTCACTGAACTGAACTATTATTGAAAGATCATTTCTATTATTGTTATTTCGTAGGATTGTAATACTGATTATATATATACATCACTTATAATATATTTCAGTATTATGAAAAGGAAACTTGCTACTCACGACAGACAGACACACACACACACACACACACACACACATACACACACCGACGCAAATGCAACTCACACACACATGACTGCCGTCTCAGGCAACTGAACTGTGGATTCAGCCTACTGAAGCTTCAGCCAACTGAAGCCACACTTCAGTTGCCTGAGAATGCAGTCATGTGTGTGTGAGTGTGTGTGTGTGTGTGTGTGTGTGTGTGTGTGTGTGTGTGTGTGTGTGTGTATTTTTGACAATGACCTTAGTGGCCGAAAGCTACATTTGTGACAGTCATTTTGTTGTGCCTATCTGCGACTCAGCTTCTACTATATATGGTGAGCCGGCCACGGTGGCCGAGCGGTTCTAGGCGCAACAGTCCGGAACCGTGCGGCTGCTACAGTCGCAGGTTCGAATCCTGCCTCGGGCATGGATGTTTGTGATGTCCTTAGTTAGGTTTAATTAGTTCTAAGTTCTAGGGGATTGATGACCTGAGATGTTAAGTCTCATAGTTCTCAGAGCCATTTTTTCTATATGGTGAGTAGCAACTTTCGTTTTCATGATTTTGTTACATTCCATCCTGGATTTTCCAATGTTTGAAATTATATTTTTTGTTACGAGGTCTCTGAAAAAATTATGCCACCTTTTTTATTGCGAACAATTGATAGTGCCCTAGCATGAGCCGACCTTGAACCTTCGTGCTTGTGTCTGAATTTTTTCCCACCTGTCGATAATGCCAGTTGCTGGCAACCGGCAGTTGAGTGAGGCAGTGTGTAGTTTCAGTGTTTTCATCGGGAGGGAAACGACGGAACGACTGGAGCAGTGCTACTGCATGGAATTTTGTCAGAAACTGGGCGACAGCCAGGTGGAAACCACTGGGAAGATCAGACGGCTTTAGGTGACGATGCTATGGGCACAAAGATGAAGGAGCCGTAGAATCAGTTTGAAGACCGGCGGACATCGGTGGAGAGCGAGCCCCCCACGAGTCGCCGAAATGACCAGTGAACGCCGTGGTGACGTGGCACCCACGTGTGACAACCGGAGAGACTGCGGAAGAGGCGGCTATCAGCACCTTTTGGCACATACCATTGTGACCGAAGATTTGGCCATGACGAGAGTCTCAGCGAAATTCGTGCCGAAGTTCCTGACGGCGGAGAAAAAGCAACTTCGTGTTGAAGTCTCACAGGACATTTTCGATTCCACAAACAGTGACCCCGCCTTCGTGAACATCATGATCGCTCGTGACGAGTCCAGGATGTACAGATACTATCCGGAAACCAAATCTCAGTGGCCAAAGTGGAAGCATTCCTCGTCACCGAGGCCAAAGAAGGTGCGCCAAGTGAGCAGCAATGTCAGAGTAATGCTGATGCTTTCTTTGACTCTCACGGTGTGGTACACCACGAGTACTCCCCAAAGAGTACCACAGGGATGTCCTCCATCGCCTACGTGATCTGCGGCGCTAGAGACCGGACTCGCGGTCGGTAGGAAACTGGTGCCTCCATCATGACACTGCTTCCAGCACGTCCCTCGCATTTCATTCAGACTTTTACGGCCCCCTGTGACTTCTGGCTGTTCCCCAAACTGAAAAGGCCATTGAAAGGAATGCGATTTCAGACAAGAGAGCACACATGCCAGCAACGACACCTGAGCTAAACTCCATTCCGAAAGAGACTTTTTCGCCATGCTTCCAACAATGGCGCAACCTCTGGGGGAAGTGTGTGGAGACCCAAGGGAGCTACTTGGAGGGCGATTAGGTGACCAACGCTCCAGGTAAGTCAGTGTTTTCCACGGTCAAAGGTCGTATACTTTTCTAACAGATCTCGTACTAGCATTAACGGATGACACACTGTTTTGAGGTTTACAGCTTGGTAAAAGAATGGGTGAACATCTTCCTCACATAGTCCACTCATTACACACGTACTTTACACTTAACATACATCACACATATTTAAATACCTCTTCTCCGAGTTTGAGATAGTTCTCACAACAGACCAAAAATTACTTTGTCATTCACTTCGGCAAAATAAAATAACTAATTCACAGCAGACAGTAACACGTAATGGTTACTACCACAGTTGTAGAACCTATACTGTATTATTATTATTATTATTATTATTATTATTACTGGCAGTGGTCAGACTCAAAGTGTGGTGTCGCCGCCAGACACCACACTTGCTAGGTGGTAGCCTTTAAATCGGCCGTGGTCCGTTAGTATACGTCGGACCCGCGTGTCGTCACTATCAGTGATTGCAGACCGAGCGCCGCCACACGGCAGGTCTAGTCTAGAGAGACTCCCTAGCACTCGCCCAGTTGTACAGCCGTCTTTGCTAGCGATGGTTCATTGTCTAAATACGCTCTCATTTGCAGAGACGACAGTTTAGCACAGCCTTCAGCTACGTCATTTACTACGACCTAGCAAGGCGCCATATTCAGTTACTATAATTACTTCAAGAATGTATTCTGAACAGATAATATTGTGAATCATGTACCGTCAAGAGCGACGTTCATCATTAACGGATTAAAGTTAAGTATCAAACTAATTACGTCCGCTTTCTGAATTCTCATTCCTTGTCATGTTCCAGACCTCACGTCAGTATAGTTCTTCCCTCTTCATGGACCGAGCGAGGTGGCGCAGTGGTTAGCACACTGGACTCGCATTCGGGAGGACGACGGTTCAATCCCGCCTCCGGCCATCCTGATTTCGGTTTTCCGTGATTTCCCTAAATCGTTTCAGGCAAATGCCGGGATGGTTCCTTTGAAAGGGCACGGCCGATTTCCTTCCCAATCCTTCCCTAACCCGAACTTGCGCTCCGTCTCTAATGACCTCGTTGTCGACGGGACGTTAAACACTAACCACCACCACCACCCTCTTCATGCCAGGTGCGTGAGCTAAAACGCGTGCATTTCGGCCTCCACTAGTAACACGGTGTTGGCTCTTCTGTCAACACAAAACAAAGCATTCGCAGCATGTCCAAATTTTTGCCAGTTCAGATCTAAGGAGCCGAGCAATCAACTGATTTACAAACAGCAGGTCTAAGTATAGTACACAGGAAGAAAAGTGGTGCGAAGGAAGCATGTTTTGTGATAAGGAGATGCGGATAGTTGCCTTTCTTTCAGATAAGAAGTAGTAGATAGCACTCACAATGTATTGAGAATTGCTTCATCAATTCATGAACAAAGATCGTTACAAATAAGTAGTGCCAATTGTGTCACTGACTCATTGGTTCGTGGCGTAACAAAACACAAAAACTAAATGTAGCTACCTTTCGTCATTTCAAAAATGAAAGGAAAGTATCCAAAGAAATTCCTTTTCTTTCTACAGTTTAGTTAGGTGCTAATGTTGATGACGGTGTGGTGACGGTGGGGGCATGGATAGGGGGGAAGAGGGGGTAACGTCTGATGTCTGATTCCACTCAGGGGTAACGGTTTCAGAAACATTGGGAACCTCTGGTTTACCAGACGGCGCTATTGTTTCATAGATCAGGTTGGATGGGTGACGCGACCCGACTGTGATCGCAGGCCAGGTAGAGCGTGGCCAGAGCAATCCGGGCGGTGGCTTTTTACATACCAACCAGGACGACTCCAGCAATATTCCACTTCCGACGGTAGGCAGCAGTTCTACTAAGTACAATGTCTTCACAGTAATTTGGTTCATGGGCCAGAACTTATTTGCTCGGGTATTACTCGCATGAAATAACTGGAAGCAGCCAATCGTGTATCAAACAAACGTTAATAGTTTCTTTACAGTCTAAATTAACTGTGCATCGAAGTGTAACACTAACTAACCATCAAGTCACCGAGTGATGATTTACTGGAAAAACTAATGATTTATGATACAGAAGCTGAAAAAACTGCGTTGCAAGCTTAAATGCTTTATAAAAATGGATGAAACTACATAAACATCCCTGAAAGCAGTTGCATATTCATAAGTGAAAAGAAGAAGGTGTTATTTTTTTAAACTTGAGAACGTAACATACGCTAAGGTTTTGAATATCAGTATGACTTTTCGATGAAATAACGATTACAAGATGGCCAAACGATGTATATAAAATCATGAGCGTCAGCAGAAATTGACCAAAGCGAGTGAGGGGAGTAGGTCTGTTCACCTGTCATTTTTTATATAAATGACTTGGTCACTATCGAGACGTGTCAGGCCACAAAAACTAAATTTTATAGGTGACACAAAAAACATATAATTTCGCTGGGAAATCTAAAAGTGTAAGAGAATTCTGAAAACCCTGTATTTCACGATTCAAGGCGGTGGAAAAGTTCTCCTCTTGTCCCCCCCCCCCCCCTCCCTCTTGCGGACACCATTGCATATAATCGATCACCGGATTTTTGAGAAACAGAATAGAGACAGCCGAGAAATGGCGAGAGCGAAGCGGAAAATCAAGAACACAGTAAGTTACTTAATGACATGCTTATAAATGTAACGTATTATTAAAAAAAGAAACGAAAAATCCATTAATTAGAAGCTGCTAATTTTACGCAAATTTCGGTGGTTTAACATGTGGGAAAGAGCATAAACACTCGTTAAATGGCGTCTAATCCCTTTCTGAAGCGCTAGTTTTTGATACAATATCATAAAATTCCAGCGCTTTCAGAAATGCGTACTTGTATTTCGTTTGCAGTCTTCAGATGTATGGTATTATTCGCAGAATTGGTTTCGAAGAGCAAAGAAACTATAGAAACACAGGTCTGACTATGCGAATGTTGAAAAAAATTCAAAACACTCGGTCTGGAATCGAGGATTGTTAATTCTAAGTTGTAAACACTTGGATAAAGTCGATGTGCCTCGAACCCTCGATTCTATTACAGATACATTCATGTTCAGAGAAAACAGAATACCTTTGCACGACTAGAGACAGGACGTTCATATATTCAGAAGATGTACATCAGCATGTTCTGGAGATATGATTAGCATTTCAGTCACATCAGTTCAGCACGTATCCTGTTGCCTAGTAGGCAGAGGGTCCGCCATGGGCCCTGAAAACTTCCATGCGTGTGACATCGACGCGTATAAGGCGCAAAAGGCGTCCTGTAGTATAGCCATCCACGCCGCGTTCACCTGGTTCCATGGATCGTGCGGCTGGTCCCGGTGGAGGTTCGAGTCCTCCCTCGGGTATGGGTGTGTGTGTTTATCCTTAGGATAATTTAGGTTAAGTAGTGTGTAAGCTTAGGGACTGATGACCTTAGCAGTTAAGTTCCATGAGATTTCACACACATTTGAACATCTCCCTCACCTGGTTCCAAAGTTCGTGTGTGGTGGTTGGCACTGGGTCACAGCGCTGCACCCGTCGTTTCGTCATATCCCACACATTTTTAACTGGCGCAAGTGTGGTGACCTCGCGGGCAGGGGCAGAAGGCAGACATCCCGTGACACCAAGAAGCTACGTGTTCACGCAGGGCCATGAGGTTGTCCATTGTCTTGCTGAAATATGGCGTCTGGGATATTGGGCAGAAAGCGTACGGCTACGGGTAGCAGGATGTCATTTACGTATGTCACACAGGTCACAGTGCCCTGTACACGCACCGGCTGTAGTATATGGCTATACCCAATAGCACCCCACACCATGAGGCCTTCAGCTGGCGCTGTATGTCTTACGCGAATGCAGTCAATGCCGCTACCCATGTCTGTGGCGAACGAAAATCCGCCCATCATTATCAAACAAACAGAACCTGGATTCGTCCAAAAACACTATTTGATGCCATTTCTGTCCCCAGTGACTTCTTTCCATACACCATTGCCATCTTGCATGTTTCTGCACATTCGTCAAAGGCAGACGGAGAAGTGGACGACGCACACATAGCCGATGCCGCAATAAACGGCGATGGACTGTCACCCCTGATAGTGTACGATTTATTTATTTAGCGTATGGCAAGTACAAATCACGTATGAAAAATCTAAAAGTACATAACACACAAAACAGTTACAATATCACAAACAAACATCTAGGTTAGAAATATAATCGATTGCACTGTTAGTCGCATCCATGAAGTCCCTTGTTGGCCCAGGGTAGGCCCTCAGAGGGCATTCTACCACGATATGGTGAATTGTCTGCCTGTCAGCGCCGCAGTCGCACTGTGGTGATGGCACTATGCTCCATTTGTACAAGGAGTCCGCACAACGGCCGTGGCTCGTCCTGATCCTGTTAGACCAGATTTTGCGGGGCAAGTCAAAGCCCCGAGGTCTGTTAGATGTTCCCAATAAGGTGTTAACCTGAGGCGGTGTCTTTTCCTCCCATTCTTCTCTCCAGCGGTCCTCAAGAATAAAAGCGTTCTTTACCAGATCTTTGGCACTTGCGAGAGGGGGGTGTCTGGATTTCAATCTATTTTGCTCAATTCCATTACTCAGGGTGTGGATAGGAAGATCTGGGCTATTTTGGATTTTTCGACACTCCCTGACAAGTGCGTGTTCTCTGCGCAAATGTGGCGGCAGGATATGGCTCAATACAGGCAGCCATTGGACAGGAGTTGACCTGATCGTTCGAGAGATAATCCTCATCGTTTGGTTCAAGACTGCGTCCACCTACTTGATGTGAGCACTATTTAACCATATTGGGGAACAGTACTCTGCTGCAGAATAGACAAGTCCTAGTGCAGAGCTACGCAGAACGGAGGCAGTGGACCCCCAACTAGTGCCACAAAGCTTTTGGACAATGTTGTTTCTAGTTCTGACTTTTTCAGCAGTGTTTACAAGGTGTTGTTTATAGCTCAATGTTCTATCGAGTGTCACGCCCAGATACTTTGGTGTTCTATTATATGGAAGAGTGCCGCCATCAAAGCGGATCTTGAGCTCTTTGTTTGCTAATTTGTTATTCAGGTGGAAACAAGTGGCCTCTGTTTTGGATGGGCTGGGTTGGAGCCTCCAGTCACGGAAGTATTTTTCTAGAGTGGTCAAATCGCTGGATAGTGTGATCTCAGTTTCCTCCATCACTCGGTGTTGTGTGGCCAAGGCCCAGTCGTCCGCATATCCGAACATTTTGGATCTCGTCCTAGGCATATCGACTATATACATGCTGAAAAGCAGTGGAGCCAGTACTGAACCTTGGGGCAGGAAATTATTAAGTTTTATGAATTTACTTCTGTTGTTACCGATGACAACCTGGAATGGTCTATTGCAGAGCATTTCGTTGATAAGGTTAGCCGTTTTTAGACATGGCACGATGCGGAGGAGCTTATAAATCAGGCCCTGTCTCCAGACAGTGTCGAACGCCGCCCTCAGGTCAACAAATACCACTGATGTTTTTTGCTGTCTTTGGAAGCCCGCCTCGATGTAGGTTGTTAGAGCGAGGACCTGATCCGTGCAGCTTCTTTTCGGCCAGAAGCCCGCCTGTTCTACCGGCACAGCCTCCAGGATGACTTCGCTCATTCTGTTGTACATAAGTCTCTCCAGTAATTTATAGATCATGCTGAGTAAGGCGATTGGGCGGTAGCTCTGAGGTTGGTCACTCGGTTTGCCCGGTTTTAATATGGCTGCTCCACTGTTGCGCCAGAGCCGGGGAGGGCGCAGGTCTGTCCTTTTGCTATTCGGATGAGGTGTCGCTCTTCTCGGGCGGTGATCCGGCTGGTGCAACCTGACCCATCTCGTCGTGTTCTGTGGCCTTCCGTGAACCATTCTGCACACACCGGTTGCACTGACGAAAGGCTTTGTGCCACATAAGCAGAAATTTCGCGGAAGGATATATCTCATTCGACCGTACGGTTCGCGTCTGCGAGGCATCCTGTATGTCTGCTCAAGTCACACCGATCCATTACCTTCGGTTTTCAGCTACAACGAGTGCCGCGGGCACATTTTACCGGTAGGTGGTGTTGCACTGCAACATCGATGCTGACCTTGAACCCGCGGGCCGACGTGCTTCAAATGCTAATCATTTCTGCAGAACGTACTAACGTACATGTCCTGTGAATATGAACGTCCTATCTCTAGTCGTTCAAGGTGTTCCGTCTTTCCTCAACTTGAGTGTACTTCGAGAGAGAATTACGTCGAATCTTTAGAATTATCACCAATGTCTTTTGCCAAATCACCATGTCATACAGCATTTTTCCATTGTTTAGGGGCTACCAACCATGCAAGGCGCTTCCTTGCAAAAACTGTATCTATATTCCAAGATGAATTTGAAATCGCCACAACGAGACAAGGTTACTTCTGATATATGTATTTTTCTTATCACTGTAAACATAAAATTATTATTCAGAAAAATATCATTCAGACAGTGTTCTTTCAAAAATTTAACTGTGTTATGTCTTTGGTGTTACTTTATAAAAACTGAAAAATAATTTATGGTATCTATCTGTTGAATTGTAGCTTACAATCTTTGATCCTTATTTGTGTTGTGAATCATAATGTAAACGATTAATGCATTGAATCGTGAGGCAGGACCAAGAAACGAAAAGGGTTGAAGCCAGCACTCCTTCACATCTCAGAGTATTTTTTACCAACTTTGATTTCAGTGACGAGTTTCAGGTTCTTCAAAGTGAAATGAATATGAAGATTTCATCGACAGTCTGCACCTAGCGACGAAACTGGAGGTAGTAAACAATCTGTGTGGGAGGCATGAAACTCATGGAAGGCCACAATATATAATTAAAAAAAGAAATAACAAAAAACAGAAGCAGTATGTGCTTCAGCTTGTAACTGAGTACTGCCAAAGGTACAGCGCCCAAACATGAGACATTGTTAAAAATTAAGAAATATAAAAAAGTTATTGATACTTATCTAAGAAACACTGTATTCCACGGTTTTATGGATTGTGTTATTGGAGACAGTACTGTAAGAGAATATTAATAATTAAGTTGACATTAATCAAGTTATTAACTGATCAGCTACTTGCTGCAATAATTTTAGATATGAAAGAAATATTTTATACAATTTTTCGTGTTTTCAAATATAAGTTCCGAATGCAGCCATTCCTCGTTTCCTACTGAGCAAAATTACACATCTCACTTTTTCAGCACTAGGACAAATCCGAGGGTTTGCTTGAAGAAAAACACTCAAACCTGTGAAATCAGAGCCACATGTTAACTTCAGTGGGTCTATACCGCCTGAGACACCATAAGGGCCGCGCGGGACTATCCGAGCGGTCGCCGGCACGGTAGCTCAGCGTGTTTGGTCAGAGAGCCGGTTGGCCTCTGTAATAAAAAAACTGAGTGGAAGGATCAACCACCGAACTTGAACAGGATGTCTTGCGACGTCCGCAACGACCAAACACAACGACCAATAACGAACAAAAAAAAATTAAAAAAAAGCGGTCTAAGGCGCTGCGGTCATGGACTGTGCGGCTGGTCCCGGCGGAGGTTCGAGTCCTCCCTCAGGCATGGGTGTGTGTGTGTTTGTCCTTAGGATAATTTAGGTTAAGTAGTGTGTAAGCTTAGGGACTGATGACCTTAGCAGTTAAGTCCCATAAGATTTCACACACATTTTTTGAACACCATAAGGAATTCGGAATATATGCTCACACCTTCATAGGGAGGAAACCTTTCCTACTGTACTCTATCAAGATAGGGGAGTGAAACATTAGTACACAGTTGGCAGGTTTTTCGCTCTCACAGTTTACTCATTTCGTAGTATTTTTCATTCACGTCATCCTTTCAACAGACTACTCATTCTGTACTTCATTTGCATTGGTATCATTGTGTGAAGTCATTTGACAACCAGTAAGCAAACGTGTATTGTGTCGTTCAACGGTAACTGTGTATTCGCCTAATTTATGACATTCCCTTGGACATTCTGCTTCTTTAGCAGTAAGCATTCCATACCGAAACCGTCTAAAGGCCTTCAGATTTCTGGTAATGGCTTCTAACGCTCTTTGCATGTAAAAGCGAGATCCCTTCTCGACATTTCTTCTCACCTTTTAATGACAAGGTATATGCAGGGTAATTACCAGTATAAAGCCTATGAAACATATCAAAAAACGGTACAGATAAATGGCTATGAACGATGTAACAAATGATAGTGTATGTCGAAGACAAACTCTGGTAGTTTTCTTTACAATGTTATATATGTGTTCATCCATCGTGTAACGGCACACCTCTACCTGGTAGTCCAGGTCTGCCCATACTCGACCCAGCACGTCGGGAGTGATGGTAAGAACTGCTGCTGTGGTGGGGAGTCGCAAGCCTTCCAAGTTCTGTGTTAGAGGTGGAACGCAGTCTGTATGCCTGGTGTGAGCCCACAAGAAACAAATACTCCTGCTCTTAGTTTCAAGTTGTGGTCCGAGTCACAACTACAGCGTGTCGAGACAGGTGATAGCACCGGCAGTTCTCCTAGCAGGGAAGGTTCCTACTGTCTTGCTGGATCCAGCAAGGATCACGCTTTGGGGCTTCCCCTGTTCTGAAGGGTATTCGTGTCTCCAAATTTTACGTTTACTGGAATTCGGCAGATAGCCGAAGTCAGTTCGCTAGGCGCGATGATGAATCCTTCGAGTGTGCAGAGGAACGCGCGTCTTGAAAACAGTTGTTTCTCGGCGGTGAATACGCAGGGGAGCCACTAGTCTTCTGCCGTGTAGCGAGCGCCACTTTAACTTTACAATATATAGAGTATTAAACTCCATCTTCGGCGTAACTGGTACTAGGAGAAGCCAAGAGGTCATCAGAGGTTCAGTACAATAATAACACTATGCACAAATCCAAGTCAATATTGTCAACCTACCAAAGACATCCGATGGGTTACGACGTAAGCAAGAGATTTCGGCTGCTCACCAATCTCACCAGTCGGCTCTCAGAGCCTGTTCATATGCGGTAGCCGACTTCACGGTGTTGTTGCATTTTATTAACCTTTATAGACGGATCTCTTCATGATACTAAAATATTAGTTTTTTTTTGGTGTTTGCAAATAAATGCATAGTAATGGCATCCCTGGACTTATTTCACATAAAGTACTACCGCTAAGAATGACAGGTCGCCTTCGTGAATCTTATGAAGAACCCAGTGCATTCCAAGAGCTGCTTTGAGAGACGACATCAAACGAAAGCGACACAGAAGACAGGTAGTAGGGAATGCCAAGTGCTACTTCACTAAGATGTTGAATGAAGGGTCATCTTCACTAGTGCAGTCTCTGGTGGGAAAGCCTGACCAGTCCACTCTACGTCACCTGTACCACTTTTTACGGAACCGTGGATGAACTTAGAAACTTGTATGGAGGTTTGAGACCGCGAGTGGAATCGCGAACGTGTTAGCTGCGTGCGGATTCTCTGTCTCTCATATGCACGTGTTATTCAGGATGGTCCACTGATCGTGACCGGGCCAATTATCTCACGAAATAGATGTCAAACGAAAAAACTACAAAGAACTAAACTTGTGTAGCTTGAAGGGGGAAACCAGATGGCGCTATGGTTGTCCCGCTAGATGGCGCTGCCATTGGCCAAACGTATATCAACTGCGTTTTCTTTAAATACGAACCCCCACTTTTTATTACATATTCGTGTAGTTCGTAAAGAAATATGAATGTTTTAGTTGGACCACTTTTTTCGCTTTGTGATAGATGGCGCTGTAATAGTCACAAACATATGGCTCACAATTTTAGACGAACAGTTGGTAACAGGTAGGTTTCTTAAATTAAAATACACAACGTAGGTACGTTTGAACATTTTATTTCGATTGTTCCAATGTGATACATGTACCTTTGTGAACTTACCATTTCTGAGAACGCATGATTACCTGTAAATACCGCATTAATGCAATTAATGCTCAAAATGAATGTCCGTCAACCTCAATACATTTGGCAATACGTGTAACGACATTCCTCTCAACAGCGAGTAGTTCGCCTTCCGTAATGTTCGCACATGCATTGACAATGCGCTGACGCATGTTGTCAGGCGTTGTCGGTGGATCACGATAGCAAATATCCTTCAACTTTCCCCACAGAAAGAAATCCGGGGACGTCAGATCCGGTGAACGACCGATCCACCTGTCATGAAATATGCTATTCAATACCGCATTGAGGTTGATGGACATCATTTTGAGCATTTATTGCATTAATGTGGTATTTACAGGTAATCACGTTGTAACAGCATGCGTTCTCAGAAATGATAAGTTCACAAAGGTACGTGTATCACACTGGAACAACCGAAATAAAATGTTCAAACGTACCTAGCTTCTGTATTTCAATTTAAAAATCTGCCTGTTACCAACCGTTCGTCTAAAATTGTAAGCCATATGCTTGCGACTATTACAGCGCCATGTATCACAAAACGAAAAAAGTGGTCCAACTAAAACATTCATATTTCCTTACGTACTGCACGAATATGTAATAAAAATGGGGGTTCCTATTTTTAAAAACGCATTTTATATCCGTTTGAACAATGGCAGCGCCATCTAGCGGGCCAACGATAGCGCCATTTGGTTTCCTCCTTCAAGTTAGACGAGTTTTGCTCTTTGTAGTTTCTTCGTTTGATGCTGATTTCGTGAGATTTTTGGCCCGGTCACGATCAATGGACCACCCTGTATAAGTTGATCTTTCTCAAAAGATGAAAAGTGGCTTCTTTGCTGAAGATTGATTTGTTTGCGTAGTCGTCGTCTTGAACACGGTTCTACATATCAGTGCACGACTACAGACGGCGTGCTCTGTTGTCGTGCCTTATAGCTTGCAGGAGCAGCAACCTGTACGGTTTCACTGTTAACCGCTTTCCATACTGTTGATTGAGGTATGTTCAGTTCTGCACTAACTCGGTAGCTAGACTTCATGGGACTTATGGTACTTCCACAACACGCCCACTTGTCCCTAACGTTCTGCATGGCTCAAACAATCATACTCCTCGAATTTCTTCTTTGTACTGTTGTTATACTGTTTCCTCATTAACTGTTGTAAACTGGCGGTGTCTCGTGAAACCTGCCACAGGAAGCTCTTTACGCATTCAGTGACGATTGGTATCAGTCAAATATTGCGCACGTAATGCTTTCTGTGCCTGGTTCGTCATCATTTTCAGCTACGCTCGGTGGCGAGCCTCCCGGCACCACGTTAAAAAATAAAAGGTCAGAGCTTGTCTCTCACCTACTGTACCGTTTGTACTGGTATGTTTAGCCAGTTACCTACGCCGATATTTTAAATTGTTTCTTAAACGTTACAATTACCCTGCACTTTGATACAGCCATACACAGCTACCTTGGATATTTTTACGTTGTGATACTGATTGCTGTGGAGGACTAGCCAGCCCAGATATTTTAATGGGATGGGTGATAATACCAACCAGTGGACCACTTAAATCACTGGTGACTCTTCCGATGGAGCCGTAAATCATTAGGTCGCACGCAACATAAGGGGATGATACGTACATCGAACCAGGGACCTCCATGCTTGGGTAAGCCTTGTACAGCAGGGTTGTGACACGCTCCTCAGAGGTTGCTCATGAATGGCTGTTCCTCCTCAACAGCTATCTACTGCTCGGAATGTGACACACGCTGAGGAGTAGGTTTTTTTCTATATATGCAGATCTATACTCTCATCATGATGCACGCAGCTAAGTCAAGATACCCACTCTCACAAAGTTTCACAGTCGTCCCGCATGGTGCTTGCTGAGCCATGCGCAGGACTAACAGAAGACTGGCAGGACCTAACAGTCTCCAGCACACGAATTCCGGGTTCGCCAAACCCGTACCTGAGCCTCCTACCCAACAAAGAATTGGCTCCCTGAGGGACTCCCAATGAGGCACAAGCCGGAAGACAGCTGTGGCTTATCAAACACCACGGACATGGCGACTATTACGGCCCGTTTCTGGGAGCAATACAGTCTGAAATAACCTTCAGTTTATTCTAATTGTGCCTGACTCCTTCCGATGACTATACATACCCTAAAAACCAGAGATCAACATTTGCGAACTCATACTTCTGAGCTTCAGTTTCATTTATTTTTGTTTAAATTCAGCGAACTCTTCATCCTTATAAATTGATGCCTACGACCTTTTCACTAAAAAAATCTCTGTCGGCGAGAAGATTGACGTTCAGGATTGGTACGACAAGAAATCTTTGTCTACACAAATCATTACCGATGACCAACTTCAAGATTAACATTTTTTAATTTCATTACTGAAACTTGGCTACGCTTTTTCATGTTAACACTGCTTACAGGCAATTATAAACTACTCTTTTAATATGATTGAATATAGAATTTGTGACACCTAACACGTCACCAGCCGTGTCTATCACACGCTCAACACTGTCTTCATTTAGTTTTGCAATGATAATAGGTTGAATATTTTCTGCATTTGTTCGCTTCATTCCGGTTCAGCAATCAGATAATCTTCCGTGCCTTTAAAACCGTATCTAAACATAGTTAAACTTCATATAAGGGCTCAATCTCACTGTCCTTAAAAAGTTTTTCGGAGAGGCTGTCTAAACTCTATATTTCTTTACCGAAGCCTAAAAAATTTTCTGATTACCTCCGACTTTGTAATTTCTCACGACAGTGATATTAACACTTATACGTTTTGGCATGCATTATCTACTTATTGGCCACATAATGTCAATCATTTCGAAAAGTGACTTCCCCGTGATACACGGTTGCACCGCGAACGAAACGCACTAGCGACAAACAGTCGCCTTTCAAAGCAAATTATCCGACGACATGTGCCCCACCTTGTTGTAGTGTATCAGTAGTAGTAGTTTATGTATTTATTTATTTATTTATATTATTTAACCTGATCTGATTAGTGCCATCAGGCTCTCTCTCACATGGGATCAGGCTCTCGCACATACACTACCCTTCCCTTCTTCATTATAGATTCCTAGAGAATAACAGTTTTAATATGATAAATAACATTAAAATGATATGAGTGTCTTAAGTGGCAATGTGAGTAAATAATACTGACTATGACCTCATAAAGTTAACACTGGCTATACTTGCAATACTGTCGCTGCTGCCACTAATAATGATAATACTATTATTTTTTGGTTTCTTTGGGGAAGGAGACCAGACAGCGAGGTCATCGGTCTCATCGGATTAGGGAAGGATGGGGAAGGAAATCGGCCGTGCCCTTTCAGAGGAACCATCCCGGCATTTGCCTGGAGTGATTTGGGGAAATCACGGAAAACCTAAATCAGGATGGCCGGAGGCGGGATTGAACCGTCGTCCTCCCCAATGCGAGCGAGTCCAGTGTCTAACCACTGCGCCACCTCGCTCGGTCACTATTATTATGTTTATTATTATTACTATTATGACTATGACAATACCAACAGTTATGATAGTGGCAGAGAAAAAAAAAGAATTTATAGGTGAACAAAACAGATGTATTTCAATGTAGCGAGTTCTGGGGAAAGGAAATTTGACAGCTGAGAATACTAGGAAACGAGAAAGATCTTGTTGGAAGGAAGGATATAGAAGGGTAACGAGTGCGTACAGGGGCTATGGTAATCATTGTTGTTGCTTTAGAAGATACGTCATTAACTGTCGTCAGACCTTGGAGACGTTATGCAGTTCTTTAATACAACGTCGGAGGTTATTCCACAGTCGAGCACCTGCTACTAAGAAGGACTTCGAGAAAGTGGTTGAGCAATGAAGTGGAAGAGAAACGATTTTGCTGTGATGGGAACATGTGTTTTGCCATGTTGCTCAGACAGAAGCGTTAATGTTGAGGGAAGATGTGGGGAACAGAGCACGTTGATAAGATGGTAGAGAGGACAGAAAGCACGGAAATCTCTGCACGTGACTGCACGCAGCCAGGATAGCTGTGCGTATGATGGTGAAAAATGAACAGAAAGTCGAATATCAGAGATATAAGGAACACAGGCATTCATAACTGGTTCCAGGCGCCGTGATCTTTCCTGATAAAGACCTTGCTGGATAACATAGCTGTAATCAATAATTGGAACAGTAAGTATTTGTACAAGTTTCTTTTTCAGATCAAGAGGGGTGGTATATATACACTACTGGACATTAAAATTGCCACACCAAGAAGAAATGCAGATGGTAAACGGGTATTCATTGGACAAATATATTATACTAAACTGACATGTGATTACATTTTCACGCAATTTGGGTGCATAGATCCTGAGAAATCAGTACCCAGAACAACTACCTCTGGCCGTAACAATGGCCTTGATACGCCTGGGCAATGAGTCAAACAGATCTTGGATGGCGTGTACAGGTACAGCTGCCCATGCAGCTTCAACACGATACCACAGTTCATCAAGAGTAGTGACGCGTATTGTGACGAGCCAGTTGCTCGGCCACCATTGACCAGACGTTTTCATTTCGTGAGAGATCTGCAGAATGTACTGGCCAGGGCAGCAGTCGAACATTTTCTGTATCCAGAAAGGCCCGTACAGGACCTGCAACATGTGGTCGTGCATGATCCTGCTGAAATGTAGGGTTTCGCAGGGATCGAATGAAGGGTAGAGCCACGGGTCGTAACACATCTGAAATGTAACGTCCACTGATCAAAGTGCCGTCAATGCGAACAAGAAGTGACCGAGACGTGTAACCAATGGCACCCCAAACCATCACGCCAGGTAATAGCCAGTATGACGATGACGAATACACGCTTCCAATGTGCGTTCACCGCGATGTCGACAAACACGGATGCGACCATCATGATGCTGTAAACAGAACCTGGATTCATCCGAAAAAATTACGTTTTGCCATTCGTGCACCCAGGTTCGTCGTTGAGTACACGATCACAGGCGCTCCTGTCTGTGATGCAGCGCCAAGGCTAACCGCAGCCGTGGTCTCCGAGCTGATAGTCCATGCTGCTGCAAACGTCGAACTGTTCGTGCAGATGCTTGTCTTGTAAACGTTCCCATCTGTTGACTGAGGGATCGAGACGTGGCTGCACGATCCGTTACAGCCATGCGGATAAGATGCTTGTCATCTCGACTGCTAGTGATACGAGGCCGTTGGGATCCAGCACGGCGTTCCGTATTACGCTCCTGAACCCACCGATTACATATTATGCTAACAGTCATTGGATCTCGACCAACGCGAGCAGCAATGTCGCGATACGATAAACCGCAATCGCGATAGGCTACAATCCGACCTTTATCAAAGTCGGAAACGTGATGATACGCATTTCTCCTCCTTACACGAGGCATCACAACAACGTTTCACCAGGCTACGCCGGTCAACTGCTGTTTGTGTATGAGAAATCGGTTCGAAACTTTCCTCATGTCAGCATGTTGTAGGTGCCGCCACCGGCGCCAACCTTGTGTGAACGCTATGAAAAACTAATCATTTGCACATCATAGCATCTTCTTCCTGTCGGATAAATTTCCGCGTCTGTAGCACGTCATCTTCGTGGTGCAGCAATTTTAATGGCCAGTAGTATATATGATGTGTCGGCAGCTGGGCCAACACCTTGTAGATCGAGATGGCTGAAAATGCACGCTAGACTAACGCAGACGGGCGTGAAGTACTGGAACAGGCTACGTAATTAATGCTATGAAGAAAAGTACGTAGCTGGATTAATACTTATCTTTAATCAATCATTGTGGTACATCGCTCTTGACTATACACAGGAGACTTTAATTACAATCACTGTAAGGCTAATGGCGCCTTGCTAGTTCGTAGCCATTAACTTAGCTGAAGGCTATTCTGTCTCTCGGCTAATGAGAGAGAAAGGCTTCGTACATCTAGTCGCTAGCTAGGTCGTTCGTACAACTGGGGCGAGTGCTTGTTCGTATCACGAGACCTGCCTTGTGGTGGCGCTAGGTCTGTGATCACACAGTGGCGACACACGGGTCCGACATGTACTAAATGGACCGCGGCCGATTTAATCTACCACCTAGCAAGTGTGGTGTCTGGCGGTGACACCACATTCCTCCCCCGCAAATCGGCGAACGGTCGTGAGATAAGGCTTCCGCCCGCCGTGGGGAGGACCCCATGTTGACGTATGCGATGAGGTGGGGAGCCTAACAACAGGCGAGGCTGTGCCACCCGCACCCGGCCATTCGGTCCGAGGGGAGCTAGGAAACGCCTGAAAACCTAGTCCAGGGTGCACGTCAACATGCGGTGTATGCGCCCGTAAAGAAACAGGAGGGGCCGAAGGGTCGACCTCCATTGCGTAGGGGTAGCCGACGCGCGATGACATCATGTGGTCCGGAGCGGGCGGGAGTTCCATGGCGGAGGACAGCTGGTCACGGGAAGCGATCGGCGGCGCGTGACCCTGGGAGGCGCCTGGCGGCTGCAGCGAAGCGTCGAATGCGGGCGGCGCCGGCCGGAGGACCGGTGGCGGCGGCGGCGGCGGCTGCTGCGGCGGCGCGTCGCCATGGGGCAAAATGGAAGGCATGGTCGGTAACACCTGGGGATGAGGCGAGCCAGTAGATGGGTCCCCAGGGCGCTGACCGGACGGCACCGTCGCTGAAAGCAGACGGGGAGCGGCAGAACCCGTGCGACGACAGAGGCGCAGCTGATTGAGATGCCGACGCACCTCACCAGAGGCCCCCAAAACCAAATACATCGCGCGGCCGAGGCAGCGAAGAATGCGCCCTGCGAGCGAACGCCGTGAACCTCGATAGTTGCGATAAAATACAACGTCGCCAGGAGCAAAAGCAGGAGTCTGCCGCTGCACAGGAACCTGATGCGGCGGATGCAGCAAAGACATCAAGGTGCGATGAGGACGACCGTGGAGCAACTCAGCCAGCGAGCGACCATCTCGGGGCTGAGAGCGATACAAAGACAAAAAGAGCAACAATGCGTCCTCCCGAGAATGCGACTCTTTCAATTTCAACATCTGTGACTTGAAAGTCCGGACCAGTCGTTCAGCGGCACCGTTTGACTGAGGCGAAAATGGCGCGGATGTCAGATGTTGAATACCATTGGCCTGGCAGAATGACTGAAATTCATCGGACATGAATTGTGGGCCATTGTCGGAAACAATAGTCTGCGGAAGACTTTCAATGCAAAAGATAGCAGACAACGCTTGGATGGTGGCGGAGGACGTCGTGGAAGACATCCGGACAACAAAAGGAAAATTACTGAAGGCGTCGACCAGAACCAACCATCGAGCATTCCAGAATGGACCAGCAAAATCAATGTGCAAGCGTTGCCAAGGGGAAGTGGCTTTTGGCCATGCAAAGACTTTCCGCGGCGGTGCGGATAGTTGTTCGGCACACGCCATGCAAGAAGAACACATATTCGTAATCGCAGCATCGATTCCGAACCAAGTACAGTGCTGACGAGCAAGTTGTTTCGTTCGCACTATACCCCAATGTCCTAGGTGAAGAAGCCGTAAAACAGAGGACTGTAACGAACGTGAGACCACAACTCTGGACTGATCATTATCAGAACGCAACAACAAAACACCACGTCGAACAAAAAGTCTCTCCTTGTGAGCAAAAAATCGGCGAACCAACGGACCCTCGATCCGAGACTTTGACAAAGGCCATTGCGTAGCAACAAAACGCAAAACAGTAGCAAGGCCAGGGTCTGCAGCTGTGGCGGTAGCTACACGACGAAAATCAATCGGAAACGATTCGACCACTTCATCCGTTTCCGAATCAATGAACATGCAAGCAAGTTCGGAAGAATCGAATGCTTTATCCTCAGCAACAGGCAAACGGGACAACGCATCAGCGTTTCCGTGCTTAGCAGTGGACCGATACAAGATATCGTAGCGGTACTGCGAGAGGAAAATAGACCAGCGAATGAATTTCTGCGCTGTACGCGGAGGTACAGGCTTGTTCGGATGAAAAAGCGATGTCAAAGGTTTGTGGTCTGTGATGATGGTGAAGTGACGACCATACAAGAAATCATGGAACTTAGTAACACCAAACTCGAGAGCCAAAGCTTCTTTCTCTATCTGCGAGTAATTTCTTTGCGCAGACGAGAGCAATTTGGACGCAAAGGCAATAGGGCGATCATGCGAGCCAACTTTGTGCGCAAGCACAGCACCGATCCCGAAATCCGATGCATCTACCATCAACAAAAGGGGTTTCTGGGGATCGAAAGGCGTGAGGCAAGTATGAGAAAGCAACGCCGATTTCAACTGGCGAAAGGCGCGTTCGCATGCCGTCGTCCAGAGAAACGGAACACCTGCACGGCGTAAGCGAGGAAGCGGAGCTGAAAGAGAAGAGGCATTGCGCACATTCACTCACACCTTGTGATTCGACATTGTTCAATGTTCTTGCGACCTCACGACGCAATGCGTGAGGAACATTGCGCGCTCTGAAAAATTTCGGTTGCGCGTTGACCTTCAGTTCCAATTGTGCTTCATAGTTTTTAGCGCAACCTAAGCCCGATGCAAAAATGTCTGCAAATTCGTCACATAAGCGAGAAACACTGTCTGAAGGCACAGTTTGATTCACTGATAGGACCTGATTTACAATAGACATGTGAAACAACTGAAATAAATCGAAGCCAAACAAGTTCACTGCAGTAGAAGAACGAAGAACGTAAAACGACACAAGTTTTGTTTGTCCTTTAAATGTTGCAAAAAGAGTGCACTGTCCTAACACAGGAATTGTCTGTCTGGAATAACTTTTTAACTGAACATTTGCGGCACGCAACGGAGGTGCGCCCAGTTGTTTGTACGTGTCGTGATTGAGCAATGAAACTGCAGCTCCGGTATCGAGCTGGAATGGTATCACTTTGCCTTCAAAGTCTAAGTCCACAAAAAGTTTATTGTCCTGCTGACGACAAGAGCGACTGTTTTGTGCAATGGGAACAGACACTTGTACAGAATCACTTGCTAATTGACGTGATTTCCGGCGACGTCGACGCACAGTTTTTGTGGGACGAACACAGTCACTGTTAGAGAAAGTGTCACTGGACGAATCGGAATTAACTACATGAACGTCCTTGGGCGAAGGTCCACGAGCCTGAGTGTCCTTGGTTCGATTCCGGCGCGAAGCAAAGGGCCTGGAATGATTGTCATTGTCTGATCGGAGCTTTTTCTGGCAAACACTTTGAACATGTCCTTTCCTATTACAGAAAAAGCAAATAGCTTGGCGTGACGGGCAATGTTCATGCGAATGTCTAGTAGCACACCGGGGGCATGATTTCACTGTATTTGTGGGCTGGCGCGGCACACGTGGCTTAGAGCGCGGCGGGAGCTGCGTTTGTTTGTGCGATGGCAGTTGACCGGGCCGCGCAGCTCGCCCGGCGGGCCGGTTAACGTTACACACTGCTGGCGAAGTTTCAAAAGATTCCTGAGCACAGCCAAGTGTGTCCTGTCTATCCAATATGTCTATCACTTGATGAAGGGAGGGATTAACTAGTTTCAATATTTGCTCCCGTATGCGAACATCAGAAACGTTCTGTGCAATTGCATCACGTACCATTGTATCTGAATAAGAAAGACCACAGTCACAGTCAAAAGAACACTCCCTAGTAAGTCCTTGCAATGTTGCTACCCACTCCCTATTAGTTTGGCCGGCCATACGTTTTGTACGAAAAAACGTATACCGTTTTGCAACCACATTAACTGTTTCTTTGAAATAGGCATCTAAAGCAGACAAAATTTCGTCGTAGGACAGAGTTGCTACGTCGCGTCGGGGAAACAATTTCACTATCACACGGTAGGTGGACACACCGACACAAGAAAGCAAAAACGGCTGCCGCTCATTACCTTGAATTCTGTAGGCGGCGAGGTGGTAGGCAAACTGGCGGGACCATTCCCGCCAAGTCTCGTGGGTGTCATCAAAACTTCGAAATGGTGGTGCAACGGCAGGTTGTGGCTGCGGTACCGGTGAAGCGGCGGCGGCCGCATCGGTTTGAATGGCACGTTGACCCTGGACGAGCTGTCCAAGGGCATCCAATAACGCCTGCGTCTGCTGATTCTGCAAGCGATAAAATTCGGACAGTACATCTGGAGAATGTGGCGAAGCCATGACACAAATAAATTAGGGCAAAGTAAAACACAAGATCCTTTGTAGACTCGTCGCCATGTGATGTGTCGGCAGCTGGGCCAACACCTTGTAGATCGAGATGGCTGAAAATGCACGCTAGACTAACGCAGACGGGCGTGAAGTACTGGAACAGGCTACGTAATTAATGCTATGAAGAAAAGTACGTAGCTGGATTAATACTTATCTTTAATGAATCATTGTGGTACATCACTCTTGACTATACACAGGAGACTTTAATTACAATCACTGTAAGGCTAATGGCGCCTTGCTAGTTCGTAGCCATTAACTTAGCTGAAGGCTATTCTGTCTCTCGGCTAATGAGAGAGAAAGGCTTCGTACATCTAGTCGCTAGCTAGGTCGTCCGTACAACTGGGCGAGTGCTTGTTCGTATATCAAGACCTGCCTTGTGGTGGCGCTAGGTCTGTGATCACACAGTGGCGACACACGGGTCCGACATGTACTAAATGGACCGCGGCCGATTTAATCTACCACCTAGCAAGTGTGGTGTCTGGCGGTGACACCACAATATATGTATTCCAGGACATTGTGAGATGCTGTTGCCTTCTTGCAACATTGCATTGTAGTTACATGCTGAGTTCAAATTAGATTTTCATCTGTTATTACTCCTAGACACTTTGGTGAGGGAGAGAAGTTGACATTTGTCCCATCTAGAGTTAAAGATGGTAGGGATTCACGATATGTCGGGCTGATGAGCCTAGAATTGGCAACCAGTACGGCTTGGATGGATTGTGTTTAACCGTATATCCTGCACCCATTTTGATAGAGCACACAGATCGGTACTGAGATCTTCGATAGCTGTCTTATTGATTTTGCACACAGGTACAACTGGAGATCAGCAACGTACACGTGGTATTTGCGGCAGGACAGAACTCATGACGCATCAGTGACGCACAAGGAAAAGAGTACAGGAGGTAACACCGACCCGAGGGGGGCGCCTCGCACTGCCTGCCCCTGCCTCCAGTGTGGCGGCTTGGTGGCGGCGGGCATGGCGCTCTGCAGCCGAGGCGTCACGTGCGAGCGAAACTGCGCTGCACTTTGCGAGAAACAGGGATTTGGTTAGAACAGA
This sequence comes from Schistocerca piceifrons, assembly GCF_021461385.2. Classification (NCBI taxonomy): domain Eukaryota; kingdom Metazoa; phylum Arthropoda; class Insecta; order Orthoptera; family Acrididae; genus Schistocerca; species Schistocerca piceifrons. Next base: position 823,804,246 of record NC_060141.1, read on the forward strand.
ATCTCTACCTGGAGAATTGTCTCAAGTGCTCCTAAGCTAACAGGAATAATCGGTAAGTGCAACTAAGATGAACAGCAATTTTCTTTAAAGATGACATTCGTAGAGGACGTTGTAATTGCAGCCAGATGTATAACGATGTTCTCCTTTCGGAAATTAATCTTGGCTAAAGACCCCAAACAAGAAACAGTTGACTGAAGATTACCTTTTAGTGAAGAGACAGACAACTCGACGTTAGTGTCAGAACAACAATTGAAAAAAAAAAAGACTAGCAAGCCGGCATAGTGGTATAAAAGAGGGTAGCGGTTCAAAATACTCATGTGACATTCAGGTTTAGGTTTTCGTGGTGTCCCTAAATCTTGTAGGGCAAACGCTGGTACGATTATTTCCCCTTTCATCCTTCGCCGACATGAGATTGTCCTCAGTCATTGATGGCCTCTTCCTTGTTACAAGCCAAAGCCACAATAAGCATCTCATTTCATCCAGATGAAATGCACACATTGTTGAGCTAATCAGTTCGTTTATTTTGACCTGATTCTATTTTAGTCGAATAGTTATTATTAGTAGCAGCTGTTTTAATGAAGGATAAAAACAACCAACCGGTTGCATAAATTTCATTACGTTAACCATTTCATTACAATGGTTGTTATAATTAATTGCCATACCTGTGCTTAATAATTTTCTTCGTATGTCTTTGTCTTTCGTCACAGCCTTAGATACTTGGGCTGATAAAATTCTTACAGTCTTATACATGGCTGACCTTCAACAACCGTATTTAAGTTTCAATGAAAGATAAAAGTCAGCCCATGTGTCAAAGACTACGATGAAATACAAAGACGTAAGAAGAAATTGTCTAACACGGATATGGCAATTAATTAGTAAAATCGTTGTGAAGAAATGGGATTGCTACTTAGTTAACGTAATAAAATTTGTGCAACAGGCTAACTGCTTTTACCCTTCATTAAAACTTAAATATGGTTGCTGAACGTCACCCATGTTCATGTTTTTAATATTATTATTATTAGTAGTAGTAGTCCTAGTACTGGTAGTAGTGGTGGTGGTGGTGATGGTGGTGGTGGGGGCGGTATTTCTTCCCATCATTATGATTCATTTGATGTCTGATACTCTTTCCATAGCATATCTAAAATATTTTTGCAAATGATTCATGTGATTACAAAAAGTGGAGTAGTCGTTAAGTAGGTGTTGTGCTTAGACACAATCAATCTTTTAATCTCGGCCACGCTTCATTCGATTGCCAACAATCGATAATCCTTCTACTCAGTGATTGCTGTAAGTACAATGCAGAAAATTAGTTCAACTGATCTCTAACGCTTCACAGGTCAAATGTGACTTCGTACCCCCAACTTCTGCTTAAAAATTTGTGGTAAGTTCCTATGGGATCAAACTACTGAGGTTATAGGTCCCTAGGCTTACACACTACTTACGCTAAGGACAACACACACAGATACCCATGACCGAGGGAGGACTCGAACCTCCGACGTGGAACTTGTGTTTACTCTGCCTTCCTAATGCCTTAACTTCGTGCAACATTGGATCAGTTCGTCCATAGATGCATCTGACACGATAAATTCAGAATGTATCAAGAGACCCATAGCTCAAATGTTTCTTTAATGACGTTCGACAGCAGACAAGTCAAACACACGGATTTGAAGGGAACACTGTTGTGAGACAAACACGCACAGAGCCGTCCGCTCACCGGGCAGGTGTGTGGTGTGACTCCGTGACGGACACCGCTCAGCCGTTCATGAATGTTTGAGCCAGACAGCTGCACGTGAGGAAGGTCTGAACAAGCAGCGAGGAATTATTTAGACAGGACAAAGAGAGCGACGAAACGGACGCAAAAGAGGGAACACAATGAAAGCTTGTCATCTACCAAACATTTCCTTGTTTTTCTTTTTGTCCGTCTGTGAATACGTTGATATGGATCACGTCCTTTTCTTTTGGTCTTAGGTGCTGTCCAGTGTTCTTTCATGCTCATACTATGCAGCGTCCTTGGCTCATTTCTCCTGGAAACCTATGGAAATCACAGATTTTTGTTTGAAAGTATTTCTGTTGGCAATCGGTTTCCATCGTTCCCTCTTGCTCCAGATATCTGTACCTCTTCCATCGAACGTACTTAGGTTCTCTTGTTCAGAAAACTTCAGTATCTGATCTGTCAACCTCTGCTGGTCCATTATAGGCTCGTTTCCTAAAAAGATATTCCTTATTTTCCTGAAGTACGAAAATCTATCTGTGTACACAGTTCTTGGTTTTCCGAGTATATTGACGGTCTCCTTAGCTGAGTAATCCTGTTCCTACAAGTTTCAAACTTTCTCCTTCGTTTAAGGCTTTAGGGTAGATAACTGTCTGGTAATGCCTTACTTTTGAATTAATCGAAACATTCTTCATATTGAGTTTTTTTGCTCTACTGTATTGTCTATTCGTGACCGCATTGTTTCTTGCACTGTCACCAGCTCCTCTAAATTCTCTTACATACGTATTTAAATCTCTCCAGCCTCTGTATTTTCGTCTTCCTCGTGTCATCCATTTAGGAACTGTCTTGATGACCGTCATATACTGTGTCTTCTCGAACTCTTCTGTAAACATGCTATAAATGCATGTTTCTAGCGTTGGGTTCTTTGATTAGTCATCCCTTTTAATCTTTATTACTTAATGGAAAACTTTTTAAGTCTCGTGAACGTAGAATGCAGGTTGCTGAACTCTCCCGTGGATATACTTCAAATCCTTCACCTCTTTGTCTCTTATAGAGGTTTCCAGGTTTTGAGGTTCTTTTTTTTTTCTTTGTGAGCAGTAAGTAATGTGAACGATAACCTTTGCACAATCTGCTTATCCGTCACTTCCAAACAGAAACACACAAAACAGCACTGATATATCAATAATTCAACACGACCGAAATCAGTACTACCAACATGACTTATGAACACACTGATATCTACACACGAAGTCCGTCCCTCTCCCTGTAACTGCCACACAGCACCCACCTTCACCAGAGTCAGCTTCTGTACATGTGACGTCATTGTTTGAGTGCCAAGTCTGCTGTACGTCACGACGAAGAACTCACTCGTATCTCAACTAATAGTTAATACAGTGTTAATTTAGGATGAAGGTCAATGTACTTTATGGTTCAGTGCAACATAATAGATACGGGCGTCGCTTATATATCACCGGGAAAAAGTGTAACAAACTTAAGGATCACTCACGGGCTGTCTTAAGTGGCACGAGGGTATAATGCGTGCGTACTGAGGGGTTGCAGTGTTAGTGATTCATTTGCCACGGTGATGGACGATCAGACGGCACTCAGGGCGCCTGCCTGCTCTCCCTCTATTTCAGCTCTGAAGGCAGTGAGTACACTTAGTTTATAGAGGTGAGCAACGTCCCCAACATTGATTCAGCAGGATACAGTGTACAGATATCTCTGAGCGTAGTGACGATGTTATCTCAAGTTCACTGATAAGATAGAGGGGTATCAGGTGCACATCCAGTGTCAGGTTACACACCTCGGGGACTTACATTCCAAGTCATTCCTGACTCCCCTCACCGTTGGGACGTGTATATGGTACATTCAACGTCACCGAGGGGAACCCCGCGTCTCCCCTCCCCTCCCCCTGGACCAATGAGGGTCAAGCACGCCCTCACCATTTGCATCTTTCATAACTGGGACACCTGAGTAGATGGGATCCATTCTGGTGCTGGGCACCATAGGGTTTGTTCATAACAAATTGCATTAAGTCACATCAATTCAGTTCTAGGCTATGGCTATTTGTTAATAACAGTTTAACAGCACATCATTCGAGGCAGTAACAGACGGCACACGGTACCCAGACAGATATGGAAGTACTCTCATACATCCAGATGTTCCACAATTTTGCCCATAGTTCAAAATACATGGAATTTTTCCATACATCTCACAATTTTAAGTATTTTTCCACGTATTTTGTGGCACTTGAGTTGGTAGGATTTTCTCTTGACCTGTGCAGCATAGGGAGAGGATTGGGCTATGCCTATTTGTTAATAACAAATTATTGTAGTTACGTTAAGTCACATGACCCAAGGCCAGTTTGTTAATACCAATTTGATATTACGTGAGTTTTGTCATTCGAGGCACCAGCAGAGACCACAACCAGGTAGACATGTAAGTACTCTCATTCTTCCCAAGTTTTACCTATTTTTAATCTACTTCCGTATTTTTACAAAATGTAATCCACCTACTCGAGTTCCATTTCACTGCTCTTGACGTCAAGTCAACATCACATTGCATCTTGTCATCATGTTCTTAACAATCAGAATGTAACATGGTTCCCAATTATTTATCATTGGTAAGCCGCCAATTCATCACTGTGTATGTGTGACGTCACATTGTATCCGTTAGAAACGAATACACTGGTGGAAATAACGATATCATAGCAAATTCTACAAGCACTCCAGTTTTACCGATTTACAACCAAAGACAATGCATGTATACAAATACCACTTCATGATAGGATAATCACCTGATATGTCACGCCGAAATGGCTATATTGTGTGACACCGTAACAAAATTCTGGAGCATCCAACCAAAGATACTGGGTATGCAGCAAAGCACTGCATAACAAACATGATATTCTTTCTTAATTTGATTCTTGCGATGTGCGCTCATCACCACAGAGAGGTTAGTCTGGTGGGAACATGTAGCAGAAATACCACAGCTCGATATGTAAACTCACGCAAAGCTATCAATATTTCTGTGTCCATCACATTGATAAGGTCAGTCTGAAGTTTCCTTCAAACGTTTTCAGGAGTGGTAACTAAACTGCTACACGACCCACACTAGATACATTCCATATTGGGCGATATCTGCTAGTGTTGCCAGGCAGACTAAAATGACATGTAACCCCCGCAATATTGGTGTATGATATCACTGTAAGACTTGCAAATAGATACGGAGTATCACCATACTGAGACTGTAGAATGGCTCCAATTCAACGAAAATAAATTATTCGTGCATACAAAGTCAACGACTCATAGAGGTTACAACACCTCTATCGCTATACGATAAAACGCGACCTTAGAGTGCTGTAGAGATCAAGCACCGTCTGTTGATTAGTGACTTTTCCAAAGACGAACAATTAATCTACCATCAACGGGATTGAAATTGAGAACAACGCATGCAGAATGACTGCTGGAAAAGAAACTGCCTGCACAGACGCCATAACAGCAGAATGACAACCGCTTCTTCTCGATTCCTGCAAATGCTGTCACCACTACATCGCTCCAGGTAGCTCATAGGTATCGTCGATATGGAACTCCCAGCGTAACTGAAACACGTAGACCCAGAGATGAATCACCACGACCTCAGGCTGTGGATACTGGTTGGCGGCAACAGCAGGAAAATGCGCTGTGCATCAGGGAAGCCCCACCCTGTATGTCTATCTAGTTAACGGAACAGAATTCCTTCCACCGCCTCACGTGATACTCAATCACACCACCCTGAGGCCACTCGGCGACCTGTAAAGGAAACAGAAGCCCTGCGTTGTCCGCGCACTGCCAGCGCGCCGCTGGCTGCTGGGTGAGCCTTCGCATACCAAACAATGGACGTGACACGAGAGGAGCGGTAATGTGCAATAAAATTATGTTTTCATTTAAACCATATTGGCACTGTAAATTACAAAAAACTGCCGCAAGTGTACGGCGAAGATGCACTACGTCGTGCGCCAGTGTAAAGGTGGTTAAAGGACTTCAGAAGTTCAAAGAAGGCCTACTTGTCTGAATTAAGCAATGTAGGCTTGGTGTTCCGGCTTCTGATGTGTCTTTAGTCAATATCAACTCAGTTGTGGTTGACCGTAACGATCAGCGGATGCCACTAAATAACCTCATCGAAACGTTGAGAATTTCATATGGCAGTGTCTTGACGCTTATGCATGATCATCTGCATATGACTTGTGTTTGCGCGCGTTGGGTGCCACACCTGTTGACTCCTGAACAAAAGGCTCTGCGGGTGTAGACAAGTTGTGAGGTGCTGCTTCTCTTGCTGATGCAGGGGATGCGTTTCTGGAATCGATTATCACCGCTGACAAGTCTCGGCCGCATCACAATGATCCTGAAGGAAAATGAGCCTGCACAGTATGGGAATCGCCAGTTTCTGCAACACCAAAGAAGACGAAAGTTGTTCCACCTGCAAGGAAAGTGATGGGGATCACACTTTTAGACTGCCGTAGAATGATTTACCGGATGCAATTCCCCTCACACTACAGTTACAGCAGCATGCTACACGTCAGTATTGGCTAAACTGAGGAACCACATTGCCAGGAAACGACCAGAAATTCTTGGACTGGGTGGCGACTTCATCACGACAATGTACGACCTCATGTTGCTATTCAAGTCGTGCAGATGCTGGCTCTGTTCAACGTTACCCGTGTACCCCATCTGTCTTATGGTTCCAATGCACACTGTGATTCGGGGAATTCGATTCGAGAACTCTGAAGTAGTACTCAAAAAAACTGAGGCGATTCTCAAGATGACAAAAAATGTCCTGCATCATACGTTTGAGAACTGGGAGAGACGCTGTAAAACGTACATTCACAAAGAGGGAAGCACGTCAAAAAATCATGTAAAGACACAAATGGAGTAATAAACACAAGTGAAAAAAAATCAATCTTAGTCTTTGTCGATCAGCCCTTGTGCAACGAATTATGCCTTCCTGGTACGTACAGGAGGCAACATGTCTCGTTCAAACTTGGACAATTAGCTATTAAAATTTTCATATATGTGATTCTAAGACCGTTATGCAATTTCGTCTACTGGAACGCCATACCAGATAATATGTTTCTGATCGTGTGATCATGAAGTCGGTTTTCGTTGTCAGTTCTAAAATTAGAATACATGAGTTTCAAAATTTTGCTGGATGTCTTCATGTTGCGGAAGACTATAGTTTTAATAGATTATGCAGTAATGGAAGGACACAATATCATATCTCGATACTCTACTTTAAAACCAAAAGAGAAAGAAAATGACGACCTGCGCTGAGATGACAAAAGTCGTGGGATACCTCCTAATATGGTGTCGGACCTCCTTCTGCTCGGTATAGCTTCTATGCTGCAACTCGGCGTGGCGTGGCGCGAACTCAAGAGGTCGCTGAAGACCCCTGCGGGAATACTGAGCCACACTGCTTCTACAGCTGTCCATAAATGCTTGTGCAGCATTTTGTGCACGAACTTGTCCCTCGATTATGTCCCATAAATGTTCCATGGGATTCATGTCGAGTGATCTTGGAGGCCAAGTCATTCGCTTGAAGTGTCCAGAATGTTCTCCAAAGCAATCGCGAACAATTGTGGCCACGTGACATGGCTGCAAATGAACTGCAAGTAGCTGAATATAACCATTTCCTGTGAATGACCAGAAGAACCAGTCTGTCCCATGAAAACGCAGCCCACACCACTATGGAACCACCACCAGCTTCCACAGTGCTTTCTTGCCAACTTGGGTCCATTGCTTCGGGGCTTCTGCTCCATACTCGAACCTTACGATCAGCTCTTACCAAATGAAATCGGGACTCATCTGACCAGACCACGGTTTTCCAGTCGTCTAGGGTCCAGCCGATATGGTCACGAGCCCCCGAGAGGCACTGCAAGGGATGTCTTGCTGTTATCAAAGGCACTCGCCTCGATTGTCTACTACCATGGCCCATTAACGCCAGCTTTTGTCTCACTGACCTAACGGATACGTTCGTCGAACGTCACACATTGACTTCTACGGGTACTTCACACAGTGTTGCCCTATTCTTTCCTCTGACCAAACATTGCAACTCTTGGTCGTTAAGTGAAGGCCGTCGGCCACTGCGTTGTCCGTGGTGAGAGGTAATGGCTGAAATTTGGTGTTCTCGACACCCTCTCGATACTGTTGATCCCATGCATCTAGCTCCAACTACTATGCAGCGTTCAAAGTCTTAATTCCCATCGTGCGGCGACAATCACGTCGGAAACCAGAGCACAAACGACAACTCCGTCAACGATTCGCTATATTAGGCCTCGTGTAACCGATATCTACCGCCGTCTGTCTACATGAATATTGTTATCCCATGCCTTTGTTACATGGTTTATAAAATCGATGCGCTATAGTTTTAACGTAGAAATCGCTTACGCAGAACGGCGATCCTGGCAGCTGTTTTGCAGAAAAATCTAATGCTGGAATCAGACGTTACTCTTTAAAATGACTGGAATCATTTCGTCTGCCCCATACTTTCCTACAGAACCAAGACAGGTGAAACATGTTTTATTGTGCATGGCTTGCATAAGTATATCTTTCCCAGAAGTGTGAGGTAGACCGTTTCTATATGTTTGTCCGAAATATAGGTCACCTGCAACAGGCTCATGAGGTTATGACGTCTGTTCCAAATTTTTAGGACACACACACACACACACGCACACAGGTAGTGGAGTACTGGGGCTTCGAGCCCAATTTTCACAGCAAATTCATATGCAAACTAATTAAATTAACAAATTAATTACCCCTCACCACCACCCCCAGATGACATCTTGTGTTTTACCCAGGCGCGACCTAGGTCCCCGCCCGCTCCCCCTACCCCCGCCTCCCACCTACTTTATCAGTGGAAATTTCGGATTTTGGCGGGAATTTCTTTCTCCTAGGGCTCTGCTAACATCCAACCCCACCCCCTCCCGGAAATTGGCGGGAAATTGAAATTAGCGGTACCCTTTCCAGGACTCGAAGCGTAGTTCTTCTGGACAGAAGGCCCAAGTGCACCCCGAACACATGGAATTGTCCAGAGGCAGGAGAGGAAGCTTAGGTTAGTGTACTTTATTTATTTTGGTTTGGAAACTGAAGTAAAGATCGGTCCTAATTAAGTAACTAATCACAAAATTTGGTTCTAATTACACAACTATATGCGTAGCGCTACACAAGGAGTGCCTAAAATCACGATAAAGTTCCAAATTTGATGATGCCACACAACTCTGATTATCCTCCTAGGTAAATGTTTCGTAATACAATTCGACACTAGTGGCTGACGTACGTAAACTCTACCTTTCACCAACTAGCTGGCGGGGAAAAGGCTGGAAAGGAAGGTGCTATATTTACTAGCCGGAATTGAGTTCAACTGGCGAGATGCTGGTGTTGGACAGAGAAGAGTTTAATAAGTGTATTACCTGTAAACAGCCGGCCGGAGTGGCCGAGCTGTTCTAGGCGCTTCTGTCTGGAACCTCGCGACCGCTACGGTCGCAGGTTCGAACCCTGCCTCGGGCTTGGATGTGTGTGATGTCCTCAGGTTAGTTAGGTTTAGGTAGTTCTAAGTTCTAGGGGACTGATGACCTCAGAAGTTAAGTCCCATAGTGCTCAGAGCCATTTGAACCAACCCTCCCCCGTTCCGCTAACAGTGAGGATACAGGCTTCTTGAAACGGCCAGCTGCCACCGCCTGTGCCATATCTGGGAGTAGAGTCTTTGGCCAGCTGCGGCTGCAGCAGCCTCCGAGAGGAGCATGTGGCTAGGTGGTAGAGGTTGCGGATGTTTCCTAACACAAAAGGCTGTAACACCGAAGAACAAAGTGAGATAAATCACAGACACATCTTGCTTGTTCGTCTAAATTATAACCACACCCGACCGAAACGCGCTGCCTCCGGCGCCCACACGCACACACTGGATCATCCCCCACACCGCCCCCACAAGCACCCGCTGTTCTGAAACAGAGAACACTTGTCAACACATCTTCTACAAGCGAGCATTTGTTGAAATCGCACGATTGTAGAACCCTCTTTCCACAAAAATAGGCAAAGTCCATTTTCTTTACTTTTATGAGAAAAATCACTATAGCTTTTATGTTTGACTGCAGGATACAATTCACATCTCTCTTTACCTTGCCTGCCATTATTTTGAGACATACAGCAAAGAGAAAGAAACTACACCACCACAGCCAGTTACAGATTACCAAACTACAACTGCCCTATACATCACCATCCTGCGTAAAATCACAAAAGCTGCCGGTCACTGTAGAATGTCGTCGTTATTTTGAAACTGTCATCAGGGTAACGAGAAAAGCGAGATTTGAACTCCAAACAAAAAATATCTGTGTAAACCAATTTCTTTCAGATTGATAGACAAATTACATGACCTGAAACTGTCGCTCATGTTCAAATCGGTGTCTGTAAATAAACTGCCATGCACTTGCGTATTACAAACGTTTAAGGCACGTGATATAACACTACAGAATACACAGCCTTTCACGCCATCTGCTCACATTTCGGGAGAAACACAATCATTTTACATTCAACAATAACAAGCTATAATTTAAGAGGATGTTGCTGTTTTCTACACTATGGCAGGTCCTGTTTTACCAATGTGATTCTATATTACACTGGCGTTTACGAAACAAATCGTGAGAGAATATCTCCTGTGGTGTCACCGCCAGACACCACACTTGCTGGGTGGTAGCCTTTAAATCGGCCGCGGTCCGTTAGTATACGTCGGACCCGCATGTCGCCAATATCAGTGATTGCAGACCGAGCGCCGCCACACGGCAGGTCTAGTCTAGAAAGACTCCCTAGCACTCGCCCCAGTTGTACAGCCGATTTTGCTAGCGAAGGTTCACTGACTACATACGCTCTCATTTGCAGAGACGACAGTTTAGCATAGCCTTCAGCTACGTCATTTGCTACGACCTAGCAAGGCGCCATATTCAGTTACTACGAATGTATTCTGAACAGATGATATTGTGAATCATGTACTGTCAAGAGCGACGTTCATCATTAATGGATTAAAGTTAAGTATCAAAGTAATTATGTCCGCTTTCTGAATTCTAATTTCTTGTCATGTTCCAGAACTCACGTCAGTATAGTCCTTCCCTCCTCACGCCAGCCTGCGTGAGCTAAAACGCGTGCATTTCGGCCCCCCACTAGTAACACGGTGCCGGCCGAAGTGGCCGTGCGGTTAAAGGCGCTGCAGTCTGGAACCGCAAGACCGCTACGGTCGCAGGTTCGAATCCTGCCTCGGGCATGGATGTTTGTGATGTCCTTAGGTTAGTTAGGTTTAACTAGTTCTAAGTTCTAGGGGACTAATGACCTCAGCAGTTGAGTCCCATAGTGCTCAGAGCCATTTTAGTAACACGGTGTTGGCTCTTATGCCAACACAACATCTCCTAACGTCACCTAGTAAAGAACCCCGTAAGATTCCTCCAATACGTCGAAAACAAATACTGTATGTGTATGACGACACCTAACTTCCTTTTCTTTTTTTTTTAGCTCCTCCTCTAGCGACCTGTCTATAAATTTTCTGTCATCCAACAATCATTCGCAATAGGAGCAGTTTCTTGAATCCTAATTTCGTAAACAATTTGATCATCACAGAACAACATGTCCCACGTAATCTACTTACACGTCAGGAAAAACACTATCATTTCTAGGTTCCACAATGAGCTATAATTCAAGTGGTGTCTACTTTAAAATTGTATATTATGGAGTATGAAATAACACTGAGCTTGTCGTAACACATATTTTTAAAAATGCAATCGTGACAGTAATAATACAAACAGTCATGATTCCACGAGAATAGATGCAGCCGGTATCTATTAGTTTTATGAGCAAAATTGGTGTAGTTATTTTGTATCATCCAGAGTCAATAAAAAACTACGAACTATCTGCATCCAACAATCAGCCATACCACTTTTTGTAATAGAACGTCCTACAAGTTTTTACCGTGTCTCTCTCTTCTGATATACTGAAAAACAAACACCACTGCGTGTTGACATCGAGAATATTACATATATACGTATTGCTCCTCTGGAGTAGGCAGCTAGTGGTTGAAGTCACTTCCATAGACCTGTACTGGAGGAAAACCATATCCAACAATCAATCACACGAGAGGGGTCATGTGTTTATCTTTCATAAGCAACTTAACACATTGCTTTTCAGCTGTAATACATCCAAGCAGAGTATGACTACAGCTTTTTACATTGCGATACACTTCGTTACTCTACCATGACCTCGAGGTCTGTGTCAGATGCTAAGCCGAAATTAACATGTTTCAGTCCATTGGGTCCCACAGAAATCTGAACATTGCACGGTACAAACTATGTAGCTCCCACAATACACAGGATGGCAGAAATAAAACACAGAGGCGATGTATCTCATTGACAAAAATGTGGAAGACATCATAATATATGGAAACTGGATGTGTTTGTGCCATTGTAGAGCGTTTCCAGACAGCTATCTGAAGGTGATGATCTATACAGCGGGGTAGCAGGTGTCTCGGTGTTTCGTTTTGAACTGCATTGTTTCCTCACTTTGCAGTCATGCACATGATTACTGATCCATTGTTGACCATCGCCAAAAGATGTGTTCAGAACACGGGCAAGGTAGTAGAAATAAAGAGATGTACTATCGTGTTACTGGAGGAAAATAATTGTGGAGATCATTGCAGCATATGGAAATAGGACGAGCCTGCACCTAATACCGTGCCACACAGTGACAGGGAGCAGATATCCAGTGTTCCGCCAAGCCTCCCTCCGTTTCAGCCGAGAGGTGTCACTCAGTCATTACGTGGTAATCAGCAGCGTACCAGCGGACGGGTGGGACGAGAAAAACACCATCGAAATGGGACGATGTACTGTAATACGCACAGCAGTTGAGAGCAGCCGCGCTGGATTGGCCGCGCGGTCTCAGGCGCTGCAGTCATGGACAGTGCGGCTGGTCCCGGCGGAGGTTCGAGTCCTCCCTCGGGCATGGGCGTGTGTGTTTGTCCTTAGGATAATTTAGCTTAAGTAGTGTGTAAGCTTAGGGACTGATGACCTGAGCAATTAAGTCTCATAAGATTTAACACACATTTGACTGAGTTGAGAACACGATCAATTTTAGCAATTTTTCCAGTTCTTCCGTAATTTCAACACCAGCCAACGACAAATCAGAATGCTTCCCAATTTGTGCATCATCGCTATATCACCCTTCCACTACTTTGCAAGTACCATATACTACACTGCAAATGCTGATATATGACTGTGCAGTTCATCCATCAAATTAGAGCAGTTGTTCCGTAATGTCAACGTCGGCCAAAGACACAGCAGAATGCTTTCCAGTTTCTATATCCCCTCCGCTGCTTTGCAGCTACGGTATACTAGATTGCGAATGCAGCTAGATGACTGTGCAGTGCGTCCATTCGACCAAATACACCAAAGTGTACCAGACAGCTTCCTATACCGATGCAATTAGGTTATCTACATATTTCCAGCACCTCGATCATAGTGCAGAATTCACGACTACTACTGGCCATCTTTCCCTGTGTCTATGGGCGTCACAGAGTATTCTCGCATTCGTTGGATAAAGTCAGAGATTGACAGATCCCACCACACTGTCATTGACCAGTCTTCTCTGCAACATAGTTGCCTGTTTAAACTGCAACTGACCAGAGCCCTGTACCCACTACATCCACGTCTGTGTCCGTAACTGCTGTCCAGGGAAGTCTGTTCCACACCTGTCTTCGCCACAGCACCCACCCAAGTGCACGGGATCTCTCCAGACGCGTGCATAGATGTATAGTAAACATAAGAGAGTTGAGGTGATGGTTAAGAAGAAACGGGTCGTTTATGCATGTTGGAGCTCCACATGGACAGAGTTTGAAACATTTCACGTAAGTCAGCTGTGCTATCAACTCCGGAGTATTATTCCACTGCCTGAAGTTAGTACCAGGAAGGCACTGACCTGACAGAAATGATCATTCAGCATAAATACACATGCTACAAAATAACGATACGGAGTGCCCTCGAACGTACTAAATAACTGTATAGATGCTGATCTGTATCGTCCTTTTTATGTGTCTCATATGAATGTAATGCTCTTTGCACGACAATTTGTAATTCGGAGATGCGGAATGCGTTCAAACTACACGGATTTTGCTAATGAACTAACAGAAAGCGACTATATCTATTCTCATGAGGTGATGACTATTTTTCTTATTATAATAAAATTAAAAATAGGTGTTACCACAAGTCCAGTGTTACTTCATACTTCTCGACATCTAATTATAAAGTAGAAACCACTTGAATTATAGCTCATGCTGGAACCTAGAAATGATAGTTTTTTTCCTGACATGTGAGTAGATTGTGTGAAACATGCTATTCTGTTATAATGAAATTGCTTACGAAATTAGAACACAAGAATCTGCTGCTAATGCGAATGATTGTCTGCTGGATAACAGAAACTTTACACACAGGTCGCTAGAGGAAGAACAAAAAAAAAAAAAATGTTACATGTCATCTCGCATACGGTATTTGATTGTCGGGGGAATCTTATAGAGTTCCCTACTAGGTGGCATTCCCACACGATTTGTTTTGTAAACACCAGTACAATAAAGCATTGCGGTAGTAAAACAGGACTTGCCATTGTGTAAGAAACGGCAATGTCCTCTTAAATTATGGCTTGTTGCTGTCGAATGTCGTGCGACATGTAAGCAAATGGCGCGAAAGGCTACATTTTTAATGTCATTTCGTGTGTCTGAAATGTATGTAATACACACGTGCGTGACAGTTTACTTACAGACACTGATTTGAACAAGTGGGACACTCTCAGGCTGCGTAATTTGTCCATCAAGCTGCAACAAACTGGCTAAGATATATATTTTTTCTTCGGCTTTTAAATTCTCGCTTTTTCTTTACATCAGTGATAGTTTCGAAATAACAAGGACATTCTGCAGTGATCGGTAGTTTTCACATAATATTAATGGGATTTTTTTTCGATTTTACACAGGTTGGAGATGTATAGGATATGTATAGCTTGACCACTGCAGTTTGGCTGTGGTGCTGTAGATTTTTTCCGTTTTTTCAACTTCGTGAGATGTCACAAATAACGGGTGAAGGCTGGAGAGAGACAGATGCGTATGGTATCCTGCAATCGAACGTAAAAACTATACTGATTGTGCTCATAAAACTAAAAGAAAATGGACTGCGCCTATTTTCGTTGAAAGAGGACATTTATTATCGTCGCGATTGTGTTTTCTCTTTTAACAGTTGCTCGTATGTAGGCGGTGCGTTGACAAGTGTTCTCCATCACAAAACGGCCGGCGCATGCAGGGGCGATTTGGGGGGACAGTCAAGTGTGTGTGTGTGTGTGTGTGTGTGTGTGTGTGTGTGTGTGGTCACTAGAGGCAGCTGTGCTTTGGTCAGAGTGCAGTTACATTTTAAACAAGCAAGTTGTGTCCGTCACTTATCTGGCTTTGTTACGGCCTTTTATGTCAGTAAAGAGCCACCGCCTCGGCCACCCAGCCACGTGCCCCATCCTGGAGGCTGCCCCAACCGCAGCTGGGCGAATACTCTGCTCCCAGGTACAGCAGTGCCTTTCGCCAGCAGAGGCAGTGGCAGCTGGCCGTTTGAAGAAGGCTGCACCCTGACCGTAGGTGGAGGGAAGCCGGGAGGAGGACTGATGACGGGAGGCGGGAGTATCTATAATTTCGCTAGTTCCTGATCGCGCATCGAGCAGAACAAAAAATGGTTCAAATGGTTCTGAGCACTATGCGACTTGACTTATGAGGTCATCAGTCGCCTAGAACTTAGAACCACTTAAACCTAACTAACCGAAGGACATCACACACATCCATGCCCGAGGCAGGATTCGAACCTGCGACAGTAGCGGTCGTTCGGTTCCAGACTGTAGCGCCTAGAACCGCACGGCCACTCCGGCCGGCCGATCAGAACACACGTTCAACTGTCGCTCCTCTCTCCTGGTGCAATCTTTTGGGACGACGATTTTCCCCAATACATGTGTTGCATTACGTCCCATTGATTATCAGTGCTGTTTCTTCTTTTTTTTCCACGACAATTTCGATGTGTAATTAGAACAGTGAAGCATTTTCTGTCAGATCTTGTAGCATGTATTGGCTTCTATTACCCAGGCTGCAGGGTGATTGTCCAGCAATGCAGGGAGAGGCTTCTGTAGTGAACTCTCATGCCTAGATACAGTCCTCAGCTGTAAGCTTACAGTTAATGCACTTATTAAACTCCTCTCTGTCCAACTCCAGCATCTCATCAATTGGACACAATTCCCGCCCAAAAATAAAAATGGTACCCACCACTCCAGTCTTTTTCCAGTGTTGTTGTTGTTATGGTCTTCAGTCCTGAGACTGGTTTGATGCAGCTCTCCATGCTACTCTATCCTGTGTAAGCTTCTTCATCTCCCAGTACCTACTGCAGCCTACATCCTTCTGAATCTGCTTAGTGTATTCATCTCTTGGTCTACCTCTACGATTTGTACCCTCCACGCTGCCCTCCAATACTAAATTGGTGATCCCTTGATGCCTCAGAACATGTCCTACCAACCGACCCCTTCTTCTAGTAAGTTGTGCCACAAACTTCTCTTCTTCCCAATCCTATTCAATACCTCCTCATTAGTTCAGCATTCTTCTGTAGCACCACATTTCGAAAGCTTCTATTCTCTTCTTGTCCAAACTATTTATCGTCCATGTTTCACTTCCATACGTGGCTACACTCCATACAAATACTTTCAGAAACGACTTGCTGACACTTAAATCTATACACGATGTTAACAAATTTCTCTTCTCTTCTCAAATATAGAGCCCCTAATGACATCCCTTTTGACAGCAAAAGATATAAAGATTAGTTATCCTGACCTTGACGGTAGCTACTGGCAACAAAATATTAACACCATTGAAAGTTTCACCAACAGAAATACTAGGCATCTAACAACTTCTATTCGACAGAAAGAACTAAATGAAAGACTACCAGATGATCACTTAATCTACGAAGCATGAAACTCTAAGTAAAGAATTCCAAATATTTGCTTTACGAAGATTAAAACCCAGACGAGATAAAGTTATAAGAGATAACATTTATGCAAGAAAATAGTTGTAGCCGCATCGAGCTGTAAGTTCGCTGCGACTACAATGAAAAACTTCAATGGAGGTATTAATTCGCTCTCTTGTAGACGTCGTGATAGAGCCACGCTGTCCGCAGCTCGTGGTCGTGCGGTAGCGTTCTCGCTTCACACGCCCGGCTTCCCGGGTTCGATTCCCGGCGGGGTCAGGGATTTTCTCTGCCTCGTGATGGCTGGGTGTTGTGTGATGTCCTTAGGTTAGTGAGGTTTAAGTAGTTCTAAGTACTAGGGGCTCATGACCATGGATGTTAAGTCCCATTTGAACCATTTGAAGAGGCACGCTTATTGACCGATAATAGATTGTTTTAGACCGTTCTGGAATTTTAAAGTTTTTAAGTATCGTCTTGACGTATTAGTCAAAGTTCTGAAAAACAAAGTGATAGAACATATACCGTTCAGCCAGACAACGGAACAGATATTATATGCGAGGGAAAAGTAACTCATCTGATACTTAATCAATTCTGGGACTTAGCCGTCGTGATCTGTGATCGTCACGAACATTGAAGGGCACAGCAATGTACCAAACGCCGATATAAACTCTACAAAAAGACTTGAGTAGGAAACATATACACGCAATCATGAAGAATTCACAGGTACGCCTTGTTGTCGGAAGCTGTAGTCAATGTCAGAATTGCAGATGTAAATCGTAGTTTCAGTTCCTTGAATGACAGATCGGTGTGCTTTGTAGTGCAATGGTTAGATAGTTCAGAAGTTCAATAAACTCAGTTATAACTTTAATAGTTCGTGTTGTCTACAGCATTTAACTGAACTTTATTGTGTAACTGTGAAATAATTATTTTCCTGATAGAAGGTCGAAACTAAAGGTGCTTGAGTGACATTATTAATAGTGAACAGTAATTGAACATCTTTGTCACGACGCTTTCTGTAAGTTATTTAGAGAATACATTATCTCTGGATTTACGACGTAGGAGTTGTTGAATTAGCACCGTAGCGACGCGTTAACGACGGCGCTATAATACTTCACAAGCAACATCCTCGCAAGACTATAATGTGGGCTCGGCTTGAATGGAGGAACTTATAATTCGAGATATATTATCTACGTTTGAACATTCATCTGAAAACCGGGCACAAAAACTACTGTTATCAAGTTTCGCGTAAGCTTATAAGCCCGTCGCGAAAACGCGAAGGATATTTGGTTTAGTGTTTCATATAAAGGGAGTTGTTGCGGTACCGAGTGGTGCAGTCGCTGAGTATAGCAGTAAAGAAGACAGACGTCCTTCGAAAACCATTGCTTCAATTGCAAGCGAGGGCCGCTTATACATTTCGGTGTGCAGCTCTATCGACACACGGATATCTGTTAAAGGGAGATAGTATCTGAAACTAAACAAACGAAGTGAGAAGTTTGTTTTAACAGTTACAGATCTGAGTTGTCGTGATCGACGGACGCCGACGTGTGTCAACCATCCTCATCAAGCCAACACACACACACACCAGACAGCCAGTAGGCGAAGGGTAGATATTGAGCACGTCTGTCACTAGTTTCGGGTGGTATTATGAAATTTTTTCTCGGCAGGCTAACACCAGTTGTACGGCATCGCCAATTGTCATTTCAGGCACTCCTCGTGTAGCGCTTTGCATATCGTTGTGTTACTAGAAAGGAACTTTGTGATTAATTACGTAATTAGGACCGATCGTAACTTCAGTTTCCTAGCCAAAATAAAGAAAGTACACTAGCCTAAGCTTCCTATCCTCGACAGTTTTATTTTGTTGGGGGATGCAGTTTGATTTTCCATGAGAAGGGCCAGGGTTCGAGTCCTGGAAAGGGCACTGCCTTTTTTAATTCTCCCCAGTCCCGGGCTGGGGTTTGCGTGGGGTGTCAGCACAGCACTGAGTCAAAAAAACTCCTGCCAAAATACGAAACTCCCATCAAAATACGAAATTCCCGTAAAAATTCGAAACTCCCGTCAGTTGTTTGGATGGGAGGGGGGAGGGGGGATGGGAAGGTGTCGGCAGGGGTGCCAGGATCCACGTGCCAGCTGTGGAAAACACAATGATGACATCCGACAGTAGAAGTAGCGATAATTAATTGGTCAATTTAATTAATTTGCATAGCAATTTGGTATCAATACTGGGCTCAGGGTCCCAGTACCCTACTCCTAACACACACATATTCCGTATCGTGTCATGTACCACTCACAAAAAAGGTGCTAGACAGGGAGAGGAAGTGTCCATCTGGACAAGTCCTAATATTTTTTATGTTACTTTATCTGGGAATGTCGATTCAAAATACTCTTTGCACGAAAAGAGTTTGTTGATTTGACTTAGAAGTAAAATGTAGTGCTTTAAGTTATTCGTTTTTGGAGAAAGCTTCTACTTAGTATGAGGGGTATCTTACAGCATATCCGCAATCAACAAAATAGTCATTGCTGTGAAACGTGGCCAGAAACATAATTAAACACATATGTTGATCATAAATCTTTTTTTTTCGATCATAGTTTTTTCTTCTTCATATGAAGCAATGTGTGGACCTGTCATGTGGTATACCGGTCGTAATTTGCCGCCGCGTACATAGCCAAACCGCATATGTAATGGTCCCACTGCGATGGTAGAATGACAGGTTGCTGCAAATGTTTCTTACAAGGGAAACTCCCCATCGCACCCCCATCAAATTGTTTGGTGAGATGGCCCAGTGGATAGATAGTCGGTCAAAACCTGAACACAGATTAAGCGTGAAAACAGGAAGAAGGTGTACTGAACTGTGGAAAAGAAATAAATAGGAACCGTGACAAGTTCAAGATGTGTAGCATCGAGCGAAGGTGAATAGCCCTGGAATTGTGGCTATGTGGTCACGGTGTTGGACTGCGAAGAGGGAGATTCGTGTTCAGTTTTCCTTCGTGTCCCTATATAGTCACAAAATTCTGAACTGTCCGTCCGCTCATGGGCGTGTTTGCGCGCTGTATTCAAATCTGGGTCACTGTCGTGATGTAATGTCAGTTGGCAACAGCGAGGTGTAAGCAAAGGACCTCCCGCCTGTACGTCCCTTCTAATTGCTGTACACGAGTACCACATATTATGACACTCGGGTCCCGTTTTGGAAGTTTTGTCTCTTGCATTCCTTTGTTGCAACGTAGTTCACACAAGTTTATTTGCTGTTTTCTGTGAGAGGTCTGTCGGGCATCTCGCCTGCTCTCACCGTTCATCACATTTACTTGCGACAGTAATACATTCTTACCACATGACTCATATTCTATAATCAATATATACGAGGGTTGGAACTTTAATAGTGGCAACTATTTATTTACAGCTCGTACAAAATAGATACGTCTTTCAAAGTTTTACTGACCTCTAGAGTAGTCATCAGCATTGTTGCCAGCGTTGCCAGCGATGTGGACGTTGCAGGATACTGTTAGCAGTGCCAGTTGTGTTGACAGTTCGAGCGGCACGGTCCATTGCCCGGCGAATTTGTAGCAGTTCTGAAGCGAATGCCGTGAAGTGTTTTGGAGTGCAGTAAGGGGTGTAGCACTTAGCAGCCCCATCACTCAAACAAATCAGTAGTTTTTTTAGGCTCAGATGACTTGAAATATTCGTGCGCGTGTACGGTATGACACAGCTGAGTGGAGGAAACGGCACCGCGTGTTGTGCCGGGCGATGCGGCAGACGCTGTTGTGCCGCGGCGCTGCCGTCCCAGTGTGAACCACCGGACTCGCTCCAGCCTCGCTTCTATGCTACGCCCTCTGCCAGTGCAGCTTGCCTCTGTGTCGCAGTCTGAGTAGCGTAGCGTTTCATATGCAGTATCGTACTGGATGGACTCACTGACAACTGTAACTCGTCGTTAGAACTTGATATATGAAAATGTAGCTGAACTTGATGACACATCCTGGTCGCTGCCATGACAAACTGAAGTTGGAGATCCAAGTCTGTTAAGATGTAGGAGACATTTTAACAACATTGTGCTTCTCAGTGCTTCTTTATTTTTTATAATTTATAACAAATTCTTTACAATGCCTATTCTTTGTGTACCTACATCGCAAAGCAACGTTTAGAATTTCAACATACATAACTCTCTTTATCACACAATCTGGAACAAATAAGGTAAAAAAAAGAGTCAAGAGAACTGTATGAAGTACATGTGAATCATGTCAAATAATATTTTGTTCAATATTGAAATAATTAAATGAAATCAGGTGTAGCAGTTTGTGCGAAGCCATCATATATCAGTGCTGCAGCACACATCTGCTTTTCTAAGCATCAAACGGATTGCGCTGTGTTTCACTTGCTGTTCAGATGGTGGAGAACTGCAAACAGGCTGTAGGATCCGTTCAACAACTAAAAACAGAAAAGAAAATTCTAATGTTAAATTCAACAGAATGAAAACCTGTTTGTATACTGCAGTAGTACGGCTAACAATGCAATGCTACGTTCCCATATGTTTGTGTCTACCGTTGGTATCACGTCTAGCATTAATAATGCTGATACTAGAAGAACAAATTAAACAACACGTACAAAGTATAATAATAATAATAATAATTATTATTATTATTATAATTATAACTCTATTGACAAAGCACTGCGTATGTAGTGTAGCAGACTGGTGAATGTGAAAGGGTCGACCCTGCAGCCTCAATACTGTTGCATTATTCTGGCCAAGGGGTCGGGGGGGGGGGGGGGGGGGGGCAAGAATGACAGGAAATACAGCAGGCCTTCGACACGTACAGGTGGCAACACCGTCCTCTGTGTAGAGGCTGGTAACCTCTACGAAGTAAAAGAAAAAATTTGCGCAAGTCGGTCTAAGAGTGCTTAAACTGGATGGTCTCCAAGAAGACGGACCGAGCGGGGTGGCGCAGTGGTTAGCACACTGGACTCGCATTCGGAAGGACGACGGTTCAATCCCGTCTCCGGCCATCCTGATTTAGGTTTTCCGTGATTTCCCTAAATCGCTTCAGGCAAATGCCGGGATGGTTCATTTGACAGGGCACGGCCGATTTCCTTCCCCATCCTTCCCTCGCCCGAGCTTGCGCTCCGTTTCTAATGACCTCGTTGTCGACGGGACGTTAAACACTAATCTCCTCCTCCTCCTCCTCCAAGAAGACGGAATAACGAACGAAAACTGAAAATGAGAATTCTCCAGCACTTAACATTTCACTTTATATCTGATAACTGACGGTCTGTGTACAGTCATCTAGTCCGCACCTCAAGCTCCCCACGCCATTCAGGATAGAAGTCAATGCCAACCGCCAATAACAGTGCGGCTATTCTAACATTATATGGAAGTTTCTTTAGGTAGTCTCCACATGCATCGAAATATGCGATCAAAACCCAAAACCTTCCTTTCGTAATCCACACTCTGCCATCTGAGCTATCCTAGGAAGACCTACTGAAGAAAATGGCTTATCCTAAGCAGAGCTATCCGAGTTCTGTCGCTGTATCTTCTGTGTCATCTTCAACGCAGTGTTATGGAAACACTGTACATGGATTGTAATAAATTACAAGAACACGTATTGGTAGAAACACATTATTGTCTCTCCTCATCCATATACAACAAATCAACACAATTTTGTTTTACCATTCTAGTATAGTAACTCTGTGCATTGTTATCTACATGTTACTGTGTTACTGTTGAAGGATTGTACTAAGACATTCAACACATCAGGTGCACGGGACAATTGTTGAACTACATGAAGTAAAAGCGTCATAACTTCTGAACGGTTTGCATTAGGACGTTCAACCTGCACGGTTGGCCGCGGAGCATGATGGGAATTAGTATGCGCATGCATTGTTTGATTTAGCGACGAAGCCCACTTGCATTTGGATGGGTTTGTCAATAAGCAAAATTGGCGCATTTGGGGGACTGAAAATCCACAATTTGCGATCGAGAAGTCTCTTCACCCTCAATGGCTGACTATGTGGGGTGCAATAACCAGTTACGGAATAATCGGAGCGATATTCCTTGATGGCACAGTGACTACTGTGGAAGGTTTTGGAATATGTTTTCATCTCCATTATCCTGAGTGACCCCGCTTTCGACAATATGTGGTTCACGAAAGACGGAGCTTGACCCCGTCGAGAGTGTTTTGTTTGATGTCCGGAGGAGCACTTTGAGGACCGAATTCTGTCTCTGGGGTACCCAGAGGCCACTGGCATGGCCCTCTATTGGCCTCCATCTTCTCCGGATCCAGCAAACCCCAAAATCATTTCTGAGCTGAAAAGGACCATTAACGAGCTCATCGACAGCGTCGATGTTCTGACGCTTCAGCGGGTCATGCAGAATTTCGCTATTCGTCTGCATCACATCACCGCCAATGATAACAGGCATATCTAACATGCCATAACCTAAATTCGAATATCTGTAGTGACGTTTACATGTTAAATAAAGTGTGTGCAGAGTGTAGTTTGTAACTAATCAACGTTTCTTTTCATATACTTCAGTAATTTGATTCCCAATCAAAACGTCTTCGGTCCCGGGTTCGATCCCCGCCACTGCCTGAATTTTGATAAATAATCAGCATTGGCGGCCGAAGACTTCCGGCATAAGAGGGCGGAGGAGCGGATAGAGATTCAGGGCACTCTCTTGTCCTAGGGGTGGGAAATTGCCCCTAAAGGCGGAAGAATCAGCAATGATCAACGACATGAGGATGCAGAAGGCAATGGAAACCACTGCATTAAAGACACGTAACGTGTATCCACAGGACATGTGGCCGGTAATTGAGGAAGTGTCATGATGATCTCTCCATTGGCAAAAGATTCCGGAATAGTCCCCCATTCGGATCTCCGGGAGGGGACTGCCAAGGGGGAGGTTACCATGAGAAAAAGATTGAATAATCAACGAAAGGATAACGTTCTACGAGTCGGGGCGTGGAATGTCAGAAGCTTGAATATGGTAGGGAAACTAGAAAATCTGAAAAGGGAAATGCAAAGACTCAATCTAGATATAGTAGGGGTCAGTGAAGTGAAGTGGAAGGAAGACAAGGATTTCTGGTCAGATGAGTATCGGGTAATATCAACAGCAGCAGAAAATGGTATAACAGTTGCAGGATTCGTTATGAATAGGAAGGTAGGGCAGAGGGTGTGTTACTGTGAACAGTTCAGTGACCGGGTTGTTCTAATCAGAATCGACAGCAGATCAACACCGACAACTATAGTTCAGGTATACATGCCGACGTCGCAAGCTCAAGAGGAACAGATACAGAAAGTGTATGAGGATATTGAAAGGGTAATGCAGTATGTAAAGGGGGACGAAAATCTAATAGTCATGGGCGACTGGAATGCAGTTGTAGGGGAAGGAGTAGAAGAAAAGGTTACAGAATATGGGCTTGGGACAAGGAATGAAAGAGGAGAAAGACTAATTGAGTTCTGTAACAAGTTTTAGCTAGTAATAGCGAATACCCTGTTCAAGAATCACAAGAGGAGGAGGTATACTTGGAAAAGGCCGGGAGATACGGGAAGATTTCAATTAGATTACATCATGGTCAGACAGAGATTCCGAAATCAGATACTGGATTGTAAGGCGTACCCAGGAGCAGATATAGACTCAGATCACAATATAGTAGTGATGAAGAGTAGGCTGAAGTTCAAGACATTAGTCAGGAAGAATCAATACGCAAAGAAGTGGGATACGGAAGTACTAAGGAATGACGAGATACGTTTGAAGTTCTCTAACGCTATAGATACAGCAATAAGGAATAGCGCAGTAGACAGTACAGTTGAAGAGGAATGGACATCTCTAAAAAGGGCCATCACAGAAGTTGGGAAGGAAAACTTAGGTACAAAGAAGGTAGCTGCGAAGAAACCATGGGTAACAAAAGAAATACTTCAGTTGATTAATGAAAGGAGGAAGTACAAACACGTTCCGGGAAAATCAGGAATACAGAAATACAAGTCGCTGAGGAATGAAATAAATAGGAACTGCAGGGAAGCTAAGACGAAATGGCTGCAGGAAAAATGTGAAGACATCGAAAAAGATATGATTGTCGGAAGGACAGACTCAGCATACAGGAAAGTCAAAACAACCTTTGGTGACATTAAAAGCAACGGTGGTAACATTAAGTGTGCAACGGGAATTCCACTGTTAAATGCAGAGGAGAGAGCAGATAGGAGGAAAGAATACATTGAAAGTCTCTATGAGGGTGAAGATTTGTCTGATGTGATAGAAGAAGAAACAGGAGTCGATTAAGAAGAGATAGGGGATCCAGTATTAGAATCGGAATTTAAAAGAGCTTTGGAGGACTTACGGTCAAATAAGGCAGAAGGGATAGATAACATTCCATCAGAATTTCTAAAATCATTGGGGGGAGTGGCAACAAAACGACTATTCACGTTGGTGTGTAGAATATATGAGTCTGGCGACATACCATCTGACTTTCGGAAAAGCATCATCCACACGATTCCGAAGACGGCAAGAGCTGACAAGTGCGAGAATTATCGCACAATCAGCTTAACAGCTCATGCATCGAAGCTGCTTACAGAAGAATGGAAAAGAAAATTGAGAATGCGCTAGGTGACGATCAGTTTGGCTTTAGGAAAAGTAAAGGGACGAGAGAGGCAAGTCTGACGTTACGGCTAATAATGGAAACAATGCTAAAGAAAAATCAAGACACTTTCATAGGATTTGTCGACCTGGAAAAAGCGTTCGACAATATAAAATGGTGCAAGCTGTTCGAGATTCTGAAAAAAGTAGGGGTAAGCTATAGAGAGAGACGGGTCATATACAATATGTACAACAACCAAGAGGGAATAATAAGAGTGGACGATCAAGAACGAAGCGCTCGTATTAAGAAGGGTGTAAGACAAGGCTGTAGCCTTTCGCCCCTACTCTTCAATCTGTACATCGAGGAAGCAATGATGGAAATAAAAGAAAGGTTCAGGAGTGGAATTAAAATACAAGGTGAAAGGATATCAATGATACGATTCGCTGATGACATTGCTATCCTGAGTGAAAGTGAAGAAGAATTAAATGATCTGCTGAACGGAATGAACAGTCTAATGAGTCCACAGTATGGTTTGAGAGTAAATCGGAGAAAGACGAAGGTAATGAGAAGTAGTAGAAATGAGAACAGCGAGAAACTTAACATCAGGATTGATGGTCACGAAGTCAATGAAGTTAAGGAATTCTGCTACCTAGGCAGTAAAATAACCAATGACGGATGGAGCAAGGAGGATATCAAAAGCAGACTCGCTATGGCAAAAAAGGCATTTCTGGCCAAGAGAAGTCTACTAATATCAAATACCGACCTTAATTTGAGGTAGAAATTTCTGAGGATGTACGTGTAGAGTACAGCATTGTATGGTAGTGAAACATGGACTGTGGGAAAACCGGAACAGAAGAGAATCGAAGCATTTGAGATGTGGTGCTATAGACGAATGTTGAAAATTAGGTGGACTGATAAGGTAAGGAATGAGGAGGTTCTACGCAGAATCAGAGAGGAAAGGAATATGTGGAAAACACTGATAAGGAGAAGGGACAGGATGATAGGACATCTGCTAAGACATGAGGGAATGACTTCCATGGTACTAGAGGGAGCTGTAGAGGGCAAAAACTGTAGAGGAAGACAGAGATTGGAATACATCAAGCAAATAATTGAGGACGTAGGTTGCAAGAGCTACTCTGAGATGAAGAGGTTAGCACAGGATAGGAATTCGTGACGGGCCGCATCAAACCAGTCAGTAGACTGATGACTAAAAAAAAAAAAAAAAAAGTGTTACTGATGTTACTCTGATTGATGTTATGCTGGTATACAGAGTTCATTATAAAGCTCGTTAGCTATGCTCGGTAGTGTAAGAAATACTAAAAGTACTCAGAGCAGGACTTTAAATAATAGTGCTTATTACTTTGTCAAGGTCATCGTAAAGAAAATGACTGCTAAGCTGGAGAGTGTCAACAAAATCATTACAATAGAAATTATGAAACCAAACCATTTCAAACGTCTTGTAAGCCGGTTAGTTAAAAAAAGGTAAAAATGTTTTCTACAAAATCTGTACTGCTGAAAAATACTGACATTTTCGGTGGGCTTCCAGCCTACTTATGGACTATTCCCTACAGCAGAACATGTTTGCCTACAGAGAACATGCGGTAAAGTGTAATACACACGGTCTTCTATCAGTTGTAAAAGTGAGGGTTTGAAGGTGGAGCCGGGGGAGATGTGCGGGGATGTCGTAGTGGTGATGGGAGTTCGGCTGTGTTAAGGAGTACTACATTCCATCACACAGTGCGAAAGCGACGATGTTCACGAACTCTTTGCAGATATGGATGTATTTTCTGGCACACGGCACGTCCTCACTCGTTACAGTGGCCCAGTGTTGTGCCAACACTTCATTGTATCCACAGAACCTGTTGGGGTCACGGCGGTTAACTAGCTCTGTGGTCACAATGCCTAGTCCAGTCTGTGCGACTATATTGTTTCCTCTCTCTCTCTCTTTCCACCTATCTGTCTATCTCTCCCTCTCTCTTGCTGTCATTTCGCTACGAGAAGTGACTCTGATTTACTACTGCTGAGGCTGTCGTCATAGTGACACCGACATCGGAGGATTCTGATGACGACCAACACTGGCCGATACTTACAGATCAGTGCGGCAGGGCGTGTGCGGACTTCGGACGATGATCGATGGAATTCAGAGCAGTTTCTATGAATACAGACTGAAAGGACGCATGAAAATTTGTACCAATGTTCACTAGGAACATGTGCTAACCGCTAGGCCACCCCGACAGAGTGGCTTTGCACAACTGCACAGACCAGGTCAGTATGCGTCGCTGCTCAATCCACATTCCCACTCACGCCTCAGCTTACTTGGTATTTTCCCTAAATTGGTCGCTTCAGTCTACATACAAGCCTAATAGACGTTTGAGACTCGAAACGGTCTGTGGAATCATAAAGTTTCCTCTCATCAAATAAGTTTGTTTTCTCCAGAAATTACCACACGCAAGACAAGGACTGTGAGAAATTTTTAATTTTAGTACAAGTAACAAAACGTTTGTGGCATCCCGAGTATGAGAAACATAATGACAGGGGTATGTCTTGGAATCAATGGTCTGAAATCGTGACTTTATTGTAAATAAGAAGCTTCGAACAACTTAAAAATTTGTTGAAGATTACCTTATGCTTGTTCTGTGACTGGCTACCCATTTCAGCATCATGTATAATCCTAATACAGCATGTTCTCTACAACACAGGCAAAATCAGTATTGGAAATTTTCGGTCTCACAAAATTATGTGTTCAAGGTAGAAAGATGATGAATGTCCATTTTGATGCTTAAAGAATCCGTAGTGGATCAGTTTTGTGCTGTGGTAGGTGGGCATTAGGTGTCTTACGTTTTGATGATAATCCTTAATGACGTTCTTATGCCACTAGGGTGGTAATTCTGTTATATGAGGTGGTTTGCAAAAGTGGTGTATGTGTTTCCATTTTTCAGTACTTCAGTTGTTCACAGCGTCTTAGTCCGAAATTTATATCTGTCTTTCACACATACACTGAATGTCAGTCGTTGAAGGTTAACTGACATACTTCTGCTTTGGGTGATTTAACTGAAGTTAAGACACAAAGTAATTAAAGACACTAACTGCCAGTGGGCTTTGATTTATATCAATGCAGAAAGTCGGAAATTCGTCCCAGGCCAGGAGTCGAAACCTGTTCTCCCGCTTACTTGGGAGATGCGCTGACCACTCCGCCATCTGGACACGGTGGTCAGTATAACTGCACGAAGAAACAGACACCACACATTTTTAATTGAGGCAAGTAAGGCTAGTAATACCTTCAGTGCAGATGCACACCAAGCTCGAACCTTTATGGGAATCTGCGAAATGACGTGAGCAGTGACGATAATGGGCAAGGGTTACCACATCGGCAGTGTGTGGATAAGCTGAGAATTTGGGTCTGACGGGAAGCGTGCAGGTACAGTCCATATAGGTGTGTTGACCACTGTGTCTGGATAGCGTAGAGGTCAATGCATCTGCCCACTGAGCAGGAGGCCTAGGCTCGAATCGTGGTCCGGCACAAACTTTCAACTTTCCCTATTGATATAAATCGATCTTCAGAGCCAGCTAATGTCTTCAATTCCTTCATGCCTTGCTTCATACTGGCTGCAGGATCAAAATCCTAAGCGTCTCGAGTATGTAATGCACTGTCTCTATCTATATCTCACTTACACCAATAACTGAAGAAAGAGATTCTCACCTCCTTGATGAAATGGCTTTTGACTTGATCTAACCTAACGGCCTTTAGCAGTGCATTTCAACCGGTCCTATCTGACCTTGCTAAGTCCTGGCTCACCCAGGACCGAACCAAGTTACCAAGGACCGGTTAAAATACACTACTATACAACACTTTCAGATATTTTAATTTTAGTATAAATTACTTAGAAAAATTAATGAAAATGGATATTTTCTCTAAACACAGGCGCTTATTATAAAATAATTATTTTTTTTCAACAAAAATGTCAATGTAAGAAAATAAATGTAATTTTTTTTAATCGTGCATTCCTTATCCAAATTTTTTCTAATTCTTCCTTCTTGAGCAGCCATAACATTTTTATGAACCCATGTTTATAAATGTTTTTTGAGACGACTCTTTATGCACTTCTACCACATTCACGTCTACCTTTAATTTTCTGATATTCTTTGCTACATTTCTTACATATATTACAATATCACCTTTTCGATACTTATCTTTATGAAATTCATCAATATTTTTTATCCATACAGTTAGTAAACTGTTTCAGCTGTTTGCTGTTGTCCATTTAAAAGATATAAAATTAAATTGGAAAAAATACAATTTTTATAAAATTCACATCATGAACTGTATATCATGAAATTTTTTATTTCTATTTTTAAGTTTCTTCATTCCTTTATACACACATCAAAAAAGTTTTGCCTCATCCCAGTTCCCAGAACTCCTGAAGATAGACGTTGACTGTGGATATTGTATCACAGACAAAGTCCCTTTGGCCGTTCAGAGATGTCACTAAACCTGCCCAAAGATGTAAACAACCATGCATGAGCAGCATCTATTAGACATAGGGAGTTCGACAGCCAATCAGTTCCAGTCATTCCATCAGGAAGGAGGTACATGCCTCGTGTAGTCTTTAGTTCAACTAAGCCTAGACGTCAATACTGCGGTTATATCGTGTCCGCATTGCTACTTTATGGCAGGATGGGTGAGGGAAGAGTCCAGGCGTCTCAGAGTGAACTAAACCGATGTTGTTCGGACATGGAGGAGATTCAGAGACACAGGAACTGCCAATGACATGCCTCGCTCAGGCCGCCCAAGGGCTACTACTACAGTGGACGACTGCTACCTTCTGATTATGGCTTGGAGGAATCCTGACAGCAACGCCACCATGTTGAATAATGCTTTTTGTGCAGCCACAGGACGTCGTGTTAAGACTCAAACTGTGCACAATAAGCTGCATGATGTGTAACTTCACTCCCGCCGTCCATGGCAAGGTCCATCTTTGCAGCCGGGGCACCATACAGTGTAATACAGCCGAATGGACGGCTCAGGATTGGCATCATGTTCTCTTCACCGATGAGTGTCACATATGCCTTCAACCAGACTATCGTTGGAGATGTGTTTGGAGGCAACCCAGTCAGGCTGAATGCCTTAGACACACTGTCCAGCGAGCGCAGCAGGGTGGAGATTCACTGCTGTTCTGGGGTGGCTTTATGTGGGGCTGACGTACGCCATTGGTGGCCATGGAAGGCGCCATAATGGCTGTATGATACGTGAATGCCATCCTCCGACAGATAGTGCATATTGACGAGGCATTCGTCTCATCGTCCACATCTTGTGAATGACTTCCTGACTTGACTACAGTGACCAAGATGTTCTCCAGACATGAGCCCTATCAGCAATGCCTTGGATAAATTGAAAAGGGCTGTTTATGGACGACGTGACCCACCAGCCACTGTGAGGGATCTACGCCGAATCGCCGTTGAGGAGTGGGACAATCTGGACCAACAGTGCCTTGATGAACTTGTGGATATTATGCCATGACGAATACAGGCATGCATCAATGTAAAAGGATGTGCTACTGGGTAGTAGAGTTACTGAAGTGTGTAGCAATGTGGACTACCACCTCTGAAGGTCTCGCTGTGTGGTGGTAGAACATGCACTGTGTGGTTTTCATGAGCAATAAAAAGGGCGGAAGTGATGTTTATGTTGATCTCTATTCCAAATTTTCTGTACAGGTTTCAGAACACTAGGAACCGAGGTAATGCAAAACTCTTCTCAATGTGTGTTTTTCACTTTCATCTGTTCTTTTACAATTAATTGAAATTCCCACTCAGTAATTAATTTAGAATACTTACCTGGTAACATAATGTTAAACTCATTATTAAGATCCATACAAATTTTTTCTCCATATATAGTATTTAAATATTCACAGCCAGCAATATTATAATAAACATTTGTCTCTGATTCACCATGTTCCTTAATCTCTTTTGTTGTTGAGATTCTTGATTATAGTCTCCATTATACAGAAAAATTTTATTACACTTTTTATAATTTTTAATGCCTGTATGGTAATGTATCTATTTTATTTCCAAAACGTATCTTTCATCATTACAGGGACTTAATGCTTTCTTGTTTATTTCAGCTGTGTACATTTTATGTTTTTCACTTCGAATCATATTAATTTTTTTCTTTTCTTCTCTATTGGTAAACAAACAATTTTTATAATCTTCTAACCTTAATCTACTTTTAACAATAAATTTTATAGCTCCTTTAGATTTTTTCTCTATTTATAAGCATGTTTTTTTTGCTCTTTAACTACAAAATTCTTGCATTATTTTTCCATTGGACTCAGCTTTCATTTTTCCTAAAACTCTCTTGTTTACTTCTGGAATACCATAAATATTATTTTCAGGATAACCACTTGTATCAAATGTATCAATCATTATTTTCGTGACTTCATAGAAATCTTCAGTTTTTATATTGTAGATATAACTGACTGTATCTTGATAACACAACTCCATATTGTCTCCATATTTTGGTTTCATTATTCTCTAGCGAAAATCATACATCAGTCATTTAGATAACTGAAGTATATTCATTCCAATAATGACTTGTTTATTAAACGTAATTTTTGTTTTATTCATATGAATACCAACAAGATTTTCATTAAATATAGTTCTCCCTTTAAAGTTTGGTTTTGCTATAAGTTTATCACACTTTTCTCTGACTGATACGCATTTTATATCAACTCTATTTCTCATACTTTCTATTGTCTTTCCAAATACTGAATAATTCATAAATTTTTTGAAAATCATTTTTGGCTCCACCTCTCATTTCTGTATTTAAATCTCAATACTTCTTCAATCAATCATATTGTTTAAATTTTAAAACTCTATGTATTTTTGTTATTTTCATTCAAAGAAACAGATACTGTTTAAGATTTCTATAGTGAACTACATAATTATGTTTATCATTCAGAGTAGGCAACAATCTGCTTTCTTTAGTTCCTGGCACATTTTATTTCCAGGAGCTAATGGTACATCTTTGTGTAAATCATGTAATTCTTTTGGATATTCTAAATGTAATACAAAAAATTATATGCAATTTGAACAATATCCGATATTTGACTTACATTTGTACACTCCCATTCATATCCATTGTATGGTAAATGATGACTCATAGTATAACCACATAAATTATTCACATCTAATTATGCTAAATAATTTGGTAATTTACTATCAAAATCCTTCATATATTTATTGTTTGCTTTAACATATCTTTTACAACACTGTTATTCCTCCTCTTATTCCCTTTTCAACCATTAATGCCATTTAATAAGCACATAATAAATCAAGTGGTTGTTTAATCATTTCCATCATTGTGTACCAAGATAATAGTGGTGCAATAAAATACCAAAATGGGTCAGGATAATAGGTTATATATACGTTTTTCTAAAAAATTATTCTAAAATTTTCAGTTTTAAGATATATATTATGATATTAACCTAGATTTTAATACTGATTTTTTTTTTCAAACTATTTTTGCATGTTTATAATCTTCATCACTAATTTCACAGCCATTCATATCATTAAAAAATCTTTTGCTGGTAATTCAAAATTCTTCCAAGAATACATGTAGTCTTCTGGATATACCCCTTTTCTAATCACTAGATTAAATGACTCTTTTGGGAAAAATATTCTAATTTTTTTTATCTCTTCAAATTTGATGAAAGTTGATCAAGTAAAGAAGCCATAAATTTAAATGTGCCAATAAATCTCATTTTCAAACTTTCTGATCACTTACAAAAACTAATAAATAAATCAGTACAAGATCTCGTATGTTTTAACTATAAATTACATTTGCTATATAATGGATTAATATATTTTCCAGTTGAATGATCATGGTGTTGAACCTTTTTACTTTTCTGTGAGTAATGACATATACACAGTGTACGAACCTTAGATTTATTGTCTTGATTGTACTTCAGGAGTTAATGGTTTCGTTTCTTCAACTTTAGAGTAAATTATTTCAAATATCTTCAACTTCTTTTTTAATTTTTTTTACAGTCATCAGTCTTCTAACAGGTTTGATGTGGCCCAACACGAATTTCTTTCCTGTGCTAGCCTCTTCATCTCAGAGTAGGACTTGCAACCTATGTCCTCAATTCCCTGCTGGATGTATTCCAACCTCTGTCTTCCTCTACAGATTTTGCCCTCTACAGCTCCCTCTAGTACCATAGAAGTCAGAATGTTGTCGATCCCTTCTGCCTTATTTGATCTTAAATCCTCCAAAGCTCCTTTAAATTCTGATTCTAATGCTGGATCACCTATCTCTTCTAAACTTACTCCTGTTTCTTCTTCTATCACATCAGGCAAATCTTCCCCCTCATAGAGGCCTTCAATGTAGTCTTTCCCACTATGCACTCTCTCCTCTGCATTTAACAATGGAATTCCAGTTGCACTCTTAATATTACTACCCTTGCTTTTAATTTCACCGAAGATTGTTTTACTTTCCTATATGCTGAGTAAGTCCTTCTATCATTTCTTTCTCAATTTTTTCACATTTTTCATGCAGCCATTTCGTCTTAAATTTCCTGCATTTCATATTTATTTCATCCCTCAGCGACTTGCATTTTTGTATTCCTGAATTTCCCTGAACATTTTTGTACTTCATTCTTTCATCGATCAACTGAAGTATTTCCTCTGTTATCCATAGTTACTTTACATTTATCTTCTTTATACCCATTTTTGTCTTTTCAGCTTCTGTGATTGCCCTTTTTACAGATGCCCATTCCTCTTCAATTGTACTGCCCACTGGACTATTCTTTATTACTGTATATACAGCCTTAGAGAACTTCAAGCGTATCTCATCATTCCTTAGTATTTTGTGCCCTACTTTTTTGCGTATGTATTCTTCCTGACTAATCTCTTAAACTATTCTTCATCTCTACTACATTGTGATCTGAGTCTATATCTGCTCCTGGATATGTCTTACAATCCAGATCTGATTTCAGAATCTCTGTCTGACCATGATGTAATCTCACTGAAATCTTCTCCTATCACCCAACCTTTTCCAAGTATACTTGCCCCTCTTATGATTCTTGAACAGAGTGTTCGCTATTAGTTGTTGAAATATAATACAGAACTCAACTAGTCCTTTTCTTTTTTAATACATGCAATAAATTTCTTTGGACAATTTGGTCTTCTATAAACAACAAGACCTTTATAGTGTCCATTTATATATTTAATATACCAATAGAATCCACTTGGTTAATGTTTTGATATTTCATTGTATATGAATTTTCTGGATTCGGTTGGCAGTTGTCCACCTTCAATAGTAAACTTCCAAATCAGCATAAATGACAAATGGAACTTTTTGTGTAGGTTGATAATTTTGACATTTCTACTTTTGGCGTTTTTACTTTTAATGGTTTTATTAATTAAACAGCTTGATGTGGGATTATCTACTTTTTCTTTACTAGTGAAATGAACATAAAACATAAATAAATTTTCAATTTGGTCATTCATAATTTGACTCAAAACAAACTTAGATAAATTTTAAATATAACTATTATGTGAATTACTTCCATCCTTGGAATAAAGGAGATATACATGTTACTCTCTCTTACATTTTGGAGTTTTTAATGGATACACTATTCTTCATCAAATGAATTAACATTAATAGATACATTAATTCTAGTCTCAATTTTTGGAATATGGCCAACTACAACAGCAAATTCAAATTTTTCAAATTTACAGTCAAGATCAAGACCAACATTTTAATATTTTGTAACTGTTCCTGATTTTTTGTCTACAGCTTATAATGCAGATTTTATGGCCCACAGACAACATTTTTTATATTTATTTTTTACATTAATGTAGGCTTTTTTATTTTTATTTTATCCAGTAATTCAATGTAAGATTATTGTCTCAATGTAACATATCTATTAATTCCTACCTGTAGTTCTATAATTCTATTTAATGACCATCTTGATTCCCATGCTTGAAAATTATACATTCTTCATAAAATATCCCATTTACCAGTCTTAAGTTTTTAATTAATTCTCTTTCATTTGTAATGCTATAGTTCTCTGTTTGGAAATCAATTTCCAGAAAATTTTTATTTGTCTGCATTTGGTACTTACAATAAACTTTAAAAGTTACTATCAATCAACAAGGTATTCTTAGATTATCTTCCAGAGTTTTAATAATTTTCACTTTTACTGCACTCAAGAAATGATTAGGTTCAATTCAATTTCTGCTATTTTCAAAACTTATAGTTTGTAAAATATTTGCAAATGCATTATCAACTATATAATCATGAACTGTTCTTCTGTTTTGGTTCTCAAATAAATCAGTACAAAAATTAAATAATTTTTCATCATTAGTTCTAGCTTTTTGTTTCACAAACACACCAGTAAAAATGGAAATATTACTTTCAATGGCTTAGTTTCACTGTTTTAAAAAATTTCATCATTGCTTCCAATTTTATAAAAAGGTAACTGTTTCCAAACCCTTCCACCTACATTATGCCTACTAATAACTCTAATTAGATCAACTTTGTTTAATCCCATGTAACCTCATAAGCTATTCGTTTTACAATAATCATGAAGGTGAACAAATGTGAATTTCTGCAGTTGACTTTCCTATTCATAGGAAATAAAATTTATTAGATTTGTACAAAAATACCTTTCAAAATTTCTACTGCTAAGATTCCTTATTTAAGGGGACCACACCTTGCCTATCTAACCCATGTTAATTGAAGCAAGTATTTGACCATTTCTAAAAAAAACTTTTTAATGCAGGGCCTTAATATTTTTACTGTATGTTACATGATACTAATAGAGTCAACTGTACTAAATCTACTTTATCGATTTTATAGTTTTTAAGTAATACTTTTTAATTTATTAACAAATAATATTAAATTTTTTCTACATGTAATATTTTTTGTGAACTTCCTAATGGGGGAATATTAATGAATGTAGTACCAGAGGTGGTTTTTTTATGTTATGCAGAGTCTCTGAAAATTTCATTCATTTATGATAGTTTCTGATGTAATGGGGCATATGTACTGAAAACTTTTAATTTGTGGGAAATTGACTTTAAAGAAAAAACTTTTGAAATTTGTTACTTACAGTTTATTAAAACTGCCCTGCTACATACGATGGCCCTTCTTTGGCCTCTAGCTGGTCTTCTAGCATCTTTTTCACCTTCCTGGATGTTTGTCTTGCTTTCTTGGCCGTATTACTCGTAGATACATACCTGTCTGCATCAGCTATCCTCATTTTATCGCAATGTTGCAGCCCAGTGAACATATTTTCACCAGGATTAATTACCAGCTTTTTCAGTACTCAACACTTTCCAATATTACCACAATTGAATGTGATAATAGCATCATGAAATCCTAGTTTCCTTGTCTCCATGCTTACAAATACAGTTTTAGGAAGATGGTTCCAAATTATGCTTCTGAAACATTCATTTGGGTTCAGTGTCTGCTCATGCAGACATTTCCTTAGAAGGTCAGGACGAGCCAAGTCTCTGAAAATAGGTTTAACTGCTGTAATAACAGCAGCAGGAAGAGAATTCTGGCGAGAATAAGATTCTCCAGTTGCCTGAGCCCTATTGTATTTGCACCAAGAATATGGCTTATCATCAGTAGAGGACTTATGGAAGAATATGGCCCAAACATCTCTCTTTATTGCCTCCAGATTTTCTTTATTTCTCCTAATTGCCTGCCCATAGTATACCTGCAAGTTTTCTATTTCAGTTTTAGTTAACTGACCCTGTCTGGTCAACAATTTTCCATCTTCCAATTTTTTTTCCCTCTCATATCAACAGTTAGTTTTCTCAGCATTGTTCCCAATTGTTTTTAAACATGGCCTACACATTCTATTTTGCTAATAATGGTATCTCCATATGGCTTAGAGTTCATCACATTGTTGTATGTCTTACTGTCACCATCACCCAAATATTTGGTGTACTGTATGCCTCATGTTTCAATGGAGCGATGAAATATTTGTTGTACTCCGTGAACTCCCATACAACTACTTGTTCCTCAAAAATTAGGCACACAGTTGCGTTATTTATGTTCATCAACTCTACAATATTTGCAATACTTAGACATTATCTCCACATCTAACACTACTGGTGTCTACACTCGTGGAAGTCACTGTTCCTTTCAGAGAAGTATGTCCTCTTTTCTGTCAACTTCCATCAAGTGCAACTGCAATATCTAAACATCCATCATTTTCTTCCACTGAAAGCAGAAGGAAAAAATTTACAAAAGCAATTATATAGAATCGAATGTTGATGACAAACATGCAGAAGGTCAGCAGCCATATTATGGAGAGACATAACTGAGTGTCATTTATTTTTATTTATTTACACATGTAGTTCTGTAGGACCAAATTCAGGAAGTCACCTAGTGATACGAGGCTGGCGACCACAGGGCCCCGAGCTGAGTCCTGGCATTGCTTCCACTTATTTATACCAGGCTCCTCACTTTTATCTTTCCTATCTGGCCACCCTCGGCCAGCTCTTGTTCTTTTCTGACCCTGACACTATTAGGTTTCGAGGGCTAGGGGTCTTTCATTTTCCAATCGATACTTCTCATGCAGCGTCTGACCCGGAGCGGGCGGCTGCAAAAGTCGTCTGTATCCAGAACTGCGGAAGACAACGGAATACCACCGCAGATTATCTTCCCTGCATAATGCAGTCTCCATTTTATGCACAAAAAATGGCTTCCTCTCATGTTAAATCAGTGTCCGGAGGTAAAATAGTCCCCCGTTCGGATCTCTGGGGGGGACAACTTGAAAGGAGGCAAAAAATCAAAATGAGAATTGGTACCTGGAATGTCAGAACTCTGCTGCAAGCAGCAAAACTAGAAAACCTTAAAAGAGAGATGGAAAAGAATCATATGGACCTAGTAGGAGTTGCTGAGGTAAGATGGAATGGACATGGAGAGTTGCAGTCAGATGAATATGTATTCTCCTACTCAGAAGGAGAAGTAAAAGGAATTAATGGAGTAGGAATGATTATGACAAAGGAATTGGCTAAATGTGTGGAATATGTACACTATGCAAATGACCAGGTTATTGGTGTAAGGCTGAGAGGAGCACAAAAAGATTTACTGATTGTCCAGGTGTATATGCCAACTTCAGAACATGATGACCGAATTGTAGAGGAAACGTACAATCTAATAGAGAGAATAATGGACGAAAATAAAAATTGCTGCAAAATAGTAATGGGAGACTGGAACGTCATTGTGGGAGAAGGGAAAGAGGGAAACATAGGCAGTCATGGTCTTGGAAAGAGAAATGACAGAGGTGAATGACTAATTGACTTCTGCATGGAAAGGCAGCTGATAGCGGCAAACACATGGTTCAAGAACCATAAGAGGTGGCTCTACACTTGGAAATCACCAGGGGATAAATACAGAAACCAAATCGATTTTATACTGGTAGAAGAAAGATACAAGAATGGAATCAAGAAGGTGCACACATTACCAGGTGCAGATATTAATAGTGGACCACAACTTACTTATGGCAGAAATAGAAATAAGAATGAAAAAACTGAAAAAGGTGACAATGGTGAAGAAGTGGGATTTAGAGAAGATAAGGTCCAACAAAGAACAAATTACAGAAATGCTGTCTCGGGACTTTCCAAACACATTACGAGACAAAGAAGCACCTGATAATGCCAACGAGAACTGGAATATGCTGAAAGAAGGAATCATTAAAGCAGGACAGCAAAAGATAGGATATGTAAAAGGGAAAAGGTCAAAAAAACCATGGGTCACACAAGAAATGATTTCCAAGCTGGAGGAGAGAAGAAAATTGAAAAACAAGAACACTGAAGATGCAAGAAAGATATACCGAAGGTTAAATAACGAACTGCAAAGAGAAACAGAGCAGGCTAGGAAAAAATGGCTAAAAGAGGAATGTGATGAAATTGAAGAACTGGACAGGAAGGGAAGATACGACTTACTATACAACAGAGTAAAGACTATGACATGGGAACAAAACAGAGCAGGAAGTGCTACTATGGAAATTTTGAGTAAAGACGAAGAGGTAGTGTACAAAGATCGTGACGATGTCCTCCAGAGATGGGAAGAATATATAAAAGAGCTATATGACACAAATAACAAACCAGAAACTCTGGAACTTGAGTCACACAACAGTGTAAGTGATGAAGAGAAAGGACCGACCATCATAATGGAAGAAGTAAAGTCTGCCATTGCTGCATTAAAAATGGCAAAGCAGTAGGTACAGATACAATACCGGGAGAAATACTAAAATGCTTGAACCACAATGGAATAAGAGAAATATTGAGGTTATGTAATAAAATATATGACAGTGGTGAATGGCCTGAGGACTTTTTGACAACAGTAATGATTCCATTACCGAAAAAACAAGGAAGCAAGAAATGCAGCGAGCACAGGACAATCAGCCTCATTTCACATGCAGCCAAAGTGATGTTAAGAATAATTAATAAAAGACTTGAAAAAGTAATAGAGGGTAATCTCGGCGAGGAGCAGTTTGGCTTTAGACGGAATACGGGCACCAGAGATGCAATAGGGCTCCTATGAATCTTGGGAGAAAGGTTTATTGAAAAAGGAAGCGACCTACATATGTGCTTCACGATTTAGAAAAGGCATTTGACAATGTGGTTTGGGACAAGCTGGCGACTATTATGAGGGAAAAGAGAGTGGACTGGAAAACCAGAAGATTTATAAACTCATTATACCATAATCAAAAAGTTTCAGTTAAAGTGAGAGGAGAAAGTACAAACTGGACCAGACTAGGGAAAGGAATAAGACAAGGATGCTGTTTATCACCTACTCTTTTCAACCTGTACTTGGAAAATATGAAGTATCTTGGAACCAGGATAGACACCGACTGGAAGTGCACCACAGAAATTAAAACAAGGATAGCAATGGCAAAAGAGGCGTTTTATAAGAAAAGGAGAATCTTCTGCAGCGGTCTGGACAGAGAACTCAGAAAGAGACTCATAAAATGTCTTGTATGGAGTGTCCTTCTATATGGCGCTGAAACATGGACTTTGAGGAAGAAAGACAGAGAAAGGCTGGAGGCTTTTGAGATCTGGACATGGCGGAAGATGGAAAGAATAAGTTGGATTGAAGAGAAGAAAAAGAAATTGGATTGGGCATATATTAAGAAAGAATGACTGACTGATAAAAACAGTTTTAGAAGGTTATGTAGAAAGGAAAAGGAAGCAGGGAAGGAAGAGATTCCAGATACTGGATGACATGATGGACGGTACAACATACAGCAGCCTTAAGAAGGAAGCAATGGATCGCAGGAAATGGAGAGGCAAAGGACCTGCTAATATAGCAGATAACTGATGATGATGATGATTTCCAAAGTCATGAAACATGTTAGATTATGAAATTACAGCATAAAAGTAATAACAGATAAAATAAAATGTTTATGAATCCAAAAATGCCAAGCTATAAGTTTAAGTAACCGCAATCAACAATATAACATAGGAATCAGCTTAATTTTTAAAGGAACTCCTCAACAGAATAGAAGCAGAAACGTATGAGGAAACTCATCAGTTTCGATTTGAAAGCACATGGATTACTGGTAAGATTTTTCAATTTTTGTGAGTGAAAGCTGGTAAGCCTTGGGAATAAGATGATATTGTTAACAAGAAACAACAGTAAAGAATGTATATATTGAAATTCCAATGTCAGGACAAAGAGATTAGTGAAAAGGAGTCAACAAGTGGTTCGAAAGTACACTACTTACTGCCTGAACTGCCCGTTTCTGAGCCAAAAATATCCTTTGAGAATGCAAAGAGTAACCCCAAAATATGACACTACAGAATGTAAGCCGATGAAAATAAGCAAAGTAGACTAATATTCATGTCACTTACTTCAGATACCGGTCACAAACAGTAAAAAAGGCAGCATTAAGACTTTGAACAAGATCCTAAACGTGGGTTTCCATGATAGTTTACTATATGGACACCTAGAAATTTGAACTGTTCAGTTTCATTAATAATATGCCCATTCTATTAAATTAAAACGTCAGGTTTTGTTTAATTGTGTGTTAGAAACTGTAAAAACTGAGTCTTACTGTGATTTAGCTTTAGTTCATTTTCTACAAGCCATGAACTCATGTCATGAACTGCACTATTTGAAACAGAGCCAATGCTGCACACAACTTCCTTTACTACCACGCTAGTGTCATCAGCAAACAAAAATATTTGAATATTAAGGTGTCTGCAGAACGCCTATTGTACTGCAACAGTGAAGCGATTTTGTGTACCAGGAGCATTGCGATAGGGAGAGAATTACAGAAAGCCGTCAGCTTTGTGTCGCAGAAAGAGCGATGATGATGATGATGAGGTCCCACACTCCGAGGAGCGTAGGGGAGCAATGCGGGAGACCCGCACCGCCGACTAGGCAATGTATTAGCGGAGGTGGTTTGCCATTGCCTTCCTCCGACCGTAATGGGGATGAATGATGATGGTAAAGACGACACAACACCCAGTCATCTCGAGGCAGGGCTAAATCGCTGACCCCCCCGGGAATCGAACCCGGAACCCCGTGTGCGGGAAGCGAGAACGCTACCATAACACCACGAGTATGCGTAGCGTCGCAGAAAGAGTACTGGACACATAGTAGATGTTCCATGGTGTGATGCTAGCCTAATGAAAACAGCAGTACAATAGAAATACACATGCAGAATGACTCCAGCAATGTGATAGAGGCCCTTTCAACAGCCCAGCAGCCTTGTGATGTAGACGCACCTGAGGGCTGAATTAGAGTCGTGGTGAGGCGTCTGCAGAAAGACAGTATTATGCAATGGCGAAAAAGTTTCTGTGTCCAAGCGTCAATCTGTAGGTGCGAGGGTGACACTAAACCAGCAGCTGTACTTCGGTTACAGGCTACTGGACACCCAGAAGAGGTTCCATGGTGTGACCATAGGTGCATGGCAACGGCAGTGTCATGGATATACACTAGAAGATCGACTCCATAAAGAGACATATGCATTAGGGCAGCACCTGTCGGATGGAGAGGCATTTCTAATGGGCAGCATTTGTGTCATGGTGAGGTGCGTGCAGAATGGTGCAGAATGGCTACAGTGGTGCAATGACAAGGCAGTTTCTATGTCCCTGCAGTGATGTGTTGAAGAGAGTGTTACAGTAAGATAGACGCTTTGCCTCAGAGACAAATTATTGTAGACCCGGAAGGGGTTCGATGGTGACATCCTTCCATATTGCCAGCAGCATTAGCATAGAAAAACACTTTCAGAGACATTCAAAGAGTCTCGTACTTACTCCTGTAGTAGGCCAACAGCCATGTCTTGGAGAGGCAACAGCATAACGTTAGAGGGAGTGGCATATTGAATCGTCTGTAGAATGAGTGTTATATTGCAGTGGCGAAGCAATTACTGTGCCTCAGAACCAAGGTGGTGGTGAAAGAATGACGGTAACCTCTCGGTTTTGTCTCGCAGAGAGACTGCTGGACACTTCGGAGGAGTCTGCAGAATGCCAACAGCAAAGCAAAGGCACAGCAACTTTAGTGTCCCAGTAACAATGGGATGGCATGAGAGTGACAGGAAGTAAGCAACTGTGGCTCAGAGACAGATTATTGGAACCCCAAATGTGGCTCTTTGTTGAGACCAGTGCTACTTTCCAGCAGCAACATTCTCAACGAGACACTTGCAGTAGGACAGCAGCCTTGTCATGCTAAGGCAATAACTTAATGTTAGTGGGAGTGTCACATTGAGGTGTCTGCAGAATGACTAATCTATCACAATGATGCAGTAATTACTGTTTCCAAGAAGCAAGGTGATGGGGAGAGAGGTTCAGCAAGCCATCAGTTTTGCCTCACAGAAAGACCGCTGGAGTCCCATAATGACATCCTTGGTGAGACTCTAGCAGAATGCCAGAAGCAGTCACAGAGAAACATACAAAAATAAAAAATTCAATAAAAATTATTTTTAATAAATGGCAGAAATTCCAACCACATCTAATTCAGAAACATCTACAATGAATAGATCTGAACATATTAACCAAAACAATTGTCAACTATTTTAGGTTCTCTGTTTAAGGACATTTGGTTTCCTTCATTTGAAAATAAAAATGTATTAATTACAAATGATATTCTATGTATGACATCTCGACTCCAAATAATTTGGATCCAACAATTTTAAGGAAAAGTAAATGTTATTATCTCGAACTTCTTAAGCTAAATAATATTTCTTTCAGAGAAATATATAACAATCAACTAGCTTTATGGTAAGAATATATTCACAATGAAATGAAAACATTAAGATGTCATAATCTTGTTCAAAAGAAATGGATTTTATTAACAGTTAACGATTTCAAAGAATCGATTATGATAATGAAAAATAAAAGCAGTAAACAAATAAGAAAATATTATATTACATTAGAAAAATATATTATTCATTTACATTAACTATAGATCAGAACAAGCAAAAAGAATTGT
This sequence comes from Schistocerca piceifrons, assembly GCF_021461385.2. Lineage (NCBI taxonomy): Eukaryota > Metazoa > Arthropoda > Insecta > Orthoptera > Acrididae > Schistocerca > Schistocerca piceifrons. Next base: position 823,848,004 of record NC_060141.1, read on the forward strand.
TGTAGGTTTTCAAAACCTATTAAAAATCAAAGAAGAAGAAAAAGTAGAATTGAAAAAGTAAAAATAATAAGCTGGCACCATTCAATATGAATATGAAAATTTTATTGATAAAGTTCAACAAAAACTAAAAATGGTTATATCTGCATTCAATAATTTTAAAGCAGGAAAAGCAGACAATATGTCCATTAGAAATGGACACAATGAACAAGATACATTTTATACATGTCATAATGATAAAGTATATGATGTAAATAAAGCAGAAAAACTAATCCATTAATTACTTGATGATTTTAGAGATAAGAAGAACAAGGAATTTTTTTTACATTACACACCATTACTTGATTGTGTCAAATTAACGATTGAACACATAAACTAGCCTTTTGATTATTTTAATGTTTTTTAACTAGAAATTCATAAATAGAAAATTTCTTCACGAATATTGCCACCTTCACCAACAAAATTTTTTAATGAATTTACTCTTTTTAGTTTTACATACTGTACACTGACCTTCAATTCTTTGTCATCCATTTTTAGTTGTTACTCTCTGAGGATATTGTGTTTTAGTAAATTTTTTACTCTTCAAACAGTAAATGTGATTCTCTTTATATATATATAGATGAAAACTTTAGTAAGATTTTAATTACTTCATCAGATATAGTTAACTTTACATCAAGTGGAACAGTTGTAACAGAATATTTTAAAATTATAGTAAGAAAAATTGATTTATTTACTATTATTGACTGATCAATAGGATTTATTTGATAAAGATTATCATAAACACCTACTGTGATATCAAAATCATTAAACAATAATTCTTTATTTATATTTCTACAAATAAAAACATTTTTTTAAAAAATAAACCTATAACTGAAAGTGCACATTTTTTGTTCGCTTCCAGTCATAAAATTAAACTCAGTTACTTGCTTATCACATACTTTATGTTTAAGATTACTTAACTCATTTAAATATAATGCTAAATCTGTTTTTCTGATATATCTCTGGAAAGTTTTCTATTTACTTTTTTGTAAGATAATTAGTTACATCATTTTTATTAAGTTGTTTAATTTTTCAGTAAGTAGTGACATAATTTCTGACCTATGTTAGAAAATTCGTATATTTAGGTTTCGTATCAAGATTGTTTATCTCGCTTTCTAAGTACTTTTTTTAACTGCATCATAGCCATTTACATGATCTTTTACAACTACTATTCTTCTATCTTCAAAATCAATATATCCTTTAGTTGCTTTACAAATGTTACATGATTTCTTATGAAATTGTTTAATTAAACTTTCTGTATTTGGATCAACTTTTTTTATGGTTCACTTTTCAGGTTTTCTATATTTTATTTAGGTTTTCTAAATTTTATTCTCTCAATATTGTAGTATAGATGAATTTATCCCAAATAGTTACTTAGTTGCTTAGGTATATTACTGCAAATGAATTAAAAACAATTTTTTTATTTTCATTCTTATAATAACAAATCCAGTGAGAACCAGAATGATTAGCTGTATCTAAATTTACTATTTCAGATTCAGATTCTTTTGACTCATTAGGTAATTCAGCAATCATATACTCCACGAAAGTGTTTAATTTTTAATTTTTTAGCAAAATCGAGAGCTATCAGCTTTACTAATTCCTTGTGAATGAGAAAACAAAAAATTATTTACAAGCACCCAATAAGACTACGGAGATTGTAATAAACGCTGATGATAAATGGCTTCATCCAATGCATGAACTTAAAAATTTGATAGATAATCATGATGGATCAAAATCAGATTAATCAACAAATGATGGAAAATCTAATAAAAATTGATCGATACTTCTGTGGCAGAACTGTTTGGTTTTGTGACTATAAAGAAAAGAAATAATATTTTATCTAGAAACAAACATTCTTTTATTTCATCAACAGCTATGTTTTATTTGACTTCATCTGTTACTTATAAAATAAGCTTGGAAGGACATATTCTTAATAATGGAAAAATAAGGAGTAAGACAAACAAGGTACTTTATCCACTTGCGGTACTTAGTGGATTTTTTAAAGATTATAAAGAAATTATGTGGGAAAGAGATTTATCAGTAATTTTCACAAGATCTTTTAGTTCTGGAGATGCAGTTCGTAGATGACCCGATTGCAATGATACTGAAGTTGAAATTAAAGACACACTCCCTAAGGAAGAAAACATTGTAATAGAATTGATGGAAATATATGAACCAATTGTTAAATATTAATCAGATTACAAGTTAAAACATTGAGAAAATATTAGAAAAAACTCCAAAAATTCAGATATATTTTTATGAACTACAATTGTAGAAGTTGCAGTATTGAGTGGTAAGAAAAATTTTGTACTTGATATCACAAATTATTATAACTCTGTAGAATTTGACATGCCATATTTCATATTTGTTACATTTCAGTCAAATTGTAGAAATAATCTGTTACTTAACTCTTCATTAATTGACAACATTAATGTATAGTGTAGATAAAAAATGGAAAAACGAAATTTCCCACAGGATTTCTGGAATATTAAACTTCCAAATTACTTTCTCAAAGTACACAATGCATTTTTCGATTTTAAACGAGTTACACTACTGAAATCAGGCACTGACTTAACTCCATATAATTTAATTTCAACTTATCTGATCTAAGTGATTAATGTGACTCATAAAAAGAGTATTGTAACTTCATAGAAAACGTCTTTGAAACTTTGTGCAACTTTAAATGAAAAGTGCCTTCAGATACTTAAGTGTATATAACAATGTATGTTAACAAAAACTTAATGTATGATGCACATCACAGAATACTTACTAAAATTTTTAACTATATAAGTGTAAAAAAAATTAGAAACGTTATAGAAGTGTTAACTTCATGTTTGCATTTCCTTTTGAATTATTTTCAGACAGATAGAGGGCATAAAAACTGAAAAAAAAATTGTATATCAATTAGAGTATGTTATTTCAGATAGCTCTTGTTATGTAGATTATGTTAGCATTTTGAATTTTCATCATCGATTAGTATTTGCAAGACACAGATAATTGTTCCCCACTCATCCATACAAACAACATAGGTCTTGCCTGTGTAAGCCGTCTGAGGCTGTTGACAGCTCTGGGTATTTAGAGATTGTTTGTAATCAGCTGTGTGTGGCCTTTAGATAAGATAATACTCAACTAGTGCGACAGTGCTCAGAGGAAATGAGATAAATCTGTGTGCTGGATTCTCCTGTTTGCTCCGTCTCGCTTATACATTCTACCAGAGCTGTTCACTAAGCAGTTCATAGCTTCGTTCAGAGATGGCGCTGAAGCAATTGCCATTTACAACATTATGGGAATAAGCCCCTGCTCAGCGCGTGTGACAGGATACAAATTTTAGAATATGTCAGCAGTCAGCATCAATTATTGGATAATGGGGACGAAGATGTGGAGAACAAATGGAAAAAATTCAAAGGCATCGTTCAATAGGCCCTAGATGAGTATGTTCCGAGTAAGGTGTTAAGGGATGGGAAAGAGCCACCATGGTTAATAGGCCGGTCACAAAAGCGCTACGTAAACAAAGAGCACTTCAAAACAAAAAAAAGATAAATGATGATCAAAGAGCACTTCATCTCAGACTCAAGAGAAGTAAAAGCCTAGCTGGCAAACAAAAACTGAACGAAGCAAAAATGAAGGCAAGGAGAGCAATGAGAGAAGCGTTCAATGATTTTGAAAGTAAGACGTTGTCGACTGATCTAAGTAAAAGCCCTAAGAGATTTTGGTCATACGTAAAATCAGTAAGTAGGTCAAAATCATCTATTCATTCTCTCAGCAGCCACACCGACACGGAAACGCAACAGAGAGAAGGTCGAAATACTGAATTCGGTCTTCCGAAGTTGTTTCACCGCGAAAGATCAACACTGTCCCTCCTTTGAATCGTCGTGCGAACGTCGAAATGACAGATATTGAGACAACCGATTGCGGAATTGAAAAGCAGCTACAATCGCTTAGGAACACATGAGATGCCTATAAGATTCTATAAAGGTTAGGCGAAAGAACTTGCTCCCCTTCTAGCAGTAATTTATCGTAGATCGCTTGAGTAACGAAAGGTACCTAACGAATGGAAAAAGCACAGGTCGTTCTCGTTTTTAAGAAAGGCCGTAAGACAGATCCACACAATTACAGACCTATATCGTTGACGTTAATCTGTTATAGAATTATGGAACATGTTTTATGTTAAAGAATTATGACGTTTTTGGAAAATGAACATCTCCTCTACAAAAATCAACGCGGATTCCGCAAACGGAGATCCTGCGAAAATCAGTTCGCTCTGTTCCTCCATGACATCCACAGCGCAGTGGAGAACAGCGCTCTGGCTGATGCCGTGTTCCTTGAATTCAGTGCGGCGTTTGACACCGTCCCGCATTACCCTTTAATGAAAAAAAAATACGAGCTTACTGTCAGAGCAGACCTGCGTGCAGGCAGGACTCAACGCGTCGCTCTTAACGGAACTAAATCGACAGACGTAAAAGTAATATCCAGAGTACCATAGGGAAGTGTAACGGGAGCGTTGCTGTTTACAATATATATATATATATATATATATATATATATATATATATATATATATATGATCTAGTAGAAAGCGTCGGATGCTCTGTAAGACTATTCACAGATGATGCAGTTGTCTATGCCAAAGTAGCAACGCCAGAAGATAGTGAGAGAGCGTTATGGAGAAGCCAAACAATCTCCACTGACAGACGTTACAAGAGAGGCGTTGTGCATCACGGAGAGATTTACTATTGACATTCTGGGACAGCACTTTTCAGGAGAAGTCGGACGACATATTACTTCCCCCCACATACGTCTTACGTAGTGACCACGAGGAGAAAATCCGGGAACGACCTGCAGAGTTGATGAGTGGTAGAGGCTCTGGCAGTTGACCCTGAACGTAAATAAATGTAACATATTGCACATACATAGGAAAAGAAATCCACTGCTGTACAGCTACACTGTTGATGAAAAACAGCTGGAGACAGCGTTTGCCGTAAAATATCTAGCCGTAACTGTCCAGAGCGACCTTAAATGGAGTAGTGGGAAAAGCAGACACCAGACTCAGATTCATCGGAGGAGTCATAAGGAAATGTAACTCATCCACGAAAGAAGTGGCTTATAATGCGCTTGTTTGCCCGTTTCTTGGGTATTGTTCGTCTATCTGGGATCCCTATCAGGTAGGACTGATGAGGTAGACAAGATCCAAAGAAGAGCGGCGCATTTCGTCATGGGATCGTTTAGGTGGCGAGAGAGCGTTAGGGAGAAGCCAAACAATCTCCATTGGCAGACGTTACAAGAGAGGCGTTGTGCATCACGGAGAAATTTAGTATTGACATTTTGGGACAGCACTTTTCAGGAGGAGTCGGACGACATATTACTTCCCCACACATACGTCTAACGTAGTGACCACGAGGAGAAAATCCGAGAAATTAATACAGAGGCTTACTAACAATCATTCTTCCCACGCACTGTTCACGAGTGGAACAGGGTTGGAGGGATCAGATAGTGGTACCGAAAGTACATTACAAAGTAGATTACAGATTACTGTAGGTTGTTTTTGTTGTTCAAAACGTCTTTTATAGGAGAAAACGACATACAGATCACTTTTCATATCGCACTACAACATCGGAATTTACTGTGAGTAATGGTAAGAACAATTTTACTTCACTTCGTTAATTTTGTTTTGTGACGTACCTGATAATTTGACATGGCCTACTACGTGTTTCTCAGAATACAAAAGCTGGGTGCTTACCTGTAGCAGGTACACTGTGTAACGTGTTACATCCAGGCACGGATGCAGCCATCCTTTGTATATGGTAATTAGTGCTGTTATATTTCGAATCGCCGGAAGTGATTGATTGGCCGCCAAATATCTTTTTTCTTGTGCTATACTTTTAATCCTTGCACATAAATACCCAACAGTTTTTCCATCATTTGAAAGCTGTGAAGTCTCTGCCCTTTTTTCATCATAGTAAATTCACTTATAGAGAAGATTCAAACTCATGAACTGTAAACCTAGGAGTTCCTTTTACATTTTATGAATATATTTTCCATCTTTCTTTCTGATACATGCTTTGGACCGGCACTGACAAACTTAAAAATATATTTTTATTTTTATTTTTTTACTTTTTATATTTTTCCGGTTTCGAAGTTTTTTCTGATAGCATTGTTGTATTTGTTCTGTGCTGCGATTAGTAATTCGTTTTGTGTGGTAATTTTCAAAACAGGGTACGACACACACTGGTATTCTGCAAGTTTTACATTCGTACCTGCTTTCTCTTCACACTTTCTGTTCCCAGAATGCAATGCATCTATGCATTAGCGTACTTTTTTTAGAATGCTCACTTGTTATAATGTTTGGAAAATGCCTTTACACAAACCTTACAGTATTATCATCAGAACACCTTCTCCTACCAGATTTTCTGCGCTCTGATGCATATGTTTCCGTAAGTTCCTTTAACAGCGACATATGAAACTCTGATATCGACATTTTATGACGTGTTAGTGACCAGTGTAGCGCATCATTATAAATGTAGCCACTAGGTCACTGCTTTTCCCCAAATTGTGGAACCCAGTTTCTGCTGATATACCTGTATAAACAATGAAATATGAGACACAGCCAGTCTTACAATCACGTAACATAAATGTTTTTATTTCGAATCTACTCCGTTTCAATGAAATGAATTGTCTGAAAGATAAGCGTCGTTTGAATATTAACAAACTTTCATCAATGCAGAATTTCTGATCTGTTCCTAATTGCGAATAATCTGTCTCTTCCAGTATTGGCAGAGTTGTCACTGAAATGTAACATTCTCATAAGTAACCAACTGCGGTCTCTTGACATAAGTTCACTAAAAATTGGTGTATTTAGAAGAACATCTCTGGTCCAGTAATTGCTAATTTTCAGGTTTATCACTAGACGCATCAGAAGACAAATAGCTATGAAATAATACATTTCTTCATACCGAGTATCTTTCCACTTTGTTATTCGAGAATGTACTTGAGTATTCTCCTTGGTGAATAAGTAAAACCGATTTGTTTCGTCAGCTATATATTTCATTGTTCTTCTGTAAAGCTAGCCTCTGTGACCGAGCGGTTCTAGGCGCTTCAGTACGGAACCGCGCTGCTGCTACGGTCGGAGGTTCGAATCCTGCCTCCGGCATGGATGTGTGGTGTCCTTAGGTTAGTTAGGTTTAAGTAGTTCTAAGTCTAGGGGACTGATGACCTCAGAAGTTAAGTCCCATAATGCTTAGAGCCATTTGAACCATCTTCTGTAAAGAATAACATGGAAACTGACAATACCTGGCTCTTTCCTTATTTGAAATACAAGTCCCGATAGCGTATCATCAAATGCGTGATTAACTGGCCTAAAATCATTTTCTTTCCTTCAAATTTATCGCTTCGTAGGTGTTTCACTGTCACTTTCTGTTTCTGCGGATTCAGAACAACTTACATCTCTTGTTGAAACACGAGACTGCATTGATACCACTGCTGACCTGGACGGTTTATGACTACAGCTTTCTGATTTTGTGGAAGAGCTGTCACTTTCGTCAAAACCAAGTAGTTCCTCGTAAGAATTTCCATGATTCCTTCCCCCGTGCACCGACGACGTCTTGTCATTTTCTTTGTAAAATACAGGACGCGAAGTGCACTGATGTAAATTCGGGTGGACAGTGAACTGTAGTGCGAACCCGAGGTTCACGGCAGACAATGATTCGGACGACAAGCTAGCTGCCAGAACTGCGGAAGGCTACTGAGGCATGGGGCTGGAAGTCCACTGTGCGACCCATCTCGTCATCAGCACTCAGGTAGCGGCGCGCCGATACTCGCCATCAGCGCTCAGGGGCCGGCAAACGGGTGCGACTGAACTCGTCAGCAGAGCTCAGAGCAAAACCTGCGGCCGCGACTACACAGTGAGCGGCAGGCAGGATGACGAATAAATCCGTCAACAGCAAAGGCGTAATTCCTATTATGACTGTTGTAAAGGAACGTTACATGTTAATTACATTTCATCACTTCAAATAAAATACGAAAATGTGAAGAAAATAATTTATTTACGCCGAAAATAAAGCGATGAAAAAAGCATTTTTAGAATGTACTTCATCATTCAGATTCTAACTACATATAGGGGAGTGGGCTGGCCATACAAGCAATGGGGACCATCGATCATCAAGTCGCTGCTGTTCGAGCTCTGACCCCTCCATTTTTTTTAAATCTCGTTTTGTTCAATATTGTTCGTTGAATTTGTTCGTGGTGGACGTCCGATCACATCCGTGCAGGTTGTTCGTTGATCCGTTCACTCAGTTTTTTTATTACAGAGGGGAGCTAAACCCACTGACCGAACATGCTGAGCTACCGTCGCGGCGCAATTGAAGACAAAGGACCCGATGCAAAGAAGGACAGCTACCTCGGTTTCGAGACGGACTTCGAAGAAACCCGAAGGGTGGAATGAAATAAAAGAGTAAAGGTCAAGAAAGAAAGTCCATCGGATTCCCTTCATATGGCACCGAAGCTTTTTGGACCTTTTGAGGATGAAGTTTTTATTTAAATTAATTCCAACTGCCCAGTTAAATAATAACTAAAGAACCAGTAAAATTTTAGTATGAATTATACTTTCTGAAAATGAATTAAATATTTTTCTTACGTATACTTTTTATAAAAAAAGTATTAAACTTATTTTCTTACGTCACCTTCTGTATGAAATGAACAATTATTTTATAATAGGTGAATGTGACAAGAAAAAATATCCATGCCGTCTCTAGTAGGATGTCTACACATGATCTGAAATTGTTTGAAATATACGAAATAGGGCATTTTCTGTGGGGGTTATTATTAAAAATATGACCATTGTCTGGAACTGACAGACCGTACGAAACAACGTTTGTGAGATGCAGGTGAGTAGTATTGGACAATGAATCTGATCGAAAAAAGTCTGCCGTGAAGCAAGTTGTGAGGACGGCTTTGGTACCGCCAGGATATTTCCCAGTGAGCTGGCATAATGCAGAAAGCTTATGAGACGCGATGCTGGGTGAAGTCTGGATGATGGACGGGCAGAACCTGCGGCGTGACACACACCGGCAACATCTGACAGCGATCGCTGCAGTGCTGCTGTCCGCGGTACAGTGACCCAGATCGCTAGAGGCTGAGCTGCACCCACATCGAGACTGAAACAGAGAGTGAGGCGATGCATTTCACTGATTCTGAACACGAGTGGCTTGTGTACGACACATTTGTATCATCGTCTTTTTCGTCTCTGCGGTAAATGTGTGTGAAATCTATGTTTATCGTAACTACGTTTCCCTTTAGTTCACTGTAATATTTTTAGAAAGAGCATTGTGAAAAATAACTGTGAGTAGGTGGATACAGGAAGTCAACTGGTTAGAAGGATCAACATCCTGACCTATGCGGATAATGTAGCTGTTAACACCGGGTGGTTATAATCAAACTGCAGCCCCTGACGGAAGTCCAGTGTGGGCTGTAATTATTGTATGGCAGTGAAATTTGATAGACATGCTAAAGTGTTAATGCGGAACTGACTTACATTGGACGGAACATTAGATCCATTTGTGGCAAATATGGTGCTGTATACTGTTCGTATGACGGCATGACATCCATGCTGTCATTTCACAAGCCACAGCGTGAGTGAACAGAGAAGAGAGACCGTGCCCTGTTAGTGAAGTTAGTGAAAGTGTTTCATGTGAGCGGCAGCAAGTTCAGCGCTCCTGTGAGAGAGTATCGCCGACTGGACGGTCTGAGAAGAAGCCCAATGTCATTAAACGGTTTAAAGAAGACGGCAATGGAATTCGAAAACACGGGTGAGCTTCGAGAAGCACTTAGAAGAAAGAGCTCATTTTCGTGCTTGTGTCACGAGAATTGTCCGTCCCATGATCACCAACACAGAATTCTTTTGTGGTTTATTTTACACTGATACCCATACAAGATTCAGATGGTGCAGCAGCTGAAACCTCATCTGTCACGGATCGAAGTCCGTGAGATGTGGCCAGGCAACGCTCTATGGTGCCACGAGGTACACTGCACACTACTTGCTGCTGTGAGTCCACACAACTGCCGCATCTGGGATACTGTTAAACCGCGTGTGTGCACGAAAAGCCGTTGCACTCGTCGTGTGTCACTGTGTAGTGTGCATCCAGACGTAACATTATTCTCGCTCCATTCGTCTTTTAAGAGAATATACTGAGATCGCCTTTCAGGTGTGCCGTCACTTCTCCTTGAAGCGTATGTGATCGCCACTTTGGAAGAGCGCCACTGTGTGGAAATCACTGTTTTCATTCAAGATGGCGCAACGCCTCATGTCGCTCGCCCTGCGAAATACCTGTTTAGTGCAACCTTCCACGAATATGTTTTCTCCAGACGTTTCTCAGATACATGACCTGCAAGACCACCTGATCTGAATCGATGTGTCTTTTGGTTCTGGGGATACGTAAGAGAACTCGTTCGCTAGGGACACGTTCGGTCTCAGGGCATTACACATGAACACGTTGCTCGGATTCCACCAGAACGGCAGTGACCAACTGGTTACCGCGCCATTTTACGGATGCAGCATTTTGTGTACGTCTCCACTGCTCATAAAGAAATTGTGTAAACGGCAGTTAATAATAAAATCAACACAACGTCTTTCTCACTTGCTTGATATTTTCTGCCTACATCCCGTTCCTAATACATATGGAAACATTTCTATATGTCTTTCCTTCATTCTCGGAGCAGGAATTGCACCAAGTGGCCAAAACTGGAACTATCTTTTCTCCTGGTGTAAATCTGTTTCGCATTAACGCATTACAATATCTACCAAGTTTCGCTACCATCCGATAATTATAGGCCACACTTGACCTCTGCGAGTAGCTACATTTTAATTATAACCACCCAGTAGCACATAATGAGCAAGATCTGGTCCAGATGGCAAGAGTGTTAATGAAATAGGCAATTAGAGCTGGCTTGAAAACGAATGTGGATAAGACCATAAACGTCGTAGCTGGCAGATAACGATGATATACCCTTAGATGTAGATTGTAAAATTTTTGACAGGATAAAAGAGTTTAAATATGTTAGGGTAGTATGCAGTGAATGCAGTGTGATGGCCTAGGAAATAACGACAAGAGTTCAATTAGGAAAGAGGTCAAGGTTTTCACTGGGAAAGCTGCTAAAGTGCTCAAATCCCAGCTTCTATCGCGATCCACAAGGTCTGATGTCTACAGCACTGGAATGCATTTCGTATACGGAGGAGAGATCTGTACTCTGGTCCAAAACATAAAAGGAAATCTCCGGACATTTGAAAATGCTGTTCTGCGACAGGTTTCTGGACCAATGAAGGACTGAGACGACTGGATAAAAGGAAGAATCGCGAACTGCAGGACTTGCACAAACCGCTGCACATTCTGGTAGCGGTCAAAGAGAGGAGGCTGGGCGCGTAAGGTGTCGAGATGGCCAGATCACCGGGAAGGCGGTGCAAGAAGACATCCGAGATAAGCAACCAACGAGAAGGCCATGGCTGAGACGGATTTATGGGGTCAGAGAGGATATGAGTAGCATGGGACCAGCTGGGGAAGAGTACATGGACCGAATAAGACGGGAGAGGCTGACAGGCGAGATCAAAGATCTACTGCGATTTGTGTGGCCCAACTAATAAGTAAGTAAATAAGAAATGCTGCCTATATTTCTGTGGTGTGTAATGTTCCCATCGACACAGCTTCATTATTTGACAGAATATCTGTCTCAGACATCGTTGATAACATACTGTCTGTCCCACTGCGGGAAAGTAGCTCGGTCAAGTTAAGGAAATAACAAATATTGATGTGATTATGATAACTGTGTTAACAGCCTCTGCACTATGAGAATGCTTGTGTGTACGTATATGAAGATATGCAGGACAGAAAGTGAATGTATAATTCTAATTGATTTTCAGCATGTGATTAATTGGATTAGTTGTGTTGCCAGTTTGATGGTGATTATCTATCGTACGTTTATGAGGGCCATTGGTCTTTGGCCCTAGGCTTTTCAAAACCTATTACGAAAGTCACGTAGTTCATTTCTGTTTGTTTATTTTACGGCATCGCAATTTTCGCGAATGCAGCGTCTCTGTGGTAGCCTAATTAGCGTTTGGTAAAGTCAGAATATCCAGTATACGACGGAAATTGTCTAAATATGTCTCTCCAAAACTTCGCTGACACAAAAAATTGCACTGTATAACATGAACAGCGGAGGGAGGACTGCTGTAACTGCGACACCAGTAAGTTTTTGTTAGCGCGCTGTGGCATTTATAATCTGACGAACAGCAAAGATCCATTTATCGTTATGCCAGTACCCGCTCGACCTTGCGTACCACCCACTACTACCCACTAGTCTTACAAATGACACAACAGCACGGAAATTTTATTCTCAGGAGCCCAGTAATTCTACCCTGCTACCAGCTGCTTACGTGTTCACATTACATCTTGCTACATCTTGCAGGGGTATTGGCACATTAGTCGCCAAACGAATGGAAGAAAACTTTGCACTCTAGGCAGTGCACAGATTGGTGTATGAGCTCCGCATGTCGCTGCAATCCCAGTCACCTGTTGCTGGTTCGCTGACGTGTTCTGCCTCTGAGACTGGGTCCATCAAGACCGTTCCTGTGGGAGTGGGAATTTTTCCAAGTGTTTGTATGTACTGCAGAGCACCTTTACGGAGCGGTCCGCAGCTGATGTCACTTACGTGTGCCTGTGAGTTGGCGCTCGTCTCTGAATTACGGTGTTGGAGCAAATATTCGCTATCAGTATTTGACAGTAAATGGGAGCAGAGGTGCTGATGTAGAGTTCCCGATCACCAGTCTTCGCGCCAGTATCCAGGATTAAATTCCACACCTCTCTGCAATGTGTCATGAAGTAAGGGCATGTGGTACTGATGATGGCGATCCATGCTTTATACGGGTTGTTAGGCCGCCAGCCCCGTTGGTGTTATTCGAGAAGGCCATGCTCTGGGACCAGGAAAAACGCCATCCTTTCTGTCCGGTCCATATAACAAACATCACAGCATACAATACAAGGAGCTATCACAGTCTTCTGCACTTAGTAGATACACTTAAGACACAGCACACGGCAATACGGCCACTGTGCACGGATGCCGAAGAATCTGTCCGATTATGTAGACGAACCTACCCCTCGATCAACCCACCCATCGTTGTCTCCCCATCAACAATGCCACGCAACTCCTCCTTTCTTACTCTCTGTGCGCCAGTACTATTCATACAAAGTGACTGGTAGGCAGCCGAGGAAAATGTCTTCGGGTTCGGAGGGGGGGGGGGAGGGGGGGGGGGGGGAAACGAGGAAACAGTCCTTCCCATCACTCGCTTCTGCCGTGCTGCTGCCTATGGTCCACAACTGGGCGACTTGTTTGGCGTAGAGGTGTTTATTTATATGCCACTGGGAAGAGTTATGATTAAAATTCAGGACGCAACGTCGGGTAAAAAAATATCGTCACTTACAAATAACTTATATGATTTAGTGAATGCATGCCAGTCACAGATGTTACCTGTTCCTTATATAATCGGCGTTTGGAACGGACATATCGCGGCGCTGATGGTAGCTGTGTCCCATCGCACTCTCCCGTCCGCGCGACTACAGCGCCATTCCAGCACGAGCTGCGTTTCCTGTGTAGCCTTTCTCCCATTTCCCGTGACACCCCTCAGACATTAACTCCATACCACAAGACCCGTTCCTATCAGCTGAGTGGCCGCGTCACACGTCCAGAGCCGGCAGCAATTGGCGCCGGCTCCCAGTAGCGGCGGCTCGCGCCAGCCTTCTGGTGCAGTCAGCCGCGTCTGCATGTGTACAGTCGGCCGACAGGCACGTGAGCGATGGCAGTGGTAACAGTGCTACTATGGCAGAGTTACGAAACACATTTTTCCGAAATTCCTACACCAAAGCAGAAGAAGTAAATATTCCTGAATTCGAATCAACAACAAAACTTAGAAGTAGCTACCTCGTTGTAGCGAAGCAGCTTAAGTCACTCAATAAAAGTACATCTTCCGGTCCAGATTGTGTAACAGTTATGTTCTTTTCAGAGTTTGATGATATACTGTCTCCATACTTAACTAACTTAATTACTCCAATAAAACAAAAATCCATTTTCCTTAGCAGACAGTTGCTTTGTAAGAGAAATGGGACTTCTCTGGAAGAGATATGCAAGTAAAAGAAAGATTCTCGTCGTGCAATTGACTATATGACTAAATACATGACACAAGTACGGAAACTGGGGTAATATGGCGGAAAGTTAGTTTACACTGAAGAGCCAAAGAAGAGTACGAGAGGTTGGAGATCTCTTCTGAATAGCACGTTGTAAGACATCGCAGATATGCTCAATAATATTGATGTCTGGGGAATTTGGCGGCCAGCAAAAGTTTTTCAACTCAGGAGAGTGTTGCTGGAGCCACTCTGTAGCAGTTCTCGACGTGTGAGGTGTCGCATCGTCGTGCTGGAATTGCCCAAGTCCGTCGGAATGCACAGTGGACATGAGTGGATGCAGGTGATCAGACAGGATGCTTACGTACGTGTCATCTGTTAGAGGCGTATCTAGACGTATCAGGGGTCCCATATCACTCCAACCGCACACACTCCACACCATTACAGAGCCTCCACCAGCTTGAACAGTCCCCTGCTGACGAGCAGTGTTCATGGATTCATGAGGCTTCTCCATACCCGTACACGTCCATCCGCTCGATACAATTTGAAATCCATCCGCTCGATACAGTATGAAACGAGACTCGTCCGACCAGGTTTCCATGCATTGAGAATCCGGTGTCGGTGTTGACGGGCCCAGCTTTGTGTCGTGCAGTCATCAAGTGTACACAAGTGGCCTTCGGCTCCGAAAGCCCATATCGGTTATGTTTCGTTGACTGGTTCGCACGCTGACACTTGTTGATGGCACAACGTTGAAATCTGTAGCAATCTTCGGGATGGTTGCACTTCTCTCACGTTGAACGATTCTTCAGTCGTCGTTGGTCCTGTTCTTGTACGATCATTTTCCGGCCACAGCGATGTCGGAGATTTGATGTTATACCGGGTTCCTGACATTCACGGTACACTCGTGAAATGGACGTATGGCAAAACCCCCACTTCATCGCTACCTCGGAGATGCTATGTCCCATCGCTCGTGCACCAACTATAACACCACGTTCAAACTCACTTAAATCTCGATAACCTTCCCTTGTAGCAGCAGTAACCGATCTAACAACTGCGCCACACACTTGTTGTCTTATATAGACGTTTCCCATGTCAGCGCCGTATTCTGCCTGTTTACATATCTCTGTATTTGAATATGCATGCCTAATCCAGTTCCTTTGGCACTTTAGTGTATTTCGTCGAAACTTGGGTGGACAACAATATTACTTTTAGTTGAGGGGTTCATGTACAATGTTAGTAGAAACAACAGGATTATTGTAGTGAATACTGGGTCTAATTCTGGCTTTATTCATTAGTCTACATCAATGTTATTCTCTTCAAAATATTCCCCGTTACATATTATACACTTACGCCAGCGCTTTTTCGAAAACTCGAAACATTTCTGGAACTCTGACTTTGGGATAGCTTGTAGCCGAATCAGCGACTAGTTTTTAATCTCATCTATGCTTGTAAAATACTTCCCTTTATTTTTTTGGGAAGAAGAGAAAATCACATGGAGCTAATATTGGGGCTATTGTATTGTTTTCGGGCAAAAATTCCCGAAAACGCAACGAAATGTGAGTAGGTGAATCGCCGTGATGCAAACGCCACGAACTCCTTCGCCACAAATCCAGACTTTTTTGTGGACTGCTACACGCAAATGACGCTGTACTTGTAAGTAGTGCTCCTTGTTGTTCGTTTCAGCTTGTGGCAAGACCGTGCGGTACATTGCAATGCTAAAATCGAAGAACGCTGTGAGCATTAGCTTCACATTTGAACGTACTCGTCGAGCGATTTTCGGTTTTGGCGATGCAGATTGCCTCTTCCACTCGGGAAATTCGACCTTAGTTTCAACGTCAAATCCGTCAAATCATATTTCACCATCTGCTATGACTCATTTCAATAGTTCTACATCTGTGTTAACTTCATGCAGTGACTTCTGAGTAACCTGCATTCGTCACTTTTTTTTTTTTTTTTTTTTTGTGGGACCAAACTACTTAGGTCATCGGTCCCTAAGCCTACACAGTGCTTAATCTAACTTATGTTATGGACAACTCACACACCCATGCCAGAGGGAGGACTCGAATCTCCGATGGGGACAGCCGCACGTACCGTGACAAGGCGCCCAAGACCGCGCGGCTACCCCGCGCTGCTCTTTTCGTTAAAAATTGAACAATTTTGAAACATATTTACCCGAAACATTTGAAACAATTTCATAGCCCGAGCCAGGTGATATCGGAACGCCATCACCGACTTCTCTGATTACGATACGGCGATCACTTGTACTCATTTCTTTCACTTTTTCCACCGTTTCATCGGTTGCAACAAAATTTAATACGAATTCTCTAAAACCGTTCGTATGCAAAATAAATAACCTGTGATATTACCAAAATAAGCACATAACTGAGGACGTAGGTTGCAGTTGCCGTCAACAAACCAGTCAGGAGACCGATGACTGAAAAAAAATACCTTCCAAAACACCGGCAGCGTTCTTCCTCACAGCTGGCAACAGACTAAATATGCAATACGCGAAACTCCTCAACATTGTGCAGATACTTTTCAGTCATGTTTATCAACACAATGACAAAAAATTGTGCAAAGTGAACTAATACAACACGTGCAATTACATATTCCTTGTTACTTTTTGAACACTCCTGTTGTAGTAAGAATTGTCGCGTCCCAACACAGCTCTTCAAAGGAAACTTCTACCCCTTAGTAGAAACACGAAACAAGAAAACTTCTTAAATTCTACACAATAATTGTTGTTGTACAAAGAGAGAGGAGGCAGATAAAGATTAACGGTAGAGGGGTAGGAGGAGCGGAAACAGAGAGGTGCGAGGAGGGTATCCAGTAATGTAAGGCTGCGATAAACAAATACCTCAGCAACACCGGGTTTCTCATGTAGTTTACAATAACATGTATGATTCCAAGAAGTTCTCTCATTCTCCAGTAGATGACAGTGGCATTATTTTCACATTGGTGTGGAATTTCATTCCGCGTAATTCAGCCATTAAACACAAAATATATATAAACTACATCCATAAATCTTTCTTCTTGTTAAGTCGACCTCAAAGTCAAAACAGTATCAAAGTTCCTGCAGTAGTTCCTGAGATCATTTTGAACCTACAGACAGAAACTGTGGCAGGGGAGTTTATGTATGTAGTAGCGACTCCTACGCCTTGGTCCGCTCCACTTGCTCCTAGTCTCCAGTACTTGGGGCCGTTGCCCCCCTCCGACATCAACACTTCAATCACAGCACAACACATTAAACTTATCCTCCAGTCGAACCGCAACACAGCCCCTGGTCACGACTGTGTCACCTGCTGCCACCTTAGAGAAAGCCCCTTCTCCTTCCTGACTGTCCTTGCCCATCTCTATAATGTCATCCTCTCTACCGGCTTCTACCTCACCCTGTGGAAGACTTCCCGCGTCCTCTTATTCCTCAAACCCAACAAACCCCCTTCCATCGCCTCTTTGTATCGTCCCATCTACCTCACCTCTGTCTTTAGTAAGGTCTTCGAATCCATTCTCTCCTGTCGTATCCATCAGCACCTTAATCAACACCATCTTATCCCCCTTACCCAGTGTGGCTTCCGACACTCCATCTCCGCTGAAGACCAACTTCTTAACGTCGTCCACCTTCTCTCCCTCCAGCTTAACTCCTGTCTCCGCCATTTTTGATTCCCTCGACCTCCAAATCACCTGTGACCGTTTATGGCATCCCAGTCTCCTCTTTAAACTCCAAACCTACGCCCTGCCTAACAATTTTGTCCATCTGGTCGCTTCCTGCCTCTCAATCTGCCCTTCCTACGTCACCCTCCACAACAACAACTCCCGTATCTTTAATCCCACTCCTGGCGTCCCCCAGGGCTCTGTCCTCTCCCCTCCGCTCTACCGCCTGTACACCGCCAATATGTCCAAGCCGCACCCACCTGTCCACCTTCTCCAATATGCTGATGACACCGCCTTCCTGGCTCTCTATCCTACCCTTCAATGGTCCCAGCGCACCCTCTAAACCCACCTTGACCAGTTCACCACTTAGTGTAACTAGTGGTTCCTTCGCCTCAACCCCTCCAAAACCCAGGCATTAATCATTGGCCACACCACCTGCTCCTTCCGTCTCCATGATTTCTACCTCACCATTTATGGTCGTCCCATCCAGCTCACCCCCACCCTGAGATACCTTTGCCTCACCCTTTTCATCACCTCACCTTGACCCCTCACCTCCTGACCATCCATCAGAAAGCCCATACCCACTTTCGCCTCCTGAAACTCCTGTCTGTCAGGCTATGGAGATTGCATCTTTCCACCACCCTCCACACATACAAATCCCTCATCCGTTCTATCCTCTCCCTCCAAATCCTCGAACACCATTCACTCCACCTTGCCTTCCGTGTCTGCCTTTCTTCCCCCATACAGCTCATGTATGACCTCATCCCCTCCCCCCTCCTCCTTTTCCTCCAACTTCTCTGCATCCTTTACACTGTCTGCAGGCTTGATTCCACCCCCCCCCCCCCCGCACCTCATGGTTTCCTCCTTCCTCTCCACCTCCCACCCGGTGCCATGCTTCTATCGCTGCATCCCTCCCTCCTCTCTCCACTTCCACACCCTCCATCTCCTTCATCGTGGAAATTTCCAGCACATCTCCCTCCTGGATGTTGAACTTTGCCGTGACATCTACTCTTCCTTCCAACTGTAACCTGGCCTTGTACCCCCCCCCTCCCCCACTCCCCAGGGCCCCCTTTTTTCCTCTCCCCTTCTTCTCCCACAGTGGATTTTTCTCCTTCCCTCCCTGAAACCCTGCACCCCCTCCTCGACTGCTTCCCTCTCACGCCCTTCCCTCCCCAGCCCTCTTCTGCGCACCCCCCACCTGTCCCCCCGCCTGTCTCCTCGCTTCCCTCCCTTCTTCCCTTCTCCCCTCCTCGCTACCCTCCCTTCTTCCCTCCTCCCCCTTCCCCTTCCTCCCTTCTTCCCTCCTCCCTCATCTGTATGCCCCTGGCAGATACTCTCCATTTGCTCATTGTTATCAGTGTGCTACGTCAGTGTTGTGTTTGGTGCTGTTCTCCTGTGCATCAAGTGCTGCAATTTTAATTGTGTGCTGGACTTGTACATGGTGTCATTGTCAGTGCTACGCCGTCCTTCGATACTTTTATCATCCAGTGTGTGGTTTAGTTTTGTGTGAGCTAATTTTTTACGGTTCTTATCTCCATTTTACAGTTCCCCCCTTTTTGTCTGTTCTCTTCCGTACTGTTCCCCATTATTTTATATATCTATGAACGCCATATTTCGCCATGCTGTTATTTTAAATGTCTTCTTTGTACAATTACTGTCTTTCGGCTGAAGAGCAGCGCATATGCTGTTGCCAGCCCGCCCCAGATGGGGCTTTCACATAACAAACTATTCAAGCAGTGCACACCAGAAAAGTTCTCAGGTGCACGACTGTTATCTGCTGCATATTTAATTGGCATTAGGAGAGACACCTCGTGGCAATGATAGGCGCACGTCTACACCGTATGGTGTGTGGCGGAAGGCACCCCTACTAGTCGTTTCCCTTCCTACAGGTGAAACACTCTTTCCTAAAAGTCTCCCAATAATCCAAAGTCGACCATCCGCCTTCCCTGCCACACTCCTCAGATGGTCGTTCCTTTTCATATCGCTTTGCAACTTTATGCCCATATATTTAAACGACTTGACTGTGTCAAGCAGTACACTACTAATGCTGTATCTGAACGGTATGGGTTTGTTTTTCCTACTCATCCACATTAACTTACATTTTCCACATTTAGAGCTAACTGCCATTCATCAGGCCAACTAGAAATTTTATCTAAGTCATCTTGTATCTTCCTACAGTCACTCAATTTCGACAGCAGGAAACAACCGCAAACTGCTGCCTACCTCGATCGCCAAATGTTTTATCTATATAGAGAACAACAGCGGTCCCTTCACACTTCCTTGGGGCACACCTGACGATATCCTCGTGTCTAATGAACATTCGCCGTCGAGGACAACATGTTGTTGTTGTTGTGGTCTTCAGTCCTGAGACTGGTTTGATGCAGCTCTCCATGCTACTCTATCCTCTGCAAGCTTCTTCATCTCCCAGTATTTACTGCAACCTACATCCCTCCTCATCTGCTTAGGGTATTCATCTCTTGGTCTCCCTCTACGATTTTTACCCTCCACGCTGCCCTCCAGTACTAAATTGCTGATCCCTTGATGCCTCAGAACATGTCCTACCAACCGATCCCATATTCTGGTCAAGTTGTGCCACAAACTCCTCTTCTCCCCAATTCTATTCAATACCTCCTCATTAGTTATGTGATCTACCCATCTAATCTTCAGCATTCATCTGTAGCACCACATTTCGAAAGCTTCTATTCTCTTCCTGTCTAAACTATTTATCGTCCACGTTTCACTTCCGTACATGGGTACACTCCATACAAATACTTCCAGAAACGACTTCCTAACACTTACATCAATACTCGATGTTAACAAATTTCTCTTCTTCAGAAACGCTTTCCTTGCCATTGCCAGTCTACATTTTATATCCTCTCTACTTTGACCATCATCAGTTATTTTGCTCCCCAAATAGCAAAACTCCTTTACTACTGTAAGTGGCTCATTTCCTAATCTAATTCCCTCAGCATCACCCGAATTAATTCGACTACATTCCATTATCCTCGTTTTGCTTTTGTTGATGTTCATCTTATACCCTCCTTTCAACACACTGTCCATTCCGTTGAACTGCTCTTCCAAGTCCTTTGCTGTTTCTGACACAATTACAATGTCATCGGCGAACCTCAAAGTTTTTATTTCTTCTCCATGGATATTAATACCTACTCTGAACTTTTGTTTCCTTTACTGCTTGCTCAATATACAGATTGAATAGCATCAGGGAGAGGCTACAACCCTGTCTCACTCCCTTCCCAACCACTGCTTCCCTTTCATGTCCCTCGACTCTTATAACTGCCATCTGGTTGCTGTACAAATTGTAAATAGCCTTTCGCTCCCTGTATTTTACCCCTGCCACCTTCAGAATTTGAAAGAGAGTATTCCAGTCAACATTGTCAAAACCTTTCTCTAGGTCTACAAATGCTAGAAACGTAGGTTTGCCTTTTCTTAATCTTTCTTCTAAGATAAATCGCAGGGTCAGTATTGCCTCACGCGTTCCAACATTTCTACTGAATCCAGACTGATCTTCCCCGAGGTCGGCTTCTACCAGTTTTTCCATTCGTTGGTAAAGAATTCGCGTTAGTATTTTGCAGCTGTGACTTATTAAACTTATAGTTCGGCAATTTTCACATTTGTCAACACCTGATATCTTTCGGATTGGTATTGTTATATTCTTCTTGAAGTCTGAGGGAATTTCGCCTGTCTCATACATCCTGCTCACCAGATGGTAGAGTTTTGTCAGGACTGGTTCTCTCAAGGCTGTCAGTAGTTCTAACGGAATGTTGTCTACTCCCGAGGCCTTGTTTCGACTTAGGTCTTTCAGTGCTCTGTCAAACTCTTCACGCAGTATCATATCTCCCATTTCATCTTCATCTACATCCTCTTCCATTTCCATAATATTGTCCTCAAGAACATCGACCCTGTATAGACCCTCTATATACTCCCTCCACCTTTCTGGTTTCCCTTCTTTGCTTAGAACTGGGTTTCCATCTGAGCTCTTGATATTCATAGAAGTGGTTCTCTTTTCTCCAAAGATCTCTCTAAGTTTCCTGTAGGCAGTATCTATCTTACCCCTAGTGAGATAAGCCTCTACATCCCTACATTTCTCCTCTATCCATCCCTGCTTAGCCATTTTGCACTTCATGTCGATCTCATTTTTGAGACGTTTGTATTCCTTTTTGCCTGCTTCATTTACTGCGTTTTTATATTTTCTCCTTTCATCAATTAAATTCAATATTTCTTCTGTTACCCAAGGATTTCTACTTGCCCTCGTCTTTTTACCTACTTGATCCTCTGCTGCCTTCACTACTTCGTCCCTCAGAGCTACCCATTCCTCTTCTACTGTATTTATTTCCCCCATTCCTTTCAATTTTTCCCTTATGCTCTCCCTGAATCTCTGTACAACCTCTGGTTCTTTCAGTTTATCCAGGTCCCATCTCCTTAAATTCCCACCTTTTTGCAGTTTCTTCAGTTTTAATCTACAGTTCATAACCAATAGATTGTGGTCAGAGTCCACATCTGCCCCTGGAAATGTCTTACCTTCTAGTATCTCCAGGATTCTTCCATGAAAACAACCTTCTTTTATGATTCTTGAACCAAGTGTTAGCTACGATTAAGTTATGCTCTGTGCAAAATTCTACCAGACGGCTTCCTCTTTCATTTCTCTCCCCCAATCCATATTCACCCACTATGTTCCCTTCTCTCCCTTTTTCTACTCTCGAATTCCAGTCACCCATGTCTATTAAATTTTCGTCTCCCTTCAATACCTGAATAATTTCTTTTATCTCATCATACATTTCATCAATTTCTTCATCATCTGCAGAGCTAGTTGGCATATAAACTTGTTTTACTGTAGTACGCATGGGCTTCGTGTCTATCCTGGCCACAATAATGCGTTCACTATGCTGTTTGTACTAGCTTACCCGCACGCCTATTTTTTTATTCATTATTAAACCTACTCCTGCATTACCCCTATTTGATTTTGTATTTATAACCCTGTATTCACCTGACCAAAAGTCTTGTTCCTTCTGCCAACGAACTTCACTAATCCCCACTATATCTAACTTTAACCTATCCATTTCCCTTTTTAAATTTTCTAACCTGCCTGCCCGATTAAGGGATCTGACATTCCACGCTCAGATCCGTAGAACGCCAGTGTTCTTTCTCCTGATAACGATGTCCTCTTGAGTAGCCCCGCCCAGAGATCCGAATGGGGGACTCTTTTACCTCCGGAATATTTTACCCAAGAGGACGCCATCATCATTTAACCTTACAGTAAAGCTGCATGCCCTCGGGAAAAATTACGGCTGTAGTTTCCCCTTGCTTTCAGCCGTTCGCAGTACCAGCACAGCAAGGCCGTTTTGGTTAGTGTTACAAGGCCAGATCAGTCAATCATCCAGACTGTTGCCCCTGCAACTACTGAAAAGGCTGCTGCCCCTCTTCAGGATCCACACGTTTGTCTGGCCTCTCAACAGATACCCCTTCGTTGTGGTTGCACCTACGGTACGGCTATCTGTGTCCTTGAGGCACGTAAGCCTCCCCACCAACGGCTAGATCCATGGTTCATGGGGGGAGGAGGACAACATACTGAGTTCTATTACTTAAGAAGTCTTCTAGCTACTCATATATCTGTGAATTTATTCTATATGCTAGTATTTTCGTTAACGGCTTGCAATGGGACACCGTCTCAAACGCTTTCCGGGAATCTAGAAATATTGACTCTACCTGTTGCCCTTCACCGTAGTTCGCACTATATCATGTGAGAAAAGGGCAAGCTGAATTTCATACAAGCGATATTTTCTAGAACCATACTGGTTCTTGATCATAAGCTCCTCATTCTCAAGAACATTTATTGTATTCGAACTGAGAATATATTCGAGGACTCTGCAGCAAATCGAAGTTAGGTATATTGGTCTGTAATTCTGCGGTTCCGTTCTTTGACCCTTCTTATACACAGAAATGATCTGTGCTTTTTTCCAGTTGCTGGGCGAGATACTTGCAATAAATCCAAGCTAGAGATGGGGCAATTCCGTACAGTACTCTTTGTAAAACCGTATTAGGATGCCATCCAGACCTGGTGCCAGATCTTTTGCTGAGATAGGACGGTGGTAGTTGTATGCTTCGCGCATCTATTCACAAGTGCACAAATCTCTACTAATCTTTGCTTGTCGTCATTTGTGCGTTCTCTTTTGAACCGAGAGTGCAACAGCGTCTGCTTCCTCAGCATCTTCCGAATTTCGTTATTAAACCATAGTGGATCTTTTCCATCCTTTATCCACTTACTAGGCATATAACTCTCTCCAGACTACGATTTACAATCTGCTTAAACTTTGCCCATAATTCCTATACGTCTATCATACTGGAACTAAGTGATGTCAATTCACTGTCTGAGAGAGATGCTAACAACTGCTTATCTGTTCTGTCTTCTTGACTGGTTTATTAACTTTCGTAATCATAATTGCTATAATGACATAAAACTAAAAAACGAAAGTCCTGCCGAACAGGCCATGAAGGCCCAACTGTACTGACCGGCCGCCATGTCATCCTCAGCTCATAGGCGTCACTGGATGCGGATATGGAGCGGCATGTGGTCAGCACCCCCCCCCCCCCCCCCCCCCCCGGCCGAATGTCAGTTTCCGAGATCGGAGCCGCTACTTCTCGATCAAGTAGCTGCTCAGTTTGTCTCACAGGGGCTGAGAGCACCCCGCTTCCGCTTGCTAACAGCGGTCGGCAGGCCGGATGGTCACACATCGAAGTGCTAGCCCGGTACTTAACTTCGGTGATCTGACGGGAACCGGTGTTAGCACTGCGGCAAGGCCGTTGGCGCTATAATGACATCATGATCGCTAGTACCTGTTTCTATACTGACACTGCCGATAAGGTCCGGCCTAATTGTAGCTACAAGGTCTAAGATATTTCCATTGTGTATGGGCTACCGAACTAGCTGTTCAAGTCAGTTTTCAGAAAACGTGCTCAAAAGTATTTTGCATGACTGGCAGTACCCCCCCCCCCCCCGCCCCCCTCCTCAATGAATCCATTGACATCCCAGTCTAAACTCGCTAGGTTAAAGTTGCCTCCAATAGTATTGCGTGATCTTGTCATTTACGCGCTATTGATCGAACACTGTCTTTGAATGACTCTAGAACTGTCACAACGAAACCGGTTGGCCGATAAAAACATCCAACATTTAACTTGGTTTGACCTTCACCTACACCTGTTATACACGAACAGCTGACTTCACTGTCACACTCAATTTCGACTTCACCAGAGACAAAAATTTTGTCTACTGCAGTAAAGACTCCCCTTCCTATTACCTCTAACCGGTTCTTGCCATACTCGTTCCACGACTCGCTAAATACGTCAGAGCTTTCCACTCCGGGTTTCAGTCACCTCTCGGTCCCAAGAATAACTTCAGCGCGAGAATGTTCCAGGAAGGCAGCAAATTCTGGAACTTTTTTGCGAATACTTCAACAGTTACTGATAAAATTTCGACACTCGAAGTGATTTATTCTGAACGTGGACTGACTTCCCTTGTTGCGCATCGACTGGTGAGTATTCATCAGAGTACCTCAAACTACTGCCTAGCCTTAAAAAAAACCTCATGTGCACTCCACAAGTACTCTGCTGCCCGAGTAGCTGCTTCTTGCAGGCTCGATGGTCATCGGCAAGGCCGCCTCCACATCACAGACGCAGCGAGGCGACACATTGGCTTTCTTTCAAGCCCTGAACGCTACCTGCCTATGAGGCTACATAATGCGCCTAACACCAGAGCTCCCAATAACTAGTAAACCCCTGCTCGGACCCTGCTGAAGCAGCGGCCACCTGTCCACTCACAGGCTGAATGGGCGAGGCCAAGCGGCCAGTCTCCACACTGGCCCCTCCGCCTCGAGCGACTCCTTACCACCCGCCTGCGATGAGGGCGGATCCACCGTGTCAGGTACAGCACGAGGTGCCTCGACATCAGAGCCCGTGGGCAAAACAGCTGAGGTGTCCCATGTGATGTGCAAGACTCTCTGCCACCGCTGCTCCCCGAGGCAGCTTCCTGAAGAGCATAACCAAACGCATTCAGCTCTTCGCGAACTGCGGCAAGCGGCTCATGCATCCACACACAGCATGCACACATTCTAACCATTCTAGCAAGACCAGCTGAGGAATTAAACGATAAAAGCAGACAGAATCTCAAATATGCAACTTGCTACCCTCCTGATGCGTCACCAATGGATGCTGATGCGTTAATGAGCTATGTAGCTGTCTGTTCAGTGAGCAACTACTGCGCTAGAGCCTGAATGAATTTACCATTACAAAAAGGTGAGATTAAGTCTCTTAAACAGAACAAATCACAGGAAATTTAATGAATATACTACGAGGAAAAAACAGTAAAAGGTAAACAGTTAATTTGCCGTTCTGCCGATCAGCCGAGAGCTGCAGCCTGGCTGACTGGCTTAGTAAACGAACGGTCGCTTTGATTAATATGTTCACTAGCAACGAAAATATTCCATGTGAGTCAGGCGTGTATGCGTATCAAGGCCACAAATTAGAAAAGAAAACACATCTGATCTGCTCGTAGGCATGAGCCCATGATAGCACTCATCTTGTAAGGCTTAGTATACGCTGACACATTCTTCAGACTGACTGCTAGAATTATTTGACACGGAAATTTGAGGTGTAGTTTTTTGACATGACATGCAAAGAACCGTGTCCGCATTTAAGTTCGATTCAAGGAAAATAGACATCTGAAAACTGTGTCACCTTTTGTACTCCTGAAAAAAGTTCTCTATCTAAATGAAGCAAACTCACATTCCTTTTAAAATAGTTTTCCGAAAACATTATATTCTTTGCATACAAAATTTAAATCAACAAATTTTGGATTTGCTTGTCTTTTTCGCTATTAGTCTAAGTTGTTATCAAACGATTGCAGCGAAACTGCTTGTTAAAAATATATGACTCTTTCACATCTTATAGTCTCACTTCGTTACTTAATGAGGAAATGCCCGCTTTGAAGTTAAATAACTCACTGCTCAATGTTCGAAGAATTTACCCAGTGAGTGCGTACTGCGATCGCTAATCTGTGGAAAACAGAAACTGGTAGTCTCAAATTGTCTTTTCTCAAAAAGCGTGCCCCAGCCATCCCTAGATATCTTTCGAAACCTTTGTGAGGTGGCAACGGCCTTGCACCTTACATGAGTCCACTTAAGGTGACACTTTAGGTTTTGTTGGAGCAATACTCTAAATTACGGTGTAGTTTTTTTTGTTTTGGTTTTAGGGCGCATAACTGCTATGGTCATTAGCGCCTACGGTGTAGGAGATCTGTGTGGCAATGCATCAAAACGTGAGAATTCCGCGATTTTGCAATTATACGATTTTGCGGAAAGGCAGTACACGAGACAGAGCTCAGCTACGTCCCCATCTAGCATCCGAAGGCCACAGCCTGACGGTATGAATGGTGAACTGGGGGATTTCTGTAATCCGTTTAGAGAGGCCACAGCGGCCACCAACCTCTGAGGGATGCGCGGCTGCAGGTGTTCAAGATTTACCAAAACAGAGTAGTGGATAGCTGGGCGGGCTTTCCTGTACCTGCTCTCGCCTATGTCCCACAAATTTTACGCCTTCGAGTAACTTGAGATGGGCCGGCCATGAGTTCCGAATAACAAACTTTCATTGCAAGAATCTGTGTTCGCTACGACGGGGAATCTTGCTGGGAAAATCTCGAGTGGTCTCTTGGGAGAAAAATTCCAGTAAACGTGTAATTTCCCTCAGCTGTGGTTCTTCCCAGCCGTCGAGGGCGGAGTTTACTTGTGAAATTTTGTAGAAATAAAAGTATTGTGGAAAAGAGTTCCCAGGCCGTACATTGGTCGGCACTGGCAAACTGGGTATTTTGAGAGCTTCTAGTGATGTGATTCGCTCGGTAAAAGTTGAGGGGAGAAACCAAAGGCGAAGAGCGATCTTGTTGGACTCTCGGTAGAGGTCTTCCGTTCTGGGCTCTCGTACTGAGAGGACGTTACCCAAGTCGTCTCCCCTCTTGGTCTTTCGTTCTGAGTCGACGTTAACCGTGCCAGCTCATTGCTGACGGAAACATTGTCGCAATTAGAGAAGTTTACGGACTGCAGTCTGGTGTTCGAATACTGTAGGAATGTACTTTCCGGGACGCCACACGCCGACCGCACGGCCGCGCCGTCGCCGTCGGCCTGTGTTAGGAGTAACGTTAAATAGTTGAATCAATTGCAATTGCTGTTTCTAGAGAGGTTTCACGGTAGTTTGGAGTGTAGTGGTTCTTCGTACATATGTTATAAGAGATCGCGTTTTGGACCGATTTTAACACAGTTACTGCCAATGCCAGTTAAGAGGATAATTTGTAAACTGTTAATTGTGTTTCATTGAGCATTGATCTGAAGGTTATAATAAAATTATTGTGATTCAGTAGAGCCTTTACTTTCAGTAGTTGACCCTGAATTCACCCTTTTGCTTCATTTTATTTTTGTGACTGTGTTTGATGTCATTGAACATCGTAAGTGTTCGTGATCGTTCATGTTTGGAAGTAAGAATAGTTGTGATTTATCCTCAACACTACAACCGCAGATTAATTAGGGGTGACAGGGCCACATTTAAATCTAGCGTTATCCATTTTTGCATACAGTTTCACTCCCAGTTTCTGTGTAAGTTGTTTGTCAGGGGCGAACAAATGCAAAAATCGGACAAGCAACGCCCGGAGTGTTACACCTTCTGCAGACATCTGTAAAGAATTTCTGAATCGCACTCCATCTTCTGCTTTTAAGATGTCAAAAAGATCGGACCCTCGTCTGTTTCTTTTTTTTTTCTTTGGGAAGTTCACGAAACTGTCAACTTTTGTGAGAGAACATGCTACTTCAGGCTGTATATCGCGCTGCACACGAAATGTAGTTAACATTGCAAAATATTTAATGTACGAAGTAACATATGCGAAACCCCTCAATCTGTCCATCTATTGCCGGCCGAAGTGGCCGTGCGGTTAAAGGCGCTGCAGTCTGGAACCGCAAGACCACTACGGACGCAGGTTCGAATCCTGCCTCCGGCATGGATGTTTGTGATGTCCTTAGGTTAGTTAGGTTTAACTAGTTCTAAGTTCTAGGGGACTAATGACCTCAGCAGTTGAGTCCCATAGTGCTCAGAGCCATTTTTTTTTTGTCCATCTATTCCTGATTCCTTTGTCCATCCACATCCACCCCCACCCCTCTCTCTCCCTATACATCCCATCCTGCCCTCTCTCTCTCTTTCCGTTCATTCTTCTATCCATCTCGACCTTCTTCCCATCCATGGACATCCACATATGCAGCACCTACACAATAACTCGATAATGCAGGCCAGTGTTAGTCCAACACAACATACCTGTGATTCAGGGTAGCCTAGTCATATGGGACTGGGAAACCGTCTCTTGCCCGTAATGTGTAGGCTGCCCTTCATAGCAGGTTGATAAGGCAGGCTGATGCAATTCCCACACAAGACACCAGTCATGCAAGGCTATC
Source organism: Schistocerca piceifrons (assembly GCF_021461385.2). NCBI lineage: Eukaryota > Metazoa > Arthropoda > Insecta > Orthoptera > Acrididae > Schistocerca > Schistocerca piceifrons. The sequence goes on from NC_060141.1 coordinate 823,877,345, forward strand.
CTATTCAACAGGGGCTGAAGAAACACGTTTTTGCCCTTTCTCTAGTCTTTTAGAGCTACGGGTTTATAATCCCCGCAATGCTGATACTCTTCAAGGTTTCAGTTTGTGTGCCTAATTTGGCTCAGATCGATCAGAGGATTGAGAGGAGATCCCAGACATACATGCATACATAAGTACATAATCTGCCTTTCCCGCACAGCTTCACCTGCATAATATATCCTCCTCCTCTCTCTATCCATCTCTGCCTCCTCCTCTTCCTTTTTCACCAACCCACTACCCCTCTATACCTTCCACCTGCCTCACACATCTCCCTCTCCTCCCCTCGCTCTGGCCATTTTCTCCTCCGTCTTGCTCTGTCCACCCCATTCACAAAACAGCAGTCACGCAGGGCAGACTACGTGTCGGGGTCGGGAAAAACTATTTTGTGCCCCTGACATGTAGGCTGCCCTGCAAAGCAGGGGATCTGCGGGATGCCAGAAACAAATGGTTCAAATGACTCTGAGCACTATGGGACTCAACATCTGAGGTCAGCAGTCCCCTAGAACTTAGAACTACTTAAACCTAACTAACCTAAGGGCATCACACACATCCATGCCCGAGGCAGGATTCGAACCTGCGACCATAGCCGTCACGCGGTTCCAAACTGAGGCGCCTAGAACGGCACGGCCACACCGGCCGGCATGCCAGAAACACATATGACTTCTATATCCTTCCATCGGCAACATTAGATTCACTTGAGACCACTGCATTGCTCGTACAACACCTGTCAATAATAACAAAAGCAGAGAAGGTAGCAGAAGAAAGTTTTCTGTAAAGGTAGCGCCGAAGCGGAGAGGACGGCAACTTTCTTCGATAGTCCACTAAAAGATGGACAGCCACTAGAACACGAGTGAACACAACCGAATGTGAACCGGACAAGAGCGAATGTAATTTTCTCACACGTGCTAGCATTTACGACAGAGAGAGCTCTCGAGTTTGCTGCAGTGTGGAGGTGACTCACGTGCAGGAAGGTCTGCCTGGAGAGCGTGTAGAGGCTGCCCACGGTGATGTGCAGCGGCCGGCCGGCGCGCAGCGCCAGGATGCGCAGCGTCTGCCGGAAGCGGCGCCCCCCGTCCGGCCAGCGGCTGCTGTACGCCGAGAAGGGCAGCCGCTCGCTCTGCAACACGACACGTCACGACCACTGTGCGGCAAGCGCACAGCGTGTCTACACTACAAGCCATAACGGCAGCAGTTGTCCGTTACTGTGTCCTGATTCACTCAGTGCTGGCTCGTGATTTCCATACCGGGGGCAGCCTACCAGCGTGGCCAAATTCCGGAGTGGCAGATACTCTTAACCGGGTAGGACGTCAAACTCGCCAACTTAGGGCAGGAGAGGCACGATAGGACATTTTAATTTCCATTGTCTATACTTTTACAAATAAATTCATAAAACTTTGTCAGCATGACCAGGAAGGGTTCAGGATTCACGCTCATAGCAGTGGAAGTTCAAAAATACAAAAATATATATATATATATATATTTTTTTTACTTGTGAAATGTCATCATTTTTTCACTTACTATTGGCTGCATTCGTTGCTATAGGTACACTTTTCTTTCGTAAGTAAGGAAGATTCTTCGATGAATTTTGCACAGCATACGAACCATACTTACAGGTATATGAAAACTCTAGAATTTTCCAAATCTATTAAAAACTCTGCTCAAAATTGAGATAATTAACCATAAAATTTGAACTTTTTCTGAACATCACGTTTAAAATGTAACAGCTCATTAATTTTTTCATTAATTAAATAAATTCTAGAGTTTCATACACCTGTAAGTATGGTTTGTATGCTGTGCAAAATTCATCGAAGAATCTCTCTTACTTGTGAAGAAAAGTGTACCTATAGCAACAAATGCAGCCAATAGTAAGTGAAAAAATGATGAAATTTCACACGCAAAAAAAATTTATTTTGTTATACTTCTGAATTTACATTGCTATGAGTTTGAATCCTGAATCCTTCTTGGTCGTGTTGACAAAGTTTTATAAATTTATTTGTGAAAGTAGAGACAGTGGAAATTAAAATGTCCTGTGGTGCCTCTCCTGCTCTAAGTCGGCCCCTTTGACGTCCTACCCCCCTTAACGGTTTTCATTTCCTTTTTTTTGTTCTCTTCAATTATGTATCAGTATACGTGTTTTTGGCAATTCTGTCCAGTACACACATTGTAAAAACCGTAAAAATGCACCTCACCATACAGAAATAAACTTGCAAATAACAAACTTGATCAAGCAAAGGGCGTTAGCAAGCAAGGAATGTGTTATAAGTTCGTTAGCCTCCAAAGCCGGTGTCATTTTGGATCGTATAATTTTTGAGCCACATCTTTATAAACTACTGAAACAACTAAGGAACGGAGCAAGTTGGTCGAAACTTCCACAATTTAATTGTTTTAATAGTTTACAATGAGCCGGCCGCGGTGGCCTAGCGGTTCTAGGCGCTTCAGTCCGGAACCGCGCGACTGCTACGGTTGCAGATTCGAATCCTGCCTCGGGCATGGATGTGTGTGATGTCCTTAGGTTAGTTAGGTTTAAGTAGTTCTAAGTTCTAGGGGACTGATGACCTCAGATGTTAAGACCCATAGTGCTCAGAGCCATTTGAACCATTTTCGTTTACAATGATGTAGCCCAATACCCTGAATTATTTAATCAAAAGAGGACGTGCTAGCCACTAAAAATAATGACGCACGTTTCACACGCTGATTTCACCTAATCGTTCGCGTAGCTCTCACAGGTTGATGTTACTTACCTTCCCGTATTTTATTGTGCTCTAGCGAGATATTTATATGTTTAGCATGTCTTTATTACAACGGATAGCGCATTAGCAAATGCCAGGAATACAACAGTATCATGAACACTGCGAAAGCATTAGTACTAGAGGCCGATTAATGACGCATCGAAGCATAACACGCCGATATAAGACAGGGATTCGAGAGGGAAGGTTCCCTCTCGTTGCAACCAATGGAACGAGAAAATCAAATGGTGATTGGTGTGACTTCCTAAGGCTCAACTACTAAATCAGTCTAGAAGGCTTCAAGCGCTGTTCCCCGTAGAAACCACGCCACCCACTCCCCTCCAAATCCGTGCTAACTGGCATTTCAAGGTGCAGGATAATGACTTGCTACTAACTGCCTGAGAAACGTCACTTGATATCTACAGTTCTAAAAGAGTTGACTGTCTTTATGTAACCCAGTGGGGGGGGGGGGGGGGCATGACTGGGGGAGATTATGAATATTAAGTGAAACAAGAGTTATAATGACTCTGATTTACTACGATAGAATGAATTTTAAACATTGGCGACATGTGGCAACGTTAGCAACATAAAATCATAGACAAATAAACAACTGAATAGCAGCTTGTGACAATTTTACACCATTACCGCTGGCATGGCCGACTCAGGGATCGGGGGGAAAAGCTAATGATCTCACAAGATATTTACTTGTAATTGCGGAATGCCTAGTGATTGTCGTAAGGTTAGTGGAATACTACAGAAAGGAAAAGCACCACATCTGTTCCTGAAGTTGAAAGCAAACTGTTCATTACTGACAAAATGTAAGATTTCAGAGCGAAACTTGAAAAATAATCAGAACATGAAAAAACGGCACTAATTTCGCTATGCTTTTCTCGTGGCTTCCATCATAATCTCAGTATAGCACTGCAGGTGATGGATCAAGTCGCTGCAGAATAGATTATTGGTGGATCCAACGACCCTCACCAGCAGCTGATTCCAAATTAGCTCAAACAGTCTCTCATCCCCCAATGCATCTGCTCGGAAGGCTCAATGGAAACTCTCAGCGTAAAAGTCGGGCATTCCCATGTTATTTCCAATCAAATCTAAAACAAAAGGAAACCTCGCTTTGCCACATTTTACATCTCTCACAGTATATGATTGGCTCAGATGTGAATCTTCCAAGTGACTATCGATCGAACTGCTCATTGCAAAAATTCGTTTCCTTCCCCTTATTGATTGTCCATTGGCTTGTATCCAACCATCCATGAAAAAGAGTACATCACTCTCTCTTTCTTCAAACAATGAGTGCTCTGCCTCTTCATCATCCTGCGTCTCTTCCTAACTTGGAGTTTACGTTAACCAATAGTGTCAGGTTTCACATTAAATAAACACCTTTTTTTTTTTTTTTTTTTTTTTTTTTTTTTTTTTTGCAAAATCAGAACATCCTGCGGTCTCCCACAATTTCGAAGGTCCAGACCAAATGTCCCCTATCCGTCACTGAGATGTTTACCTTTAGTTTTCTCTGCTTTTCTGGGGAAATGGGCAGCTATGGCCATCTCGAGTACAAAGGTACATTCCAGCTAAAGAGGGCGGAGTCCTCACTCCATTTACTGATCGTAAAATATTTATAGGAGATGCTAGCTGCATTTCTGTAAATGGCCCATCTTCCAGTGGCGTCTCTGCACAGCAACAGAATCTGTCTGCTGACCAGTGACCCCGTGACCCCTTGGAACCCCTGGTGACCTTTCCAAGCACTCTTCCATTGGGGGAGACTCTCTTATGGCTTTGTCTGGTGTGCGCCCCTGATCATCGCTTCATGGTGCTTCAAATATTTCCCATTGCTACATTGCACGCAAGTATGAATTAAAAGTAAGAGAACAGCAACACTGCATCAGTTATCTACTTACAACCACTAGTACTGTGATTTATCAGTTTTACAGACGTAAATTAATTATTTCGATTAAATGGGAGTTACATTACCGATTCTGATGTGTGGTGAGACTGTTTCCGAATAAGTGTCCCACGAAAGTGCACCATTTTCGAAATACTTCATAATAGTTTAAACTCTGCTATGTATTATTGAGTGGCCATGGTGGTCTCTTTAGTAGAGTACTAGGCTTCACCCCTCAAAGTTCCAGGTTCAGTTCCAGGTAGGAATGAGGATTGTTCCTCATTTTAGCCCTTCCAGGATGGGCTCAGGTGTAGTCAGCCTGCTATGAAATTCAGTACGAGCGTCTTGCCCGGGTGTGTAAAATGCGGCTGGGATGATTGACTCTCCAAACTCCCCCTGGCATGATGGAGTACGTAAGAATGCAGGTGGCGGGGCGATGTGCAACAGCAAGGAGCGGTGTATCACTTTGTCCTCAAGCCAATAGCATTATTCTGCCATGTCAGTCTGAAACTCATGCTTCAGGGAGCACGTAGAACATTTAGCGTTGGTTTTCATTTTAGTTTAGGTGCTGTGGTGTTGCTGATCCACTATAGTTCTCTATATGGGTGATATGAAGCAAACATAACTGTTATTACATTAAGAAGTGACAGAGGTAGTTTTGCAAGCAGTGTGACGTTTACGCCAGCGTTGCCAGTTATGAGGTTAGGTAGCGGCTGGGGCATCATCAGGCGTGCGGCGGACCCCGAGGTCACACTGGCAACGCCGCAAAGTGTCTCCCGTCTCTCTCGCTCTCTCAGCAGAAAGCATCTTGCAACAGCCTTCTCACCGGCACAGTACTGGCAGTCAGGCCAGCAGCACACTGCGGCTTGAGCACCGCCGACTTTACCTTCTGCTGATTACTGAAAAATATAGCTTTTGGTGCGCTCAGCTACGAGCCGGACCTGTCCTTAGTTTGTTAAAAATCCTGTCGTATGTGACGTACGCGCAGCAAAGCTGTCAAAATGCATTAAAGTGTTCAGAGGTGGCTGTACTACCTGTCACCATTTTATATTCGAAAAAGCAAGATGATTCATAACCTCAAGGAAACAGATGGCTCTGGGCATTATGGGACTTAACATCTATGTTCATCAGTCTCCTAGAACTTAGAACTACTTAAACCTAACTAACCTAAGGACATCATACACGTCCATGCCCGAGGTAGGATTCGAACCTGCGACCGTAGCAGTCGCGCGGCGGGCGGTTCCGGACTGAGCGCCATGAACCGCGAGACCACCGCGGCCGGCCCCGGAAACAGATGCTTTACGATTTTTTTCTTATTGTATGAGTTTATTAAGGTTTACTAACATTTTAAGATTTGTTCACTAAGAATCTGTCACAGAACGCTTGAACCTCCGGAGTCTATGAAGTAAAAATGGCCTTCTGGCTGTGGTTTACAAATCAGCCAACATATTTTTATAAGAATGAAATTCAGAAGTTGATTGGTTGCTATGACAAGTGCCCAAACTTTAATATAAATGGTGTAAAATAAACTGACATGTAAACTTTCAGGTAATACTACAATTGGTTTAAAACTACTCTGTGTTTGTTTGCTACAAATTAAGTACTTCCTTAAAAATACGCCTCACAAGTCAAAAAGATGCAACTGCCGTTACTGTTTTCCATTCTGGATTGACAATACAAAGAAGCTAGTTGACCATTTGACGACAGACTGAACAACGTCTACATTGTGACGTGTTACTCTACGTCAAATGTACCATGTGACACAACGAAGTCCTGATTCGTGCCAACCGGTACTGGGAAGATACCGGAGAAACCGTGTCGCGATGCAGAGTGAGAGCAGTCCAATGAGACCTCGAGAGCGACGCATTGCTGACGGAGTGTACAGCCTCGTGCCACGTCGAGTATGGAGAACGCTATCTCCAATATGTGCAAAAAGTTGCGCAGCCTTGCAGTATTATGCATGTACACTGGAACACTCAAAAGTTCGCTTCAAAATTATCACTTTTATGAAATTCGCTGCATCTTCGTTTAGTGACATACGAACAAGTGGAAACTAATTTGTCTTTGTTGCTCGAGATGTGACATTATGTACAAAATATATTTTCTCAGTTGCAACCCTCCCTTTAAACACACACACACACACACACACACACACACACACACACACACAGAGAGAGAGAGAGAGAGAGAGAGAGAGAGAGAGAGAGAGAGAGGGAGGGGGGAAGGGAGGGGGGGGAGGGAGGGAGGGGGGGGAGAGAGAGGGGGGGGGGGGGGGAGAGAGAGAGATGCTCCTATTGGAATACAAAAAATCCGAATATATTACTGTTTAATAAAAGATTCTGACTGAAAAGTAGGATACCAGCTGCCTCATTTTGTCCTGATGAGAAAACCCATCTCCTATGGTCATGACCGCAGGAAATCAACCTATGAGATTTCATGGCAACGAGTGCAGCGATCCGTTACACTCAGGCCAATACGAAGAAGTCGCACGCTGGTAGGTATAATATCATGAACAACTTGGTACTACGAGGACACCACTTCCATCGGGAAAATCGGGAGGTTCAAATGGCTCTGAGCACTATAGGACTTAACATCTCAGGTCATCAGTCCCCTAGAACTTAGAACTACTTAAACCTAACTAACCTAAGGACATCACACACATCTATGCCGGAGGCAGGTTTCGAACCTGCGACCATAGAGTCGCGCGGTTCCAGACTGAAGCGCCTAGAACCGCTCGGCCACCAGCAGCCGGCCAAAATGTTAGACCAAACAATCTTCCGATTCGTTTCTGGCGACAGGGCTTCCACAGAGGGAATACTATGAGGAACTTGCCAGCGGCTTAACAGCATTTTTAGGGAGAGATTCGCTTGGAAAAGGATATTTACTCCTAAATAACTGATCTCAAGAAAAAATTCCTTGACGTGCCGTAATTTATAACTAATCCTACCAATATCTACTGGAGGTGTTAACCTCGCCGGTCGGATACCGTCATAAAGGCGAGCTGTAAGTGACTGGAGGGCGGGTTGACACGTTAACACGGTGCGACGGATGAATAAGGCAGAAGCCTTAACCCGAATGTCAGGGAGGCCCAAACCTCCCTGCAAACGGGGCCGCGCCATGACCCCATAACGCACACGAAATACAGAGTGGCGCCAGATAAACCTGCCATTAAAACTTTGCAACTTGCGGGACACCATCGCAGGAAGTGGAAAGATTTGTGCAATAAAATAAGCCTTACTTAACACTTACGTTTCCATGGCCCGAACCTTATGAAGAAGTGAGAGGGAGCGACGCTCGTGTTCAATGATTGCACCATGAATCTTATCCGTGACAGACTTCCAGTTCATCGTAGCCATCTTTAGCGGACAGCTGTCAATTATAACACCCAACAATCGATATCGGGTGACCTTCGAGGAGGAGGAGATTAGTGTTTAACGTCCCGTCGACAACGAGGTCATTAGAGACGGAGCGCAAGCTCGGGTGAGGGAAGGATGGGGAAGGAAATCGGCCGTGCCCTTTCAAAGGAACCATCCCGGCATTTGCCTGAACCGATTTAGGGAAATCACGGAAAACCTAAATCAGGATGGCCGGAGACGGGATTGAACCGTCGTCCTCCCGAATGCGAGTCCAGTGTGCTAACCACTGCGCCACCTCGCTCGGTGTGACCTTCGAAGCCCATGGAATTTCAACAGCGTCAAATCCTCGCAAACTGAGTAAATGACATTTCTGGTCATTAACACGCGCTCCCGTAAGACGACAAAAGGCATCCAAAACTTCCTTCAGCGGTGGTATATCATCATGGGTATGTAGAAGAACCATAACGTCATCAGCATATGCGCGAACGGTAAACCTTTCTCCCAGCAGCGACCAGCCACTCAAACGAGAAGCTATAGTTCGCAATAATGGTCCCAGTAACAGCACGTAGAGCGACATTGATAATGGATTCCCCTGAAGGTCGCCCTGACACACCGCGATAGGGGAATTACAACGGCCATTTACGTCAATGGACGCCCGAATACCAGTGATCAGACAGCTAAACAGCCGTCGTTCAGCATTGTTAAAACCAACAGTCGTCAATACTCGCATAAGGAATCCATGATTGACGCGGTCGAACGCTTGGTGAAAATCAGTGAAAAGCAAAGTGCTTGGCACGGGAATGGTGGATGCAATCGAAATTAAATCTCGACAGTCAGCAACGAGAGTCAGGAGAGTACGACCAGGAAGACAATTTTGATGGCTCGTGATGATGGTAGTCAACAACGTCGATAGTCGTCTATTGACCGCTCACGCCACTGTTTTATAATCATAGTTGAAGAGGGTTATCTGGCGGACCTGATCCACACGCAAACGTCCCGGCTTTTTGGGAATCCGGACTATTTTAGCAACCTTAAAGCTGGGCGGGAGAAGGCCTCCGTGGAACACTTCATTCACCATGGAAGTTATTGTATCTCCTATTAGGGGCCAAAATCGGATATAAAATTCGCGATGGAATAAAGAGAAAAACTCTTCCTGGAAAGCTGGTGTAACAATACGATCAAGGAGGGAGGTGAAATCAACAGAAGGTGGACCGTCTGAATCCACTTTACCATAAAGCTCGGAATAGTACTGCTAAAGTTCACGCATGATATCAGATTGGGAGGACCACTCACGCCCATCTAGAAAACGAATGGCAGAAGGACACGTCCTTTGAGATCGCTTGTGAAGCCGGAGCAGATGATAGAGAGAGGTCAACTCATCCTGTACGATTGAACAAGGCTGGGAACGCAGTCGGACCCCATCCATTTGCCTATGTATGAGTTGGAGAAGTTTTGCCTTCACACGGTGGACATCGACGACCCTCAAGGGCGCATCACGAGCATTATCGTAAAGATCGCGAAGGACTTCATAATAAAATTCCCTAGTGCGCCTTATTTCAGCCGCTTTTTCAGCGCTAAAATGCTCGAGTGTATTTCGAATCCTGGGTTTAGTAAAAGTAACCCACCATTCGAGAAGTAAGGGATAACGCGTCTGGGACTGGGTTGTTCGCCGCTATACGTCTGCGATGATGTCTTCCAGAGAGGGGTCCGTGAGATGTAGAGTGTTTAGCTTCCATAAATGGCACGAAAGATGGACCCGCTGCGTGACGTGGTTAAAAGTCATGGAAACAGCACAGTGTTCAGTGAAACTGGCAGGAATGACATCAATCGAATATAAGCTGACTACATATGGGGGCGGATAAATAAAAGCGGTCCAATCGGCTACTTGAAGTAACTGTAAAAAATGTTAACCGCACCAATGTAGGATATCTGCAAACCCAAGCATCCTGGAGATGCAAGGACGTCACCATATCATTAAGTTCACTACAAAATGTGTAATTGGGGGTCTGATCAACACGGCGTAAGACGCAGTTAAAGTCGCCCCCTAACAAAACCTTGCGCGGGTTCCGTCGGAGTAAATAAACAACTTCTTCGCTATAAAACCGCGCGCGATCGGATAAACGACCGTATCCAGACGGAGCGTAAAGAAAATTAAGGTGAGGTCATAAAAACTACAGCCTATACCACGACCATCATCTAGCGTTTCGAAGTCCGTCAGCGGGATTCCATCTCGATAAAGCAAATCCATACCGGTAGAATTTTCAGGCGCGACATTGAAAAACATAGAATATCCAGGAAGACAAAACACATCAAATAATACCTCTTGTAAACACACGATATCAGCTTGGGAATCGTAAATAAACTGGCGTAACGCAGCAAGCCGTAATTGGGAACGTATCCTATTAACATTAGGGTTAGAAATGTATACGCCTGCATCCGTTAACACATGCAAGGTCAGTAAAACAACATTAAGGAAAAAGCAATATCACGTCCATCTCTCCCCAACGTCCGGTGGTGGGGAAAAGAAGGTATGATGCTAGTCCTCCCCACCTGACGCCGAGGAATCCTCGCTTTTCTTTTTACGACGCGCCGCGGCACGTGCAGGTTGAAAACGCTGTTTCACACCACTCCGTGAAAACATACACTCTTGATGTGGAGGGGTTGGGGGCACGTCAAGCTCCGGTTTGACAGAGGAGCCATCGTCACCGCACTTATCGGAAATCGGGGAACACAATTCAGAACGACCAACAGCAACATCAGGTACAGAAGAGACAGGTAATGCAGTGCCGGTGTCGGGTGGCATCTCCTGAACATCAGGAAGAGAACCCGTAGAATCCTGTTGCTCGACCGTCTCAGCGTGGAGGAGGGGTGGCACTGCACTGGAACACTGTAAAGGCTGGCCAGCAGGCGACGTCTCTGCGGGAACAACGGAACCCACGGGAACCGTCACGTCGACGGGTGAAGTGGGGGACGCAGATTGAACGCACATTTCAACATCAACAGAAGCTGCTACATCCTCTCTGGTAATACTGGAATCACAATTAACATCAGCAGACAACGCATTACCGCCAGAAGGTGCGCCCTCTGTCAACGCCGAGTCAGAAGAACGAGACTGGAGTGGGGCGTCCTCGAACTCTGTACAGTCCTCAGTCCACCGGCGGTTGACGTGGGCTGCAGGAGCCGTCGTCCCCTCGTGGACAGAGGCCGCACTGGGACGCGTCGGTAACGGTGGAAATCCGCTAGGAGTAGGGGGTGATGTTTGCCCTACATCGCTTAAAGCTGTAGACTGACTGATAGCTGACTGCGAAGTTACTATGTCTGCTAACGTTAAAGGAAAACGTTTTTGATAAGACGACGTCAGAACAGTAGCACGGCGCGGACAATCAGATCTGAGATGGCCGCTTTCGTTACAGAGAAAACAAGTTCCTTCTTGCCCTGCATGCGTAACATGGATTCGGTAACCACAGACAGTTAAGTGGGAAGGAATATTCTTTTTAACGCACATGTCCACAGTCAGGATACCATTACAACACTGGAAGCGATGTTGTGCTGACCAGCGTTCCCATCGGATATGCCGCATGACTCCAAACGGAAGCAACGCTGTTTTAAGAAATGAATCGTCCACTTCAGGAGGAAGGTTATAAATCCTAACCGGAGTAAACTAGAGTGCCACATTTTCAAGGAGGACTTGACTAACAGAACCATCGCGATGTGTAAACAACACTTTAGAACCAATCCGGTAGAGAAGTCTTTCTACTTGAACGGGATCATAAAACTTCACAAAGAACGCATACAAATCAGAATCAAAGTAAGCAGTATCTACCTGGTCAGGTGTAACACGGATAACATAAGCCAACCAATCGTGAATTTCTAAGGAGCCAGGTTGAACACGACGTGTACTCTCGTCAAAATTGAAACGAACAGTAGCTCGACGAGCAACAGATTTAGGAGACTCGACAGACACCATGGCGCGGGCAGAAAACACCGCCGCCAAGAGCAAAACGACAACAAACTCCGCTACGCAACTACGATGTGACTCCGGCCGATACACCAACATGACTGACAAGGGGAGGCCGCGAATTGTGAAATTCAGATTCGATTCATGCTGCGCATAACAAAAGCTCATGGCCAGAGGTGTAATGTGGCAAAGCGCCAAGATGCACTTCTCAGCCGTTGTCGAGAAAATCTACAGTTAAAAGAAACCGTTGCAGTGAAATACTCTCTATGATTAATAATTTTCTACAGGGTCGTGGCGCAGCGGTAAGTGCTCGGGTTCGTAATCCGAGGGTCGCCGGATCGAATCTCGCCCCATGCATGCAACCTTTTTTTTTTTTTTTTTAGTATTTGTTGTTTGTAATTCAAATGTGTATACACACACACACACACACACACACACACACACACACATATATATATATATATATAATTCCCGGCAATCAGTTGCAACAATTATGCATATAATAAGTTGTTGAAAGTCGTTTGTCGTGGAAAAACTGGCGACTTCGAACATCATTATGTTTTCCGCAGACAAAGTTGTATTTCACAAATGTTATTAATTGTCTTCGTAATGTTTACCACGTATAGTTAACGGAAGACGTAGAAACGATATTCCGAAACGAATACGTATAGCGTAAGTCAAACGTTCGAATTAGAATAGATACCCAAGAACACAAATTTGCTGTGGCAGGTATGAAATATGAACTCCGTTACTCGCTCGTTACACTTGAAGGACAGATGTTGAATGGGCCGAAACGAGCCGCCGCATAACAGCGTAGTTGCCTGCTAACTTCGAAAGAAGGTAGATGCGGTCCCTAGCGCAACTTATAACATCGTCGAAAGTCAGTGCGGACGTGAGAGCTTTGGTACACTCTGTTAAACAAACGGAAAAATGGAGGCGGTACAACTGGAGAGCGATCCGCCTTCACCAACATGCATAAGCAATTCATTAATAGTTTATATATATATATATATATATATATATATATATATATATATATATATATATATATATATATCTGTGTGTGTGTGTGTGTGTGTGTGTGTGTATACATTTGAATTACAAAAAACTAATAATAAAAAAAGTTGCATGGCGCAAGATTCGATCCGGCGACATTCGGATTACGAACCCGGGCGCTTACCGCTGCGCCACGACGCTATAGAAAATTATTAATCGTAGAGAGTATTTCACCGTAACGGTTTCTTTTAACCGTCGATTTTCTCGACAATGGCTGAGAAGTGCATCTTGGTGCTTCGCCACATTACACCTCTGGCCATGAGCTTTTATTATGCGCAGTATGAATCGAATCTGAATTTCACAATTGGCGGCCTCCCCTTGTGAGTAGCTTCGATACAAGCGGCGCTGCGGCACAGGCGGAAGTTAACGACAACCCGCTCGCTCGACGCGCGAGGCGACACTGATCCATCTGACCCACCGAGGACACAGATGAGTGGCGTGACTGCAGGGACTTATCCCTTGCATGCTTCCCGTGAGACCTACATTTCCAACGTTCCAGATAGTAACCTCGAAAGAACAGATACAATTGATGACCGAGCAGCTTCTCTAGAATAAATGATAATTAATTGAAACCCTCAGCTGCCGACAGGTGTTGTTGACATACCTTGATGGGGACACTGAAAATGTGTGCCCCGACCGGAACTCGAACCCGGGATTTCCTGTTTACATGGCAGACGCTCTATGCATCTGAGCCACCAAGAACACATATTCATAGCTCGACTGCAGTGACTTATCCCTTGCACGCTTCCCGTGAGACCCACATTCCCAACTGTCCAACTGGACAGTGCGCACAAGTAGCCCGAACGGGAATCGTCAACTTCAGTGGGCGCGAGTAACGAGTGGATGGGCAAAGAAAGTATCTATTAGGAACATTACGTATGTAGATTGTGGACAGTTGGGAATGTGGGTCTCACGGGAATCGTGCACGGGATAAGTCCCTGCAGTCACGCTATTCATCTGTGTCCTCGGTGGCTCAGATGGATAGAGCGTCGGGCATGTAAGCAGGAGATCTCGGGTTTGAGTCCCGGTCGGGCCACATATTTTCAGCTGTCCCCACAAAGCATCTCAACAACACCTGTCGGCAGCTGAGGGTTTTCAATTAATTATCATTTATTCTAGAGAAGCTGCTCGGTCATCAATGGTAACTGTTCTTTCGAGAGCAGTTACTATCTTCATATCTTTAAAGGTGTTGAAGGTGTAATGAGGCAGCTAGTACCCCATTTTTCGCTTTGTCTTTTAATAAACAAATGCATACGCCTTTTTGTGCTCTGGTAGGAGAATTTTTCTGCTGGTGCCCTTACTTTCCCTGTTGGAGCATGTCATTCATATAAAAAGAAATGTATGGATCAATAAAATTTTTATTTTTATTTATGTGGAATTGATGTAATGCAAATATGTCGGGTTTTACGCGTCTGATCGGATTTTATGTGCACATAATTTTTGCTTCAGTACTACGACAACATGGGGTTCCCAGAACGCTTCTTATGATAGCGGAGACACTTTACAGCATATTTCCCCGTGCTATGTCACTTCATAAACTAGCTCTCCGGCTTGCACTTGATTTTACGTGCGTATTTTACATCCAGAAATACGGTAAGTTTGAACCTCTATAGGAAAGACGTCAAGAAAATTCTCAAGATTGTTCGAGGTCAGTTTCGTGGGAATATACTGTAAAAATTAAAACCACTTGCTGTGCATAGCCGCCTTGGAGGCCGCGGCTCGGTTTTGGCACTCAAAAACCATGTTTTTCGGGTTTTCTCAGAATCTGCCCATAAACTAAATGCTGCCGCCATTATCCCCTTCGTCGCATCGTAAACCACATGTAATGCAAAAGGAACCAACCCACTTGTTCCATTCGCCTAAGCTGGAGGAAGTGTGTTACATTCAAAATTTGAAGGTTTCTTGATATTACTGCACCCAGTCGCCTTTTGGAGCAGTTATTTCGAAAAACCTTTGTTCATCACAGCCACAGTGATCCTCGTCCATTAATGGATAAAAGTTTTATTCAGAATTTGACCTCCTACTGTAAAACAGTTACAGTAAGACGATCCTTCTACTGGGTATACAGACAGTCCCTAGCCAATGGCTATCCAAAAAATTGGACCTTATCTTTCTATCATAAGTAGAGCCCCAGATATGAGCCCCGAAAAAATCCCGTTCTTACACGTGGCATTGTAGGCCATATTCGGTAGCACATGCTGTCGCATGTGTACCGATGAACATATATTACCTATGTAGTGTTTACCCAGCAACCCATAGAACCATTATGATAGTCCAGAACATAACTGGGTCACATACTGGAGGATTATATAAAGAAATCCATCTCTGCGCAAATGGTTTTCAACATGGGTCTACAAGAAGCGAATATTCATACACGTGAAAAGTCATATCACAGATAATCATTTTTAGAAACAATATGACGTGAAACATGAAATAGGCAGTCTGCATTTCGCAGCCGTAATCAGAGGTGGTGGAGTCCTACTTCATCTGTGAATTCGAAGCTTGTGCTCGCATGGACCATCTGCCCGCCAAAGCTGTTACGGACTGGACGCTGTGCATCCTAAGAGTGTTTCAGCATCACGGTGGCTGTAGCTCAGAAATACCGTTGAATCCTCACTTGACGTGATACAGCACTTCTGCTGAAGTACGCGGTGCAAAACTTCTGTAAACTGACATCGAGTAAACGCTGGCGACCAAATTCCTGGAGCAGCACTAACCATCACGAGCAATTATGGTTTGGTCTCCACAAACGTACCAGGCTGCTTTATAACAGCTTCTACGGCCACTCCTACCTTCCCTTTATAAATCTCAGCGGTGGTAGCGCGCAACTGACGCACCTGCTCTATCAGGTTGTTGCCGTACCAGCAGTACAGCAGGTTCTCGAACAGGTAGCTCTCCAGGGTCATGCCGAACTTCGCCAGCGTGCTCAAGTCGCTCTTCCTCTGAAACAGCCGGGCCACCGCTGCGTTTCAATGTTGCGGGACTACTTACTACAATATCATAGGTATAATGCAGGTCCAGTCGAGATATTACTTACCGTTGTAAGCACGAATGCATACACGCAGATCAGAAGCATGTTGAAAACAAACTGCACGAAGATGGAGATTCCCATTACTTCCTGGAGTGTGTTAACGCATCTGCAAAGTTGAATGGGAAATGCCTGCTCATGAACTGTCCTCGACATTAAGCAGAAAAATTCAAAACAGTTATTAAACTAACCTAACATATAAATATAGTATTTTATCAGTCTTTTTTTTTACCTGCGACTCAGCCTATGAAACTGTTTATCTGGATGTGTATTCTGTGTAAATAGTAATTTGAGTTTCAATATTGTTTTCTGTTTTTCATTCACAGACGTTAAAGCTGGCTGAGGATTGAAAAGCGGACAAATGCGATTTTGAGTCGCGATCTGAGGGTACCGTACAAACTCAGTTATGTTTGTAATAAATAATAATTATTTCAAGTTACTCAGTGGCCTGGCGCAAGTCACCATTTCTGTGACCTGCGTGCACCTAACCTAACCCAGCTAGCAACCTGGGACACGGGACAAACAGTTTAACGTGGAGTCCGAACCACGTGTTTTCTCTGGAGACTCCTCCGACTCCTCACACTGTTGAGAGGTGATGGCCAGGCTGACCCTCAGTCTGGAAATTCCGTGTTACGACCGAGATTCGATACCGCGACCTCTCGATGTCCAGGCACGCACTTCACTGTAAGACAACCAGGCCTGACATGTATGTCCGTAGTTCATCCATACGTTTTGCTGGATGACTTCCGAGTATGAAAATATGTGAGATATATGGCCGAATCTCTCGATTCCATTGACTTCGAAGCTTAAATTCTTTATCCGTCAAGAGACCGTAGACCTTACTATTGGACATAAATTTCAACTTGATATCCGTTCCTGTGAAAGAAGGGGTCTTAACAGTTGGACAGACAGACAGAGTCTGTTGTTGTTGTGGTCTTCAGTCCTGAGACTGGTTTGATGCAGCTCTCCATGCTACTCTATCCTGTGCAAGCTACTTCATCTCCCAGTACCTACTGCAACCTACATCCTTCAGAATCTGTTTGGTGTATTCATCTCTTGGTCTCCCTCTACGATTTTTACCCTCCACGCTGCCCTCCAGTACTAAATTGGTGATCCCTTGATGCCTCAGAACATGTCCTACCAACCGATCCCTTCTTCTAGCCAAGTTGTGCCACAAACTTCTCTTCTCCCCAATCCTATTCAACACCTCCTCAGTAGTTATGTGATCTATATTCAACATAATGTGATCTGAACCATTTAAATGTCATCTGGATACAATTACTGCAATACGCTATCGTAACGTACTTATATGAACATTATTTTCTCCATACTTGAAAGTCAGCTTGTATTCTTAGGAACTTGTAACTTACCAGCATCTGTTTTTAATCGTTCATATAAGTGGAGCGATACTGTAAGGTTTTAGAGATCTGGTCGATAATCAATAATAATTTCATGTCACTCAGTGGCGTGGCGCAAGTCACCATTTCTGTGACCTGCGTGCACCTAACCTACAGTAGTATAATAGCTGGAGAACTCTAAGGAACAGGAGACGTCTCTATACATATAGGTCACTGATTTCTGTGGTGCTGGCTCTCTAAGAAATAAATCAAAAAGGAGTGATTTCAACAATTATGTTTCTGTGGAAAGCTAACATGGTATTAAAGCTGACTTCTATGAAAAAGTGTGTGTAATTTGGAAGGTAAATGGTCGTTGGGTGTGTTGGAGCCTGATGTAGCTACATCTGTCTCAACTATGAAAAAGACAAGTACTATATATCATCTTAATTACTGACAACGACTGAGTTTGTTCACTGAAATAATCGAAACATTGATGTTTGAGTAAAGCATTCGAATGAACTGGAAACTGAAACTCTTGTCAGTTTGCGTTGACAACAATCACGACAGCAAATGCGCATTTAGCTGACTGTTGTTATCCAACGATATCAGTCACCCGAAATTGTTTCACGCTTTATTTTCTATTGAAAATACTCTTCAGTAATCGCGAAGCCTTGCTGGTGGATGCTGTGTGACGAAATTCGAGTTCTAGAAAGGCGTAACTGTCAGTACTGTTCCTCTGTTCCATGTGCGAGTGCTCAACAATCCTTTACCAAAATGTCTTCACTTGGCAAACAGCAGTTTCATTCTTTGTTTAAATACAATGTGCTGAAAAAAATTTGACTTGACATATTCCTGGAGTTCAGTAGTCTGGCGACGATGATAAGTAAAATTAAGTTAAATGACATTACATTATTATGGACGGTAAATCGAAATTTACAATTAGAGATTTTATTGTTCGGTACATTTGTATTTTAAGAAACTTTAAGTATATCAGTATTAACTCTGAGTTTTGATAACTGCACACATCAAAAAAAGCTTTGCATCACCTCGGTTCCAAGAGTTCCGGAACCCGTACAGAAAATTGGAATAGAGATCAAATATCAACAATAGCATCAACTTTTTGTTGATCATGAAAACCACACATTGCATGTTGTACCACCAAACAGCGACACCTTCAAAGGTGGTGGTCCAGATTGCTGTACACACCAATACCTCTAATACCCAGTAATACGTCCCCATGCATTGATGCATGCCTGTATTCGTCGTGGCATACTATCCACAAGTTCATCAAGGCACAGTTGCTCCAGATTGTCCCACTCCTCAACGGCGATTCGGCGTAGATCCCTCAGTGGTTTGTGGGTCATGTCGTCCATAAACAGCCCTTTTCAATCTATCCCAGGCCTGCATGATAGGGTTCATGTCTGGAGAACATGCTGGCCACTCTAGTGGAGTGATATCGTTATCCTGAAGGAAGTAATTCACAAGATGTGCACGATGGGGGAGCGAATTGTCGTCCATGAAGACGAATGCCTCGCTAATGTGCTGCCGATATGGTTTCACTCTCGGTCGGAGGACGGCATTTACGTATCGTACAGCGCCTTCCATGACCACCAACGGCGTACATGGCACCCACATAATGCCACCCCAAAACATCAGGGAACCTTCACCTTGCTGCACTCGCTGAACAGTGTGTCCAAGGCGTTCAGCCTGACCGGGTTGCCTCCAAACACCGACGGTTCTCTGCTTGAAAGCATATGCGATACTCATCGGTGAAGAAAACGTGATGTGAATCCTGAGCGGTCCATTCGGCATGTTGTTGGGCCCATCTGTACCGCATAGTCTGTTGTCGTGGTTTCAAAGATGCACCTCGTCATGGACGTCTGGAGTGAAATTACGCATCATGCAGCCTATTCCGCACATTTTGAATCGTAACACGACGGCCTCAGGCTGCGCAAAAAGCATTATTCAACATGGTGGCATTGCTGTCAGGGTTCCTCCGAGCCATAATCCGTAGGTAGCGGTCATCCACTGCAGTAGTAGCCCTTGGGCGGCCTGAGCGAGGCATCTCATCGGCAGCTCCTGTCTCTCTGTATCTCCTCCATGTCCAAACAACACCGCTTTGGTTCACTCCGAGACACCTGGACAGTTCCCCTGTTGAGAGCCCTTCCTGGCCCAAAGTAACAATACGGACGCGATCGAACCGCTGTATTGACCGTCTAGGCTTGGTTGAACTACAGACAACACGAGCCGTGTACCTCCTTCCTGGTGGAATGACAGGAACTGATCGGCTGTCGGACCCCCTCCGTCTAATAGGCGCTCCTTATGCATGGTTATTTACATCTGTGTGTGTTGGGGGGGGGGGGGGGGAGGGGGTTAGTGACTTCTCTGAACAGTCAAAGGAACTGTGTCTGTGATACAATACCCACAGTCAACGTCTATCTTCAGGAGCTCTGGGAACCGGGACGATGTAAAACTTTCTTTGATGTGTGTGTATATTATTGCTATTTCTTATGCAAATAATAACAGTTTCTTAGTTACGTTATGGATAGGTTGATGTTCGGTTTCAAACAATGGAAACTCCAGGTTTGCTCCTATGGGCTTCATTCAGACATCTGAAATAGTAGAATAATTTAAGAAAAGTTTGTGGGAATATGTTAATATAAATTGTTGCTCTAAAAATTTTTAGTTATATTGTGTATGTGCTTAAGGTCACTTGCTAGTGATACTGCTTCAAAAATCCGAATTTCTATCCATCTTAAATCAATATTTAGAGTTTTGTAAATAAAATGGTAGTTAAATGAATCGATTCGGACATCGGGAACATCATTAAATACAACTTTAAATACATGTCGGTATGCAACGGTCGGATGTCAGATGGCGCCATTATTATTTATTTGCGTTGACCTAGAAGCGTGAGACGCGGAAAGAAACAAGGTTTCACAGTACAATTGAAGGAAAGTAACGGAAAGTGTTTCATTTGTAATGCCATAAGACTAAAAAACAGCTTTTCACTGTGTTCCTTTAATCCGTTTTTCGGTTTGGTTTTTCGTCTTTGAGAGCGTCTTTCCCTGGGAAAGTAATCGTGTATCAAGTTGAAATTGATATCGCGTACAAAGGTCGGTGGTCGCTTGGCGGTGGCAAAGTTTGAAGCTTGTAAGTGAAGGCAGCGAGGAGTTAGGGTAATTTATGCGTTCGCGATGTGTCTAATTTATGAGTCAACCAAAGACGACAGAATAGCACAGAGGAGCAAGAAAAAGAAGAGAGAAGACGAGGAACACACAACCAAGAATATTATGCAACTGGAGGGCTTTAAGAACAACAGAGGTGAGTAACAGATGAAATGTACCTTCAAATTGAATTTCCCAATAATCAAATTTTCTGACACGTTTATTTTATGCAAAAAAACTATTTGAACCAGAGGTCTGAAATTTTTTGTGATATTTCAGGCTACCATTTGGAGAAAAGTAGACTAGACACCAGCTTATTATCACAGGAGGAAAAATATACCCTTATTAATTATAAAAAATTACCTTAATTTTGATTGTCTAATTTAAGTATTTATAGTATAAAAATCATTTGATTGTAGTCTAATTTTTAGATAATAACGTCATAAATGTGTGCACAAAGTTTTAAGCAACTAGAAAAAGTAGTTAATAAGTCTATAGACCTCAAACGTAGACTGGCAGGAATAATTTTAAATTACTGGCCGACATAAATGTTTAAATAATAAATTTTATATCGAAGCTATTCTGATTATTGTTATACCAATACCTTCATCCTCAGAACACTTTAATTGTCCTAAAATTTCTTTGTATGTTCAAATGTGTGTGAAATCTTATGGGACTTAACTGCTAAGGTCATCAGTCCCTAAGCTTACACACTACTTAACCTAAATTATCCTAAGGACAAACACACACACTTATGCCCGAGTGAGGACTCGAACCTACGCCAGGACCAGCCGCACAGTCCATGACTGCAGCGCCTTAGACCGCTCGGCTAATTCCTCGCGGCATTTCTTTGTATTCGGAGTTCACATTATGTAGTTAGACCATCATAAACTTTATGAAAATTGTTACTGTTTTTCCAGCCGTTCACTGGCAAGTTACCTTAAGGAAGGAAAATAATTGCGGGCATTAGGTGAAGGCTGCTTCAATTTGGAGCACAGTACTTGTTTTGGCCAGAGTAATATGCAGAGTGACAATTATTGAACTACATGAAACAAAATCGTCTTAACTTCTAAATAGTTTGCTTTAGGGCGTTCAAACTGCACGGTTGACCGCGGGACATGATGGGAGTTATTGATGTGAATAGCGACGAAGCCCACTTTCATTTGGATGGGTTCGTCAATAAGCAAAATTGGCGCATTTGGGGAACTGAGAATCCACATCGATAAGTCTCTTCACCCTCAATGGATGACTGTGTGGTATGAAATTTCCAGGCACGGAATAATCGGTGCGATATTCCTTGATGGCACAGTGACTACCGAAATGTAGTGAAGGTATTGGAACATGATTAGATCTCCATTATCCAAAGTGACCCATATTTCGACAAGATGTGGTTCATGCAAGAGAGAGCTCGACGCCATCGAAGCAGCAGAGCGTTCCATCTACATCTACACCTACATTTATACTCCGCAAGCCACCCAACGGTGTGTGGCGGAGGACACTTCACGTGCCACTGTCTTTACCTCCCTTTCCTGTTCCAGTCGCGTATGGTTCGCGGAAAGAACGACTGTCTGAAAGCCTCCGTGCGCGCTCGAATCTCTCTAATTTTACATTCGTGATATCCTCGGGAGGTATAAGTAGGGGGAAGCAATATATTGGAGACCTCATCCAGAAACGCACCCTCTCGAAACCTGGACAGCAAGCTACACCGCGACGCAGAGCGCCTATCTTGCACAGTCTGCCACTTGAATTTGCTAAACATCTCCGTAACGCTACCACGTTTACAAAATAACCCTGTGACAAAACGCGCTGCTCTTCTTTGGATCTTCTCCATCTCCTCTGTCAACCCGACCTGGTACAGATCCCACACTGATGAGCAATACTCAAGTATAGGTCGAACGAGTGTTTTGTAAGCCACCTCCTTTGTTGATGGACTACATTTTCTAAGGACTCACCCAATGAATCTCAACCTGGCACCCGCCTTACCAACAATTAATTTTATATGATCATTCCACTTCAAACCGTTCCGTACGCATACTCCCAGGTATTTTACAGAAGTAATTGCTACCAGTGTTTGTTCCACTATCATATAATCATACAGTAAAGGATTCTTCTTTGTATGTATTCGCAATACATTACACTTGTCTCTCCCTGCACCAAGTGCCTATCCGCTGCATATGTTCCTGCATTTCGCTGCAATTTTCTAATGCTGCAACTTCTCTGTATACTACAGCATTATCCGCGAAAAGCCGCATGGAACTTCCGACACATCTGGTCTGATATTCCGTAGGCTCTTACTTTGTTCATCAGGCGACAGTTCGGAATTGTATCGAATGCCTTCCGGAAGTCAAGGTAAATGGCATCTACCTGGGAGCCTGTATCTAATATTTTCTGGGTCTCATGAACAAATAAAGCTAATTGGGTCTCAAACGATTGCTGTTTCCGGAATCCATGATGATTCCTACAGAGTAGATTCTGGGTTTCCAGAAATGACATGATAGGCGAGCAAAAAACATGTTCTAAAATTCTACAACAGATCGATGTCAGAGATATAGGTCTATAGTTTTGCGCATCTACTCGACGATCCTTCTTGAAAACTGGAACTACCTGTGTTCTTTTCCGATCATTTGGAACCTTCCGTTCCTCTAGAGACTTGCGGTACACGGCTGTTAGAAGGGGGGCAAGCTCCTTCGCGTACTCTGTGTAGAATCGAATTGGTACCCCGTCAGGTCCAGTGGACTTTCCTCTGTTGAGTGATTTCAGTTGCTTTTCTATTCCTTGGACACTTATTTCGATGTCAGCCATTTTTCGTTCGTGCGAGGATTTAGAGAAGGAACTGGAGTGCGGTCTTCCTCTGTGAAACAGCTCTGCGAAAAGGTGTTTAGTATTTCAGATTTACGCGTGTCATCCTCTGTTTCAATCCCATCATCATCATCATCCCAGAGTGTCTGAATATGCTGTTTCGATCCACTTACTGATTTAACGTAAGACCAGAACTTCCTAGGATTTTCTGTCAAGTCGGTACATAGAATTTCACTTTCGAATTCACTGAACGCTTCACGCATAGCCCTCCTACGCTAACTTTGACATCGTTTAGCTTCTGTTTGTCTGAGAGGTTTTGGTTGCGTTTAAACTTGTAGTGAAGCTGTCTTTGCTATTCGCAGTAGTTTCATGACTTTGTTGTTGAACCACGGTGGGTTTTTCCCGTCCCTCATTGTTTTACTCGGCACGTACCTGTCTAAAATGCGTTTTACGATTGCCTTGAACTTTTTGCATAAACACTCAACATTGTCAGTGTCGGATCAAAAATTTTGTTTTGATCTGTTAGGTAGTCTGAAATCTGCCTCCTATTACTCTTGCTAAACAGATAAACCTTCCTCTCTTTTTTATATTTCTATTTTCTTCCATATTCAGGGATGCTGCAACGGCCTTATGATCACTGGTTCCCTGTTCTGCGCTTAAAGAGTCGAAAAGTTCGGGTCTGTTTGTTATCAGTAGGTCCAAGATGTTATCTCGACGAGACGGTTCTCTGTTTAATTGCTGGAGGTAATTTTCGGATAGTGCACTCAGTATAATGTCACTGGATGATCTGCTCCTAGCGCCCGTCCTAAGCATCTGAGTGTCATGTCCTGGAGGAGCGCTTTGGGGGCAGCACTCTGAGCAGAGGCTACTGCCATAGGCCTCGATTGGCCACCATATACTCCGGGTTTGAACACATGCGAATCCTTTTTGTGGGGCTATATTAATGACAAGGTGTACACTGTTGTTTGTTGTTGTGGTCTTCAGTCCTGAGACTGGTTTCATGCAGCTCTCCATGCTACTCGATCCTGTACAAGCCTCTTCATCTCCCAGTACCTACCGCAACCTACATCCTTCTGAATCTGCTTAGTGTATTCATCTCTTGGTCTCCCTCTACGATTTTTACCCTCCACGCTGCCCTCCAATACTAAATTGGTGATCCCCTGATGCCTCAGAACATGTCCTACCAACCGATCCCTTCTTCTAGTCAAGTTGTGCCACAAACTTCTCTTCTCCCCAATCCTATTCAATACTTCCTCATTGGTTATGTGATCTACCCATCTAATCTTCAGCATTCTTCTGTAGCACCACATTTCGAAAGCTTCTATTCTCTTCTTGTCCAAACTATTTACCGTCCATGTTTCACTTCCATACATGGCTACACTCCATACAAATACTTTCAGAAATGACTTCCTCACACTTAAATCTATACTCGATGTCAACAAATTTCTCTTCTTCAGAAACACTTTCCTTGCCATTGCCAGTCTACATTTTATATCATCTCTACTTCGACCATCATCAGTTACTTTGCTCCCCAAATAGCAATACCCCTTTGGGCCCTACTACTTTAAGTGTCTCATTTCCTAATCTAATTCCCTCAGCATCACCCACTTAATTCGACTACATTCCATTATCCTCTCTACTTCGACCATCATCAGTTATTTTGCTCCCCAAATAGCAAAACTCCTTCACTACTTTAAGTGTCCCATTTCCTAATCTAATACCCTCAACATCGCCCGACTTAATTCGACTACATTCCATTATCCTCGTTTTGCTTTTCTTGATGTTCATCTTATATCCTCCTTTCAAGACCCTACCCATTCCGTTCAACTGCTCTTCCAAGTCCTCTGCTGTCTCTGACAGAATTACAATGTCATCGGCGAACCTCAATGTTTTTATTTCTTCTCCATGGATTTTAATACCTACTCCGAATTTTTCTTTTGTTTCCTTTACTGCTTGCTCAATATACAGATTGAGTAACATCAGGGAGAGATTACAATCCTGTCTCACTCCCTTCCCAACCACTGCTTCCCTTTCATGACCCTCGACTCTTATAACTACCATCTGCTTTCTGTACAAATTGTAAATAGCCTTTCACTCCCTGTATTTTACCCCTGCCACCTTCAGAATTTGAAAGAGAGGATTCCAGTCAACATTGTCAAAAGCTTTCTCTAAGTCTACAAATGCTAGAAACGTAGGTTTGCCCTTCCTTAATCTAGCTTCTAAGATAAGTCGTAGGGACAGTATTGCCTCACGTGCTCCAACATTTCTACGGAATCCAAACTGATCTTCCCCGAGGTCGGCTGCTACTAGTTTTTCCATTAGTCTGTAAAGAATTCGCGTTAGTATTTTGCAGCTGTGACTTATTAAACTGATAGTTCAGTAATTTTCACATCTGTCAACACCTGATTTCTTTGGGATTGGAATTATTATATTCTTCTTGAACTCTGAGGGTATTTCGCCTGTTTTATGCATCTTGCTCACCAGATGGTAGAGTTTTGTCAGGACTGGCTCTCCCAAGGCCGTCAGTAGTTCCAATGGAATGTTGTCTACTCCGGGGACCCTGTTTCGACTCAGGTCTTTCAGTGCTCTGTCAAACTCGTATCTCCCACTTCATCTTCATCTACATCCTCTTCCATTTCCGTAATATTGTCCTCAAGTACATCGCCCTTGTATAGACCCTCTATATACTCCCTCCACCTTTCTGCTTTCCCTTCTTTGCTTAGAACTGGGTTTCCATCTGAGCTCTTGATATTCATACATGTGGTTCTCTTTCCTCCAAAGGTCTCTTTAATTTTCCTGTAGGCAGTATTTATCTCACCCCTAGTGAGATAAGCCTCTACATCCTTACATTTGTCCTCTAGCCATCCCTGTTTAGCCATTTTGCACTTCCTGTCGATCTAATTTTTGAGACGTTTGTATTCCTTTTTGCCTGCTTCATTTACTGCGTTTTTATATTTTCTCTTTTCATCAATTAAATTCAATATTTCTTCTGTTGCCCAAGGATTTCTACTAGCCCTCGTCTCTTTACTTACTTGATCCTCTGCTGCCTTCACTACTTCATCCCTCAAAGCTACCCATTCTTCTTCTACTGTATTTCGTTACCCCATTCCTGTCAATTTTTCCCTTATGCTCTCCCTGAAACTCTGTACAACCTCTGGTTTAGTCGGTTTATCCAGGTCCCATCTCCTTAAATTCCCACCTTTTTGCAGTTTCTTCAGTTTTAATCTACAGTTCATAACCAATAGATTGTGGTCAGAGTCCACATCTGCCACTGGAAATGTCTTGAAATTTAAAACCTGGTGCCTAAATCTCTGTCTTACCATTATACAGTATAATCTATCTGATACCTTCTAGTATCTCCAGGATTCTTCCATGTATACAACCTTCTTTTATGATTCTTGAACCAAGTGTTAGCTGCGATTAAATTATGCTCTGTGCAAAATTCTACCAGACGGCTTCCTCTTTCATTTCTCTCCCCCAATCCATATTCACCCACTATGTTCCCTTCTCTCCCTTTTCCTACTCTCGAATTCCAGTCACCCATGACTATTAAATTTTCGTCTCCCTTCAATACCTGAGTAATTTCTTTTATCTTATCATACATTTCATCAATTTCTTCGTCATCTGCAGAGCTAGTTGGCATATAAACTTGTACTACTGTAGTAGGCGTGGGCTTCGTGTCTATCTTGGCCACAATAATACGTTCACTATGCTGTTTGTAGTAGCTTACCCGCACGCCTATTTTTTTTATTCATTAATATACCTACTCCTGCATTACCCCTATTTGATTTTGTATTTATAACCCTGTATTCACCTGACCAGAAGTCTTGTTCCTCCTGCCAACGAACTTCACTAATTCCCACTATATCTAACTTTAACCTATCCATTTCCCTTTTTAAATTTTCTAACCTGTCTGCCCGATTAAGGGATCTGACATTCCACGCTCTGATCCGTAGAACGCCAGTTTTCTTCCTCCTGATGACGACATCCTCTTGAGTAGTCCCCGCCCGGAGATCCGAATGGGGGACTATTTTACCTCCGGAATATTTTACCCTAGAGGACGCCATCATCATTTAATCATATAGTAAAGCTGCATGCCCTCGGGAAAAATTACGGCCGTAGTTTCCCCTTGCTTTCAGCCGTTCGCAGTACCAGCACAGCCAGGCCGTTTTGGTTATTGTTACAAGGCCAGATCAGTCAATCATCCAGACTGTTGCCCCTGCAACTACCGAAAAGGCTGTTGCCCCTCTTCAGGAACCACACGTTTGTCTGGTCTCTCAACAGATAACCCTCCGTTGTGGTTGCACCTACGGTACGGCTATCTGTATCGCTGAGGTACGCAAGCCTCCCCACCAACGGCAAGGTCCATGGTTCATGGGGGGGAGGTGTACACTAATAACCTGAAAACCAATGCTGAACTTAAAACAGTCATTCAAGAGGTCACCGGCAACATCGATTTTCCGAGACGTCAGCAGGCCCTGCTGAATTCAGCTCTTCCTCTGCGCCACATCATCACCAATGATGGCAGGCGTATCGCACATGTCGCAACCTAAATCGGAATATCTGCAGTTACGTTTACGTGTTGAATAAAGTGTGTGCACGCCGTAGCCTGTAGCTAATTCACGTTTTTTTCGTATAGTTCAATAATAGTCACCCTGTGCAGCATAGCAGAACTGATCTGAGCGCAGTGTGTCGGATAGTGGGGGATAAACATGGTAGTCACTAATGTATAACAAATATAGTTTGTAGTAATATTTTGCAAATAAATTTCAGATGCGTACAAGTCACAGAACAAATCTACACATAATCTTAAAAAAGATTATACAGAAAGTGCGAAATTATAAGCGTAATTTGGATTCTTTCTCCAGATACTGTATGGTGGAAACAGGGAAAATTCTTAATGTAAGATACAAAGTAGGCATAGAAGCACTTCTTTTTCTTCTTCTTTTTCTTTTTCTTTGTCTTCGGTGGTTCTTCAGTCGGTGATGAGCCTTCGCCTCTTCCACCATTTGCGCCAGATATTGTAATGTTGTGGCAGTGATTTTCTGTTCCTGTATCGCCTTCTACGTGGATATTCTACAGTAACACCTATCAGCACGATCTTTGCTTTCTGGTATTTCCAGCTAATACCTTCTTTGATACCCCTGTGTCACACATACAGTATGTGCCACATGCCCGTCTGAGTCTCGCTGACTTCGTTGTCTTTGTGACATGTGGTTCTTTACAGATGGCATAAAGTACATTGTTATGCCTTGTGCTCCAGTTTCCTTCGGAGCAACACAGGCCTTATACTCTGTGGAGTACCTTGCTCTCAGAGACGTCCAATAATTCGGTAGCCCAGTTCCTGGCGCGTGTCTGGGCAGTGGTTGCAGTACACCGAGGTGACACAAGTAGTGACGTGCCTCCCAGTATCGTCGGAACTCCCCCTGCCCGGCGTAGCGCACGAGCTGGACGTGGTATAGACTCAGCAAGTCGTTGGAAGTGCCCTGCAGAAATAATGAGCCGTACTGCCTCCATAGCCGACCATAATTGCGAAAGTGTTGCTGGTGCAGGATTTTGTGCACGAACTGACCTCTCGATTATGTCCCGTAAATGTTCAATGGGATTCATGATGGGTGAACAGGGTGGCCAGATCATTCGCTCGAATTGTCTTCTGATCGGTCGCGAATAATTGTGCCCCAGTGACATGGTGCATAGTCATTCATAGAAATACCATCGTTGTTTGAGAACATGAAGTCCATGAATGGCTGCAGATGGTCTCCATGTAATTAATTTCCAGTCAATGATCGGTTCAGTTGAAACAGAGGACCAAGTCCATTCCATGTAACACTACCCACATCATTATGGAGCCACCACCAACAGTGCCTTGCTGGCACCTTGGATCCATGGTTTTGTGGCGTCTGCACCAGACTCGAACGCTACCATCAGTTCTTAACAACTGAAATCTGGACTCATGTGGACAAGCTACGGTTTTACAGTCGTCTAGGGTCCAACTGACATGGTCTCGAGCCCAGGAAAGGTTGTTCTTGTAGTTGTTTTCAGTGAGTGGGGTTTTGTTCAGTCTGTGTAGCATATATTGGAAGCCGCCTAGTTTGTGTGTAATCGGATGATTAGAATCTTTGTGAATGGCTGTGTTGGTGGTGGTCACTTTCCTGAATGTAGAGAATTGGTGTTGGTTGTTGTGTCTGTATATGGTGAGGCCAAGGAAGCTTAACCTCTTGTCATGTTTTGTTCCTATGGTGAATTTTATTTTTGGGTGTACTTTGTTTATATCACTGTGGAGTTGTTGGATGCGACTTGGTATTTCATCTACAAGGCATATGATGTCATCTACATAACAGTACCAACATATTATCCGGTATTGTTTGGGTGTTACTATTGTTTCAAATATTTTATTTTCAATGTGATTGAGAAAAATGTTGGCTAGGAGTCCACTGACAGATGATCCCATTGGGAACTCGTCTTCTTGTGAGTAGAACTGATTTCCAAATGAGAAATAGCTTTGCCCTGTCATTAGTTTTAGAATGCTAGCTATTGCTCTTATGTGGGGTTTGGGAATTTTGGCTTGTTCTTCTAATTGTTGTTTGATGATGTTGATGGTTTCTGTGGTCGGGATATTGATGTACATGGACGTGATGTCAAATGATTTGAGTGTGGCTGTTGTGGGTATGTTGATGTCTTTGATTTGTTGTATCAGCTCTTCAGTGTTGTGTATGCTTCTGTTATTTGTGTATATGTAATGTTTTTGTAAGTATGTGTGCATTTCTCTGGCTAAGTGGTAAGTGGGTGCACTTCTGAAATTGTCTACATGGCTTATCGGAATGCCATCCAGGTGGAGCTTTAGTAGGCTGTTCAGTGTGGGTGCTTGGGGGTTCTGTTGTTTCAACCATTTTGCTTTCTGATTTGTGAATATGTGTGAAATATTTTTTAGGAATGTGAGTGTGTTTTTCTGGTATCTTTGTGTTGGGTTACTGGTTAGCTTTGTTATGTTGTTGTCTTCCAGAAATTTTAAGGTTTTTTCCTTGCATCCATCCTGTTTTATTATTATCATGGTGCTGCCCTTGTCTGATTTCGTAATGAGTGCCTCATTGTTTTTAAGTTCGTCCTTTATTTTTCTGGAGGTTTTTTCTTCTTCAGTTTTTGTTCCTGCCAATATGTTGTTTTGTTTTCCTTTACTGTGCATCTTATTTCTTCTGCGACTAATTCTCCTTGTCAGACCTGCATTAAAGTTTGGGTTATTGTTCCTTTCTTGTTGTTTTATGATGTGCTCACTATCTGTGATAAGATCCTCCACTGTCTTGTGTGTGATGTGTGTGTTGACATTGTATTTTGGGCCTTTTTCTACAAATTTTATTTCTTGGTGGGTTAGATGTATGTCAGTAAGGTTGACCAGACGTTTGTGGAATGTGTGGTTTGCTTGCTTTCTATCTTTATGTGCTAAAACTTCGTTTTCTTTTAAAAGAGTGTTTAGTTTTTGTTGATGTTTATTCCATTTTGATTTTATTTGTGTTATTGTGTTTTGTTTGACTCTATTCGTGATATCATTAAATATTTCAGAGATTTAAATGTGATTTCCTAGTTCATGGTGAATTTTGAATAGTTCAACATTGAGTTCCTTCTTTTTTGTATGTAGGTATCTAATTTCTTGCTTCAGCCATTCATTTTCGGCTTTGTGTTTGGCATGACGAGCTGCAGGTGACATACTGTTTACATTTGCATATATAAAGTTATTCTCTATATTCAGGAGGTATATATTGGTACTGTTATGTACATGACATCATATGCCTTGTAGATGAAACACCAAGTCGCATCCAGCAACTCCACAGTGATATAAACAAAGTACACCCAAAAATAAAATTCACCATAGAAACAGAACATGATAAGATGTAAAACTTCCTTGACCTCACAATATACAGACACAACAACCAACACCAATTCTCTACATTCAGGAAAGTCACCACCACCAGCACAGCCATTCACAAAGATTCTAATCATCTGATTACACACAAACTAGGCGGCTTCTAATACATGCTACACAGACTGAACAAAACCTCACTCACAGAAAACAACTACAAGAATGAATTGCAGACAATCAGACAAATAGCAGTAGAGAATGGATATGACACAAACACTATAGATAAACTGAACCACAAAATGCAAACAAAATTAAAAAGGATACCCAACACACAAAAACAAAAGCCTCCTCATCAACTTACAAACACACAGAACCCACACATGGGCACACACGAACAAGAAACACCTTCCACTGTTCCACTGTCAGCCATTTTGCTTTTACACCTTCAACTGTTCCACTGTCCACCATGTTTTGTTTTTACAGCTGGTAACCAGTGAAATAATGACAGTGACACTGGCAACTCAATATATAATGTTTGACAGCGATGAAGATGAGGAAAAAGAAAATGTAAGTGAAACATTATGTAAACAGACACACACACACACACACACACACACACACACACACACAGAATTACTTAATTTCAGGCATATAAATAACAATTTTCAAATCGTAATTTCGGCTCAATTAATTTATCTTCTTTAAGGTGTAAGTGGTTGCAAATGACAAACTGTGGAAGAATACAGTCACTGTAGAAACACAACACATCAGAAAAACTACACTCTGTGGTAAAAAGGTTTATGTGTTTTTCCAAATATATGTAATTACGACTTAAAAACTAATAGTTATATGTATACAAACAGTAAAGAACACTCTTTATCTTTAACAGATGAAAAATAAAAGCCCACTGAAGATGCTGCAACTGCAGTGAA
The DNA here is from genome assembly GCF_021461385.2 of Schistocerca piceifrons. Classification (NCBI taxonomy): domain Eukaryota; kingdom Metazoa; phylum Arthropoda; class Insecta; order Orthoptera; family Acrididae; genus Schistocerca; species Schistocerca piceifrons. The sequence goes on from NC_060141.1 coordinate 823,909,486, forward strand.
ACATGTTTGGGTTAAAGAACAAAATTGTGTTTTGCTAAAGGCAGACCCTGTCCAAAAACATACGTACTGTTAAAGTAAATACGGAAAACAAGAGCTTCGACCCAAAGATGATTATGTTGCCTACATGTTGATGTTTACATACCCTTATCAGGGTCACGCTGCGTTGCATATACGATGCATAAACGCCCTCAAACGAAACTCTTTGATAACCCCTTAAACATTGATCTCTGGCAAGGAATTTTCATTTCGATGGATTAGAAACACAATGGGGCAGGGAATCCTCGAAATTTCTTTAGTTAAAATTTAGGTACAGTGGCAGGTGAGGGATGATGGAGGTGAGCTGGCCCCACCTGTTGAGAGCCTGGTGGTGCCTGACGCAGCCAATCAGCAGGGAGCAGTCGTCGTCGTCGTCGCCCTTCTCCTCGGACGGCCGGCAACTCCTGGCGACCGCCTCGTTGAGGATCTCCAGTTCGACGCCCAGGTAGACCATGACGCTGACGTAGAAGACGTCGATGACGGCCGTCGTGATGAAGGCGATGTACAGCGTCACCGACTGATACAGCAGCGCCAGCTCGTAGTTGGGCGACGGCACCGGGTCGAAGGGGAACCACGCGTCGAAGAGCAGGTGCCTGCGGGCGCCACCCACACCGCTGCGTACTCCCGCAGGTGCGAAATTTGGAACATTATTGCGTATATACTTTTATACTTGCATTTGCCCCACTGAAACTTTAAGCTCCCTGCAATTACACCGAAATTAGCAGTAAGTTCAGGATATTGTCCACAGATAACAACTGCTATATACAATTCCTCTGATCACACTGCATGTTAAAATACGAATACTGCGTTGTTGCCTGGAACCTATGGTTTCAGTCTACATCAGAATGGTTTTTCTTTTTTAGTTCGTTTCGAAAGGCCACCTTTTCATTAAAAAGTGTCTGTATGTTATGTGTCTCGAGTGTAAATTTTCGTGTAGACTACTTTGATTGGGAAGAATTGATTAAAAGAGTTATCAGAATGAAATTTTCACTCTGCAGCGGAGTGTACGCTGATATGAAACTTCCTGGCAGATTAAAACTGTGTGCCGGACCGAGACTCGAACTCGGGACCTTTGCCTTTCTGAGTTACCCAAGTACGTCTCACGACTCGTCCTTACAGCTTCAATTCTACCAGTACCTCGTCTCCTACGTTCCAAACGTCACGGAAACTCTTCTGCGAACCTGAGGCTCTGGTAGAATTGAAGCTGTGAGGACGAGTTGTGAGTCGTGCTTGGGTAGCTCAGATGGTAGAGCACTTGCCCGCGAAAGGTAAAGGCCCGAGTTCGTGTCTCGTTCCGGCACACAGTTTTAATCTCCTGAAAGAGTTATGTTCAAAACTGAAGAAAACCATTATAGATGTAATGAAAGCGTGCAAATATTACAGGGACGCACTAATTTGAAGGCAAATTTAAAATAAGTAGTTTGGGCAACATGTTGTACCTTTGGTTGCGCATTTGACAGAAGTTAACTTCATTGCTGAATGTTCATTTTGTCGTCATGATTGTTATACAAAGTACAGGGGTTGTTCAGTAAGTAAAGCACACTTTTTTTCTGAAAGTAGATTGGCTGATTCTTCCCCATTCTTTTGACTATAAAATCCTGTTGTTCAAGATAATCTCCATTCAGTGGGACGGATTTACGCCCGCACAGTACCAGTCCACTGGCCGACGTCGCAACCAACGTCTTGCGCCGTCGGTAACCTCCCAATCACCCACGTACTGCTTCCCACGGACTACATTGAGCCAATGAGGTGGAAGTCTGCTAGGCAGCTAGAAACCGAGGAGGCACACACACACTTGAGTACCCCAAGTGCTGGACGAGTGTGTCAGCATTACCAACAGGAGTGTCCAGCTGAGCAGCAAGGTGTTTGACTGTGATCCGTCGATGAGCTAGAATGAGAGTGTCCACACGCTCCACTATTGCCGTAGTCGCAGCTGTGTGCGGCCGGCCGGCACGCGGGAGATGGGTCAGGTTTGCGCGACCCTCTAGTGATGATGACAGGTGCCTCGCCCGACGACGCACCGTGATTTTGTTCACTGCCAGGTCTCCGTAGACACTCTGCAAGCGCCTTTGAGTATCTGCGACGCTCTAGTTTTCCTCCAAAAGGTACCCAATGACAGCCACCTGTTTGGAACGAACCTCTGTTACAGACGCCAGTGTGAAGCTACGTATAGCGTCGCCACCTACGAGAACTTCATCAAACTGTAGGGGCTGAAACGGAAATATTCCACGTTGTCCCACAACAAATTGCGCATTTTTTCAACCGATACTGTCTGAGAAAAACATGTGTTGCAGTACCCACTGAACGCCCCCCGTAACTTTATATTTCTGTTGTTTTTATACTGTCAGCTACTTAGGTAACGAAGAGTGATAACTCACAGCTGAACGTCCATCACAAACATAATTCGATGAAATTATGTATCTTGTTATTATATGGAATATTTATAAGCACAAAATTATATTTTTCAAAATAACATACCAAAGTTGCATTGCATACAATAACCACATAGTGTATGTCGGTGACACAGAAACACACATGCTGTTCTGAAAGCAAGTTAAGCACTGATCAGTTATGACGAGAAACTTCGTTTCAGATGATTTACGCCGAAATTCTACAAGAGGCATCGTATTGAAGCGAAATGCTTCACAGCAGTGGATAGAAGGGCAAAGTACGAGGACGCTCAGAGTACTAATCCGGACTGCCGTGCACTGGTCGCTTGAAACGAGACTGTCTTAAAACATTTTGTAGTTTAACAATCTTTCTCGTACGATTAAGTCACTGATTCCCGAGTTTGTAGATGGTCAATTGCCATTTAAGTGACATTTTTCTTCACTATCATAAACTCTTGAGGAGTTGGTCAAAAATATCGAAACACCGAGAGAAATGCGTGCTCGAACATAAATTAAGATGCTAGCCAATCCTGCAGGTGGCACTGTTGTATCTGACCACGAACGGCACCCTTGCAGTGTCCTCAATACGGTCCAATTGTCTGCCGTGGTCAGAGGAGTGTCGTGTGTACGTGTGAGTGAAGTGTGTCGGAGCCCAGCGCATTCGACCGTGGGCTCGTACGGTGGGTACTGCGTGCTTCTGTAACGAGGGCAGTCAAAGTGTTTCGTGTTGCAAGAGGCAGCATATCGAAGATTTATGCCGCATACAGGGAAAGTGGGGAGACGTCATCCGTCAAGACACAATGTGGGGGGAAACCTGTGTCTCGAGTGATCGTGCCGAACGGTCACTGAAGAGGACTGTGACAAGAAATAAGTGGATGACAGCTGCAAATATCACTGCAGAACTGACTGTCGCACTCTAAAACCCCATCACCACCAAAAACAACACGAAGGGATCTCCATGGGCAGAGAACTGCAGGGCCAGTTGGAATTACACCCTGTTCGTCAGTGATGCAAAAGTCCGCAACAGCAAACCGTTGTACCAAAACCATAAAACCTGGACTATGGAACAAAGCAAGAAAGTCATTTTGTTGGATGAGTTTTGTATGATGCTCTTTGCAACTTCTGACTGAGTTTACGTCGTCGCAAGGGCGAAACGTGGCCGAGGTTCGGCGATGATCCGGGCAGGTACATCGTGCTATTCCACGGACGTCACTGTTATTCTGCAAGGTGCATCACTGCCATCGGGGAATGTATGATATTTTGACTTATCGGCTGGATCTCACGTTTGTTCCACAGTGGTGATTCCGTGTCCCAAGATGACGGGGCCTTTATTCAAATTGTCACATCGTCGAGCACTGGGCCGGGCGGTTCGAGGCGCCATGTCACGGATTAGACGACCCCTCCCACCGGAGGTTCCAGTCCTCTCTCGGGGCTGGCCGGGGTGGCCGAGCGGTTCTAGGCGCTACAGTCTGGAACCGCGTGACCACTACGGTCGCAGCTTCGAATCCTGCTTCGGGCATGGATGTGTGTGATGTCCTTAGGTTAGTTAGGTTTAAGTAGTTCTATGTTCTAGGGGACTGATGACCTCAGAAGTTAAGTCCCATAGTGCTCAGAGTCATTTTCCTCTCTTGGGGATGGGTGTGTGTGTATTGTTCTTAGCACAAGTTAGTTTATATAGTGTGTAAGTGCAGGGACCGATGAGCTCAGCACTTTGGTGCCTTACGAACTGACACACATTTCGTCCTGGACTGGTTCTATCACCATGAGGATGAATAATTGCATCTCGCATGGCCACCAAAGACAAAAATGGTTCAAATGCCTCTGAGCACTAAGGGACTTAACATCTGAGGTCATCAGTCCCCTAGAACTTAGAACTACTTAAACATAACTAACCTAAAGACATCACACACATCCATGCCCGGAGCAGGATTCGAACCTGCGACCGTAGCGATCACGCGGTTCCGGATTGAAGGGCCTAGAACCGCTCGGCCACCGCGGCCGGCACGCCAAAGACAGATTTTGTGTCTCCACTGATGTCATCCTGTTCGCATATTGCTTTATAAGTGATGAATCTGGTAATATGGCAGCCAGTCGTCAGCAAGCCTTTCAGACGTACACATTGTGCCTATAGATGGCGCCCTAATATCTACTGGATGTGGAGACGGATTATGATACGAATGTTGATTCTGCTGAGCTTATTGATATAATCCATGGCCAGACTGTGTTTCGCCGTTTACGTTTCGACTTTGATTTGACAGGTGTCTAGATCCATCCTCGACAATTGTGATTCACTGTTCCTGTGTTCGTGGGTAAATTGTGAAAGGACGATTCAATGTGTACATTTGTTAATCAACCTGGAATTGATAGGAACTTTAAACTTGTTGGTGACATCGCTGAGCCTTTGTGGTGTACTTTGGACGTAGGGGTGCCCGATTACTACCCACCTGCATCATCGTTATATGAAGTAGGCACTAGGTTGCAGGAGAATGCCACGAGCTGCCTCCAAAAACGTACAGGACCCTTTCGAGACGACTGAAAGTTGTTTTGATTGCCACCTTGTTTCCTGTACAGTATCAGGCACGGTAAAGTGTTGTATTTTTAGTGTTTCCATATTTTTGTCCAGCGTCGGAATTTCTCGAGAACTGGATAACTTTCAAGTTGTAATCTTAAGTTTGCGTCGCCTTTACGTGAACGTTTAGCTGGAACTACAGCTGGCTACCAGTACGCACCTGGGCAGCGTGGCGTTGGTGTCGGGGTCCGGCGCGAGCGCGGCGTTGGCGACGAGCGGCGAGGCGTACCAGGCGACCATCATGAGGTGTCCGCACAGGTAGAAGGCGGCCGCGGCGCGCCGCAGCAGCGCGCCCGACTCGGCCAGCATGCGCTCCGGCCGGCCCGGCGGCAGCGCCGCCTCCGCCGCCCCCGCGGCGCGCCGCTCCGCCGCCAGCTGCGCCACCAGCCGCTGCGGGCCGCCCCAGTAGCCGAACGTCGACACCTTCACCTGCCGGCAGGCGCCGAGGCGGCAGTACAGCGCGCAGCACAGGGCAACTGCAGAACTCACTGCGTCTAACAGTGTTTACCCTAACCCGGAAAGTTGATCGAGAGCCGAACGCGCCTTTAAGACACTAGCTGCAATCGCTGTGCACACTGAAGCGCCAAGCTATGTATCCTAAAGTGGACAATTACACTACTGGCCATTAAAATTGCTACAGCACGAAGATGACGTGCTACAGATGCGAAATTTAACCGACAGGAAGAAGATGCTGTGATATGTAAATGATTAGCTTTTCAGGGCATTCACACAAGGTTGGCGCCGGTGGCGACACCTACAATGTGCTGACATGAGGAAAGTTTCCAACCGATTACTCACACACAAACAGCAGTTGACCGGCGTTGCCTGGTGGAACGTTGTTGTGATACCTCGTGTACGGAGGAGAAATCCGTACCACCACGTTTCCGACTTTGATAAAGTTCTGATTGTGGCCTATTGCGATTGCGGTTTATCGTATCTACATCTACATCTACATTCATACTCATCACGCCACCTGACGGTGTGTGGCGGAGGGTACCCTGAGTACCTCTATCGGTTCTCCCTTCTATTCCAGTCTCGTGTTGTTCGTGGAAAGAAGGATTGTTGGTATGCTTCTGTGTGGGCTCTAATCTCTCTGATTTTATCCTCATGATCTTCTCTATCTCTTCTATCAACCCGATCTGGTACATTGCTGCTCGCGTTGGTCTAGATCCAATTACTGTTAGCAGAATATATAGCAGGTTAGCAGAATCGGTGGCTTCAGGAGGGTAATACGGAACGCCGTGCTGGATCCCAACGGCCTCGTATCACTAGCAGTCGAGATGACAGGCATCTTATCCTCGTGCTTGTAACGGATCGTGCAGCCACGTCTCGATCCCTGAGTCAACAGATGGGGACATTTCCAAGACAACAACCATCTGCACGAACAGTTCGACGACGTTTGCAGCAGCATGGACTATCAGCTCGGAGACCGTGGCTGCGGTTACCCTTGACGCTGGATCACAGACAGGAGCGCCTGCGATGGTGTACTCAACGACGAACCTGGGTGCACGAATGGCAAAACGTCATTTTTTTCTGTTTACAGCATCACGATGGTCGCATCCGTGTTTGGCGACATCGCGGTGAACGCACACTGGAAGCGTGTATTCGTCATCGCCATACTGGCGTATCACCCGGCGTGATGGTATGGGGTGCCATTGGTTACACGTCTCGGTCACCTCTTGTTCGCATTGACCGTACTTTCAACAGTCGACGTTACATTTCAGATGTGTTACGACCCGTGGCTCTACCCTTCATTCGATCCCTGCGAAACCCTACATTTCAGCAGGATAATGCACGACCGCATGTTGCAGGTCCTGTACGGGCCTTTCTGGATACAGAAAATGTTCGACTGCTGCCCTGGACAGCACATTCACCAGATCTCTGACCAATTGAAAACGTCTGGTCAATGGTGGCCGAGCAACTGGCTCGTCACAATACGCCAGTCACTACTCTTGATGAACTGTGGTATCGTGTTGAAGCTGCATGGGCAGCTGTACCTGTACACGCCATCCAAGCTCTGCTTGAGTCAATGCCTAGGCGTATCAAGGCCGTTATTACGGCCAGAGGTGCTTGTTCTGGGTACTGATTCCTCAGGATCTATGCACCCAAATTGCGTGAAAATGTAATCACATGTCAGTTTAGTATAATATATTTGTCGAATGAATACCCGTTTGTCATCTGCATTTCTTCTTGGTGTAGCAATTTTAATGGTCAGTAGTGTACAGAGGAATAAATTTGACGCAAAAGTAGTTTGGAATTGACACATTAATTTATTCCGGTTAATTATGTATTAAACTAATATGACTATAAAAGAATATCAATCGATTTTACAAATGTCCCCTACGTGAGTTCTGTCAAGTCAACTTCTTGGTTGTCAACGTACGTGAACGAACATGTCCCCTTAGACGCAGCTGACCGTCTGAACATTAATCACTAACTTTTGTACGAACGAACACAGTGGCTGTTGGCCTGATAGTTATTGAGAAACTTGTCCAACTATTGAGTCAATGCTGGACCTGCGACTAGTGATCGCAATGCCTTGAGTGGCTGTGAACTAAGAGTCGCCCTGTGTGACGCCGTTGTTGCCGACCGCAGTTGTTCAGCACGAGACGGCGTCACGGGTGTCGGTAGCAGCACTGGCCGCTATCGTCTTGATGTCAGGTGTGGAGTAAATTAGTAGCTGAGTTCTCTGTCCATGAACGGCGTATGTTACTCTCTCCTGCATCCACTAAAGAGCCCCACAGCGTGCAGAGGAACACACTGGCGATGACGAAAAGGAAGTGCAACAAGGAACTTCGGACACCACGTCAGCAGAAATTTCTTTGTTTCTGTTTTCTTTTGTTTCTGTGTATATACGTGTATGTTACATTAGTTGGAATATTTAAGTTGAGCAATTATGGTAAACCAGGCTGAGCGGCGTCTAAGATCTGTTGATCAGTTTCAGAGTCAAAAAATAACAGAATTGCTGTCAGCAATTTCTCGCCTCGTACGAGCGCAAGCAACCAGCAGCAAATGCGCCAGAAACTAAAGAAGAAATTCCGCTTCAAAAAATGGTTAATTGAAATGGCTCTCAGCACTATGGGACTTAACTTCTGAGGTCATCAGTCCCCTAGACTTAGAACTGCTTAAACCTAACTAACCTAAGGACATCACACACATCCATGCCCGAGGCAGGATTCGAACCTGCGACCGTAGCGGTCGCACGGTTCCAGATTGTAGCGTCTAGAACCGCTTGGCCACCCCGGCCGGCAAATTCCGCTTCCCTTCCGCCCTCCGGACAGTTGAGTCACGTCATACATTTTTCCTTTCATGTGCAACAGTATACGAGGACACCTACCCCCCCCCCCTTTCCCTCCCCTAGTGAAATGGCTTCCACTCAGTGAGCCACGAACCCAGCCCTACGAGGTCATAATTGCAAGAGTAGAAGAATTTTCTCAAATATACGTCGCTACTGCACGCTATAAATTTTTCGTCATGCAATGTCGTAGTTATCAATCCCATAAAAAATTGATTGTGAAATTTTAGGGCATGACTAGAGTCTGTAAATTCAATTGTGTCCGTGGCGCAACTTATCAGAATGAAATACTTCGCGATACCGTTATTCACAATCTATCAGATTAGAGATTAGTGCCCCAAATTCTAAATCATAGCAACCGTGGCCGCAGTGAAGTGCTTGAAGTTATAGATGCACCTGAAGTTCAAGATGTAGCGGAGCAAGGTTTCCGTCCACCAGTCATCGCTTCAGTTGAGACAAACAACCCGTGTCCCAGCCACAACCCCGGCCCCAGCACTCACAGGTCAGCACCGCCTAAACACGACCGCACACCCCACCACATACAGCGTCTGCGAGGCCGGAGCAACGCTAATTACACGGCCCCAGCTCCGCGCGAAGCGAAGTAATCCGTGAAATGAATGCCACATCTCCCACGATCGGAGAATTGCTTCTTCAGACAAACTGAATGCAAACTTTGTCTTCGCTCGGGACGTAAAAAACCGGTCTGCTTGCGAAATAATAGAAAGCCCTCCCCTCTTTGACACGGGAAGCAGAAACGGATTTCCTATTCAGATTCTGCGCCTCATCCTGCTCAAAAAATCAGATAGGCGAAGACGTAGAAAACTAACACACACGTTTAATATGAATACAAAAAATCAGATAGGCGAAGACGTAGAAAACTAACACACACGTTTAATATGAATACCACTCTCTTCAAAAAGTCTAAAAAAATGGCTCTGAGCACTATGGGACTTAACATCTGAGGTCATCAGTCCCCTAGAACTTACAACTACTTAAACCTAACTAACCTAAGGACATCACACACATCCATGACCGAGGCAGGATTCGAATCTGCGACCGTAGCGGTCGAGTGGCTCCAGACTGAAGCGCCTAAGCCGCTCGGCCAAAGCGGCCAGCTCAAAATGTCTCTCCCACTCTTCAAATTCACGAAAGCGCTCTACTGTTCTGGTGGACACAGAGAACAGTTTCTCACAACGCGCAATAGACAACTGTATTCGGAGAACACACCGCAAACTGTACATGACATTGCAAAGTTATAACCAGTCAGTGCCTTTTCAACTAGATACCGGAGCTTCTCTCACGTTGCTTAACTATATACATATGGAAAGATTGCCCAACGACATTTGCAAACATAAAGACTACATCTCACCGCCTATAACGGCAACAGCATTTCAGTGCTTAGAATATGCCGCCTACCTGCAGAACACAAAAACACGATTGAAGAAGTCGCTTTCACTGTAGTTCGCCGACGCACGAGCCGAAATACTTTCGGCGTGGATGCGTTTGATTCCTTCGGGTTAGACATACAGTGCAACGTGCTTAGCACTACCACAGAAGTTCCCCATGTTGCAATTCAACAACTCTGTGAGAATTATCAGCATTTCTTCGATGGTGCTATAAGATGTGGAAAAACTTTTGACGCTCACGTTACGCTGAAAGCTAATGCGCAACCCAAATTTTGCCACGCACGCCCTGTGCCACGTGCATTATGCGACAACGTCGCTACAGAAATTCAGAGACTGGAATCCGTTGGAGACTGCTTAGGTCATCGGTCCCCAAGCTTATACAAATCTAACTAAACTTACGCTATGGACAACTCACACACCCATGCCCGAGGGAAGACTCGAACCTCCAATGGGGGGGGGGGGGGGGAGGGGGGAGTTTCAGCAAGTCAGTGGGCATCTCTCATAGTCGTCATTCGTAAGCACATGGGAAGATTCATCTCTGCGCTGATTTCAAGAGCACGGGAAATTCATAGACAGAGGTTCATTCCAACCGGTTCTCCCGTATAAAGGAAATCTTGGATCGCCTAGCAGGCGGACAGTTCTTCTGAAAAATTGTTTCCAAAATTTCTTGAGAAAGTAACGTCCAACGTGCCTTCTAGTTTTAATTATCTTAATGACAAGCACCGTAACAACACCTTAAAAGTTTGGACTGTTCTTTTGAAGCGGGCCTCAAACATAAGTTACAGAAATGTTGTTTCCTCATCACAACGATTGAATACTTAGCACATATCATTGACGACAGTGGTGCTAGTTCGTCGACGAAACATTTGCAAGCATTCCAACAATTTACACCTCCTAAGAGTTTACGTGAACTGCTCACTCAGTGCAGTAAGCTTCATTATTGTTGACGTTGTCATAGATGGACTTTATTTCTTGTCGTATTACTTGTAATGAGACTTCATTCGACTGCAGAAATACAAGTTATAGAAATCTTTTGTTTGTTGTGTTAACTTGTTCACTAATAATTTCTGCTACTGTCCAGCTTTCCTATGACAACATTTGCCATACCACTCTGCAGCCCACCTTTCCATACCATTGTGCGTGAACTCGTACACACCAGTTACTGACTGCTACCAAGAGTTCATTTCGCACTAACAGGGAGTAATGAGTGTTTTAGTCGTTTTTTGTGTTTACTGTTATTTCATATCCTTCGCCCAATGTAGAGAATAGGTGGGCTGTCAGCGATATAACATTAAGCTCTTCCGTCAAAAGCTTTAAATATAAAAACAAAGACGAAACAAACGTTGAAAGGTACTGAAAAATATAAGCGTCCATTCGGTGGTAACTATGGAAATAAAGGTAGGTTTTGGGGTGGATAGTGGAAGACAGAAGGTGAAGACGACTCTTGTGGCGGGCAGGGTCGTGGTGTCGAGACGATAACTGATGGGGACAGATGGAGAGGGAAGAGGTGAAGGACAGCCCTGATGTTAAGTGGTATTAGTCGGAAAGTTGCAGTCGATAGTAAAGATAAAAGTCGGGGCGGATTTCATTATCTGGGGCAGGGAGTCTGTTGTAGTTGTGTTGGAATAGGAAATCCAGTGCGTGTAGGTAATGGGACAGTAGGTACAGCAGAATGACAGGACTGGTGGTCAGAGGGGAAACAATGGCGTAATTGGAATCTAGTTTTCCATTAAGAACAAGACTGCTTCAGCTGTATCACAAATCATTACTTATTATCCAGCTAGTTTCAAGGGTTACATCTGTATCTAAACAAGAGTAAACGATTCCGGTTTCAGTTAAAATTTAGTTGAACTATACGTGAAGCAACATAGGAAAAATTACGCATTGTTATTTATTTCATAATTTAGTTCAAAGGATAACCAGTAGGTGACCAAACGTTCTTTTTCTAATTGTGATGAAAATGTCTAACCGTCAAGAGATCGGTAGTCAAATTTAAAATACAGCAGAATGCAGGGAACATCATCATCATACAGGAGAACTAAAATAAGAATAGAGTGGTAAACCAGATGGATGTAAAAGGTGTAACAAATGATGTATACGTGTGAAAGCGACATTCACACCGGCAAAATAAAACAAACTCAAAAAGCAAAACTTGTATGATCGAAGGCTAGGTAACGCAGATGCAGTTTAGATAAAATGCTGCTTGCAAAATAAGCGACCTAGCTAGAAGAAACACTGGGAAAAGTAGAATGCAAGGAGCATTATCCCGATAGAGAAATGAAGAATAAGGATAATGCGGTAAGACGTACTGCAAAAGCATAAAACGAATCGTGCGTAGATGATGAAACGTGCGTTCATGTCACACGGTGAAAGAAATCCGATAAAGCGGAGTCTACAGCACTGTACGACAGGTAACGGAAGTCCACTGTAGATACAATTGCTCTTATAAAATGGACCGTCATCTAGGTCTGGAGAAAGGAAAACTTGAAATCGTACATAGACAACGTTGTGGCAACATCCACAGTGACCACCTCGACAAACGGAGCTGAAACGGACCCGGCACTGATAAAGGAAAACGGGCGTAACGCTTAAGAACATACGCAACGTGAAGCGACACAGGAATAGAGTCGTAAACAGTGGCAGAGAAAGTTGGGTAGTAGTTTTACATGCGAAGTGTGGAAACACCTAAAATACAATTCCTATTTTATTCTTAAAAACAAGGATGGGGGATAACTATGCATAGTGGAATACAATTATAATAAAACGAATTATATAGGACTTTATTAATAAACTGCTTTATGAATCACAAACACATAAACATTGAAGTCTGAATCTCAGAATGATTAACAGTTATAGAGGTCAAACACGGAACGACAGAGTGGAGAATTGTGATTTCAGGGACGAATGTAAAACAACTGTGAGTAAAAATGGTTTAAATTACGGAACTGACATGTGTACTAGGATATTTAATTTAAGCAGTCGAATTTTACTAAAACGTTGCGATGGCGCATCTGTAGTTGCCCAATGAGGGTATGCATTGGGAGGCGATTTCTGCATCGTAATATCCGATTTCTTCTAGAATGTTGAGATTATGTGCCTTTCCTTTCCGATGCCTAATTTTTTAATTGTTTTGCAAATCTGTAATGGCGTGTACCTGCTCATTCAGCTGGTTACTTACAGCTGACTTGGAGTTAGCTAGATTAAGGTGTTCTTTAAATCTCGAGCAGAAGCTTCTGCCTGTGTGTCCAATGTATCTCATAGGACAGTTGTCGCCCGTAATGCAGTATATCCCACTAGTACCGTATTTTCTACTGGTAGAGTGTTCTTTGTGCCTATACCTCTTTCCGGCGTTACGTGGTATAAGAAAGGCCACTGGTATGTTGTTATCTTGTAGTTGTGATGCCGCGTTTTCCGTAACCTTACCGAAGTATGGGATGAGCGGTGGTTAGAAGCGTCGACCTGCATGCGAGATCCCGCGTTAACCCATGTGACTATAGCTGTTCCTCGTTTTATTCTTGTTTAAATCTGTACAACTTTCTCAAAACTCCCTTATTGACATCGCCTGCGAAGTTGACCTCGTAACCATGCAGTGTACCGAATCAGCTGATATTCTTTATCCCTGGATTCATTGAAAACGGGCACATTGTACGTTTTATATATTAATGCCCGAAATGCGGCCGTTTTGTACGGCAAGGGATGATTAGATGTACTGTGAATTACCAAGTCTGTGGTGGTGGGGTTCCTATAAATGTGGTAATGAATGGTGGTTTGTTCTAGGGTAACCATGAGATCCAGAAAGGATAAAACTCCAGCGACGCTTTGTTGAATGGTAAACTGGATGTTGTTATTTAAACGGTTTTTTTTTCTACAAAATTTCAACTGTCTCATTTAGTGCCCCTGTACTACAACAACACGTCGTCTACATATGTCCACCATTTAACGATTCAGTTGGCTTCAGTTCGAAATTGCGTCATTTCATCATATTCTAGAAACGATATTAAAATTTATGACAGACAATATCAGAGCGGCGAGCCCATTGCCAGCCCAAGTTTTTGAATAAAAGTGCGTGATCCAAAAGTAATATAATTATATTTTAAAATTGTGCCAAATAATAAGATAACTTCATTTATTTCGCTTGTCGGTCTACCACTGTATGTTCTCAAATTTTGTGCAGCAATGTAAAGGACTTGGCCTTTGGGAATGTTGGAGTACATGCTTGTAACGTCTAAAGACGAGAAGCATTGTTAAATTTGAAGGTTTAATAATCAGATGTTTTGTGTTCCATATATTGAAATCAGTGAGATGTTAATAACATTTGTTTAAATAATCTGCAAGGAATTTTTCAGTGTGATAAACCACTCTCTCACTATCCTTTTGATATACACTTAAATTTTCCCCAAAAATCTCACTGCTATCGATTTCAGGTTTCAATCAGATTTCTGTACCTAGTATTAAGTGAGCTTCTGTGTTTTTCATGAGCGCTTCAGTATTTCAACACTCTCGCCTGTGGGAGGCATTTCTTTCGATCTTACACTGATACTTCTCGGTTTCCTACAGCTGTTGTTATCTGGATTGGATGAAGAGTCGCGTAATTTAAAAAACCTTTGTGTGCACCCCACACACAGTCAGCTACCTGAGTGATGTGTAGTGCGCACCTGACTCATTTAGGGGAACCCTACAGTTCTAAGCCCTGTGGCGCTACGGTCGCAGGTTCGAATCCTGCCTCGGGCATGGATGTGTGTGTTGTCCTTAGGTTAGTTAGGTTTAATTAGTTCTAAGTTCTAGGCGACTGATGACCTCAGAAGTTAAGTCCCATAGTGCTCAGAGCCATTTGAACCCTGTGGCGCAAGTCCAGGAATTCGCAACCTAACGTTTCACAGAACTTTCGAAGTCTCTGGTTCAGTCCTTCCGCTCGACTCAGAAACGAAGACCCACGATCTCTTCTGCGGAGAAAGCTGCAAATTCTGAGCTTCGTAGAAACACCAAGCGCAAGGCTGATCTTCTCAACCTTCTCAGCCAGTCGCTGGAATGATCCAAGAATGAGCTCAGAGCCCAGATGACAGGCTTCATTTGTTTCAACGTGAGCCACAGTCTGCCGCTGACTGCACCCTGTTTCCTCAATGACTGCTGTAATAGCCTCTTCAACATGCTGAATAGCGACAATACTTACTACATATTGTTAATAAGAAAGTAGACCAAAATTATGTCTTGGTCGTTCAGACTGATAAGGATATAAACGTTGTATTTCTACAGGAAAGCAAATACATCAGTAAAGTTCATGTGTTCGCTAACCCCAGTGATATTCAAGAGTGTAGGTACGACATCACTAACAACGATGCTGTACACTTGAAAAAGGCTATTAATAATACGAAATGTATGTTAAACGATTTCCAGAAAGAGAAAAGGACCTCAATGATTCCAACAACCCTCGAACTGAGAGTACAATTAAGATGCGTAAGAGTGATATGCCCGTGAGGGAAATGGGAATTGGAGGTGGTGTGTTTGTCGCAGTAGACAAGAAACTCAAATCCACCGAGGTGGAAATCGAAGTTGCATGTGAGATTGTTGGGACAAGACTCAGTATCAGGTGGGGACAAAATGATGGATGGATCCTTCTACCACCCATCAGTCTCTTCTCCTAAGGTAACCGAAATCTTGACAGAAAACCTCAGTTCACTTGCACGTATGTCCCCCAATCACAATGTAATCATCGATGGAGACTTTCATCAACAAAAAATTAATTGGGAAAATTTGTTAGTGGTAGGCATGATGAGACATCCTGTGATACTTTACTAAATTACTACCTGGAACAGATAGTTAGAAACCCGAGTCACGGTGGGAACATATTTGATATAATGGTGTAAGGTGCCAGAATTTGGGTTCTTACACGTTAGCTTGTCAACGTTAGTATTAATAATAAAGGCACTGGCAAGGACATCAGATCATGACTTTAATGAGTTATAATATGAGGCACTCTCGAGTAGCACTCCCTGCATATCTGCATGATTAAGTTACTGCCTTAAAGCGTTGGTGAAAAGTGTCGAAGCTGAGAACTGTAGAATATAAAGTCTGCAGCTGGCCGTAACTCGCCGCGCCGCCGTGGGCGGCAGGTAGCGGTCACCGGCAACGCGGGACAATATGGCGCCTTTGGGGGAAGCCCGATCTGCTGGGCAGCACGTGGCGAAGACGGGAATTTCGTTTGCCTAGGGGAGATATAACCGACACGATCATTGGCTAGAAACCCAAAAATGTCGTTGGAGGGACTTCGCCGATGTTAGAGCGTTCGACATTCGCCGAAACTGAGTATTCTTCCGCAGCGTTTTCGTACTCGTGGAAGACGGGAGAACTGTGGAGAGAGAGGACTTCACCTTCAGCCATCGAGCGGTACGTTCTTGGAGACTGCGTCTTGGCCATCGTCTTCGAAGGGAGCGGACTTCGACATGGACGTCGGCGAGTTAGGACGCGTCCCGCGAGATCTAAGACGCGAATTGTTCCTCCGTGCAGAACAGCGCAGAGAGGGATTTTTCTCATATTCGAGTTACGGGTTTTGTCAAAAGAAAGTTGGCATCTGATTTCTAACTTGCAGGATTTGTGGTGTCCTGTGGGTTGGAAGTTTGAGAAGCAACTTTCAATTGAGATTACCTCAGACTGGGTTTGCTGTGATTCGGAGACGGCAGAGCCATCCGAATCGGTATCTTCATCATAGGGCCAGTTTTGAGTGATTGCGTTCACTATAGATATAGGATTGAGCGGTGCTTTAGGTGTGCACGACGAGGTTCAGCGCGGGAGATTAACGGTCTGTATCGCAGCACTGCACCAACGCGCGTTCCGTGCAGAGTTCTGCGCTTAGAGCTTTTGTGTGCTCAGAAGGGACATTTTCACCAGAGCTTAACCACTTCCAACAACTTACCTAGTATTCTTGGTCTCGTAGTTATCCTTGCGAGGTGCCGAGTATTCATCAATGTAGCTGCCGGTAATTGGGGCGCGTAATTGAAAACTAATTAATGTACCATTCTCAGGAGTGTGTGAGTGGTAAAAAAAAAATTCACATTTTTGTAGTTTTTGTCAATTATGGGAAATATCAAAATTAAATGTCAGTATTACAATCGAATTATCGACTTCATTGCAGCTAGCATTTAACCTCTCCCAGCAAGCATTATGTGTACCCTCTGCACAACTTGCCCAGACGGGAAGGAAAGAAGGTTCGCTTTCTTCTATGCCAGCGACGGACAAATATGCTTACAATGGTAACAAATAACCTGACCTCTTTGAGGATGTTCACATCGAAACTGGTATCAGTGACCATGATGCAGTTGTGGCAACAATGATTACCAAAGTACAAACGGAGAACTAAAACAAGCAGAGAGATATATGTACTCAGTAAACTAGATAAAAAATCAGTAGTGTCATATCTCAATAAGGAACCTGAAACTTTCATCATAGGGCAGGAGCATGTAGAGAAACTTCTGGCTCGGGTTTAAAAGAATAGTTCACCATTCACTGGATAGATATGAATCCAGTAGAACAGTCGATCATGGGAGGAAACCTCCATGGTATACAGTCACTGCAAAGCAACTTGTAAAGAAACAGAGATTACTGCATAATAGGTGTAAAACGAAGCATAGGTCTGTAGGTAGAGAGAGGCTGAATTAAATGTGTTTGGCTGACAAGAGGGCAATGCGTGATGCCTTCAGCGATTACATTAGCAGTATATTATCGAGTGATCATTCACAGAGCCAACAGAAATTCTGGTCGTACATAAAGGCTGTTACTGGCACAGAAGTTAGTGTCCTGTCGCTAGTGATTGAGACAGGAACTGAAATTAAGGGTAGCAAGCTGAAATGCTTAACTCCGTTTTAAAATGTTCCTTTACAAAGAAGAACCCAGGAGAATCACCCCAATTTAATTCACTTAGCACTGAAAAGAACAATGAATAAGTATTAGTGTTGAGAAACAGCTGAAATTGTTAAAAAGGAAGAAACCTCCAGGACTCGACGGAATCCTTGACAGATTCGATGCTGAATTTGCAGCCTCTAATTATTATAATCTATTGTGATCGCTCGAACGAAAAACCGTGCCCAGTTATTGGAAAAAAGCAGAGGTCACAGTCGTCTACAAAAGGGGAAGTAAAAGTGATCCACAAAACAATCGTTGACATCGATTTGTTGTAAAATCTTATAACATACTCAGAGCTCCAAAATAATGCGATATCTTGAACAGAATGATCTCATGAACGCCAACCAGCATGGATTTTGAAAACTTCGATCTTGTGAAAGCCAACTTGCACTTTTCGCTTTGGATCAAGGCAATCAAGTAGATGCTCTGTTTCTTGCTTTCCGAAAAGCAGTTGATTCAATAACACACCTACGCTTATTTCCAAATGTACGATCATGTGTGGTATGAAGGGAAATTTGTGACTGGATCGAAAACTTTTGGTGGGGTGGACGCAACGTGTTGTCTTGGATGGAGAGTCATCGTCATATGCAGAAGTAACTTCGGGTGTGTTCCAGGGAAGTGTGTTGGGGCCCTTGCTGTTCATACTGTATATTAATGACCTTGCGGACAATACTAATAGCAAAATCAGGATTTATGCAGACGATGCTGGTGTCTACAATGAAGTACTGTCTGAAAGATCTTGATAAGAATTCAAAGTGGTGCAGAGATTGGCAACTTGCTTTAAATACTCATAAATGTAAAATTTTGCACTTCACAAAAAGAAAAATCGTAAAATCCTATGACTATAATATCAATGAGTGACTGTTAGAATCGTACTACTCATACAAATACCTGGCGCCACTCTCTGTAGGAATATGAAACGGAATGATAACATAGGTTTAGTGCTGGATAAAGCAGGTGGTAGACTGCGGTTTATCGGTAGAATACCGGGGAAGTGCAATAAGTCTACAAAGGAAATTTCTTACAAATCGCTCGTGCAACCCGTTCTAGAATATAGCTCAAATGTATAGTACCCGTACCACATAAGACTAACAGGGGATATTGAACATATACCAAGAAGGGCGGCGTGAATGGTCACATGTTTGTTCAACTAGTGGGAGAGCGTCACAGAGATACTGAAGAAAGTCAGCTGGAAGACTCTTGAAGATCGACTTAAACTCTCCCGAGAAAGTCCATTAACAAAGTTTCAAAAATCGACTTTAAATGATTACTCTAGGAATACACTACACCAGCCAACGTAACGCTCAGATAGGGATCGTGAAGATAAGAGTAGAATAACTGCTGCACGCACAGAGACATTCAAACAGTCATTCTTTCCGTGCTCCGTACGATAATGGAACAGGAAGAAACCCTAGTAACTGGTACCATGAGGCATCCCTCTGCCATGCGCCTCACGGTTTTTTACAGAGTATAGAATTAGAGGCAGACGTACAAAGTACAAAAACGAGCAGCACGCTTTGTATTATCGAGAAATAGGGAAGAGAGTGCCACTGAAATGATACAGGATTTGGAATGGAAATCATTAAAACAAAGGCGTTTTTCATTGCGACGGTATCGTCTTACGAAATTTCAAATATCAACTTTCTTCTCTGAATGCGAAAATATTTTATTGGAGCCGACCTACATAGCGAGAAACGATCATCGCAATAAAATAAGGGAAATCAGAGATCGCACGGAAAGATATACGACTACATTTTTTCCCGCGCGCTCGTCTAGACTTGAATAATAGAGATTTATTGTGGATGTGGTTCGAAGAACCCTCTGCTAGGAACTTAAGTGTGATTTGCAGTGTATCCATGAAGATGTAAATGTAGCTGTAGATACGTCTGTTTGCCATGTTCTGGTCACATGTATTACTTGGAGCAGTCTCAATGGACTTATTTGCATTTATGGCCACTTGATCACGTTTCGATGTCCCATTCGGGAAGACAACGGTTCAAACCCACGTCCGGCCATCTTGATTTAGGTTTTCCGTTCAAAATGGTTCAAATGGCTCTGAGCACTATGGGACTTAACATCTGTAGTCATCAGTCCCCTTGAACTTAGAACTACTTAAACCGAACTAACCTAAGGACATCACACACATCCATGCCCGAGGCAGGATTTGAACGTGCGACCGTAACGGTCGCGCGGTTCCAGACTGAAGCGCCTAGAACCGCTCGGCCACACGGCCGGCCTAGGTTTTCCGTGATCTCCCTATATCGCTACAGGCAATGCAGGAATGGTTCCTTTCAAAGGGCACGGTCGACTTCCTTCCCCCCCCCCCCCCCCGCCCCGCCAGTCAACCAACCAACCTATGATCCGGTGTGGTTAGCATGCCTGTGTGTAGGACGGTAACAGTATATTAAGGAGCTTATTTATTGTTCTAAGGATACACTGTGAAGATTGTATGATAGCCCCTTTTCTCAGAGCTGCATTTCATTTTCAGTAAAGGTTCTCTCCATTAAATTGCTAACTGTTGGAAAAAACCTTAAAACTGTTATTTCCACTACAAGTCCGGATACCTGCTGTTTTCTGATATATAGCTTATCGATTTTCGTATTATGTATATTTGCCGATTTTTTTTTTCAGTAGCGGCGTCATTTGAAAAATGTCTTATTGCGCCCTATCGAACTGTGCGCTACGGACAACTTTTGTGAGGACTAAGCGTGCTTTACAAATTCTCTATTCTTGTATTGGCTTTCGTAGAATATAACAGATTATTCTAATACTAAAAAACAACATGCGTCGTAAGTAATAAGCAGATTTATCCAAACGAGAATTGAATATGTGATTATTGTAGCTTGGGATGCACTTTTTCTTGTAGCTTGGGATGCACTTTTTCTTTAAACACATCTTATTGAATTGATAAGTAGCTCTAACAGTTATTAGTGTTGTGCTCAAATTTAATAACGGAGTTTTGAGAAATTTGTACAGATTTAAACAAGAATAAAACGAGGAACAGCTATAGTCACATGGGTTAACGCGGGATCTCGCATGCAGGTCGACGCTTCTAACCACCACACATCCCATACTTCGGTAAGGTTACGGAAAACGCGGCGTCACAACTACGAGATAACAACATACCAGTGGCCTTTCTTATACCACGTAACGCCGGAAAGAGGTATAGGCACAAAGAACACTCTACCAGTAGAAAATACGGTACTAGTGGGATATACTGCATTACGTGCGACAACTGTCCTATGAGATACGTTGGACACACAGGCAGAAGCTTCTGCTCGAGATTTAAAGAACACCTTAATCTAGCTAACTCCAAGTCAGATGTAAGTAACCAGTTGAATGAGCAGGTTCACGCCATAACAGATTTGTAAACAATTAAGAAATTGGGCATCGGAAAGGAAAGGCACATAATCTCAACATTCTCGAAGAAATAGGATATTACAGTGCAGAAATCGTCTACCAATGCATACCCTCAATGGGCAACTACAGTTGCGCCATCACAACGTTTTAGCAAAATCCGACTGCTTAAATAAAATATCGTGGTACACGTGTTACTTCCGTAATTTAAACCATTTTTACTCAATTTTACATGCGTCCCTTAAATCACAATTCTCCACTCTGTCGTGCTTGACCTCTAGAATTGTTAATCATTATAAGATTCATACATCACTATTTATGTATTTGCGATTCATAAAACAGTTTATTAATAAAGCTTATATAATTCCTTCTATTATAATTCTGTTGCACTATGCATTTCTTCCCCTCTTGTTTTTAAAAATAAAATAGGAATTGAAAAAAAAGTTCAAATGTGTGTGAAATCTTATGGGACTTAACTGCTAAGGTCAGCAGTCCCTACGCTTACAGACTACTTAACCTAAATCATCCTAAGGACAAACACACACACACACACACACACACACACATGCCCTACGGAGGACTCGAACCACCGCCGAGACCAGCCGCACAGTCCATGACTGCAGCGCCTGAGACCGCTCGGCTAATCCCCCGCGGCAATAGGAATTATATTTTAGGTGTTTCTACCTATCACTATGTAAAATTATTTGTACAGATCCTACCCAACTTTCTTTGCCACCGTTTATGACTTTATTTATGTGTCGGCTCGCGTTACATACCCTTTTGAGAGCATGCGCCCGTTTTCCTTTATCGGTGCTGGCTCCATTTCAGCTCCGTTTGTGTGGGTGGTCACTGCGGGACTCATGTTGCCACGACTACGTCTATGTACGATTTGAAGGTTTCCTTTCTCCAGTCCTTATGTCACCTAGATGACGGTCCATTTTATAATCAGCAGTATTGGACCCCTGTTACCTTTAGTACAGTTATGCAGGCTCTGCTTTACGAGATTTCTTTTACCGTACCAGATTAATGTACGTTTCGCTACCTACACATAATTCGTTTTATGTTTTGGAGTCCGTTTTACCGCATTATCCTAATTCTTGATTTTCTATATCGGAATGGTGCTCCTTGCATTCTATCTTTCCACAGTGTTTCTCCTAGCTAGGTGGTCTATTGTGCGAGCAGTATTCTATCTAAACTGGACTTTCGCTACCCACTCTGCAATCATACAGGTGCTGCTGTATGGGATTTATTTTATTTGCTAGTGCGAATGTGGCTTTCACCATCTATACATTATTTCTTTTGTCTTTACAGTACATCCAACTGGTTTACCGCTTTATTATTATTTTAGTTCTCGTGTATAAAGATGATGTTTTCTGCATTCCACTCTGTTTTAAATAGGTCTACGACCGCTTAACGTTTGAACATTTTAATCACAATCGGACAAAGAACGTTTGGTGATCTACTGGTTATCCTTTGAAGTAAATTATGAAATAAGTAAGAATAAATAATTTCGCTGTGTCGCTTCACGTGTAGTTCAACTACATTTTTAGCGAAACAGGATGTTTATTTGTTTCACTCTTCTTTAATACTGATGTGTCCCTGAAGCTGTGGTCCTAAACGCCGCGAAACTAGTTGGATCATAAATAAAGATTTATTATGACGGTGACCCAGTGTTCACCTACATCTACATCTACATGGCTACTCTGCAAATCGCACTTAAATGCCTTCACAATAACTCTCTATTATTCCACACTCGAACAGCGCTCTGATATCTTTCATTTTATTATGATAATCTTTTCTCCCTATGTAGGCTGACGTCAACAAAATACCTTCGTATTCGGAGGAGATAGTTGGTGACTGAAATTTCCTGAGAAGATTCTGCCGCAATGAAAAACGTCTTTTCTGCATGATTTCCACCCCAAATGTATCATGTCCGTGACACTCTCTCCCCTATTTCTCGATAACACAAAACGTGCTGCTGTTCTTTGAACTTTCTCGATGCACTCCGTTAATCCTATCTGCTAAGGATCCCAGACCGTGCAGTAGCACTCCAAAAGAGGGCGGAGAAGCATAATGTCGGCAGTCTCTTTAGTAGATGTGTTGCAGTTTCTAAGTATTCTGCCAATAAAACGCAGTCTTTGCTTTGCCTTCCTTACAACATTTTCTGTGTGTTCTTTCCAATTTAAACTGTTCGTAATTGTAATTTCTAGGTATTTAGTTGAATTTACGGCCTTTAGGTTTGACTGATTTATCGTGTAATCGAATATTAACGGATTCGTATTAGCTCTGATGTGGGTCACCTCAGACTTTTCATTACTTAAGGTGAATAGCCAATTTTCGCGCCATACAGATATCTTACCTAAATCGTTTTGCATTTTGTTTTGATCTTCTGATGACTTAACTAGACGATAAACGACAGCATCAGCTGCAAACAGCCTAAGACGACTGTTGAGATTGTCTCCAAAAGCATTTATACAGAAAAGTAAGAGCAGAAAACCTATAACACTACCTTGGGGAATGTCAGAAATCACTTCTATTTTTCCCGATAACTCTCCGTCAGTTACTACAAACTGTGATCTCTCTGACAGGAAGTCTAGAATCCAGTCACATAGCTGAAACGATATTCCATAAGCAAACAATTTCACTCCGAGCCGCTCGTATGGTATAGCGTAAAAAGCCGTATTTATCGTGGTATAATTCTACAGTTGTGGATGCCCTCTATACAAAATTTACTGCAATCTAGTTGTCAGATAGCGTTGGCTATATGAATGTGTTCAATGTGGAGAAGAAGTGGTGGGAATTTGATGCGATAGTAGAGGATACAGGTGGGGAAAGTGATGCAAAAAAGCAAAGCAGAGGACATGGCGTCAAGGATTTGGAAAGATTGATAGAATATGAGTTGATTGCATATGCGCGCAACATCTGAATAGCAGAGGAGGGATCGGATCAGGGTTTGAAGGCGTGCAATAATGTGCGTCTGTAAAATCCCCATGTTCGATCAGTTAACGATTTTAGGAGACATCATGAAACATCGAAGAAACATCAGTTTAGTATCGGAGGGAGCTGTTAAAGCTAAAAACTGTAGAGGGAGATCAAGAGATGAATACAGATGAGTGCTTCAAATGAATGTAGGATGCAGTAGCTATTCGGAGATGAAGATGCTTCCTCAGGATAGACTATCATGGAGCGCTGCATGGAACCAGTCTGCAAACAGAGACCCACAACAACAACACCAGCTTTCTGTTGGATGGTTAGTAAGTGAGGTTTCCATCTTAGTTGCCGGTATAAATAGTATATATATTTCAGTTTATTTGTTAATTGGTTAGGATGGTTGAAAATGGTGTACTAGAAGTCATGGTAATGGAACCTGTGGGTGGTTATTCCTATAATTATTTCCGGCTTTTTGAGGAGCCGTTGAGTGCACTATGAGGTAAACTGACTGAGGTGGGTTTGGAGGGATCGTTGGGATTTCTAGGGTGTATGACAGAGGGCAAGGAAAGCGGTGTCATCAACGTACTGAAGAAGGTGGGCCGGCCGGTGTGGCAGTGCAGTTCTAGGCGCTTCAGTCTGGAACCGCGTGACCGCTACGGTCGCAGGTTCGAATCTTGCCTCGGGCATGGATGTGTGTGATGTCCTTAGGTTAGTTAGGTCAAGTAGTTCTAAGTTCTAGGGGAATAATGACCACAGATGTTAAGTCCCGTAGTGCTCAGAGCCATTTGAACCATTTTGAAGAAGGTGGTTTGATGGAGGTGGTTTAGGCATATTATTAGTGTAGAGGAGATAGGACAGAACATTATGTCACGCCTGCAGTTGGGTGGACGTCATAGAATTGTTATTATTAATAGTGACAAAGGATGAAAAGTTAGTTAGGAAGGGTGCAGTAAGCACAACATGATTAACTGAAAGTTTGAAAAGAAGACCGAAATGCCACCCCAGTAGTAGGATTTCTTCTGGTTGAGGGATACAAAAACAGCGGATTCTTTCTTGTTGAGCTGATGGGGTAGGAGATAAGAGATGTACAGGAGTTGGCCATCAGAGGGGAAGTCGGGACGGAAGTCACTGTGGTTAACAGGAAGGAGGTGGAGTTTGTTTAAGTGTTGAAGGATATGCCAGGAAATGATGAATTCAAAGATCTTGCAGAACAGTGAGGTGAAAACGATGGGTTGGTAAAAGGAGGTGTCAGTAGGAGGTTTGTGTGGGTTGGAGGAAACTAGGATTTTGGTTGTTTTCCACAGTTCATTCTAGTAGCCTGTCGATAGGTCCATATTATGAAGGATGGCAAGGGCTACTAGAAAGAAGAACGTACATCCATTTAGATGTCGGCAGGTTATAGGGTCATGACTAGTGTGTTATGTTGTTTGCAAGGTAGCTGTTTTTTGTCATGTGCTGTGATTGGTGTATTTAAATATGGTTGTTGTATATTGCCCTACTAGTGGAATCTGGGTGCCAGGGGTGGGACAGTGTCGTCTGTGCATTCGCTGTTTGGGGGGAATTATCCTCTCGAGGGTTGTCAGGAACTGTGAAGAAGTTGGAAAGGTAGCATGAAAAGTGTTCAGCTTTGCTCTAGTTGTCAGGCAGGCCATATCTGTGGTGGAGGTGTGGGTAGTGAATGATGCAGTTAGTGCCGATAAGTCGATGGAATGCTTTCCAATATTTGGAAGAGAGTTGATGTAGATTGTAGTATAAAGCATGGCACGTGTCTGGCAACTGCATTTTTTAGCATCCAGTAAGTTCCTAACATGTCCATTAATTTTACCGCTCTCTGCCTCGTGATGACTGGGTGTGGTGTGATGTCCTTAGGTTAGTTAGGTTTAAGTAGTTCTAAGTTCTAGGGGACTGATGACCATAGATGTTAAGTCCCATAGCGCTCAGAGCCATTTGAGCCAATTTTACCGTGGCATGTGAGTGTACCACAGTTACGAGTGTGTAAGAAGGAAGAGTTATAAGGGACAAGATTTAGTAACAAAGAAGTGGTGGGGTAGATTTTCAAGCATCTCAGTGTTTACGATGTCATATGCCCTGAAGTATGTTCGTGCATTGATATCATTTTCACGGTACATTCAGTGACATATGTCATTACTGTATGCAAAACGTGTCGTTAATACGGTTAATAGTAAAGAAGTAATAAATTTAAACGTCGTGCTTTATGTGGTTGCTTTAGCGTATAAACAGCGAAGATGTAGTAAGAGATACACTCTTTTTCTTTCATCATTTGGTGGAGATTGTCGCCGGGAAAAAATGTTGTAAAGGTTTGAAGTTGTGTGTACAATTTGTTGCACGTCACAAAGTGCTCTCATACTCAAATACTGGATGAATAAACTGTGGGTATTCACTCGTCGTGGGTACACAAAGTGCTCTCCTGAACAGACAGCTAACTATCATCCAATATTTCCAGGGGAAGATATGCTGGAGCTGTACACATTCCTAGGTGACAGTGTGTTTCTTCGTTTTCCTTATTGTCAAGAACAAGGCAGCAAAACTGAACTTTTTTCCATACCCATAATCTCAGTTTTAGGAAACAAACTTTTAGCTGATGGGACGATAGCAACTTGCAAGTCCATCATGATAGAAGCTGGGTTCTATCCGAAGACGTTGCTCTCAATAGTTAAATAAAATGATCTTATTATTCTCGGTTTTTATTCGGCAGCAAAACGTTGTAGTAGCGTTTGTTTCCTTCTAATAACTTGTAAGTGCGTTGTAAAGTATAGACAACAGTCCAAACTATTTGTTCGAACTTTTGAACGTTCCACCCATTAAGAATGATTTACAAGTTGATAATCAGGACTTTCCCCTTTCTGCTGGCAGACGTCAGTATTCTCTCAATCGATCCCCTGTTGTCACCTGCAAATAAAAATTTGCTGCCTTCATCCAACAGTAAGTTATTTGCTTGAAAGAAGTTTCCTCCAGAATCAGTCAAATGTTCCGTAGGTCCCATGTATACTCCCCTTACGCGGTGCAGTTACTGTGCTGAACTTCTAAGTGGTGGTACCAATGTTACTAAGTCGTAGATTTTGCATCCCGCCTGGAAGGCGGCGCGTGGGTAGGAGCAGGTAAGGGTAATACACGTCGGTACTGCTTGTCAAATTTAAATCGCCTTTACTCTAACAAAAAGAATACATAACTTTCATTGAGGTGCGAAGTGTCCCGGCCATCCGCCCTGGATCAAATGGGCTGCAGCTGGAGCGGAGCTCGTAGATCTGCACAGCACCGACTAGAGGGCGCTGTCAGCGGTGTCTGTCATAGTGCCAACCTAATAACTGGCAGCTACTCCGTGGCATCCTAGCTATCGATACCACAGTAGACTCCGTTGAAACCCCACTCCTTCGAAGTAAATTGAAGAAATTGTAGTACCTGTTTCATTTGCACGTTTTTTTGGACTTACAAAACGTTTTCGGACTTCATTCATCTGAAATACAGACATGACTACCTTCACCTAAAACTGTATTAATTTTGATGTATAGTCTTTCTTTGCATTTATTCTTTACAACGTTTACACAATGCTAGTAAGCTACATCTTCTTTGGTGGTATGTTCTACTACATACTGATGCCCATTGTTAATCAATAATGACTGCTCATTGGTGGCCTCGGTGGACGCCATCTTCACAACACTTACAACACGGATCACTGCTTGCAGATCTACCGCAGTACTGAACTCTGGCAGAAAGCCAAACACAACAGCCGGCTGTCCTAGGTTCTGCAGAAATGTGAACACATTTCATCTTCGTGCATCTGTCCATACAAATGTCACAAAATTCCAAAGTCCGAATCTTTCACGAAACACTGCAGTCCAGCCAGCTAGCTGGCTCCAGTGGCAATTCGAGGTCTCTGCCTATTGATGGCTAAACGGCAACGCTGGCCGAAAAAACGGGAGTGTCTCGATCCAGAATCCACATACGCGGTAACACACCTTGGAATTCTCTCAGTTTTCCGTACTGGAGGAATAACCTGGCTGTTAACTCGAGATCGCTATCGCCTGAGTTCAGAAAACACACTTTAGAACGCTACCTTAGCCCCGGAGGGTACAGAAAACCACCCACCCAGCTCCACACTGTTCCCCTACATTATTTAACATTCACGCCTTGCGGTCAGTCTGACACAATAGCTGCTTGCTGGCAGTTCAATTGACGATTTCCTGCCGCTTCTGTAAGGTGTTGCTTGCACCAAAGACTTTTACAAGTTCCACTGCAGTGGATGCTGGGAACACTGACAGTCCCGGGGAAGTCACTCGGCCTCGAGCCGGCCTCTTATGCGCCAACCACTACGCACTTAGGAGGATTAGAGGAAGAAATCGAGACCCTCTGAGGTGACGAACAGAATGACTTCAGTAAAAGCAAAGCACCAGAGAGTCAAAGCCCACACTGTGCTTGATAATGGAAGCAAGACTTTCGGAAAATGAGGAAGCAGTAACAGGATGTGTCAACCCCTAAAAATCAGTTGACAACGTTAAATGGTGCAAGCTGTTCGAAATTTTGAGAAAAATAGAAATAAGCGTTTTGAGGTGGACGTGTAATATACAATACGTGGAAGAACCAGGGGCAAAGAATAAGAAAGAAAGACCGACAACGAAATGCTCGGTGAGCCGTGCACGGCTCTCGTTCATTCCATTTATTTGTCTGTCATCTTGTATTACGGTACTGCCGCCTCGTTTTCTTATTCTATTTACTGGCGCCACTAACTTCCTGCATTACTTGCCCGTGAGCGGCAGCAGCAGTGCGCATCGATAAATGCACTGTCGTACCATCTCTAGAGCGACCGATAGTATTTCCGAGTCGTCGTGTGTCTGGCGAGGAGTTGGAAACGGACCAGCGGTCCAGTCGGGACGAGACTGGAGCGGGACGACTGTTGGTTGGTCGTTCGATTGGGCTGTGTGCGGGCAGTTGGTCTGTTGGTGCGGAGCAGCGAGGAAATCTCCGCGGTACGTAGTTTGGCCGGGTCCGCTGGCCGTCTCTACGCGGTATCGGAGTGTGTGCGGCTGCTCCCATTGCTAAGAGGTCCGTGGTTCACCGACCCTGGATACGAAAGTTGAGTTTTGATTTAATCTACCAGCAAGTCAAGACTGTTCACTTTGGAGTTCGTTTTCGGCTGTTGGGATATTTCAGCGAGCAACAATATGGTTTTCAAGTTGGAAAATTCTAGCCACCCTCCGGTGGAGTTTCACCGTATTTAGTTGTTTGAATTGAAGTGCTTCTGCCTTGTGACTGTTAACGTTCCGGTTACCTGCGCAGGCCATTGTAACAAATTCAGGCAGTGTATTTTCCTCATCGTGTTGTCGCTGTCCAACACGGCGTGTAGTTTGAAAACTCAATTTATAATTGGTTGTGGGCGCCAATACCTTCTATGTTGTTCCATTGAATTCACTGTTGTGTGCTGGTCGAGTGAAGCAGAGCTTATCTTGTCGGTGGGTCCGTTGACTGTCGGTCGGTTGGGTTGTCGTCGGATCGACAATCGATGGGCCGACTGCCTGTCTCACCTAAGTGAGCGTTAGTGTCTGAATTCCAGGCCGACCCTCGGAACTTCTGAGCGCCCTTGGGTGTACTGCCTTTTCTTGTTTGTTCTTGTTGTTTGTACTGGTATGGCTTCTAGCCAATTTTTAGATTAAGGTTGTTTTGCCCTTAAGGCGTCAGATGGTTTGGGCTTTCAGCCTAATTGTAGAACTGATTTATGTAAAGCCTTTGGCATTTTTTTAAAATTAATGTTATTAAGCCTTAATCGTTGGGCCTTCAGCCGATTTTGAATTTAAGTTGTTTTGCTCTTAAAGTGTCAGATTCTTGGGGCCTTCAGCCGTTTTTGAATTAAAGTTGTTCTGCTATTAAGGTGTTAGATGGTTTGGGCCCTCAGCCTAATTGAAGAACTGTTTTACGTAAAGCCTTCGGTTTTTTTTAATTAATGTTATTAAGCCTTAAGTGTTGGGCCTTCAGCCGATTTTGAATTTAAGTCGTTTGCTCTTAAAGTGTCAGTTTCTTTTGGCCTTCAGCCTAATTAAGGAACTGTATTAATATAATGCTTGCCTTTTAAATTTCTGATTTAGGTTGAGCTTTAAGTTATTGGCTTTCAGCCGTTTTTAAATTAAAGTGGTCTTGCCCTCAAGGCATGAGATTGTACGGTGCATTCAGCCATTAATTAAGTTCCAAAACTGAAGCTGTGTTTTTTTTTAATTCTTGGCTCTTGTAATGTTTGATCAAATAAAAGGTTGTATGTTCGAGTGTAACTGACAGCTGCTTATTTTGGAACCTTTCCACAACTTAAAACTACTTGTCCTATCCTGCGGGTTTAGCAGGGCGTGTCACTTGGAATAAAAAGCGTCTAAGACAGGGATGCAGTCTTTCGACCCTCTGTTCAGTTTATACAACGAAGAAGCAATGACGGAAATAAAAAAAAAATTCGAGAGTGGAGTTAAAAATCATGGTGAAAAGATATCAATGGTAAGCTCCGCCGGAGCTCAGTGAAAGTGAAGAGGAATTATAGTATCTGTTGAAGGGAATGAACTGTGTAATGAGTACAGAACATCAACAGAGAGCAAACTGAAGGAAGACGAAAGTAAGTATGAGTAGCAGAAATGAGAGTAACGATAAAGTTAATGTCAAAATCGGTGACGAAGAAGTGGATGGAGTTAAGGATTTCTGCTGCTGTGGAAGAAAAATATCACATGAAGGAGCAGACAAGGACGGCATAAAAAACACACTACTCTCTTCACGAGAGCAGTCTTGACAAAACGAATGGAAGTTTGTTTGAAATGTTTGCCACTATAAGCGTCTCTGTATGCCTCAACGTATGAGTGATACAAACTGTATGACTGCCGGAGGTTGTATTACTAGCAGGACATAACTGAGTGACGGAGCAGGCTGGAGAGAGAGAGAGAGAGAGATAGAGAGAGAGAGACGCTTAGATTGCGGCCGTGCCGTACAGAAAATGAATTCCATTTGAGATGCGCCCTGTTGTGACTGAATACAGAGGATGAATTTTTGAAACGATTTAATAGGGGAACGACACTTTTGGTAAAGGTAACTTGCATTGAGTTTCTATTTGCTGCAAGCCTTAGCTGAGTACGTGTTTAAAGATTACATTTTGTTTCACAATATCTACGTTTTGGCCTAAATGTTAAATAATGTAGGGGGGAGAGTGTGGAGCTGGGTAGGTCGCGTCCTGTAACCACTGGTGCTGAGGTAGCGTTTTGAAGTGTGTTTTGCGAACTCAGGCAATGGTGATCTTGAGTTACGGAGCAAGATAATTCTAAAGTGATTTCATGCGTACGTGGATGTTTCGTCGACACTTTCCTGTTTTCTCGGTGAGTGCTGCCGTTTAGCGATAGTGCAGGCTCTGACTAGTCACAGACCTCGAGCTGCCAGTGGGTGGCAGCCTTCAGTGGACACGTCGGACTCGGGAGTTTTGTGACACTTGCACGGAGTGACACTTGCACGGAGATGGAATGTGTTGGCGTTCAGAATGTTAATAATTATTCTTCGTCCCCCACCTACAGTTAAAAGTATTTCATTAGAAAAGCAAAGAGTAAATTTTACGTAATATAATATACTATTTTACCTATACAGTTCTATACATATATAAACTTTATAATTAATTTAGCAATATCAACTCAAAAATGCAATGTCTCTCCACTAGTGTAAAAGGCATTACATTCGTGTAAACGAATATATGATCCTTTCCAAACATAGGACATCATCGTCAAATGTTACGATATATCATAGCATCTGTGATACACATATGTTTGTAAGCTCTTTGTATGTATCAAAACATGTGGTGCGAGGTAGAAATCGTCTAAGTGACAACTCTTAAGTGTTCAGTGAGAACAATTTACGTGTGCAACAATAAGAATGGAGTGGGAATGCATTTACATCTGTTGGACGAATTTTATGAAAACAAACACTCGAAACCGACGTTTCACGTAAGTCACATGCAACGAAAATCTGTAACGCAACCATCTGTGTGTAGCGTGTTTATAATTATGTATTATTTATATTTTAGGACAATTAATCTGTAAAAAAAAACACACCACATGTCATAAAGAAAGCATGTAAACCGTCTGAGGATGAATCACAACCGGTAACGGTACCCTTTGAATAAAGGAACTGAAAGTAAATTTGTGGCTGGTTGCTGTCCTAACACCATCAACATTTGTCTTCAAACAACAGCCACGGTCTCCATCATGTCATCATATGACAAAATTGCATTATTCGTATGAGTTAATTTTTATGACCTGTGACAGTGCTACAGAAAATTGTAGTTCATACCAGTACGAGTCACTTCTGTGTTATTAAGACGACTGAAGTATATGAAAAAAATTATTTAAAGTTAGTACGGGTCACTACTGCGTTATTAAAACGCCTTTAATATAATTTCAAAATACTCGTTTATTCATTTGCAAATATTTCACTGCAGTTTATCCTTACTACAGCTTTACTCGAGTGTCACCCCCTTGCAATACTGCTAGCTGTATGTTTGGAAAGACAGCAGGATCTTCATTTGCAAAAACATCCTAGAATAAAGTAAGATAAGGCAATAGTGGCGCAGTAACTTATTTCAGGGTCACGTAGTTCATCACTTGATATTCTTGCAGTTGGACAGGACAGAGCAGAGCTGAATTATCCGCTGCCCGGGTATGACACAATTGTAGGGCCTAAACGAACTTATTGCGGTGAAATTAGGAACTGGATTCATTTGTAAAATTTTCATATAAACTCAGTACACGTGTTTTTCTAACAGGGCATAGTTTCACTACGAAACAGGTAGCCACTGTGTGTGGCTGTCTGATGATAAATCCAGTCTGTGCGTTATCGATAACCATTCTTTGTATTTAATTTCATTTACAGATAGTTAGTGCTGAGATTAATTGGGGTCAGCCGTGTAAAAGGAAACTTACGTAGCTAATTTTCGTGTTCAAAATTAGGGCAGCTAGATGAGGTTAAGAGGGCGACACCGCTATCGGAATTTAAAAGTACTTTCTTTCACATCGCAAGCGAAAGGTCATGATAAACAAGTTGTCAAGTTTAAGTGTAAAACTTTCAAGTAGTCTACCAGTATCAAATGCAGCCCTTACTTTGGGGAAGAAATTTCTGAGGAGTGCAGCATTGTATGGTAGTCAATAGAGGACTGTGAGAAAAAAGAAAGAGAAGAGAATCGAAGCAGTTGAGATGTGGTGCTACAGAGAGACGTTCAAATTTAGGTGCATTCAGCGGAGATGCAGTGAGGAACGCATGGAAAACACCGCAAACAGGAACAGACAAGACGATGAGGCGGGTGTTAAGAAATGAGGGTAAATCATCCGAGGTACTAGAGGGAGCTGTAGAATGTAAAAACTGTAGGGAAGGCAGAACGAGGTCGAGCAAATAGCTGAGAAGGTAGGGTGCAAGCGCTAGTCCGAGGTGACGAGGTTGGCACAAGAGAGGTGTTCGTGGCAGGGTGCATCAAACCTGTCAGAAGACCGACGACTCAAAACAACTAAAATACCGTAAAATGGGGTTATTATGTGACTGTAAGGGCTTCTTTGTAACACGTTCATTTTCGCTTATTTCGAATCTTCCGCTGCATCCAAGATGCCTAGAAACCAAAGATTAGCTCCAGCAGCTTGCCTGTAGTGCTGCACCATCTTGCGGCAGCCGGCTGAATCTCCCGCACTTCTTTTGTTCGTCGGAAGTGCGTTCGTATTGACACCTGCTTTGTAGCCATTGTTTGCATTGTTGTAAACTTTGTGTGCTGGAGCCGTTCATGTGAAAGAACTGCAGATAGCAGGTATGTAGGCCTGGTTGTTAATATGTTGGCTACATTATGGCGTGATTTGACTTTAATTGTAATGTTTATGTAAGCAGTATAATTATACAACCATAAAATCAGCACGTTAAGGGGTTTCGTAATAACAGTTTAGCGGTGTCACGAAGTAACCCCATGGTGGTTTAAAGTGTAAATATTTGACCTTTCTGTTACCGATAAGGTGGAGCCCTCAGATGAGAGCGAAAGCATCAAGTGGACCCACGAAGATCCGAGTGACTAGGAAGCTCTCTGTGAAAGTTCATCAGATGAGCCAGCAGACAGAGACGCACCTTCGACTACTGGTAAGGTACATCGAGAAACAAGAAACGTCCACCACTTGAAAAGGTCCACTAAGAAGACCCCTGAATGCACGTTCAAACTTGATGACTTAGTGGTAGTGAACTCCGAAGGGGAAAAATTCCCTGGAAGAGTGACTGATGTCGAACCAGGAGCCAGCCGGAGTGGCCGTGCGGTTCTAGGTGGTACAGTCTGGAACGGAGTGGCCGCTACGGTCGCAGGTTCGAATCCTGCCTTGGGGATGGATGTGTGTGATGTTCTTAGGTTGGTTAGGTTTAATTAGTTCTAAGTTCTAGGCGACTGATGACCTCAGAAGTTAAGTCACATAGTGCTCAGAGCCATTTGAACCATTTTTCTCGAACCAGGAGGCTGCATGGTAATCATCATCGAGAAGTCAAAAATTTACTGGAACTGGCCAGAACGAGATGACTGCATTTATTATTCAACGGAGGAAGTTCTGTATAAAATAGCACCTCCACCACCTGTAGGAAATTGAGGTTTTTTTATGTTAAAGATTTATTTTTAGATTAAGTAGGTACTTTTGTAAATTCTTTAGGTTGTCAAACAATAAACCCATGTTTTGTATGTTGCTTTAAATAAACATTTGCTGTGGTAACTTTATGTCAATGTTTATTTTCCATGCATTTCGATGAAAAAACAAAGCTTGTCACTTAAATAATAATAATAATGGCGTGTGACGAGGGCCTCCCGTCGGGTAGACCGTTCGCCTGGTGCAAGTCTTTCGATTTGATGCCACTTCGGCGACTTGCGCGTCGATGGGGATGACATTATGATCATTAGGACAACACAACACCCAGTCCCTGAGCGGAGAAAATCTCCGACCCAGCAGGGAATCGAACCCAGGCCCTTTGGATTGACATTCTGTCGCGCTGACAACTCTCTCACTCTCTTTTTTTCCGATATAGTTCGTTGCGTTTGGCTTGGGCGGACGTCACGAGTCATCCGTTCAAGTTGATCGTTGATTCCTTGACTCAGTTTTTTTTATTACAGAGAGCACGCAGCCCTCTGATCGAACACGCT
Source organism: Schistocerca piceifrons (assembly GCF_021461385.2). Taxonomy (NCBI): domain Eukaryota; kingdom Metazoa; phylum Arthropoda; class Insecta; order Orthoptera; family Acrididae; genus Schistocerca; species Schistocerca piceifrons. The sequence goes on from NC_060141.1 coordinate 823,944,536, forward strand.
GAGCTACCGTACCGGCCTCAGCTACCGGGGGCGGACGCTTGTCACATAGTAGCCCAACCCACTGGGGTAACTTTGTGAGAACTTGCAGTTGTACAATTTCTGTTGAACATGGTTATTTGTATAACATATCGCCACATACTGGAAGCTTTCAGCAACTTCTTGGTATGACTTATTAAGCTTTATAATTTACACTGTCCGGTCAATGCGAGCAAAACCTTAAAAACTGTCAGAAAGGAACCCCGTTTTACGGTACTCAGGAGCGGCCCACTGACAGCAGGCTGAGCGAAGCCTGGAAACCGACCTGTGCGGCGAAGACGGCGAAGCAGATGTAGGCGTTCATGGAGAAGGTGGTGATGTCCCCGCTGGCCCAGAGCGTGGGCAGCGCGGCGGCCACGCTGGCCAGCAGGGAGAGCGCCGCGGCGCTGCAGGCGGCGGTCGCCGCGTGGTACAGGCGGCCCGCCGACGCCGGCTTCCACAGCAGCACGGCGGCCAGCGCGCGCGTCGCCGGCCCCACGTGCCGCTCCATGCCGCGGGCAAGCTCCGAGGCTGCAACAGCGCGCAGCCTCCTGTGGCTCATCCGTCTACACAGATGTCACACGTGCAAGACCCCGCGTCAGTTTCAAGCGGTTAACCTCACCCAGCAAATTAATTAAGAGTGGGACTCGCCTTCGAGACCTTGAGCTGAATTACTGTGCACAAACGAATTAACTAGCGAAAAGAATTTGCAACCCTAGTTGTGGATCCTAAAGTGGAGAACTGCGTAATATAAAAAATGAGATTAATTGAAGTTGTTAGAGAAACAAAATTTTAATGGCACATTAATTTATTCAATTACACCTCAAATACTAAATGTACCAGGTGAGCAAAAAGTCAGTATAAATATTAAAACTGAATAAATCACGGAATAATGTAGATAGAGAGGTACAAATTGACACACATGCTTGGGGTTTTATTAGAACCAAAAAAATACAAAAGTTCAAAAAATGTCCGACAGATGGCGCTTCATCTGGTCAGAATAGCAATAATTAGCATAACAAAGTAAGACAGAGCAAAGATGATATTCTTTACAGGAAATGCTCAATATGTCCACCATCATTCCTCAACAACACCTGTAGTCGAGGAATAATGCTGTGAACAGCACTGTAAAGCATGTCCGGAGTTACGGTGAGGCATTGGCGTCGGATGTTGTCTTTCAGCGTCCCTAGAGATGTCGGTCGATCACGATACACTTGCGACTTCACGTAACCCCAACGCCAATAATCGTACGGACTGAGGTCTTGGGACCTGGGAGGCCAAGCATGACGAAAGTGGCTGCTGAGCACACGATCATCACCAAACGACGCGCGCGAGAGACTTTCACGCGTCTAGCAATATGGGTTGGAGCGCCATCCTGCATAAACATCGTAAGTTCCAGCAGGTGTTTATCAGCCATGCTGGGGATGATCCGATTCTGTAACATATTGGCGTATCTATCACCCGTCACGTAGCAGTTACAAAACCAGAATCACGCATTTCCTTCAAGAAAAAAGGCCCTATAACGGTAGATGTGGTAAATTCAATCCATACCGTGACTTTCTCGCCGTGCAATGGATTTTCCACGACAGTTCTAGGATTTTCGGTAGCCCAAATTCTGCATTTGTGGGCGCTGACAGACCCTCGGAGCGTGAAATGAGCTTCGTCGGTTCACAACACGTTACTCAACCAATCGTCATTTTCCGCCATCTTTTGGCACGCCCACACTGCAAATACCTTCCGCTTCACTAAATCGCCAGGTAACAGTTCATGATGCCGATGGATTTTGTACGGATAGCATCGGAGGGTACGCCTAAGTGCCACCCAAACAGTAGTGTATGGAATGCCGGTACGACGTGCGACTGCACGAGCGCTGACTTCCCCGCGCATAGACGAACCCGCTACAGTCTCCATTTCTTCCTGAACTGTCACAGCAGCATTACGCCTTGTGCTCGGTCGGCCACTACGGGGTCTATCGTCTAAACAACCCGCGGCTTCGAACTTCGAAATCATTCTCGCCACAGCTGCATTTGTCAACGGACCTTTACCCGTTCGAATCCCCTTCCTATGGCGATAGGATCGCAACGCTGAACTAGCACATTCCCCATTCTGATAATACAGCTTCACTAAAAGCGACTTTCCAGGTAACGTCAACATGAAAAGGGACATGCCAAATGGCTTGCCGCTTTTCATACGGAGTTATTCGTAAGTAGCCCCCGGCGTGTCATAAGACAACTGCACGGAAATAACATGATATAATGTACAGACTGACTGGAAAGTACCTTTACTCGTGCAGTTATTTCGTTGCAACTTTAATAACACAATAATTTGTCCAAAAAGTCTGTTTGTGAACCACCATTATCGCTACACATGCCTCCATATTCCCCCACTCGATCGATTTAGCAGCAAGTCCATTTTTATGAGGAGTTGCGTTGTGCTCTGCACATTATGTTCTGCACCACACACGAACTTCAACACGTTTCCCTTCGGGCTCACGGATGACCACCCCTGGTGCTCTTACTGAATCGTTCACGAAATCCATCCATCACTGCGGTATACTTTCTGTGGTGTCACCGCCAGACACCACACTTGCTAGGTGGTAGCCTTTAAATCGGCCGCGGTCCGTTAGTATACGTTGGACCCGCGTGTCGCCACTGTCAGTGATTGCAGACCGAGCGCCGCCACACGGCAGGTCTAGAGAGACTTCCTAGCACTCGCCCCAGTTGTACAGCCTACTTTGCTAGCGATGGTTCACTGACAAATTATGCTCTCATTTGCCGAGACGATAGTTAGCATAGCCTTCAGCTACGTCATTTGCTACGACCTAGCAAGGCGCCATTATCATTTGCTATTTATCTTGTGATGTATGTACCGTGAGACCGATGTTCACCAATTATGGATTAAAGTTAAGTATTCCAGAAGCTACATACCTTTTTTGCTACTATAAAGACCTTGTCCTGTTCCAGACCTCACGCCGTCCTGTGTGAGCTTAAACGCGTGCCCTTCGGCCTCCCGTCCTTGTGGATTGGCTGTCTTGCCAGTCCACAAAACTTTCTTTGTCGTATACTTTCGTTCTTGTGCTTCCGTTTGTGAACCTACACATTTGTCAGTAAGTGCTCCTCGAATTGAAGTCTCCGGTATTCTTCACTGTTCCTCACCAAAAGCGGAAACATCAACGCACAGACTTTATCCTCCTGCCTGGGTAGTCACATCGCAGTTACAAAGCAATCGCATCGCATATCACGCGAGGAGCACTGTTCCATATCAACGGCGAGCATGACAGGTTCGAATCTTAAATTTCTTACCATCTTGCACCGTAACATGCATTTAGTTCAGCTGTAACGGCCACAGCGTATACACGCGATCTGACGGAGAGAGACTGAGCGGCGGTGTGTGGCTGTTCCCTGATGTCGCTCTAGTTTACAGGAGTGTGTCGTCACTGGGGAGGACACAGACGATTAAGACAGAGCTTGTGCGTAATGTGATGAGTGTCAGCATCCTCTGAATGTGAAAAAAATGTAAGCTGATGCTTACGAGATGGAAAAACAATCGTATAGTGTTCGAATACGGTACCACTGACTTCAGACAGTCGCTTCGATCAAATATGTAGGTGTAGCGTTGCAAAGCGATATGAAATGGAACGACCGCATAAGGATGTTCGAAAGTAAGGTAAATGGAAGGCCCATTCTTGAGTGTTGCTTGAGCCTTTGGGATCCCCACCAGACCATATTAAAGGAAGACATCGGAACAACTCAAAGGAGTGTTGCTAGTTTTTTTATAGGTAGATTTGATCAACACGCGAGTGTTACGGAAATAGGATGTCAAATTAAACACCTTGCAGCAGTCTAGTTTACAACATTATTTTATTTGGCAACAGTTTCAGCATTTCACTACGCCATCTTCAGGCCCCTGACCCCTACCTCGGTTGTGATCAAAACAGGAGCCATCAATACAGGTATTACCAAGTTGTTGCTATAGCGATAACTTCAGCCATCATCTGCCGATGTCGTCATTGACGACAACAGTACGCTTAAAATATAGGCTTAAATTAAATCGTGCTCTTTTAATATTTTTGGGAATGGTAGGCCAATCCTGCTTCAAAAAACTATTCTCTAATTTCACCGTGTAATTACGTGAGAAAAAGGATATTTTTGAGAATTTTCAGACTCTTGCTAAACCATATTTTCGTGTGTTGGCCGTACGAGTGTTTTGGATACATAACTTATTTCGTAGCAAATCATCGTTTGTGGTTCACAGTCACTGCCAAAGAATACATCACCCCTGAATATCATTGTACATCAACGCAAATAAACGTGAGTTTTTGAGAATATTCGGAAGCTACCATTGTTGTTGTTGTCGCCTTCAGTCCTGAGACTGGTTTGATGCAGCTCTCCATGCTACTCTATTCTGTGCAAGCTTCTTCATCTCCCAGTACGTACTGCAGCCTACATCCTTCTGAATCTGCTTAGTGTATTCATCTCTTGGTCTCCCTCTACGATTTTTACCCTCCACGCTGCCCTCCAATACTAAATTGGTGATCCCTTGATGCCTCAGAACATGTCCTGCCATCCGATCCCTTCTTCTAGTCAAGTTGTGCCACAAACTCCTCTTCTCCTCAATACTATTCAGTACCTCCTCATTAGTTATGTGACCTACCCATCTAATCTTCAGCATTCTTCTGTAACACCACATTTCGAATGCTTCTATTCTCTTCTTGTCCGAACTATTTATCGTGCATGTTTCACTTCCATACATGGCTACACTCCATACAAATACTTTCAGAAACGACTTCCTGACACTTAAATCAATACTCGATGTTAACAAATTTCTCTTCTTCAGAAACGCTTTCCTTGCCATTGCCAGTCTACATTTTATATCCTCTCTACTTCGACCATCATCAGTTATTTTGCTCCCCAAATAGCAAAACTCCTTCACTACTTTAAGTGTCCCATTTCCTAATCTAATACCCTCAACATCGCCCGACTTAATTCGACTACATTCCATTATCCTCGTTTTGCTTTTCTTGATGTTCATCTTATATCCTCCTTTCAAGACACTGTCCATTCCGTTCAACTGCTCTTCCAAGTCCTCTGCTGTCTCTGACAGAATTACAATGTCATCGGCGAACCTCAAAGTTTTTATTTCTTCTCCATGGATTTTAATGCCTACTCCGAACTTTTCTTTTGTTTCCTTTACTGCTTGCTCAATATACAGATTGAATAGCATCGGGGAGAGGCTACAACCCTGTCTCACTCCCTTCCCAACCACTGCTTCCCTTTCATACCCCTCGACTCTTATGACTGCCATCTGCTTTCTATACAAATTGTAAATAGCCTTTCGCTCCCTGTATTTTACCCCTGCCAGCTTCAGAATTTGAAATAGAATATTCCAGTCAACATAATCAAAAGCTTTTTACAAATGTTAGAAACGTAGGTTTGCCTTTTCTTAATCTAGCTTCTAAAATAAGTCGTAGAGTCAGTATTGCCTCATGTGTTCCCATATTTCTACGGAATCCAAACTGATCTTCCCCGAGGTCGGCTTCTACGTTTTTCCATTCGTCTGTAAAGAATTCGCGTTAGTATTTTGCAGCTGTGACTTATTAAATCTCTGAGTAATTTGTAATAAATCGAAGTGATTTAGTTACTGTAGCAGATGTTCTAACAAACACATTGTGTTACATCTAGTTTTCCCTTAAAAAGGAGTAGGTCTACACGCTCTACATTATTCGTAAATTAACTGTTTTCGACTTTGCTATCAACCGTAATATTGTTAACCACAAAACGTTTTAGGAAACTAGTAATTTTTATAACAGTTTTTTGTGTTGCCTGAATAGAAGTCTCGTTTTGTGCATTTGCTTCAATCCTTGGAGGGAATTACCGAATCTTTAAGTCGATAGATTAAAAGATAATCAGCGGGTTTAATTTAAAGTTATTTGTTCACTGCCATGAAATACATCCCACCAATCAAAATGCAGTCCGACGAGATTGTTGTTTTCGAACATAGGATGAGTTGGTTGACGATCGTAAGCAACTGGAAATCGCCCCGAATAACGTCAAACGATTGGCAGCTTATGCGAATCGGTGTGTTGGAAGAGCCTCTGTACCTGTAATACCTGTACCAGACGTACCAGGGAGGACTCAGACTATTATATTGATTCCCCTGGCTAAGAAGTTTTAGCCGGCCAGAGTGGCCGAGCGGTTCTAGGCGCTACAGTCTGGAACCGCGCGACCGCTACGGTCGCAGGTTCGAATCCTGCCTCGGGCATGGATGTGTGTGATGCCCTTAGGTTACTTAGGTTTAAGTAGTCCTAAGTCTAGGGGACTGGTGACCTCAGAAGTTAAGTCCCATAGTGCTCAGAGCCATTTGAATTTGAACTAAGAAGTTTGAGGTGCCATCTTTCGCTGAAACTGAGCCAGTAGAATTCACTTCCTATTTTTTGGGAAACCAGATTTGTCCGATGTCAAGAGAAGGCAAACACAAAAGGGTAGGGGTCTATTAAAGGTAGGCAGTTCGGACGTACAGCGAATGATGGTACCCCTTAGAGAAATGGCATCAAGGGACAAGAGTGGACACCAAGTGCACTCAGTGTGTATGTCTGGAGGCCTCACTCAACATGTTGAAGAGGCTATTCCAGTAGTTATTGAGGGAACAAGGTGCAGCAAACTGCAGATTGTCGTCTGGGCCCCGAGATCATACTTGAGCCATTCCAGCGATTTGCAAAGAAAGCTGATGGATCAGGTGTGCACAACACATCAGAAGCTGCTGCTCAGGTGCGGGGTGCACACACGGGTATTTTAGGTTACATGACTCTCCATCCAATCGAGATAAAGGTAGCTGGAGGAAACGCAGAAGTATCAGTGTAAGATCGAAAGAAATGCCTCACACAGGTGAAAGTATTCAAATCCTAACAGTTGACTGACGAAGCATTCGTAACAATGTCCCAGAGGTTGAAGCGCTCCTGAAAAGCGGCGACGCTCACATAATACTAGGTACAGAAACTTGGTTGAAAACTGAAATTGATAACAGTGAAAGTTTTGGGGAAAATTTAAGTGTACATCGAAAGCATAGGCAAATGGGAAATGGAGGTGGTGTATTTGTCGCGGTAGACAAGAAACTCAAATCCACCGAGCTGCTTGTGAGATTGTTTGGGCAAGACTCAGTATGAGAGGCGGGCATAAAATGATAATTGGATCCTTCTGTCGCTCATCCCCTGATGTAACCGAAAACTTTAGAGAAAACATCAGTTCATTTGTACGAAAGTTCTCCTGTCGTACAGTAGTCATCGGTGGAGACTTTAACTGTCCAACAATTAATTTGGAAAATTACAGTTTTGTTAATGGTGGGCATGGTAAGACATCCTGTGAACATTGCTAAATCCGTTTTCTGAAAAATGCCTAGAGCAGGTAATTACGAACCCCACCAAAGATGAAAATATATTATATCTGATGGCAATAAATAAACCTGACCTCTTTGAGGATGTCCACATCAAAACTGGTATAACGACCATGACGAGGTTTTGGCAACAATGTTTACCAAAGTACATAGGACAACTGAACAGCAAACTAGATAAAAAAAAATCCGTAGTGTCATATCTGAATAACGAATCTGAAACTTCCAGCACAGGGCAGGAGCATGTAGTGGAACTATGGCTCAAGTTTAAAACAATAGTTGACCATGCACGGGATAGAACGCACTAGAACTGTTCATAAAGGGAGGGACCTCCATGGTATACAATCACTGTAAAGAAACTTTTAAGGAAACAGAAATTTCTGCGTAATAGTTGTAAAACAAAGCGTACTGATCTCAAACGTAATGAGGTATCTTGAAAAGAGTGATTCCGGAAACACTGATCACGTGAAACTCAACTTGCACTTTTCTCACATGACATACTTAAAGCTTTGGATCAAAGCATTCAGTTAGATGCAATATTTCTTGATTTCTGAAAAACATTTGAGTCAGTGCCACACCTACGCTTGTTGTCAAAAGTACGATCATATGTGGTATGAAGTGAAATTTGTGACTGGACTGAGGGCTTTTTGGTGGGGAGCATGTTATCTTGGATGAAGAATCATGGTCAGGTGCAGAAATAATTTCTGGTGTGCCCACGGAAGTGTGCTGGGGCGCCTGCTGTTCTTGTTGTATATCAATGACCTTGCAGACAAAATTAATAATAACCTCAGACTTTTTGCAGTTGATGCAGTTATCTACGATGATGTACTGTCCGAAACCAGGTGCATAGATTTTCAGTCAGATCTTAATAAGATTTGAAAATGGTGCAAACATTGGCAACTTGCTTTAGATATTTAGAGACGTAAAATTGTGCACTTTACAAAACGAAAAAACGCAGTATCCTATAATTTTAATATCAATAAGTCACAGCAGAAAATGGCCAACTCATACAATTACATGGTTGTAACACTTTGTAGGAATATGGAAAGGAATGATCACATACTCTATGGGCAAAGCATGTGGCAGACTTCAGCTTGTTAGTAGAGCACTGGGAAAGTGCAATCAGTCTACAAACGGGATTGCTCACGTATCACCCGTGCGACCAGTTCTACAACATTGTTCAAGTGTGCGGTGCCCGTACCAGATAGAACTGAAACGGGATATGGATTGTATACGAAGATTACGAACGGTCAGAGGTTTGTTCCGTCTGTGGGAGGATGTTGCAGAGGTACAGAAGCAATGAACTGGAAGACTCTTGAACATAGACGTGAACTATCCCGAGAATATCTATTGACAAAGTTTCAAGAACCGGCTTTAAAAGATAACTCTAGAAATACATTACAACCCGCTACGTATCACTCACATAGGGATCGTGAGGATAAGATTAGAATAATTACTGCACGCGCAGAGGTATTCAGACAGTCATTTTTCCACCCTCCATATATGAATAGAACGGGAGAAAAGCCTAATAAATGGTACAATGGGATGTACCCTCCGCCATGCACCTCACGGTGGTTTGCAGAGGGTAGATGTAGATACATATGTACGGTGGTTATCTGAGAGTATGCTCTAGAACTACAAGCCATGTCCTCACGTATTCGACTGGGAAACAGAGCGAGAGGAAACAACGGTTTATAAGCCACCGTATGAGCCCTAATTTCTCTTAATTTACCCTCGTGGTCCTGATGCGAAATGTACGCCGACAACAACTGAGTCTTTCTGCAGTCAGCTTCAAATGTCGGTTCTCTAAATTTTCTCGATAGTGTTCTTCGAAAAGAACGTCGCCTTCACTTCAGGGATTCCCATTTGGGCACCCGCAGCATCTCCTAATACTTGCGTGTTGTTAGAACTTACCGGTAACAAATCTAGCAGCCTGCCTCCGAATTACTTCGATGTTTTCCTTTAATCCGACCTGGTGCAAATCCCAAACACCATCGCTTTGCAATGTTACGCTTAGACATTTAGTTGAGTTCGCTCCCTCAAGCAGCACAGTACCAATGCTGAACTCGAACATTATGGGTTCGTTTTTCCTACTCATCTGCATTAACTTACATTTTTCTACATTTAGAGCTAGCTGCCACTCATCATACCAACTAGAAATAATGTCTAAGTCATCTTGTATCCTAGCGACGACACATTCCCGCACACCACAGCTTTTCAGCAAACAGCCACAGATTGCCGCCCACCCTGTCCCCAAGTTCATTTATGTACGTAAAAATTAACAGTGGTCCAGTCATGGTTTCTGGGGCACTCCTGACGAAACCCTTGTCTCTGATGAACGCACGCCATCAGGGACAACGTACTGGGTTCTATTACTTAAGAAGTCTTCGACCCGCTCACATATCTTAGAGCTTACTGCACGTGTTCGTACCTTCGTTAACCGTCTAGAGTGGTGCAGCGTGTCAAATGCTTTTCGGGAAACTAGAAATACGGAATCTGCCTGTTGCCCTTCATCCATTGTTCGCAGCATACCACGTGGGAAAAAAGCAATCTGGGTTTTGCACGAACGATACCTCCTAAAACCGTGCTGATTCGTTGGCAGAAACTTTCCCGTTTCAAGGAAATTTATTATATGCGAAATGAGAATATTTTCAAGAATTCTCTACCAAACCGATGTTAAAGATATTGATCTTCAGTTCTGGAGTCCGCTCTGTCACGCTTCTTACATACAACAGTCGAATGCGCTTATAGTCGCTTGGGATTTTGCGTTGGCCGAGAGATACGCGATAAATGCAAAGTAGATAAGCGGCCTGTGGCCCGGAGTATTCTTTGTACAGCCGTATTGAGATTCCATGCGGACCTGGTGTCTTATTTGCTTTCAAATCTTTCAGTTGCTTTTCTACACCGTGGGTGCCTATTACATGTCGTCCTTCCGTGAATCTGTGCGATGGTCAAACGACAGTATTTTTGTACGATGCTCCTGCATGAATAAAGATCGATCTTTTGTTGATAAAGACTATTGCGGTCCACAGTCAAATCGATTTAGGACATCATGAACTGCGGCTTCCGTCAGACTGTGTCGATCCGTGTCTTTCAGAAAGTGGTCTGAGAAAAGCGCCATTTGGGTTTCACATGACCAATGTTTCAGGAATCCTTGCTAGTTAGTCTGGAGGAAATTCTTTTGTTCGGGGTACCTCATTACGTTTGAGCTCAGAATACGTTCTAATATTCTGAAAGAGGTAGATATCGGCGGTATTAGACGATAGTTTGGTGGGTCACATCTGCCGCCCTTCTTGTAGATAGGCGTGACTTGTGCTTTCTTCCAACTACTTGAGGGTTGATCGTTTATTTGAAGAAACACCCCGGTGCTCCGTAAAAAAATTCAGTGCGTGTATCTGGCAGAATCGTCGAGGAAAAGAATTCTATACCAAACACTTATTATGATAAGGGACAGGACAGTGACACTCAATACGTCAGGGAAAAACTCCCTTGATACCAGAGGGAGCCGTAGAAGGCAACAACTGTAGGAAAAGGCAGAGAGAATGGATACGTACAGTAAATAGTTTAGACTGCTGAGTTTTGCTCTCACTCTGAGATGACGCGGTAGCTCGCCGCAACAAATCAGTCAGAATATGGATGGCAGTGAAAAAAGAAGAAATCTGGCAATATTCGGAGACTCATGTTTTTCGAAGGGACTACTGAACTATTCCGAAACTTCCTTGGGGCTCAAAACTGTATACTGAAACAGGATATGAATTCATTCCTTTCTTTGTTATTGGCTGTGTTCTTACCGATGTTTCTTTCCATTTTTTAAAAAAAAAAACATTTTTCTTTGGCGGGGTTCCATGACATAGTTGTTGACAATAACAAAGCTGAATTGACGAAAATAAATTCGTCGTGGACTTCAAAAAATGGTTCAAATGGCTCTGAGCACTATGGGACTTAACATCTGAGGTCATCAGTTCCCTAGAACTTAGAACTACTTAAACCTAACTAACCTAAGGACATCACAAACATCCATGCCCGTGGCAGGATTCGAACCTGCGACTGTAGCAGTCGCGCGGTTCCGGACTGAAGCGCCTAGAACCGCTTGGACACCGCGGCCGGCTCGTGGACTTCAGAAAACGTTATTTATTGTCGCTTGAATAGTGAAAAGGAAAATTAAAAATACAATTATAAATAACTGATGGCGTACATACTTCTTGGGCTAAGGTATATATGTCAACAAAACCACATCTTCCTCTAGTCTATATTGTTCTAAGTCCTTTTATTCGAAACTTGTTGTACCGTGGAGTATTATTTTAACTAATTGTAGAATCTGGCACTTAGTTTGTGTTTTATCCTTTCATTTGAATGGGGAACTGCTGCTGTTGACAGACATGCCTAAAGCATTTTGTACTCTGAAAGTCGCATTCGCTCATTCTGTTCCGTTATTAAATACTGCCATCACTCCTTCAGGTTTACATATACATATACGTCCACATCCACATCTACGTACATACTCCGGAAGCTACCATACAAAGGCCCTTGAGGCATGATCGTCCGCAGGAATTTTTCCAGGACAGGACAAGATAACCGACTTGCGATTTTTTATGTATGTTTGCTCAGTTTGACAACACTTCGTTGATAAGAATTACGCAAAATTTATTATAGCTCAACCTGTTGATAGTTATCCAATTAGTATTTTTGTGATAGATTACTTTCGTATCTATACGGTAAGCATATTCAACAGGGTACACAAATACGTTATTAACCTTTATGATTCAACGGTCTGAAATTTTACCTTCACTTGATTACGTCGAGGGTACACAGTACATTATGAAAGGAAGGTATAAAATATTAATAAAAAAACTATTTATAATCCCATAATGTGGTATGAAACGAACATTAAAAATTTAAATCACAAAAAAGTGAGAACCTTTGAGAAAATGCTGTTGGATATCAACAAAAAAACATTAATATTCCTCGACGTGGAGTAACAGACTCTAAACTTTCAAAAATGGTGGATCAGATTTGATAACACATCTGATCACATTAATGGACGCACAGGGATTGGACAGAAATATGGAAATACTGAGAGAAATAAACGCAGATGGTAGCCATAACTTCAGGTGGCGCTGTTGTATTTGACCATAAACGTCACCTGTGCATTGTCCTCAGTATTTTGAAAGTGTCAGCCGTGGTCAGAACAATTTTCTGTGTAGTTTTGTGAGCATTGCGTCGAAGCTAAGTGAACTGCACTGCGGGCAAATTGTTGGCGCTCGTATGGCGTGTGCTTCCGTAACGAAGGGAGACAAAGTGTTTGGTGTCTCAAGAGGTGCCGTACCGGAAACACATACGGCATAGAAGAAAGCGAAAAAAACATTCACTAAGTCACAACGCAGACGAAAGTGCATGCCGAGTGATCTTGATCGACGGTCACTGAAGAGAATTCTGACGAAGAATAAAAGGACGACAGCTGCAAAAGTCAGTACGGATCTGAATGTCGCACTCGTGAATCTGTCGGCACCAAAACAACACGAAAAGTCGAATGAGTCTTATTTCACACGGTTTCACACTGCCGGCCGAGTTTACGCCCCAAAAGTGAATCATGGCTGGGGTTCGGTGACGATTTGGGCAGCCATATCGTGACTTACAGTTACTCTGCAAGGTCGAGCTACGCCAAGGATTATGTGACCGTTTTGGCTGAAAGGGTCCATCCCAAGGTACAACGTTTGTTCCTAAACGCTGATGCTGCGTTTCAAGATGGCAGGGCTCTTGTTCACACAGCTCGTATCGTACAGGATTAGTTCGGTGAGCACTAGGATGAACTGCTGCATCTCCCCTGGACACCAAAATCTCTAGTTCTCAATATTATTGAGCCTTTCTGGTCTATTTTGGAGAGAAGGGTTGGTGACTGCTATCTAAAAAAAATGGTTCAAATGGCTCTGAGCAGGATTTAACATCTGAGGTCATCAGTCGCCTAGAACTTAGAACTACTTAAACCTAACTAACCTAAGGACATCACACACAGCCATGCCCGAGGCAGAATTCGAACCTACGACCGTAGCTGTCGCGCGGTTGCAGACTGAAGCGCCTAGAACCGCTCGGCCACAACGGCCGGCGTGACTGCTATCCAGCTTCATCATAATTACCGGAACTTATCAATACTTTCGAGGAAGAATCGTATATGATTCCCTTGGAAATCATACTGGCCCTGTATTTATCCATTCCGAGATGACTGGAGGCTGTTTCGAATGCCAATGGTTTCACTACAACGTTTCGCCCATTGTAATGTGCTGTGTTTTTGGTGTTCCCACATTTTTATTCACCTCCTGTATTTCATCAGTTTCGAGCTCCTACTTTTTGGCATTGAGAGTTAAAGCTTCAAGTGAAGAAAATGTTTTTAGAAAACTACTTTTTTGGCTTGTAAACTTTACCTGTAGCTGATTCGATGGATGCGGGAAATCTTCCAAAACTACTGGCAAGTTGCACTCCGTAGCGTTGAGGAACTTGCAGGTCCTGGAGAGCTCATCTTTTGGACCTTGAAATTTCAGACTTTTTATGCCGTCTTCTAGCGCTCAAAAGTGTATTTTCTGTTTGGACTGAAGCATTTGGACTCACAAATTACGTACAGACTGCTGTGTTCTTGAGAGCCTACTCACTGCTGCAACAGCTCTACTATATGCCATCACAGGTTTCGTTTGTCCTCAGACAGACGGTCAACTTCTATTGTGCGTAAGGGCATGGGCGTTCTTGAATAAGTTGAGAACGGATCATGCACACGTTTATAGTGTTGTCATGTTTATGCGGTGCTAGACATCCACAGGTCAGGATGATGGGCCAGCCGTTTCGAGTTCGTCGCTTTTTAGAGCTCATATTAACGGCACTTTTTTTCCTTGTTTTGGTTTATACTATCACGCCGAAAGTTGCCTATCTCAGCAACAAAAGTACCGGTACATGTATTCCACAGTCAGAGTATCAGTTCGATTTTCGCTTATAACTTTCCACTCGGTCGTTTCCGGGCCAGAGCCCCTAACCTCAAATTGATACATGTAGCCTTCTGCAGGATTCCTAAAAGTGTATGAAATCGTCACAGAATCACCACGTGGACACGCGGCTCGACACGTGCAGCGCGCCACGGACGAAGGCTGGTGGCAGCAGTGTTATGCTCTGGGAGACATTCTCCTGCGCTTGCATCGGACCTGTGATAGTATTCGCAAGCGCCTGCACTCCTTCATGCTTGACGTCATCCCCCACGGCGATGTCATCTTTCAACAGTATAATTGTCCGTTTCTCGGAGCCAGAACCGTGCGACAGTGGTTTGAGGAGCATTGTAGTGAAATCGCGCTTATGTCTCGGCGGACAAATTCGCCCGATGTAAACTCTATGGAACCCATCTGGGTGGCTGTCGGGCGCCGTCACTGCGTACTCAGATAAGCGGCCCCTCATTAACGCCACTAACACGACCTGTTCGTGGACATCTAGTGCGACATACCTCCACAAACCTACCAGAAAACCGTCGGATGCCTGATACGCAGAATCAGTGACGCATTTCGTCGTTGCAAAGACGGAAAAACAAGCAGGTGATCATAATGTTTTCGCTCATCAGTGCCCCTCTAGCCTTTCAAAAAAAAAAAAAAAAAAAAAAAAAAAAAAAAAAAAAAAAAAAAAAAAATATACGACTTCTTATTGCAGTTTAGTTGTAATGCGCCAGTAATACATAGGGGTAATCGAAGGAAAATAATAATTCTTCTGGAACAGAGATTAAGGAAAATTTACCCTCAGTATCAGTGTTAGAATATGTACCCACCACAGGTTTAGTAATGAAATACTACGCCCGCCGGTGACAGTACTTCTACAGGTATAAAGACGGATAAGGACTCGGAAGGTCAGTTGGACGGAACGGATAGCGTCTTGAAAAGAGGTCATAAGATGGACATCGACAAAAACAAAACAAGGGTAATGCACTGTAGTCGAGTTAAATTAGGCGACACTGCAGGGATTAGATTACGAATTGAGGCAATAAACGTGCTTGATGACTTTTCCTATTTCGGCTGCAAAATAACACCATGTGCAAAGTAGACAGAATGTAAAATGCGGAGTGCAGATAGCAAGAAAAGTGTTTCTGAAAAAAGAAAACTTGTTAATATGGACATAAATTTAAGGCTTTTCTAAGGTATTTGTTTGATGTGTAGCGTTATGCGAAAGTTGAAGCAGTAAACGAAAGAAGCTTTTAAAATATGTTGCAGAAGAACGTTGAAAATTAGAACTGTATATCATGTTGTGGAGGACGAGATACTGCATCGGACTGTGGAGAAAAGAGCTTGATGGCACAGCCTGACCAAAAGAAGGACAGGTTCGAAGTTCCTGAGATATCAACGAATAGATAGTTAATTTGGTGATGGGGAAAAGTGTGCGAAATAAACACGGTGAAAGGAGGTCAGGGCTTGACTAACGCAAGAAATTTCAGGTGGACGTAGGCAGCAGTAGTCATGCTGAGGTGCACACTACACTACAGACTACTGTGGAGAGCAGCATCAAAAGAGTCTTTGGCCTGAAGCCATCGCCTGTCTGGAGAAGCCAAGTTTAGAACAAAGATAAAAGTAATAATTAGTCTCGTAAATCAAGAGCAAATGAGAATTACTCAGCCAGCCTCAGTTTTCTGAGACACTTAAGAAATTTACAGTGTCATGGTGAGGGCGGAATTTATTCAGTGGCCAGGTAGACGCGGTCCTACGGCGCCGAGAAGGTAAAGGCCGCTGAGGGACCTGCATTTTCGATAGACTTGCTGTCTCTCACACCCACAAATTGCGTGTAATTTGAAAACATGGAAGGCAACGGCGCCGAGAAGGTAAAGGCTGCTGAGGGACCTGCATTTTCGATAGACTTGCTGTCTCTCAGACCCACACATTTCGTGTAATTTGAAAACATGGAAGGCAAGCGGACAGCAGTGGCTGTAGAGTAGCGTTTCGTTCATTGAGAGTTTAGATGGTAAGGAAGTGTTCAGTCACCGGTGGCACAGTGCGTCTATTCGTGTGCAAGCAGAAGTCGATTTGCTTGTCAGTTGACATCATTACACATATCACCTATCGTCATTTTTTAAAAAAGTAGACTAGGCACCACAATTAGCCTGAAATAGGAAACTAACTACAAAAACGGACGACACATTTCAAGCTAAAAGATTTGGCGAATATATTTGCACAGTGCAGAATATGTCACTTTTTAAATAATTACGTTACTGATTACTTTTTTTTAATATGGAACCTTCATTTAGTCGGTTTCGGAGACGTGAGGCATTACTGACCCTGTGTCTTGTATTAAAAGAGAGTTTGAAGAAAAGCAACCCTTCTTTTGCAGCATTCGTAGATTTGGAGAAAGCTTTTGACAAAGTTCACTTGACTACACATATTTCTAAAATTTTGAAGGTAGCAACGATAAAATACAGGGTTCAAAAATTTTTACACATCTTCTACAGAAACCTCGCTGCACTTACAAGAGCCGATGGACATGAAAGGGAAGCAAAGCTTGAAAAGGGAGTGAGACAGGGCTGCAGGCTGTTCGCAGCGTTATTTAATCTGTCCACTGAACAATCTGTGAAGGAAAGCAAAGTGAAATTTGAAAAGAGAATTTAAGCTGAAGGAGAAGAACTTCGCAGTTTGACGATGACTTTTGACTGTGTCAGAGACAGCAAAGGAGTTGCAAGAACAGTTGAACGGAACGTATGGTGTCTTGAAAAGAGATCGTAAGGTCAACGTCAACAAAAGTAAAAGAAACACGTAAAGGTCAGGCTGGAAAATCAAAAGGACAGATTGCTACGCTCTGTAAAAATGACATGCTGAATCGCGGACAGGCACAACAAAAAGAGTGTTCCGCACTGGGCTTTAGGCCGGAGCCTCCATCAGGAATGGAAGCACACTCACACATTCAGACAAGGTGGCGCACCTCACGCACAGCTGACCGCCGTCTCCGGTCGCCAGAATGTGGCCAGAGTGGCGAGAGATGTTGGTCATGTGTGTCGTCTTGTCTGAATGTGTGCTTTGTTTTCTGAAGAAGGCTTTGTCCTAAATTTCCGTGTGTACACTTTTTTCGTTGTACCTGTCTGCAATGCAACGTGTCATCCTCACGGTGAGTAGTGATCTACCCTTTTCATGGTATTGTTAGAAATAAAAGAAGGTTAATGGGTGTAGTCGAAGTAAATCAGTCGAATCTGGGGAAATTAGATTCGGAAATGACAAACTGAGCCGTGGCGGATTAGCCGAGCGGTCTTGGGCGCTGCAGTCACGGACTTTGCGGCTGGTCCCGGCGGAGGTTCGAGTCCTCCCTCGGGCATGGCTGTGTGTGTTTGTCCTTGGATAATTTAGGTTAAGTAGTGTGTAAGCTTAGGGACTGATGACCTTAGCAGTTAAGTCCCATGGGACTAAAAGGAAAAAAAATGACAAACTGGAAGTAGTAAATCAGTTTTACGATTCGAGCGGGGAAGTAAGTGATGATGACCGAAGTACAGAGAATAAAAAATATAGACCAGCAATAGTAAGAAAAACATGTCTGGGAAAGAGAATTTCTTGAGATGTAGTAAAAAAGTCAGTGTTGGAATGTCTTTGCTGAAGGTATTTGTTTGGAGGGTAGTCTTGTACGGAAGTGAAACGTGGAGGAGAAGAGAACAAAAGCCTCTGAAACATGGCGCTACAGAAGGCCTGATAGGCATCTCGAGTAACTATTGACGGGGTATCGAATCCAACTGTTGTAAAACGAAACTTAGGGAGCAACTTCGCTGAAAGAAGGGGTCTGTCTGTTGATAGGACACATCCGGAGACATTAAGGAATTTTCTGTTTGTTAAGGGAGGGGGATGGGTGATTGTGGTGGAAGACCCAGGCGTGAATGCAATAAGCTGATTCAGATGGAGGTAGGTCGCAGTAGTTATTCGAAGGTGACGAGCCGGCCGGAGTGGCCGAGCGGTTCTAGGCGCTACAGTCTGGAACCGCGCGAACGCTACGGTCGCAGGTTCGAATCCTGCCTCGGGCATGGATGTGTGTGACGTCCTTAGGTTAGTTAGGTTTAAGTAGTTCTAAGTTCTTGGGGACTTACGACCTCAGCAGTTGAGTCCCATAGTGCTCAGAGCCATTTGAAGGTGAAGACGCTTGCATGGGATAGAGTAGTGTGAATTTCTGCATCAATCCAGGCTTCAGAGTAAAGACTGCAATGACTCTGAAGAGCAACAAGACTAACAACGTCGCAAGTCGGAAACAAAGGAACGTGAGAGTGGTGAGGGAGTAGGGGGGGGGGGGGAGAGACGGAAAGTTGTTGGCGTCTCTCCTGTTCTCCGGGGCGAGCGTTACCTGTTGGCGTGCAGAGAGGGGCCTGCGGGCAGCCTTCACGGAGGTCGCAGCCGCACTGCGAGGGCGTAGACGGGCCCCGGCGCTGGGGCTGCGCGGCGCGGCGCCTGCTGCATTATTCGCAGCGCTTGTCTAACGACTCGGCCGCCCACTTCGATAATTAGCGGTCCGACGCGAATTCATCAGTCGGAACGGTATGCAAGAGGTTCTGCAGCGTCACCTAAAAAGTCGCTCCCTTCCCGAATGTCGTGTTTTGGGTGTGTGCGTGTCTTCTACTTAGAGTACTCACAAACTGCAGTGTAAATTTAATATTCTGATACTTGCCACCTAGACACAAGCAACAGAAAATTAAAGAAAACTAACAGGTGGCCGCCATACATCGTGTGCAAAAAAAGAAAGAAAATCGTCATTACTTAAAAGGGCTGTTATTTTGTTTACTAGATCTGTGTTACGAATAAGATTTCATAAAAATGTGAGACCAGATCTGCGACTCAACATTTTTTTACTTGGCTCTAGGGCCAGTATCTTTTAAGCCACAGTCGAGTAAAAAGAACGAATCTGTTTTATTTACTTTTTCGTGTATGACTCTGGCCAGCAACACTAGAAAAAATAAAAAATAATAACTTTGCCGGTTACGTGATTTTACTGCAATTAAATGGATCATTTGCGTGAATGTGCAATATAGAAACTGATTTATTATTTTCTTTGTTCCCCAATAAAATTGAAAGACTTCACTTCCACAAGAAAAGAAAACTATGCACCGTCACGCTGTAATGCTATCTTTATCTGACCGGTACCTCATGGATATCATTATTCATTTTTCAAATACTGTAGGCAGTGGGAACGACAGAGAAAATTCCAGAAGCGCACTTGTACAAAACATTTTACACCATACAAAAACTTTTACACCATACACATTCGTAGCTTAACAAAAATTGTGTGAAAGGAAGTGCAGAAAAATGCTCCTGTTGGAGCACAAAAAAGGCGAATATGCTCCTGTTTAAAAAGTTCTGAATGAAAAGGGGGTAACAACTGCCTCCTTCCATCTTCTTCAAAATCTTTAAAAATTATTCCAAAAATTTTCGCATGCCAACATATTCGCGCTGTTTATAACATGCAACTCACCTCTTACTGCCACACCTTGCACCCTAAGTGTGACTCGCTCACATCCACCACCCCATCGCTGTTAAGCCGCACATACCCGCCCACTCCAGTAGCCCATTCTCACTGCCTCATTCAGCCGAACCCATTGCCGTTATCTCTTTGGGCCCAACTCTCACTGTCTCCTGTCTGTCCTACTACTGCTCCTGTCAACTCTCAATATCAGTGCCTCCCTCTTCCTCTCTCCTACTGCTACTGTCTCATTCATTCCTTCTGCAACACCCTAGTGAACCCTAAAACCCAATTAGGAAAGACCATCATGATGTAAAGTAGGGAAAAGTTATCCTGACAGGTACGACAACTTTGCCGATGATGTAAACCAGAAAGTCTTGATAAACACCAACATTAAGCCTTACTGAGTGTGTTTTGGTAGAAAGGAAGAAGAAACGAAGGTCATCTTTAGTTATTTGCCAAACATCGAAGTAATAATTGCAAATTAATACCATGAAAGTTAAGTACAAAGAAATTCGGTCAGAGATAACTTTTATGTGGAAGAGAGTTGTAAACGCAACGAAGAAATTCAATGCGTCTACAATACTCAATCACGGAAAAAGTAAGTCGCTTGCTGGCTATCGTGCTATTTAGTCATACGGGAGCAGCTCTTGCCATAATTGAGCGAACGGAGCGCGACGAGATTGTTTTACATTCAAGAGTCGTTGTTGCGTGACGCAGACGCACGGATTTTGTGAATCGATATTCAGACTAGAGACTTGAACCGAGATAGTATGCTGACTGTGTATACCGAGTTGTTGGACTTCATTAACGGAAGTAGACAATATTGGACTCAACATTCATATAAGTGAACTTATAGAAAGGAATGGACAGAGTTTCAAAAGACTATAATACACGTTTAGCCTCGAGTAGGAGACATTGACACGAATACACGAAGAAGATACAATTACGCCGAGGGTTAAAGGTGTCGTAATTGTCACGATACTTGAAACTAACAGAACTGCCAGAGCTAATTAACCATGTGTGCGTGTGGAGTGAGGTTTATAAAGTATTTAGAGAAAAGGAACAATAAAATTGTTCATCAAAAGTGGACATTCAATTTGTCGCCTCCATCATTCAATGGATATTTGGTAACTGCTCATCAAAAGTTAACGAACAGTGACTGTTTAACTTGGAAGTAAATTCGTGAACTGTTAGTTGTGACAGGGAGGTTTGGACATACGTAATATTACGACGCAAAATAATTAAGACATTGTTAAAGAGTATCTGTGGATCTCGCGTCATATAGAGCGAACAATTTTACTTAGCAACCAACGTACAAACAACGACCAATACGATCTGCAATTGAACTTTTTCCTCGCTTTTGGTCATGTGGACGATGCGCATGAGGGAAGATTCATCAATCACTGCACTAAAGTGTTAACCGGGCACAAAATAATTCAACTTCAAACCATAAGAGACAATCAGAGTGCGCAGTTCGCATTAATAAGGAAACTGTGCGGACTCGCAATCAAACATTAATCATTACGCGAGGAACGATTTCTTAAGAGCTTTTTCCGATCTTGTCTCTCGTTAACCGACGGAGACATCCATCATCGCGCATCGCGTCTCGACTCCACCGACCGAGCTGTAGCAGCAACAGCTCCACGGCGTCGACAACACCAGCACGCGGCGGAGAGGGGACGTCACACTTCCCACTGCTGCTGTCTCTTGTCACGGTGACTCTCTCTCTCTTCGTTGTTGTCATTGTCATACACCCTGTCTCTCATTATCACTGGCACTCACTCACTTTCACTTTCCCCTTCTCTGTATTCCTCACTCACTGGAGCTGTCTCCTTCATTCTTTTCCTAGCGCTGTTGTTTTGCTGTCAAATATGTTCCCCACCACGGCGCCCGCCTCTCTGACACACACTGTCATTGCCTCCTTCGCTCTTTGTGTACCACAACCAATGTATGTTACTTATTACTTTTTCATCTCGTTATCACTGTCATTGTCTCCTTCTCACTCACCATAAAAAAGCGCTAATATCTCCGCATCTCAAAAATTTAGGGAAAATTTTTAATGGTGTTTAGGACGGTAGAATGAGGCAGCTCATATCCCACTTTTCAGTCACTCTTTTAAACCTGAACATATTCGCCTATTTTGTCCTCGGATAGGACCATTTTTCCGCTGGATATCTCTTATACGAAAAAGAACTTAATGGGTCAGTAAAATTTTGATAGTTTACTTATGTGAAATAGGAATAACGTGAAACTAATTTCACTTTTCAGATCGGATTTTACGTACGTAAATATTTTGCATGTGCGTCAATGCTATATCATGGGGTTCCCAGAACCGTTATAGTCATAATGGAGACACTTTACGTCACTTTATAAACTACGTTTTCGACTCGTGCCGGATATTACGTGCGTACTTTACGTCTACAAATAGAATAACTTTGAACATTTGTATCTCGGAAAAGGACAAAGATAACAAGAAAATTTTCAAGGTTCTTCGAGATCGGGATATTAGGAATATATCTTAAAAATTACATCGATTTGCTGTGCACAGCCCTGTATCTGCGGCTCTGTCTTGGTACCAAAAAACCGTGTTATTGTGGTGTTTCTCTGTAATGGATACAGAATTCCTGAAATATGGCACTTCTATATAAAAGAGCAGAGAATTTACCGTTGAATTTTGATCAATTTTGATGAGTCTGCTGCGGTTAGTTATTTAGATAACCGCTGCTGACAGTGAAAAACTGGTGGGAAACGCTATTTTTCAGGTTTTCTCAGGAACCAAATGACCCACCCGGAAGCCCCTTAATGCGCACCGTAGACAACATCAAATGCAAAAAGAACCAGCCGATTTACTCCATTTGCCTAATCTGGAGGAGGTGTGTAACATTCAAACTTTGAGCGTGTACTGTAGGGCAGTAACAGTAAGACGATTCTTATACTGCGTAAACGAATAGTCCATATCCCAAGGGCTACGCAAAACATTTGACCTTACCTTTCCATTATCAACAAAACCCGAGGTATGAGCCCCGGGAAAATCCCGTTTTTATGCGGTACATTTTGGAACGTACTGGCAACGCATGCTGCCGCATGCGTACCGATTTATGTTGCTGTTTCACACTGACCTTATATGCTGCAATCCGTCCATTGCACAACACAATCTCTCTGGTGACAGAGAGCTTCCCTTTTCGTATTACCACGCGGGTGCGAATTACGCAGTGTTCGTGAAAACAAAATGGCCTCCTTCTGGTCGGTTGCAGATTAATTCGGTAATGGTGCTCCACGGCGGGTTGGCCAATGACATTATGAGGAGGGTCTTTCACTCTCTAATTTTACCCTGAGACAGCGAGAATGCTCTGTTACTGCCATGCGCAGAGAGATAGATCGTAAATCAAGCACTATGCTCCAGGTGTCAAAAATATGTCGAGTGCTGTCTGGTATACTTTGATGATTTATGTGTTCGAGAATTTACACTGAATTGACGTACTGCGCAGTCATCTATCCACGTTCGCAATTATAGTCGCAAAGTGGAGAAGGGATGGTTGATCTATGATACTGAAATTGAGGGAAACATGCTGTCACATCACTGGTCGGTGTTGAAGTTACTGTATAATTGCTAAAATTGTTCGCACTATCAACTCTGATGCTTATAATTAGAGTACACCGATGGTGTCGTTTCCATTCCACCCGTGCACTAGCACGCTGTTGGTTACCACATAATCTGGTTGACTGATATCGCTTGTTTGAGTTGGGGAAAGAGTTTTGCTGGATGGACAGCACCTTCTGGGGTGGATAGTACCGAAACGCTGATCGCATATATGAGTGCAATATGAGGCATCAGTCGAAAGGGAACGTAGAGCAATCAGCTATTCCGTCAGTGTGAGAGATGAGTCTAAATGTGAATCACCTTCGGACTGTAGTCTGGAAACCTACGTCAAATCCGTAAAACTCATCCAGTTTGCTTATGTTGTAACTGTCTTTTATTTAAAATCAGCCGATGTATGGTGTGTTAGGCTATCCGCCATAAGAACATGATTTACACCGTGCAACGTCTAGTTTCGTGCGAAAGGCCAGGGATCAGAACTTCTTAATGTCAGTTTAGAACCTGGCACATGCCTCGAAGTCATGTCAGAAAAACGAAATGGTGGGCCACTGGGAAACAGAATCAGGGATTGATTACACTATTATAATAACATACGTTGAGCATTAAATACCTGAATAAGAGAAACATTATCATTTCTGTGCATTTTTATTTTCGCGATGTAGTTATGCCCGGAACAACACTAAGGGACCAGATGATTCATAGACTTTAGAAGAAATGCAACGTTACACAATTTAAAAAAATTGGTTCAGAAATAGTAGGAAAACGATAATGTTCCTTCTGCCTCATGCTGCGTACGGCCCATCAGCGTGATCGTAATTTCTGGTGATGAACTTTTCATATTAAATTACAATAGATGACCATTGTGGTTAAATACTTTATACATAACAGTCAAAACGTCCTCTTGATGCTGTCTGTTCGTAGTCAGTTACAAGAAACTACATGTTTTCTGATTGGAAAAATAACAATTAGCATATTCACTCAATATTTTCACATGAAATATAAAATACCGTTGCGGAAAGCAGCAAGTCTCGTCCGCCTTTCATGGAATACAAACAGTAAAAGGTGAGGCGCCAATTGCCTCATTTGTCTTGAAACAACAGAATTCTTTTTTATATCATTAATCGATACATGTACATAGAGATTTACAGGCACCGCGCAAGAACGGCAAAGATAAAGAATAATAGATTCTGTCGCTGCTATGCGATGGTTCATTTCTTCTACTTTACAATTATTCGGTAACTTTAGGCCATCAGGCGTTTACTATTGCGCGTATATTAATGTCTGTGAGGCGAAAATTACTAATATTACACTGCCTCCCAAGAGGAGAGAAGGAATACCGAAGGTGTTACTTTCATCCTCATGCCCATTGGAATATTTCTGATTTTCGGGTGTAACATACAGGCTATTAAAAGTTTTCATTTCACATTCATTCCATAATAAAAGAATTAACGTTACAATTTGTAATTACTGACGATAAATTATTGTGAATTTGTTCTGTTTTTCTATCAGTCTTTGTATGGATTCAGTCTTTCTTGATGATCCTTAAAATTAAAGCTATAAGTACACATATTTACAAAATTTATAAGGAAAAAGAGTCACACTTCATTTTTCATCGTTGCAAAAGTAATTTGACTATCACAACTGGTACACAACTTTCTGTTTTGACTGTATTCATTATATTGTCATCGTCTTGTCAGTTGATTGCCTTGTCCGTTATCGCACTTAATTATACATTTATTTTCGTCGCACATACACTATTTATGATAGACTTGGATTGTAGAGCGGCCACTGGTGATGGCTTCGACAATGAAGTCCGTATCTGTCATTTTCAGTGCTCGAGAGTGGCTCTCCGAATTATTTCACGTATGAAACAGATAAAATATCTTACATTAGAATAGCTTACAAAACTAATTTTATGTACATGTGGGGTGGGATATAGGAAGGATCGGATCCTTTGACGTATTTTCGTGTGCTTATTTTCATTTGCATCGTGACCTCTCGTTAAAGTTTACATTTCAACTGTGGTCAGAGGTGACCTCGTGACTTATCTCTGTGTATAATCAGTTATTATACTAATTACGCTAACTTCTCTATCTTAGAGTCTCTCAGAAGGTTTATGATACATACAAAAATGTTTTCAGTACCGGGTGTCAATGTTTTTGCTACAGAATGTAGCGCACAGCAACTGCTGTTGGCGGTTGAACGTTTACATTATTTCGTCACATGGTGGCTGTCCGCCTCCACTGTTGCGAGCAATCTTGAAATTCTGTCTGCGCGAACACGTGACCGGAGCTTATTTGCAGAGCGTTGATTTCGCGTTTGAGGTGCCGTGCATCGCTTTTGTTCGTCGGATCGTGGCTTTGTGCTTTTTAGATTGCTGGAGGGAGCTTCTGCCACCGAAACTGCCTCACATCACTTCCTGTCCACTATCCAGTTACGGATTCACAGGTAAGTGGTAGCTACCGCTGCAACTGCATGTGTGGAATGACACTGATTATGACACACTGCACGAATCAATGAATTTTTCACACATATGGTGCAGTAGAATACTGCCACTGAAAATCGTCGAACTTTAAAACTTCACTTGCACTGTGGTGAGCGTCTGCGTGAACAGTGTATTAAAAGAGATTCTCGCTTCATAACATCACACGGTGTTTAAAAGTTGATTTACATACTAATATTTACAAGAGTTCCTTTAAATCGAGAAATAATCTAATTGACCACTTTGAATCAAAACAATTGTTTCTTAATTAGTCTTTTTTTTTACTATTTATGCCTACGGTCACAGGTAAGCTATTATAAGTCCTTTTTCTTTGACCAAATTCATTCCAATCTCCTTTACAAATTAATTTCATTCATAGTAATCTTTATCACACTTGCTAAATTAATTTCATTCATAGTAATCTTTATCACACTTGCTATTCACTTTGTAGGCTAAATACATTTTCTTTAATGCTCATCTTATTTAGTGACTTGTGAGGGGAGCTTCATTTATGTCAAAGTTTCTCTCGTATGTGTTTGTCTTTAAAGAAAGTTCGAGGACAGATTTGAAAATAGCAAATCCGCCTCTGGATTTCGTGTAGAAATACAAACAGTCGAAAAAGAAAAGTGGGCAAAGCGGGCCTACTCGCGGATCGTCGACAGAATTTAAATTACTCCTCAATGAGGTCGAAAATTTAATTTACATTGCGCAATGTAAAAGCAATTTGCGCGTCGCGAACCTACTCATTTTTATACGTAGTGCTTCACTTCCCAAGCACACGTGCATCTTTACAAGTTGATACTGGGGAGTGGATAGGATCAAGGATTTTAAAAGATTTACATTTAGGAAAGGGGATTCAATAATCATATAATCACAGAGAAAACAATAAATATTGCAGTGCTCACTTAAAATCTATCACTTCAAGCATGTATATCTAATATGTATCTTGCTACAGCTTGCTTACGGCTCTTTGTTCATTTCTTAGACTAAATCAAGTTTATGCATTACGCATTTGGGTATTAATTATCATTTGTATATATAAGCCTCTCACTAGAGTGTTGTTGTTTGGTGCTGTGGCGATCTGTGAAGCTTGGGCGAGATTCTTATTCTATTTGCTGCTAGCTTGTGAATTTGCAGTATTGCTAATGCTCTATAGTACCGTGAATTTGCCATGATAAACCATGTTACTCATATGTTATTTTACTCAGCCTGTTTATAGTCTGGACTCATCTTACTTTGCGTTATATAATAAACTTCCTTTTTATTCCATTACGCTTTTACTTAAGGTTAAAGTCAGGTCTTTTTTAGGACAATTGCACTGCGTTATCAATCTGTTCATGCTTAATCCTAGGTATCTGTTTACTTCAAACAGATGTTGTTTTATCGCTGGCACAGCACTGTGGGAACTTACAAGTTAAATCTACCGACTTTTGCGCCAACAGGTGGTGCCTTATTTACTTCACATTAGAAATTAGGGAATAACCTCATGGAATAGAATGTTTTCACACCACTTTCCTCCTTTGTCTGTACGTTAAGTATTTTCTATCAAAACAGGTCATTAATTTGTCCTCGATTAAATTTCACGTAGCCTACTAATATTAAGAGCACATAATCATAATTTTTATATTTACTATTTAGCGAGAGAAGTGCATTACTCGCTCCTTCCTCTTTCCTCATTTTAGTACCTTGGGGATAATTAATAACTCTCGAGTACATCATTTTTCTTACATACTAACTTATAACTAAAATTGGAAATCGCCTCTAGGACATGTCCTCCTCTTCACATAGAGATTATTCATATAAATACTTGTCTACAACTTATTCTGTATTTTATTTTCCAGACACGTTGTTTTAATACATAAGGTTTCCTTTTAGCACCGGTTAACGTCCGTAGTCCGTTCAGTTCAGTTGTTGTCACTCTTTGGTTAATCCTGATCTCCAATACCTTAGAATTTTCGTACAGCTTAAATTAACTTAGTTCCTGGCGTTATAAAATTTTCTTAAATCATGATGGTGGAACAATCCTTTGATTTTATTCGTGACAGGGTCAGATAACAAATAGCTCCCGATGTATGGTTTCCTCATTATCACAAAGGGACCTTCATAAGTGTGTTGCCACTTACGATTCTTCTTTAACAACAGGGATGGCTTAAAGTGAGTCCTGACGAATACCTTTTCTCCTTCTTTGAAATCGATAACTCTGTTTACCTTCTTATCAAATGCCTTTTTTCGGAGCTTAGCATACGTTGTCAATGATATGAGAGCTTGCCTGATTTTTGCGTCTAGGTCCAATTTGTTGTCTTGTAACTTTGGAAGGGGGTCTATCCACTCATTCCTTTCTTTTGATCTTTACATTAACTCATGTGGCATGAATCCGGTCGACAGATGAGGAAGGAGGTTTGCAATCTGTTCGAAAGGTGTTACGAAGTCTACCCACTTAGATTGCTTATTCGGAATGTACCTCCTTATAAATCTGTTAAATTCTTTGAAGATTCTTTCTGTCGGATTAGATTGCGGTCGAAACCGGGATATCAAAATTTGTTTGATTCCATGGCGAGCAAGAAATGCACGCCACGGGCGTGATGTGAAATTTGAAGCATTATCGGACAAGATTGATTCAGGAACCCCGAATCGTGGGAAATAATCATTTTCAATGGGACAAATTATCGGATTTGCACAAGAAGATTTCACTGCATACAGTCTTATATGCTTAGAAAAATTGTCCAGGATTGCTACTAAGTATTTAGCGCCTCCCCTACCGGTGGGTAGTGGACCTGCCAAGTCAATACTAAGAAGCTGGTTTGGCCTTTCAGCAATTATTGGATTGAGTGGGATTGAAGTGGAAATGTTTAAGGATTTTGGTTTTTGACAGATGACACAGTTTCTCAATAATTTATGGATTCTCTGATGTAGATTCGGAACATAACAGTAAGTCGAGATTTTCCTTTTACATTTCTCTGGTCCGTAGTGACCCCATGAAATGTGAGTGTATCACAGAAGATGTTCAATGAAATTTCGAGGGATGCAAACACACCATCTCTCAGATGACTCTGACGTCTTATGAAATAGCACTTGGTTATGAACTTCATAAAACTTTGACAACTTGTGGGCTGGATTTTCGTGAAGAATTTGTTTAACCTTTTTCCGTTTGGGATCTGTATTTTGAAGAATCTGAATCTGCCTACATAATTGAAGAAAATACTTTCTGTGAATTGGGTCTTTCATTAACAAAATTTTATAATTAGACGTTTGTTCCACCAGTTCGCTGGTTTCTGGTAAGCCCTCAGGTGAGCGAGAAAGTGCGTCTGCTATAACATTATCTTTACCTTTCATATATACAATGTCAAACTCATATTCCTGCAGGAATAAGCACCATCGAGTAAGAGGAGGATGTTGCAACTTGCATGTAAGGAGAAATGATAAGGCTTGATGGTCTGAATAGACTTTAATTTTTCTTCCATAAATATAATAGTTAAAACACCTAAAAGCCCATACAACGGCGAGTGCCTCCAACTCCGTAGCCGAATAAGACTTTTCACACTCAGATAACACTCGACTCGCAAAGCTAATCACTTGGATTTGCTCGTGTCCATCTACTAATTGAATCTGGAAAAGACAAGCGCCGATGAGGATGATGGAGAATGTTACTGTTAACCAGACTGTCTTTAATTTTCTGAAATCCGTCTTGGCATTCCGGCGTGCAATTCCACTGTGAATTCTTTTTTAAAAGGTTGTGAAGAGCGGGATTGTTCAATGCCTGATTGGGAACAAAACGTCTGAAGAATGACGTAAGATCGATAAATTCTTTCAGTTGCCTTTTTGTAACAGACAGTTTTTCGAGGTTTAATTCCTTCAGGGGTGATGATGTGTCTTAAAAATTTAATTTCACTTTTTCCAAACTTGGATTTCTTAAGATTTGCTGTAACACCATACTCTCTGAATCGTTGAAATACCTTTTGCAGAAGGGCCGCATGATCTTCCCAATTTTTCGATGCTACAAGAACGTCATCACACAGACCGTTACCTCATCTAAAAGTTCAGGACCTGGTACATAGTCAAGGGCTAAAATAAAAATTCCGGAACTCACATTTAGTCCAAACGGTAAACTTCGAAATGGTAAGATCTACCTGCAAATATAAACGCAGTGTACTTCTTAGACTCCTGCTCAGTAACTGCTTTTCAAACCAATTGTGCTCAAATACTTAACTCCATGAAACTTCTGCAGATGCCCTGGTCTCGTTCTTATGGGTAATATAATTTTATTGATTAATGTTGCATCTAGGACTAGCCTTACGCTACCATCTGATTTTAGTACAGACAATAAAGGACTCGAATAAGGTGAATGAGATACTTCTATCACATTCCAGCGTAACATTTTCCTGATCTCGCACTTGACAGCTTCGCGTCTCGCATATGGAATGGAGTAGCTTGTTCTACAGTAGGTTGAATAGGGCAGGACACCCATTCGATATTCAAAGCCTTTTATTAGTCCAGGTTTCTTAGAAAATACTTGAACGTAATCTGTTAACAAATTGTAAAGCTCATTCTTCTGTTGTTTGGATAATTCAGTGGACTCACTAGCTTTACCGTATAATTCAATCTGACCGGGAATTAGGCCTTTATACTCATCGTCATTAACACTTTCAAGATCTGTCATGTCTTCTGTCTGACTGTACTGTTGTCTTTTAGTCCATGGCCGTACTGCTATTTGAAACACACCAAAGTTTGTCTTCACCTTACTTCTTAATCACCTTACTTCTTAACAAATTTACTGTTACTTGTTGCTGACCCGCTACTAGAGTACAGATTCCACACTCGATGTCAATTTTAGCTTTCGTCTGTCTCAAGAATTCCATACTCAAGATACATGGCACTAATAGATTTTTAACCATAAGAAAAATGCATGTTACTGAAATAGACTCTATCTGGATTTGAAGCTGAGTCTGAAGATTTACACGTTGTGTTAGAGGACCAATTGCTCCTGAGACGGTGCAACCTTGAATTGGAAGTGATAAAACTTTGCATACAGAGGATATTTGCTTAAATAAACATAAAGATAAGACATTTATATTAGCTCTTGTATCTGCAATGGCTGTTACTGGTATGTTGGCAATTGATACTCTTATGGAAGCTTGAACTTGTTCGTCCCATGCGTCATCATTGTCTTTCGTCTCAGTGTCTGCTACTAGATCATCCCGTAAGTTTGTCTCTTTGTCATACCTAATTGCTTTAATTTCTTGTGGACTAATGGACAGGGTGCCTCCATTCAGACCTGCAGCATCCTCTAGGAGGCTGAAAGGTGCTGCATTTAATTTTCCGCTCGACGCTTACTTTCCTGCTGATTTATATTGCTTAAAGTTTCTTCCGTCTCGAACTGATGTTGGTTTTGTGGTACGAACTCGGGTGGAAATGGATCTTGTCCTGGCGTATTCGCTTGCACATAATAAATGTGCGTATTATGCGGGCGTTTAGGCTTCAGACGTCCCGAAGGTCCGTTCGCTTGTTGCATGAAGTGTATATTTTGTGGCTGAAAAGTATTTTGCTGTGGCTTGTGTTGATTGTAACCGTTACTGAAAGGTGTACGTTGGTCTCCACCTTGATTATGCCATTTATTTCCTTTCCACTGACGATTTGAATCGTAAGACTGATCGTTTTCATAATTACCGTTGATCGGTTGCGTGTTTCCATATTACTGGGGCTGTGTATTATAATGTACATTCCCGTACTGATGTGGTGACGAATTATATATTGGATTGTTTCTCTGGCCGTTATTGTACTTATTTTTGTATTTACTGTTGGAGTACGTAGTGCGTTTATTTTTGAAACCGTTGTGGGGTTGGTACTGGCCGTCCCTGTGACGTGCTTTCGCTCGGCCATCATTGTTGCCTGCGTATTCAGTATTGTGCTGGCCGCCTGCACTCAAGTGGGCGTTGCCAACATCAACTCTAGCGTCCTCGTAAATCAGATGTAATGAGTCTAACACAGATAGGAAGGTGTCCGTATCGTCCTCAGATACTTGTCTCTGATCGCAATCGGTAGCTTAGTTTTTAGAATCGTAATTACGTCTTTGGCGGTGATCGGCGAATCCCAGAACTTGATTTTCGCTAAATACTTTTCAAAATATTTCCTCAGATTACCGCGCTTACTGTTAAATACTTCGGCGTTGTAAACCTCTTTTCTCAGGCGCTGCTGAATTTAGCTAAAAACATCTGTTCAAACTCTTTGTAACTTTTACAAGTGTTGACCACTTCGGTTCCCCATAGGGCAGCATCGCCTACGATAAATCCAGTAACGAATTGAATTCGCTGGCGGTCACTCCAGCTATTCGTTAAAATTCCTGAAAAATTTCGGAGGAATACTATAGGATAAATTTCCCTTTTCTGTGGGTGACAGGTCGGAAAAACACGATGTTTGATCACGCTTTCCTCCTGCATCAAACTGACAAAAGTGGGTGGGCTGGTACTCTGGTTAAATTGTGCTTCTGTAGAACTATGAGTGAACGGTAATGTACCTGCTGTTGTTCATTACATCGTGGTGAATTATTCCACGGGATGCGGGGAAGTTTCAACTTGACATTTTAGTGTACGAACTTCATCAACTATCTGTTGACGCGATTCAGGTCAATCTTGAGCTGACGGTCGTCTTATCTGGCCTAATTCTGACATGACCGTGTCTCCTGTTTTTCCAGGGGCTGCCAATATTTCAATGGTTACATTTTTGACAGTTTCCCTGAGTTCGTTCTTGACCTTGTTTCCTATGAATCCGTCTTTGTTTTTAATCCACTCTTGGTAGTGGTCGGACAATGCTTCAGCATGTGCCTTTACAGTATTCTTTATTTGATCCTCTACATTAAGAGTCTCAGTCTGTTTGGAAAGATCATCAACATTCTCGATCGTGTCTACTGCAGTTTCAACTCCCTTGACCTCATCAGAGATTGCATTATAATCTTTTTTTAGGTCGCAGCTTGTTGATGATATTCCATCACTTTTGAATTTATCTCTCCCTTGGCTGCTTCTATTTTTCATCTAACCGTTTTGAGATATCCTCTATTTTTGACTCTACTTGTGTGTCAATTTCTAACCTCATGGTCGTGATCTGACTACTGATTTGGTTTTAGACATTACCCAACAGGGTATTTTAATCAGCTGTTATGTCTGCCTTTAGTTCGGCCTTTACCGAATTTAACTGTGTATTTAGGTCGTTTATCTCCGTTTGCGGATCTGTTTTTACTGAATTTATGTCATGTCGTTTATCTCCGTTTGCAGATCTGTTTTTACTGAATTTATGTCTGTTTTTACTGAATTTATGTCTGCTTTTACTGAATTTATGTTTGCTTTTACTGAATTGCACAGATTTGTTAGGACCTGATCTTTATTATGCCGTCTTTCGGCCTTCTCTTTTTCTTCGCGGGCCTTTTCATCTAATCTTTCCTGTTTTTGACTTTGGAACTTACGTTCCATTATTGCTTCGATCATTGCAGCCAAGTCATTTTTTTCAAAAGCGGGAATAGTTTGCACACTAGGACCAGCTTCTAAAACTCCGGTCGAGGCTGCTTCTGCCTCCGCTCGTGTACCTATCGCGCGTGATCGTAATGGATAGTAAGGTCCATTCGCATCACCGCTGTCATCTGCTTTTGTCTGTGTACGCTGTTTATCGTCAGCCATGTTCATTAATTATTTGTCAAACGTCAAAATGCTACAGATATTGTTTGTCACTGCCATCAGTCGTTTGTTTGTGCCGTAGTGCTATGGCTTACTGGTATCTAAGATGAAATTTTAACTCTGGTTAACAACTGACGTTCACGTGCGCCTAGGAGACAAGATGGTTCCAACTAATTACAGACAAATGAAATATCACACGATTTTACCAGTTTTTGAGCGTAATTATCCGCCATATTGTAAAAAATTTTTGATGCACTGACAACAAAGGTACACTTTCACTGAGTTTAACTACATAAGAATGGACTATGGACAAATTGAAATAAAGCTATTTCAAGGCAAGGAAAGACAGGTTTACGTTCTGATCAACCCGAAAGATGCTACGTCACTACAAAATCTTGGCTACTCCGTATGAAAATTTCACTTACTATGGCTATCTTGATGGTGATACGGCTGGATATTCGCTTTCTTTTTTTTTTTGTAATTTCATCAATCGTTCTTCTGAATTAATTTAAAGGTTTTCCCACTTCTCTTTCTCGGTTGAATTGCATCCACATGAAAAAATGAAACAATTATTAGAATAAGCACTGAAAAATTTTTAAACACATACATGAAATGATTTCTATTCACGTCCCTGTTCGGGCGCCAAGTGTAGCGTTGCTCTTGGGGGGCGAAAAGAAAAAGAATTGTTATTTTATATTTTTTTTGAAAATGTCGAAAAAGTGAATATTTTGGTGGGCCGCTTGGCAACAGAATCAGGGATTGATTACACTATTATAATAACATACGTTGAGCATTAAATACCTGAATAAGAGAAACATTATCATTTCTGTGCATTTTTATATTCGCGATGTAGTCATGGCCGGAACAACACCAAGGGACCAGATGATTCATAGACTTTAAAAGAAATGCAACATTACACAATTTAAAAAAATTGGTTCAGAAATAGTAGGAAAACGATAATGTTCCTTCTGCCTCATGCTGCGTTCGGCCCATCAGCGTGATCGTAATTTCTGGTGATGAAGTAACACAAAATAATTACCCTTCAGGTAAATAAGGAGATGGAAATCATCAAGGTTAATTTACTAAAATAAGCACACTTATCTTTAACACACTTTTTTTTAATGCTACGTACCTTTTCATATTAAATTACAATAGATAACCATTGTGGTTAAATACTTTATACATAACAGTCAAAACGTCCTCTTGATGCTGCCTGTTCGTAGTCAGTTACAAGAAACTACATGTTTTCTGATTGGAAAAATAACAATTAGCATATTCACTCAATATTTTCACATGAAATATAAAATACCGTTGCGGAAAGCAGTAAGTCTGCGTCCGCCTTTCATGGAATACAAACAGTAAAAGGTGAGGCGCCAATTGCCTCATTTGTCTTGAAACAACAGAATTCTTTTTTATATCATTAATCGATACATGTACATAGAGATTTACAGGCACCGCGCAAGAACGGCAAAGATAAAGAATAATAGATTCTGTCGCTGCTATGTGATGGTTCATTTCTTTTACTTTACAATTGTTCGATAACTTTAGGCCATCAGGCGTTTACTATTGAGCGTATATTAATGTCTGTGAGGCGAAAATTAATAATATTAGAACGTGGATCTGTAATACTTGTACGTACAGGAGTTTGGGGACTCACCACAATGCGAGCATTTCCACCGAATAGTCAAAACATGCTCCTGCCGCACTAACTCAGGTTATTCTGTTTCTAAACAGGTTGCAGAAGGTGGTGGGTATAGTTTTCCCCGACTTCTGCTCAGTTCCAACTCAGTTCCAACTTAAAATGGAACGATCAGATGCTCAAAGCTGTAGAAATGGGATCAGCTGCAAGATGCGTAGGGACTGACTAAAACCAGATTGTAATTTTACTGCAGCAGACAGGTTCAAGGAAGGTGACTCGCTGCGAGATATGAGGGTGCCAGAAATATGATTGAGTAGTGGCTGTAATCATTAAAGGAATTGTCAATAGGATCCAACGCAGTTATGTGCTTGAATGGAAAGACCCGATTCCAAATCATGGACATCATTTCTAGCGGATAGTGTAACACTAGAGATCTGAGAAGCTACTGTACATTTTCTTATGACCTCAATCAGCACATCATCTACTACTAGTGTTTGTGCCCTTCTAAAACAGTCATCGCTTATAACCAGGTGGATATATCGTGGATCGTCTGATATGCTATCGAGACAAAACGCACTACAAATACTATAGAATTATCTATCTGGGGTGGTGTGAGGGAGTCGCAAATACCTCTTACATACCACATTCCTTAGCCGAATCACTTTCAAAATGGGGTAATTTTATCACAAGATTGCATCGTGGACTACGCGTTGGTCTGATAATACACATTCCTACGATCACTGTCACAGTATTTGTCCACAAAAAACCACGTCCTTCAAAGGTAATGTCGTACATCGATTTATAAAGCGGGTATAGCTTTTAACATGGGTACTTGTGTGCAACTGTAGAATGAAGACCGCTTATGATGGTAACATACAGTAGTTGTTGTGATCGGATATTTTTTTTTAACATCTAAGACCTAGTAGTAGCACTCGCAAGAAAAACCTAAGAGACATGCCCACCCATCGTTGATTTTCGGTCACTATTATTTTGCATCATGTGGTATCATTTATTGGTCAAGTATTATACTTAGTAGTAGTGAGGGGTATGTGATACTTTCACATTTGAGCATCAGGCTTATAATGTATGTGTTTGTGTTCCGACATGTGTAAAGGAGATGAATATGTCCAGTCGTAAGGAAGGTACAGATATTTCCTTTTCCAGAGCCACAGCCTTCAGTAGGGTGTACTTCCAATACTTTGCTCATTGTCGAATGCTGTTTAATTGAGACTGCGACCGTAACATTTAATTGTAAGTATAATGATAAAACATATATGTTACCAGTTTTCTAGAATGATTTCGTGTATGCGTGGCCTGTGGTGGGAATGATTCATGTTTCCCATTAACGGCAGCAGCCGCCCGAATGCAGAGGCCTATTGGAGTGTAGGAATGTATCTGAATTAACTTTGCCATCGTCTAGACGACCGAATAGCGAACTGATACTTAATATGTGTCGGGCGGCTTTCGTTATCAAGTGAAAATTGGAAAAGATTGTGTATGGAGGTACGTTTGCACTGGACCATTATTCCCTCCCATGTAAATTGTTCACTTGACAGCTTCTGCACATTTCGCGCCTTTATTTAGTTGAGAGAGGATCGATTGTGGTGCGTGCATCTAGCATGTGGAAGACACATTTGCCTGTTCCTTAGACCTGGGAAAGACCTTAGTTGGCTTGTAAATTATAGGGATGATTTGGAATCTGCTACATCACCGACATCGGTATTCGAGAGTGGAAATATCAGTTAACTCTATTTGTTTCCAGTTACTCAGTGGTTTACAGTACACTGCACCTCGCTAAAGTTTGGGGTTTGTAGAGAAATAATTTCCAGCCTACATCTTGAGAATTACGTTGCGCCAGCGATCGGTAGGATGCTGCCTAGTGCTTGATATCGAGAAGTACCGCGAAAATGGTGTAATATCGTGGTGAACAATGCGAAAATACGTGTGTTCCTGTAATCCCAAGTCTGGAGATGTGCATAGAAAAGTGAGCAAGCAAGGAAGCAGGCTTGGAGCAGAAACAGTAACGCGTTTGTGCCAAGGGGAGACGATGCTGAATTTGTAGAACAGTTCTGAGAGCGATTTCGGTCTGCTGAGGGTGCTCTGATGTAAAAGGGACGATTTTATATGGAGGAGGATATCAACTGTATGTTTACTACATCGACATGGTACGTGGTGATATATTGCTGGGTTGAACATTGGTTTCACGCTCTAATATTCAACCTCGTGTCCTCAGTGGGAGAACAGTGTAATTGAGTAAGAGTCTTTCCATATTTGACGATGTGTATGGTACTTTGCAAGGTTTAGATGTCAGTGCAATATAATGATCAGTGTAAAATAGTTTATTGCACCTGAATGTCACGTCTGTAGAAAGAAAGAAAAGGCTGATGGTGCTTCCCTAGGACTGAGGAGCATCTTGTCATATAGCCAATGTGAGTGTAGGCATACCATAATCTTTTTGGCTGCTGTACAGCTATAAAATATAACTGCACTGTTTGTGTATATATTGTATTGTAAAGTTACTGTGGCTTATGTTGTGTAAAATGTGTATATATTGCATTGTAAGGTTACCATGGTTTATGTTGTGGCATGAGTAGAGATGATGACTGTGTGTACTAGCGTGAGGGATGTATAGATTCAGCACATCGATAATCTCGAGGGTATGAGAGAGACTTTTTACGTGGAAAATTATGTGTGCTACAGATACTGAGATTCGTTCCAGAAGCACAGTCGTCAAGAGGAGACATTACCCGTACATCGATCGGTATCAGACTGTAGCAGCAACTATAGTATTTAATTGTAGTTAACTGGTAAACATCTTCTTGGCTTCCAATATTCTTGTGAGTCTCATATGTATTTGATGATCTGAAGACAACTTTGCGGATTTAACTGTCAATGCAAAGTAGCGATATGTGCAAAATAATTTTACCGCTGAAAAGTCCTGTCTGCAGAAAGGAAGAAAGGTGGATGGTGCTTCGATACCA
The DNA here is from genome assembly GCF_021461385.2 of Schistocerca piceifrons. Lineage (NCBI taxonomy): Eukaryota > Metazoa > Arthropoda > Insecta > Orthoptera > Acrididae > Schistocerca > Schistocerca piceifrons. The sequence continues at coordinate 823,982,730 of NC_060141.1, forward strand.
GTGGCATCAGTAATTCGGCAGGTAAATTCGATAAGAGCCAATCATAATGCTTGATTCATTCACATCCTTTGTGCTGGGATGTAGGAGCCTCTACATAGCGGATGGAATGTTTGTGTGTGTTGGGCTGGCGGGTGTGGCCGAGTGGTTCTAGGCGCTACAGTCTGGAACCGTGCGACCGCTACGGTAGCAGGTTCGAATCCTGCCTCGGGCATGAATGTGTGTGATGCCCTTAGGTTAGTTAGGTTTAAGTAGTTCTAAGTTCTAGGGGACTGATGACCTCAGAAGTTAAGCCCCATAGTGCTCAGAGCCATTTTTTTGTGCGTGTTGAAAGCAGGAAGGGTAACACATGATGGACTGGGTACCACGTTAGGTCCATGAGGAAGACTACATTCGACGTTATTCTGCGTTATTTTCGTAAACAGGTTCTGTTAGGGCAAGAATTTTCCTGCATACAAGCCGAAACATCAAGAAAGCGAGCGTTAACTATTTCTGGGATTTCCACGACGTCAACTCGGTTCTTATTTTCTACATAGTCACATGACGTCAGTATAAGATTGAGAACCTTGTTAGATGCACTTGCGAAGGTTTGTAGCTACGCGCATGCACTTCGTGGCGTTGCATCAGGCTGGGCAGTTAAGCAGGGTTAGATGTGTGTCTCATGTCGCACTAGGAACAATGCTCCCTGTGCTACTCTGTCATCAATGGTAAAGACATGTGCTGCCCAGAGGCAACTCGCATAAGGGATGCCACCGCCTCATGTGTGCAGGACCTTAACGGGCGTCTGTGTGTGGTTTAACAGCTGATGGATGCGTCACTTCGCAGAGGCTGCTGCTAACCTCCTGTGCGGTCCAGTGGACAGGGTGTGTGTGGGAGGGGGGGGCAGTACTTCCACGTGTTGATTACATGTCTGTTGCATTATTTTGCGAGCAGGTCTGCAGGCTGTGCTACGCATTATTTGGACAGTTTACGATTTTGTACCTGCATATCAGTGTACTGCATTATTTAGAAGCAGTTTGCATGTGTGTACTGGAATTATTTCGATAAATTATTTGTTTACGTGGCTAGAGCGCGTTATTTAGAACTAGTTTACAGACATGCAGACTGTGTAGTGACCCCAAGCACATAAGGGTGAGTGTTTTGCGTCAGTGTGATAAATATACACCATCCGTAAATAAAATGTTCCAAAATAAATACACCCCTTCCTCACTCCCCCCTCCCCTCCCACAAGTAGCCCAGCACAGGCTGAGTCATTTTCGCGTCATTTCCCCCCCTCCAGACTACCATCTCGTATTATGTCACAGGAGAGATGACAGCACCCTCTAGTGGCAGTATTGTGTACCAGGTCCAGACCTCATGCTGGACACACTGTTTTCCGCCATCTTGGATAATGGTACTCGCGCCATTAGCTGACATCATGGCTGCCATCTTTGATTACATCACAGAACGGATGACAATGCCCTCTGGTGGTGGTACTGTGTACTAGGTCAGTTGGAGTCCAGACCTCAAGGTGAACACAATGGATGGTGGTGCTGCCTCTAATTGCTTAAATAAAGACTGGTGCATGATTTCGACAGTTGACGATTAGCAAGGATGTTTGTGAAGTCTTTTAGATGGATTATTATTTAGACGATTTACGAGTTGTTTGGCTCTCTGTATGTAAATGTATTGCATTATTTATGAGTGGTTTGCATGTCTAGGCTGTGCAATGCGTTATTTTGACAGTTTACAATTAGCAACCGTGTGTGTAGTGCATTATACATGAGTTATTTAGGAGTAGTTTGTAGGTCTGTATGCTCTGCAGTATCTCAGAACGTGTGTTCAGTACCACTGTGATAAATATACTCCATCCTTAAATAAATTGTTCCAAAGTACACTCCTTCCTCTCTCCACCAGCCCAGCGGAGGCTGAGTCCTTTTCCCACCAATCCCTAGGAAGAGGTGGTGGCCGGGTGACTTTGGTTAGTGGAGGTAATCTAAGAGTCCTTTCTTTTGCGCCATTTTCTTAGCTTAGTAGTGATACGCGAATTGACCTTTCTTTACCACCAAAATTCAAACTTGGCGCCAGCTCCCAGGAAGAGGTGCCGGAAAATTTGGCTCTAAGCAATAGAAGTGTCTAGGCGTCTTGGAGTGAAGCAAAGCGGTGTTGTTTGGACATAGAAGAGATATACAGAGACAGAAGCTGTCAATGACATGCCTCTATCAGGCCGCCCAAGCGCTACTACTGCAGTGGATGACCGCTACCTAGGGATTAAGGCTCGGTGGAACCCAAACAGCAATGCCACAATGTTGAATAATGGTTTTTGTGCAGCTACAGGACGTCATGTTACGACTCAAACTGTGCGCAGTAGGCTGCATGATGTGCAACTTCAGTTCCGACATGCATGGCGGGGCTCAGTTTTGCAACCACAATACTATGCAGCGTGGTACAAATCGGCCCAACAGCATGCCGAATGGATCGTTCAGGAGTGACATCATATTCTCTTCACCGATGAGTGTCGCATATAACTTCGACCAGAAAATCGTCGGAGACGTGTTTGGAGGCAATCCGGCCAGGCCGAAAGCCTTAGACATACTGTCCAGTGAATGCAGCAAGGTGGATATTCCCTGCTGTTTTGGGGTGGCATTATGTGTGGTGGACGTAAGCCACTGGTGGTCATGGAAGGTGCCGTAACAGATGTACGATACGTGAATGCCATCCTTTGAATATTGGAGAGGCATTCGTCTTCATGGACGACAATTCGCGCCCCTTTGTGCACATCTTGTGAATGACATCCTTCAGGATAACGACATCGCTCGACTGGAATGGCCAGCATGTTCTCCAGATATGAACACGATCGAACATGCCTGGCATAGATTGAAAAGGGCTGTTTATTGACGACGTGATCCACCAACCACTCTGAGGGATCTACGCCGAGTCGCCGATGAGGAGTGGGACAATGTGGACCAACAGTGCCTTGATGAACTTTTGGATAGTATGCCATGACGAATACAGGCATGCATCAATGAAAAGATGACGTGCTACTGTGTATTAGAGGTACCGGCGTGTACAGCAATCTGGACCACCATCTCTGAAGGTCTCACTGTATGGTGGCACAACATGCACTGAGTGGTTTTCATGAGCTGTCAAAAGGGCGGAAATTATGTTTATGTTGATCTCTATTCCAATTTTCTGTACAGGTTCCGGAAGTCACGGAACCGAGGTGATGCAAAGTTTTTTTTGATGTGTATAGATCAAATAAATGTGGGTGAATATGATCCTGGCCCCTGCCAAGTACACACACACAGGGGGCGCTTAAGTTGACCGGAAAAAAAGACGGTGCAAGAAATAAACGGGAGAGGTGCGGCACGTGACTTCTCCTGCCCCACGTGCTCCTGCCTTCGCCCCGTCTCCGGCCATCCTGATTTAGGTTTTCCGTGATTTCCCTAAATCACTATAGGCAAATGCCGGGATGGTTCCTTTAAAAGGGCACGGCCGATTTCCTTCCCCATCCTTTCCTCACCCGAGCTTGCGCTCCGTCTCTAATGACCTCGTTGTCGACGGGACGTTAAACACTAATCTCCTCTTCCTCCTCCTCCTGCCTTCGCCCTGTGACGCGGACCCTTTCCCTCTGCAGGAGACTGTAGCCGCACGCTGTTCCCGCAGTCATTTCGTCCAAGCGGGATAGGGAGATAACGGCTGCTATGGCTAGAGGACAAATGTAAGGATGTAGAGGCGTATCTCACTAGGGGTAAGATAGATACTGCCTACAGGAAAATTAAAGAGACTTTTGGAGATAAGAGAACCATTTGTATGAACATCAAGAGCTCAGATGGAAACCCAATTCTAAGCAAAGAAGGGAAAGCAGAAAGGTGGAAGGAGTATATAGAGGGTCTATACAAGGGTGATGCACTTGAGGACAATATTATGGAAATGGAAGAGGATGTAGATGAAGATGAAATGGGAGATACGATACTGCGTGAAGAGTTTGACAGAGCACTGAAAGCCCTGAGTCGAAACAAGGCCCTCGGAGTAGACAACATTCCATTGGAACTACTGACGGCCTTGGGAGAGCCAGTCCTGACAAAACTCTACCATCTGGTGAGCAAGATGTATGAAACAGGCGAAATACCCTCAGACTTCAAGAAGAATATAATAATTCCAATCCCAAAGAAAGCAGGTGTTGACAGATGTGAAAATTACCGAACAATCAGTTTAATAAGCCACAGCTGCAAAATACTAACACGAATTCTTTACAGGCGAATGGAAAAACTAGTAGAAGCCGACCTCGGGGAAGATCAGTTTGGATTCCGTAGAAATACTGGAACACGTGAGGCAATACTGACCTTACGACTTATCTTAGAAGAAAGATTAAGGAAAGGCAAACCTACATTTCTAGCATTTGTAGACTTAGAGAAAGCTTTTGACAATGTTGAATGGAATACTCTCTTTCAAATTCTAAAGGTGGCAGGGGTAAAATACAGGGAGCGAAAGGCTATTTACAATTTGTACAGAAACCAGATGGCAGTTATAAGAGTCGAGGGACATGAAAGGGAAGCAGTGGTTGGGAAGGGAGTAAGACAGGGTTGTAGCCTCTCCTCGATGTTATTCAATCTGTATATTGAGCAAGCAGTAAAGGAAACAAAAAAAAATTTGGGGTAGGTATTAAAATCCATGGAGAAGAAATAAAAACTTTGAGGTTCGCCGATGACATTGTAATTCTGTCAGAGACAGCAAAGGACTTGGAAGAGCAGTTGAACGGAATGGATGGTGTCTTGAAGGGAGGATATAAGATGAACATCAACAAAAACAAAACGAGGATAATGGAATGTAGTCGAATTAAGTCGGGTGATGTTGAGGGTATTAGATTAGGAAATGAGACACTTAAAGTAGTAGATGACTTTTGCTATTTGGGGAGCAAAATAACTGATGATGGTCGAAGTAGAGAGGATATAAAATGTAGACTGGCAATGGCAAGGAAAGCGTTTCTGAAGAAGAGAAATTTGTTAACATCGAGTATAGATTTAAGTGTCAGGAAGTCATTTCTGAAAGTATTTGTATGGAGTGTAGCCATGTATGGAAGTGAAACATGGACGGTAAATAGTTTGGACAAGAAGAGAATAGAAGCTTTCGAAATGTGGTGCTACAGAAGAATGCTGAAGATTAGATGGGTAGATCACATAACTAATGAGGAAGTATTGAATAGGATTGGGGAAAAGAGGAGTTTGTGGCACAACTTGACTAGAAGAAGGGATCGGTTGGTAGGACATGTTCTGAGGCATCAAGGGATCACCAATTTAGTATTGGAGGGCAGCGTGGAGGGTAAAAATCGTAGGGGGAGACCCAGAGATGAATAAACTAAGCAGATTCAGAAGGATGTGGGTTGCAGTAGGTACTGGGAGATGAAGCAGCTTGCACAGGTTAGAGTAGCATGGAGAGCTGCATCAAACCAGTCTCAGGACTGAAGACCACAACAACAACAACAACAACAACCGAACACGGGTAGTGTGTTTCGTGCAGCTGTCTCCTGCACAGCTACATAGCTCAGTTTTTGCCTCTAAGTTGGGGAGATGGTCCTGAAGCAAAAATGCTATTTAACCAAAGTCTGCGATTTCTGCCAACTGAGCACCGGAGTGAAACTGTCTGAGCTAGACTGCTTCCAAGTATTTGATAGGATAACAGGTGAAATGGCAAAGAGATCTCACATGTAACAAACCATTTGATCTAACTTTAATTTCTTGTCAGCAGCGCATTAAATGAGAGATCTGTATCTAGTTATAAAAAATGTGCGGAAATATTGAAATAACTGACCGAGTTAACGAAAAAACTGCTTTCAAATTCCAGCAAATCAGCCGATTAATAGCTGACCTGGTTAAGGATACTGACACAGCTTCCTGTCTGGGTGTTTTGAAGTATTTTTCTTTTCCTTTTTTTACAAAATATGGGTTACGATACAGCTATCCAAACACCAAAATAGCTTTTGGGGATTTTTATGAGAATTCCAGTGATTGCAGCATCTTGCCAACGCAGTTTCAGCAAACTAAATATCATAAAAAATTACTTAAGATTGAGTATATGTACAGTAGACTGTCAGAGTTAGCTCTTTTGGCTAAAGAATGTGACGCAGCTGCTAAATCTGACTTCAATGATATAAACATTTTTTTTTGTTCAAAGCAAAGAAATGGAAGCTAAAATTATAATAACGACATAACTCTTAGAAATGTTAGTTTTTTCCAACATTTAATTATTGCCTTTCTTCTTTTATTTTTAATTACTGATTTGTGGCCTTTCACAAGTTTGTATAATTTGTAGTTTGTTTACTATAACGATACACGTCTTTCAATGTGTGCAACAGTTATTAACTATATATATAATTTAAGTAATATTTTCCAGTGGCACTTCATTTTTATTAAACTTACCTTACCAACTGAAAATTTCCTGTGTAGAAATATTTCAGAAAGGTAGTTATTTCTCGGAGTGAGGGCAGCTATCGAAGTTCTGCCGGGGTCCCAGGATCATCTCGGTACAGATCTGGCCGAAAGCCTAAGTCGAAGGCAGACAGCGGCAGACAGCCGATCTGCGTGTCTTTCGGGCAATCTGTACACATGTGTTCAGAAACTGTGCTGCTGTGTAGTCTCACACGTCGCCCATTCGATTCGTAGGCACCAAAGGCTCCAAGTGGTTGCAGTTTCGTCCCATGCATACTCTACAGTGGAGCTGCCTGCTAACCTCACTTTTTGGAGCTGCAAACTTCCGCAGCTGACTGAAAAATGTGTGAATGGACATTAACAACTGATTAAGAACTGATGCGGAAGAGAAAACTTGTTTCAAAATTTAGATGAAGAGTTTAAGAAATAATTCCTACTAAATTATAGGCTAATCTCATAGCAATTGAAACGATTTAAATTTGACTAACCATTTAAGTGTGCTTGTGAGGAACTGGAGAACTGACTTAGGAGTTTGAACAATTTAAGAGATTAAAGCATTTAAGAGATTAACTGAGATGGAGAAGAGTTCGTTTAAAAACTCTTCTCTTTCTAGGGCAAGCCATAACATGCCTGAAATGGCTGTCGCGCAGTGGCATCTCCTGGCAGATTTTAGTAAAGAAGAAGTGGCGTGAGGCCCCCTAACATATACGCCTCCAATGAGCCTATTTTTTTTTCTACCGAGTTTAGAAAGCGGACTCATCCCTGGTGGTCCTGTAGAGAGAAGAAAGCGTGTAATCTCCTGCTATACCAAAATTGTGTTTGCATCAGAACCTGGTGGAGCGTGCACTAGTTACTTCACTCCTCCAGCACCGAGATAGTAAGAGGATAAATCTGCTTCGATTCTCTCACAGTAGCTCCTTTAGCTCATTTGGCTCGTTGTGCGAAATGCGTTTCTGCTCACGTTGGGTAAGTCTCGGCCAGCATAGGTTCTGCGGAGGTGCTTTAACGTTAGCACACTTTCCGACACCGACCTTTGTCGTTCGCAAATGCTAGGCACTAGGCACTAGACTAGAATCTGTTCCGGTTTGTTTGTGACGCCAAGGCTCTGTTGGGCGCAGCGCCAGAGTTCTCGGCCGGGCTTTGACAGTGACGACTGAAGCCCTACCAACGTAATCTTCAACAGGTAATGCCACCGCCGGCTGACTCTTCCATTTCCTTTGAAAACCTGTCTGCATAAGCTATAAGCATGGACAATTTTTCTTACATTTGCGGTTAGTCAGTTCTCTTCCTGATACTTAAGTTAATTGCTCGCCGTACGCACTTATTCTTCCATCCTTAATCACAACCCACTATTGATGTCCACTGTAATGTGTATAACTGTTAAATATTCTTAATTCCTAAATAATCTATGCTGTTATGCTGTCGAAATGAGAGGTAGCAGCTGACCCGTGTTCTTCCAATTTTTTCTTGTAAACTAAAGAAAAATAAAACAATTGTATTTAACGCCACAAATGATAAAGCGTCCTTTTCTGCTGTGGAGGCATCGTTTTCCCATATTGTGTCCATACATGATGTCGGTTTTGGCTTTGCAAATAAGTTATTAGGCGCCAACAGCACGGTCACCTGATAAATGAGGTGTGAACTCTGCAATCACCACTTTACCAGCTTCTGCACTGACTGCTTAATTTTATAAGACCCCTCCACTCATCTCTCTGGTACTGAACTCGACCCACGGAGGAGTTATGTTGCTCTTGAGACAGAGGAAGCTACAAAGCAGAAACCGCACAGCTCCACAAACAGCAGACCCCCTTAATGATGTCAAAGCGCGAAGTAATCCTAACGCCAGTCTTGCTGACAGAACCCTGTCGCTTTCGATGCACACGTGTGGCCGCGTACACGCCATTACAGCTACATGACACAGGCTGTTCTGTATGCTGTAGAGACCCACAATATTAGTGACTACTTGAGTAGTCTTTCAACTACTTTACTCGCAGAGGCGTCGGCTAAGGCGAGGTGAGAGGGTGACCCCTCCTGGATTCAGGGGTACTGACTTTTTATCCACTGCAGTTTCTGCGTCTTCCTGCAATCAAGGCTGATGTGAATCTTCACTTATTTTCCTTGTCGCTTCCTCGTAACTGGCCTAATCGAGCATCAGATAATGTCAAGCAGCAGCAGAAGGACCGGTCCCATACACTGTGGTGCAGAGGCTGTCCGCAGTGCCCTGCACGCCCTTCTCGCTCCACAGCATAGTATTTTCACGACTGCAGTACACGCCGCCGTCGTCCTTCCCCAGTTCCTACAATGACTCCCTCTGCTGCACAACCCAATGACAGCAGTTACGTCAGGGTGTGGCACAGAGTTTCGTAATAGGGTCTCTGTTCTTCCTCACGACATAAGCTCCTGTAAGAGCCCGCCAGAAGCGGACTCCCACGTGAGTGTAGGATAGACGAGCTGAGGTGCGGTGGTGAAGTTCTGTGGAGTGCCGAGGCGCTAATGAGACATCACTCAGTTGTCAGTCATTTATCAGCTAGAGTTTTACCTTCACTGTGTCTTCTTCCCAGGGCTGCCTAGCAGCGGCCATGCCGAGCCCGTGTTGCACGAAGGCACAGAGTAGCGCGTCGGCGTCTGTCGAGGAATTTGTAGGCGCAGTCTGTGGTCTGAGCTGCGGCCCTGCTGGAGGCTCCAGCGGCCAGAGCGTCGCTGCAGTCCGGTGTGGCTGTGGACTCCTGTCGGAGACGCAGCGTTCTCTTCGAGTGAAGCTGCACTTGGGCTCAGCCCCAGAAGTCAACGTGCCTCCTGCTGTCAGTTGAAAAGATGGTGTGTAGGCAGAAGACACAACAGCGACACGAAGCACTGTCCGCGGGGCAGGCCCAGCATACGGCCGGTAGTGTGGTACTCGTACTGCCCCAGCAGCGGCGACGCAGGCACCTTGCTCCCAGGCTGAACAGCTCGCAGGTGGCCAGACCAGCCCTTCATCCGTGGAAGATCCGCCCGGCCCTCAGCGACAGTCAGTCGCCATTGAGACCGACGGGGGTGCAGCTCGCACGGTCGGCGTTTCCTTCACCGCCAGACAGTTGCGGACTCATAGCAGTGGACTCCAAGGTGGCGTGCTCACCACGGCATCCAGCAGGTAGTAGAGCTGACCCTCTGTCGGTATCTTCGATGCAGATGGAGTTGCCTAACTTAGGGAGTGAATTGAAGGAAGGTGAGCGTTTTGTATCAGTCGATGATATGGTTTCCCCTCCCCCCCATACTGGTGACTAAATGTGCTCCCATTTCCTGTGCCTGTCAATGCTCTTGGCTGAATTAATGTTTAACTTCAGGGATTCAGAGCGTTCCTTTAAGCAGACTTTGCCACCTGAGAGGCGTACTTGTGTCATCCCTAGGTGGCCTCATTACAGAAGGGTGTGTCTAAGTGCTGAATCAGCGCTTTCTGGCATTCTCTCTCGCACACTACGAGGCAATAAGCTCCATGTCTGTTTGTACTTCATTTCTTCCGAGTGTTGACGTTGGTACTCTACCGCTGCGCTTGCAGACGACGTGTTCCACTTGGTGTCGTCCCAACTGACTCCAAAAAAATTTTTCTTCCTATACTTACCTACTATTCTGCTCTCCTGCACTCCAGTGGGCTCACCTTGCAGTTCGCAGATGATACAACCTTATGCTGAAAAGGGAAGGCTGTCGCTCACATTGTTCAACAAGCACATGTCATTTTCGGCCAAGTCAAGGCCTAGTTTACGAAGAACATGATATAAATCATTGAAGACAAACTGCAGAGGATGACATACAGCCTCAATGGTACTGGAGCAGTGTATAACGAAGCAGCCATTAAATATCCACGCTTTTTTATTCATACTAAATTAACACATATATTCCAAACTTTCAAGAGTTCTGTGGATCTTGAGGAAACTAAATGTATAATATCAGGATAGCAACAGCTAACAGTATAGTATGCAATGTTCAACAGCCACATCAGCTAAGAGCTGCTGCTGTGGCCCAGCTCCGAAGGCTCCAAGAATGTGCTTTTGCTGCAAAAAGAAAAATAAAAGACCATTTTAAACTAGTTCATTTAGAGATTAGGCGTTCTTACTGTTTTCAGCCATTATATATTGCACAGCCTCGTTCACAAAAAGATAAATCATGATAACTATTGATAGAGAAATGAAGTTTCTCAAGACAGCACTTTGCAATAAAAACAGTGTAAACACACCAACGTTTCGATTAACGAAGACACAAAACAGATTCCCAATGGTGGCCAGATAATTATTTAATGCACTGCCTAAGGATATTCAGTCATTACAACTGCAGCAGCTTAAAACTACAATTTTCTATAACTGAAAGTGCAACCTTTCAACATTACTGAAGAACTCTCCTCCACTGATGGAACTGTGTCTACCTGAGCAGCAACTCAGTGTCATGACGTCAGCTGCTCGTGGTCTGGGGGCTAGCATTGCTGCCTCGGGGTCCCAGGTTCGATTCCTGGCCAGGTTGGGGATTTTCTCTGCCCGGGTACTGGGTGTTTGTGTTGTCATCATCATCATCATCATTATCATCATCATCATCATCATCATCATCATCATCATCATTTGTGAGAGTGGTTAGATTGCACTGTGAAAAGAAAACGGACTGTGTAAAAACTGGGTTTTGTACGGGAGCTGATGACCGCGCAGTTGCGCGCCCCACAAACAAAACACCATCATCAAATATCAGTGTCATGACAACAGCAGAACTCTGATGTTTAACTTTACTGCTGAAAGGGGACAGTACGTCCCACTTTGACGGTTCTTTTGGTGTGCGATTTGTGCCTCAACTTGCTGCCAGCAACTAACTCTATTGAAATATTCCTATCGCTGTAACTTGACCATGCAGCCAATACGTTTCGAATGAGCTCCACCTGGGCCAGACGGTAGTGTAGTGCTGTAGGCTTGGGGTGCCAACTTAGATTCTTTTAGTCGTAAAGGGGGTTAGGAGAGTTTGATTTCACAGAGAGGATGGTCACCTACCCTCGTGTAAATTGCAGGTAGTGGCAGGCACTGCTTTCCCTCCCTGTCCTCTGTTGACTATTGGCACGCTAGGACACAAAGTGAAGAGAAGCACTGTCTTCCAGGACTTTGTGAGCAGTGCATGCTTATGGCACGCTTCACCACGTGCTCGTCAACAAAGCATTTGTACATCTTAATTAGCTTCCTTTTCTTAGCAATTAGACTCAGTTGTACTGCAATGAAGTGTAGATGTGTTCACATTAAATTATTCAATCAATTTTGGTGTAAAATTCGTGTGGGTGTGCGATTTTTCAACTTGGCTTCGTTCATGCTGCTACAGTTAGAGCGCTGGGCTTAGTTCTAGTTCAGCCGGCCCTGTGAATAGTACTTCCGCTGTTAGTTTCACTCTACAGGTATTCAACAGGCGTGTGCTGCAACCAATTTATCTCCGTATTTAATCCAGATTTTGATGAGATTTCTTTGTGGGACAAATGGCCATTGGATTGTTGCCACAGTGTGGTCCTATAACCTAAGTTAAACGGTTTTAGCTGAAGCATTGACCGAGTTACTTATTCACTAAGTTCACTGATGCACCACGGACAGTTTGATCCAGTAAATTCTGTGAAATTAATGTCCATTCGTCACTTGATCTGTGACTGGTGCCCTATCACCACACCAGGTTCATGAATTTAACACATATTCATTTACTTCAAATAATTATGCAAATCTTTGTGCACTGATGGCGGTGATACACGAGGAGTTGTTTACGTCAAGCTTTCGCATCTACCATGTGGTCCATTGTGTGCGCACCAACCAGCAGCCTGACCAAAGTTTATGTAAGCGTTGCTGGTAACTGGGGTGGCGGTGAACACATAACTATATCCTTTTGTGTAACAAATTATTATGCGATTAAACTGTATTATATACATATATCTTCGGGACCCACCTTGCACTGGCTAATCCTCTCTGGACCTCCTTGAGGCACAGTTTGAATCAGTAAACTAGCAATAGTTGAAAAGTTAGATGCTTCTGTACAACATGCATTTGAATGTAACTGAATTTACACCATTTCCACCCCACTCCCCTTTCCCCAAAGAGAATATGGAGTGCCCTAGACAATTCAATAGTCCTTTGACGTTGTAGAGAACAACATTAATTAAATGTCTTTTGACATGTAATTTGTTTTGTGGCAAGAATGTTAACAGATTCTTCCAAAGTTCTGATAAATGGGAAATATAGGTCAAAAGTTTACAATAATTTATACATCCACCAACTCACCACCTATTCCCAAACCCCATCATGTGTAATTGATCAGAATGTAGCTGTTTTATTCATCAAGCTCTTGAGCTCTAATTATTATGAGTGCTGTCTAGCCTGCTACTCAATCATTACAGGTTTACAGAATGCCCTGTGCTTACAATGTTAAATTGAGCCAAAAGTTACTGGGACAATACTCTTGACTTTTGCACAGATCGAGGACATGTGTTCTGCTTTTCTACTGAATTAATCATTTTGGAAAAATAATGTTAGTTTTTTGAAATAGTTTATTTTTTTCTAAGTGTAAAAAAAGTTATGCATTTTAATAAGTATTTTAAAATACCAATCCCTTACTACAAAATAATTTCACAGATCTTTCAATGCAGATATATTGAAAGGCTTTAAGAAAAACTCTTTAAAACTTCATTGTTCTACTATGAATAGACTCTGAGAAAATGTATCTTGTTTGCAAAACAAAATTAAATTTACAGGAACTGAACTTCAAAGTTTTTACTTCAAGACGCGCCTGCTCCATATCTAATATCATAATTGTCCTCTTGATGGTCCTCCTATGCTTGCTAGCCATCTTTGAATACATTTTTACTGCCTGATCCGTTCCTTGTCTCAATAAAGCATAGCCCCTGCACAGAACCCTATCTTCTACAACTTTGTTATATTGTCCTGACTGAATGAAGAAACAGACTCATAAACGCCAAAGCGAAGATTGTTTGTACCCACAAACACAGTTTTAGGTAGAATGAGATTTTCACTGTGCAGCGGAGTGTGCGCTGATATGAAACTTCCTGGCAGATTAAAACTGTGTGCCGGACCGAGACTCGAACTCGAGTCTCAGTCCAGCACACAGCTTTAATCTGACAGGAAGTTTCATAGTTTTAGGTAGTCTGTTCCATATCACATGGTTCACAAACTCATTTGGATTTTGCGTCCAGAGTGAAAACATTTCTTTAGTAGACTAATATCTGAAAAGTCTCGGAATTTAGGTTTCGTGTCATCTATTACGGCAGGTGGTAAATGATAAAGTTGACTGCATTGTTCTTGAATTACCTTGACTCTATTGTTATCGTACCAACTATCTTCTATTATTGAACATAGCTCATTTTGGGAATTCTCATCGCTTGAAGCTGTGGAAGAAAACAGAGCCCAGAATGCTCTACTCATTAATTCTGCATCTGCTGTTTCTGTCTAATTGCTAGACCACAGCACTTCTGTAGCAGAATCTGTCAGCCGTTTTTCCCATCTAAAGTTTTTTTCATCCCTCAATTTCTTGCCTTTCATGCTAGTCTTGGGCTGTCATCTTGATCCCATCCTTTTCTGAATGTGACCAACACATATTCTAGTTTGCAAATGTTCACATCGTTGCCATAGGACCTCAGTTCCTCAATTTTTCTGAATGCCTTTGAGTCACCATCTCCAAGATACTTTGTGTATTAATGTTGTACCATTCTACTGAACACAGATGAGTACTTATAACTCCAGCAACTTCCAGACCGCCACATGAACCATAACAATTTGCTATGCACTCTTTTTTATGTTTATTTTTCACTTCATCTTTCCGTCTGAAAAGAGTACAAAATATTATCACATCAGCTATCTTGCCAGTGCCCACAATTTCAGCTATTCCATTATCATTCAGAGATGTGTGGCCTTCCTTCTGCCAGATCCTGTTGAAAGTCATAGAAAAGTCCCTTTTATTATTACTTTTTACAACAGCTTCTTCAATAGCCTCTTTCATATTTTCCTTTGCTACACCTTCAACATCAGTGCCAATTGCAATGACATGTTCATCAAATTTAGAAGCTAGAACAGAAAGTTTCATCACACCAGATAACATGTCACCTGCAGTCCTGCCCTTACCTACACTCCTGGAAATGGAAAAAAGAACACATTGACACCGGTGTGTCAGACCCACCATACTTGCTCCGGACACTGCGAGAGGGCTGTACAAGCAATGATCACACGCACGGCACAGCGGACACACCAGGAACCGCGGTGTTGGCCGTCGAATGGCGCTAGCTGCGCAGCATTTGTGCACCGCCGCCGTCAGTGTCAGCCAGTTTGCCGTGGCATACGGAGCTCCATCGCAGTCTTTAACACTGGTAGCATGCCGCGACAGCGTGGACGTGAACCGTATGTGCAGTTGACGGACTTTGAGCGAGGGCGTATAGTGGGCATGCGGGAGGCCGGGTAGACATACCGCCGAATAGCTCAACACGTGGGGCGTGAGGTCTCCACAGTACATCGATGTTGTCGCCAGTGGTCGGCGGAAGGTGCACGTGCCCGTCGACCTGGGACCGGACCGCAGCGACGCACGGATGCACGCCAAGACCGTAGGATCCTATGCAGTGCCGTAGGGGACCGCACCGCCACTTCCCAGCAAATTAGGGACACTGTTGCTCCTGGAGTATCGGCGAGGACCATTCGCAACCGTCTCCATGAAGCTGGGCTACGGTCCCGCACACCGTTAGGCCGTCTTCCGCTCACGCCCCAACATCGTGCAGCCCGCCTCCAGTGGTGTCGCGACAGGCGTGAATGGAGGGACGAATGGAGACGTGTCGTCTTCAGCGATGAGAGTCGCTTCTGCCTTGGTGCCAATGATGGTCGTATGCGTGTTTGGCGCCGTGCAGGTGAGCGCCACAATCAGGACTGCATACGACCGAGGCACACAGGGCCAACACCCGGCATCATGGTGTGGGGAGCGATCTCCTAGACTGGCCGTACACCACTGGTGATCGTCGAGGGGACACTGAATAGTGCACGGTACATCCAAACCGTCATCGAACCCATCGTTCTACCATTCCTAGACCGGCAAGGGAACTTGCTGTTCCAACAGGACAATGCACGTCCGCATGTATCCCGTGCCACCCAACGTGCTCTAGAAGGTGTAAGTCAACTACCCTGGCCAGCAAGATCTCCGGATCTGTCCCCCATTGAGCATGTTTGGGACTGGATGAAGCGTCGTCTCACGCGGTCTGCACGTCCAGCACGAACGCTGGTCCAACTGAGGCGCCAGGTGGAAATGGCATGGCAAGCCGTTCCACAGGACTACATCCAGCATCTCTACGATCGTCTCCATGGGAGAATAGCAGCCTGCATTGCTGCGAAAGGTGGATATACACTGTACTAGTGCCGACATTGTGCATGCTCTGCTGCCTGTGTCTATGTGCCTGTGGTTCTGTCAGTGTGATCATGTGATGTATCTGACCCCAGGAATGTGCCAACAAAGTTTCCCCTTCCTGGGACAATGAATTCACGGTGTTCTTATTTCAGTTTCCAGGAGTATATGATATAATGCAATGTAGTAGCATGCTCCGTGGTGGTTTTGTATGACATGTTGCCAAAAGTGTATTTAACTATGGTCATATTTTCTTCAAGTTTGTAATATAGCTAGTATCAAGACAACTTGAATATTTCTCATTTCTGACATTATGACGAGCATCGTTTATGCATCAGAGAATGGAGTAAAGTCTAATATTTTTTACATTGTTTTCTCTTTTTGTTTAATAAAAGGGTGAAAGCAGTAGAAGCAATTCCAAATGCCTTTGCCCTGTATGGAGAGAGTGCTATCGAGAAAGTCAAGTTGTATTGTTTCAAGTACGATTGTTGTGAGATGTATTAATCACACATTCAGGAAGACAAACAGAAATTGATGAAGATTTTTCTGTGATTACTCTATGGACAATGATAGTGTATCCAGCACTTGGAAAGTATGATGACCTATTAACCTTCGTGCAACACTTGCCTTCAGTAGTCATATTGAGGCTAACAGGAAGGAATGAGGTTTACAGAACATTGTCTCGTCAAAAATGAGATTAGAAACGAATCAGAATCTCAAACTGGGAAGAATGGGGAATGAAGTTGTCTGTGCCCTTTCAAAGGATTTATCCTGGCATTTGCCACAACAGATTTAAGGAGGTCACCACAAACCTAAATCACTGAGGCCTTATGGCGATTTTAAGTACCGTTTGGTAAATTCATAATGAGAAAATATTGGGTAAGCCATAACCAACCATATCTCAAACAATGGCCTGTATATGTCTACAAAATTTATTCTTATTGGCTTTACTCACTACATGCGTGAGATCAAAAAACTACCTTTGTTTCATCAAGCAGTTTTCAATAATGGGGTAGAATATGCTGTTTACAATTTCTGATATTTGTGTCTGCTTTGTTCAGTAATCTAATGGGAAACACTATTCATATGCTTTACACTAGTACAGCTGGTGTCTCATCATAATACAATACAACAAATAGCTATCGTAATTAAACACGTAGATTTTGTCTTACTCAAGTAGCTTTACTGGACTACATCATAAATACAACAATGTGGCTGCGAGTAGTTGCTGAATGAAACACAGTTAACAGAGTATTCAGTGACACTGTTTCATTAACAGATTTGTGTATTTTCAGTAGCCACTCCCCAGTATTTTATGTTTCGTACCTCTAGATCTACTGGTTACTGAATGTAGCACAATCTCTTATGATGACAAAATTTCTGAAGATGTAGTTCTGAGTTTGATATAACTGTTTGTAGCTGTGTCGCTGAGGAGGTAAAATGTTACTCCTGCGCCAGTCGTGAACTGAGAGCTACTGCCTCTTGCTCTTTACAGTGCATCAACATTTTCATGGAAAATTGACCAACTTCAGTGTTCAATGCCTCCTCATTACCTCATGTGATGGCTGATACAGATAATTTGCAATGTAGACTACGAGATTGCTGCATGAAAGTAATCTTCCCTGCCTGTAAACACGTATTTGATAAGTCAATGACACACATTAATGGTCTTTTTTTAAATTAATGTAAAACAAACTACATTCAGTTCCACACAACATCCAAAGATGAGGAAATAGTAGTAAAAATAGGTGATCAGACAATAACCAGGGTAGATTCCTCAAAATACCTACGCTTGCATATTGATGGCAAACTGAATTGGTCAAACCACATCCTGGATCTATGCAAAAGACTAAGTTCAGCAACATATGCATTGCGCATTGTTTCTTCTTATAGAAATATGGAAATCATGAAGTCAGTGAATTATGGTTACTTTCATGCAATTATGTCATTTGGAATCATATTTTGGGGAAATCAGCCACTGGCTAAAAAAACTACTGTGTGTACAAAAAAGAGCCATAAGGATCACGTGTGGAGTCCATTCTAGAGCCACATGCAGGAATCTTTTTAAGAAGCTTGAAATACTTACATCCTCTGCGCAATATATATTCTCTTTGATGTGCTTCATAAGGAAAGTAAAATCCATCTTTAAGCTGAATAGTGCATATCACAGTTACAATACTAGAACGAAACATGATATCCACTATGAACAGCTAAATCTAAGTATGGTGCAGAGAGGAGTCCATGTCAGTGGCTGTAAGATTTTTAATGCCCTCCCTTCAAGAATTAAGTGTTTGGTACATGATGATCTCTTGTTTAAAAAAAAACTTAAGGCAGTTCCTATTGCAAGCATCATTTTATACAATAGAAGAGTTCCTGAGCTACAGTGTTTAACATTTCTTGTATTGTAAATCACAAATGTATGCCCAAGTTTGTATTTGTAATACCGAATATTTTTATTGTAAACATATATTTTGCAATATTTATTTCTCTGTAACACATATTATTTTGTAATCCTTATCTATCTCTAAAATGTATTTTTTTGTAGTGGGACCTAAGTTACTGTTTACTGTTTTTGTTTTGTTTTACGTATTACCATAAATTCTGGCCACAAGCTTGTAAAATTGACATGTTCCATATCCTGTGATAGTGTCACAACATGGATCACCGGAACAAGAGATAAATAAAAATAAAAAAATAAACATCAAAGTGGAATTCATTCAGAATCTTTTATTGGTATACCACAAGTATATCAGTTGAATCTTACAGGATAACTGTCTGTCATGCCAGGAAGTAACAAGACTACCACATTGTCACCAGATATGTTCCACTATGTTGTTGTGACCACACCTTAGTCATAACAGGACGATTATTCTTTCTACAGGCAATGTCTTTCTTGAACAGACTAACAGTTTAGTGTGCATCTTGTGTGTCAACGACTCACCAGCTTAACTACTTTTCCTGCAACATCATGAGGAGTATTCTAATATTTGTGGTGAGAGGAAAGAATGGAAAGTTGCACAGATCACTGCAATACATATAAAAGAAAATAAACATAACCCATTGAGTTACAGATCGATATCGATGATATCAACATATAGCAGGACATGTGAATAATTACTTTGTACCAACGTCATGGAATACCCCAAAATATATTACCTATTGACATCAAACCAACATGGATTTGGAAAGCGTAGCTCTTGTGAGACACAGCTGGCACTTCATTCACATGACGTAATGTGTACAGGGGTTCTCAAATTGATTCCATGTATACAGAGTTCCAAAAAGGCCTTTGATATCATTCGTCATAAGCTGATTCCACAACCACATTGCTTTCCTATGGACTACCACATCAATTGTGCAACTATTTGTGCCTGGTAATACTACAGTCTATTAAAATCCTCAGAAGAACAAAGCGAATTGCGAAACGAAGTTGAAAATAAATCTTTACCATAAGATTCTCCACATGATTTCAAAGAAGGTTTTGTCAGGCTTCGAGAAATCGGCAAGTAAAACAATTTTGAGTGTTAAGGACCGAACGAAAGTCCTAGAGGTTACAAACATCACATATTTAGGCGAAGGTGAAACAAATGTTGGGTTATTGACCCAATAATTCTACTATGGAGACTGCCACCATTACTGTTGTTCGACCTCTTCTGGAATATTGCTGAGCACAGTGCTGACCACAGTGCGGTCATTACCTGATGGGTTTGACGAAGGACATCGAAACCATTGAAAGGAGGCAGTTAATTTTATAGTATGGGGTATTAGGGGAGGGTGTGGTGCGGATGTTTTTCCTTTTGTTTCCTTGAAGCTGGAGGGAGGAGTGGGCAGGGGGACGAGTTTGGGATGCCATGTTAAAACAAACGCTTTCTCACTACAACACGTTTTTTCCATGACATTTCAACCACCACCTTTATCCTCCGGATACAAACAATTTTTTGTTGCCACTGTTGTACAAAGGATAATATTACACGTATAATAACATATGAGAAATTAGAACTCGTTTCTCTAGAGCTTCGTGCATGAATGGGATGGTTGAGAAATTGAAGGTATTCTGTGAACGCTCTATGAAACACTTAACTGTGAATTACAGATTAATTTTGTATCATTGTGATGTAAAGGAAGTGCCTCAGCAAAACGTAATTTGCACCGTGCTGCACATATTGTTTCTGAGACACTGGGTAGGCCTACACATTATATGTGCTCGAAATGTCAGTGATATACTACATACACACAAGGAGAAGGAAATCGGCCATGCCCTTTCAAAGGAACCATCCCAGCATTCACCTGAAGCGATTTAGAGAAATCACGGAAAACATAAATCAGGATGGCCGGACGCAGGTTTGAACCGTCGTCTTCCAGAATTTGAGTCCAATGTTAAACACTGCGCCACCCCTCTCAGTAGTATACACAAGGCTGCCATCTAAAGTGTTTACTTTTAAAATCCACTTAGTTTTGTCTTGCCGTGACAGACACTCACAAGCTCTTCCACAGACCTGTTTCCGCAAGATGTTTCTATTACTGGCTGCTTAGAAAGTGAACTAAGCTGTCTCTGACCTTCAGTCAGACTGATGCTCTTAGCAGACTGATGGAATACGACTTAAAAAAGAATGGAAAAGAATAGGTATGATATCACGGCTTTGAATTCCCACTGCATGACATTGACTCCTAGACCATGCTAGACCACGGATAGATTATTCACAGCAACAGCTCAAGCGGAAGTCAACGCTTATCGTGCCATGTGCTCCATACCCCATTATGACAAAAAGATAATGCTGGCATATGCGAAATTCGGAGGTTGGTTGGGTTGAGGCCAGCTTGTAATGGCTAAGGTGTGGATTCGATTCCCGCTGGGAGGTACCAGTTTTTAATAGCCACAAATAGTAAGGCCAAGAAACGAATACCAGACTGTGCTGTGTTTCCAAATCAGCATTAAACATGTTCATTTGCTACTGACTGGAACACAGTTGGATTAGTTTTGGCTGTCGCAGACGGAAATCGCTGCTCCCCGAAACTCTGTCTTTAGAAAGCTTTCTTACACTAGTATTGTTATTTTAGTTCACGAACCTACCGTCATGTAGGGTCATAGGACCTCCATTTCTTATTTTAAGTGACCTTGAGATTTTTAAAATATTGACACTGGACTGGGATTCCAGCTCCGGCCTCCGATTCGAATTTTTCTGTGGGTTTGAACACTTTGAGATGATCCTGTTCCATCATTTCGTTGTTTCCTCACGATGCCAAACTCCTCCATGTTTCTACGAGTGGAGCGATCCTAACTATTACTGAAAGGGAATTTGATATCTGACACCTCTTCGTGTGAGGTCAACAACGACGATATTCGATGGGCTGGAGCCCCAGTCATCAGAGAGCTGTTCGTTGCGTTACCTCTATCGCGAATATGTGCATATCTCGTTACTGGCAAAAAAATAATAAATATTTCATGTCTATTTGTGGCTATAAGACAATAGCAAAGGGTGTCGCATTCGAATCCCTGCCAGGAAAAAATCGCTTTTATCATCGTTTCAGGTTCCAATCTCACACTATGGGTGAACATATTTAATATTTGACATCTGATTGTTCTTAGTTAACAGTTCATATAGGTACTGGGTTCTACTGCCCATCCATCACCAAAACTTTACTTCATGGTGTTTCACACTTGTGCGTTGCACATTATTACATTCCTATCGTGGTTACTTCTCAGGGGAATTATAAGCTTCATTAGGTTCCCGATTCAGTGTTAAATTGTATCATCTCTAATAACACGTTTTGTAATATTTATTCTATCGCTGTATTAGTTTATATCTGGATTGACTGCCATAATGAGCAGTGTTCCCCAGTGGTCTCTTATTGTAACCACTGCGTATATACTCAAACGACTCAACCCCACAGGGTTTCGGCATTTAGAGGACTTATTTATTTATTTAGCATCCGTGTCATCATACAAACGATATTGGACTTGTCATACATAGTGACACAGCTACTTTTTTGAGGTTAACCTTTTTTTTTTTTTTTTTTTTTTTTTTTTTTAAGTGTACATCCGGTTCCCATGCAGCAGTTGCGAAGCATTCTTGCGTTTGGTAGTGTCATCTAAAGTCAGATGGAGGAGACACTACAAATTTTAAGAAGTTCACTGTACTGAGATAAGTGGGTGCCATTTCACATGTTATATTTAACCTCATCTTACAGACAAGATGGATAGGAAATTCAGTAAAACTAAACCACAAGGAATTCAAATGCAGAAGGTGAACGTTACTGCACGTGTCTATGCAGATGATGATGCATTAATAAGTAGTTTCAAAATAGAATCAATCTGAATGGTGAAAATTATAACAAAATCGCTGAGAAAACAGGATTACATGTTAATGAAGGAAAGACAGAATATTTGGTCATAAGTAAGAAAATCCAAAGTGATGGATACACTTTCAAGACAGTTCCCCACTTCAGGTACGTAGGATGTCTTTTCAGTAACAACAATAGAACATGCATAGAAACAGATATTCATCTAGGAATAGCAAACAAAGCACCTTTTAGTTTTATCAAAATCTTAAAGAAAAGATCACTTAGAACCAACTCCAACATCCGCTTGTATCAATCTACTATTATACTGGTAACCTTACATGGGTGAGCATTAATATTTTGGAACAAAGATGTAGAAAACCTGTTAATATTCGAAAGAAACTTAATAAGAATTATTTTAGAACCAGTACATTAAGAAAATAATATGTAATGGAGAATAAGAAAAAAGGAAGAATTAAGAGAGCTATAAAAACATCAGAGTGTTCTTGAAGTTCTAAAGGAGAGAAGGTTTTACTAGGCAGGTCATATAGCAAGGATGACGAAAAATAGACTACCCAAAATAGCGTTCAGCATGACGGTAGGTGGAGCAAGAGCAAGCACAAGAGGATGAACATCAAGCCTAATGGACAAACAGCGCACTCAATAGAAAGAAATAGAAGAGGCTTGTAAAGCAGCATGGGGTCGATTAGGTCCTTGCCAGATGTAAAGCAAACTAATATACACATCAAAAAAAGTTTTGCATCACCCCTAGTTCCCAGAACTCCTGAATATAGGCGCTGATTGTGGATGTTGTATCACAGACACAGTCCCTTTGGCTGTTCACAGATGTCACTAAACCCGCCCACAGATGTAAACAACCATGCATGAGCAGCGCCTGTTAGATGGAGGGGGTCCCACAGTCGATCAATTCCTGTCATTCCATCAGGAAGGAGGTACACGGCTCGTGTTGTCTGTAGTTCAACCATGCCTAGATGGTCAATACCACGGAACGTGTCCGCATTGTTACTTTGTGCCAGGAAGGGCTCTCAACAGGGGAAGTGTCCACACGTCTCGGTGTAAACCAAAGCGATGTTGTTCCGGCATAGAGGAAATACAGAGAGGCAGGAACTGTCGATGACATGCCTCACTCAGGCCACCCAAGGGCTGCTACTGCAGTGGATGACCGTTACTTACGGATTATGGCTCAGAGGAACCCTGACAGCAACGCCACCATGTTAAATAATGCGTTTCGTGCAGCCACAGAACATCGTGTTACGACTCAAACTGCGCAATAGGCTGCATGATGCGCAACTTCACTCCTGACATCTATGACGAGGTCCATCTTTGCAACCACAACACCATGCAGCACGGTACGGATGGGCCCAACAACATGCCAAATGGATCGCTCAGGATTGGCATCAAGTTCTCTTCACCAATGAGTGTCACACATGCCGTCAACCAGAGAATTGTCAGAGACGTGTTTGGAGGCAACCCGGTCAGGCTGAACGCCTTAGGCACAATGTCCAGTGAGTGCAACAAGGTGGAGGTTCCCTGCTATTTTGAGATGACATTATGTGGGGCCGACATACGTCGCTGGTGGTCATGGAAGGCACCGTAATGGCTATATGATACATGAATACCATCCTCCGACCGATAGTGCTATCATATCAGCAGCATATTGACGAGGCATTCGTCTTCATGGATGACAATTCGTGCCCCCATCGTGCACGTCTTGTGAATGACTTCCTTCAGGATAACGACATCGCTCGATTAGAGTGGTCAGCATGTTCTCCGGACATGAATCCTATTGAACATGCCTGGGATAACTTGAAAAGGGCTGTTTATGGACGATGTGACCCACTAATCACTCTGAGGGATCTACGCCAAATCACCGTTGAGGAGTGGGACAATCTGGAGCAACAGTGCCTTGATGAACTTGTGGATAGTATACCACGATGAATACTGTTATTCATCAATGCAAGAGGATGTGCTACTGGGTATTAGAGGTACTGGTGTGTACAGCAATCTGGACCTCTGAAGGTTTGGTGGTACGATATGCAGTGTGTGGTTTTCATGAACAATAAAAAGAGGTGGAAATGATGTTTATGTTGATCTCTGTTTCAATTTTCTGTACAGGTTCCGGAAGTCTCGGAACTGAGGTGATGCAATACTATTTTTGATGTGTGTATTTGATGATTAACAGCTGTGAGCCATTACTTGGTCAGTGTAGGTGGAATGTTGACTCCTGTTTTGATTGGTTTCTCAGATGAGATTGCACAATATATCAAGAATCAACAACCACAAGCACTGCCACACACAACAATTAGCCTACACAATGGAACACGGTCAAGTAGTTTACAGACACATAATGTCACAGAGTAAAAAGAATGTTCATCTGAATTGAAAACAGTCTTAGTTGCAATTTATTCTTGTATTATCAACACGTTTTATCTTCATGCAGCATCTTCATATTACGGTATCTTAAAATTTTCCTTCTACAACATTTTAAAAAACCATAAAATGTGTCTGTACTAGATTCAACCTGCTTTGCAGTTTTTAAAATGTGAGAGGAAAAGGTTTCTACAGGTCATCTGATTCAACATATGCATCAATCTAGAATAGAGCCATTCTGTGGTTTTTAAAATTTTGGAAAAGGAAAATTTTAAGATAATCTGGAAAGGCCCCACAAAGACAAAATGTCAATGAAAGAGTAAATTCCAGCTGAGACTGTTTTTAATTCAAACATTCTATATATGTTGCTGTACCAGATGACCTAATGGGGTGGAAGGTATTTTACAGAATAGCCATACAGAAACACAACTTCACACAGCATTTAAACACAATGGAAAATAGTTTTATGGAATTTATATAATACACATACAGCAGAAAAGTCATATAATTCATGAAACAGATGATTAAGAAATATCATGTGTACACCATACACATGAAACCACTAAATGTGAAGTTCAGGTAGGATACATACGTATAACACATAAAAGTTGGAGTACAAGGGAAACAGACTTCAAATTAAAAGATAACAATATGTAACAGCACCTGATTTCCCATATTAAAATAATTATACAGAAAAGACAGTATAAACAGATTTAATCTTACAGTATATCAGAAGGCATGGAAAGGTGGTATATTTGTCACACTAGACAATAAACTCAAATCCACTGAGATAGTAATTGAAGCTGCACGTGAGATTATTTGTGCAAGACTCAGTATCAAGGTTGGCACAAAATGTAATTGGATCCTTCTATCGCCTACCAGAATCATGTCCCAATGTAACCAAAAGTGTTAGAGAAAACCTCATTTGCTTGTATGTTATCATTGGTGGAGAGTTTAACCACCCAAACATTAACTGGAAAAATTACAGTCTCATTAGTGATGGGTGTGATAAAGACACCCTGTGAAACTTTACTAAATGCCTTTTCTGCAAATTACCTAGAATAGATAGTTAGAAACCTCACTTCTCAGTGAAAGTGATGCATGTCCAGTGCCGTGTGCTTCACCTGTCAGTGAAAGTGATTCATGTACAGTACCGTTCACCCATTTTGGCAGGGAACTCCATTTGACTGTTACCTGCTTGGGTGTGCCTGCTACCATGCCTCAAGAACCATCGCTGTCTTCTGCCCACGCAGTGATCATGAGATTTTTCATTGATGTCTCGGCATATCCCATCAACTTTCTTTCTCTTCAACTGTGTTCGCACCTTCAGCACTCCACCAGATACAGGTGAAGACAGTATCTCCGCATTCATCAACACAGGCAGTTGCCCTACCACTGTTGTCCCACTCCTTCAGTGACACACTCCATCATGACCACACTCCATCCCTGTTACTAGAGTGGGTCATCCTGTTCATCCTCCTTGATGGCGCCATGATTTTGAGATGTCAACCATAACGATCAAGCCTCCATGCAACAGGTCTGACGACCCAGTGTCGCCTCCTCAGCCCCAGCACACTGTCACTTCCCTGTGCTCTGTGGTGCAGGAGGGGGCTCTGAGTTGACTGTCGATAGATGATAGTTGCCTCATTGGACTGAATCTCTTTGACGCCCAGTCCATTGTGATTTTTTGGTTTTGATAACACATGCATGATCATGTTATATTCACCATGTAGCAGAGATGCTGAATTGCAGATAGGCACAACAAAAAGACTTTCACAATTAAACCTTTTGGCCATTGGCCTTCATCAACAATAGACTCACTCTCTCTCTCTCTCTCTCTCTCTCTCTCTCTCTCTCTCTCTCTCTCTCTCTCTCTCTCTCTCACACACACACACACACACACACACACACATATGCAAATGCAACTCAGACACACGACTGCAGTCTCAGGCAACTGAAACCACACTGGGAGCAGCAGTACCAGTGCATGATGGGAGTGGCAACTGTGTGGGGCTAAGGAGGAGGCTGGGGTGGGGAGGGGAGGGATAGTATGGTGGGGGTGGTGGACAGTGAAGTGCTGCTGCAGGCTAGACAGAGGGCAGGGGAGAGATGGGGAGGTGGAGGGGGGAAAGTTGCTGGAAAGGAGAGAAATAAAAAGACTGGGTGTGGTGGTGGAATGACAGCTTTTTAGTGCTGGAATGGGAACAGGGAAAGGGCTGGAAGGGTGAGGACAGTGACTAATGAAGGCTGAGGCCAGGGTTACAGGAACGTAGGATGTATTGCAGTGGAACTTCCCACCTGTTCAATTCAAAGAAGCTGGTGTTGGTGGGAAGGATCCATATGGCACTGCTTCACAGCCTGTTCCATTCTCTCTCCCATTCCAATCAGTAAAATTCCATGCCTCCTGATCTTCTTAGGAACTTGTTGTGCTTAATACCTCCTTTTGTATTTAGGGCTTTATAAGTACTCATGCAAGATTGGTTAGGAAAGTAGTTGCTTTATTTACATTTTCTTTCAATTTATAAACACAAAATACATGTATTGCATCTAAGTTTAGTAGACTGTAGGACATTACCACAGTCCAGCACCTTGTATTTCAGGCTACATCATTTTTTGAGGCAGCCAGTAGATTAGATCAGTACTTGTTCCATAGATCATGAATACGACACTTCATAATGATGTGGAACGTGTCCACACCAATTTTTGTCATGTATAATGCTATCATCTCAGGCTGTCTCACGTCCCTCTACCACTATCGATAACATCATCATGGTGCATTGTAGAAATTACAAAGGGCAGTTGTATTCTTATTGGGACAGTATGACACAAGGCCCTTTGTCCTTTTTAAAGACGAAATTTGAAGATTTTTCCTGTTGTTTGTTTATTTGGTAGACACTCCAAAGTATTTTGCATTTATTTCAGCGAAGTATGGCCACAGAAGCAAGACGTTATCTTTGGGACTTTCAGTAGGAGAAACATCAAACACAAGTTATCAGAAGTTACATTTGTGTTAGTGCCCACAATTGGCTCCACTAATCTTATAACATCACCACAAGGACTATTACTTTGTTTGTAATGTGCATTGGGCTGTGACCCATCATTGGCTTCTAAATTTATTGCATGAGTTAGTGACCATAATTGACAGTATGTTTATTGCTTTCTGTACAGTAGGGCATACCACTACCTAAACTCACAATGCCAACAGAACTATAAAGAAGAATGAATGCGAAGCGAACAGAATATAGACAACCTTCAGCCAACTGTTAGCTAAGGAAACATGGAATGCAGTACATAAGCATGGAATTACATGTTGAAAGTTCAACAGATTTATGGAAGTACCTAGTAAGAACTATGGAACTGCATTTACAATAAAGAAACAGACTGAGGTCTAATAATACAAACAAATCTTGCAGAAAAACCACAATAAAGATCTCAAGCAAGAAAAAGAGAAAACTATATGATATTATAAAGACACAGCAGGTAGGAAATGAATTTCATACTTATTACAGAAAATACAAGACAATTCTTAAAAACGTTGTCAAGGAAGCGAAAATGAAGGCAAATTATTTATACATTCAGACTGCTGGAAACAGGACCAACGCCATTTGGAAAGTTGTGAAATAACAGGCAAGTAATGTCATTACCAGAAATCCCAATATCATGCTATGTCAAGATGGAGAGAAAATAATAGAGCCAAGGAAAGTAACAAATACCTTCAACAGCTATTTTACAAACATAAGTGAGTAACTAATTAATAAGATTACTCCAAGTAATCGAAATACAACAGCATCACCACTTAAGGTCAACAGCTTTGGTACCTCATCCTATCTGTTGCCAACGAATGAAGAAGAAATCCCGAACATCATAAAAACCTTAAAAACGAAACAGTCCTCATGAGTAGATGATATAGCTGGTACAATAATAAAAAGATGTATTGAACACATTTTTAAACTACTAACACATTTATGCAACAGTTCACTGGCATCAGGGACTTTCCCTTCTTGCCTAAAAATTGCAAAATTGAAACCAATCTACAAAAAAGAAAACACAGAAGAAGTTGGCAATTACAGGCCAATTGTCCTACTGTCTGGCTTCTCAAAAATTCTAGAGAAATTCTTCCACAAAAGACTTACAGCCTTTATGGAAAAATATCAAATCCTATCCACAGCAGATTTAAGTGTCAGGAAGTCATTTCTGAAAGTATTTGTATGGAGTGTAGCCATGTATGGAAGTGAAATATGGACAATAAATAGTTTGGACAAGAAGAGAATAGAAGCTTTCGAAATGTGGTGCTACAGAAGGATGTTGAAGATTAGGTGGGTAGATCACATAACTAATGAGGAGGTGTTGAATAGGATTGGGGAGAAGAGAAGTTTGTGGCACGACTTGACTAGAAGAAGGGATCGGTTGGTAGGACATGTCCTGAGGCATCAAGGGATAACAAATTTAGCATTGGAGGGCATGTGGAGGGTAGAAATCGTAGAGGGAGACCAAGAGATGAATACACTAAGCAGATTCAGAAGGATGTAGGTTGCAGTAGGTACTGGGAGATGAAGGAGCTTGTACAGGACAGATTAGCATGGAGAACTGGATCAAACGAGTCTCAGGACTGAAGACCACAACAACAACAACATCCACAGCAGAACACAGTTTTAGGAAGAATTGCTCAGCCAACAGTGCTATCTATGAATTCCTAAGTGAAATTTACCAGAAAGTGGAAAGTGGAGATTATATCATGGGTGTATGCCTTAACTCATTAAAAGAATTTGATATTATAAATCATGAAGCACTCGTACAGAAATTAAATCAACTAGGCAACAGAGGCACACCTAATGACTGGGTCAGGTCATACATTTGCAGATGGAAACAAACAGTGGAAATAAAACACACTGACTGGAACAAAATCATAAACCACTACTCAGATTACCAAGATATGAAATATGGTGTTCCCCAAGGATCAGTGCTAGGACCAGTGCTGTTCATCCTACATGTAAATGAACCACAAACAAACATACAGTGCCAAAATGCTTACCAATTTGCTGATGACACAAGCTTTCTCATTACTGCAAAATCAGAAAACCTACTACAACATAACATAGACAATGGCTAGCATAGCAGAATGGTGCACATACAATAAGTTAATCATAAATGAAGGAAAAATTGTAGCAATAAACTTCTGTAATGTCAAGGAATAGGTTCCACAAACCATAAATATCCAGTTGTCAAACAAAGCTGTAAATATAGTTGACATGACAAAGTTTCTCGAGCTGTGGATCCAGTATACTGTCGGGTGGGGAACTTGTATTGACAATCTCAGCAAAAAACTAAACTATGTTTTGAGGATTCTTGAAAACTGATGTCATAAAGACTGCCTTAAAAGTGTGTAATACACAAGTGTCCAATCAATGCTGAAGTATGGAGTCATTTTCTGGGGAGCTTCTCCAAACACCATCAAGCTAATTAGAATCCAAAAAGAATCATACAAGATGTCAAACACAGAAAATCTTGCAAGGCAATCTTCAGAAACCAACAAATCCTCCCACTTCCATGCCTGCATATATATGAAACCACAGTGTTCATACAGCAGTATGTGATTGAAAATCCCAAACTCTTCCTCAAAAATGAAGATGTGCACACTCACAATACAAGGCAAAAAATGGAACCCCATATACATCACACAAAAATTTAGCTCTGCCAAAATGGAGTGCCACACATTGGAAAAATGATATTCAGGAAGCTGCCAAATGACATACAATCAATAAACAACATAGCAGGGTTCAAAGCTACAGTAAAGGCATATCTAATTCATCACCGCTTCTTCTGTCTGAAGCAAATAATGAACCAATAATAAGTAGAGTAACTATAAGAGATTAATGATGTTAAAATGACAGAAACAATATTGTGTTAAATGATGTCCAACAGCTTACGTACATTCTATGTACCAACAAGGTCTCATGCATAAATAAATAAAAATATATAAATAAACATTCGTATTGTATGGATTTTTCACTTATCTGATTCTGAGTAAACTTCTACACTGGCGTGCCAAAGACAAACATCACTAAAATTTGCAGCTCCAACAAAGCTGGTCTTCTACATGTATGTTGTTGGTGTTGAGGTCTTCAGTCCAGAGACTGGTTTGATGCAGCTCACCATGCTATTCTATTCTGTGCAAACTTCTTGTTTCCAGTGAAGTGCAATACGACCACCATTATTCTCCATACACATAAATGATCAAGCAGACAGGGTGGGCAGCAATCTGTGGTTGTCTGCTGATGATGCCATGGGGTGCAGATAGGTAGCAAAGTTGAGTGACTGTAGGAGGGCACAAGACTTAGACAAAATTTTTAGTTGGTGTGATTAATGGCAACTAGCTCTAAATGTAGAAAAATGTAAGTTAACGCAGACAAACCTGTAATGTTTGTATACAGCATTAGTAGTGTCCTGCTTGCCACAGTCAAGTCATTTAAATATCTTGCCATAAGGTTACAAAGCAATATGAAATGAACAAGAATGAGGGGATTGTGGTAGAAAAGGCGAATGGTTAACTTTGGTTTACTGGGAGAATTTCAGGATCTGTAAAAAAGACCACATATAGAATGTTAGTGCAATCTATTCTTCAATGGTGCTTGAGTGTTTGTGATCTGCACCAGGACAGATTAAAGGAAGACATCGAAGCAATTTAGATGTGGGCTGCTAGATTTGTTACCAGTAGGTTCAACCAACACACAAGTATTACAGAAATGCTTTGGGATAAAGGTAAGTTAATGAGTAATAAGATACTGAAAGTAGTTGTTGTTGTGGTCTTCAGTCCTGAGACTGGTTTGATGCAGCTCTCCATGCTACTCTATCCTGTGCAAGCTTCTTCATCTCCCAGTACCTACTGCAACCTACATCCTTCTGAATCTGTTTAGTGTATTCATCTCTCGGTCTCCCTCTACGATTTTTACCCTCCACACTGCCCTCCAATACTAAATTGGTGATCCCTTGATGCCTCAGAACATGTCCTACCAACCGATCCCTTCTTCTAGTCAAGTTGTCCCACAAACTTCTCTTCTCCCCAATCCTATTCAATACCTCCACATTAGTTACGTGATCTACCCACCTTCTCTTCAGCATTCTTCTGTAGCACCACATTTCGAAAGCTTCTATTCTCTTCTTGTCCAAACTAGTTATCGTCCATGTTTCACTTCCATACATGGCTACACTCCATACAAATACTTTCAGAAACGACTTCCTGACACTTAAACCTATACTCGATGTTAACAAATTTCTCTTCTTCAGAAACGCTTTCCTTGCCATTGCCAGTCTACATTTTATATCCTCTCTACTTCGACCATCATCAGTTATTTTACTCCCTAAATAGCAAAACTCCTTTACTACTTTAAGTGTCTCATTTCCTAATCTAATTCCCACAGCATCACCCAATTTAATTTGACTACATTCCATTATCCTCGTTTTGCTTTTGTTGATGTTCATCTTATATCCTCCTTTCAAGACACTGTCCATTCTGTTCAACAGCTCATCAAAGTCCTTTGCTGTCTCTGACAAAATTACAATGTCATCGGCGAACATCAAAGTTTTTACTTCTTCTCCATGAATTTTAATACCTACTCTGAATTTTTCTTTTGTTTCCTTTACTGCTTGCTCAATATACAGATTGAATAACATCGGGGAGAGGCTACAACCCTGTCTCACTCCTTTCCCAACCACTGCTTCCCTTTCATGCCCCTCGACTCTTATAACTGCCATCTGATTTTTGTGCAAATTGCAAATAGCCTTTCGCTCCCTGTATTTTACCCCTGCCACCTTCAGAATTTGAAAGAGAGTATTCCAGTCAACATTGTCAAAAGCTTTCTCTAAGTCTACAAATGCTAGAAATGTAGGTTTGCCTTTTCTTAATCTTTCTTCTAAGATAAGTCGTAAGATTAGTATTGCCTCACGTGTTCCAACATTTCTACGGAATCCAAACTGATCTTCCCCGAGGTCTGCTTCTACCAGTTTTTCCATTCGTCTGTAAAAAATTCGCGTTAGTATTTTGCAGCTGTGACTTACTAAACTGATAGTTCGGTAATTTTCACATCTGTCAACACCTGCTTTCTTTGGGATTGGAATTATTATATTCTTCTTGAAGTCTGAGGGTATTTCGCCTGTCTCATACATCTTGCTCACCAGATGGTAGAGTTCTGTCATGACTGGCTCTCCCAAGGCCATCAGTAGTTCTAATGGAATGTTGTCTACTCCCGGGGCCTTGTTTCGACTCAGGCCTTTCAGTGCTCTGTCAAACTCTTCACGCAGTATCTTATCTCCCATTTCGTCTTCATCTACATCCTCTTCCATTTCCATAATATTGTGCTCAAGTACATCGCCCTTGTATAAACCCTCTATATACTCCTTCCACCTTTCTGCCTTCCCTTCTTTGCTTAGACTGGGTTGCCATCTGAGCTCTTGATATTCATACAAGTGGTTCTCTTCTCTCCAAAGGTCTCTTTAATTTTCCTGTAGGCAGTATCTATCTTACCCCTAGTGAGACAAGCCTCTACATCCTTACATTTGTCCTCTAGCCATCCCTGCTTAGCCATTTTGCACTTCTTGTCGATCTCATTTTTGAGACGTTTGTATTCCTTTTTGACTGCTTCATTTACTGCATTTTTATATTTTCTCCTTTCATCAATTAAATTCAATATTTCTTCTGTTACCCAAGGATTTCTATTAGCCCTCGCCTTTTTACCTACTTGATCGTCTGCTGCCTTCACTACTTCATCTGTCAGAGCTACCCATTCTTCTTCTACTGTATTTCTTTCCCCCATTCCTGTCAATTGTTCCCTTATGCTCTCCCTGAAACTTTCTACAACCTCTGGTTCTTTCAGTTTATCCAGGTCCCATCTCCTTAGATTCCCACCTTTTTGCAGTTTCTTCAGTTTCAGTCTGCAGTTCATAACCAATAGATTGTGGTCAGAATCCACATCTGCCCCTGGAAATGTCTTACAATTTAAAACCTGGTTCCTAAATCTCTGTCTTACCATTATATAATCTATCTGATACCTTTTAGTATCTCCAGGATTCTTCCAGGTGTACAACCTTCTTTTATGATTCTTGAACCAAGTGTTAGCTATGATTAAGTTATGCTCTGTGCAAAATTCTATCAGACAGCTTCCTCTTTCATTTCTTAGCCCCAATCCATATTCACCTACTATGTTTCCTTCTCTCCCTTCTCCTACTGTCGAATTCCAGTCACCTATGACTATTAAATTTTCGTCTCCCTTCACTACCTGAATAATTTCTTTTATCTCATCATACATTTCTTCAATTTCTTCGTCATCTGCAGAGCTAGTTGACATATAAACTTGTACTACTGTAGTAGGCATGGGCTTTGTGTCTATCTTGGCCACAATAATGCGTTCTCTATGCTGCTTGTAGTAGCTAACCCGCACTCCTATTTTTTTATTCATTATTAAACCTACTCCTGCATTACCCCTATTTGATTTTGTATTTATAACCCTGTAATCACCTGACCAAAAGTCTTGTTCCTCCTGCCACCGAACTTCACTAATTCCCACTATATCTAACTTTAACTTATCCATTTCCCTTTTTAAATTTTCTAACCTACCTGCCCGATTAAGGGATCTGACATTCCACGCTCCCATCTGTAGGACGCCAGTTTTCTTTCTCCTGATAACGACGTCCTCTTGAGTAGTCCCCGCCCGGAGATCCGAATGGGGGACTATTTTACCTCTGGAATATTTTACCCAAGAGGATGCCATCATCATTTAATCATACAGTAAAGTTGCATGTCCTCGGGAAAAATTACGGCTGTAGTTTCCCCTTGCTTTCAGCCGTTCGCAGTACCAGCACAGCAAGGCCGTTTTGGTTAATGTTACAAGGCCAGATCAGTCAATCATCCAGACTGTTGCCCCTGCAACTACTGAAAAGGCTGCTGCCCCTCTTCAGGAACCACATGTTTGTCTGGCCTCTCAACAGATACTCCTCTGTTGTGGTTGCACCTACGGTACGGCCATCTGTATCGCTGAGGCACGCAAGCCTCCCCACCAACGGCAAGGTCCATGGTTCATGGGGGGATACTGAAAGTATTGGAAGCAAATGGCGAGACCGTAGGAAAAGGTGATTACTGGGACAGTATTAAACACACACACTCTAGTTGTAAGCTGCCTTTTAATACTATACAACCTAAGTCAGGAAATGAGGCTCAGGTGAATGATGATTTAAATTGTAGGGATACTGAAGACGATTTATTGGAAGAGGATGGACGTAATAAGCATGAAATACTTGGTAGTCCTTATATAGCCATCTGGAAGGGAGTTTGACTATTGGACACTGGTAGCCCAGTAAGTGGTGTGTCTGGTAAAATAAGAGATACATTAAAGAACACTGAACAGCACACTGAATTTCCATTTACTCATATTAAAATAACGGTACCAGTGGGAAAGTTAGTAGAGTAATCAGTACGCCAGCATTAATTTCATTTACTGTCAGTAATGTTGTATCTGAGCAAGGACGTCTAGTAATAACTGCATTGAGTGAACACATGAACACATGTTGATAAGGATGGAATGGATGCTGAAAGTTATTTCTGGGTTTGGTTAGTTAAATATAAAGTTAAATTATATTGATCCAAAATCTGGTGTTCATGGTTAAACTAAATTATACGTAATGCTTGAGGAGATTTGTAGCAATAATTTAAGAGTAGTAGAGT
The DNA here is from genome assembly GCF_021461385.2 of Schistocerca piceifrons. Taxonomy (NCBI): domain Eukaryota; kingdom Metazoa; phylum Arthropoda; class Insecta; order Orthoptera; family Acrididae; genus Schistocerca; species Schistocerca piceifrons. The sequence goes on from NC_060141.1 coordinate 824,017,890, forward strand.
ATTTAATGACAGAAACTATTTAGATGAAGATAATGATTGTTTGATAACCAGGTGGTTAGTGAAGAATTTTCACAATTTGTTTTTCATAAAATTTAACTCTGCATACAATTTAAGTAGCAATGAAAAGAGTGACTTGGATGGATTCGTGTGGGAATATAATAGCATTTTCAGTGTCACGCCAGACAGCAAAAAAGATAACATGAGTAAGTTAATATTCAGACCACATGAACCATTTTTCATTTAACCATATGGTGTACTTACTTGTAAGAGGAAGGTTGTTGAGTAGGAGTTAGAGAACATGCAGAGTTCGGGTTAATATGATCAACCCTCAGGTCGGAGGGGGTGGGGGTGGGGGGGGGGGGGGGTTACACACTCTGTGTATATCATGTGTCTGGCAACCACAAGAGCCCCAATTATGCAGTAGCTGCTTCTACATCTTTATACTTCAGTACTATACTACTTATTTACACCATTTACACTTAGTTTCTAGCCACATGTCTAAGTCAATTCTTGGTACATGAAATGCTTTGATGATTTGAAAATAGTATATCATCTCATCTATACTGACAGGATATGAATTTTGAAGAGAAGTATAGCGAACTGGATAATACACATGCATTTGTCTACCAGACACTCTAGTTGATCAGCAGGAACTATGGTATAATCTTAGTCACTTGTATAATTTTTGGTATTATTTTACATCTTTATGATTATATGATTATGCAACATCATGTGAATCTGAAACACTTTGTACATACACAATTATTATGGTTACTTTTGGTGACAATCGACATAATTTACATTGCATACACTTAGCCTGCTATTTGAAGTTTTAATTATTCTATGGATTTCAATAATTTACTTATTATTTACTTTATTTTGACTATAATGTATCCCATTGCTTCTGGTAAATCTACTGTTGTCTTTTAAAGCTATTGATTAGTATAATTTAGGTGTAATTTTCTTCCTGTTGTTCTAGGGTGACAATAGTACTAAGAGTGGATTTTGGCTGCATGGATACAGATGACCACAGTCTTGATGAGACATGTGTTAGCTGATTAAACTGAGGAAGGCATCAGTCAGATAGTAAATATTTTGGTTGGATGCTTTGGCTGGACATTAACCATTATTTTGACACACCAATTACACATGCTGTTTATGCTATGTTTCAGTATGTCAAGAGAATTACTCTGCTTTGCATTATGCTTGTGCTTTTCTTTATATTTGATTCTGTATATGCTTTGTGTCATGTTTTCTATATTGGTTGTTAGCATTCATCATATATATCCTTTAGTACTTTGGTGCTCAACACTGACATGTAGTATTTTGATCCACATCTTAAACATTTATATTTTCTGCATGTTACCAACTGATAGTGACTGAACATTGCGTGAAAAATCATTTTCACCATATTTTATTACAGCATGAACATGAATAATTCTGCTTATCTAGAAGATTTCTCAATATTTGACATTAGTTGTAAGCATTGTTGATGCTTCACTGTATCACTGAACCTTTGTGCTCCCAATACTAACGCCTGCTTGTCTTATGGTAGTAGGTGTATTTGTTTGGAACTTGAAGTTCCACATCATATAGAACTAGTGGATTATGAACTTTCTTACTAGTTAGTATTCAGCGGTTTGATTTTTCAGGTCAGTTCAAATATCACAAACAGAGGCCTTGAACATTTTAGTGTGGAATTTGAAGTTCCAAATGACATTGATTTGCATATTTGCATACTTATATCTCATGGTTTTTGAGATTTTATCTAATTGATTATGGAGTTTGTTACTGGTTAATACCTGGCAGACTGGATTTTTTCAGGTTGGTCTGATTGTCGCAAATGATGGTCTTGAACATGTTACATTAGGAATGAGATTTTCACTCTGCAGTGGAGTGTGCACTGATAGGAAACTTCCTGGCATATTAAAACTGTGCGCCAGACCGAGAATCGGACTCAGGTCCTTTGCCTTTCAGGGACAAGTGTTCTACCATCTGAGCTACCCAAGCATGACTCACGGCCCATTGACACAGCTTCAATTCTGCCAGTACCTCCTGTCCTACCTTTCAAACCCCACAGAACCTCTTCTGCAAGCCTTGCAGAAGTAGCACAACTGGGAGAATGGATAATTCTCAATATTGTCTGAAAAATATGTGGAGGAAAGTCAGGATCATATGTCTAAGTTAAATTATGTTTATGGGCCTGCTGGCACAAGTTCTAGTACTATTCGTAATGATTTTGATGTGGAGACATACGTAGTTGGATTTGTGGTTCATGTAGGTGCAGATGATTTTGCTAATGACTATTTTGAGACTATTGATGCTGATACTGATGATGAATTTTATAATGAATTAGATGGTATGGTTTATGTGAAAGTACTAGACAATGATATTAGAAATGGAATGGTAGGATATGATGATTTGGATTTGGAAAAACAAATACATGAAAATCAAATGATACCCATTGAGGTCAGTGACAAATTACTATGTCGGTACAGTAAGGAGGATCAAGGTAAGTTAATTTGTAATAAGATACTGAAAGTATTGGAAGTGAATGGGGAGACCGTAGGAAAAGGTGGTTACTGTGATAGAATTAAACACACACACTACTTGTAAGCTACCATTTAGTACTTTACAACCTAAGTTAGGAAATGAGTTTCAAGTGAATGCCAATTCAAATTGTAGGGATACTGAAGATAGTTTATTAGAAGAGGATGGATGTAATAAGCATCAAATACTCAGTAGTTCTTGTATTGAACTATCTAGAGGCAACTGGAAGTGAGTTTGTCTATTGGACACTGGTAGTCCGGTAAGTGGTTTGTCTGGTAAATTAAGAGATGGGTTAAAGAATAATGAACAGTACATTGATTTTCCAATTATTGCTGTTAAAATAAAAAGGTAAATTAATCAGTAAGCAAGCATTAATTTCATTTACTGTCAATATTGTTCTGTTTGAGCAAGGATGTCTAGTAATACTGCCTTGAACAAACACATGAACACATGTTGTTACGGATGGATTGAATGCTGAAAGTTAATGCTATGTCTGATTAGCTAAATATGAAGTAAAATGTTGCTGTTGTTGTGGTCTTCAGTCCTGAAACTGGTTTGATGCAGCTCTCCATGCTACTCGATCCTGTACAATCCTCTTCATCTCCCAGTACCTACCGCAACCTACATCCTTCTGAATCTGCTTAGTGTATTCATCTCTTGGTCTCCCTCTATGATTTTTACCCTCCACGCTGCCCTCCAATACTAAATTGGTGATCCCTTGATGCCTCAGAACATGTCCTACCAATCGATCCCTTCTTCTAGTCAAGTTGTGCCACAAACTTCTCTTCTCCCCAATCCTATTCAATACTTCCTCATTGGTTATGTGATCTACCCATCTAATCTTCAGCATTCTTCTGTAGCACCACATTTCGAATGCTTCTATTCTCTTCTTGTCCCAACTATTTACTGTCCATGTTTCACTTCCATACATGGCTACACTCCATACAAATACTTTCAGAAACGACTTCCTCACACTTAAATCTATACTCGATGTCAACAAATTTCTCTTCTTCAGAAACGCTTTCCTTGCCATTGCCAGTCTACATTTTATATCATCTCTACTTCGACCATCATCAGTTATTTTGCTCCCCAAATAGCAATACTACTTTAAGTGTCTCATTTCCTAATCTAATTCCCTCAGCATCACCCACTTAATTCGACTACATTCCATTATCCTCGTTTTGCTTTTGTTGATGTTCATCTTATATCCTCCTTTCAAGACACTATCCATTCCATTCAACTGCTCTTCCAAGTCCTTTACTGTCTCTGATACAATTACAATATCATCAGCGAACCTCAAAGTTTTTGTTTCTTCTCCATGGATTTTAATACCTACTCCGAATTTTTCTTTTGTTTCCTTCACTGCTTGCTCAATATACAGATTGAATAACATCGGGGATAGGCTACAGCCCTGTCTCACTCCCTTCCCAACCACTGCTTCCCTTTCATGCCCCTCGACTCTTATAACTGCCATCTGGTTTCTGTACAAATTGTAAATAGCCTTTTGCTCCCTGTATTTTACTCCTGCCACCTGCAGAATTTGAAAGAGAGTATTCCAGCCAACATTGTCAAAAGCTTTCTCTAAGTCTACAAATGCTAGAAACGTCAGTTTGCCCTTCCTTAATCTATTTTCTAAGATGAGTCGTAGGGTCAGTATTGCCTCACGTGTTCCAACATTTCTACAGAATCCAAACTGATCTTCCCCGAGGTCGGCTTCTACTAGTTTTTCCATTCTTCTGTAAAGAATTCATGTTAGTATTTTGCTCTACCACTTGCCCGCGAAAGGCAAAGGTCCCGAGTTCGAGTCTCGGTCGGGCACACAGTTTTAATCTGCCAGGAAGTTTCATATCAGCGCACACTCCGCTGCAGAGTGAAAATCTCATTCTGGAAACATCCCCCAGGCTGTGGCTAAGCCATGTCTCCACTATATCCTTTCTTTCAGGAGTGCTAGTTCTGCAAGGTTCGCAGAAGAGTTTCTGTAAAGTTTGGAAGGTAGGAGACAAGATACTGGCAGAAGTAAAGCTGTGAGTACCGGGCGTGAGTCGTGCTTTGGTAGCTCAGATGGTAGAGCACTTGCCCGCGAAAGGCAAAGGTCCTGAGTTCGAGTCTCGGTCGAGCAAACTGTTTTAATCTGCCAGGAAGTTTCAAAAACCCTTTTGTTTGCTGATGACACCTCTGTACTCATATCTGCACCCGAACAAATTCTCCAATCTAATATAGATAGGACCACAGATCAAATAAGTCAATGCCTTCAAAGTAACAGGCTGCTTCTTAATGCAAAAAATACAATTGGAATAACCTTCCGCACTGCCCAAAACAGAAATCCATTACTACCAACTATATCACTGGAAAAAAATAATGTTAAACTTGAAAATGAAATACAATTTTTGGGGGTCACTATTACTGATACGCTCACATGGAAAAGGCACATTGACGTTACCAGCACAAAACTTAGTAAAGTATGCTTCATGATTAGGTCAATAAGGAACATCACTAACACAAGTACCCTAACCACAATGTACCATGCACTCTTTCACTCTGTACTTAACTAAGAAATCATCTTCTGGGGCCAAAATTCTGAATCAATTAAGATATTCAAACTGCAAAAGAAGATAGTCGAACAATTATGTTCAAAAAACAAAGAGACACTTGTAAACCATTATTTAAGAAACTAAATATTTTGCCCCTCCCATGCCAATACATACTAGAATTATTATTCTTTACCAAAAAAAGTATCAACAAAATTAGCAAAAATATGGATTACCACGATTATGACACAAGATCAAAAACCTCTCGAAGAATACTTCCCCACTCAACAAAACTGTACAGTGATGGTGTCAAGTGCATGGGAATAAAATTATATAACCACCTTCCAACTTTTATACAAGAAATCGAAGAAATAAATAAATTCAAACAGACGAGGAAATCTCTTTTAATAAAAGACTGCTTTTATACCATCCAGGAATATTTGGAATCAAAATTGTCTTAGTGCATGATAATGTATCAAAGCTGAATGTTATTAAGTCAATTTTGCCACATCATGCAACAATTATCTGTAAAGCTGTAACTTTAAGTAACATAATTTGTAGGTAATGTAAAACAATCATTCTTCTGTGTTCTTGTTTACTGTTTTAGACTCCTGTAAACTGTATATTTGTATTGACTTACCCCATATCAGTTGTACAAGCCATAGTACTGATTTGATCTACGGGACAAATAATAAATAAATAAATACAACTTCTATGCTTTGGATTTATGCTGATTTTGATTGTCTATTTTGATTCATGGTATTGGTGTTTTATGATGATAAGTACAATAATTTGCTTAATACACTCTACTTTGATGATATTTTCTGAGGTTTAATATGATCACACCTCAGGAGGCTACAATCTCTGTGTGGTGTACTATGTGCCTGGCAAGCACAAGAGCCCCACCTAATGTAGTATCTGCTTTTACATCTTCATATTTCGGTACTATATTACTTATTTACACCATTTACACTTAGTTTCTAGTCACATGTCTAAGTCAATTCTTGGTACATGAAATGCTTCACTGAGCTGAAAATAGTACCTCATCACATCTATACTGACAGGAGTGACAACAATATTAATTATGAAGAAAGTATAGCCAACTGAATGGTACACATGCATTTGTCTACCTGACACTCTAGTTGATCAGCAGGAACTATGGTATAATCTTGGTCACTTGTATAATATTTGTTATTATTTCAGATCTTTATGATTATATGATTATGGAACATTATGTGAATCTGAAACACTTTGTACATATACGATTATTATGGTGACTTTTGGTGACAATCGACATAATTTACATTGCATACACTTAGCCTGCTTTTTGAAGTTTATACATATTCTATGGATTTCAATAATTTACTTATTATTTACTTTATCTTGACTACAATGAATCCCGTTGCTTGTGGTAAATCTGCTGTTGTCTTTGAAAGCTTTTGATTAGTATAATTTAGGTGTATTTTTCTTCCTGTTGTTCTAGGGTGACAATAGTACTAAGAGTGGATTTTGGCTGCATGGATACAGATGACCACGGTCTTGATGAGACATATGTGTTGGCTGATTAATCTGAGGAAGGCATCAGTCAGATAGTAAATATTTTGGTTGGATGCTTTGGCTGGACATTAACCATTATTTTGACACACCAATTACACATGCTGTTTATGCTATGTTTCAGTATGTCAAGAGAATTACTCTGCTTTGCATTATGCTTGTGCTTTTCTTTATATTTGATTCTGTATATGCTTTGTGTCATGTTTTCTATATTGGTTGTTAGCATTCATCATATATATCCTTCAGTACTTTGGTGCTCAACACTGACATGTAGTATTTTGATCCACATCTTAAACATTTATATTTTCTGCATGTTACCAACTGATAGTGACTGATCATTGCCTACAAAATCATTTTCATTACATTTTATTACATCACGAGGATGAGTAAATTTGCTTATCTGGAAGATTTTTCCATATTTGAGATCAGTTGTAAGCATTGTTGATACTTCACTGTATCACTGAACCTTTGTGCTCCCAATACTAACACCTGCTTGTCTTATGGTAGTAGGTGTATTTGTTTGGAATTCTTACTTGTTAGTATTCAGCGGTTTGGATTTTTCAGGTCAGTCCAAATGTCACAAACAGAGGCCTTGAACATTTTTGTCTGGAATTTGAATTTCCACATCAGATTGATTTGCATATTTGCATACTTATATCTCATTGTTTTTGAGAGTTTAGGTAATTGATTATGGAGTTTGTTACTGGTTAGTCTTGATGTTTTCAGGTTGGTCCGACTGTCGCAAATGATGGTCTTGAACATTTTCCATTTGGAATGAGATTTTCACTTTGCAGTGGAGTGTGCACTGATACGAAACTTCCTGACAGATTAAAACTGTGCGCCAGACCGAGACTCGAATTCAGGACCTTTGCCTTTCACAGGCAAGTGTTGTACCATCTCAGCTACCCAAGCATGACTCACAGCCCATCCCCACAGCTTCAATTCTGCCAGTAGCGCGTGTCCTAACTTCCAAACCCAACAGAACCTCATCTGCAAGCCTTGCAGAACTGGCACAACTGGGAGAATGGATAATTTTCAATATTGTCTGAAAAAGATGTGGAGGAAAGTAAGGATCATATGTCTGAGTTAAATTATGTTTATTGGCCTGCTGGCACAAGTTCTAGTACCATTCAGAATGATTTTGATGTGGAGACATACATAGTTGGATTTGTGGTTCATGTAAGTGCAGAAGATGTTGCTAATGACTATTTTGAGACTATTGATGCTGATACTGATGATGAATTTTATAATGAATTAGATGGTATGGTTTATGTGAAAGTACTAGACAATGATATTAGAAATGGAATGGTAGGATATGATGATTTGGATTTGGAAAAACAAATACATGAAAATCAGATGATACCCATTGAGGTCAGTGACATATTACATTTTTGGTACAGTAAGAAGGATCAAGGTAAGCTAGTTAGTAATAAGTTACTGAAAATATTGTAAACGAATAGGAAGACTATAGGTATTGAGGGTAGTCTTAAACGCACACACTAGTTGTAAGCTACATTTTAGTACTTTACAACCAAAGTTAGGAAATGAGGTTCAAGTGAACGCTGAATTAAATTGTACAGATATTGCAGATGATTTATTGGAAGCAGATGGATGTAACAAGCATGAAATACTTGGTAGACCTTATATTGAAATATCTATAGGCAACGGGAAGGGAGTTTGTCTATCGGATACTGGTAGCCAGGGAAGCGGTGTGTCTGGTAAATTAAGAGACAGATTAAAGGACATTGAACAGTGCATTGATTTTACAGTTACTGCAGTTAAAACAAAAGGAACCTCAGGGAAAGTTAGTAAATTAATCAGTAGGCAAGCATTAATTTCATTTACTGTCAGTAATGTTGTATTTGAACAGGGATGTCTGGTAATTACTGACTTGAATGAACACATGAACACGTGTTAAGGATGGATTGGATGCTGAAAGTATATCTACGTTTAATTAGTTAAATATTAAGTTAAATTATAGTGATGCAAAATCTGGTCTTCATGGTGAAACTAAATTATATATAATGTTTGAGGAAAATTGTAGCAATAATTTAAGATGAGTAGAAGTATTTGATGACAAAAACTATTGAGATGAAGATATGGAGTATTTTGATAACCAAGTGGTTGGTGAAGAATTTTCTCAATTTGTTTTTAATAAAATTTAAGTCTGCATACAGTTTAAGTAGCAAAGAAAAGAGTGACTTGGATGGATACCTGTGGGAATATAATAGCTTTTTCAGTGTCAAGCCAGGCAGCATAAGAGATTAAATGTCTAAGTTAAAATTAAGACCACATGAATCATTTCTCATTAAGCCATATTGTGTACTTATTTGTAAGAGGAAGGTTGTTGAAATCTAGTCTTGCAGGACAGAGAGGATTAGGTTGTGGTTGTGGAAAGGGTCCGAAATCACTTATTGTTAGTTGCACAAAACACACAAACTTTATTAAACTTTATTCACCTAAAGACACTTAATCAGACATGCCGCTCAAAGGATACAGATACAGCACAGCTGAAGGTCCAAACACAAGTTATAAAAATTGCTTTAAGGAATACACATAGGTGAAGGCCTTAGTTAAAAAAGAAAGAAAGAAATTTACATAAATACTTGGCTCAAGGCCACATACTGTGCATAGAACAACTCAAGGATTAAGGCCTAGATAACCAGAATTTCAGATAGAGAAGAAAATTTTAAGGGTTTAAACAAGTAATTTTCAAATTTTAATTTAAGACAGCTGAAGGCCTTAACTTAAAAATATTTGACATAAAGCTTGGCTGAAGGGCACATACTGGACATTGAAGAAATTAAGGCTTAAGCCTGAATAAGAAAGATTTGAAGTAGAGCAAAATCTTCTTTTTTAAAATAAGTTTCAAGCAATTCAATCTTGAAACCTTAACTCAAGTTGACTGAAGGCCTTATTTTAAAATTAAAACAAACTAAATTAATAGGCAGCTGAAGGCCTCGCACAGTACTCGAGACAAAAATTGCAATCTAAAAACAACAGAACAATGGTGCTCACAAGTGTTCCAAGGGTTGACCTGAGGAGGTAACTGTAATGTAATGTTATGTGAGATAGGCAGCCAAAAATAAGATTAAGTAATCAGCTGGCAACCTGACCCAGGGATGGCTGAAGGACTGACCAACAACCTAATCAATTCCCTTCTGCCGATCAAGGGCACAACAATGGAAAATATAAGCCGAGGACAAAGGTACCAGCAGCACTACGTCTTCAAAATTGGTGTCTAAAACAGCCAAGGCACAATAACCACTCAAAAATATGAACAACACCAAAGGCTGTCAAACTACACACAATACAGATAGAACAATATGGCGAGGAAACACACACTCGCTGCTCTGTTCCAACTGACCAACTGTCCACTCCAGTATGCAGACGGTATTATCATAACTGCTCAGTGGAAATCACACAAGCTACACACAGTTCCATATAAACACATGCACCAAGAACACAAACCATCCTAAAACCCAATCACTGTGGAACAACAAGGAAGAATCACATGTCAATACACACAGAAAACCCAGAAACAGTCAGTGACCAAATACACGTCGTCCAGTGAGATGACCAACCAAGGTCATCCCCACTCAAGTTATGTGTGTGAGCAATGGTCGGGCGAGTTAGTGCTGTCTGGAGCTCACCTCAGCTCCATCCCCACTCAACTCAATGTCTGTTCAGAACTCGGAGATGTGGTGACCTGGGCTCGGAGCCAACCATGCAGAGGTAACACTTCCCCATTGGACACCTGACATCTCTGCACAAGGAAGAAACCGACCCACGTCCGGCAAGATGACCAACTGACGAGGCCCAGAAATGGTCAAAAGACCAAGTACACGTCAACCAGTGATACGACCGACCGAATGACCAACCAACGGTCATTCCCACTCCAGTCTCCTTCCGTCGGACAGTACATGTGAGTCACTAGCGGTAGGCGAGTACTGGTTATCCGCACCTCACTGGCGCTCCATCCCAACTGAACTTCCAATACACGACAAGCCAGAAATACTAGTGGTCCCTTCAAAGTTAATATGAGAGTGCTCTTATCGATATGAGCTGATGGTGACACTCACAGGCAGGCAAGCCAGCAACTAAGTAATGCCAGTAAATTGGAAAAGAAATGAGGAAACAGTTCCATAAAGTCAAGCTATCAAGCAAGTAAGGGCATTAACACAAGTCATGCATAGCTCAGTTGTTGAGAAGGAATTAGAGAATTTGCATAGTTCTGGTTTAATATGACCAACCATTACTTTGGTTGGGGGAGGGGGGACGGGGGGTGTTTACACTCTCTGTGTGTATCATGTGTATGGCAACCACAAGGGACCCAATTAATCTAGTATCTCCTTCAGCAACATTATACATCAGTACTACATTCACAAACATACTCATACACACCTCTATGCTTTGGATTTATGCTTATTTTGATTATCTATTTTGATTCATGATATTGGTATTTTATTATGTGAGGTAAAATAATTTGATGGTATTTTCTGAGGTTTAATATGACCAACCGTCAGGAGGCTACAATCTCTGTGTGGTGTACTATGTGCCTGGCAAGCACAAGGGCCCCAGCTAATGTAGTATCTGCTTCTACATCTCTATACTTCAGTACTACATTACTTATTTACACCATTTACATTTAGTTTCTAGCCACATGACTAAGTCAATTCTTGGTACATGAAATGCTTCGCTGATTTGAAAATAGTATCTCATCACATATATACTGACAGGACTGACAACAATATTAATTTTGAAGACAAGTATAGCCAACTGAATGGTACACATGCATTTGTCTATTTGACACTCTAGTTGATCAGCAGGAACTATGGTATAATCTTGGTCACTTGTATAATATTTGGTATTATTTCACATCTTTATGATTATATGATTATGCAGCATCATGTGAATCTGAAACACTTTGTACATATACGATTATTATGGTGACTTTTGGTGACAATCGACATAATTTACATTGCATACACTTAGCCTGCTTTTTGAAGTTTATACATATTCTATGGATTTCAATAATTTACTTATTATTACTTTATGTTGACTACAATGAATCCCATTGCTTGTCGTAAATCTGCTGCTGTCTTTGAAAGCTTTTGATTAGTATAATTTAGGTGTATTTTGCTTCCTGTTGTTCTAGGGTGACAATAGTACTAAGAGTGGATTTTGGCTGCATGGATACAGATGAACAGTCTTGATGAGACATATGCGTTGGCTGATTAATCTGAGGAAGGCATCAGTCAGATAGTAAATATTTTGGTTGGATGCTTTGGCTGGACATTAACCATTATTTTGACACACCAATTACACATGCTGTTTATGCTATGTTTCAGTATGTCAAGAGAATTACTCTGCTTTGCATTATGCTTGTGCTTTTCTTTATATTTGATTCTGTATATGCTTTGTGTCATGTTTTCTATATTGGTTGTTAGCATTCATCATATATTATTATTATTATTATTATTATTAGCGAATGTCCCCATGGGAGAACGATAAGCAGGTGATTAACATTTCTTAATGTTCTTCTTATTTTCCCAGTATTTCTTCATTGCCTCCCCAAAGGCCTTCTTCCTTTCTTCGGTCCACTTTGGTCGGAAAGGTTTAGATTCCGTCTCTGGAGTAAACTTCCACTTGTCGATTTTTCTTCTGAATGTATCCCGGTCTGATGTGTTTGTTATGTCAATTTTTGCCTTTTTCAAATCCTTCTTAACTTCAGTTACCCAGGGTATTGTTGCCTTAAGTGATGTCATATAGTCCAATAGACGTTTAGTTAACCTGTTTCCAGGTAATCTGTCTATATGTCCATAAAATTTCATCCGCCTCTTCCTGATATCTGCCTCGATGTTTGATATTTTTTCGGTTGTCTCGGTAGTCTGCAGCCTATATCCATCTTGTGTGTATCGTGGTCCTAGGATTTTTCTAATAATTTTTCTCTCTACTTTCTTAATTTCGTGTAAATCTAATTTTCTATTCAGGGAGAGTGTTTCACTTGCATATGTGACTGTTGGTTTGATGACTGTGTTGTAGTGTCTGATTTTAGTGCCTTTTGATAGACATTTCTTGTTATATATATTTTGAATAAGTCCGAATACTTTCTTGATTTTCTGTAATCGGTTTTTTTGTGCTATTTTCTCAAGTCCTGTTGGTTCAATAACTTCACCGAGATACTTAAAGTGCTTGACTCTAGTTATTTCACCATACTTTGTTTTTAGTTTCGAAATATCTAATTTTGAGCAGATGAATTCTGTCTTCTCAAAGGAGATTTGCAGGCCAACCTTCTCAGCACATTCTTTAAGTGTCTCAATTTGTTTTACTGCTGTTTCTTCACTGTCAGTTATAATTGCCAAGTCATCTGCAAACGCTAAATAAGGGATGTTCAATTTTCCTTTACCTCTTCCTAGTTCAATTGGCTTCCAAAAGCTTTGTTTCCTTAGTGTTACTTCCCACTCTTTCATAACTTTGTCCAAAACTATATTGAATAATAGTGGTGAGATCCCATCTCCTTGTCTTACTCCTGTTTTAATTGAGAATGGTTCCGAAATTTCCCCTCTGAATTTAATTTTTGATTTGGTTTCTGTTAGTGTTTGTTCAATTAGTTTTCGGGTTTTAGTGTCTAGGCCTCGTTCTTCGAGAATGTGACATAGAGACTGTCTGTCTATGGAATCGTATGCCTTTTTGAAATCAACGAATGTGCAGATTATTGGTTTTGACCTGATTGCTTTAATCTTTAAAATAGTTTTAAGGTTGAATATCTGTTCCAGGCATGATCTATTAGGACGAAAGCCTGCTTGGTAGTCTGAAATTGTATGTTCTAGTTGTTCTTGTGCCCTCTTTAGGAGACATGCAGATAGAATTTTGTAGGTAACTGGTAAAAGTGAAATGCCTCTGTAGTTGTTTACGTCTGATCTCTCTCCCTTTTTGTGCAATGGGTGAATTAGTGCACACTTCCACTCCTCTGGGATATTTTCTGTCTGCCAAATTTCTTGGATGATGCTAGTGATCTCTTTTAACGAATTTGGACCAAGGTTTTTCAGTAGTTCAGCTACAATTCCATCTTCTCCCGATGATTTATTATTTTTGAGTTTTCTAATGTGACTATAAATTTCTTCTTGAGATGGCGGTAGTGAAGTCTCATTCGTGTGTTCTGGTTGTAATCTGGGGAATCTTGTACTTGGTTGTGGGCAATTTAGGAGTTGTGAGAAATATTTAGCTAGTTCTTGGCAATTTTCTTTGTTAGTTAGTGCCAATTTTCCATTCTGTTTCCGGAAGCAGAGATTTTGTGGAGTGTATCCTTTGATTTGATTTGCGAATATTTTATAAAAATCTTGAGTGTTGTGGTTCTTAAAGTTTTCTTCAATTGTGTTTAGCTGTTCATTAAGGTATTTTCTTTTAGTTTGTCTAAGTATTTTAGCTGTTTGTTTTCTCACTTTGAAAAATGTTTGTTGTGTGGTTTCTGATTTGTCACAATTGTAATTTAAAAAGGCTTGTTGTCTCTCTTCTAATGCGTTATCACAATTCGAATTCCACCATGGATGCTTGGATATTTTCTTTAACGGAATCAAATCTCTTGCTTTCTGTATAATTTTCGTTCGGAAATCTTTCCAGTTGTTTGTTGGTTGTTTATCCCATGCTTCTGTAATTTCTGATTCCTTGATATTTTTCAAGTCAAATTTGGGAATTAGTGGTGATTTCCTTTGGCGTTTCCTTTTTGGAGTGAATTTAATTTTAACTCTGGTAAGGTAGTGGTCAGAATCTATATTTGCCCCTCTGCGGACTTGAACGTCGTGTATTTCTTTCTGGAAGTCATAGGAGATCGCAACATGGTCTATTTGAAATTCACCAAGCTGAAGGTTTGGTGATCTCCATGTTTTTTGTTTCTTGGGGTCTTTTCGAAGTGATGTTGTCACGATTTTTAGGTTGTTTTGCTGACATAACTCGATGAGTCTCATGCCGTTCTTGTTTGTGAATTTGTGTGCAGGGTAATTACCGACTGTTTTTTTATATTTCCTCTCTTTGCCAATTTGCGCGTTGAAATCCCCTAGAAGAATTTTTACATCCTCCTCTGGAATTTTGGACATTTCAGTTTCGAGTTTTTCCCAAAATTTTTCTGTCTTCTCCGGTTCTTTTTTGTTGGCAATGTTGGTAGGTGCATGAACATTAATAAATGTATATATTTTGTTGGTGTGCTTGATTCGCATGGTCATTAGTCTGTTACTGATTTGATTCATGTCTATAACAGAGTCAAGGGTGTCCTTATTTACAATAAAAGCCATGCCAAATATTGCAGCTCCTTTGCCAATTTTCTTGTCTGTTTTACTTTTAAAGATACGGTAATTGTTGTAGTCTATTGTTTCTGAATCAGTGAATCTGGTCTCTTGGAGAGCAAGGATTTGAATTTTCTGTTTGTTGAGTTCTGTTGTAAGATTATGAAGTTTGCCTGTCATTCATCATATATATTCTTTAGTACTTTGATTCTCAACAAGGACACGTGGTTTTTTTGATGCACATCTTAAACATTTATATTTTCTTCACGTTACCAACTGATAGTGACAGAACATCGCCTACAATATCATTTTCACCAAATTTCATTACATCATGAACACAAATAATTTAGCTTATCTGGAAGGTTTTTCCATATTGGACACGAGTTTTAATCATTGTGTATGCTTCACTGTATCACTGAACCTTTGTGCTCCCAATATTAACATCTGCTTGTCTTATGGTAGTAGGTGATATTTGCCTGGAACTTGAAGTTCCATATCACATCGATTAGCATATTTGCATACTTGTTTCTCATGGATTTTGAGATTTTAGCTAATTGATTATGAATTTTTTTACTGGTTAGTACCATGCGGATGGGATTTTTTCATGTTGGTCTGATCGTTGCAAATGATGGTCTTGGACACTTTCAGTTTGGAATGAGATTTTCACTCTGCTGTGGAGTGTGCATTGATATGAAACTCCCTGGCAGATTTAAACTGTGTGCCAGACCGAGACTCAAACAAGTAGCAAGTACAACACAAATGACAGCAGCAGCAGCAGCATCACCCCCACCACCATCACCACCGACAACATCAACAAAAACAAAAATTGCAGATAAGTGTAAAAAATCAGCAAGAAAGCACACTTCACCAGGTAATGACAAAATAACAAATACTTGCAAAACTCATTATTGTCGCAGTGTTTGTAAAAATGGTGGAGTATGTGTATTCACTAGGATTGGGCTGCAGTATAAAGTCAGAATTGAAACATACCATGTAAATATCAAGAAAAATTTTGAATCATGTGCCATAAAGCTAAAATCTGAGGACAAGCGTAAAAAACTAATTGTCATATCAATACACAGGTCACCACTAGGTGACGAAAACATTTTTTTTTAAATTTGTAAGCAGTGCTAAACATTTTGTATACCAATGAAGTGATCTTGTTAATATGTGGGGATTTTAACATCAACCTGTTAATTGAAACTGAAGAAAAAAGACACCTTTTGAGTATCCTAAACAGCTTTCACATGAAATCACTCTTCACAGACCGTACTAGAATATCAGAGTCATCTTCGTCCCTATTAGAAAATATCTTTACAAATATCAAAAATGATGTTACTGAGGCACAAAACAAAAACTTAGGTCTCTCAGACCACAACATACTAGTAACAAGCATAAATTCTTTTGTACATGAGGTGGTTAAATACAAGTGGGAATATAAAAGGCACTTCCACCCAGAAAAGGATAATATTTTTATTCAATCATTAGCAAAAGAAACCTGGGAAGATGTATACTCACAATCATCAACTGATGAATCATTCAATGCATTTTATAATACTTTCATGTGCATATTTCAGACGTGTTTTCCAAAAAAACTGACAAGAATTAATGTCATGCCAAGAAACAGCAGCCACTGGATAACACCTGCTATCAGAGTAGCCAGTTAAAAGCTAAAACTTCTCAATCAACTGAGAAAAGACAACCAACATGAACACTTTGCAGAATATGTTAAGACATTTAAGAAAATGTATACAAAAGTAATCCAAGACAATGCACAGTGACAAAGTAATCATAGGGGCAGCAAACAACTCAAAGGCAACATGGAATATAGTATGAAAGGAAACAAACAAAAGTGTTAAAAAGCAAGATGGCATTGTATTAAAAGATGATTGTGGTGTGTTACTCAGAAATGGTACTCTAGCAAATTACATAAATGACTATTTCATAAACACTTCAGTCAATCTGAGTAAAAATTTTGCTAGTAATTGTAGTACCACAGTTCAAAGACAGCAAAGTGATAATTCAATATTGCTACGTCCCACAAATAAATTAGAAGTTCTTAAGATAATAAAAACAATGAAGAATAAAATGTCCTCTGGAACTCATGAGGTACCAGGTTCAGTCATAATTAAATGTGCTAGTGTCATAGCAGAACCACTCTCACATATCATTAACAGAAGGGATGTTCCCACAAAGATTAAAAATTTCAAAAATAAAACCTTTATATAAAAAGGTTAATACATATGTAGTGGTAAACTATACACCAATAGCATTGTTATCTGTATTTGCAAAAATAATATAGACGTCATGAAAAATATAATTACAAATTACCTCAAAAAATTCAATCTCTGGTCTGTAAACCAATATGGTTTTTGCAAAGGCATGAGTACAGATACAGCAATTACCCAATTCCTCTGAAACATTGTAATAGGACTTGACAGAAATAACAGTACAGTAGGAATAAACTTGGACTTATTGTAGGCATTTGATACTGTTGATCATGATGCCTTTCTAGACAAACTAGAAGCTATAGGTATGTGAGGAGGCACTTGGAGAACAACAAATATCAAGTCTGTGTATTAGATGATAGTCATGCAAAGGGTGTGGCACAAATAATAAATGATTGGCAGTCCCAATTTAGAGTAACAGGCATTGTCAAACCTGGTGCTCCCCTTAATGAAATAGTAAATAATCGTGAAAACTTAGTTAAGACTGGAACATGCTGTGTGCTAATAGGTGGAGCAAATGACATATACAAAAATGAAAGCCAACTAGTGACAAGGGCACTTCAAACAACCCTAAAAAAGCTGTCAGATCTAAATTTAAAGGTTCTCATTGTAAGAGTGCCACATAGACATGATCTAATCGAGGAATCATGTGTAAACAAAGAACTAAAGTCAACGAATAATAAATATAGGAAGATCTGCTGTGCCTTTAAATGTGCAACTTTTTTGGATGCAAACAGCTCAGAGAGAAATCATTTCACGAGACATGGACAGCACAGGAACTATTATGGAAAAAAGATGATGGGTGAAAAGATACTAGAAGAAATAAGCCATATATCAATAGAAAAGTTCCCTAAAATCCCACTCCAAATGAGGGTAGAAGCAGAAGAAATGCAAACCTTAACAAGAGCAACATTTGCTGAAGCACTAAAAACATCAACATCTGCTATAGTTAATATTAAAATGTCATCAGCTGCCACAGCTAGTATAAACAATCAATCAACATCATCCATTTCAAGTAGGAAAAGCAACATAAACAAGAAACCTGTGGTACAACAGGATTTTTGGTATCCAGCCTTAATGAAAACTCCAAGTTAACAGTGTTAAACGAAAGGAGAAATACCATCAGTGCTCACTCCCCTGTTCTAAAGATTATGACTCTAAATGTGCAGTGCCTCAAGAACAAATATTGTGAACTTGAAATAGCAGTAAGTAATACCCAACCTGATGTCTTAAGTATTACTGAACACTGGTGTAAGGGCCATGAAATTAGTAGTATTCTTATTAATCCATTGAAACTGGCAAATCAATATGGTAGGAAAATTGGAAAAGGTGGTGGAGTCGGAATTTATCTTAGATAAGAGTTAGAATTTAAAAAGAGATGTGAAGCAGAGAACTTAAGTATTGAAAAGTGTTTTGAAGCACGTGCTGTCCAGCTATATGGCCTGATGAAAAAAGTCATGTAATCATAACAGTGCATAGGTCACCATGTGGAAACAAAGAAGTCTTTTTTGATAAATTAGAATTGTTGCTAAATACTTTTTACAAAAAAGAAACTGTGATTATTCTTTACAGTGATTTCAATATTAATCTTCTAGATGAAAGTCAACAAAAAAGACAATTTTTGGACATATTAAAGAGTTTCAACATGTCACCACACATAAACAATTCAACAATAATAACAAAAACCTCCAATAGCCTCATAGATAACATTTTCTCAAATATGTCAACAACTGACATAGAGGTAACAAACATAGATTTAGGATTGTCTGACCACAATGCTCTCACCATTGAAATCCCTTTAAGGTCAAAGGAAGATAAAGTTGTAAATTATATTTACAAAAGAAGCTTCTCTGCGGATCGCTGTCATCAGTTCATAAGTATCTCAGAAAATGAAAATTGGTTAGATGTTATGAAACAAACAAGTACAGATGAGGCATATTGTGTATTTGCATCGATTTATATGATGGACTTTGAGATATGTTTTCCAAAGAAACTGACCATAATCAAGTGTACTGGACACATAAAGTCAAGTTCTTGGATGACTCTTGGCATTAAGAAATCATGTGAAAACATGAAAAAACTTAATTCAGAGTTGAGGGAGTGTGCAGATAATGATTTTATAGAATATGTAAAAAGGTATAGGAAAATATACTGCAGAGTAATTGCAAATTCAAAGTTACTAAGTAATGATATGGAAATAAAACAGTCCAGAAATAAAACTAAAATAGCATAGGAAATAGTGAGAAAAGAAACTGGGGTACCTATCAAAGATAAGTAAATTATTCTAAAAGATGAGGAGAATAAAATGGTGGATAAATATGCCATACCTAATTACATAAATAATTACTTTATAAATGCACCCCAGACATTAAGCAGGAATTTTGGAGAGCAGATTAAGATGGCAGCACCCAAGGCAGCCAGCAGTATGATGGCTGTCCCAACAAACGAAAAGGAAGTTTTAAAGGTGATTAAAAGTCTGAAGTCCAAAATGTCAGCTGGAGTAGATGACGTACCAGTAATACTAGTAAAGAAAATAGCTAATCAAATAGTGAAACAATTGGCGCACAAAGCAAACTTGTCCATGGCTGAGGGCATGTTTCCACAGAAACTGGAAATTTCTAAAGTCGTTCCCCTGTTGAAAAAGGGTGAGAAGCTTAAAATAGAAAACTACAGACCTGTTTCACTTCTCCCAACTTTCTCTAAGGTTTTAGAGATACTAATGAAATATAGAGTCACACATTATCTTAATATCCACAATCTGATAAACAGTAATCAGCACGGATTTCAAACTGGGAGAAGTACCGAAACAGCTGTACTGGAATACACTAAAGAAATAATCAGTAAATTGGAAGAATGAAAAAGTGTAGTCGGGATAAATCTAGGTTTGTCAAAAGCCTTTGACACTCTTGACTACAGCATACTTTTGGAAAAGCTTGAAGCTATGTGTATTAGAGGACCAGTAAGAAAGTGGTTTGAGTCGTATCTGAAAAAGAGGATGCAGGTGGTTGAAATTACAGCACCAAATATCAACCAAAAAATTAAAGTAAGATCAGATCCAAGGGAGGTCACAGTAGGAGTACCCCAAGGAAGTGTATTAGGCCCCTTGCTGTTCCTCATTTACATTAATGATATTCAGGTGTCAGAGAGAAAAGCTAGAATTATGTTATCTGCTGATGATACTACTTTAATAGTTAGTGATATGAAGCAGTCATTGCACAGTACTGTGGGCCATGTCCTACAAGATATACAAAAATGGTTTAGTGCAAACAAGCTAACACTGAATTTAAAAAAAAAAAAAACTAATTATGCGCAATATGGAAAAATAAGTGAACATGATGACCTAAATCCCACCATGGAGGGCAAACAACTTGATAGAGTACAGTGTGCAAAATTTCTGGGTATGCACATTGATAAGAAGATAAACTGGAAGGACCATGTGGTGAGCTTAGCACTAAAACTAAATTCAGCATGTTTTGTACTTAGAATAATTTCAAGAGTTTGTAGTGATAACTGTACCAGATTAGTATATTTTGGCTATTTCAAGTCAACTGCATCCTATGGGATAGTATTCTGGGGAAAAACAAATTGTCGTCTAAATGAGATTTTCAAATTACAAAAATTCGCTATTCGGATAATGACCCAGAGCCCACCTCAAACACATGGTAGGCCCCTTTTTAAAGCATTGAAAATGTTAACAATTCCATCATTATACATTCTGAAATGTCTGTTGGTGATCAAAAGAAATCAGGACAAAATGAAAACCAATACAGACTACCATAATTACGATACACGGCACTGTAAAGATCCCCACTTACAAGCTGTAACAAGGACCCGAAGTCAGAAACATGTATATAATCAAGACATCAAACTTTTTAATGCACTACCAAAACATATCAAAGAGCTGGAAAATGAGGATAAATTTAAAACTGTTATAAAGAATCACATGCTTGACAAATGTTATTACGGCATAAGTGAATACCTCTGCACACTGTATAACAATATATGTTTAAGTTAATGTGACAAATGAAATTACATCAATGAATATGTCTGTCAAGCACATAAGAAGATTAAGAACCACATGATTAACAAATGTCACTACAGTATAAGTGAATAGCTCTGTTCAACTGTATAAGAATATATGATATCATAAATGTGACAAATGAAATCACAACATCAAGGAATAGGTCTGTCAAGCACATACGAAATTATGTTATAAAAACACTTATTAGTTGAATATTGTATTAAACACAAGATAGATTCATATGAATTCAGCATAGAAAAATTTTTGTGAAGATATTATATAGTTGTTAAAATGAATCCTGACAAATCCTTTATTACAAATGTGATCATTGGGATGATAATAAATAAATTAATTAATTAATTAAAATGGTTTCAGTCATATCTCCACAACAGAAAAAAGGTAGGAGAAATTACTTCAGCAAACAATAAAAATCAAAGCATTGTGTACAGATCGGACATGCAGACTGTACCAATCGGAGTACATCAGGGCAGCATTCTAGGACCTCTCTTATTTCTTATATATATAAATGATATCAAGATCCGAATCAGTGGTATGCACATAACTTTGTTTGCTGATGACACAAATATTGTTGTAACAGACATAAATAGGGTATTGCCAACATCTGCAAGAAGAGTTTTGGAATATTTAAAAACTGGTTTGTACTGAACAGTTTAACTAATTATATACATTACAGGAAAACAGAGTCTCATCATGATGTGAACCTCAAAATTCGAAGTAACCAAATTGAAAGGGTAGCTGCCATAAAATTCTTAGGTGTGCAAATTGATGAAAATTTAGACTGGAAACCCCACACTCTCTACCCCACTAACAAGTTTAGTACTGTATGTGGTAGAGAGTGTAGCAGAGCTGTCTACTTTGCTTACATCCATTCAGCTATCACCTATGGACTAACACTCTGGGGTCATAATAAGCAAACATGAAAACCATCTTCATCTTAAAAACAAAAACGAGCTGTCAGAATAATTTCGAACAGTACAAGGCTAACGCCTTCCAAACAGTTATCTCAACATCTAAATATCCTATCCTTGCCATGCCTCTATATAAAGAAAGTGTTGTTAATATAAAAATGCACATTGCTAATTACAAAACCAACACAGATCTTAATTCCTACAATACAAGAATGGGCAATTACATCCACATAATGTTTATTTTTATTTATTTATTTTTTTATTTCTTGTTCCGTAGATCCAGTTGGTGAGTCAATCACAAGCATATGGAACGTGTCAAATTGTACAGGTTTCAATTTAAACTTACAATAAATACAAGGGCAATTCAATGGCAAATTGTACATAGTTTAAGTAAGACATACTATAAATACAGTAACAGATACAATGTCAGCTAGATAAGACAACAACCATTTGACAGAAAAAGGAGTTTCAAATAAAGGTTAAAGATAAGAGCACAAAGTTAAATCAGATATTAGGCCTACAAGAGTAAATACATGTACAGCCAATCTGTTGTTACAAAAAGTGTGCTAATGCCCAAATGCACAATAAAATCAATTGAACTACTTCTAGACGCAATAAGTTTAGTGATGGTATACATTTTCTTTCAGGTATTCATCCACAGTATAATAAGATTTCTCTGTCAGGTAATCTTTGAGAACTTGTTTAAATTTTGGCAGTTCTGTATGAACACATTTGATATGTAGTGGTAGAGCATTGAACAGCTTAATGCTGGAGTAGTAAACTCCTTTTTGTACCAGAGTGAGACGTTTCATTTCTAAATGTAGATTGTTTTTGTTTCTGGTGTTATAACCATGGAATTTACTGTTGTCTTGGTAAATGGAATGATTTTTGCACACAAAGGTCAGCAAGGAAAAAATATACTGTGAGGCAGTTGTTAGAATACCTATCTTCCGAAACAAGTGCCTGCAAGAGTGTCTTTGATGGACCCCACACATTATTCTGATTGCTTTTTTTTGGATGGTGAAAACTTTTTTTGCAAGTGGTTGGTTCCCCCAGAATATGATAGCATATGACATCAATGAGTGGAAGTAGCCAAAGTAGGCAACCTTAATAGTGTCAACTTCAGCCACTGAAGAAATTACCCGTAATGCAAATGTTGCCGAGCAAAGTTTTTTTACATAGATGAAGAATGTGAACTGACCAATTACATTTACTGTCTATGTAAGCACCCAGGAATTTTGTGTCTTCAACTTTCTGTATTGGTTGATCTCTACATTTTATGTCAATTTCATCGGGATTACTTTGTGATGTATGGAACCTCATATAATGAGTTTTATCTGCATTGAGTGAGAGACCATTTGAGGAGAACCAATTTAAGATGTCATTAAAAACAGTATTTGTAGTTTTTTCAAGATCATGATCAATCAAATCGTCAATTAGAATTGTGGTATCATCGGCAAACAGGGTAAATTTGCTGTTTGTCTCAGAACAAAGAGGAAGATCATTAATAAAGATGAGGAAAAGCAGTGGGCCCAAAACGGAGCCTTGAGGCACACCACACGTTATCGTGCCCCATTCAGACGAGGCAGGTTCTCCAGAAGAGCCATTTAGCATTACAGTCTGCTTTGCTTCCGATCCTGTAGATATGATTGTAGCCACAAGCCAACAGTACCACCTAAACCATAGTATTCTGCCTTTTTCCAAAGAATTTGGTGGTTTACACAGTCAAAGGCTTTCGTAAGATCACAAAAAATACCCACTGGAGACATTTTTTTGTTAATGGCTTCCAAAACTTGGTTGCTGAAAGAGAATATTGCCTGTTCAGTACAAAGACCGGTACGAAAACCAAACTGATTTTTGCTTAAGATACTGTGGAAGTTGAGATGGTCTACAATCCTCCTGTGCATGAGTTTTTCTAGAATTTTCGAGAAGGTAGTTAATAGGGATATTGGGTGATAGTTTGTAACAATGCTTTTATCCCCTTTTTTAAAGAGAGGAATCACTACAGCCAACTTAAGTCTGTCAGGGACAATCCCATCTTGTAGGGATGCATTGTATATGTTGCATAAGATGGGACTAACAAATTTATAACAGTGTTTCAGTATTTTACTAGAAATATTGCCCACACCAGCAGAATTTTTATTTTTTAATGATCTAATTGCTCTTATGACTTTGCTTACAGTAACTGGAGATAAGGATAACTGTGGGATTCTGTTGCTAATAGCTTTCTGTAGGAGGGACAATGATTCTTCCATGGAACCATTACAGCCTGTCTTCTCTGCTGCTCTCAAAAAGTGGTTATTAAATATTTCTGCAACCAACTCAGGTTTCTTTATGATACTGTCCCCTGTTTTAATCTCTACCTGAGACATGTTCCCTGTTGTCCTGCCAGTTTCCCTCTTTATTACATTCCATATAGTTTTAATTTTATTTTCTGAGCTTTCAATTTCTGATTTTATGCACATACTTTTAGATTTATTTATAACCTTCTTGAGAATGCTACAGTAAAGTTTGTAGTGTTGTCATTTCTTTGGATCATTACAAGTCCTGAGAGAACTGTATAACATCCTCTTTGTTCTACAAGATGTTATTATCCCTGTAGTGATCCAAGACTTCTTGGCATTGCCTATATGACTATTTCTAACTACTTTTTTGGGAAAGATGGACTCAAATACAGACATGAATTCATTTGAAAATGAATTGTACTTTTTGTTTACATCTGTTTCCCTATAAACTCGGCTCCAGTCTATCTCTTTTAGGCTATCATTGAATTTTTTTAAGGCCCTGTTCATTTATTATCCTAAAAGATTTCCAAGAATGCTCGGAACTGTTGCACACACTGATGTAATTGAGCCTAAGCAATTGACCACCATGATCAGAAAGGCCAAGGATTGGATGTACAGTGATCTCATTGCATGTAGACTTATCTATAAATATATTATCTATCAGACTTTTACTGTTAACAGTAACCCTAGTTGGGAAATCTACTATTGCCATCAGATTATAAGACTCCATTAAATGTACTAAATCAGCTTTACTATTGCTCTCATTTAGGAAATCAACATTAAAGTCACCAGTAATTATCAAGTTCTTGGACTTTGAGTACAGTATGGATACTAAAGAATCTAAGTGCTTAAGAAATACATTCAAATTCCCTGAGGGAGATCTATACAGTGCTAACACTACAGCCGTGAAGTCATTTACAGTAATCTCAACACCACATACTTCAATTTGTTGCTCTATACAATGGCTCTTTAAATCTAATGCATTGTAAGATATGTTGTTTTTTACATAAATTACCACTCCACCTTTTTCCATGATGGTTCTTGAGTAATCCGCTGCCTGACAGTAACCACTTAGCTGTAACCTTTCAATATCTTTCACATGATGTTCACTAAAACATAATACATCAGTATCTTTTATTCCTTGTGGTTCCTCTAACAGAACAGTAATGTCATTTACTTTATTACCAAGTCCTCCCACATTTTGGTGAAAAATCGTCATTTCTTTGGAATTAGAGACAGATCTAAACTTTTGCCTAAAAAATTATCTGTAGCTACAGACACAGTACGTTCATTACTAACAATTTCCTGAAACATTTGAGTTTGAAACCGAGTCTGACTTGATGGTTGGAGCCATTCAAGTGCGATTGGTTCCAACTTTGGGGTACATTTGTGGACTTCTTCCAATATTTTTGTTTTTAAGAGGGTACCTAATGCTTTTTTTCCTGATCTGTTCAGGTGCATACCGTGTCTTGTAAATAATTCTCGCCCAAAACTGCTTACATCTACAACACAAGTATTTTTAAAACGCTTACACAACTTTGCTAACTTAGAGTTCGTTTGTGAGATAGCCTCATTTACACAGGACTGTGGAATTAAGTCATGTCTCTGTGGAATGTTCACAACAGATACCTTAGACTGATGAAGCGCCGATATTTTCTTCCTGAGCGACTGTATGGCATCATTCCCTTCATTGCAGGCAACGTTGTTTGAGCCACCTATTAAGATCACACACTCGTTTTTTACTTTTTCAGGATCACACCCCGCTACAACTTCTTGAAGTTTAGCACCTGGCTTCACAATACTACCTTCCATTCTGATGATTTATCAGCGTCATTTTGCACTGATGTAGCCATGTTCTGGCGACAGTTTTTGTCCTTCTGTCTGTCTTGAAGCAATGGATCCATGTTTCGCTTCGACTTCAGTTCTATATTTTCGGACTTCAGGCTGTCGATTTCTATTCTTAGACTGCTGATTACACATTGTAAACTAGTAATACGCTCATTATACTTTAATAATTCACTTTTGCACCTTACACACGAATTTTTAACGGCTTCACTGTAACTTATTTTTGGAGTAAAATCGTGGATATCTACACACGCCGCCATCTTAGATGTATATTGAGCCATCTTAGATGTATATAAAAAGAGTAAACAAACCAACATTCTGGGTATTACTTTGTACAACAAACTTCCAACTCAGCAAAAAGAAATAAAAACATTGTCTACATTCAAGGAAGCAATATATAAATTCTTAGTTACCAACTGCTATTATAGTATAAATGAATATCTGCAGGAACCTTGTAGCAAGTAACTACATTCATTTACTATATGTTAATAGTATTATAAATCAAATGCTTGCCACAGCCTCAAGGTTAATTTTTCTGAACAAAAGTGTTAAATTAATTATTTACTTGTAATGTATTTCATGTAAAAGATCCTTCTCATACTTCTATATTGTCACATAGTAGAAGGTGTAATTAGATGAATGACAAACACTAACTTCACTTAACGAAGGTTTATTCAGCACTTGTACATACAAGAGTGCGGAGCGAACTGCCTCCAGCCAGAACACATACAGTATATATACAGCTACAGAACATTTCAATACAGTGATCTTGGCATCTGTGGATACTTCTAGAATGTACTCAAACCAAATATAGAAATTAAAATTGCACAGTTGAGGTGAGTTTTGAACTCACGACCCTCCATGCAACAGTTTAGTACCATAACCACCACACCACAGTGCTGCTCAGCTTCTCCTGTGATCAGATTATTACAGTAATCAAAGTTGTATTGCCCAAAAACATTGTGATTGGTACAATGAACCATTGTATTATGCAGGAAACTGTGCACCCTTATCTTATTTTTGTTATACTATGTTCTTTGACGAAATCTAATAATGTACAATGTTGCTGGATGATTCCACGTGGGAAAATATACATAAAAAACAAAGATGCTATTAACTTACCAAACGAGAAAGTGATGGTATGTTGATAAAAACAATAAAAAACACACACAAATTTCAAGCTTTCACAACCCAAGGTTGCTTCATCAGGAAAGAGGGAAGGAGAGGGAAAGACGAAAGGATGTGGGTTTTAAGGGAAAGGGTAAGGAGTCATTCCAATCCCGAGAGCGGAAAGACTTACCTTAGGGGGGGGGGGGGGGGGGGGGGGGAAAGGACACATTCCATCCAGATTTTCCATTGTTTGTAGTATTAATAATGTGGCACATGTATCTGAAGTTGAACAGAAGGAACATCAGATTTCTCATTTATGTTTTGATTAAAAGTTTTGGAATACATGTTTAATTATAGAGATGTAGATACTAATCACAAACCAGAATGTGAGAGTAATGAGAATTTTGATGTAGTGTGTACTAATGGTTGGTAAGTTTGAGATTGGTAGCATACTCCAAACGAATGTAGGTGAGGTGTGTGACTTTGATAGTGATGGGACTTGGGTTGTTAATGAAGTTGATGTTAATGAAGTTAATGTTGATGATGAAGTAATTTTGGAAGATGATGATGATGATGATGATGATGATGATGATGATGATGATGAGTATCAGGTTTTTGTGGAGTTTAAGAATAATGAAGTTTCAGAGTTATTTACAAATACAGGTAATGTAAGTGATGTATGTGACGATGTACATGAGAGTCATGGGATACCAGTCCAGTCAAAGCAGTTTTTCATTATTTTCATGCAGAGTAATGATCCAAACAGTAAAGGTGAGTTATCTGTAAGTCTAGAGAATGAAGGTGAAAATTGTTTTAAATTTATTTGTGACCAAATTGATGATAAAGTACATAAATGTGCATTCGAGAGTAAGTTACCTATGGTTAGTCAAAATTTGTATCCAAATTGGTGGAATGAAGTGAAAGAAGTTCCAAGTAGTAAATGTAATTTTGACAGTAATATATTTTTTGTTCCTTTTGTAATAAGTGATGTCAGTTGTGCTATGGAACCCATTCAGTGTGTTCAGTCTTTACCTGACTACATGTCTAACCAAAGCAATACTATGATACCAGTAAAGTTAAAACCCTGCAAAAACAGTGTGGATGTAGCATTTGATGAAATTGAAAGTGATCTCTTACATGAAGTGTCCAATAACAAAGATGATGATTCAGATTTTGGACATTCTTACATTAAGATTAAGAGTGATCAGTGGGAAGGCAACTGCTTGATTCACACAGGTAGCCCGATTTGTGATTTATCTGAACAATTTAGAGACAAAATCCAGTATAGTAAAATTTTTGTGGAAATGTTTATTGTATGTGTAATGATAAGAGGAGCTACAGGTAAGCAAAGCAAATTGGTAAAATCTCGGGTACTTCAAACATTTAGTATAAAAGTCAAAACCTTTGAACAAGGATGCTTAGTAATTCCTAGTCTGGAAGAAAATATAATTCTCGGTATGGATTAGAGAGTGAAAGTTGAGGCTTGTTTTGAATGGAATGCTAAAGAATTGTATATTTTGGAACCTAAAAGTAATATTTATGTGA
The DNA here is from genome assembly GCF_021461385.2 of Schistocerca piceifrons. Classification (NCBI taxonomy): domain Eukaryota; kingdom Metazoa; phylum Arthropoda; class Insecta; order Orthoptera; family Acrididae; genus Schistocerca; species Schistocerca piceifrons. The sequence goes on from NC_060141.1 coordinate 824,046,767, forward strand.
AAACTAATTACTGTATTTTAAACTGTGGGAAAAGTTGTAGTTATTTGCAAAATATTGTGAACTAAGGTGAGTAACAGGTGTTTGATGATGATGGTAGCCTTTAGATTTTGATGGGATTGAAGATCGAGATTTTGAAAGTGTTGTAGATTCTAAAGTAAGGGAAGCTACAACTCTTAATGACCTACAAAAGGAAATTGTTATTGGAGTTTAGAAATGTCTTTAGTGAAAAGTCAGGGAAAGTGAAAGGGTATCAGTGCATTTGCCGTATAATATATTATTTTCAAAAAGGAAAGATGCAGAGAAAGAAATTCAGAAAATGGAAACATGAGGTGTAATTGAGAGAAGTAGCGGAGTGCTTACAATAATCCTTTAGTTGTGGTAAGTAAGAAAAATGGTGGAGTGAGAACTGTTTTGGACTCTAGACATCTTAATAGCAAGAACAAAAATGTAAAAACATAGATCATTAACATAAACATTTACACACTTGTCTAGCTTGCATCAGGTTGTTGACCATGGCCTGATAGGAGGAACCATCCCAATATTTGCCTAAACTAATTAAGGAAAACCAAAAACAGAATGGTTGGATGAGGATTATAGCCTCCACCCTCCTAAATACAAGGCCAGTCTGCTAAGAATGACACACAGTCATTCAGTTTATCTCTAGTGTTCAATGCCAATTTTTTATACATTCTTGTAAAAGTATTTCATAATGTGAAAAGTTATTGCTACAGTTATTTCTCACCACTCATTACAAACACATTATTCCGTAAAATAAAAAGCTTGTACTACATTTAATCTTCACCATCAGTCACTGCACTGTCTATACACCTTATACACACATATTATCAGATGACATTAGGACCATGATAATGTTGTTTGGTTTTCGTTTTGTGTAGTGGATTTCCCAATTGTTTCCCAGGAAAACTGATTCAGCATTGCTTCATAAAGAGTGGATAGTGAGTTATGGAAGAGGATAAAGTGTTAATATTATACACTGCACAGCTTTGTTGTAAAACCATGTAGCACAAAAGTATGTTGCAAAATGATGAATTTATTTTATTATTAATTATTTGTGTTACATTTTTCACCAAACTCCTTCTCTTGGTTGTCTAAGTGATCCTTCATTGTATCAAATGTACTGCTGAACAGAAATTCAACTGTTTTTTTTTTTTTTTTTTTAATAAGTTCAAGTATTCTCATTAATCTCCTTACGCAGTTTATTGTACAATGTTATTTCTTGGTAGAATATGCTGTTTTGAGTTTTATGTTTATTCTTTCTTGGTAAATGTTACTTCAGTGTACATCTTATTCCATGGTCACTGAATTGTTATGAAACATTGAATGTTATGAAACATTTATCAAGTTTTTTTCAATGTGAAAAGGTGTTTGGTTAATGCACTTATACATTCTAGCTAAAATTCCCAATGTTTTAAGTATACATTTATAAAGAGCCTGGTTACAATTAATGGTTATAATTCTGATAGCCCGTTCTTTGTAGTTTGAAAACTGTCTTCATACTAAGTACATTTGGTCTCAGGAAAGAATTATGTAGCTAAGAACTGAGTGTACATGTAAATAACATGTTACTAGAAAGCTCTGGGTGTTACATATTGATGACAAGGCTCTAATGGCATAATATGTGAATTACATTCTTTTTGCAAATATCTTTGTATGTTCTCCATATTTCAACTTACAGTCAGTTTTCATAGCGAGAAATTTTATATTTGGTACATATCTTCTGTAATTTGTATTTGTATTTCTTTATTGGTCCTGTAAAACGTGTTTAGGTACATATTTTGCACAAACGATGTAGGACAAGTCAGGTTGGTACAGTATATACAACATCATACACATTGTTATTTTGAAAAGGTAAATAATTAAAAATTATTCAATGCATGTTGAATATTGATGACAAAATTAATATAATGAAATAAAACGATAAACTGGTTAAGAATATTTGAGCAGTTACACTATATTTTTCTGATACTCTAAAAACTCGGAAACAGAATAGAAGCAGTGGTCAAGCAAGTACTCTTTCAGTTTCACTTTAAACTTTTGTAAATTTTGCATCTGTTTCAAATAGAATGGCATGTGATTGTACGGCATTATGCCAGTATGATACACTCCTGTCTTACAAATGTTTGTACTTACTGTATTGACACGCAAATAATGCTTCTGCCTAGTATCATGAGGGTGATAACCACAGTTATACTTGAAGATATTTCCATCTTTTAAAATACTTCCTTTTGTGAAATTTAATATTTCATACATATATAAGCAAGGAAGAGGCAGTATATTGAGATTTTTAAAAATAGCTCTACAGGAGTCTCTGTACTTAGCATGTTTTATTATTCTAACAATCTTTTTCTGTAGCCTAAATGTTTTGTTTGTATCTATGGAGTTCCCCCAAAAGATAATGCTGTACATCAGCAGTGACTGAATACTGCCATGGTACACTGTGATCACTGAAGCATGGCTTATATTTCGTCCGAGGATTCTTACTGCGTACTGTTTATTTACATGATTAAGATGTGTCTCCCATTTTAGGTTTTGCTGAATATGTATATCTAAAAATTTTGTGTCGCTCACAGATGAGACAGTTTTTCCATCAATTTTAAAAATCAGTCTTGCAGGATGTAGTTTCTGTGAATTGTGGAAATTAACTGTCACCGTTTTTTCATTATTTATTATTAGCTTGTTTGGTCTGAACCATTGTGTCAAATTTTGTATTATACCTGTAGCTGTTTTTTGTAGGCTTTCCTCATCACCTGATTTGATTAGGTTATTTGTGTCATCTGCAAAAAGTACTGTTGTCCCTTTAGTTATTGTTTCTGACAAATCATTAACATAAAGAATGAAAAGAATTGCCCCAAGGACTGACCCTTGAGGAACTCCATATGTAATGTTTTGTGCATGACTGTAAAAATTACAATTTTTTGTGTTTTTATGTCTTTGTATTTTATTTGAGTGATCTGTTGACGGTCATGAATGTAGGGATGTATCCACTTGTTCAACAGGTTTCATATTTCATAATTACCTAACTTCTGCAACAGAGTATTATGATCAATTACATCAAAGGCTTTACTAAGGTCAAGAAATATGCAAGACTCATGTTGCTTGTAATCTACTGCAGTTAGAATTTCATTTAAGAAGGTATAAATAGCTGACTGTGTTGATCTGCCAGTTCTGAATCCGTGTTGCGCATCACTTATTACGTTTTCTTTATTTAGAAAGGATGTCAGCCTTCTAAGAAATAGTTTTTCAAGAATTTTACCAAAGCCTGACAATACTGATACAGGTCTATAGTTTGTAGCTTCATGTTTGTCCCCTTTCTTGTACATGGTGGCACTTTTGCCATTTTCAGATTTTTCGGGAATATACCACTCACGAATGATGAATTGAAAATATCCATTAATGGTTCTACGATAGATGTTACACTTGCTTTGATGATAATATCTGGTATTTCATCAGTACCTGCTGAATACTTATTGGGTAACTGTTTTATAATGACAGATAATTCCTCAGGTGTTGTTGGAGACATGAATAGGGTTCTTGTAAAAATTTTTGTATCTTACTGGAGTGTATTGCTGTCTGATTGTGAGTTGTAATGTTTGGTAATCAGGTGGTGTGCTACATTAGAAAAGTAGTTGTTAAATTTATTGGCCGCTACTGTGGGGTTGATTATTTTATTGTTGTTTTCATTTAGTTCTATATTTTTGTGGGCTAATGATGTAGTACCTGTTTCTCTTTTTATGATACTCCAGGTTGCTTTAGTCTTATTCCTGGAATTTTTTATTTGTTTGTCATTTTATATTTTCTTTGCTTTTGTTATAACTTGTCTAAGTATTTGTTTATATTGTTTAAAGTAGTTGATAAATACAGGATTTGTGGTTTGCTTTGAGATTCATATAAGTTCCTTTTATTCTCACATGATATTTTTATTCCTGTTGTGATCCATTTATTTCGTTTCTCCACAGAATTTATAAGTGACATTTGTTTAGAAAAGACCATTTCAAAAAATTGTTTGGATGTGGCCATAAATTTATCAAACTTGCCATCTGTGTTGTCTGAACTGTAAACATCAGTCCAGATTTCTCTTCTCAAGAGAGAACAAAAGTAATCTATGATTTCATTATTAAACTTCCTCATAATAGGTCTAGTTTTCTGGGCTTTCGTGTTTCCTGGAATAGCGATTGTTTGTATTTGAGCATTGTGATCACTAAAACCAGTGTTTTCAGTCTGTGTGTTCCAGATATATTTACCTGTATTTACAAAAACCTGATCTATGGTTGTTGCAGAAGCAATGGTTATACGAATTGGGTTAGTTATAGTTGGTTTTAGGTTAAAGGACTTCAGTAAGTCTTTGATTTCGTCTTTAAATTTACTGGGTTTGGAGAAATCGACATTGAAATCTCCACATATAATAATTTTTTTAAGGGTATTGAAATCCTCTAACAGCTCTTCCATACGGTCATAAAAAACTTTTTTATCGCCATCTGGTGACCTATATACACAGATGATTACAGAATTTCTAGTTGGCTGTTCTGCTATTGAGAGTTCTATGTGTCTTTCTTTAGATAAGCTGTCAAATTTGGTTATGTTAGTGAAATCTATATCTTCTCGAACATATATGCAGCTACCACCATGCCTGAATATTTCTCTACAAAATGTGGCAGCTAATTTAAATTTAAGGTAGGTGTGCTAGTTCTACCATGTCTTTATTTAGCCAGTGCTCAATAAAGCACAAAACAGAAGTATCACTCATATCATTTAACAAGATTTGTATTTCATTCAGTTTATTGGAAAGAGACTGAACATTCTGATGGAACAATTAAAGTATGAAGCAGGAACTATATTGTGTCTTGCTTGACCAGTTACCTCATTTTTACATCTAGTATTGTTAGCTATAAAAAATCCTCCTTGTTTTGAGGTGTGGGTGGTGCCTTCATGCTAGCTGGTTCCCTGGATTCTGGGCCCTGCCTTTCGTGTGCTGTGGTGCTTCTAATGGTAATCCACGTGTCAAGCAGCATTTGTTTCATTTTAGTCACATGTATTGCACTGGTTTTCACATTGTATTTATTTTGGTGAAACACTGATGTCTTCAGGAAGACTGGTCGATTCAGAGATAAATGCATCTGGGTTGTACGATTGTTAATTTACATTAAATTTCATAGTATCATTTCCCCTCTTCAAACTAAAATTCACAGTGTTTTCTTCTTTATCTTCAATGTAGCTTTATTGTGTATTGACCAGTAGTAAGCATTCTTGAGGGTTTCATTTGATTTATCTGCAAGTCATTTTACTTTACTTTTCAGTGGCTGAAATATTGCTCTCATCAGCAAACAGAATTTTTGCTCCATGACTAACACTATTGGAAAATCCATTAACATATATCAGGGAGAATATTAGTCCTAACAGATAACATGGAGTAATTCCAATGTTAATGTATTCTGGTTGTAACAAATTTCACTAACAGTTTAGCCTTACTTGAGTTTTGAGCTTCCAGTTCTTTCACTATGTTGCCATCCTGTGAGAATATGCATCCTAAGTACTTGAAACCGTCCACCTGTTCTAACTTTGTTCCTCCTATTTGTCACTCAATCCGTTTATATCTCTTTCCCACAGACATTACTTTCGTTTTGGAGATGCTAATCTTCATACCATAGTCCTTACATTTCTGATCTAGCTCTGAAATATTACTCTGCAAACTTTCAATCGAATCTGCCATCACAACTAAGTCATCCGCATATGCAAGACTGCTTATTTTGTGTTCACATATCTTAATCTCACCCAGCCAGTCTATTGTTTTCAACATATGATCCATAAATAATATGAACAACAGTGGAGACAGGTTGCAGCCTTGTCTTACCCCTGAAACTACTCTGAACCATGAACTCAATTTACCGTCAACTCTAACTGCTGCCTGACTATCCATATAAAGACCTTTAATTGCTTGCAAAAGTTTGCCTCCTATTCCATAATCTCGTAGAACAGACAATAACTTCCTCCTAGGAACCCGGTCATATGCCTTTTCTAGATCTATAAAGCATAGATACAATTCCCTGTTCCACTCATAACACTTCTCCATTATTTGCCATAAGCCAAAGATCTGGTCCTGACAACCTCTAAGAGGCCTAAACCCACACTGATTTTCATCCAATTGGTCCTCAACTAACACTCGCACTTTCCTTTCAACAATACCTGAGAAGATTTTACCCACAACGCTGATTAAAGAGATACCTCTGTAGTTGTTACAATCTTTTCTGTTTCCATGTTTAAAGATTGGTGTGATTACTGCTTTTGTCCAGACTGATGGAATCTGTCCTGACTCCCAGGCCATTTCAATTATCCTGTGTAGCCATTTAAGACCTGACATTCCACTGTATTTGATGAGTTCCGACTTAATTTCATCCACCCCAGCTGCTTTATTGCACTGCAATCTACTGACCATTTTCTCCACTTCCTCAAATGTGATGCTATTTCCATCATCATTCCTATCCCATTCTACCTCAAAATTACCAGCAGTTTTCCTGACCTGTCCAAAATACTTGTCATTTCCTTCTTACCTCCCTTTCGAAGACTGCTAATTACACTCCAGAATGGTTTTCCAGCAGCTTGACCCATAGTCTCCAACCTGTTTCCAAAGTCTTCCCAAGATTTCTTCTTGGATGCTGCAATTATCTGTCTGGCTTTGTTTCTTTCTTCAACATAACTCTCTCTGTCTACCTGAGTTCTAGTGTGTAGCCATTTTTGATACGCCTTCTTTTTCCTTTTACAGGCTGCCTTAACTGTGTCATTCCACCAAGCTGTTTGCTTCATCCTACTTTTACACACTACTGTTCCAAGACATTCTTTAGCCACTTCTAGTACTGTGTCCCTGTACCTTGTCCATTCCTTTTCCAATGACTGTAACTCACTACATTCAACTAACTGGTACCTTTCTGAGATCATTGTTATGTACTGGTGCCTGATTTCCTTATCCTGAAGTTTCTCCACTCTTACCCTCCTACATATGGACCTGACCTCCTGCACTTTCGGCCTCACACTCACAATTTCACTGCAGATTAAATAATGATCAGTGTCATCAAAGAATCCCCTGAATACACGTGTGTCCCTCACAGCCTTCCTGTATTCCTGATCTGTTATTATATAGTCAATGACAGATCTGGTTCCCCTGCCTTCCCAAGTATACCGGTGAATGTTCTTATGTTTGAAAAAGGAGTTTGTGATTACTAAGCCCATACTGGCACAGAAATCCAAGAGTTGTTTCCCGTTCCTGTTGGCCTCCATATCCTCTCCAAATTTACTCATAACCTTTTCATACCCTTCTGTTCGATTTCCAATCCTGGTGTTAAAATCACCCATGAGCAGAACACTGTCCTTGCCCTTTACTCTAACAACTACATCACTGAGTGCATCATAAAAGCTATCCATCTTATCTTGATCTGTCCCTTCACAATGCGAATATACTGACACAATCCTAATTTTCTTGCTAGACACTGTCAAATCTATCCACATCAGTCGTTCGTTTACATACCTTATTGCAACTACGCTGGGTTCCATTTCTTTCCTGATGTAAAGCCCTACACCCCATTGTGCTATTCCTGCTTTGACTCCTGACAGGTAGACCTTGTATTCTCCCACTTCCTCTTCTTTCTCACCCCTTACCCGAATGTCACTAACAGCTAAAACGTCCAGCCCCATCTTACTTGCAGCCTCTGCCAGCTCTACCTTCTTCCCAAAGTAGCCCCCATTGACATTAATAGCTCCCCATCTCATTACCATTTGTTTGCCAAGTCGTATCTTAGGAGTCCCTGGTTTGTCAGTTAGAGGTGGGACTCCATCACCTCCAAAGGTCCGAGGCATTTTGCTCTGATTGTTGCCAGCATCATATTTATAGTACCAGGGAAGCAGGTTGCTAGCCTTACTTGCCCCAAGTCCCATTGGGTTTTACCCCTAACGGTTGAGAGACTAACCGGTGGATTTGGTAGTCTTTGCCATATGAGCACAAAGGTGACCACGACTCAGAATATGTCCGAGATGCCCAGCCTTATTCCAAAGTAACTGGTACCCCAACTGTCGGGACCACTTACTTGGCCACTCATACGTTGCCCGTGGTTCATGAACTAGGACATGACTACAGGAACCCACACCATGAACCACTGAGAAGACTGTGTTTGTACAAAAAAATTCGCTAATGTTGTCTTTCATAATTGAGTCTACTATTTTTGAGAATGATCACAGCAGAGAAATTGGCCCATAGTTTTCAATGTCTTCTGTATTACCTTCGTTTAGTGTAGACACAACTATTGCCTGTTTTAAATAATCTGGAGAGCTCCCCGATGCAAATGACTCACATAACATGTTGACTACTGTGTGCTTAGTAGTCAATGTTTCACAGCGAGGCCACGACAGGCGATGGCACCAGGCCCGAGGCTCTGCTGTGGCCAGAGGCAGCCTCATAGTAAGTCAACACATTAAAGAAAATTGTATGATCTTTTGACATTGTTTTGTACACAGATTACAACATCATCTAGGCCTGCTGACATTTTTATTTTTTAGTTTTTGTCCTGTTTTACTGACTTTATGCTCGCATTATTTGACTGTTCCATTTGTTCTTGGTAGAATATTTTACACATTATGAATGAAACAGACACAACACCAGAGTAATACTCTACAATATTTGATATCTGTTACATGAACTGGTTTATGGATGTTTCACCATCATCAGGTACCAAGATAAGTACGTGGTACAGTGAAACTTTTGTTGGATCAAAGGCTTTAAATTAGTGCATCTACAGAGCATCACCATTTCCAGAGATGAAAAATGTTAATGAAGAATTAGAAATAAAACAAGAGAGATTATTTAATTGTAAATGTGATGTACATAGAAGGAAATAATTGAACAATAAACTTTGGTGACACATTTCAAAGATGTGGCTGAACAAAATAATCTTATCTTTAATAAGTCTTAAATTACAAACTTAACACAACAAGAGAAATTATAGTAATTGAAATAAAGGAAAATGGGGCATGTAAGTAAAAGGAGTAATTTACAACATGGTCTGGATGGGATTATGAGCAGTCTCTGCAGTTAGAAGTGGCTAGTAAGGGAACTGTGTCTGGTCGCTCGGTACCAAGATTTGATTGATTCCATTATGGATATGACTTAATACTTCATGTTTCACCTTGTAACTATGGTCTTCTTTAACCCTTTCAAGCATGAATTTTTTCTAGAGGAAGAAAAATTTTTCATTGTGTGGGACTGCTGTTAGGTGACTTTGCAATGGTTTTAGATGCAAGATTTACACAAAAAATGTACCTGTACTCAAAACATATTTTGCACATTTCATTTTATGGACTAATATGACTAATAATGAAAAATTCTCTATTGTAATAAATAGTAACATGATTATTTTACAATTATCATGCAAAATTATGGCATATTCTATATGGATCAGTCTGACAGAGCAGTATGTACCTGCTTGAAGAAATGCTGCAGAAACTTAGAAAAGGAGACACTATTTTTGCAGACCAACTGCTTAAAGAAGGCCATAGTCACATGGTGAAATGAAGTATTACATCACATTCATAAAGGAAGAAAGATCAACTATTTTTAAATAATGGAAATTAATAAGCACATGTCCATCAATCCAAGCTTAGTACTGAATGACCAGACACAGTTCTCTTACTCGACACTTCTAACTGCAGATACTCCTGAAAATCCCATCCAGGCCATGTTGTAAATTACCTCTCTCACTCACATGCCTCATTTCCTTTATTTCGGTCACTATAATTTCTCTCATTGTGTTAAAAACTTACTTTGTATAATCACAGCTGCTTCGTTCAATTGCTTAATATCGCTAATACATCTTATTTGTTTGTAATTTAAGACTTATTAAAGACAAGATTATTTTGTTCAGCCACATCTTTAGGATATGCCACCATAGCTTTTTGTCCAATTATTTTCTTCTATGCACAACTGTTGTAATTTGTCTCTAGTTCATTAGTTAATGTGTCACATATCTTATCTCAGTTAAACTATCTTACATCACATTTACAATGAAATAATCCCTCTTGTTTGATTCTTAATTGTAACATTAACATTTTTCATCTCTGGAATGGAGATACTATTAGATGCATTAGTTTAACATCTTTGATCCAACAAATATTTCACTGCAGCTCATACTTATCTTTCTATCTGATGATGGTGTAACAGCTGAAAACTGGTTTTTACAAAAAATAATAAATACTGTAGAGAATGTTACACTAGTGATGTGTGAGTTTCATTCACAACATCCCTATGTTCCAAAGTTTGTACATAATGGTATTGAGTGCATAATTATTTTCAGGTATTATATCTGTTCTTGGTAATCTTTGTTCTAATTTCTCTGTAATACGTTAAAGCCTATATTCACGTCTACAACTTACATCCATACTCTGCAAATAGTTATAAGCTACATGGTAAAGGGTACCTCCCAGTGTATCAGTTATGAGGGCTTCGTCCCATTCCATTCACATATGGCCCAATGGAATTTCATTTGTTGTTTTATTATTATTATTATTATTATTATTATTATTATTATTATTACTGCAATTTACTTTCCTTCCCATTCTGTGTGGTAAGTCTTCCCTGACCTGCAGTTCTGGTTGACTTTCTCAAAATCTACCCCTTGTCCTTCACCCCCTTCTTCCTTCCCCTTCAACCCTTCTGCCTGAAGAAGGAGCCACTGGCACCAAAAGCTTGCCAATTGCAATCGTCTTTTATGTGTGTGTTCTGCCCTCACTTGGTGAGAAGATTTTTTATCTATCCAGTTAAGTTATTTTGTCAATAATTTATTCTTTTGATTGTTACATATATTTTTAGTTACACAGATTATACTGATATATATGATCACTGAAACTAATTTAGTCCCTCAGTACTTCCTTTTCCTAAAACACTATAGCATCTTAGTCCAGAGATCTAAGCCCTCTCTCAGCAAATCCCTTTCTCCAATAAATTCTCCAATAAATTCTGTCCAAAGACTTGTTGCAGTGTACTATGTGCATTTTATGGGAATGGTCTAACCTCTGGCCTCTCCTCCAAATTAAAGTTATAAACGCTGTAACCTGTAACAGCCACTTTCCTGTGAGTTTCATTTCAGCTATTTTATAGTGGCAGTGACGGTATTGCACTGGTCAAAATTTCTCTTGACTAGTCTTGCTACCCTTCATTCTACCCACTGCAAGTCTGAAAACAGAAACAACTGGTATGGTTGCCACACAGAACTTCAGTACCCCAGATGAGACCCTACCAAGGAACAATATGCCCTTTGCTTCACCTTCTTCAGCAATTCCTTCAAGATTCTCATCTATGGAAGAGGACTATGTTTGAATTGCTAACTACCCCTCTCACGAAAAGATATCAATGCAATTTGCTATCATATTTTAGTCCCTAAGTATTTAGAATTAGTTAACACAGTTGCAAACAAGCAATAGTTACCTAGTACCAAGAGAAGTAGGCATTACTGGCCATACACTGAACAAGCACGCTGTGTAACATTCCTTGGGGTACAACTGGATACAAGTTAAAATTAAATCAACATATGCCTAGTGTAGTAAAATATTATTGAGAGATCTTTCACAAAACCAAAGATATCCTGTTTGTATATAAAACCTGTTACTGGCACTTAAGTTAGTGCCCAGCCATTCACAGATATGAGAGGAACTGAAATTGAGAGTAGCAAAGAAAAAGCAGAAACACTTAACTCAGTTACCAAACGTTCCTTTATGACAAAAAACCCACAAGTACTACCCCAATTTAATTCTCATATCACTGCAAAGATAAGTGATACAGATACCAGTACTAGTGACTTTGAGGACCAGCTGAAATCATTTAAATTAAACAAAGCTCTAGGGTCTGATGGAATTCCTATCAAATTCTATAGCAAATTTGGAGCTGAGTTAGCCCTTTATTTAACAATAATATACTGAAGGCCTCTTCAACAAAAAATTATGCTTAGAGGATGGAAGAAAGCACAGGTCACACCCATCTCCAAGAAGTGATCAACAAAAAACAACCATCCAAAATACTTGGAACACATTTGCACCACAGAGGTGATGAAGTATCTCTAGCAGAATTATCTCCTCCATACTACCCAGCATGTATTCAAAAAACATTGACTATGTGAAACTCAACTCCCATTTTTCCCACATGACACAATGAAAGCCTTAGGTCAAGGCAGTCAGGTAGATGCAGTATCTCTTGATTTCTGGAAAGTACCACACCTACACTTTTTATTGAAAGTATAACTGTATGGGAAAGCAAGTAAAATTTGTGACTGTAATGTGGATTCCTCTGAACAGAGGATACAACATGTAATATTAGATGGAAAGTTAACAACAAATATAGAAGTAACTTCAGGTGTGAATCAAGAAGTGCGTTGGGTTGCTCATTGTTCATGTATATTAATGGCATTGTGAACAATATCATTGGTACCCTCAGACTTTTCAAAGATGATGCAGTTATCTATAATGCAGTACTATCTGAAAGAAGCTGTGCAAATATTCAGTCAGATCTTGATAAAATTGAAAGTGGTGCACCGATTGCTTTAAATGTTCAGAAATGTAAAACTGTGCACTTCACAAAATGTAAAAACTTTGTATCCTATGACTATAAAATCAGCAAGTCACACTTGAAATCAGTCAACTCAACCTGGGTGGTAACACTTTGAAAGGATGTGAAATTAACTCTCAAATAGGTTCAGTCATAGGTAAAGCAGATGGCAGGCTTTGGTTTACTGGTAGAATACTAGGGAAATACAATTAGTCTACAGAGAAGATTGCTTGCAAATCACTCATGTGACCCGTCCTCTGATTTTGCTCAACTGCGTGGGACCCATCCCAAATAGAACTAATAGCTGACAAAAATCAGCTATATAATAAAACTGAGGAAGCTGAAGCTTATTCCTAAGGTATCAGCTTCCTCACCCCTCATTGCCTCCACCACATGGGGAATAGCAATCAGTCCTATTTCTAATTTCTACACTATCATCTTGAATTTTCTGGATCAGACCAATTGACTCTTGTGCACATTTACAGCTACCTGAGTCTTGATCGTTATGCCACTAACAGGCAACTGACTATGTGTGTGAAATATTTTTGTATTGTTATCATTGTTCTGTTGGGAAATTTATGTTCCATCTGTGTTACTAGATATTTTGTGGTGTGAAAATAAAGCGAATTTAATTCGTATATCCTGAATGGCGTGTACCTACTTATTGAATTGTGTTTTATTCATCTCATGACGTACATTTGCAATCCATTTGGTTTGCGTACAGGAGACATGTCAAAAATTCATAAAACAATTACAATGATTTTTACATTAATAAATAATAGCACTATAATAAATAACAACATTATAAGGATAACACATTGCACCCAGCTCAAATTTCCAGTTTGTCCCGCATGAATTCATCCACTAAGTAATAACACTTCAGTGTCAGTACCTAATATAGCTTTCTTTTAAGTGAACCTAAATTCATCTGCATCAACTTGTTCCCTTTTAATTTATTACAAATTTTTATTCCAGGGCATACAGTCTGAGGAGGTGGGTGGGGAGCATAAAATTTTCTTTGTTTCTGGTATCATGTGAATGAACAAAATGGTTTCCCTCAAATAATTTGTGTCTGGTGTACAAAAATATAATAATCTCGTATGTATAAGGGTGGCAGAGTTAAAATATTGAGTTTTCTAAATAATGGTCGACATGGTTCTTTGTGATTTGCAGTGCACATATTTTGTATGATTTTTTTCTGTATTTTTAGTATCCGCACTATGTTTGTCGAGTTACCCCAAACAACAATACCATACCTAATAATGGATTCGAAGTAGCTTGCATATGCTACTTTTCGTGTGTCCATGTCAGTTGCAGTTGACAATATTTGCATTGCAAATGCAAAGCTGCTCAGTTTGTTTGCCAGGTATTCAATATGTGCCTGCCAGTTCAAATTTTTATCTATATTTAAACCTAAGAATTTGACGAAGTCAACTTCTTCTATACCTTGGTTGTTGTGTACAATCTTAATCTGCTCACATTTTGACTGTTTGGTTTTGAACTGCATCACGTGAGTCTTAGATATGTTTAGGTTCACCCCATTTAGCTGAAGTCAAGTTTCTAAGGTACTGAGGGTACTGATCACAGAGTCCTGATCTTCAATTAAGACAGAAGTATCATCTGCGAACAGAACTGATGGGGAGCTGATTTTAATGGTAAGTCATTAACATAAAAGAGAAATAGGACTGGGCCTAATATGGAGCCTGTGGAACACCCTGAGATATTTTTTTCCAGTCAGAAAAATAATATGTGCTATTTGAAGAAATGCTAACTCTTTGCTTTCTGTTGGATAAGTAGGATTTAAGCCATTGTAGGGCACTGCTGCTAATGCCATACTTTACAAGTTTGTAAACAAGCAATGCGTGGTTTACGGAATCAAACGCGTTTGTGAGGTCGCAGAAAATTCGTGCCACCTTATTTCTCTTGTCTAATGATGTGCTTATTTTCTCAATGTAACTGTTTACTGCATCAATGGTGTTTTTACACTGCTGAAAACCAAATTGATTGTTTAGAATAACAGAATATTTTCCAATGAAGTTTTGGATTTGTGCAACAGCAAGTTTTTCAAATATTTTAGATAGGACAGGAAGAATTGAGATAGGACAATAATTTCCCATGATCTCTCTTGATCCCTTCTTGAAGATTGGTTTGACTTCAGCATATTTCAGTACCTCTGGGAAACAGTCCTCTTTGAAACATTGATTTATTATCTGAGCTAGTGGGTTTGCAATTCTGTTGTGTACCACTTTAATAACTTTGGTGGGTATTCCATCCCAACCTGCAGATTTTTTTGTTTCTTAAAGTTAGAATAGCATTTTCTACATCCTCCACAGAAACTTTTGCGAATTTTGTAAAGTTTTCAGAGTTTTCGCCTAGGCCAAACGGATTTACTTTGTTGTGATAATCTGTTACTTCAACATCAGACTTTGATACATTTATAAAGAATTCATTAAAGTACTCTGGTATTTGATTTGGATTTACAATAGTATTTCCTTCAATGTCAATTTTTAAATTTCTTGGTTACAGGCTTTAACATGTAACTCAGATTTAATGACAGACCACATAGCCTTTGTCTTATTTTTATGATTTGAAATTAGCCTGTTATTTGCCAGTTGTTTTGCTGCCTTGACAACTCTTTCAAATATGGTTTTATAGAGTCTAACATATTTAATGAAATCAATATCTTTATTATATTTCAGTTCCCTGTGCAGTTGCCTTTTCCTTACACTGGAAATTTTTTTGCCCTGGGTAATCCACTTTACTGTATTTGTTATTTTATTGTTGCAGAGTCTACGTGGAAATGTTTCATTAAAGTCTCCAAGAAAACTGTTTAGGAATTTCTCAAAGTTTTTGTCACTTGAGTTACAATAATCAAAAGGTCATGTTTTATCTCTTAGCTTCTCACTAAATGTTAGCAAGTTTTCTTTGCTAAAGTTCCTGCTCATATGGGTTCTCATACGTGAAATGTTCCTGTGTGTTTGTGGCAGCTCAATGAACAATACACAATGATCTGAAATACCTAGATCTAGACAAAATTTATACACATCTTCATATACATAATTAGTTAGAACATTGTCAATGCATGTTGCTGATTTCCCATTGTCTCTGGTAGATTCAAACAAATTCAATTTGAAACCATATTTCTTTACTGAATCAGTGAAACTTGACGAATGGCTACTACCACATGTAATATCAATATTAAAATCAGCAGCTATTACAACTTTTTTCTTTTTTCCTCTGCAAAGGTCTTCTAGCATAATCTGAAGCTTAGATAAGAATAGTTATGTTGTCTCTGGAATTCTGTATATTGAGATTATTATAACATTTGCTAGTGAGTCCACTATTTCTACACAGCAGCTCTCGAACACACATTCTTCATGTAAATAATTAAAACAGTTTCTGGTCTCATAATTTATACCAATGTGTAGCAGTATGCATGAGACTCCATGTGACTTGTTTCTTCTGCAAAAGCTACTTGCTAATCTGAAGTTCCCTATTTTGTTTAGAATTTTAATTGTGTCTGCAGTAAACCAGTGCTCGTTTAAACAAACAACTTTAATATTTGCACATTCTGACCGAATGATTTCCAATTCATCTATTTTGGAACTTTTATTGTCAGAAGCATCAATGTTTAAGCCATTTATATTCCAGTGGATAACATACCTACTTTGACTATCACTTACAGGTTTTAGCACATTTCCTGCCAGATAATGGTTTGGTTCTGTCTTTCGTAATGCTACACAAGTTTTTTCACCCCCATCACTACTTATGAGTTTCCCTTATTTTTTATGATCTGGCAAATATCTACAAACATCTTACTGAATATTTTTGAGCCCAACCTATTCAGATGTAGACCATCTTTGGCAAGACACTTTGTACTTAGAAATTTGTTGGGCTCAATGAAAATGACTCCTAGTTTATTGCACTGTTCTTTAAAATTGCTGTTTATTCTGTGCACACAGCTGTCACTCACCGATCTTCTGTATGCAATGCCACTTATTATTATTCTGGAATTCGGGTAGAGTCTTCTGGCCAGTCGGATGAGGTTTCTTGTGTGGTTTACAATTTCTTCCTCACTGTTGTTTCGAAGTGAATTTGTTCCCACATGGATGAAAACTCCTTTTGGATTCTGCTATGCTTATCTGCTGCATTCTCTCTTGAGTTTAAGATGTTGTTTAGGTGTGTATGCAATTCATTTAGTGTTTCTTCTTTTTTCTTTTGTGGCTGTACCAACAAAAATCCTACAGTGGTGACTCCAAGCAAGAACATGAAGTATGAATAACCTAAAAGAAAGCAACAGAATCAACAACCAGCATCTCCAACCAGCAGGAGAACAGCGCACCATAGTTGCATTTTGTGAGTTTCTAGGAACCATACATTTTTCTGCCGTAACTCTATAACACTGATGATACCTGTGCAAATAATGTTAAATTGCCAGCATTCTGTACTACGAGACCTGGGCTGCGGTTTGCTCAGGCTAAAAGCATCTTCATCTAACAAGGCATTAGTAATGATACAGATCGCTTTCACTGTGTTATCGCTCATATGAACAAAACTCCAACAGGTCTGAAAGAGGAATCTTTCACATACACAGTCGCACCACTTTAAAAACATGCCTTATAAAACATTTCATGCCAATGCCTGAAACAAGGCCGCAATGGTTATTAACAGATGACTGCTTAGGAAATAGATCCCCAAGCAACTATTATAAGAGCTTAGATCATTAGCAAGTTATGATCTATTACCAGAAAATTTGTTACAGATGCAGTGGCTAATAAGGCTTCCAACAAATATGTGGGTTGTTCTGGCTGCAGATACCAAATTGTCTCTCACCACATCAGCAGATAAGATAGAAGCCAATGCAGATTGTGTTCAGTTTAATGTTGGCAGTGCTGTAGCAGACAGCCCAGAATTGTGAATGCTAGGGGTGGAGCCAAGTGGCCCCGGATCAAGCATCCTGAGCAGTGCACCAACAACAGCTACAGATCAGCTGGCAGGGAGCGTCAGAGTGCTCACCACTACACAAAGCACAATGTTCCACTAAGAAAATATAAAGCAGATGGCACTGTATGTTTAACAAACAGGATAAGCATGCATAAACCCTATTGGTGCTGGTATCATCAATATTATTGAGTTAAGGTAAAAAAATGTGTGGTTCCTAGAAACTCACAAAATGCCACTAAGGTGCGCTGTTCTCCTGCTCATAAATGTTGCTCATCCTTTCATTCCCCTGTCACATCTACTGCCTCAGTTTTTCAGATAAGGCCCAAAACTGTCAATGCCCAATGGCCACAGAGTGCATTCAGGTACAGACTACATGAAGATTCCCATGACTGGGCTGTCACCCAATCTCCCTTCCTTTCGAACAACTGCAACTAATTGGCTCGAGTCACAATTGCCTCCAACTTTCACAGACACTGATAAGCTGTCAGACTTAATTGCAGCACAAGCTAGAGCATCAGCTTTCTGCTCTGTGCAATATATGGCCCATAGACACTTGACTAAGTTCCAGTCCATGATGGGTGCCAATATGATAAAAATGAGATGAGACTGCAGAAACTTCATACCAGTTTATGAAGACCTGCGCTTTGAGGAGATGCACCTGGAATTCTAGACAAATTCAGATGTCCCAGACACTTGGTGCAAACAGCTAAAAAATTTTACAAAATAATTCAAAAATTCACAGAGGCTTTTCTAGTAGACAAGGTATCGGGAACCCCTTTTTTGGTCAACTCTGGTTCTAACCTCAGTGTGCTACCAGAAAATTGTTTCAAAGCAAATCGTGCAGTGAGATCAAAAATATTAGCAGCTGGCAATAATTCAGTTATCAAGACATATGGAAAAAAGGAAATGTCATTGAACATCAGTTTGAAGAGACAGTTTCTGTTGACATTTATTGTGGCAAATGTTAGTGAACCTATTTTGGGCACAGAGTTTTTGCATCACTTACAACTGGTGGTTGACCTACACAACAGTACACTTCTGCCTACAGCAGTCTTAGTGCCACCACAGTACAACAGAAACATTGACAACATTATTGATGAATTTCTTTATATTGTATCAGTGAAACAAACAAACAGCAAGAGCAGTCATAATATGATATACTTCGTTTGCACATTGCCCAGACCTCCAGTAGTGGCTGAACCGTGATACCTAAAGCTGGAAAAGTTCACTGCGACTAGAGAGGATATCGACAAACAAATTCAAGAAAGAGTAATGGTACCTTCAGAAAGCCAATGGGCATCACTTTTACATGCAGTGTGACAACACATGGTGCCTTTGAGGTCATTACCACATACTGAATACCAGAATGGTAATGGACATGTATGCTATACCTCGCGTGATGGACTTTCACAATTTAATACCAGTGGCAAAAGTTTTCAGCATCATCCATTGCACCAAGGCATATTTACGATACCATTTGTGCCCAAAGACATAAAGAAGACTGAAATCACTATTGCATTCGGCCTTTATGAATACCATTTCATGTTGTACGGTTTAAAAAATGCAGCACAGATGTGGGCGTGGTTTATGCACTATGTTCTTTTAGGGTCCTTAGTTTTTTTCTGTTACGTGAATGAAGTTACTAGAACACGAGGAACACCTTTGGCAACTATTCAAATGTCTCAGCCTATTTGGAGTGATCATAAACAGGGAGGAATTTGTATTAGGTAAATGCAGTGCCAAATTTCTAGGCTTTGTGTCCTCTAATGGCATCGCTCCTTTGCCAGAAAAGCTATGCTATATTTGACTTTTGTTACTATCAAAAACTTATAGAGACTTGTGGCGTTTCATTATTGCTGGCACCATCCATAGAATTATTAAAAGGAAAGTACACAGCAGGGAACAGTAAAGTGAAATGGAGTCCAGAGCAGTTGATGGCATTCAACTCTGAGCAAACGCATTGCTTCTTGCTCATCATGTCACAAATACTAACAAAGAGATAGAGGGGCTGGCCAGTACTTACCTCAGCTCAGTACAGCCGATAGATACACATAAAACAGAACTGAAAATTTACATTCCTAGCTTTCGGAACTTTGTTCCTTCATCAGGGAGGAGAGAGGGGAAAAAAGGGAAGAAGGGAAAGTGGATTCAGTTACTCACAACCCAGGTTATGAAGCAACAGGGAAAGGTAAACAGGGAGGGTAGCAAGGATGGAGGCATGGTTGTCAGAGGGAAGCCAAAGACATTCTACTGTAAGTACTGTGCCAGCTTCAAACCAAAGAGGATGCATACAGAAGTAAAGAGGTATATAGTATAAAGATAAACACAACCGCTGGGTAGAGAAGGTTCCTACCCCTGTAGAGAAGGTTCCTACCCCTGTAACCGACCCCGCTGCAAAACCTGCCCCATGCATCCCCCCACAACCACCTACTCCAGCCCCGCTACTGGTAAAACATACACAATTCAAGGCAGGGCTACGTGTGAAACTACACATGTCATTTATCAACTGACATGCCTGCACTGCACAGCCTTTTACATCGGCATGACAACAACCAAACTGGCTGAGCGCATGAACGGACACAGACGAACTGTCCGCCTAGGAGATGCCCAATACCCAGTAGCGGAGCATGCCCTCCAGCATAATTCTAGGGACCTAGGCACCTGCTACACCGTATGTGCCATTTGGCTTCTCCCACCCAACACCAGTCCCTCTGAACTGCGGAGATGGGAACTTGCACTCCAACACATCCTTTCATCCCGCCATCCTCCTGGACTGAACCTACGTTAAACAACCTCACTCCCATTCACTCTTCAGTCTTCTCCTCTTTCCCTTTCCTCTTTAGCCATTCACGCATCTTTTCATCCTACATAGTTGTGTTTATCTTTATACTATATACCTCTTTACTTCTGTATGCATCCTCTTTGGTTTGAAGCTGGCACAGTACTTACAGTAGAATGTCTTTGGCTTCCCTCTGACAACCATGCCTCCATCCTTGCTACCCTCCCTGTTTACCTTTCCCTGTTGCTTCATAACCTGGGTTGTGAGTAACTGAATCCACTTTCCCTTCTTCCCTTTTTTCCCCTCTCTCCTCCCTGATGAAGGAACAAAGTTCCGAAAGCTAGGAATGTAAATTTTCAGTTCTGTTTTATGTGTATCTATCGGCTGTACTGAGCTGAGGTAAGTACTGGCCAGCCCCTCTATCTCTTTGTTAGTATTTGTTTCACATCTTATATGAGATTTTCCATTAATCATTTTCATCATGTCACAATGCATCTATGAGCCTAATGGTGGACACAAAACAAGATTAAGTCACTCAGTGGCACAGCAAAAATGTAACACCACTGATAGAGAACTGCATGCTATACATGCCATGATAAAACATTTCCAAGACCAAACAGAAAGTAAACACTTCACCATTTGCATGGATCATGCTCCTCTCACATCCTTCTCCAAGGAAACTCCTCATAGATGGAAACATCTCATAGATCACCAAGCAGTGCAGGCATACTGAATACATTTTGCAAGTCATGACAGATGTATGTCACATCAGTGGAAAAAGTAAAGAGCAATCTAAGGACCCAGAACTACATTCAGTGCTAGAGCAACAACAGACCAGCCTTGTTTTCTCAAAAATGTGTGTGTCACAACTTAATGTTTCATTATGGTGTGAAACAAATTAACCTGCTGCAAGTTTTCATATCACAACAATTTTGGTGGCCAGTTTTTGAAGCATTCCATAATTTATCTTGCCTCAAATATGGGCCATGGTTAAGTTGTTAAAAAAGAAGGTAGTCTGGCCAGGAATGAAGAAACACTGCTGCAAATGGAGCAAGCTTGTACTAGATGCAAACTATGCAAGATGGGCAGGCATGTGTCAGCACTCCTCAGCCCCATAATTACCTACAGTACATTTCTTATACGTGCATATGGACTTGGTGGGCCTGCCACCGTTTTCTGGTAATTAATGTTATTTGCTATCTGTCGTAGGCCATTTTACGTTATGCCTGGAGGCTCCCCTCCAATTATGGATACTGCAATAATAACGGTGGCCCAAGCATTGGCCAAAAGCAGGATTTCCCAATTCAAGGTTAACCAGACAATTACTGCAGGATGAAGCATAGTGTTTGCATCATTACTATTCCCTAAACTATTATTACTGTGAGGTTGGTCACACATTAGAAGCACCAACTACCATCCGGCAAGTAAAGGAATGATGGAGCAGCTATATTGGACCCTGAAGGCTGCACTTACATGCAAGGGCATGAACTGGACTGAGACTTTACCCCTGGTACTTTCAGGTTTGCAAATTTTGAAGGAAGACGTGGTCTACACTGCAGCCCAGCTGGCCTACAGAGAAAGCTTAAGACTGCCAGCTGAATAACTCTCAGAAAAGCCTCAGTTGTTACCACAGGAAGAGGAACATAAAGAGTTTTGGAAACATCTACAAAAGAACATCATCTTACTCCATCATTCTGCAGCTAAATCAGGCAGCATCAAACATGTTTTCAACCACAGGGAAATGTACAAAACCTCATGTTTGGCTGAGGGATGATACTGCTAAGGCGCTTTACACAATGATAGGTGTCATGTATAATTTTGGTATCTGAATTGATTGTGAGTGAGCAGTGACGTTGTAAAGCTGTATTGCAGAAGTTAGGTTATTATCTTTGGTATGCGTGAGGGAGCAGATAATATAAGCTGTGTTAGAGTGAGGAAGCAATGGTAATGTTATGATTCAAATGTAAAGTCTCACTTTATCAATGTGTTTAATGAAGATGATTATATCAAGATTGTAATGGAAACTTATTTGTGAAGGAGGAAGTTTAATGGAGCTAAGTGTATACCAGAAGTGGAATGTCAGAGGTAAATATTATATTGATGTTACTTTTTTTCATTATTGCTGCACCATCAGTCTAACTTCATTTACATCTACATTCATACTCTGCAAGGCACCTGACGGTGTGTAGCTGACGGTACCTTGAGTACCTCTGAGATCGGTTCTCCCTTCTATTGCAGTCTCGTATTGTTTGTGGAAAGAAAGATTGTCGGTATGCCTCTGTGTGGGCTGTAATCTCTCTGATTTTGTCCTCATGGTCTCTTCACGAGATATACGTAGGAGATATACTGCTTGACTCCTCGGTGAAGGTGTTCTCGAAACTTCAACAAAAGCCCATACTGAGCTACTGAGCATCTCTCTTGCAGAGCCTTTCACTGGAGTTTATGTATCATCTCCGTAACGCTTTCATGACTGCTAAATGATCCTGTAATGAAGCACGTTGCTCTCCGTTGGATCTTCTCTATCTCTTGTATCAACCCCATCTGGTACGGATCCCACACTGGTGAGCAGTATTCAAGCACTGGGCAAACAAGTGTACTGTAACCTACTTCCTTTGTTTTTGGACTGCATTTCCTTAGGATTCTTCCAATGAATCTCAGTCTGGCATCTGCTTTATCGACGATAAATTTTATATGGTCATTCCATTTTAAATCACTCCTAATGCCTACTCCCAGATAATTCCAGAATGAGATTTTCACTCTGAAGTGGAGTGTGCACTGATATGAAACTTTCCGGCAAATTAAAACTGTGTGTTGGACTGAGTCCGAGTCTCGGTCCAACAAACAGTTTTAATTTTCCAGGAAGTTTCATCCCAGATAATTTATGGAATTAACTGCTTCCTGTTGCTGACCTGCTATATTGTAGCTAAATGATAAAGGATCCTTCTTTACATGTATTCGCAGCACATTACACTTGTCTACATTGAGATTCAATTGCCATTCCCAGCACCATGTGTCAATTCGTTGCAGATCCTCCTGCATTTCAGTACAATTTTCCATTGTTACAACCTCTCAATATACTACAGCATCATCCGCAAAAAGCCTCAGTGAACTTCCGATTTTATCCACAAGGTCATTTATATATATATTGTGAATAGCAACGGTCTGTAACGCCGGAAATGCATATCCTCCTATTTCCATCTATTGTACTATTATTTTTTTCCTTATTATTGCTACCTGAATATATGATATTTCTGTGTCTTCACATATTGTAATTGTTTTACTATTTGTATATATATATTTATCCATTTATGTCGATGTATAATTGGTTTGTTGTGTAAAGATTATTTGTATTTTTACGCTGGGTCTTGCCTAGGGAAAACTGCTATCGAACGATTACATCGATAGGTCGTGTGAAGACTCAAAGTGTGTAGGATCTTTGGTAGTGTTAACTCTGCCGCGTGGAGCGCGGGCAGAACAGTAAGAGTCTGGCGGGAGTAGCGAGTGGAGCAGGTGTTGTATGACGCTCCCGCGAGTTGCCGCGCTTTCGGGGTTTGGCAGCATGTAATTGCGCTCGACTCGCGATGATAGTTTCTGACATGGTGTCGCGGACGGGAAGCATTAGCTGGCGCACATCAAGAGCCCGTTTCGCCTGGTGACCGTGTCGAGAAGAAGGCGCGCCAACATCCAGCTTCTGCAACAGCGACGGCCGACAATGAGTGACTGTCGCCACCTCCTCGATCGACGGCTTCAAACCTTCAATCAACCAACAAGGGTCAAAAGCACGTAAAGTTTCAGAACTGTATGGCAGACCTCAGCTTTTCAAATTGTTCCATTTGCCTCGCAAAATTACAGCAACTTAGCATGAACCTTTGTTGCTCATTGTCCCAATTGCATTGCCAAGCAGGGTCCCTTCCTTTTCCGAAATGAACCCGAGTGTCGTTGAAATTCAAACGCCAGCATTAAAATAATATGATTAGATTTCACTGCTTTAATTTCAAAGTTCAGTAGCTGGCTACAATATTTAGGTTACACGAG
Source organism: Schistocerca piceifrons (assembly GCF_021461385.2). Taxonomy (NCBI): domain Eukaryota; kingdom Metazoa; phylum Arthropoda; class Insecta; order Orthoptera; family Acrididae; genus Schistocerca; species Schistocerca piceifrons. The sequence goes on from NC_060141.1 coordinate 824,071,120, forward strand.
CACAAATTTAGAGTGCGAGTTTTGTTAGCCTATTTTAGCTTACCTGTGACTGCAGCTCAGCTTGGTACGTACTAAATTTTACTATTGTTAATAGTTCAGAATCATTTAATTCAAGTTCAAAGTTAAATATCTTGTTCCTAAATTGCGTAGAGTCAAGTTGCTTTTGAAATGATTGTTGAGGTAGTCCAAGACTAACCGTATTTTACTGGATTTCGATGTGCTTCAGAAAGAAAGCTCACTATTAACTTCAGTCACTAAATTAATTTTCGATTTTCCGGTTTTATTAATTCTTTTGCTAAATTAAGTCAGAGTGTAGCGAAATTTATTACTTCTGACAAACTTTCAGTTTTCACACTACACGTGTCAACCTTCAGTTGCCACGCTTCTAGTGCTAATTATATGTGTAATAACCTTTCTTTTTCAGTTACTATAGTAATTGTCCTTAGGACTGGCGACCGTGATTTCCCCAAATCTCAAATACCTAATTACCGCTAGTTAATTGTTAATGTAACGGCTGCACATTTACTTTCTTTATTAACTTTACCCCTTTTCAAAATTAGTTTCCACCAGTTTCATTAGCACATTTCCTTTCATTTAGATGTAACCCTTTCCTCCCTCTTTACCGACAGGTTAACTTCGGTGACGATTGCTTTTCCAAAACTCCCATTAGGTACACGCGGTTTCATTTTTCACTGTCATTAAGGTCGGTAAGTGAGGGGGAGGTTACAGGTCCTAAGACACTCCCCTGTGGCACACCTGAAATCACTCTTACTTCGAAAGACTTCTCTCCATGAAAATGACATGCTGCGTTCTGTTATCTCGGAACTCTTCAATCCAATCACACAATTGGTCTGACAGTCCATATGCTCTTACTTTGTTCATTAAACGACTGTGGGGAACTGCATCGAACGCCTTGCGGAAGTCAAAAAACACGGCATCTACCTGGGAACCCGTGTCTATGGCCCTCTGAGTCTCGTGGACGAATAGCACGAGCTGGGTTTCACAAGATAGTCATTTTCAAAACCCATGCTGATTCCTACAGAGTAGATTTCTAGTCTCCAGAAAAGTCATTATACTCGAACATAATAAGTGTTCCAAAATTCTACACCTGATCGACATAAGAGATTTAGGTCTATAATTCCGCACATCTGTTCGACGTCCTTTCTTGAAAATGGGGATGACCTGTTTCCCATTTCCAATCTTTTGGAATACTACGCTCTTTTAGAGATCTACGGTACACCCCTGCAAGAAGGGGGGCAAGTTCCTTCGCGTACTCTGTGTAAAATCGAACTGGTATCCCATCAGGTCCAGTGGCCTTTCCTCTTTTGAAGGATTTTAATTGTTTTTCTATCCCTCTGTCATATATTTCGATATCTACCATTTTGTCATCCATGCAACAATCTAGAGAAGGAACTACAGTGCAGTTTTCCTCTGTGAAACAGCTTTGGAAAAAGACATTTAGTATTTTGGCATTTAGTCTGTCATCCTCTGTTTCAGTACCATTTTGGTCACAGAGTGTCTGGACATTTTGTTTTAATCCACCTACCACTTTGACATAAGACCAAAATTTCTTAGTATTTTCTGCCAAGTCAGTACACAGGACTTTACTTTCGCCTTCACCAACCGCCTGTACGAACTGAGGATGACCTTTGAACCCAGACGGCAGGAGTCACTGGTGCTGACACGAGGAACAATTTGCGGTCGGGTGCACCCAGTGCTCTCTACAGCCGCCGGCAGGGCCTCCTCCACATCTCGGATGAGACCCCCGGCTAGCAGACAGAGTGAACAGTGGCCTTCTACCTCGACTTTTCCCCTATTTCCCTAAGGGGCTCCATCACCCATGTGCCTGCTTGGACTTTGCTGAAGGATTGGCCACATGTCCACTCACAGGCAGAGCAGGCGATGCCACACAGCCAGCCTCCACATTGACCCTTCGCCTCGTGCGACGCGAACACCATTGAACCCGCCACTCCCCTTGGGGAGAGGGTGGCCCAACCGTGCCCAGTACCCGTGAAGATGTCTTGACAGCAGGGACCGTGGTGGCATCAACAGTGATGAGCAGGGCACTGTGTGGTAAAGGGAATAGTGGAGAGTCGGTGGAAGAAATGGTTTGTATCTTTTATATAGGAGGGTAGGTTCCAGGTAATAGGTTGTGGGTGTTGGTATATGAGAGCAGAGATTGTCTCAGTGGGGGCACACTAACTGGCCACAATGGGACGTCCTGGGTGGTTAGGTTTATGGATTTTAGGAAGCATGTGCAGGGAGTGGTAGGTGTGAGTAGAGAGATAGACTCCGGGGAGAGGTTCTGGAATGGGCCTAGGGATTTGTGTTCCACCTCTTTCTATTGTACAATTTATAACCCTAGAGCATGATGAACTCTATAATAGACACCTACTTAACTTCATGTTCTTAACAGAGTGTATAGTTTGCACATAATTTGCTGTATATAATTTACAGTAAGATGAGTAACTTTCATTTACATGGGAATACTTTCTGCACTCAGATTTTGGTAGTTCAGATGATGGATGACAACATAAAAAATTAGCAAACATAACTTACAACACTTTGGAAGCTTTTAAACTGACAACCAGTTGGCATTTTTAGTTCCAAGGAGAATAGCACCAAACAGTGCAACACTGGTTCTTCTGAGATTTTATTACAAATGGCTGTGGTTGCACTTGCTACCAGTAAATATCAATAATGTGGTCTGGCTTCCTTTTTGCTGATACTACACTGAAAAATGACAGTGCAGAACGTGAATTTATTACCTGAATATCAAACTCTTTCCTAATGCGCAGGAGGACAATGGTTTCCCCTGTTCATCACTGAATATGCCATATTGCTCACCAGCAAAACCGAATGAGATTTCCCATTGTTCCACTAGCCCTAAGCTTAAGCATTCAAATGAAACAGAAATTCTCAACTGTGTTGTAACATCATGTTTGCTAATTGGATAAAGTACATAAAAAACAATTTTTTAAATGTAATATAAAGGTCCCTGGATTCCAATATATACTGCACTTATTCGTATCTCTGTATTGCTTGGAGATATCCCTGAACACAGGACAGGACGCGAAAACAAAACTTGGAAGGGCAGGCTCACAATTGTCATCATTAGTCATTTAAAACTAATATTTATTTTTAATAAACACAACACTTTAGCCGGCCGCAGTGGCCGTGCGGTTCTAGGCGCTTCAGTCCAGAACCGCGGGACTGCTACGGTCGCAGATTCGAATCCTGCCTCAGGCATGGATGTAAGTGATGTCCTTAGGTTAGTTAGGTTTAAGTAGTTCTAAGTTCTAGGGGACTGATGACCTCAGATGTTAAGTCACATAGTGCTCAGAGCCATTTGAACCATAACACTTTAACAAAGTGGATGAACAATATGTGCCAGTTTAAAATTAACCAATAATTAAAATCAGTAGCACAATAATTGAATCTTTTTTTTTTATTTAAAAAAGGGTGCAACTTTACAGTTGTATTTAACGACAGTTAAATAAAAGATTTCTGTAAAACATATTCCCCAAACCATCAACAGAAAATGTTGGCATTAAGGTAGGCAGACACAAATAGCCTCAGCAAACAATCTAAATTGAACAAGTGGAACAATGCACAAATTTTCTTCAAAAATCAAACAATATTTACATGACACAAAGTAGCATTATGTTAAAACATTAATTACTATAAATCAGTACTTTAAAAATAACCTTCAGATCAACGGAAAATTCTTTATGCAAGAAGCTGCCATAGGAAACTTGTACAATAAGGTTCACTAGTAATCAGAATGAAATAAGTATAGCTGATTTGATTTAAAGCTCACATCAACCTGAAAACATGAAGTCTACATATACAGGCAGGCATTAAAACAATAGTCTTTTGGCGGGAAAGAGAAAGCCTGATAAAACTCAACTTGATCTTTAGACACTCAGCGTAAACAAACTTGTGCACCACAGTGTGGCACTGCCCAAATACCAGCCAACAGTACAAACATCACAGTTTGATTGATTGATTGATTGATTTCTTTATTAATCCATGTAACAATTTACATTGTGTGGATTTCGTCAGCAAAATCATATACAATACAATATACCTACAATTATACACATAAAATTAGTATTTACACACATTTTTGAGGTATCTTAAATTAGTTTTATATCCTTGTGTAATTTGTAATTTTCTTATAGTACTGTACAATTTTTGATTACATATCATAATTATTTCCTCATGTATTACAATGCAGGCTACTTTAATTACACTACATGTTTTAATTCAGATAGTCCATTACTGCGTAATAACTTTTATTTAATAAAAAAAATTTTAGTTTTGTTTTGAACTGTTCGATTGTGTCAATATCTCTTATTTTTTGGGGTAATTTATTATATAATTTAACAGCATTGTACAACAAGCTCTGCTGAGTTTTAACTTTATTTTTCCTCTCTAGATGCAGATTGAATTGGTTTCTAGTTTCATAGCTGTGTACTAATGAATTTTTCATATAGCAGTCAATATTTATTTTTACATACATAACACTTTGAAAAATGTATTCACAGGGGACAGTTAGGATTTCCAGCTTTTGGAAATGTTCAAGGCAGTGAGCCCTACTGCCACTCTTGGTTATTATACGAATTGCTCTTTTTTGTAATTTGAAAACTATTTGAATATTTTTACTGTTGACTCCCCAAAATATTATTCCATAGGTAATAACAGAGTGGATATAAGAAAAATATACAGATCTGACACATGTAGTATCACAAACTGCAGTCAGAATTCTCAGAGCATAGCATGCTGTAGCGATTCTTTTACTAAGTATTTTAATATGTTCTTCCCACTTTAACTGACTGTCAACATGCATACCAAGAAATTTTGTGTAGTCTACACATTCTATAGTTTCATTGTTTAACTTAAAGTTGTTAAAGTGTGGTTTTTTGCAGACATAGAAGTTAACAGCATTTGTTTTTTTGAGATTTGGTGTTAGTTTATTATTGGATGCCCACTCACGTACACTGTTTAGTGTTTGTTCGGCTTTTTCTTTTAGTGCATCTGGTGATTTATCACTGATTAGAACATTTGAGTCATCTGCAAACAATATTGTTTGTCCATGCTTGATGCTCTGTGGGAAGTCGTTTATGTAAATGAGGAATAGTACTGGGCCAAGGACACTACCCTGTGGGACGCCTATATTTACATAATTTGGGTCTGAAGTATACTTTACAATATAGTTTGAGCAACTTGAAATATGTGAGATTTCAGTTATCTGTCTCTATTTTTTAGATATGACTGGAACCACTTTTTCACAAGTCCCCTAATTCCAAGTTCATCTAACTTATTTAACAATATGTTGTGGTCTACTGTATCAAACGCTTTAGTTAGATCAAGAAATATACCTGTTGTGTGGTTCCCTTTATCTAATGCTTCTAGAATGTGTTTTGTGAGGTGTGCTGTTGCTGATTCTGTGCTTTTCCTTGATCGAAATCCAAACTGGTCAACAGACAGTAAGTTGTATTTATTTAAATAATTGATTAGCCTATCTTTCATAATAGTTTCTAATATTTTTGCAAAGCATGATAGTAGAGAAATTGGCCTATAATTTTCAATTATTCCTGCATCACCTTTTTTGAAGAGAGGTAGTAATTTCGCATATTTTAAATAGTCTGGAAAGTAGCCCTGCTTGAAAGATTGATTTATAATATCAACTAAAAGTGGAAGTAGGCTCTTGATACAGTCCTTAATTATAAAAATGGGGACTTCATCCAGACCAGCTGAGTTTTTGTTTTTCAGTTTGCTGACTGCTTGATAGACTTCTTCCTGTGTTGTAGGGAATAACACCATTGAGTGTGATACACCATTATTTGACTTTTTGACCTGAGGGGCTGTTAGAAAATTTTCCTGTAATTTTATTCCTATGCTACTAAAATAATCATTTATATAGTTTGCCAAATATATTGGGTCTTTTATTAAAGTCCCTTCCTCTTTGATTTTCAAGTTTGACAGATTCATTTTCCTGGTACCAGTTTCCTGCTTCACAATCTTCCATACTGCCTTATTTTTGTTTTCAGCAGAGTGCACTATTTTGGAGTTATGAGCTCTCTTTGCTGCAAACAATATTTTCCTATATGTTTTCCTATATATTTTATAAAAGAGTGAGAAAGCAGTGTCACACCAGCAGTTGTCCCGCTTGGGGCAACAGGCCTTCTGCTCATGGCAAGCATGCTACAATCACATGACGGCCCGAACTTCAGGAACACAATTAACAGATGCTATCAATAAGAATACTATAGCCTAAGCACAAATAAATTATGACAACATAACTCGCACCTCTTCTAATGTTACTCACCAAAAGAATCTTTAGAAGATAATCCTAAGAAGCCAGAAAATTATCCAGTCAGCTACGCATCTAGAAATTCCTTTACACATTTTAACATAACAAGGAGTTTAAAACAAGAAAAATTTACGAAACCACTCATCAATGTATCTCAGAGACTGAAGCTACCTCAAAGCAAACAAAACATTGTGAACAAATCAAAGTCCAGAAAACATACTTTAAATGTAAGGTGTTACCAATACAGATCCAGTAAATGGCTGTTAATGCAGTCAGTGTCTTAAAGGGTGCATAAGCCTTACCTCTATAACTGATGGCGTTTAGCATAATCTTTTAGCCATCAAGAAATACATCAAAGTCTCCACCTTTGCACAATAGCACCTAAAACAATTCAAACACATACTAAAAACGGGCTCTAAAATCACAAATTTTCATTTTAAGAAAAACATGTGTCTCTATAAAATAATAAATGAGATGCAACTAATTTTAAAACTATCCCTAATTACTAATTAATCTTCCAGTTCCATGCCACAACTTGGCCCATAAAACCCCATAATTGCCAAAATCATATAAGGTAAACTAAATATACACCAATGCTATCTGAATAAACCACATGGTGATTGTTCAATGAAATTAAACTGCAACAAATCTCAGAGAGCGATGCAAGGTATCGAGTTGGTGAGCACACTGGTAAATAATATTGACCATTGCACAAGAAGTGCTGTCCAGTCCAGACTCTTAAGATTTCGATCAATGAATGGGTGGCCAAATCTGCATTTACAGTAATCCAATACTATCGGAGATGACTCCTAACACCAATAACAGTGATGATTCCTCCAAGTCACACACTGGCTCTCTGAGCATGCGAGACTTGTTTTTCAAAAAGATGGCTGACTTCAGACAGCACTGTGCTCCAGGACTCCACTCTTATGAACTCTCGGTGGGTGCGCGGGTCTTGTTTTTCACATCACCACAGCCACGATAACTCCAGAGACAGTACACTACAGTCACACCACCTACCAAGATTCCAGTAAATCAGACAAATGAGCCAAAGATTTGACTCAAGCCAGCACGGCTCAACGTCCTCCAATCAAGCAGAAAACAAGCCCACACTTACTCCCCATCCTCCTTATAGGAACACAGAGAGAGGGAAGCTAACTATCCTGTTTCAAGTGATTAATAGCAACTTTAAAGGTTTTGCCTGTAGACAGATCATGCATCAATAAGTTGACTGGCCCCATCACCCGGACAATGGAACAAGGCCCTATAAATTGAGGTGCAAGTTTTTCAGTGATTCCACATGACTGCCCCTCACCAACATTAAAATTGTGTACAAACACTTTATCCCCCACGCTGCCCTGAAATGTTTGCCTTCCTCAGTTATAACACCTCTCCTGATGATGATGATGATGTAACTGGATGTTCCCCCTAGCTCTACTCCAATTTTGTGTAATGACTTCCAGAATAATATGCTCAGGCAATAGATCATTAATATTCAATAAGTTGAAAAGAGGTGAATTAAGTGGACGAGCAAGCATGAGAATGACCAGAATGGCCTTGCAGGCTTCATGCTGAGTGGGATTAAATGACAGGTTAATACAGGGGAGGGAGGCATCCCACTTACTCTGTGCTTTATCATGACAGAAAATCAGAGCAGTATTTAAATTCCTACTCACTCTTTCCACAAAGGAAGGCTGGGGTAGTATGAGGTGGTGGTAATGTGCTTAATAGACTGGCTAAAGCAAAAACATTTAAATTCTCTAGAGATAAAGGTAGGAGTATTGTCACTAACCAGAGTCTTAGAGACTAGCCCAAAGAGAGAAAATATATTAGTTAAATGATGAATCGTGAGACAGGCGGTAACTCCTCTACTAGGAATCAACCAAACAAACCAGGAGAAGATATCAACAACCAGCACATAGCAATTCCCCACTTTAGTACTGGGAAGTCGACCCACATAATCACTAAATGATGTATCCATTGGATATTCCCCATGTTCAGAATGCAGAAGACCCTTGCGTGAACTGTTATATTGTTTAGTGATTTTATATAAGTCACATTCCCCAACTAAACGGTGGATATCTTTATACAACAAAGACCACATAAGGTGTTGCTGCACCTTACCCAAGGTCTTATGCAGGCCTAAATGCCCTCCCAACAAAAGAATCATGTAAATACTGATACACCAAGGGGGACAAACTCCCTACGCAAACAAATTCTAAGTTGACCTGATTTATCAACCTCATGACAAAGGATGTCCATCTTCAAGAAATAAGCAGGAATCTCTTCCCTGTCCAAAAGCCATTTCCTAATTGGGTCCAAATCAGTGTCCTGATCTTGTTTGACCTTACGATCACCAAAGAGCTGAGTTATCTCAGCGAGAATGCTACAGATGAGGGCATCAGATGATAACAAGCGGCATTCACCTCCATGAGTACCCTCGCAAAACATTTGACCCAGGGCATCAGCCACCTGGTTGTCAAAGCCTTTAGTATTACATACTCGGAAACAAAAGGCGGGTACATGGACTGATTAATCAGCCAATTTTCCTCTGGCACACCAAACCCAAACTCAGGGCTTGGTTGTCAGTCTGCGGGTCAAATTATCTATGCTCAAGATAATGTTTAAACTTTTATATAGCAAATACGACTGCGTAGCGCTTTTCATTCATAAACCGAGTACCTCGCCTCTGCACCCTTAATCTTCTGGAGGCATATGCTAACACATCCATCTGGACAATGAATCTTTTCAAAATGAGGAATGGCTAATACCAGAGGGTTACTGAGTATGGTTTTGGTGGCTTCAAAGGCAGACTGCTGACTTTCACTCCAAATAAATTTCTCTCTCTTCTTTCAAAGATTATTAAAGGGAGCCAAAAGTTGAGTAAAATTAGGAACAAATTTCCTAAAATAAATGGCCACACCAATGAATCTGACCACTCCTTTCTTATCATTAAGGGAAGGAAACATTCTCAGATCAGAGGTACGTTCTTGATGAGCTCTGGTACCATTGCTGGAAACCAAATGCCACAAAAAGGAAATCTGCTGCCTAGTAAGACTTATCTTAGATGGCTCAACAGTTAATCCAGCAGCACAAAGCCTCAATAACACTTGTTCAAGGTGAACTACGTGTTCCTCAAAGGAGCGACTACACCAGACCACATCGTTTAAGATAACTATAGATGCAACCAAACTTGATATCCCCCAAAACATGATCCAAAAGACATGAGAGAACAGCAGCCCCAGGGGCTAACCCAAATGGCACCCAATTAAATTCATATGAATTTCAAGCATCGGCAAAACACATACAACAGGTACGTAAACCAGGAAGGAAGGACTGATTCCAATACAACCTTTTTATTGAGCTCTTATAATCTACAACTGCTCTATAATCCTTACCCTACCTTTTAGGGATTAAAAATATCAGTGAGGTGTAAGGTGAAGTGGAGGGCCAGATAATCCCAATCTCAGGGCATATCATTGATTTTTTTCTTTTAGAATTCTCATTGGCAGGGGAGAGATAAGGTGCACAATGTAGCGGAATATCCTCAAGCAAACAACTCTTATAGTGAATCCAACTGGTTGCTCCCAATCGATCCATGAGAATTTCAATAAACTGCTTCAAAACACTCATTAACAGGTTATCTTCACCATGAATAAGGTAATAAAGCTCAAATTCAGACTGCTTGACCCTGTGTGAGTTGACATTATTTATAACATGACACAAACAAAGGGCTAGTTTCGGAGGTGGACAAAATTTAGAATAAAAGGCATTACTAGCAAAATCAAGAAATAACCCACCTGCAGAATAAAATCACATCAAAACAAGAGTGCAACAGAAAGGTTCTTGACAAGAATCAGTTTAACAGGCCATAAAAATTGCAAATAGACAGACCCCCATGCACCTCCCTTAGCAGAGTGGCAACACAATACCTCTCAGACAAAGGACATAAAGGAGAAAACTTACACAAGTCACAGTACTCTAAATATCAGTTATAATACAGCAATCTAACTGAGCAATAAACCACACATATGATCCTGATTAAGCCAAGAACACACATGTGGAAGGCAAAGTTTATTAACAGCTGGAATACATGTGCAATGACCTGGGGGCTTACCTTAAGTGTCTTAGTCCTCTCCTGAGGGCATCAGCTGTCAGCCCTAGGCCCATGCCTAACCGGACAGTTGCACACTAGGTTACGATGGGCGCCACATCGTAAACAACTCCTGGTAGTCACGGAATTAGTAGATGGCTGACACGGATTATTGGTTTGCACAGGAGGGATAGACTGAGACTCCCTACCCTGACTGTGTTTCTCATCAGCAAACCTAAGTGCCTCTACAGATGAGAACAATTTGCTACATCTGGAAAAAGTGGTAGATTTCCAAGCAAACGTGAGACGTGAACGATCTGGCCACGTGCCCTCAAATATTTTCAAAACTCTCTCTTGTTTGTTGACTTTCCTCTCAAAGGCAGAGACCACAATATGAACTCTCTCTATGCATTGAATCAAGGTCTCAATCTATGCTTAAACTTGCCAGTATTATGTACACTTGAGCTCATTCTGAATGTGCAGGAACAATTTGCTTTCTACTGTACAAGACCTCAGCTGCATCAGAGTACCCTGTTCTTGAAGTGTTTCAGATACAAATGAACTCAGCAAGCCCTTAGATGAAGGATGAAGTAACCAAAGAATAACAGCACATGAAATCTGTAAGGCATCTGCATGGTGTTCAAAACTTACTATAAGCCACACCATCTCCTGAACTTGATTTAATGATCAACAGACAACTCAACAATCCTCTTAAGCAAATGCATAATGGGGTTAGGCAATTTACTGAATGAACCTGAAACTGGGCTACTAACACCCTGAGTATCCTCATGTCCTAAACCTTGTAACTGATTAACAACTGGGTTTTCTCCTTCCACACTACTTGCTTCACTGTCTAAATTCAATGTACTAGAGCTAACATGGAGATCTCTTACCCAACCAAGCAACTGACAGTTTCCTTTTGCTCTTTATTAAGCTAAAGATGGCCTAAATCACACAGATGATTATTCAAACAAAAAAGATGTGCTCATACCCTACATAACTGCCTACAGGTGGGCTGACTGCCCTGTAAAAACTACACATTTTCATTAACTTCACCATGCCAACAGAACAAGTGGAAATAGCAGCACCTACCTCACCAATGGTGTACAACAAGATGTAAAGAGGCCTGTCCAACAAAGTGCGTAATTTGGCCAACAGGTCAGCAATGGCCCCTTCCACAGGAATGTGCCGTATTCTCAACTCTCAGTTGAGATGTTCCCTCCTTAAATACGACAGGCCCAAATGACCTCAAGATTCCATGTCTAGGTACGGCTCTCTGAAACAATTTCAAACGTCTTCAGAGCAAATCATAGATGACAGATGATAACAAAGAGGCCAGGCACTTCTTCCCTCCCCTTAGCCCGTGAATATGTAGCCTCAGCTACCAACAATATCTGTGAACACAGGACGGGATAGGAAAAAAAAGACTTGGAAGGGCAGGCCCACAGTTGTCATGATTTTTCATTTACAAATTCATATTTATTTTTAATAAGCATAGTTCTTTAACAAAGTGCATGAGCATTGTGTGGCAATTTGAATATGCTCTGGAATTCACCACTTAATATTAACCAATAATTAAAGTCAATAGCATCATAATGGATTTTTTTTTTAATTTAAAAAAATATATCAGACAATCTAAGCCCTTAAGGCTGCAACTTTACAACTAAATAAAACATTTCTGTAAAACATATTCCCCAAGCTATCAACAGACAATCTTGGCACTAATGTAAGCAGACACAATGGAAAATATTTACATGCCACAAGGTGACATTATGTTAAATCATTAATTACTATAAATCAGGACTTCAAAAATAATCTTCAGCTTAAGAGAAATTTTTTATGCAAGGTACTGCCTTAGGAATCTCATACAGTAGGGCTCACTAGCAATCAGAGTGAAATAAGTATAACTGATTGAATTTAAGATCACGACAACCTGAAAACATTATGTCTACATATACAGGCAAGTGGGAAATAGAAAGCCTGATAAAAATCAACTTAATCTTTAGACACCCAACATAAACTAGTCCACCACAGTGTGGCACTGCCCAAATATCAGCTGACAGCACAAACACCATGATGTCACACAAACAGGTCTCATGCTTGTGGCAACAAGACTCCTGCTTGTGGCAAGCACGCTACAATCACACGAGGCCTCGAACTTCAGGAACACAATTAACAAAAGCTGTCAACAAGAATACCATAGCATATACACAAATAAATTAAGCCAAGATAACTCTCATCTCTTCTAACAGTACTCGCCAAAAGGAGTCTTTAGAAGCTAATGCTAAGTAGCCAGAAAATTATTCAGTCAGCTATGCATCTAGAAATTCCTTTACACATTTTAACATAACAAGGAACTTAAAGCAAAAAAAAAATTACATCACTCACCAATGTATCTCAGAGACTAAAGCTACTTCAAAGCAGACAAAACAAAGAGAATAAATTAAAGTCCAGAAAACATATCTTAAATGAAAGGCCTTACCAATACAGATCAAGCAAAGGACCGTTAATGCAAGCAGTGTCTTAAAGGATGCATAAGCCCTATCTCTATAACTGATGGTGCTTAACATAATCTTTTAGTCACCAAGAAATACATTAAAGTCTCAAGCTTCCACAACAGAATCTAAAACAATTCAAATACATTTTAACAATGGTCTCTGCTATCACATTTCTCTGTAAAGCAACTAATGAGATACAACAAATTTTAAAACTATCCCCTAAGTACTAATTAATCTTCCAGTTTTTCACCACAATTGGCCCGTAAAACCTCATTATTTCCAAAATCGCATATGGTAAACTAAACATATGCTAATGCACTCTGAATAAACCATATGGCAACTATTCCACGAAATTAAACTGCAACAAATCCCAGAAAGTCATGCAAGGTACGGACTTAGTAAGCAGACAGGTGAATAATACTGACCATTGCACAAGAAATGCTGTCCAGTCCAAACACTAAAAATTTCAGCCAATGAAAGGAGGGCCAAATCCACAACAACATCAATCTGATACAATCACAGAAGACTCCCAACACCTGTAAAAGCAATGATTCGTCCAAGTCACAAACTGTCTCTATCAGCATGCATGTCTTGTTTTTCAAAGCACTCACCACCAATGGGCAGTGTTGTACTCCAGGACTCAGCTCTCATTAACTCTCAGCGAGCACACAGGGTGTTTTTCACATCAGCACAGCAGAGGTATGTCCAGAGATACTACGCTACATTCACACCAGCTACTGAGATGCCAGTAAACCAGACTAATAAAAGAGCCAAACATTCGACTGAGCCGGCATGGTCCCCTTGCTTCTCAAATATCATCAAGTGATGTTGGAATAAAACTGCTATTTACAGTGACAGCTGCATCTCCAAGCCAGCAGCACATGATGAGAGTACTTCCTATTGTACCATAAATTAGGGCTTCTTCCTTTTACATGGAATGCATGTGCTCCATATCTAGTATTACCTTGCTTTTGTGGACCTTATTGGAGCAATACATTACAGGTTTTAGTATATTCCTAGATTCCGCAATTACAGTTGTTTCTTGAAACTTTAAACTATACTTTGACAGGACAGTTCGCATCTATCTGTAACTGTTAGGTAGTTTAGGTTTTCTGTAGCCTTGTCATGCTCCCAACCAGTGAACATTTGTTCTACCCTTTTTAGTTTGAGGAAAGTTGTGACACAAGTCAACAAAATATCTAACTGGCACTGATTGCTCCAAATTGTAATAAATCAAGACCTGATGGAATTTCTTTCAACTAAAGAAACCTGTGATACCAGCTGGTTGTCAGTGTCTGAACTTACTTTCATTTGTAAAGGGTTTAATTCATAAAATGAGATTTTCACTCTGCTGCCGAGTGTGTGCTGATATGAAACTTCCTGGCAGATTAAAACTGTGTGCTGGACCGAGACTCGAACTCGGAACCTTTGCCTTTCGTGGGCAAGTGCTCTACCATCTGAGCTACCCAAGTACAACTCACGCCCCACAAATTCATGATTACAAACATTTATTAAGTTTTCTAGAACCTGTGTGGAACTTTGCCAAATACATTTTTAGCATTTATATAATAATTGTTATACAGGGTGTTCATAAAGTCCCTATACAACTTGAACAACATTTCTTTTATTGTAATCAGTGTTTGCAAAAGTTTTTTTTTTTTTAGTTGCATGAAGCACATCAAGACAGTACTCGATTTCTTGCCATGTTCGTTGTAGCATAGCATCATCAATGGTGGCAATGGCATTACGAATCCTTTGCTTCAAGTCAGCAATGTCCTGTATCTGTGTTTGATGTGTGATATCTTTTACATTCTCCCATAAAAAGAAGTCCAAGGGAGTGACATGTGGTGAATGTGGTGGCCAAGAAAATGGCCCATCCTTCCCAATCCATCTGCCTAGAAATGTTTCATTGAGGAACCGACAAACATGCAGTCCCCAATGTGGTGGTGCACCATCTTGTTGGAAAATGATAGTTGGTTGTAAGTCAATCAATTGTGGTGCCACATATTCAGTCAGAAGGTCAAGGTAAACATCTGCAGTAATTGTTGACTCATTGAAGAAAAATGGACTATCCCGGTGAAGCTCTCTTGTCATATGGGGGTTTTCAGATCCCCAGGTTCACACATTGTGTCTGTTTAACGTCCCAGAAATATGAAAAGTTGCCTCGTCACTGAAACAAACTTGCTTGAGGAATGCTTCATCCTCCGAAAGGCGTTCCAGCATGTTGAGCGCAAACTCTGTCTGTTTTGGCTTGTCTTTTGGCTCAAGTGACTGTAAGTGTACAACTGTAAGTTCTTGTGGAGGACCTTATGCACAGCTGAACATGGTAGTTGCAACTGTCTGGCAGCAGTGTGGATGAACTTTGTAGGTGAACGAGTGAAGATGTTTAAAATGCAATCGGTGTTTTCCTCAAATGTTCTTGGTTGCCCGCTCCTCCCTTTAACCAACACTGTCTCTGTCTCCATAATTTTTTTGTGCCATGCACGGACTGAAGGTCACAACGGCGGAACTCTTCCATACTTTGTCCTGAAGTTCCATTGAGTCTGAACATCTGATTCTGTCTCAATAAACCAGGACATACATTGTGCCCTCCTCTTGAGGAGTTGCCATTTTATAGAGGTTCAGTTCCTTCCATCAACAGAGTAACTGAAACACAAAATTTTAGTATATATAAAACAGTGATTACAACAAAAGAAATTATGTTAAAATATTTCAACAACTGCCATTGTAATAAAATTTTGAAGTTTTATATCCTACAATACAATACCATGAAAATTAATTTTGAAATAAATGACAGTAAATAGGTATAAAACAGAATAGTTCACAATGTCATTTGAAAGTTATTTAAGACAAATGTTACTGTTTACATTTTAATTGATATCCAATTGATACCTGATTAAGATATCAACATAAAATAAGGTCAATAACTTTAGAAATATTTATGCTGTTTTTACAATACTGTCATTACCTGTCATTTTCATAAATCTCTGTTTACACATGAAAAGTATATCCATTAAATTTAAATGTTCATAAAACTTATAGTATGTTTAGTACAATACATTATGCAGTTTTGTGTATTAATTTGTATTTCTTGACTGAATTGACACTGGTGTACGAGAAGTCAAGTACAATATCCCATTCAACATTTTCACTTCGCTTTTCACAACTTTATGCACCACTGACATATATACTGAACTGTGGAGCTTGTGGGCACAAGTGGATGCACGGCATCTGTCTGTCAGCTGCCTCACGGCAGTTGACATGTTGTGGAAGAAAAGAGTCAAAAATTTTAAAAATTGCTTAAAACTCTATATCACACAGAAATGTTTGAACTGTGTGACTGAGTATTTGAAACGAACCTAAATATTACATTGTTACAGAAAATATGTAGCAACCTTTTAAATACCTGTAAAGTGTAAAGTTGTTTTGTTTTTAATAGAATATATATTTATCGCCCCCCCCCCCCCCCCCCCCCCCATGAACCATGGACCTTGCCGTTGGTGGGGAGGCTTGCGTCCCTCAGCAATACAGATGGCCGTACCGTAGGTGCAACCACAACGGAGGGGTATCTGTTGAGAGGCCAGACAAACGTGTGGTTCCTGAAGAGGGGCAGTAGCCTTTTCAGTAGTTGCAGGGGCAACAGTCTGGATGATTGACTGATCTGACCTTGTAACAATAACCAAAACGGCCTTGCTGTGCTGGTACTGCGAACGGCTGAAAGCAAGGGGAAACTAAAGCCGTAACTTTTCCTGTATGGTTAAATGATGTGGTGTCCTCTTGGGTAAAATATTCCGGAGGTAAAATAGTCCCCCATTCGGATCTCCGGGCGGGGACTACTCAAGAGGACGTTGTTATCAGGAGAAAGAAAACTGGCATTCTACAGATCGGAGCGTGGAATGTCAGATCCCTTAATCGAGCAGGTAGGTTAGAAAATTTAAAAAGGGAAATGGATAGGTTAAAGTTAGATATAGTGGGAATTAGTGAAGTTCGGTGGCAGGAGGGACAAGACTTTTGGTCAGGTGAATACAGGGTTATAAATACAAAATCAAATAGAGGTAATGCAGGAGTAGGTTTAATAATGAATAAAAAAGTAGGCGTGTGGATAAGCTACTACAAACAGCATAGTGAACACATTATTGTGGCCAAGATAGACACAAAACCCACACCTACTACTGTAGTACAAGTTTATATGCCAACTAGCTCGGCAGATGACGAAGAAATTGATGAAATGTATGATGACATAAAAGAAATTATTCAGGTAGTGAAGGGAGATGAAAATTTAATAGTCATGGGTGACTGGAATTCGACAGTAGGAAAAGGGAGAGAAGGAAACATAGTAGGTGAATATGGATTGGGGGAAAGAAATGAAAGAGGAAGCCACCTGGTAGAATTTTGCACAGAGCATAACTTAATAATAGCTAACACTTGGTTCAAGAATAATGAAAGAAGGTTGTATACATGGAAGAACCCTGGAGATACTAAAAGGTATCAGATAGATTATGTAATGGTACAACTGAGATTTAGGAACCAGGTTTTAAATTGTAAGACATTTCCAGGGGCAGATGTGGACTCTGACCACAATCTATTGGTTATGAACTGTAGATTAAAACTGAAGAAACTGCAAAAAGCTAGGAATTTAAGGAGCTGGGACCTGGATAAACTGAAAGAACCAGAGGTTGTACAGAGTTTCAGGGAGAGCATAAAGGAACAATTGACAGGAATGGGGGAAAGAAATACAGCAGAAGCAGAATGGGTAGCTTTGAGGGATGCAACAGTGAAGGCAGTAGAGGATCAAACAGGTAAAAAGACGAGGGCTAGTAGAAACCCTTGGGTAACAAAAGAAATATTGAATTTAATTGATGAAAGGAGAAAATATAAAAATGCAGTAAATGAAGCAGGCAAAAAGGAGTACAAACGTCTCAAAAATGAGATCGACAAGAAGTGCAAAATGGCTAAGCAGGGATGGCTAGAGGACAAATGTAAGGATGTAAAGGCTTATCTCACAAGGGGTAAAATAGATACTGCCTACAGGAAATTAAAGAGACCTTTGGAGAAAAGAGAACCACTTTTATGAATATCAAGAGCTTAGATGGAAACCCAGTTCTAAGCAAAGAAGGAATTTTGCTATTTGGGGAGCAAAATAACTGATCATGGTTGAAGTAGAGAAGATATAAAATGTAGACTGGCGATGGCAAGGAAAGAGTTTCTGAAGAAGAGAAATTTGTTAACATCGAGTATAGATTTAAGTGTCAGGAAGGAAGTGAAACATGGACAATATATAGTTTGGACAGGAAGAGAATAGAAGCTTTCGAAATGTGGTGCTACAGAAGAATGCTGAGGATTAGATGGGTAGATCACATAACTAATGAGGAGGTATTGAATAGAATTGGGGAGAAGAGGAGTTTGTGGCACAACTTGACTAGAAGAAGGGACCGGTTGGTAGGACATGTTCTGAGGCATCAAGGGATCACAAATTTAGCATTGGAGGGCAGCGTGGAGGGTAAAAATCGTAGAGGGAGACCAAGAGATGAATACACTAAGCAGATTCAGAAGTATGTAGGTTGCAGTAGGTACTGGGAGATGAAGAAACTTGCACAGGATAGGGTAGCATGGAGAGCTGCATCAAACCAGTCTCAGGACTGGGTTTGACCTTCCTACTCACCCACATTAATTTACAATTTTCCAAATTTAGAGGTAGCTGTCATTCATCACACCAACTGGAAATTTTTCTAAGTCATTCGGTATCTTACGACAGTCATGCTACTTCGACACCTTACCGTACACCACAGCATCATCAGCAAACAATGGCAGATTGCTGCCCACCCCATCTGCCAAATCATTTATGTACATAGAGAACAGCGATCCTATTACACTTCCCTGGGGCACTCCTTACAATATCCTTCTCTCTGATGAACACTCACCATCGAAGACAACATACTGGGTTCCATTATTTAAGAAGTCTTCGAGCCAACCACATATCTGTGAACTTATTCCATATGCTTGTACCTTCATTAACACTCAGCAAAGGGGCACCATGTCAAGTGTCTTCCAGAAATCTAGAAATATAGAATCTACCTGTTGCCCTCCATCCATAGTTTGCAGTACATCATATGAGAAAAGGGCAAGCTGAGTCTGGACATAAAATTGAATGACATGTCCACTATTCTCAGCTGAAAATTATCAACTACATTCCATGGACAAAGAATAAATAAATAAACATTCAACATCTCTTGTTAGTACTATTTGGTCCACGTCCCAATAATGTTTTTGTCAGGATTCTCCTTTGTACAGATGACATCGAGATTTTATCCTGCTTATGAGTGAAATCTTGCATTTATTTTTGCAACTGAATGACCTCCATTATTGGTGTTGCATATTTATTACTAGAGGTTAAGCAATCTTAGAATTTATCTGTTAATTCAACAGTCATCCAAAGGTCAAAATCACCTTTTATTTGGTGAATTTCCCTTTTTTCGACACTGCATTAGTTGGTTCACCATTCACATATGACCAGAAGGTGCGTTAGTTTGATGGGGAACGTTTAGTATCCAGATTACTCCTCAAGGACACTCTGCTGGCCCAAAAATTGACTATTTCTAGTGTTCTTTTAAGCTGTGCCTTCTGTGACTCAATGCCTCCTTGTTCCACAATATCGTTGGTCACATCAGTTGAGGTCCCACAGTTGTTATGCAAATAAGGAATTAATGGATTCGGTAGGCCTGTACTCAATAGCATGTCAACCATCACACACTACAAATTCCCAGGAGCTCAGATGTATTGTTTGCTCAGCCACTTAGAATCACAGAGCCACACCACTGACTTCGTCAAGAAATGTGTTTCGCAGTGAGACAAGTATCGACACTGTCAGTCCATGACACCTGGAGTGCAACAAACTATTGGCACAGCGACCTCTGTTGTGGCTTCCTGTGACTTGACAGCAGAGAGAGAGGCACGCTGGCAGTGGTGTCTCCGAGGATCGGACAGCATTGTTCACAGGAGCTGCACCCCAGCATCTTTTCAGATGATCTGTGTGCAGCATAATATGGACATATGGAGGCTCTTAGGGAGAATGAACACTGCCAGATTACATTTGTCATCATTGTGGAGGTTCAGCACCTGTCGTGGTGGTATGGGGCACTATTGGACAACTACCTGATCATCTCTTGTTCATATAGCAGTAATATGGAAAGCATATGCTACATTCTGATGTGATGAGGCCAGTGGCTGTTCCCTGTCTTTAAGGTACGCATGACACTATCATTCAACACAATAATGAATGAGTTCATGTTGCCCTAACTGTTCTGACCTACTTTGTTACACAGGGTGATTAGCTGTTGCCCATGCCAGCACATCCTTCAGAACTCTAGCATATTGAAAATGTCTAGTTGTGGGTCATGACAGCCTTCCATGCCACCACGTGCTTGCAACTATGACTGACAAACTCTGGAACAGAGCTGAAGCAGCACGGAATGACCTACTCATATAATTAAGTCATTGAAGTTCAGATCCACCTGAGGCCTGCCTGAGTTAGTGCTGTTACTATCTCCAGTATTGGCAGCTATGTGCACTACATTCCGCCTCCTGTATATGATTAAACTATCTACAAGTGTAATCATGTTTTCTTTTCACTATAATGTGTAAAAGTAATAACTAAAACCTCATTATTTACTATTTTTCCCTAGGTTACAATATTATTTTACCTTTCACCTTTACTGAATGGCAGCCATTTTTGCTTGTAAGCACACGATAATGTTTCAGTTTAGAGATATTGGCAAAAATATGAATATCTCTGCACTGGGTTAAGTTACAACATTGCAATTGACATGATTGTTTTTAGAAAAGTGTCCTCTACAACACTGTCTATTGCACAAAATACCCTAAATTCAAAAATAAATATATGATTTTTGCACAGTTGGTACATCTATATGATATCAATGTACTTTAAAAATTTCAACATTGATATCTGACTGTGAACAAAGATATAACTTTCTGAAAATGAGGAGGTAATTCACATTACTCTACAACTGATCTTATGGCTGTTGCCTATTTATGTGTGATACTGGCAGGATATAATCAGTTATTATTTAAGTAAGGTACTGAATTATATACAAAAAGTGGAAACATCACTGAAATTAACATTTATATTATGCTGACATACTTAAATTAAATAATTTCAATTAACATCCTTCAAGATGCGACTGTTCCTAAACCTGGTGGTGAATGTTAAGAACGCTTATTTCTTCACACAGCTTCTGTGACCTCCCAGTTGCTGTGGTAAGTTCAACCACTGAAAGTTTCGTTAAAACATTTTTCATTGGTATCCAAACTTTGTCACTAGTAGATTTCTTGAACGATGTTCTTGGGCCAGCAGGATGGTAAAAATGCACAAAAACATATTGTTTTCCAAACTTATTCTTTCAACCCCTGCAAGCCACCACAGTCCATCATACACACATCCCACTATGTCATTCAACGTTAAAGACAGAGATGTAATTTTACTGAGACAATGATCATCATAAATTTCGGTTTCTGATGTTACATAGCACCAACCTAAGTTTTCTGAAATTCCAAGGAATATGTGGAAATGCCTTGTTCCTTTTATTGGCATACAGTTTTCAAATCTGGTTTGAAGTGTTGTTTTCATAAGCAGAACCACTTCTTTTGTGATCAGAAAATAGGTAATGCCTTCAATATTATCCTTGCAAAAGACATACATGTCCTGTACTGTGAGAATTTGGTCTGTGGTTGGTCTTTGTAGGTTGGCTCTACCTACTCCACATTTCGTTGTACCTCCTGCTCCATCACATATATTTTTACCATGGCAAGATGCCAAAAAATGCCATTCAGTGTCCAACCCAAAGTCTACTTTGTGAATGCACAGATTTAAAAAATTCTTTTTGTTCTTATACTGACTACCACGTCCATCTGAAAAATATATCAGCTTCTCAACCTTGGGAAAATTTTCTTTTATGTAATTTATTATATACTTTTGAAACACATATACAGCCAAAGTGTTGTGCTCCAATAGTCGCTTAGAATGCAAATTGAAGAACTGCAAACTTCGCCTTCCTCATTTTTAAAGTAGAGAATAAATGGATGCACTATTGCCTGGTCATTGACCCAGTGGTACCCTTGTTTTGCATCCTGAATCACAAATGTAAAATTTTCTATAAAATCAGCTAGCACTATGCATTCAGTTTCCTGAAGTTGTACTTTTTTGTTCTTCAAAAACTTTGGATTTTAGAATCATAGTGGTGACTTCTGAATTTTTTGTAAATTATCAATTAAAGATTCCAAGTACTCTTCCTGAGATTTAACCACTGCTATCATTTCTGCTCTGTCCGTTGTGACCCATTGTTTGAAGGTAATACTGTCTGGCATTTCCTCACCATATTCATGAAACAATTTAATAACAGTTTCCTTACTAGGGCATTTACTACACAAACTCATCATGCGGTCATAACTGTTAGTGTCACAGACTATTAAATCTAGTAACTCTGTTGTTAAGATCACTGAGTTTTGCACCCACAATCATCAGTTTGACATTTTGATGATATAAACAAACACATGTGGAGTGTGTCCCTGACGAGCCACCCAAAATACACCACTTAGGGCGGAGGTCACAAAATTTTGACCTTGCAAGTTTGCATTCAGGATGAGAATTTTTTAAAGCTACATTTAAATTTGACAGCACTAGTCATTTCTGCTTTGTTACTTTAACTCCATTTATAACAATTCTTTTGCTATCTTTGCAACCTGGGCACATTCTACTGTTTTCATCACTTTAAAAAACTGCTGGATTTTTTAAATTGTTTTATCACTTATACCTACTCATTTCTTCTTTCCTAAAACTGGAAGAATGCATTGCTCTTTCACTAATTTTTGGGTTAGTTTAACCAAACGATGAGAAACATTTAATTTATGAACTATTTTCTCTCTTGACCATGAGTCAGGGAACAAACTTAAAATTTTAACTTTTTCCTCTTTAGATGTCAATGAACATTTAATTTTTAATTTCTCTATTAAGCTCAAATATTCAGTGTCATATGATGCTGGTCGTAGGTTTTCTTCTTCTTTAGAAATATTGTTGGTACCTGTATTACTACAGCATGATTCCAAGTCTTTTCTAATTTTGTCTGATATTTGTTGTACCATATTTTCAATAGCTGCTTTTCTTTTTCTGCTACTTAATTTTATTATTTTTAAGAAGGAGATATGTCTAACTTAGAATAAGCAAAATAAAATATGCTGACAGCTTCCTCATTAGGAATATAAATGTCATTAACAAGGTTACATGATTCTGGTTCTGGATTCACAACAAATATTTTTGAGTAACAATTTGGGCACAGGGAATTTGCTGGAATCACATTATGTTTCACTTGGGAAGCTGTTTCAATCTCACAAGGACAGATGTTTAAGTTTTATTTCCCTCAAACCTTTAGTACCAGGCTTTTTATGAACTTTAAGTGGATCACAGCACTTCCTTCCAAAAATGTGGTTGTACTTCAGAATATATTTCTTCTCATGATACTCACACAATGAAGTTACAGAAGAACTTACTCAAAATTTAAACAAAGTTTGTCTAACTTTATCAAAGTCATTGGCATTTTTCAAGTTTTTTGAAACTGAACCGAAAACTGTTTTGTGACACACTTCACTTGCTATATGTCCAACAGAGCACTGTTCATCCATGTTATTGCATTCCAGTTGATCTCTCAAAATTAATTACAAATTACACACAGAACAAAGCACATAACACATTCTACACTATCAATGAAGAGTGTACATCCACTCTAACAGAGGTTTCAGAACAGACTGACTACAACAATGCCACTCCCAGCAATAATGTACTTCTACAATGCCACAGTCAGCAATAATGTACTTCTTTATTGACAATAAACCTAAACATAAATGGGCATTTTTATTACCATAGAACAAAAGCAAAAACTCCTATTGTTTAATACTGTATTATTAAAAATAAATAAACTAAATGAATATAGGTTGATAGTGTTAACTAAATATATGTCACAATTAAATTTTATTACAATGAAACAATACACCAATTAAATAGGCAACAGCCATAAGATCAGTTGTAGAGTAATGTGAATTATTTCCTCATTTTCAAAAATTCATATCTTTGTTCACAGTCAGATATAAATGTTGAAATTCTTACAGTGCATTGATATCATATAGGTGTACAAACTGTGGAAAAATCATATTTTTATATTCAGTCCCATCTGAGATAACTAACCCCAAACTTTACAAAAAATGAAAATTTTCAAATTTCAAAAATTCATAAAATATTAAGGAAACATTTTTAAGTGTTCTTGCTCTATATGAGGCTAGTAGTGTATGATATCTAAGTATAGGAAAAAATAGAGTCTCATAAATCACTCCTTGTTTGTTATTTTTGGGACTAAAAAGTGGATTTTTGAAAATTTGGATACCAAATTTTGGAGGTCATTTTGACTGGTTATTTTTGAATTTAGGGTCTTTTGTGTAATAAGCAATGTTGTAGAGGACACTTTTCTAAAAATAATCCCATCAATTGCAATGTTGTAACTTAACCCAATGCAGAGATATTCACATTTATGCTAACGTCTCTAAACTGAAACATCGTCGCATGCTTACAAACGGAAATGGCCGCCATCCAGTAAAGGTGAAAGGTAAAATATTTAGAAAAACTGTTTTGAACTTCTCAATTTTAGGGTGATCACATATAAAAAAACTAAAATATTTAAAAATTGTCAAGCAACCATCACTGGACACTTTCATGTGGATTGACCCGGCTAGTACTCACATGTAAAATGGTTTTATTCTTATATCAGAAATAATATCCACTTTTATCCACTACGTCACCTTTAAAACTTAAACTCCGCCCGAACAAACCATGAACGCCTAACGGTACCGACCGACTGCCGTGTCATCCTCTGTCCGAAGGCGCCACTGGATACGGATGAATATGGAGGGGCAGGTGGTCAGCACACCGCTCTCCTGGCCACGTGTCAGTTTACGAGACTGGAGTTGCTACTTATCAGTCAAGTAGCTCCTCAGTTTGCCTAACAAGGGCTGAGTGCCAACAGCGCTCGACAAACTGGATGGTCACCCATCCAAGTGTTAGCCCAGTGCAACAGCACTTAACTTCAGTGATCTGATGGGAACCAGCGCTACCACTGCAGCAAGGCCATTGGCATTATATCATCTTTATTGCTAACTAAATTCAGTAACCCACATATGCGGAAAAGCTATTAAGACATGAAGCAACAATTATTATAAGATATTGTCACTGAGAAAACTGTTGTGATTAATCAGATGCTGGTCATATTCAATTTCAGTCACCATAAAAACTTCACCATTCATCAAATTTGAATCTGAAGACCAATGTAAATTCCAGCTTTCCACATTTATTCTCAACACAGAATAATATCATTACAGTACTAGCATATACAATTACATACACAATATTCTTCAACTGAAATTTTACCCTCAGTAGTCTGTCAATGCTCTGATTATATCAGTTCCTATTCAGTAACACTAGTAATGGAGCTTCTCATTGATTTTTATACAAACTACACCAAACTTCAGCTAATACATTTAGTTTCCAGTGAGCTGTAACTACATGTTTAAGCCATTGAAATCTGCACACAACAAATTTTTTTACACTCATATCACTTAAAGTACTACATAGCCTATAACATGCATCTTACATTTCACTTTCAGGTGCATGTAGCACGTTTACCTGAAACTGTGGATATTTTCCTTTACATGTGACAGAGAATGAAAAGTCGGTGGAACATCAAATGGTTCTGTTTTTTATTTACAGTGCCAATAGATCTAGATGAAAAATATTTTCTTCATAGGTTTATTTTATGTTTTGGCTTGGTTTTTTTTTTCTTTCCTTTCCATTTTCAATCTGTGGGTGAAACAATTCCATCAAACTTCTTGAGTAGTAAAACTGTTATTACAAGAGCTTGCTGAAAAGTAATTATGTGAAAACTCTTAAAGGATTTTAAATAAAACTAATGTTATTAACATTGTACATCCTTATTCTTCTTGTCTGCATATTTGCAGCCCTTTGCTGCTACAAGGCTCTAAATTGTAGTGTGTAACATGTCAGAGTTTAACATGATAATGTTGGTGTGCAAGTAACAGCAGGTTGTAGTTGAGTTTCAAATTCGTAGGGTTTGTCCACACATGGGGCACCCTCTCCTTCGGCATGACAATGGCAGAGATCACACAAACATTTGAAGGATCTGACTACATGGTTTCGCTGTCACCGATCATCCGTTTCCAAAATTTAAAGGACGCCTTCAAGGACTTCACTTTGACAGTGATGAGCAGAGCAAGCAGAGGTGAGACTGTGGCTCTGTCAGTAAAAGTCAAACATTCTACAGTGACAATATCAATAAACTGGTCTATTGTTGAGAGAAATGTGTTCATTGTCAGAGTGTCTATGTTGTGAAATAAGTCCGTAGACATGAAGAATAAAGACGCAGAATAACAACAACATTTGGTTTATTTTGGAAGCTTTAAGAATTTTCACAAAAAATTCTGAGGTATAACTTTTCAGCACACCCTCGTACTATTAATGATTATGTAAAAAGAAGTCATACTGCGAATAGAATAAATAATGAGACTAACTGAAGTTGTATAATTTTCCACAAATAGGCCTACTTTTATGAGACTTACATAAAATGGACTTACGGCAATAAATTCATAAGATTTGTCAACAAATATTCTTATACAAAACATTAGTCACATCTGATTAGTAGTGTTGTCACAACTTAATATTCATTCTACAGTTATTTGGTAATACTGTCACAACTTAAAATCCGTCTTGAGTTGTTCAGTTATGGTACTTTATTTGGAAAAAAATTGGCGTTTTCAAACAACACAGCCTGTCAAAGGTATTATTACTTCCTTGCCGTACACGTATTTTTCTTTACAGTCAATCGCTGCACAAGATCTCACCATCGTAACAAACAGAATCTTCGTTGAAAATTGTACAATCAAGACAAAATTAAGCATTACTATTTCACCTACCTGCAAACAATAGCCTATCAGTCACCTGACTGATCAGATGTCACGCACACCACAGAACAACACTATATCTCACCAATGATCAAAGTTTTCATTATAATAATAGAAGACAAACCCAGTATTGCCTGGTTATTCATTTTGCCAATTTTCTATTAGAAACGAAAACAAAAAACTGAACTGCGTTTGTAGTTAAATATCGAAAAAAAAATTCAAACCCATGCCTTTGTGAAAACACCTTTGAGATTATGACACAGTCGTACGGTACAAAGAAATATGTATAATGTCCAATGGATAAGCAGAGTAACTAAATTAAGTAACGAAGTACGAAAAATACAAATTTTCTGTAACATTTATTTTTGCTCTCGGAGCTCAATTGCTTCGCGTGTGTACGAAGCGATTTTGTAAACGTCTCCATGGGAACTCCTTTTCGTATGGCTCTATAGACGCCTATTGTTTTCGCCTACACTCTTTTCATCATAAGGATAAACCTCATGCAAACATTATACCATGTATTCTCAGAGTTTTGCTTGAATCTCATTGAATTTCGATTCACGTGTAGCGGAAGCCAACCTTTGAACAGTACAGATAACTACGATCATAAGCATACGTTTTATGCTGTAATGCACGCACATAGACTGAGTGATAATGTGTGAGACAACAGCTTTAAAACAGCGGTGCAACTAACCTGCAGTGATGTGAGCAGCTGCAGTTCAAACGTAAAAAGAAGACGAGCAAAGAGAGAATGCAGTTTCGGATGTTATTTAATTTTTAAAGAGAATAAAATAATATTCGGCAAAACTCCAGCGTTACCGCGCGCTTCTTAGGAGACCAGACGGAAAGCATAAAATGCTCCCGCTCTCATTTGAGATAGTATTCTAATTACAAACAAAAGTAGTGAAAATTTCTAACTTAAACACTGGGTAATTTTTCTGAGCGAGCTATATGTGATGCAAAAGCGTACTGCAGGTATTTCACCATGCTGTTGAATACTGAAACCACTGAAGGTATTATTAATTACTGTCGTCTGGTGATCTCTTAGCTCTTTTCTTATCCGAATTCGAGAAACACATTTCCATCTGCTACGTTGATAAGGAGTCGATCAACAACAGAATCCACAAAGCCACCCAGGCGCCGCGTTTTCTCCTTTTATGACGTGCCGTTCTGTCCCGCCAGCGCTCGGCAGTGACATGTGAAAACGCTTCGTGCGTTAGTTCCAGTACGTCTGACAGCTTAACAGTCTTGTAATTTCTCAGGCCTTAACTTGCCTCCATATCAGTTCTCTTAGCTGCATATTGTAATAGTACAGTGGAAAAATGTAAAAATGCAGCATTTGTATGGTGTGATCCATACTGTGAAAACTATTGTTTTTCATGTTTCTGCGACACATATTTACATATGTGGTATAAAACAATGGACATAAAGAGTACCTGGTTTTTCATTTTTGCCTTAAAAATTAAATTGTAATGTTTCCATAATTTAAGCAGCCTTTATTAACAGTCTTCATAAAATATTGATAACTGAGAATTTATATTTGAAATATAAACAGGAATTTCGCGTGAAATATACAATTAAAAACAAGAAGATGTGCGCATTTTATAAAAAATGGTAATGAATTTTACAATTACGAGATGTACGTATTTCAAATTCAACGAGAAACAAAAATTGACACAGGCGACGTTTGAACCAGTGAACCATGAAATACAATAAGTTGCCTAACTACTACGCTACTGATTCCGCTATAAATCGAGGAAAACTTCAGAGCCGATTATCTCTGTAAATTTAAGATAAACATTAAGAACAACCTCTTTCTAGACACTTTTTAACCGTGTTCCGCACGCATGTCTCACTACGAACAGGAAGCAGCCTCAGCCATTTTCATACTTTCGTATTAACAGCGCGACAATCAGAGCACAACAATGTTTTAAATAAAAACTACACTGCTAAAGCGTGATTAAGAAATACGTTGATGACTGTTAATTCATTTGAATATCTTACAGTTTCATTTAACAAAACTAAGTAATAACATATCTAATACATAAGTAAGGCCTTCTGCCAAAAGCGTAACAACGCCAGTGTGTGGGTGCTCCTGCTTCTGACCAGTCATCTGGTTCATGTTTGCTTCTATCAGGTTTATTCTTATGATGAACGGAGTATAGAGCTGTCTGCGTTTCGCGGTTGAAAGCTGTCAAAAACGCCACCGGGTCTGAGGGATTTCCTTGAATACTGTAGGAGTGCTTATTCGTAAAGAATAAATGTACTAAAACGTTATGCATGATGAGGCATTTTTTCACGATCTCAGTACTTGTGGCGTCGTAGCTCTTGAAAAATGTGTCGCACAACGATATATTTATGTGGGTGCATTCAGAAGCATATGGAATTATCGTCTGCGAAATTTATTGCGAATCGAGTTAGTAGCACAGGAGTAATAAGTTTAAAACGACATGCATGATGCGGTAATTTTTCATGTACCTGAGTGTTTACCTTTGCCGGCCGATGTGGCCAAGCGGTTCTGACCGCTACGGTCGCAGGTTCGAATCTTGCCTCGGGCATGGATGTATGTGATGTCCTTAGGTTAGTTAGGTTTAAGTAGTTCTAAGTTCTAGGGGACTGATGACCTCAGAAGTTAAGTCCCATAGTGCTCAGAGCCATTTCAACCATTTTTTTGTTTACCTTTACCTCTTGAACTACGATAGGTAGGTGCTTGTTACACCCAGTGCCATGTGTTCCACACTGGACTCGCATTCGGGAGGACGACGGTTCAATTCCGTCTCCAGCAAACCTGATTTAGGTTTTCCATGATTTCCCTAAATCGTTTCAGGCAAATGCCGGGATGGTTCCTTTGAAAGGGCACGGCCGATTTCCTTCCCAGTCCTTCCCTAACCCGAGCTTGCGCTCCGTCTCTAATGACCTCGTTGTCGACGGGACGTTAAACACTAACCACCACCACCACCATGTGTTCCAAGTTTGGTTGAATCGGTCCAGTGGTTTAGGAGGAGATGTGGAACATACACACACATTCATACAGCCATTTTTATAGCTTTTATAGATGGTAAGCTTCACTGATTTTTAACTGATGACACTATTGACCTACAATAACAAACTTAGTGGTGCCAGAAAGTCTAAAAGCATCACAATATGGTCGTTTTGGACTGGTATTCTTAATGGTTTCATTTATTGGTTGTGAAACAACTTTTCTTATACCAGTAAAACATGTTAAATGCTTTCTGTGTAAGTTATTAAATGTGCAAGAAGCAAATGCTTATAACAATATAGTGTGTCACTTTCATGCAAAAACACTTGAACGCATTTTCGTTTTCGGATTCACTCATACTGCCCTCGCTGAACATGGAGTTCAGCACCCAAATCCAAGTTGTAATCGAAGCTACGTCATCAACGCCAAATTAAAAGACAAGAACCACGCTTTGATTCGTCGCCGTTACTCTCCCTGCGTTCGTGACGTTTATCTAAACTGCTCCAACATAACACTTACCCGTCCTCATGGAACTAGATAACGGAGCGACAGCTGGCGCCACAGATAGGAGAGCAGGACCCTACATCAGCGCTCTTAGTGACCTGGCAGTGAACTTCGAATATGAGAAATTACAATGCGAAAATCCGTATTTGTAATTCGAGATATGCGATGTGGATGACAAAATTTTTCATTACGGCTGAGCCTTGTAGCCTAATAGCAAAATGCGTGCCTGGAAACCGGAAAGGTTTTGTGATGTTACAAAATCCCCCACATCGATCAATCAACAAAAAAGTTCGGGTTCGCAGCCACGTAAAATTTTGTAAATGATGTTGTGGTCGCCTTCTTATTGTAAGATTTTTAAAACGCTATATTGGTATACCGATCGTGTGGCCAGTATCAACTGGAAATAATTGTATCTTAGCACATGTCAGAGCTTAAAAATGATGTGACATGACATGCCACAGGAGTTGGTTTCATCTCATTGTGTTCTTTGTACAAGGTGGCAGACAGTCAAGGAATATTTTAGGGAAGTTGTTTCAGAATTTTATTCCAAAGGGCCCAGTCAACTCTTTACAAGCTTTTTCCCAGAGTAACTTCGGCTGAGTCTATGTGTCGGCCTTTCAGAGAACTGAGGGAGTTCTGTTTAGTTAAAGCTGTTGACAAGAGACATCTTTGGCCCTCTCCTGAAGTTTGCTGGTGAATTCACGTCATCGATTTAGCCAGTAGCATTCGTGAGATGTGGGCCATGTGTGTGGATGCTGGAGAGTTCCGGAGAACAGAACTCAGTCGCTTCTCTCTTGTGATATAGACTTCGAACAAAACAGACGTCTTTCTTGGGAGACAGAGTCTCTGGCTGTGCACCCCGTGACAAGCCACCAACAGATTTTAACAATCTGTCCCATTGTCCACTTTCTTTAGTATGCTCAACCTCCTAGATGGGCCTACACCTTATGATTTCCTACCCGAGGAGCATCCTATGTATCCCATATACTTGCTCTGCGTTTGTCCATATTTCCTGTCCTATCATTTAACCTCAACCGTGGACACCCTCTCCCAGTCCCGACTGCTTGACCATATTGATTAGCCGGCCGGAGTGGCCGAGCGGTTCTAGGCGCTTCAGTCTGGAACCGCGCGACCGCTAGGGTCGCAGGTTCGTATCCTGCCTCGGGCATGGATGTGTGTGATGTCTTTAGGTTAGTTAGGTTTAAGTAGTTCTATGTTCTAGGGGACTGATGACCGCAGATGTTAAGTCCCATAGTGCTCAGAGCCATCTTGATTACGAGTTCTTGTGTGTATGTATTGCAGTTTTCGAATTAAATTGTCAATATGTTGTGCTTCCTTTTTGCATGCATCCGTAATGTGTGCAATAAATGATTCAGTATTTGTTTTTGTTTCATATACAACAGAAGCTGGTTTCGTCGGATATTGTTCTGTGGACATTTGTTCTTGCCTACAAATACGTGTGTGAAGTGCTAGATTTAAATGCATTGTAAGCATTTTGTTTGTATTCTTTCAAAATGGTTCAAATGGCTCTGAGCACTATGGGACTTAACTGCTGCGGTCATCAGTCCCATAGAACTACTTAAACATAACTAACCTAAGGACATCACACACATCCATGCCCGAGGCAGGATTCGAACCTGCGACCGTAGCGGCGCGCAGTTCCAGACTGTTGCGCCAAAGAACCGCTCGGCCACCACGGCCGGCCTTGTATTCTTTATTTCAGTTCGCATCCGTATCTAGTACTTTCTCATATTGAACTTCTGTACCATAATCGAACTTCGCTAGGCTCTTGGGCTGGGACATATGTGTCAACCTACGCGTCTGGGATACACACACATTCTGTTTGGCAAACTCTGCAGTACGGAATACGAGTTACTAATTTGATCTCTGGTGCCTGAAAGCTTCTGTGAAGTCGTCGATGGTTGCCGGTTTGAACTGGAGAGGGTCCTACTTGTAAAATGAGGCGAAAGCGTCAGTTTCAAACACGGCACTGCCCCTTTGCGATTCGTGACGTAACATGGTCTGGGGTGGCGTAGTTGTGTCTGCCGCTGACCTTTCCTGTTGGTGTCTAATTTCAGCGGCTTTCATGCTTTGTTATTAATATGAAAACGCTGACTCACTTGCGGCGTTCAAAAGTTTTACTCCTGGTGACAGCTAAAGAAAGCTTGATGTTATCATGTAGTTTGTGGGAGTTTGAAAACTGAGATAATTTTATTGGCGCATAGACAGACTCTTTGGAAACAAAATCATCATTCTTGTCAGTTGTAACTTAAGAGCTAAACTCAGTATTTTATGACAATTTCTGTATAGGAAAATGTACGATAGAAGCACTATCTCTCATGTATCATGAGTGATTACATTATCTCGCATATAATAGATATACAGTGATAACAAATGTTATCACAATAAACCTGCCATGCCATAAAGACAATGAAACTCTAAAACTCACCATCCACACTTGTTTAGCTTGCCATATATTAAGACAGATTAGAAGTTAAATGAATTACCCATATTTGAAGCTTAACACTTCGCAATAGTTGAAGACGAGAGCTGTCAATAAGATGTGAATGTAATGCTGATATAACAAGAAATTGTGTGTCTCTGAACTGTATTTGGCAAAATAAAACATTGTTAGGCCAAAGTTTTAAAGCGGGGCGCCTTTCCCTATCCATCTTTTCGGTGTTTGGAATCATTCATTTTGCTGCGACAATTCATTATTGCCAGAAAAAGTGATGTAACAATTGATGCAGATTTGCCATGACACGATGGGAAGATATACATTTTAAACTGATGTTCTTCCTGTTACCTGATGAGACATTTATAAGCAGGCAAGTCGTTCGTATGTGACACCACACATGACCTTGAGGAGAGATTTCTCTGTTGCTATGGAATTCAAAGCAATGCTAGATGGTAGAGCAGAATATGTCTGCCAATAATGCATTGTCCGCGGTGGCGCTAAGTCGCGTAATCTCGAGAAGACCTTCACTGGTTACTCTCAGATTAGCAGGAGACACAGACATAGCTGCAGGATAAAAGTGACTTTCGCAACATCAGACGGGACCCCTGTTAGATCAAATATCATAGCCTTCACTTAAAAAGATAAATAAACATATGGGTACATGTTAACATCAATTGTAATCAAATAAGATATATTATGTAGCTTTGACATTTTCTGTCAATCAAAATTTGAATATAATGTGTACACGAGCTTTTTCTTGTTAGCAACATTGACTTTTAGAGTGGCGGTCAACTGTTGGCACATTAAATTCTATCTCACGCAATCGTTAGCACCTCTGGCTACTACTTCCTTCGTGCTCATGTCATTTCGTACCGGTAGTGCGAGAAGCCAGCGCTCTCCACCTGGATTATAGCAAACCGGTAATCACAAAGCTTTCAAGTAGCAGTTGAACTTAAATTCGTAGGGTTGCAAAATCTGTCAAATCCACTTTCTATGAGAGCGTGTAGATATTGGCTTATACCGTGTGGACCAGCATGCACGCTTCTCCAGTCACCCCTAAGTACACCACACCCTCTCTGGGAGCCAGTGTCGCGTTGCAAGCAACATGCGTGTCGGCACAAAGTGATCTGTAGCTACTTATTTATTGTCTCTATTGAATAGTGTCTTTCGTATCTCAAACTAATTGCGTGCAATGCAAGCGTTAGTTAGCGTTAGGTGACGTGTAGTTTCACGCCACCAAAGCGCGACAGCCTCTTGACTGAATTTAAGCTAGCTTCCATTTCGAGTAGCCAATAGTGCTACCGCCCTTGGCGAGAGAGCGGCAGCCACAAGCGGCTTAGCAATAATACTTGCAATATAAGTAGATACTTCTTGGGCTAGAAGTACATTTCTCGTCGTGTTACTGAGCGCAGGTAAAGATGGTTAGGGAATGTGTGTGTGAGTAAAGACGCTACAGCACTGACGACACTGTCAGTAGAGAGAAAGGAAATGATGTCCTCGTAGCGACGATGCTTACAAAAGCAAGGTCACTGGATCTCTCCCCAACTGAGACCGTTTGGAGTATTATGGGCAGGGCCCTCCAACCAACTCGGGATTTTGACGAGCCAACGCGCCAATTGGAATTTGGCACGATATCCCTCAGGACGACATCTAACAACTCTGACAGTCAATGCCAAGC
Source organism: Schistocerca piceifrons (assembly GCF_021461385.2). NCBI lineage: Eukaryota > Metazoa > Arthropoda > Insecta > Orthoptera > Acrididae > Schistocerca > Schistocerca piceifrons. The sequence goes on from NC_060141.1 coordinate 824,105,681, forward strand.
CGAATAACTGCTTGCATCAGGGCCAGAGGTGGACTTGTTCAATCCGCGAAGCTCTTTCTCTTGAATAAACCATAATTTTTTTCTGAAATTGTGATCATCTGTTTACCTGTACGTGTACATCACATCTACCGATTTCCGTCCCATGCGGACAATTCCTTCGTGGTGTGTCCCTTGCTTTTTTTAGTTTTTTGTCTTACGGTGTCCACTGTTGACAAAACATGTGAAGCACCACAAGGGGAACAAGAAACGAAACGAAACTTTACGAGTTCAGTGATAAGCCCACTCATCAGTAGGACTCTTGGCTACATTAATATTTTCTGTATCTGTATTCAGTATGTGTTCTGTAATGCATGAGTGTGTCACTGTAGTAAATGTGAGTTACATGTTCGTCTCTCGAAGCATTTAAAGTGGAACAACCACATAAAGACAACTGTGGGAAAGGTAAATGCCAGACTGATTCATTACAAGAATCCTGAGGAACTGTATCCACTCACGTTGGAGATGTAATGTAACAAATGGTTCAAATGGCTCTGAGCACTATAACACTTAACATCTGAGGTCATCAGTCCCCTAGAACTTAGAACTACTTAAACCTAACTAACCTAAGGACATCACACACATCCATCCTCGAGGCAGGATTCGAACCTGCGACAGTAGCGGTCGCGCGGTTCCAGACTGAAGCGCCTAGAACCGCTCGGCCACCCTGGCCGGCTGTAATGTAACAACTCTAGCTCTTGTGTACGAGTATATGGTACACAGCTTTTAGTGTACTACTCGATACATTGTATAAAGACTTGTGTTACGGATAACTACAGTTTTATTTAGTCTTTTCGCATGTGTTATGCATTATTTAATATTATACGTCGGAATGGCAGAGTTATCTACATCTACATGACTACTCCGCGGTTTAGACTTGAGTGCCTGGCAGAAGTTTCATCGAACCGTCTTCATATTATATCTGGACTGTTCCAGTCGTAACGCTAAACACACTGTCATTAAGAAAATTACAGTACTCAATAATTTTGAAATAAATTCTTTAGAAGTTTATTTTCGGTTAAAACAACATTATCAAACTTGAAACAACGATGTCTTAGTTACGTGACTATTATTTTTTGTATAAAATTATCGTTTAGGAAGTTGCAGAAAGTCAGGATTGACATATTGCTACACCCGCAAGTAGCCGAATACCGGTGCACACTTCAGATAAAACAGGAGAGAGACGATGCCTTGCGAGGCGGGAAGGCCGCCTGAGGTCGGGACTCAAATCCACGCCGTGGTCGAGCGAAAGGGCTGACCGAACTGTACGCCCGACACGACAAGAGCAAGTCAGCAGCATCCTATGCAACAATCGAGTGCTACGAACTCGCGGCACAACGCTGTCAACAGATAATCGACACGCGACAGCAAAACCAATACCCAAGCAAAGTCGTCGGCAAGTAGTCAGCAGTACGGCAGAGATAGCTACGGAAGCTATCAGACGATGCACACAACTGAACGAACGGTGGAGGTGCGGCGGTACTCTGCCGGCCGCGAGGGACCCAGTCGGCCGGCGTTATCACGTGGTGGGACGGCGGCGCAGTGCAGCGCTGCGGCTGCACTCTTTTCTACCGTCCACTGAGGTCCATTTGCACTGGCGGGCAAGCCCAGAGCAAACGTGTTACCCACATAGCCGGCCGTTGTGACCGAGCGGTTCTAGGCGCTTCAGTCCGGAACCGCGCTGCTGCTACGGTCGCAGGTTGGAATCCTGCCTCGGGCATGGATGTTAGGTTTAAGTAGTTCTAAGTCTAGGGGACTGATGACCTCAGATGTTAAGTCCCATAGTGCTTAGAGCCATTTGAAGCATTTGATTACCCACATAACCCAAGGCCAGCGGAGTCTCTCGACTGTACTGAATTAGAGCTCAGAACGCTCTTTCCAGCAGGCACTGGCAGTGGCATTACCATTACATTAACGTATGATCATGAAAGACCCCAAGCAAAATTTTGTTCCACTACAATGAATGTTACTAGAGTATTAACACAATCAAGTTTTTGTGCCTACCTAACTTTGTGCAGGTATTATTCTACTAATGCAGTTAATCCAGTGTAGTAATCCAGTAAGGCCTAGTAGTGGTTGTTGTTGTTGGTCAGTTGCTTCGCGGCAGTACCTGCTGCTAGAAGGGGCGCCAGCGCAGTTCCGCTACACCCGAGCCTGCTAACCTCCATGTGGTGGCTCCTGTGGGCACACCTTCGTGTCGTTTGAACAGTGATTCGACGTCTGCCATTTCAACTTTTGTTCTTCCTGTCGCTTAATGCACGGCGTTGACATCCACGGAAGCTGCAAACAGGAAACTTCTTTGCTAGGAGTCTGGAAGGCCGTAAGTGTTGGGACACCAGGGCACGCCTCTGAATGCAGCCTCGACGTCGCCATTTCCCTTATCTTTTGCATTTTTCGCGGAATTATGCACACATCTGTCGTCGTCGGAGTCTGAAAACAGGAGACAAATTGATAACTTCTTTATCTGTTGCCTGAAGAAACCCGTAGGTAGCGGGCCGCGAAAGCATACCTTCACGTCATTCACGCAGAGCTTCATCTTAGCCGCTACCTTCATCTTTTGCTGTTCCTGACACTTTATACAGCCGGCTGTGGCGACCAACTCTGGAAACAGTAGGCGTATTCAGCATTTGTTTAGTACACGTATGAGAACCTGTATGTGGCGGGGCAATGAAACGTACCTCTGTTTTGGTCATTTGGAGCTTCGACGTAACCATTTCGCTCGTCTTTTGCGTTTGGTGTTGCATTATACAGGGCATCGTCTTCGTGGGGACAACGGTGTATACCTCTGCATCATTCGCAAACAGCTTCGGCGTCATCACCACCCTTATCCTTGGCACTTCGTGCGGTGTTGCATACGGCGGTCGTGCCGTTGGACTCTGTGAACACGACGTAGATTGAGCGCTAGTTTCCCCTTGGGCAGAAATTAATGAAGGAACAATAAATTCATCATAAAATGAGAAGGAAGAACTACCGAAGATTGCATACAGATTTCTGATATCTTTGATGACCATATACAAATACAGCACAAAATTTAATCAGAAACCAAATTATTCGAAATAACGATGTGAAAATCGCCCAAAATGAAAATACAGAGCTGCAACAGAAGTAAGAAACGTAACCAGTAAACTAAAAAATAAAAGATCCACTGGTCCTAGCAGTATCGCAGGCAAGGCGCTAAACGAAGATCAAACATGTTTACGCTTTTCACGGGTATGCTGCGGGATACGATCGTCTTCACTAAACGATATTTCAGCGATCCACCTGGCCGCTATATTCTGGTGCGATCGCCGAGTACATAATCACGCCGGAACTGACCGAACATCTGCTGTTGCTGCTGTAAAACACTGGCGACATCTGCCAGCGCAGCTGCTGCTCCTGCTTTGACCTCAGCGTTGAACTGTGTTGCCTGTCTGATTGAGCTACGCTCAGTGAGCGTCTCTGACTATGGAGACGCACTGAGTGGCGTCATCGACACCGCGGGAGTTTGGCTACTCCCGCAGGAGGTCGGGCCAACGCGTTGTCGGCCTGTGGTGGACCTGGCGGCCCAGCCCACGAATCAGGCGACTGCCAGAGTGTTCTGCAGCGTCGTAGAACGCTCTGGCGACGTGCCGGAAGCGATACCGCAGTAGCGGGACGCCTGCTTCCTCGTGGAGCAGCCTCGTCGGGTAGCGAGGCGCCTTGTGAAGGGCAAGGCGCAGCGCCCAGTTTCGGACGCGCTGGAGCTTCGCGATGTGCGTATCGGCAGCGTTGCCCCACACCACGGCGGCGTACTCGAGTATCGGCCAAACCAGGGCCAGGCACAGAGTGAGGCCGTGGCGTGGAGGGAGTGTGGAGGGAGGGTTGAGCAGCGCCCCACTGCTCGCCCTCTGACGTCACGGACGTGAGGCAGCCACGTCAGGTGCCGATCGAGCGTCACCCCGAGGTATTTGCCGGTCCGCAACCGTGGGATGGGGCCTCCCGGGATCGCGACCGGCTGTAGGTCCGGAGGCAGCCTCTTCCTGCTGAAGACGACGGCCTGGCTCTCCGCAGCGTTAAATTTTAAGCGCCATTTAGTGGACCGGGCACACAGGACGTCACATCCGAGTTGGAGGCGACGGCGCATCTCGGCCGCGTTCAGGCTACGGGTGAACAACGCAGTGTCGTCAGCATAAAGTGCTAACTCCACGCGTGCCACCCACGGATCGTCGGCTGTATAGAGGGAGTACAGCAAGGGGCCGAGAACCGACCCCTAGGGCACTCCCGCGCGAATCGGCCGATCGGTGGAGATGCCTCCGTCTTCTCGGACGTGGAATGTTCGTCCTGAGAGATACGAGCGCAGCCCCCCCCCCCCCCCCCCCCTTCGTACGAACCGAAGAATTGCAGCGCCGCCGGCGGTAGAAACTGGCGAAAGTGATAAATTGCAAATTAAGACGTAGCGTGTTGAAAACCAGAATGTTGTTTTATATCAGATAAAATAAGGTTAAAGGAAAACTTTTATCTCTATTTATAATGTCATCAGATAATAGTATTTCGATGGATTCTTTGAGCACACAATCCCAGTAACGAGAAGGCGGAGTAATAATTTGACCTTCATTGAGACAATGTTCGTCGACGGCAGATTTTTCAGGCTGGAGCAAACGTATGTGACACTGATGTTCCACACATGGTCATGAACAGTGCGAATAGTCGTCCAATATAGGCCTTTCCAGAATGACAGGGAATTTTATAAACTCCAGGCTTTCTCAATCCCAAACCATTTAAACAGATCCAAACAGGGCTCTAGTCTTGGCCAAAGGCAAAGGAACATTTTTAATATCATATTTCCCGAGAATTCTAGAAATTTTTGAAGAAATACTTCCAGCAAAGGGTAGAAAAGCACCTGATTTACTAGTATCCGGCGCTGGTTCATTTGATGGTCCAAACTGAAAAGCATGATTAATTTGGTGATCGGTATATCCGTTGAGCTTGAAGACAGCCTTAAGATGATCCAGTTCCTGTGTCAAATTTTTGAAATCAGAAATGGCATAAGCTCTCTTGATCACTGTACGTAGAACTCCCACGCGCTGATGTGGTAGATGACAGCTCGTAGAATGAAGATTGCGGTCCGTATATATGAGTTTATAGTATACCCATGTCACAAGGTACCATTTTCTTTTTTGTGTAGTAGAACATCCAAAAACGATAATTTGGCATCTTTTTCAGTTTCCATCGAAAATTTGATGCGCGGATGAAGACTGTTAAAGTGATCTAAAAAAGCGATCAAAAGCTTCCATTCCATGTAGCCAAACAATGAAAATATCATCGACGTATCTCTAAAAACATGTAGGTCGAAGAAAAGAAGTCCTGAGTGCGATATCTTCAAAATCTTCCATAAAAAAGATTGGCGACAACAGGGGAAAGAGGACTCACAATAGCCACACCATCAATTTGTTCAAAAAATACGCCATTAAATTAGAAATGTGTCGGTGTCAACACATGGCAACAGACTTCAGTAGTTTTATCATCCAAAAGTTGACCAATTAACAACAAGGACTCTTCCAAAGGTACCTGGGTGAAGAGAGAAACCACATCAAAACTAAAAGGTCACATGTTCCAATACATAAAGACTTCAGCCGTTGAATAAAATCAGTCGAGCTGGATGAATGATGCTCACATTTCCTAACTTTGGGGCTGAGGACGAAAGCAAGATATTTAGCTAAATTATAAGTAGGAGCGCCCGAATTACTAACGATACGATGAAGAGGAGTGCCAGGTTTATGCACCATCGGTAAACCATACAACCTGGGTGGTACGGCCGCCCACATAGTTCAATCACATTTGACTCACAGCTAATTGATATTTTCAGTGTATCATTGTGTTCAGGAATACTCCCACCAAACCTAAAACAGTAGTAGTGAAGCCACTTCACAAACAGGGTGAGATACAAAACAAGGAAAACTATAGATCAATCTCGCTGATATCAAACTTTTCTAAAATAACTGAAAGATTCGCGCACGAAAGATTACCTGATTTAAAAAAAAATGCTAGTTAACGCCCTTTATAGCTTCAGGTAAAAAAAAAAACCTATAGAAAACAGCTGTCTTTGACTTCCTGACGCAAGTGCTAGGTGCTGTAGACCGAGCCGAAGCAGAATTAGGGCTGTTTGGTGAACCTGTCAGAAAGCTTTGTCTGATCAGTCACAGTTACTTCTCTCAAAATGTGCCTCAGACACATGAGCAGTACTCAAGTATCGGTCGAAGAAATGCTTTTCAAGTCACTTCTTTAACTAAGTTTGCATAAGATCCTCCCAATGAACAACGATCCGGCAACTGCTTTATCTACACTTTGTGATACGCAGATGTTCCTCTTTAGGTTAAGTTTTTATGGTAGTTTCTGTTTCTAGTAATTAGTTATCAATACTGTAATTGAATATTAGAGGATGTCTTTGCGTAGTTATGCCCAAAACTTTGTATTTATATACGACCGAGGACCAAACGCCGGTAATTTGCCATGGTGTATTCATCAAATTACCTTCGTCTGTGGATTTTGTTTGTTGAGAACGATATATTAAGATCCATCTGCAAGGAAGTCCTGGATGCAATCGCAAACCTGATCCCACAGGCAGTGAGCTCGTATTTTGTTCCCTAAATGGCTGCGCCTTCCTGAGCTCGAGGAACAAGGCATCAACCTGACCGCCGTTCTGTGCAGTGCTACGGATCTCGTTCAAGTACAGAGCGAGCTGAGCATCGCAGAATATCTGTTTTCTGAATCCAAGCTGATTTCTAGAGGGTAGACTGCTTGAGCAAAAAACAAGTTTCACCATTTCACAACCGACAGACGTCGGTGAGACGGGCATCTGTTGAACTACCTGTGTTGGCAACGGCAATGATTCGTGCTTCTTTTTCCGACCGCTAGGTACTCTTCGTTGCTCCAGCGACCTACGATAATATACTTGCTATAAGGGAAAAAAGTTAATCTGCATAATTTCTGTACAGTACAGCAGGTACTTCATACGGTCCGGGTGCCTACCACTGTTGAGCAGTTTTAGTTCATTTTGTGTTCCGCTGCTGCCGCCTACCGCCAATATCTGCCATGTCAGTGTTCTTGCGATGACTGAGCGAGCATCCATACTGCGATCTCCGGCCCTGAAACCATACCCTTTCGAAATGACTTATACATATCATTATACAAAATGAGCAAAAGATGAATAACTTTATTATTATATTATTATTATGGGCCTGGAAGTCCAGAAATTGTGGTTTACCTTTATTTCGTTCACATACGACTTCGAAGGAGCTGACTCCCTCGGGTTTTGCGTTTCCTTCCTCTTTATGCATGGCGGCGACGCCGACGGTATCTGCGAAGACCAGACAGATCGTACACTTGTTTAATAGACAGCGAGAGCGCTGTACGTGGAGAGACAGTGAGACATACCTCTGAATCAGTCGCACAGAGCTTCGACATCACCGTGTCTCTCATCTTCTGTGCTTTCTGTGGCATCGCGCACCACGACGACGGCATCGGAATCTATAAACAGAAGACGGCGTGAGTACAAGTTAACTGTGAGGCGCAGGTGCCTCGAACTGGTGAGACGGCAAGCCGTACCTTCCTGTTGTCCACATACAGATTTAGTGGTATCGGTTCCGTGAGTTTTTTGACGTTCTTACACTTTATGCATATAGTGTCACGGCCGGTATCTGCAAACAGAAGCTTCGGTGAGGAGGAGCTATCTAGGGGGCCTGGCAACGCGTATCTGGTGCGAAGGTGCGGCTTTCCTCCGTACTGTCCAGACCCTGCTTCCCCAGCTATTCCCATTTCTGAACCTTTATGCTTGCCAACGTCGTCGTTAGAACTTTCAAGTAGGAGATGGAGTCTTCTAGGTGGTCTATTTGTCTTTACGTGGTGGCACATCAGAGCAAACTTCCTTTGCTGGACTGCTGTGACCTTAGTGCCCTCAGCTCTGTTCTTCTGTAACTGTTAACTAATTAATAAATTTAGTCAATTTCATGTGAAAAGTCGGCTCGGAGCCCCAGTATCATACTACTAACGCTGGATGTTTCTCCTGCTTCTGTGGATGTGGCTGGTGTCAGCATTTCTTCACACAGCGTTCAAAATTTTGCTGTCAACATTGTGCATTGTGAATATTTTTATGAAAATATTTTTCTTCTTTCTGCGTGTCTTCTATTGCCATTTCTACACTCTTTCTTAAATATTTTGCCCACGTTCAGCACTGGTCTGAACCGTTATCACTCGTAACATTGTTTGTGAAAATGCTAAATGTTTTTCTTGTTTTTGTGCATATCGCTCGAACCGTCATTTATACGTCCATCGTTCAAAACATGGTACACCGTGCGCTATTTCTAATTATTACTATTATTGATTTAAGCCCACTAAGGAGCGCTTATAACTAGCTCTTCTTCGATGCTCTCTACCGTTCTCAATATCTCTTGAGCCCTGCTGATAATTTCTCCCTCCTCTCCGGTGAAAGGGGCTTGCGACGCTGGTGGGGTCCGAGACTCTACCGTAGCACAAAATTTGGAACGATCTGCTACCTCAAGGTCAGAGATCCCAGCCTTCAGTACTTCACTGAGCCACAGGTCTCCAGTCTTGTAGCTTTTAACCAATGAGAAGGTTTTCTTGTTAAGCCTATTGTTGTTCATACGTTGCAGGTACCCATAGAACTTGAGCCTCCTACGTAGCATACTGGTGTTAGCTGATTCTAGCTGTTGGTACAGTTCAGAACTGGACTTCAATCGGTAGGTTCCATCTAGGAGCAATCTCGGGCCATGAATTTTTCTGAGAATATGTCTTTCGGATTCCTCCAAGTCATCCATCGTGTTTTTTTTTTTTTTTTTTTGTTCATCAAGAGGGTCTCTGTGGATACAGAAACTGTGGTCTGACAGCAGTTCTGTAACGACAGACCTTAGCATTCTTCGAAATGCACTTCTTGTTGTATAGATTGTGGGACAGATGGTATGCTGCATTGAGTTTGTTACGCCTTTCTAAGTTGGAGTTGCCGTCTCTACCATTGGGGGGACCCGTTCACCAAGATAACGAAAGCGATTGATCCTCCCAATCGTTCCATGTATAGCCGTCAAAGATGTGTTACTGGGGTGCCGGTTCTCAAAGTATTCGGTCTTGTCATACTATATTTGTAACCCTGACTTCACCGCTACCTCATGCAGGGCTTGGACAGCAATGACAGCATCCTTAGAGTTATTGGTTAAGATTGCAATGTCATCTGCGAAAGCAAGGCACCTTATTTCGATTCTCCAATGGTAACTGGTATGGTTCCTATATTCCTCAGTGCACATTCCCAGGTTTTGATGACCTTATCAAGCACCAGATTAAACAGAATGGGTTATAGACCATCACCCTGTCGCACTCCCATTTTGATATTGAAACTCCGATATAGTTCTCCTCTGAACTTCACCTTAGAGGTTTTACCCGTGAGAGCCTGTTTGATGAGGGTGTGTGTTGTAATCCACACCTCGTTCTCGGAGTACTAAGGAGAGGGTTTGACGGTCAATGGAATCATAAGCTTTAGTAAAGTCGACGAAAACCACATGATGTTCGTACTCCTTTTTTGTTTTAGTTGGGGAATGGTTTTCAGATTGAAGATCTATTTCTAACATTATTAACACTGATCATTTCATGTGAAAATGTTAATGTTTTGTCCGTGGACTACCTTCCTGCTTTTGTGGGCCTTTCTGGCGTCGGAATTTCTACGATCATTACTCAAAATTTTGTTCACTTTGAACATTGCCGTGAATTTTTGCACTGTGGACATTGTTCGTGAAAAAGCAAGATTTTGCGTTTGTGGATATTTTTACATTCTTTGCTCATGAAAATGCTAAATGTTGTGTTTCTATTTCACTTGTTTTTGTGAATGTACTTTGTGTCGCCATTTCTTCGCTCACCGTTCAAAATGTGGTTTTAACATTGTTCACTGTGAACATTAATTCTGATAATTTTAATGTCGTGCTTATGAATCTTTCTCCTGTTTTCGTGGGTTTTCCTGTTGTCGATATTTCTACGCTCATTGTTCGAAATTTTGTTTACTTTGGCCATTACTGCAAACCTTTATCACTGCCGGCATTGTTTGTGAAACGCCAAATGATATATCTTTCTCCGGTTTTGGTGGATGTTTCTCGTGCACCCATCTCTTCGCTTATCATTCAAAAAATCTTTAGTACTGTTCTCTGCGAATATGTTTGTGAAATGCTAAATGTTGTTCTTATGGATATTTCTCCAGTTTTTGTGAATGTTTATTGTGTTGCCATTTATTCATCATCATTCAAGACGTGGCTCACTTTCGATATTTTCTTGTGAAAATGTTAATATAGTGTTTCTGGATCATTCTTCTGTTTTTGTAGGTTTTTTTCAAGGAGGTTAGAAAATCCCTTGGTTTTTCTGGTGTCAACATTTCTACACTCAATGTTCAAAATTTTATTCACTGTGGACATTCCTGTTCAACTGTGAAAATACTTTGTGAAACGCTAAAAGAGCATACTTTGTGAAGCGCTAAACGTTGAGTTTGAGGATATTTCTCCTGTGTTGGTGAATGTCTCTCGTTTTGCCATTTTTTTTTTTTTTTTTTTGCTCATCGTTCCAAACAAAATTTACAGTGAACAATTTTAAGATTGTTCTCAGTGAATATTTTTTGTGGAAATGCTAAATGTTATGTATGTGGGTATTTCCCTAGTTTCTGTGAGTATTTCTCTCGTCATCATTATTAAGTCATTAATCGTTCAAAACGTGGTTTCCTGTGATCAATTTTTAACATTGTTCACTGCGATTTTTTTTAAATGAAAACGTCAACTTAAATGCAGTGTTTGCGGATATATGTCCATATTTGTGAATGTTTCTCATGTTGACATTTCTTTGTGCATCGTTCAAAACGTAGTTCACTGCGAACAATTCTTAACGTTGTGCTTCCTTAGATTTTTATTTAATGACGTATTTTCTTAACAAACTAACTGTGTGGCTATGGGGAGCTTCTGGGTATCTCTACAGGTGCTGCTTGTTTCGCTGTTGTCGTCGGAATCTTGTAACGCTAGATATTTGGCACAGGCACGCATCTCTACGGTTATACGTCTCCAATTTTTCTCTGATTGTGGTTTAGATCCTTCTAGTTTGGTTGCCTTCAGGTTATCGTTTACAGATTGCTGCAGCCTCTTCTTGGGCTGTCTGCATGATGGTGGCCAGCAAGGCTGCTGTGCATATGACAACTTGCCTGCATTCACAGCCGCCTTTATTACAGCGGAAATCTAGTGTAACAAGTGTCCGACGGAGTTCCTCACATTTTCTGTAGCAGCGCAACCAGGCTGGCGGCTGAGCCGCGGCCGAGGTCGGCTCCTCCTGCCTCTTGTGGCTCGGCGAGTGAACAACACCGTCACTTCCGGTTCGGAGGGTTCTGGCTGCCAGGCGACAGCGCTTCGCCAGACAGGCTGTGGACGCTGGACTGCCAATGGCAATGGTAGCTGTCTCTGCCGCCAGGCTATTGTGGTCCTAGACGCCGTCGGCCATCCTAGGAGACAAAGTGAAACAGCAGCTCGTTACAAATTTGAGTGGTACTTGCGTTGCAATTCTACAAGTGTCTGGCAATTGAAGTAATCCAGCATTTCCGTGGTGCTCTCTGTACTGGTCTTCTTTGTGTGTATGCTCAGTATCCCAAACTAGTCTCATTTGGTGTAGGCCCTACACTCTTGACAAGTTCATTGAGGTGACAGAAGTCATGGGATAGCGATATTCATATACACAGGTGGCGGTAGTATTGCGTACACAAGATATTAAATGGCAGTGCATTGGCGGAGCTGTAACTCGTACTTAGGTGAGTCATGTGAAGAGGTTTCAGACGTGATTATGGCCGCACAACGGGAATTAACAGAACGGAGAATGGTATTTGGAACATTCCGTTTCGGTAATTCGTTAGGGAACTCAGTATTCTCAGATCCACAGTGTTAACAGTGTGCTGAGAATGCCAAATTTCAGACATTATCTCTCGCGACGGACAATGCAGTGGCCGACGACCATCACTTAATGACCGAGAGCACCAGCATTTGTGTAAAGTTGTCAGTGCTAACAGACAAGCAAAACTGTGTGAAATAACAGCAGAAATCAATATGGGACGTACAAGGAACGTATCCGTCAGAACAGTGTGGCAAAATTTGGGGTTAATTGGGAAGGCAGGAAACGACCGATGGGACTGCCTTTGCTAACAGCACATCAACTGCAGTGTCTCTCCTGGGCTTGCGAATACACCCTTTGGATCCTAGACAACTGGAAAACAGTGGCCTAGTCAGATGGGTCCCAATTTCATTTGCTAAGAGCTGGTGGTAGGGCTCGAGTGTGGCTCAGAGTCCACGAAGCCGTGAACCCAAATTGTAAACAAGGCACTGTATAAGCTGTGGCTGCTCCATAATGGTGTTGTCTGTCTTCTCGAAAGAACTGTGACAGAAGCCCGAACAGCAGGAGATTGGCATACTAAAACATGCATCCATACTACGAAATGGTGCATTGATCCGAAACCTAGATTTTCCGAATAAAACCTGCAAGAAAGGGACAACTGATTGCTGTGCTCTATCATTTGTAGATGTTTGTTGAACTTCCAGTGATTAAATTTCGTCCGTACTATAAGTGTCGTGAATCTCCTCTCCTTGACGTTTGTTCTCATTACACCATGGCACTCTTGGAATTGTGGGATGAATAAGTGCATAGTGGCTGCCTTTGATTTGAAGTCTCCTCAATCATTCCTCCTGACGGTCCGGTGACAGCCGCCTCCTAAGCACGGGTATCATATCTCTGAGAAGAAGTTTTATCATATTTAGTAACTCCGTGTAGAGACGCTTGTTTTGCTAGTACTTCTGCTTGTTCATTTCCAGCTGTCTCAGAGTGGCCTTTCATCCGTACCATCAATATGTTGAGACGATTCTGCTGCACCTGAAACACAACGTCCACAATCGCTGCAACTGTGGAAGTTGATACAAATGTTATGAAGGTGTCTAATCAGTTTCAGAGCTGACATCCTATCAGAGACGATGACTGCTGTGTAGGCTGTGGTCGTCTGTGCGACCAGCAGAGCTTCCAAAATGGCAATCAGCTCGGCTATCATAATAGCGGAGTGTGAATCCAGCTTGTGGAGGTCTTGTCGCTTACTTAGGGGTATGCTATAGCCGCTACCAGCGCCGTCACTGTATTTGGACCCATATCTATACACCACTCATGCATCGTGATAGGTGAGCCTGGAGTTCCACAGTCGTTGCGTTTGTTACGGACGACGTCTCCTATGGCTTTCAGACACGGTGCAGCCCCGCCTCTGCTCCTCAACGTCGACGGCTCTGAGGCAGTGACGGCAGGCCTGGCATATCTGCAACCAGAGGAGACGTTAAGATAAGAGCACTGGCAGCGAGCTAGTTAGCAAGTGACGAGCTGTAACGGCATATCTTCAGCTGTTGTGCCTCCTGACACACTACGCGTAGTGGATGCTGCATCAGAATTTGCAAACGGGGCGTCGCGTCGTTCACGCACGGAATCGGCGCCGTCGCGGTCCCCGTGCCGTGCAGTTCCCTCAGTACAACGCACGGCAGAGACGTCATTGTACTCTGCAAACAAGAGGAGGGCCGAGCACAAGTTTACTGAGACCCTTTTGAGCCTGTAAATCTCAGGTTTTCATGGCGTACCTTCTACCTTCAAAGCAGCTAGCTGTTACCATAGTCTTTGCGTTTCCTGCCTTTTAAGCATGAAGGTAGTAATGATGGAATCCCGAAACACGAGATAGACCCAAAATATATCTCTAGCGACATGCGAGCCTGTAGTTGGAGAGATAGTTTAGACATACGAGGTTTCTACATGTAAGCTCGCGCGAGTCCATTTTGTTGAGATGCTGCATTATCATTCTTGCCCAATATTTGCTTGATTTCAGTCATTACAGTACTTTACCAAATTTAACTTTCTCTGGTTTTGGAGCTCGCGAACTTTTTTTAAATTTATTCTGCAATCTAAATTCATTCAGACAGTTTTAATACACAAAACTGAGGTTAACTACAACGAATATTTAACTTATTACCTTTGTTTTACATATCGATCCTTGTCGTGCACACTAAACACTCGTGTGATGACGAAGGATGTACCTATCTATATTCTATCGGGAAGCATTGATGTTTGGATTCAGTGCCTTGTTTTCATTCATTACGGAACATTTGGTACATGCGTCACGAAAAAACCATTTCATACACCAGAGAGCATAGATTCGCTATCAAACTTCCGTATCAGTAACACAGGGCTTCGACACAACCACCTCTCTCATCTTTTGCGCTTCCTTTGGCATTGTGCACAGCAGTGACACCGTCGGAATACGCAAACACGAGACCGATTGGGCACTTCTTTACCGCTACCCTGGAAATTCATTGGTGACGAGATATCAGGAAATCCTCTTGCTGTTCACGTACGCCACTATCTCCCTTATCTCATTCCTCTGTCTGTCCCATTATCCACTTGAGGTGACGTTGTAGCATTTCTCTAATCGTTTAACGGAGTGAGGACAAGGCTTAGGAGACTTGAAGTTGTGAAATATCAAGCCACGCTTTGCTAATGTTCAAATAAAATTCCAGCTGCGCCGCTTACCCCAGCCTATTCACATTCTGACACTCTGTACATATGGCGACGCCGTCGAAATCTGTAATCAGGAGCTTAAGTGAGCGGCAGCTGCCGGCCGCTGTGGCCGAGCGGTTCTAGGCGCTTCAGTCCTCAACCGCGCTGCTGCTACAATCGCAGGTTCGAATCCTGCCTCGGGCATGGATGTGTGTGATATCCTTAGGTTAGCTAGGTTTAAGTAGTTCTAAGTCTAGGGAACTGATGACCTCAGGTGTTAAGTCCCATAGTGCTCAGAGCCGTTTGAACCATTTTGAGCGGCGGCAGTTATCTAGGCGGCCTCGGAGCCTGTTATACAGTGTGACGGTACACTGCGCCCGAAAACACTCTCGCACCACGCTTTACTTACGTACAGTCGATGATATTGAAACGAGGTTTTCGGCAAATAACATTACGCAAAGTGGCGAACATTTTGTTACACGGTAAATAATTAGAACTTCTTCGTCCATCGAAATAAAAAATCGTCCATGGTGCCTTTCAAAATTTAGATGTACTTTTTTTAATGCCGTTCAATGTCGACTATGTATCTCTTCGCTTGTAGTTCACAAGGAATGCATTTTTACATGCAACATCTTTAGCTTCTCTGTTTCAGGCATTTATTGTAATTATCTAGATTATAAAGTCTTTCGTTTCGAGGCCTTATTGTTTGTTTGTTTATTTATAACGACTCCGTTAGAGTACTGCACGTGTGTGTTGTGGGTGTATGTGGACTGGACCGTAATGTTTGTAGTGTATGACGATGATGGTAGAAGGGAGAGAGCGAAACCCGGTGCCGGCACACAGCCTTCCCTTCGCGAGTAGCGGCAGCAAGCGGGCCGCCGAACTACACTCCTGGAAATTGAAATAAGAACACCGTGAATTCATTGTCCCAGGAAGGGGAAACTTTATTGACACATTCCTGGGGTCAGATACATCACATGATCACACTGACAGAACCACAGGCACATAGACACAGGCAACAGAGCATGCACAATGTCGGCACTAGTACAGTGTATATCCACCTTTCGCAGCAATACAGGCTGCTATTCTCCCATGGAGACGATCGTAGAGATGCTGGATGTAGTCCTGTGGAACGGCTTGCCAAGCCATTTCCACCTGGCGCCTCAGTTGGACCAGCGTTCGTGCTGGACGTGCAGACCGCGTGAGACGACGCTTCATCCAGTCCCAAACATGCTCAATGGGGGACAGATCCGGAGATCTTGCTGGCCAGGGTAGTTGACTTACACCTTCTAGAGCACGTTGGGTGGCACGGGATACATGCGGACGTGCATTGTCCTGTTGGAACAGCAAGTTCCCTTGCCGGTCTAGGAATGGTAGAACGATGGGTTCGATGACGGTTTGGATGTACCGTGCACTATTCAGTGTCCCCTCGACGATCACCAGTGGTGTACGGCCAGTGTAGGAGATCGCTCCCCACACCATGATGCCGGGTGTTGGCCCTGTGTGCCTCGGTCGTATGCAATCCTGATTGTGGCGCTCACCTGCACGGCGCCAAACACGCATACGACCATCATTGGCACCAAGGCAGAAGCGACTCTCATCGCTGAAGACGACACGTCTCCATTCGTCCCTCCATTCACGCCTGTCGCTACACCACTGGAGGCGGGCTGCACGATGTTGGGGCGTGAGCGGAAGACGGCCTAACGGTGTGCGGGACCGTAGCCCAGCTTCATGGAGACGGTTGCGAACGGTCCTCGCCGATACCCCAGGAGCAACAGTGTCCCTAATTTGCTGGGAAGTGGCGGTGCGGTCCCCTACGCCACTGCGTAGGATCCTACGGTCTTGGCGTGCATCCGTGCGTCGCTGCGGTCCGGTCCCAGGTCGACGGGCACGTACACCTTCCGCCGACCACTGGCGACAACATCGATGTACTGCGGAGACCTCAAGCCCCACGTGTTGAGCAATTCGGCGGTACGTCCACCCGGCCTCCCGAATGCCCACTATACGCCCTCGCTCAAAGTCCGTCAACTGCACATACGGTTCACGTCCACGCTGTCGCGGCATGCTACCAGTGTTAAAGACTGCGATGGAGCTCCGTATGCCACGGCAAACTGGCTGACACTGACGGCGGCGGTGCACAAATGCTGCGCAGCTAGCGCCATTCGACGGCCAACACCGCGGTTCCTGGTGTGTCCGCTGTGCCGTGCGTGTGATCATTGCTTGTACAGCCCTCTCGCAGTGTCCGGAGCAAGTATGGTGGGTCTGACACACCGGTGTCAATGTGTTCTTTTTTCCATTTCCAGGAGTGTAGAACGTCCCCACCCGACGGACGGATAGCTATCAACAGTTTCACATGCCCTCACTTCATGACGCACTGCGGAGAGGTTTGATATTTAGAACAACACACTGGTGCAAATTCTGGCGATCGGGAACTTCACGCCACGATCCCTCCTCCTCTTGCCGGCCAAACACAGGCAGTGAAATGTTTTTCCGCTACCAGGATTCAAATCGGCTTACCTCCGGATCGAGCGCCATCGCGCAAACATGCGTTAGCGACCTCGGCCACTGAGGCGGATCTTCCGAGGCCTTATATGTACTATCTGTTTATTTGAGGTAATGAAGCAAAACTAAAAAGCGATAATTTATGCTTCTGCTACGTGAGGCACGAGGTTTGGTCGTAGGGTTCCGTGCCTCAGACTGTAAAAACGGAAGAACCTTAACTGCGATCGCTATGTCGTCCGTCAGTCTGTGTCTCTGTCCACATGTTAAGAACCATTTCTCTCAGGAACGAGTGCATGTATTAAGTTGAAATTTATATCACATGTTGAGGTCTGTGGTCCACTGGCAGTGTATAAATTTTAAGTTCCTAAGTCGGTACAGTGAAAAGATACGGCCATTTATATCTCACACTTTGATACTCAAAAATCAAAACCTATACGTACTTCCCGCTGACCTAGAATCATAAAATTTGGCACGAAGCAAAGTCTCACAGTACAAGTAAAGGTAAAAAATTCAGAATTTGTAATTATATCATATAAAAAATATCTTTTTTCCATTAGAACATACATTGTACTCATCATCCGTCAAACGTATAATAGGCGAACGTTATGTATGCAAACATAAAATGTAAGTTGCAGTCATGTTTTAGTAAGTAAATAACAAAATTTGTATCAACTCTTCTACATCTACATCTACATCCATACTCCGCAAGCCACCTGACGGTGTGTACGCTGTATCCACATGTATAAACTCAAGTCCCTGGCTCACTTCTTTTTGTATGTTTGCGCTAGTCTGTGGAACTCCTGTAGAGATTTTGATATTTCTTGGAATTCGTGTATACAGAGTCCGCCAGAAAAATGTATACTCTCTTTGTCAGGCTCTATCGAGATATTGTCGTTCGATTTGAGGTACAAGTGTGTTGTATTATGGACTTTGGCTCAACAGATGTTAGTACTTTCATCTTGGTATTGAGATAACAAGATTACTGGAGCACGCTTGACATTCGAGCAACGAAAATGTATTGTGAAGTGGTTTTTCAAGTTTGATAATGCCATCGAAGGGCAACGTAAGCGGAGGCGGGAGTTTGAAATAGAACCGCCAACCTGCTTACCAATTAAACGCATCATTTGAAGTCCTCTGCTTCTTCGCCTCTCTTGTTGGAAACACTTGTTAATTCTCCACACGAGTCTGCTACGCAGTGTGCAGTTTACATTTCACGATTACTGTACGCGATTTACGATGACGATCCTAATCGCCGAATGCAATTTTGCGTATGGTATCAGCAACTGGTAATTGATGACGAACAATTTGTGACGAAGGTACTGTGGAGTGCCGAGGCACAATTTAATCTTAATGGAACCGTGCACCGGCATAACAGTGTGTATTGGGCAACGGAAAATCGGCATGTTTATGTGGATAAAGCGGTCAATCTACGAGGGGTTCATGTGTGGTGTGGTCTATCATCTAGGGTCTTAGTACGATCTTCTTCTTTGATGCTGCTGTCACAGTAGAAGCGTACCTGGAAATGTTACGCACATCAATTTTGCCAGGTATACGTGCGCTTTATGGAGCTGATGAAGAGCTCTTATACCAATAGGACGGGGCATCAGCACACTACCACCTAGCTGTACGAGCTTTTCTGGATGACAGTTTTATAGGGCATTGGATTGGACGAAGAGGGCCCGTTGAGTTCCCTCCACGTCTGCAACCAATGGACGTTTACTTGTGGTAAACTGTGAAACATAACGTCTATCGACGTAAGCCACGCAAACTGGAGGAACTTGGCCAGGAGATTACAGTGACATGTACAGTGATCTCCACAGCCGGCAGCT
Organism: Schistocerca piceifrons; assembly: GCF_021461385.2. Classification (NCBI taxonomy): domain Eukaryota; kingdom Metazoa; phylum Arthropoda; class Insecta; order Orthoptera; family Acrididae; genus Schistocerca; species Schistocerca piceifrons. The sequence continues at coordinate 824,124,598 of NC_060141.1, forward strand.
GTGGCGAAGTGCTTCTAGGTGCTTCATTCCGGAACCGCGCAGCTGCTACGGTCGCAGGTTCAAATCCTGCCTCGGGCATGGATGTGAGTGATGTCCTTAGGTTAGTTGGGTTTAAGTAGTTCTAAGTTGTAGGGGACTGATGACCTCAGATGTTAATTCCCATAGTGCTTAGAGCCATTTGAACCATTTGTAACATTGACTGACGTAGTTGCGGCGACCGCTCGTTTTTTTGTTATGTGTACAGACGCCAACAGTGAACCTTTTGAATATTTAAAGTAACCATGTGCTAAACTAAAAGTTGTACAACATGTATGATCAATTATTAAATTTAAAATGAACACATAAGTAATATTTTTCGTTTCATAAAGTGTGTATACATTTTTCTGGCGGGCTCTGTATAGATATGGCCAATTTCTTCCTGTTGGTTATCTCCAGTTGTGCACCTCTCAATGCTCTCTTTGACTAGTTGATGTAATTTATCGAAACATTTTTTTCTACATCTGAAAATATTTTTTAAGAAATTCTTCGAGTTCAATACAAAATCGACAGTACTCTCCTAATGTTTTTATCTTGATTAATATCAGCACTGTCCTTTCTTCGATCCGTCTCGCAACGTTAGTATGAGAAGAAGTTGTTCATCCTCGGAACTGTCCCTGACGTCTGACTCATCAGGGCCTGGCCAGACTGGACCCGTGACATCCATCACACGGGGATCGACTGCCTCAGCCGTCGCAATGCGAGAGCAGGCCATAACCGAGTTCTTGTTCCTTTCCATACACTGTCTTTGCTTTGCACAGTAACCCTCACGTGTAAATTTGCAGAGTTCGTCGTACATTCCGAAATCATTCCAACTGTTTCTCTTGGGTAGTCTTTCTCAGTAGATTCACATCGTCACCTTTCGAAATATTTACGTTTCACAAATGTTTTTTGCGTTTCCTGGTCTATCTGTTGGCTTTCCGCAGATATCTTATCTCTCCACTTTCATCTGTTCACTGACGCAAGTGAATTCAAGTATTCACCTTTGTCCTCCTCGATTGAAGAGAAATCCGTAGATTATCTAACAGACACAAAACTGACAGAGCTGAGTACTGCCGCTTAAAGACGAATGAGTACAAAAAGATACTAGTAAAGAAAGTGTCATCAATATGTTTTGTCCTCGGAGTACTGTAATGTATTACAAGTGCTCCATAGTTACATGCTGTTTCTATCTACTCTGTCCTTAATTATGGCATCAATTTTGGGAGATGCAGTGCACAACATATGGCCACGATATAATATATATATATATATATATATATATATATATATATATATATATATATATATATATATATAATAACTAAACACAATAATCCGGCTCATGGTAAAAATCAGTCCAAAGAGTGGAGGATTCTAACTGCACCAATAGGCTCTATCTACCAAAACATTATTCACTTACAGATCATGGAACAAGGGCCTGACTTAACACACACAGAGAAAAATTAAACACAAACCTCGAAACAATATTCTCTATCAGGAATCCTAGCTGTACAATAAACTGCCCAAAGAAATACAGCTGTCTGGTGGAACCAGTATGTAACGGAGACGCATCTGCTCAGAGTCTTTCACTACCTGTGTTTTTCTTCTCTCGGCTCGAAATGTCGACTCCGCTTTCCTTCTATTGCTGTGTTATTTCCTTGTGAGCAACATTATACATTTATTTTTCCACTAAAGGGGTTCCCATTATTATTGTCAAGATCAGACATTGAGCGATTTTGTTTGAGTCGAAGTCGGGGTACCTTCTTTTACCTTATTCCCAGTTTCTTTTCTGAGTCCAAATTCTCAGATGTATGGAAATATCTTTCTAGATTTCGACAGCTGTAAAGTACCTTTTTCGTTATTGCATGAAAAAGCCTTATTTCTTAATAATGAGACAGATTACTGTAACAGTCCAATCTCTGAGAATTTACTTTGTTCTCCAGAGATCCACCCTGATTCTCTTTAAGAAGCATGTCTTACCCTTTAACTTCTTTTTTAACAGTCTGAAATTTGGTTGCTTCCCAACTGTCCTAAGACGCTCTGGGAGCTTCATATAATTGTGAAGTCCAGAGTATATTCTTTGTCTTCTTTCAAACACACTAGAGAATAGCTTCCCACTTTTATTATTACTCTTCCTTATCTTTCTCGCAGTTTCCTTCTATCGCTTATTCTTTACGGTGTCTATAAGGTCCCTTACTTGTTGTCTTTTTTACATGTATATCTATCAGCAGCATTCTCGGTTATTCCTAATACAAGAGGTCACCAAATTGTTTTCACAGCGGTCCGAAAATGACGACTGTGGGTCCGCGTCGTCATCATTCTGCATAATACTTGCAAGCCAGAAAGAAAGCTCAGGGAGAAAAGACGAAAAACTTACTTCAGCACTGCGTATTAATCGTGCGTGAGCAGCATGCAATGCGCAAAAAACACTAGGGCAACCAATATATCTATTTACTAAAAACGTTGTCGAAGAAGGTGGCGTCAGCAGAAACATAGTTACATCACACCTAGTGCGCACATATCCGAATTTCACAAACAAGGCTACAAAAACCGTTTGTGAGACTTGTGAAAGAGATGTTAAGCTCTGAAGATATCATCAATGTTTGATATGGTATTTCTCCATCCAATCGAGAGAACTGCATTCAAATGTTCATTAATCAATCTCGTACGATGTGCTGACTTCATAGACTTCATCTTTGAAAATGTTTGCTCACAGACTAAAGTTATTCCAAACACTGATGTCATACCGGCGTAAACCTCTTTAGTTTCCGAAACTCAGTATGAGGTAAGCAGCGGTAAAATTCATTAAGTTTTCCTTCTCTGTGCTTCTCTTTCAACAAGTCATTTGCTCGCACATCAGTGAGTTCAAATGGCACATCGTCAACGCTACAATCAAACCGATTCTGGAACAGAAGAATGTCAAACTCAGTTCTGTCACGACCTAAAAAAATCTTCAAAATGGCCGAGCGGTTCTAGGCGCTTCAGTCTGGGACCGCGCGACCGCTACGGTCACAGGTTCGAATCCTGCCTCGGTCATGGATGTGTGTGATGCCCTTAGGTTAGTGAGGTTTAAGTAGTTCTAGGTTGTAGGGGACTGATGACCTCAGATGTTAAGTCCCATAGTGCTCAGAGCCATTTGAACCATTTATCTTCATACTGTTTCTTGGAGTGACGAATAATAACCCGAAAATCTTCGGGGATTGTACCACAAAACCCTTTCAAACAGTGAAAATGAAAAAAGTTTTCTCCTTCCAGTTGTACTTCATACAATGATAGCTTTCTCCTTTGATGAGTCTGTAGAGATCACAGAGGAGGTTATCTTTTCCCTGAAGTTACAAGTTCAGTTTACCGATGTGGGTCGTGATATCTACAGAATATGACAGCCAGATAGGATCTGACAGCTGTTGATCTGCTCTATCTTTGTCAGTGAGAAAAACATCTGTTTCGTTTTGGAGCTGATAAAAACAAAACAGGACATTACCACAACTGATCCAGCTCACTTCTGTCTAGTAAGACAAGTCACAGAATTCAGAACCAATTTCTTCAAGAAACGTCTGAAACTGTGATTGAATGCATGTTTTGGATGACGTTCATAGTAGTTACGACTCGTTTCGGTTCACTTAGGCTAGGCGCAAATTGAGACGCGTATAGCGCGTGTGGCGCGAGGCAGCGCAGCGCGCATTTTCGTAACTTCACAGGTTCACATGGGACCGCGTAAATTGCGACACGACGCGGCTGGGACGCGACACGCGCCTGCGCCAGGTCGCGCGCCGTTGTGGTTGAGGCACAGTTTCTCGCGTCGCGCGTGCCTCGCTAGCACCGTGGGAAATTTGAGGCGGGGAGCGGAAAAGTAGCCCGGCCACATGCTCACATCGGAACGATGCATATGAGCAGTGGTAGTATTGCCCATACGATAAATTTTGCCTTACTGTGTACTAAATTTCATTCTCTTTTGGTAGTGTTTCGTTTTTCGCCATTTAAACGCTCCATCTTTCTTCGTTAGTACATTATACTTTTCTGTTATTTATGTCTGTATAGTTTTGTTTTGTTTTTCTTCTGTCAAGAAAAATACATACTTCAGTAACTGATGAGCCATTGGCCGCTGGAATTGTATCATATGCCTCCGCGATGTTTTCAGATCGCAAGAAGGGACAGAGGGTAGTGAATAAGGAAGTAAGGAATATTATAAAATCATGTGATTAAGAATCAAGGTAGGAAAGTAAAACAAGGTTATCTTCTCGCAGCCTATTATGCTGGCGTATCTGTTACAAAAATTTAGAAAGGGATAATCTCCACAGGTGTGCTCCTGATAAAAAGCGTTCAAGATCTGAAGTACAGAAGTCTCACTGTGATTACTTGGATATGGATGTAATAATGTAATACGACACACCGTACTACATGCATGTGAACATCACATTTCCACTGCAAGCTAGAAACAGTCAAAAAGCAATCACAAATAACAATGTTTTAATTGGTTCGCCGTGATGAGAAAAAGCATTTCAATAGTTACATGCACATTATCAGCATTAATAAACTAATTATACAACAGGCTACACAAAAGAAGAAAATGGTCGGTATTATTACGAAAGTAGGAATATCCTAAAAGAGTGTTATGATTTGATATATTTAATTTGTTGAAAAGTACTGCTGACAAAGGCAGATCTACTTTCATGACAATGTTTCTCGAACTCCAACTCACAAGGCAAGCTTGTGCATTCCTGTAGCGCGCATTATTCTCCGCTGCTGACAATACACTGACCATTGTGTTGTGCGACAGATCAGTTGTTTATTTTTCTCAATAACAACTATTTCATTCGCGATCACACATTGTCAGTTTGGCAAGCCGTAGGTGAGTAACCAGTATCTGGCATGTGAATATCATTCCGCCTGAAGGAACGTTCGTCATTATTTTAACACTGCTCAGATCAAGAGAAGGAATAAAATCCTTTGGTAAGTTTCCCATTCCAGTCGCTCAGTGTTAAAAATACGATGGGTTACGTGAATTCCACCAAAATTCCAACGGAATTGCCAATCTATTTTTGTGTGAGTTGTTAATCTTTTCTCATTCGAAGAAGCATCACCGTTTGTGAGCAACGGCCACATTTCTCTTGGTGAATGGTTTAATTGCACTTCCTTTGTCACAGTGTAATTTGCCAAACTCATCTCACAGCAGCTATTGAGACAGAATTTCGAAACGGAGTGCCTCATTAAACAAGTCATTGGCAATCACAGAGCTCAATAGCTTACGAAAAACCTCATAGTGTCGGTTTGCAGTAACGTAAAAGGAGAAATTTCATGTTTATTTTCATACTAGGAAGCTCTTGTTTCGCTACCTGTCGATAACTCTCAAAAAATTACAGTCACTGGAGTGAAATAAATAAAAAGGGAAGTATAAGTACTGATATATAGCCATAGATAAGAAAGTTCCGTGTGTTTAAGAATTGACAAAACATTCTTCTCCTTGTGTGCTATCATTCGCCAAACATTCGTTTCGATGTTTAGGAGATACGAGAGATGTTGCGAGTATTTCATTCTCGCGGGCGTGAGATCGGAAGCGAGCGCGCTACATGGGATCCATTTTCTCGAGATCGGAGGCAGATAGAGACCTCCTCCCAAATCTAAACAAAAATTCATCATGTTAGCTACATTTCACACGCAGCAACATATGGTGTAATACGCACCAGACCCAAAATCATAGCGAGCCCTAATTTTCGTTGCAAACTTTTTGAGTTTTGCGTAGTGTCTTACTAAAATATGTACATCACAATAAGAATGGTCATTAGCGAGTTGATGGGCACTTCGTCACGAAGCTGACATATAACGCTACAAGTAAGGCAAAAATCATATATTTTCAGTGAATAGTTTCTGTTTGAGAAAGATAACAGGTTGCGCGCGCTTCGGTTCTGTGAGCGCAGAGCGTCGCCAGTCGGCGCGTGCCAAGTACGTACGGTGTACGCGTCGCAATATGCGCTGCACCCGCGCGACCCGTGCGGCTCGTGCGTGTCGCGCTGTAGTCTAGTGTCACGTCACACGTGATATACACGTCTCAATTGCGCCTAGCCTAGTCTTTCCCACAGAATGCTTTCGGATGTATAACGCAGTGTATGAACAGAGCACCTGGAATTTGCAAATCTTCCAGCTGAGTCCTCACGAAAGGAAAATATCCTTTTTCGACTTGTTCGACAAGCAGAGTGGATATACCAGATGACTCATCACGAATGCCACACCTCAGAGTTGAAGTTCGTTCTAGTAGTCTATACGCGCGAATTCATGAAAAAAGACTAGAGCAGCAACCATGGAAAAAGAATGATACTGATTCTAGTTATTACCACTATGACGCAATATTTGCAGTATAGGATCTTTTTCTCGAAGTTTAATGTTGCCTTAATGCGCTTACCGGGAAGTTAGACTTCAAGTTTCTATGCGTACGTAAGACATTACGGGACCATTTCTCTTAAAAGAGCAGAATGGCTTTACCAGAAACTGATCACACGTGGAAAGTGTTCATAGTGTGATACTTTGGAAAGAAGTAAATTATCAGGTAAGAGAGATTACGATGTGTGTATCAGAATATACGTGGTCTTTTTACCCGTTCTTTTCGCGTACGAAAATCAGAAGGCAAAAGTAGTATTAAAAGAGATTTCTACCTTACTTTACGTATTTCCCTGTCTTGTGCTTAGTTTATCTCGTCTGACATCGCCGTTTTCGAAGTTTATTATAGAGCAGGATTCTTTAGCCACAGTGCGTGACTTTGTCGATTCTAAAACTGCGACACCAAATACAGATAGGCGGATTGTCACATGCATTACCTATTAAAAGTTTGTTTTTGTTGATAACTCAGTTTGGATAGATCCAGATTCGTTTTAGTAAAGCATTTACAACGACAACTACTTTAAGAGGACTGCATCGCCTTAGGAATTCTTATGACGCAAAAATTCTAATTTGGTTCTATACTTGTTTGCCGTTTGTTTTTAATTTTTAAATCATTGTTTACTTTTTGAGCGACTTCCACACAATAGACTGACGCTCAATCTTTTTCACTTGTTTTCGTTTTAATACATTCATCATTTTATGAGGAATTTGAACAATAGAGGCAGTCAGATCAAAACAAGAGAAATTATTCCAAAAGTAATCGCCGTAACTGCTAATACGTATATCCCACTGTGAGACATGATGACTAAAGCCTTCATAAAAAAATGTTTGCAGTTCCGCACGGAACTATAATTGTACCCTCATGTTGACTACGGTGCAGAAGTTTCAGTGGAAAGTCCTTACACGTCCTCCATACAGCCGCGATCTCTCTCCACGCTATTTCTATATTGTTGGAGCCCTGAAGGAAGACATTCGTGGCTGTCGATCTGCTTCAGACGTAGCGCAGCACGCCCGGGTATAATCAATTTTCTCATGAAGGCACTGGCCTTATTGCCCGACAGTGGGATAAATGCACTGGCAGTTAAGGCGATTACTTTTGAAGTAATTAAGTTTAATTACTTTTTACTATCCATCACGTTTTCGTTTGACTGCCCATGACACATAAAATACGAGGGCGGTTCAGAAAGTAACCTCCGATTGGTCACAGTGCGGGTTGTGGGGGGAGTAGCGACGCCATCTGTGCGTTCACGCACTCAACAGGTCAGTCGGCATCAAGCCGTGGTCGAGTGAACGTCGTACCTGCGCTAGTTTAGTTTTTGTGGCAGTTTGAAATGTGTGCTGCAATAGAAAACCCCGCCAAATGTGAAGTGCGTGCTGTCATAAGGTTTTTTACAGCCAAAGGATATTCTGCAGCAGCTATTCATTGTGAGCTTTGTGCCGTGTACGGACCAAGAGTTATGAGTGAAGGAATTGTCCGTGAATGGGTACGTTTATTTAAAAGTGGACGAGAAAACGTTCATGATGAAGAGAGGAGTGGTAGACCATCATTGGTGACTGACGAACTCGTTCAGACAGTTGATGCAAAAGTTCGTCAAAATCGACGTTTCTCAATGTCGGAGTTCTCTACTGGTTTTCCACAGATTTCTAAGACTCTCTTGTACGAGATAGTGACAGCAAGATTGGGTTACCGTAAGTTCTGTGCACGATGGGTGCCCAAAATTCTTACCGACCACCACAAAACTCAAAGAATGGCCTCTGCATTAGACTTTCTGTCACGTTATGAGGACGAAGGAGAACCATTGTTAAACAGAATCGTGACCGGTGACGAAACCTGGATTAAGTACGTGAACCCTGAGACAAAAGAACAATCAAAGATGTGGGCACATTCAAATTCGCCTACCAAACCAAGAAAAGCCTCGCAAGATTTTTCTGCCAGAAAACTGATGGCAACGGTGTTTTGGGATGCCAAAGGGGTGTTGTTGGTTGAATTCATGGAATGTGGTACGACGATTAATCAAGACGTGTACTGTGAAACAATATAAAAGTTACGACGGGCTATACAGAACAAACGCCGTGGTATGCTGACTTCCGGTATCGTTTTTTTGCACGATAACGCCCGTCCTCACTCTGCTCGCAGAACAACGGCCCTTCTTGAGTCCTTCAAGTGGGACGTTATCAACCATCCACCTTACAGCCCAGACCTGGCGCCAACTGATTATCACCTCTTCAGGCATTTGAAGAAATGGCTCGGGTCACAGCGGTTTGATGACGACGAAGAGCTCAAAGATGCGGTCACAGGCTGGCTCCAGGCACAAGCGGGTGATTTTTATGCAGAAGGAATTTCAAAGCTTGTGAAGAGATACGATAAGTGTCTCAATCGCTATGGAGACTATGTAGAAAAATAGTGCAAAGATGTAGTTGTAAGATGTATATATTAAAATATTTTTATTTAACTTGGTGTATATTTTTAAATCAACCGGAGGTTACTTTCTGAACGGCCCTCGTAGATACGAAGAAATTTTAATTATGCATGATTTTTTTATTTTGGAAGTATCTATTTTTTCTTAATAGGGTTTATTCATTTCCATTAAATAAGCTCCTTCTTTACTGTGTTTTGCAAAGTATGACTGTAGATGAAGCTAGCACAAGCAAATGACTTTTGATGGTACTCGTGATACGTTTGTAGGATGACAGATAGTGATTTCCTGAACATCCACACCACGCATCTTTAATCATAGACCATTGTAGATGCTCAGGAACAAGAACATGTTCGTCCAAACTGGCTGAATGCACGCATTGAATGTACTGGCGTTATAGCTTCTAGTTGTTACACATTATCTTCCGAATCACAATGTCACAGAACTATTCTGGAACTCTGGAAAAAAACTGATAAAGGATATATCTCGGCAAGATAAGGTTATCCACAATACAACTTTTACAGCGACTATGAGTGGCAGTGACGCTGCTATCGTGTTTTAGTAACGGTAACGTGTACATTCGCAGAGTCTGTTGCGCAGTAGTAATTTGGCTGGCTCTGAGCACTATGAGACTCAACTGCCGTTGTCATCAGTCCCCTAGAACTTACAACTACTTAAACCTAACTAACCTAAGGACATCACACACATCCATGCCCGAGGCAGGATTCGAACCTGCGACCGTAGCAGTCGCACGGTTCCGGACTGCGCGCCTAGAACCGCGAGACCACCGCGGCCGGCAGTAGTAATTTGTTTGTTTTGAACGACCAGTAGCTATTGATAACAGCTCAGTCAGCCGTCGGTCTCCACTGCTGAAGCACCTGAAGGCTTGCATGTCACACATTTAGTTTCTGTTTGTTTTGGTAGTTTGGTTCAAAAGTTGGTAGTAGTAGGATAGATAGGGTGTGCGCGTGGTATCTGTGTTGCCGCAGGAGGAGCTGGTCGCAGTTCGCGAACAGCTGAAGACGCTTATGGCCGCCGTTGGCCTTCTGCAGGCTGCTGCCTGAGTGTGTGGCGGCAGCGGAGAACATGGCACGTCAGACGGGATACAAGTGTCGCTCGTTTCGTCCATTGGGTGAGTGACAATTTGTTAGGCGGTCACGTCGCTCAAGGCACCTGTCCGTTTGGCCTCGCCAGTGGGTAGACGCCCGTTCCTTCAACAGGGTCCGAGCAGGAAACGGTGGGGTAGGTTTACTAGTTATCGAGACCTCCAATATTAGGCACCTTCTGGAGCCCCTCTGGGAAATCGCCTCCAAGGCGGAAACGCTTCTATTGTGCACTCGGTGCGTCTCCCTGGGGGTCTCGTCCGAGACGTGGACAAAGCCTTTCCTGCAGCTATCGAGGGTGTAGGATGCAGTAGTCTGCAAGCTGATGCTCGTGTAGGGACCAGCGACACCTGTCGCTTGGGTTCTGAGGCCATCCTCAGGTGCTACAGGCAGCTGGCGGAACCTGTGAAGGCTGTGGAGTGCAAGCATAGCTCAGAATTTGCGGCATCATACCCAGAGTCGACTGGGGTCCTTCGGTTTGGAGCTGAGTGGAGGGTCTCCGCCAGAGGTTCTACCGATTCTGTAACTGTTGTGGCTGCAGATTTGTGGACCTGTGTTATGGTGTACTTATCAACGAACCTGGGTGCACGAATGGCAAAACGTCATTTTTTCAGATGAATCCAGGTTCCGTTTACAGCAGCATGATGGTCGCATCCTTGTTTGGCAACATCTCGGTCAATGCACATTGGAAGCGTGTATTCGTCATCACCATACTGGTGTATTGCCCGGCGTGATGGTATGGGGTGCCATTGGTTACACATCTCGATCACCTCTTGTTCGCATTGACGGCACTTTGAACAGTGGACGTTACATTTCAGATGTGTTACGACCCGTGACTCTACCCTTCATTCGATCCCTGAGAAACCCTACATTTCAGCAGGATAATGCACGACCACATGTTGCAGGTCCTGTACGGGCGTTTCTGGAAACAGAAAATGTTCGACTGCTGCCCTGGCCAGCACATTCTCCCGATCTCTCACCAATTGAAAACGTCTGGTCAATGGTGGCCGAGCAACTGGTGCGTCACAATACGCCAGTCACTACTCTTGATGAACTGTGGTATCGTGTTGAAGCTGCATGGGCAGCTGTACCCGTACACGCCATCCAAGCTCTGTTTGACTCAATGCCTAGGCGTATCAAGGCCATTATTACGGCCAGAGGTGGTTGTTCTGGGTACTGATTTCTCAGGACCTATGCACCTAAATTGCGTGAAAATGTAATCACATGTCAGTTCTAGTATAAAATATTTGTCCAATGAATACCCGTTTATCATCTGCATTTCTTCTTGGTGTAGCAATTTTAATGGCCAGTAGCGTAGTTAGACAATCCACAAGCAATCAAAATACGCTAGAACCAGCAACAAAAGAGCATTAGGTTTACATATGCAAAAGAGGGTCATGATATTGTAAGCACTGACCAACAACTAACAATTTTACATAATGTTGGAAAAAGTAGATGGACAGTCATTTTGGAACTGGAGAATTGTGTCACGAAATGCAAAGAACCGGATAAACTCCTAAATGAACAAAATGAGTTGCCTACTAACACATATTTTAATATTTACATTGATTTACTTAGCTGTAGTAGTTGCTGTTTCTTGCATACATGCTCCTTACGGACACATGCCACAACGTGCAGTCCAAACATCTTTATTCTGTGTCCTAAGCATATGTACAAAGGCGTAAACTGCTAGCAGCCCAAAGCACAGTGCCACTGGACACTGAGGAGAGGGGAAAAGATTGCTACTCTGTCTCTTTTATTGTAAGGACCTCACTTTGTTCTAAACAGATTTTGCTATTTCAAAACTTTGTATTTACTTTCATATTTGATGAATAACTGATTGGAATCTTATTGTAATAATTGTCATATTTTATGGTTTTTACGACTGAGGATTCACTTACAGAGGATGTTCGCATCTACTGCAATGAGTGGAGAAGGAAAAGTAGACTAGGCTGTATGAATATAACTCCCTTATTTCTCATATCCTGTTTAGCTGACAATGCATGAATTCATGTTCATCAAATGACACCTATGTTTATGAACCATATGCTTGTTAATAGCACTGTACTAAAGCCAGAAGTAGACCTAGTGAAAATAACTGCAGTTGTTTTGGATCTTAATTTAATCTTTTCTGTTATCTCCTGTATCATGTGAAGATTGTCTCTGAAGGTTCAAACTGGTTGTAATTGTATCATAAAGTGACTGTGACAGAAACAAAAAATAATACCTTGTAATAAGTAAATCACAATCTCCACAAATGGAATGTCATTTTTTTTCCAAAAGAATAATGTAATAAAATGTTCACTGCAGAACAAAGAAAAAAAATGTAAAACCAAGGAGTTGTGCGAATTTCACACCAGTCGCATGAGTGGCACAAGTAGTGCCGGCTAAGAGAATGAAAATCAGCTTTGCTTTAAATGTAAGGAGTGTTAAAAAAAAAAAGGTCAGAGGCATAATTACAGAAACCAGTACCTGTATGTTAGAAGTATTGACCCTGACTGTTGAGACACAAGACGGTGAATGGCTCTCACACCAAATTCCCAGGGCTGCGATGTTAACCAGTTTCACGCGTACAGCTGGACGGCATCGTCCGAGTTCAATTGTTTGCCCCTCAGAGCCATTTTAAGGGGACCAAAAGACGGCCCTCTTCTGATTCATTTCCTGCAGCACAACAGTGAATGCCCAGCCTTACTCCCAAACCTTGGCCACCCTTCACCAAGTGATCAAATCAAAACGACCAGGCAATCTCACCTGTGGGGTCATTCTGCTCCACGACAATGCAAAGCCTAGTATGGCCAACACAGTCGCAGCTCTCCTGCAGAAATTCAAATGGGAGGTTCTCGGCCACCCTCCATACAGTTCAGACATCTCTCCCTGTGATTACGCCATTTTTGGTCCCCCGTAAAAAGGCTCAGAGGCAAACGATTCGCCTCCGACGATGACGTCCAGCTGTACGTGCTGATCTGGTTAACATCACACCCCCAGGAATTTTATGAGACAGCCATTCACTGCCTTCTGTCACAGAAGGACAAGTGTCTCAACAGCCAGTGTCAATACTTTTAACATACAGGTACTAATTTCTCTGAATATGCCCCTGGCTTGTTTCTTTTTGAACGCCCCTTATACACGCTATAACGGTCATCAGCATTAGTTACCTTCAGGATTGAATGTGGTGAATTGATGTCAGTCAAGAATGCCTTTCAGGCAACAAAGACACCATTATCAACACTTCACTGAGGTTGAACAAGGTCGTGTAATAGGGTACGAGAGCTGGATGTTCCTTCCGCAAAACTGCAGAAAGACTTAGCACAAATGCAGCCTCTGTTCATGATTGTTGGGAGCAGTGGTCATGAGAATATGTGGTTGCAAGAAGAGCGGGCTCCAGTTGCCAAAATGGCACTACCGAGAGGGGATACCATCATGTTTGGTGTAAGGCTCTGGCATGTCGTACTGCATCTACAGCAGCAATTCGAGCAGCAGCTGGCACTGTGGTGACACAAAGAACTGTTACAAATAGATTACGTCAAGGAGAGTTCTGAGCCAGACATCCTGTAGCATGCATTCCAGTGACCCCAAACGACCACAATTTGCGACTTCACTGGTGTCAAGTGAGAGCTCATTGGAGAGTAGGTTGTTTCCTAATGAAAATTTGTTCTGTCTCCGTGCCAATGATGGCTGTGCATTTGTTAGGAGGAGGCCAGTTGAGGGCCTGCAACCAATTTGTCTGAGTGCAAGACACAATACACCTGGAGTTATGGTCTCGCAGCAAGAGCACTTTTCCATACCTTATGCACCCTGATTGCAAATTTGTTCTGGTGATTGGATCTGTTGTACCACTGTTCATGAATAGCATTCCAAGTGTGTTTTACAACAGGATCACAGTCACCCACATACCACTGTCATAACCCAACATGCTCTACAGAGTGTCAACAAAATGCCTTGGTCTGCTTGATCAGCAGATCTGTTTCTAATTGAGCACTTCTGGATCATCTGGGTGAAACTCCAGCATCATTTACAAACAGCATTAACCATCGCTGTATTGACCAACTAAGGGCAACAGGCATGGAACACTCTAAGCTTCACAAAATTTTGACCCATGTCCACATCAACCTAACTACACAAAACATGTTTTTCACACTAAGACAAACTTGTCACAGCTCATAATTGGCCAAATACTGCAATGGTAAGCCAAAAAATGGACATGTGCCATGATTGTTACCTGAAAATACATTTTAAAGATTGGATTATGAACAAAAATACAATGTAGATGATACTTTAACATCCTTCACATTTTCAGATGACACGGTGTAGCGATTTAGACCTGTGGCTGATTTGGTTTGGCAGCCACAGGATACATACAATGTAAAATAAATGGTAAAGTGTGGGTGTAATTTAAATAATAATTTTAATATCCAATGTACCATATTTCCTAACCTGAACATCATCTGTATGTAAGCATTTCAGGGAAATAAAAGGAAAAAGCCACATTTGTGGTAAACATGTTTGAGTGTTAAATCAACAATTTGTATACTCATAAGAAGGTAGACCCATCCTTAATTCATTACCTTTTGTGGAGGTTTACAGTTTTCTGTGTAGTGCATATTAAAAGTTTGAAGTTATTTTGGGTAAAATCACATGCTATTTTGCTGAAGTACTCATTGCATAATATTATCTACTGAGATGATATTAGATACTTTTCCATTTTCCGGTTTTAGACTAACACTTTTGCCACTGGCTTTATGCTTGTTACGTATCTTATGTTCCATGTGGTCTGTTTTTTTTTGTTTTTTTTTTATTTATTTTATTTCGGATGACCTCATCATTAGCCTTCCTTTTGCATCCTCAACAACTTGGCAGGCATGCATTCATCATTACCCTTCTTCTTGCATCTTTAGCAATGTCATGGCGGATGGTGGTTTGTGGAATTTGGATATAGAGGAATCTTCGGTACAAGTCTTCAGCTTTGATCAGACACACAGGAAACATGTGACAAATGCCGTAAACAATATGGCACGTATAATGTTATTGGCAATTTTTACAAACAGGGATACCTGTTACTATAGCAAGGATTTTGAGTATCACTTCTGTTGGCTACACAAACTCTCAACCAAAAAACAGTGTTTATGTGCACCAAAATCCGATGTGACATCAGCCATTAACATTGCCTCACTGACCAAAGCCGACAACTCATATTGAACATTCCTCATGACCCAAGTTTTTTATAAGAATGCAGAAATCATTTCTTGGAACTGGATATTTTTATGCAAGTTGTAATATAAATTTTTTTCTCATCTGGTTTAAATGCATATTGTGTTAAGTGAGGCAGCTACATCAAAATATTAATAATTATATGTTCCATAATAGTTATTAAACACCTGTTTAATTGAACAGTGGATTCCATGTTTACTGGCTTAATCGATAGCTGAAGTTTTCTATATTACACCACTGAGAGCTCTGCACTCACATTTTGATCCATGCTATTTTTTCTAAACATAATTCCAATGTTAACAACAGCCATATGATTGTTGAAGCCCTTTTCTTCTACTATGAATAAAAATTTGGTCTAATGAAATTTTACAGTACATGGCGATTGTTGGTGACATTTATTATGAGGAGTAAACTGAAACACTCGTGTAGAGTAATTACTAATCTAAGTAATTTGCAGTTTTCAAAAAAATCAGTGTTAAAATCACCTCATATGGTTTTGTTTTTTGTTGGTTCAAGAACATTTAACATAATTTCAAATTTAAGCAGGACATCATCAGACACTCCATCAAGAGATTGCACACGGTTACAATAGGTAAGCATATGTCAGTATGTCCAGTAGCTGCCATTTGACTTCATTCCTTATCAAATGATGTATTTGGATTGCCTTGTATTATAAATTCTGCCTTGTAAAGATAGCTGTCCCTTCTTGTGGAACAAACTGGTTAGGAGAAATACAGTGACCTTTACAGATTCTATTTGCTGCTTTCTAGCCAGTGCTTTGTTAATTACGTAACATCAACATTTGAGTCAGAACCCACTATTATTTATAAGTCTTAATTTGTTGGCTGGAAACTAAACATAGTATGCTTTATTTGAGATGAGAGAAAGTTGATTTCATTTCCTTATTATTGCTACCACTTTCAGTCATTTCTGATGAACCAGTAAGATCCTGACAGTCATTTATCTTGTGTGTTTTTTCTTTGTTGTCTTCTCTACAAAAATAATTCAAATGAGAGGCAGGTACTTTTTCTCTTCTGCCCTCTGTGTTGACACTGTTGTTAACACTGTTCCTTTTGTGTTCATTACCACACGAAACATCAGAACTGCCACAATTGTATTCAGTATGATAGCACAAATTTTTACTGAGTAATCTTCCTTGTGGGTTCATTGGCTTCGTCGCTGTGTGTACAGTCAGCTTGGGAATAATCTGCTGGTGCTGCTCTTGTCAGTTGGGACACTTCACTGCACTCAGTATGAGTACGGTTTGACCTTTTCGAAACTACCTGCACTATCCTAGACAGAGGAAGGGCAGTTTAACTAGATGGGCTGTGAATACTTCTCGGAATTTCCATGATTTTTTTAATGACTAAAAATTTGTTCCATCCCATTAACGTTCATCCCGGTTCTTATGCCATGTGTAGAGGATGAATGTGTCCTGAAAGGTTTGGCATATTTGGTAATAGATCCCATTGGTTTTCTCGATTTCTCTGTTCACACAGCTGAAATTTGGAAGGTTATAATATGACCATAGGATGCTTGTTACTTTACAATGATACTGCTGACTTTCTCAACTTCATTAATTCAGCTCTAATGCAATGACTGATAATTTGAGGAAATGGATGATGGGTACTATGAAGAACATTGTTAGCAGAACACGAACAGTATGATTTATTTTTGGAAGCATTACTCCTAGTAAACATAGTTAAACACGCACAATTAAGATTCCACGACATCGATCTTTTCACACAGAAACTCTCAAGTGAAGAAACACGGCATGAATAATCACATTAAAATGGATTAGCGACTTCAGCTAAACAGTGCTGGTCTATTGGTGTTCTCAACCCAACTGTGTGGCTGACACGACATAGCATTGCGTGCCGAGAGAAGGCTGCCCACTGCTATTCAGTGCCTGCATCCGACAATAACAGTCAGACTTGAACAAACATTTTCAATGGGCAGTGATTACCTTAAAATCTTACCTCAGTGAAAGCAGAGGCAGCTGCAACACAGTCATTGCGATTACGCATTTCGACAAGCACACTGTCACATGTTAAATTGATAGTAGCAAAAACCCCTGTATGGGAGTAAGTAGGAACTTCATGAGGTCATATCCAGAATTGCCCGAACAGTCATTGTTTGTTTGTCCAGTAACATCAGTACTTTAAGTGTTGTGTGGCTTCATTTATACAAATGTTACTAGCACTTGCTATTAATACCGTGCAGCATTCATTCACTATTGATTATTTAGGCATAGTACTTTCCTACGGTAAGTGATGAGCACAGTTTTAGGTTTCTGAAAAGTTAAAGCTAGTTTATAACCTTCACACCACTGAAATCTTATCATGATGTGACTGGATATTTGTGGCTTGTTCTAACTTGTTCTATATGGAGGGCCCCAACAGTTGTGAGTAATCAGAGCTGGTTAGCACATCATCAAGTCTAACTCTTATCGAGATACATTTTCATATGTACAAGGAGGGAGCAGTAAGCAAACGTTTTAAATATGGGATTGCAGTGAACCATAGCCAAACTGCGAGACAAGATTTGAACAGCTGTTTCCTGCAATGTAAACATTTTATATAATCAACTATGAATTTTCCCCTATAAAACTATTCCACGTGCTACAATGGACTGGTAGCACTTTAGAAATAATTCCTAGAGCAAAAAATGCAGAACACTTCTTTCTGGGTGAGATTAATTACATGATATTTCCACTTTAAGCCTTGGTCAACACTTATTCCTAAAAGTCCTGTTCATCATACCCTTTGTAATTCATGTCTGTTAAGTACCAGATGGAGATCTTGGTTTTGACCCATCTTTCCAAATTGTGTATAGTTTGGTTGCTTCACATTTAAGGTCAGCCTGTTGGCATTGAACCATGTATGCAAAGACTTAAGGACATTGTGTTTTATAGTGGGGAGATATTCCCTGACGTCACTGTTACACCAGTGTTATCTACGAATTTTGAACTTCGTGCCCATTTCCACACTTAAATGAAGGTATCACTTTCGATATTTACAATCTTTTAGGGAACACACCATCAGTGAATCATAAATTTGGAAAGTCAAAGAACTTTATCTTACCATATACTAGTGATGTAATTATAAACAGTGTCTTCCCTGGTCCAACTATCTGTTGTATGTAAATATTTACTACTAAAAATGTAAAAGACTGCATTTTTATGAACTTAATTATTTTTACTTGAAAACCCCCATCCGAAAACTTGAGAATTACACAAAAAAAATATTGTTGAGTTAATATGTCAGAAGTCAGTGTAAACACACAGGGCAACACTTTTCTTTGTAAAGTGTTAAAAAATTTTCCAACATTCTGCACCACTGAATTTCTAGTGCAAAATATGCATGTTAGCAACACTGTTTCCAGCACTCTTATGTTTATAACAAGCGAGTGAGAACTTGCACATAAACCACTCTGCACTGAGTATTGTGTTTGGCTTGAACTTGTTAGATACCATGTCAGTGAGGAAATACAGTAATGAAAGAGACTATGAAAGAGACACAAGAATGTGGTGTTTAACAAAAGTGAAAAACGCTTCACAGTTGTTGGGATTTTGTCAGAGGTACTGCAGAAATATCTTGGTCCTCAGGTAACAGTATTAACATCACATTCATTGTGTGCAAATTATTACACTCGCTGCAAGAAGAAATTTAGTGACAATCCTCCTGAACGATCACCATCCCCGGATTGTGCAACTGAAGAAGACAGTGCAGATATTTATATTCCTGGGTGTGAAGTTTTTGATGCATTGAATGTTAGCATTTCTGCTGTATCCCTTATTATGTCCCCCCTTAAACATCCAGAAAAGGTAAGAAGCACAAGAAGAAAACAGTATGTAAGTAGAAAAATGGAAGAAATTGAAACAAGTTTAACATAAGCAACATCTTCAAAACTTTGTGATGTGTATAATGTAGATGCACTTTGAGCAGAACCTGAAGAGATAGTGATATGTGCACAAAATATGATTTGCAATTTCAAAACCTAAATATTGCTATCTCAGCAAACACCTGTACTAAGAAGTTACAGTTGTTGTTGTTGTTGTTGTTGTTTTTTTCAGTCCTGAGACTGGTTTGATGCAGCTCTCCATGCCACTCTATCCTGTGCAAGCTTCTTCATCTCCCAGTACCTACTGCAACCTACATCCTTCTGAATCTGCTTAGTGTATTCATCTCTTTGTCCCCCTCTACGATTTTTACCCTCCACACTGCCCTCCAATACTAAATTTGTGATCCCTTGATGCCTCAGAACATGTCCTATCAACCGATCCCTTCTTCTAGTCAAGTTGTGCCACAAACCTCTCTTCTCCCCAATCCTATTCAATACTTCCTCATTAGTTATGTGATCTACCCATCTCATCTTCAGCATTCTTCTGTAGCACCACATTTCGAAAGCTTCTATTCTGTTCTTGTCCAAACTATTTATTGTCCATGTTTCACTTCCATACATGGCTACACTCCATACAAATACTTTCAGAAACGACTTCCTGACACTTAAAACCTATACTGGATGTTAACAAACTTCTCTTCTTCAAAAACGCTTTCCGTGCCATTGTCAGTCTACATTTTATATCCTCTCTACTTCGACCATCATCAGTTATTTTGCTCCCCAAATAGCAAAACTCTTTTACTACTTTGTCTCATTTCCTAATCTAATTCCCTCAGCATCACCCGACTTAATTCGACTACATTCCATTATCCTTGTTTTGCTTTTGATGTTGTTCATCTTACATCCTCCTTTCAAGACACTATCCATTCCGTTCAACTGCTCTTCCAAGTCCTTTGCTATCTCCGACAGAATTACAATGTCATCGGCGAACCTCAAAGTTTTTATTTCTTCTCCATGGACTTTAATACCTAATCCAAACTTTACTTTTGTTTCCTTCACTGCTTGCTCAATATAGAGAGTGAATAACATCGGGGAGAGGCTACAACCCTGTCTCACTCCCTTCCCAACCATTGCTTCCCTTTCATGTCCCTCGACTCTTATAACTGCCATCTGGTTTCTGTACACATTGTAAATAGCTTTTCGCTCCCTGTATTTAACCCCTGCCACCTACAGAATTTGAAAGAGAGTATTTCAGTCAACATTGTCAAAAGCTTTCTCTAAGTCTAGAAATGCTAGAAAAGTAGGTTTGCCTTTCCTTAATCTAGCTTCTAAGATAAGTCGTAGGGTCAGTATTGCCTCACGTGTTCTGATATTTCTACGGAATCGAAACTGATCTTCCCCGAGGTCGGCTTCTACTAGTTTTTCCATTCATCTAAAGAATTCGCATTAGTATTTTGCAGCTGTGACTTATTAAACTGATAGTTTCACATCTGTCAACACCTGCTTTCTTTCGGATTGGAATTATTATATTCTTCTTGAAGTCTGAGGGTGTTTCGCCTGTCTCATACATCTTGCTCACCAGATGGTAGAGTTTTGTGAGGACTGGCTCTCCCAAGGCTGTCAGTAGTTCTCTAATGGAATGTTGTCTACTCCCGGGGCCTTGTTTCGACTTAGGTCTTTCACTGCTCTGTCAAACTCTTCACGCAGTATCATATCTCCCATTTCATCTTCATCTACATCCTCTTCCATGTCCATAATATTGTCCTCAAGTACATTGCCCTTGTATAGACCCTCTATATACTCCTTCCACCTTTCTGCTTTCCCTTCTTTGCTTAGAACTGGGTTTCCATCTGAGCTCTTTATATTCATACAAGTGGTTCTCTTTCCTCCAAAGGTCTCTTTCATTTTCCTGTAGGCAGTATCTATCTTACCCTAGTGAGATAAGCCTCTACATCCTTACATTTGTCCTCTAGCTATCCCTGCTTAGCCATTTTGCACTTCCTGTCAATCTCATTTTTGAGACGTTTGTATTCCTTTTTGCCTGCTTCATTTACTGCATTTTTATATTTTCTCCTTTCATCAATTAAATTCAATATTTCTTCTGTTACCCAAGGATTTCTACAAGCCCTCGTCTCTCTACCTACTTGATCCTCTGTTACAGTTACTAACACCAATACCAGGTAGCTACTCCAAGCAGCAGATACAGAAATACATACTACTTTCTCACACTATTTGATGTCAAAAGCTCATAAAATAAAGAATGAGAAAGATATTTGGGCATTCCCAGATTCTTACTGTGGGCATCCGTTGCTCGGAAATGTTACCTAAGCGATGACAAAGATTGCAGCACACAATGTCCTAACCAGGCAGATGTTACCTCTGTTAATGAGAAGGGAGAAAAAATTAAAAAGATATGACAAGATCAATAACAGAAGCGCATCTTCTAATGAAACACAACCCAAATTTAAAATCTGATCTCTCAAAATTCTACTCCTAATGACCAAAACGGGTAAAATGCCAACCAGTAAAGGAAATATGCACACGTATTTGCTGCACTAATTTGAAATTTGTTTCACCATTAGCAGTGTCACAGGAAAGAAGTATACAGATATGGACTGCAAGATAAATGTTGGTTGTAGGAGTGGACACTGTGTCCTGGTGCTGAAGTGGTGACTGTTCGAGGGTTGCACCCACAGGATACTGACAATGGCATAACCTATGCATTGTGGGAGGGAGGAGAATTTGTGAAGATGACAGTAGAGCCAGAGAAGTCTGTTACAGAGGTTAGGCATTGGGTCACCAAAGGAATAGCTCACCATCGTATCTGGAGATTCAGAGATGGGCCATAGCAGAAGTAAAAATCAGCCACATCTCAGAATACTGACATTAGTTCATTTCGACTTGGCTGAGAACTGGGCTGTTGGTTTGCAGAACGAAATTCAAACTTACCACTGGCACACATTACAGGTATCAATATTCACATGTGTTGTTGACTTCCTTGGAACATCACACTGTTTTGTATTGTCAGTGATAATCTCATTCATGACAGTGCACATGAATGCTACACTGTCAGCATGATACCTGATGGCATAGAATCCAGACGCCACGCATTTGTTAAGTATGTGTATGTGACTGACAGTACAGAATCTCATTTTAAAAACCACTTTCAGCTGTATGAGGGGTCAACACTGTAGTACACAAATTAAGACAAAAAATGCATATATTCAGCAACAGGTGATGGAAAAAGTGCATTTCATGGAGTAGGTGGTGTCTGAACATTTTGCAACTTGATTCAAGCTGAAGCATGAACTTGTTGATGCTATTAGAGATGCTAGTGGATTTGTACACGCCATATTCATGTTAGTACCAAATATTAAACACTTAATTCTAAATGAATGTGTATTAAGGGAATTCCATTTAAAAAAGAAAGAAGAGTGGTCCAATATGAAGCCTGTGATAAGAATGAATCAATTCAATACTGGGTTACATCCCAGAGTGGCACATACATTGCAATAATGGGTCTCCACAAAATGCAGCCCGTTACTGTTTATGAAATGTAGAGACCACAGTATACATTAGAATACTTTGTAGTGATCCACTTCGTTTTGTGTATATGACATAAGTGTCATGAGCTGCAAGATATAACTGTCTCCTTTATTACGCCTCATGGTCCTGCTAATGCTTTCAAATTGCCACCATCAAAGGATCAGTGTGCAATTCTCTTTTCCCAAGTACTGCCTTGTTGTATCATCCTTGACCATGTGCAAATTCAGCTCGGCTATCCAGGTTCAAAGAGATGCAGATGGAAAAAGCCAAATGAACTCTTTTCAACAGTGCAGTGTTGATTGTTAACATTGCAGGCAATTTCAATCCATGGAAAGTCACTAAGTAAAGTCATGACAGATGACAATAGCAATTTGTGAATAATATCATAAAAAGACAAATGGGTATAAATTTTCTGTATTTAATTTTTGTTATAAAATGCTGTTGAAAAAAATGAATTGTTTTCCCACTCACTTATGTTGTAAAGTAATTATTTTGACTCAAAAATACCCATTTTGCACGAAATTTACTTAAGTACAATGACCAACTAACACACCATGAAAATTATGAACATTTAGGATGGGGGTTTTGGAGAAAATAATTTCTAAATAACCAAAAAATTTCAGATTCTTTCATCTTTATGCACAAATATTTTGACAGTTTAAGAATTTCATGCATTAAAATCATAGCTGACAGTTAGTAAGGCTTCCACTTCATTTTTCAAGACAGTCAACATCCTGTGACTATTCATCTTTTCAAAATAATTTTGAAATTTGCAAAACGTTAAATTTTTGTAGTTTGATTTAAAGAATGAAAAGCTAAGAAGTGTGTGTATTATGTCTTTTAGTATTGGAAAAACAATATTTATTGAAAATAAACTTTGATCTCCATCACTTTTGGTTTCTTTTTTTCAATTTTCCCTATGGTTACAACATTTTCATAAATACTCTCATTTAGAGAGGTTTGTAAAATATCAGAAAATCAAAACATTGTAGTTTTGGAGAGGTACCATGTGGAACTTAACACATATCTTTTTTAAGCAAAGTTTGAAATAGTGACTTGACACATTCACTCTTGATCTGTACGATCTGAGATGAAATCACCCTCTAGTAGGTTCACAAACTCTTGTCCAGCGGAATAAGAAGCTCTGGCACTTTTTGAAGCAGATGTAGGTTGCCTACTACCAGTAAATCCAGATTTCTTGAAGCAAATCCTGAAAAAGAATTACAGTGACATGTATCAACCAAGGAAGTAAGTTAATTAACTGAATATTTTTGAATGAAAAATTTATCTTTAACAAGATCAAGTTTAAGTCATTCTCAATTTCAGCCTGAACTGCATCTGTACACATTTAGGATGAGATCAACAGGAGAAACTTATCCACATAAAATATAAAAGAAAGGCTTACTCAAGAGATCTCAATCAGACAGGATTCAAGAAGGCAGTTCCTGTGCAAAATTCTTAATCTCAAAATTACCTTGCAAATCTGGAAAGACAGACAAACTGGGATCCCATTTATAAATTTAACCCCCACCAGACAGATAGGCGCACGCGTGTTAGAACACGCTCACATATGTGAATCAATCAAGCAAATAACACCAAATCCAAACGAACTTGAGTGTGATGCCAACCTTTCGACACTAACAGGAATCCAAGTAATACCATAAATGTGTGTTACAACAATACAAGAGAGGCTTCAGGTCACACAAATTGAACATCAGGGTGTACAGGCGGACAAGGAAAAAAAATACACTTTCTCCCAGATGAAAACGCACTTTTTCCATGTTAAGTGATAGTATATTTCCTCTGCAAACTGCAAAACTTATCAGTCCTTTGAATGGTTATGATTCTCGTTTTATACACGGACATAGAATTTCTCGGCACTTTTGGAAACAAAACTATGGGAAAAAGACGTATTTCCAAAACATCTTTGATGGGCAGCAACATGTACACTGCGTATTTTCGTATTACGAAAGTATACATTGGGATTCCACCAAACACCATGTGTTACTTTCTGAATCATTGAAATAGAGATTGCGATGAGCTTTTGTAAGCCAGTCATAGCTCATGTCACGTGATCTCGCCAGCCGATATTCAGAGCATAGGACACATGATGTAGTCAGCCAACAGCAACATCACTTAAGTAGCATGAACACGCAAACAGGGAAAGTTAATAGTTTTAATTAATATACATAATGTTAGGACTACTCAAGAGGACGTCGTTATAAGGAGAAAGAAAAATTGCGTTTTACGGATCGGAGCGTAGAATGTCAGATCCCTTAATCGAGCAGGTAGGTTAGAAAATTTAAAAAGGGAAATGGATAGATTAAAGTTAGATATAGTGGGAATTAGTGAAGTTCGGTGGCAGGAGGAACAACACTTTTGGTCAGATGAATACAGGGTTATAAATACAGAATCAAATAGGGGTAATGCAAGAGTAATGAATAAAAAAATAGGAGTGCGGGTAAGCTACTACAAACAGCATAGTGGACGCATTATTGTGGCCAAGATAGACACAAAGCCCACACCTACTACAGTAGTACAAGTTTATATGCCAACTAGTTCTGCAGATCATGAAGATATTGATGAAACGTATGACGAGATAAAAGAAATTATTCAGGTAGTGAAGGGAGACGAAAATTTAATTGTCATGGGTGACTGGAATTCGACAGCAGGAAAAGGAAGAGAAGGAAACTTAGTAGATGAATATGGATTGGGGCTAAGAAATGAAAGAGGAAGCTGCCTGGTAGAATTTTGCACAGGGTATAACTTAACCATAGGTAACACTTGTTTCAAGAATCATGAAAGAAGGTTCTATATGTGGAAGAACCCTGGAGATACTAAAAGGATTCAGATAGATTATATAATGGTAAGAAAGAGATTTAGGAACCAGGTTTTAAATTGTAAGACAGTTCCAGGGGCAGATGTGGACTGACCACAATCTATTGGTTATGAACTGTAGATTAAAAATGAAGAAACTGCAAAAATGTGGGAATTTAAGGAGATGGGACCATGATAAACTGAAAGAACCAGAGGTTGTACACAGTTTCAGGGAGAGCATAAGGGAACAATTGACGGGAATGGGGGAAAGATATACAGTAGAAGAAGAATGGGTAGCTTCGAGGAATGAAATAGTGAAGGCAGCAGAGGATCAGGTAGGTAAAAAGACGAGGGCTAGTAGAAATCCTTGGGTAACAGAAGAAATATTGAATTTAATTGATGAAAGGAGAAAATATAAAAATGCAGTAAATGAAGCAGGCAAAAAGGAATACAAACGTCTCATAAATGAGATCAACAGGAAGTGCGATACTGCTAAGCAGGGATGGCTAGAGGACAAATGTAAGGATGTAGAGGCTTATCTCACTAGGGGGTACGATAGATACTGCCGACAGGAAAATTAAAGAGACCTTTGGAGAAAAGACAACCACTTGCATGAATATCAAGAGCACAGATGGAAACCCAGTTCTAAGCAAAGAAGGGAATGCAGAAAGGTGGAAGGAGTATATAGAGGGTCTATACAGGGGCGATGTTCTTGAGGACAATATTATGGAAATGGAAGAGGATGTAGATGAAGATGAAATGGGAGATATGATACTGTGTGAACAGTTTGACAGAGCACTGAAAGACGTAAATTGAAACAAGGCCCCGGGAGTAGACAACATTCCATTAGAACTACTGACAGCCTTGGGAGAGCCAGTCTTCACAAAATTCTACCATCTGGTGAGCAAAATGTATGAGACAGGCGAAATTCCCTCACACTTCAAGAAGAATATAATAATTCCAATCCCAAAGAAATCAGGTGTTGAGAGATGTGAAAATTACCAAACTATCAGTGTAATAAGTCACAGCTGCAAAATACTAACGCGAATTCTTTACAGACAAATGGAAAAACTGGTAGAAGCCGACGTCAGGGAAGATCAGTTTGGATTCTGTAGAAGTGTTGGAACACGTGAGGCAATACTGACCCTATGACTTATCTTAGAAGAAAGATTAAGGATGGGAAACTTACATTTCTAGCATTTGTAGACTTAGAGAAAGCATTTGACAATGTTGACTGGAATACTCTCTTTCAAATTCTGAAGGTGGAGGGGTAAAATACAGGGACCAAAAGGCTATTTACAATTTGTACAGAAACCAGATGGCAGTTGTAAGAGTCAAGGGGCATGAAAGGGAAGCAGTGGTTGGGAAGGGAGTCAGTCAGGGCTGCAGCCTATCCCCGATGTTATTCAATCTGTATATTGAGCAAGCAGCGAAGGAAACAAAAGAAAAATTCGGAGTAGGTATTAAAATCCATGGAGAAGAAATAAGAACTTTGAGGTTCGCCGATGACATTGTAATTCTGTCAGAGACAGCAAACGACTTGGAAGAGCAGTTGAACGGAATGGATAGTGTCTTGGAAGGGGGGTATACATTAAGAAGGGTGATGCTGAGGGAATTAGATTAGGAAATGAGACACTTAAAGTAGTGAAGGAGTTTTGCTATTTGGGGAGCAAAATAAGTGATGATGGTCGAAGTACAGAGGATATAAAATGTAGACTGGCAACGGAAAGGAAAGCGTTTCTGAAGAGGAGAAATTTGTTAACATTGAGTATAGATTTAAGTGTCAGGAAGTCGTTTCTGATAGTATTTGTATGGAGTGTAGCCATGTATGGAAGTGAAACATGTACGATAAATAGTTTAGACAAGAAGAGAATAGAAGCTTTCATAGATCACATAACTAATGAGGAGGTATTGAATGGAGTTGGGAAGAAGAGGAGTTTGTGGCACAACTTGACGAGGAGAAGGGATCGGTTGGTAGTAGGACATGTTCTGAGGCATCAAGGGATCACCAATTTAGTACTGGAGGGCAGCGTGGAGGGTAAAAATCGTAGAGGGAGACCAAGAGATGAATACACTAAATTCAGAAGGATTTTTTTTTTTGGTTGTGGTTTAAGGGCGCTCAACTACTGGGGTCATTAGTGCCCAGTCACAATTGTGAAAGAGAATTGCACAGAGAATCTAGTAAAACTCAAGGGGGGGGGGGGGGGGGGGGGGGGAGGGACACCAGAAATTTCTTACAAAGATGCAGATAAAATAAGTGAAAGAGTTAGATGTCTTTGGACAAGCCAGTCAAAGTAATAAAATGAAGAACACGAGCAGCTGCTCGTCATCAGCTAAAATATCCTGTAAAGTAGATAGCAGAGACAGGACAACACGAGATTGACTAAAACGGGGACACGACAATAAAACATGGCGCACTGTCAAGGCATGACCACAAGGGCACTGTGGGGCTGGGTCACCGGAGAGCAGGTAGTGGTGGCTAAACCGGCAATGCCCAATCCGCAACCTGGTCAGAAGGACCTCTTCTCGCCGAGATGGTCGGGAGGAGGTTGTCCAAGCAGTTGGGAACGGTTTTACTGCCTGGAGCTTGTTTCCTTGAAGTGATGACAAACAACCCCACTAATGTCCGATGACGGGACATAATGGGAGGCTGGCCGAGGCAGGAGGACTGCAGCCTTGGCTGCAGCATTAGCAGCCTCATTCCCAGGCACTCCTACATGGCCGGGAACCCACAGAAAGCTGCCGGCCCCGACGACAAAGGCACAGCCGACACTATCGGCAGTTTTGGAGCCATCAGTGTAAATAAAGGTGTGACTGGCAAGTCGAGCACGAAGGTCGACAAACCGTGAGCAATACACTGCAGCTGGAGTACCCTCCTTCGGGAGCGAGCTGAGGTCGAGATAAATATGAACCGGAGCCTGGAGCCAAGGTGGTGTCGGGCTCTCACCCTCTCTGAAGGTGGTAGGGAGGGCAAAAACCAATTATCAAAGCAGGCGACGAAAGCGGACTCCAGGGGGCAGCAGGGCAGACACATACAAGCCATACTGACGGTCGAGAGAATCAGCGAAGGAGGACTGATAAGAGGGGTGGTCGGGCATTGAC
The DNA here is from genome assembly GCF_021461385.2 of Schistocerca piceifrons. NCBI lineage: Eukaryota > Metazoa > Arthropoda > Insecta > Orthoptera > Acrididae > Schistocerca > Schistocerca piceifrons. The sequence continues at coordinate 824,153,024 of NC_060141.1, forward strand.
AACAGCCGGCAGGCATACCGACAAAGCAGTACGTCGCACCGGTAGGTCAATGGTAATTCGGCAGCTTCAGCATAAAGACTCTCGACGGGACTAGTGTAGAATGCTCCGGTCGCAAGACGTAACCCCCAATGGTGGATGGAGTTGAGACGGCGTAAGAGGGATGGCCGAGCAGACGAGTAGACGAGGCTCCCATAATCCAGCTTCGATCGGACTATGGACCGATACAAGCGAAGCAGGACAGTGCGATCCGCTCCCCAAGATGAACCACTAAGAACTCGGAAGACATTAAGGGAATGTGTACAACGGGCCGCCAAATAAGAGACGTGCGGAAACCAACAAAGTTTCCTGTCCAGTGTGAGCTCTAGAAACTTAGTTGTTTCCACGAATGGGAGAACAACGGGACCGAGATGTAAGGATGGCGGAAGGAACGCTTTATATCGCCAAAAGTTGATGCAAACCGTCTTCTCTTCAGAGAACCGGAAGCCATTTGCCACACTCCATGAGTATAGGCTGTCTAGACAATGCTGAAGGCAGCACTCCAGGAGGCATGTTCTCTGGGCACTGCAGTAGATCGCGAAGTCATCGACAAAGAGAGAGCCTGAGACATTAGGTGGAATGCAATCCATAATTGGATTGATTGCTATGGCAAAAAGGGCTACGCTCAAGACGGAGCCCTGAGGCACTCCGTTCTCCTGGAGGAAGACGTCGGACAATACGGAACCCACACGTACCCTAAACTTTCGATCCGTTAAAAAGGAATCACTAAAAAGGGGCAGGCGACCGCGTAGACCCCACCTGTGCATAGTGCGGAGGATACCTCCTCTCCAACAGGTATCATAAGCCTTCTCCAAATCTAAGAACACGGCTACCGTTTGGCGCTTTCGCAAAAAGGTGTTCATGATGAATGTCGACAAGGTCACAAGGTGGTCAACAGCGAAGCGGCGGCGACGAAAGCCGCATTGAACATTGCTAAGTAGCCGTCGAGATTCAAGAATCCAAACTAACCGAGCGTTAACCATGCGCTCCATCACCTTACAGAAACAGCTTGTAAGAGAAATGGGGCGATAACTAGAAGGAAGGTGTCTATCCTTCCCGGGTTTGGGTATAGGAACAACGACGGCGTCACGCCAACGCATGGGGACTTTACCTTCGGTCCAGATGCGATTGTAGGTACGAAGAAGGAAGCTTTTGCCTGCCGGAGGAAGGTGTGCCAGCATCTGAACGTGAATGGCATCTGGCCCCAGAGCAGATGACCGGGACAGTGCAAGTGCACGTTCGAGTTCCCGCATAGTAAAGGGGGCATTATAATTTTCCAGATTCAGCGAGTGGAAGGAAGGTCGCCGAGCCTCTTCTGCCTCTTTCCTGGGAAGGAAGGCAGGGTGGTAATGGGTGGAGCTTGAAACCTCCGCGAAAAAGCGGCCAAAGGCGTTGGAGACAGCCACAGGATCAACAAGGACCTCATTACCTGAAGTCAGGCCAGGTACCGAGGAGTGGGCCTTAATGCCCGACAGCTGGCGCAGGCCACCCCAGACGACAGAAGAGGGAGTAAAACTGTTAAAGGAGCTGGTGAAAGAGGCCAAACAAGCTTTTTTGCTGTCTTTGATGACTCTACGGCATTGCGCTCGGAGTTGTTTGTATCCAATACAATTCGCCAACGTAGGATGGCGACGAAAGGTGCGTAAAGCACGTCGTCGAGCACGGATAGCGTCTCTACAAGCCTCATTCCACCAGGGGATGGAAACGCGACGTGAAGAAGAGGTAGTATGAGGATTGAAACGTTCGGCAGCATTGATGATAACAGCCGTGAGGTATTCGACCTGACTATCACAACTGAGAAAATCGTGGTCCGGAAAGGTCGCCAGGGAGGAGTAAAGTCCCCAGTCAGCTTTCAGTATGTTCCAGCTCGAAGGACGTGGGGATGGGGTGTGGTGCAGGAGACGAACGATACAGGGGAAGTGGTCGCTCGAATAGGTGTCAGAAATGACATACCACTCGAACCGACGGGCAAGAGTGGTAGAACAGATCGAGAGGTCCAAGTGGGAGTAGGTATGAGTGGAATCCGAGAGGAAGATCGGGGCGCCAGTATTGAGGCAGACAAGATTGAGATGGTTGAAGACATCCGCCAAGAGGGAGCCTCTCTGACAGGACGGATGGAGCGTCAGACGAAACGTGCCGGGGCGGAGAGGAGGATAAAGACTACTTCTTGGAGGCTTTCTTGGAAGTCCGATGAGGCACGGGGATGGTGGGCTGGACCCGAAGAAGGTCCTCACACGCGGGGTCCGTTTTGGAATGCCGGACCTTGGAAGCCGGGGTCCGAAACGTTTCCCCGATGGACGCCTGAGAAGAGGATCGCTTCTCAGGCGGCGGAGGGGGAGGAGGAGGAAGGGTGGCCCCTGGGGCAGAGGGGGCAGGGACCGCGAGGGAGGAGGATTTGGAAGTGAGGGATTTGGGAGGCGGAGGCATAGACCCTGGATGGGGTGAGGAGGTGGAGGGAGCACAGGATAGGGGTGAGGACACTGTGGAAGGAGTGGACACGACTGAGGCAAACGAAGTTGTCAACGTCACGGGATGGAGGCGGTCATACTTCTTCCTGGCCTCAGAATAAGAGAGACGATCCAAAGTTTTTAATTCTTGAATCTTCTTCTCCATCTTATACGCGGGGCAGTCTAAAGATCTAGGTGAGTGGATGCCAGGACAACTGACGCACCGAGGTGGTGGGGTGCATGTATGTTCCTCACGAAGAGGACATCCACAATCGCCACAAAGGGGCTCAGCCTCACACCATGACGACATGTCCCCAAAGCGCAAACACTGAAAGCAGCGCACAGGAGGCGGGACGTAAGGTCTCACGTCGCACCGGTAGCACATCACCCTTACCTTCTCCGGGAGAACGTCCCCCTCGAAGGCGAGGATAAAGGCCCCGGTGTCGATGCGATGGTCTTTGGGGCCGGACTGGACTTGCCGGACGAAATGCACGCATCGGCGCTCCAGGTTGGCCCTGAGCACCTCATCAGATTGCAGCAGGAGGTCCCGATGAAAAGTAACCCCCTGCATCCTATTCAGTGCCAGACGCAGGACAATGGACACTGGGATGTCCCCTAGTCGGTCGCACACCTGGAGCGCCACCAACTGTGTGGCGGAGGTGGTCTTTATAAGAACGGACCCCGAACGCATTTTACTGAGAGCCTCGATTTCCCTGAAGATATCCTCGATGTGCTGGACAAAGAACATGGACTTTGAGGTGGCGAACGTCCCCCCATCGGTCCGAGAACAGACTAAATAGCGGGGAAAGTACTTCACCCCATGCCGGCGGGCCTGTCCTTCCTCCCAGGGAGTGGCCAAGGGGGAAAGGGCAGGAGAACCAGAACTAGAACCAGTACCTTTCCTTTTAAAAGACTCGGCCGCTGAGCGACCTGATACGTGTTGACGTTTCATCTGTGAAACGTCAGCCCCGATACTACCCACTCCGACCAGGGGCTCTCCCCACGGGCGCCACCCAGCCTCAGCAAGGGCCAACTGGCAGGATGACCGTTGCTGGGAGTCCCGATGCCCCAAGGAGACTGGCATCTACTCCTTGGTCGACGTGGGGAGGGTGCAGCTCAGGCATCAGCAGTACGATCCCTGTGTTGTCAGGGGGCTACAGTCTAGAGGGTCATGATGACCCCACCACAACGGGCTAGCTACCGTGCTGGATTTTGGGTGCCATGGAAAGTCCATCATGAGCGTAGGTGCAGATGGGGACGCACTATGGGCATAACTTGTGCAACCCATCAGGTGTTTAGGCCCAATTTGAGGAATAGTGGGTGTGGTTGCAACGCCATTACAATGCTGAGTGTCAAGGTCTTAGTGCACTGAGGACCAGTGAGACACCACGTAAGGCGTCCTTCCCCAAAAGGCTCGTACTTCTGTAGAATTTTGAAAAATGGAGGTCAAACCCCAAGGGGGACCATCACATGGAAGGCCGAAACAGTTGAAACTCCTTTTAGTCGCCTCTTATGACAGGCAGGAATACCTCGGGCCTATTCTTACCCCGGACCTGCAGGGGGGAAATTCAGAAGGATGTAGGCCGCAGTAGGTACTGGGAGATGAAGTTTGCACAGGATAGAGTAGCATGGAGAGCTGCATCAAACCAGTCTCAGGACTGAAGACAACAACAACAACAACAACAACAACAACAACAACAACAACAACAACATAATGTTGCTACAAGAAAAGCAAAGCTTTCACATATAATATTGGTCTCTATGATTAATAAGATGCAATAGAAGCTAAGATTTCACATATAATAATGATCTTTTTTGCGGGTATTACACTTTAAGATACATCACACAAACGTGCCAGTAAAATTTTTAATGATGACATGAACGGCTGCTTTTAAGGGTTCAAAATTCTTCTAAGTTGCTCGTCATCAACGAGTGGATTTTTAAATGAGAGTCAAATGCTCTGCAATTTAAGAAATTCCTGGTACATTCTTGCACATAGTTCAACTTACGTACAAGGATATTTACTTTCAAAGTAATGCTTTTCGAAGTGCCATTCGCAATATTTTCCTGCGACCTGTTAGAAATAGGTTTGTTTCAGCAGTTGTCAGAGAGCAGATAACAGGCAACACTGCGCTTGCACAGCTACCATGATGTAGGAAGCCCATATGTACGTACGTATGTGTAAAACATTAAAAGATCATACATTATGTCATAAAAGAAACAAGACATCAGAGAATACTCCAAGAGCATCGGAATTTTGTGAACCATACTACAATGTGCACATTTAAAGTGCATACTTAAAGTGCACATTCGTATGTCCAGATTCCCAGTGAAGTAGACCCTGACCTGAAATAAGCTTTTCAGTGTGGTTTTTGGGATGTAAATTTTCTTGGAGCACCAGTACTGTATTATATCTTGTTTGGTTCTTTATTATGGCATAATGCCATACGTGCTAGAGGATGAAAACATGCACTTGAAATGCAGCAAACAGTTGAAACTGGCCAGTACTGTTGAATTAATCACTTAGTTTCAAATATATTCACTGCCTCTGTGGAAAAGGTTAATAAAAGTCAAATTTCTTTAGAAAACAGACAAAAATAACTTCATTGCTCTGCAAGGCGATTAATGCTTGACTGTCAGAAAGGTGGAAATAAAATAAAATCTGAAACTAGTAACATATTTTAGCCTTCTGTAATTGTGTGAATATATTTTAATTCACTCGATAGCTCCCAGCCACTGATATCCATTTTGTTTTCATTTGACATTAGAGGAAACGAAGGGGAAACAACAAAATCACTATATGTAAACACGCGTCATGTAACTCGGACTGCTCTGCACACCCGCCCCCAATCTACGATATTTGTGAACTGGGTCGATACTAAATAATAATAATAATAATAATAATAATAATAATAATAATAATAATAATAATAATAAAAGAATAGGCCTCCGGTATGTTCTGCCAGTCATAAAAGGCGACGAAAAGAACAAACCACTAAGGGGGCTAACCCCCCTTTTAGTGTGATTAGTTGGTTCAGGACAGAACTAATGAAGCCTCAGACAAGCGCTGTCATGGTCGGGGACGACGCTTGAACCCTATGCCCGCCCACAATGGTAACGACACTGCTAGCCAACTGGAAAATGATTTAAATCCAAACAGAGGTGTTTTGCAGGATATGCTTCCTGCAACCACCCTAGAAGGAAAACAAAGACAGAGGATGAGATGGTCAGATGAAGTTAATCGACACCTCATGTTCTGTTATTACCAAGCAACAAACCTAGGAACCAACACAACTGGATACAGATCACAAGTATACACAACATTTATTACCAGATACCCGGAATTAAAATTTTTAACAGAACAACGACTAGCTGATCAGATCCGCGTAATAATAAAAAATAACAGGATACCCCAGTCAGAATTAGAAAACATCAAACAACAAGTACAACAAATACTGGAACAAAATTATGTGCAATCAGAAGAAGAAGAAGAAGAAGAAAATACAGTAATGGACTCAAACATCCCAGAGAAAAACAAACAAAGAACAAAACGCGTCAATTACGCAATCAGAGGAAAACGAAATCTTAAGACAGCCACCAGAACAAGCACAAATAGAACACGAAGTGACACACATATTAGATATAGAAGAGAAATTTCAGCTGACATATATAGAATACAAAGACACAAATACAGACATTAGACCAATCTTGCATAGACCACCAAATAACCCACAAGTTGAAAGAACAATAACAACTATCAACACAATCATACTCAACAAAATAAATGAAAATACAACTATGGAAGAGCTACAACTACTGGTTTATGTAGGAGCACTCACTACACTAAATATACATACTAGGCAGAGATCAGAACCAACCAACACACAGAAGAAACCCACATAACCAGCATGGCAACACAGGCTACAGATCAGAATAGAAAAACTGAGAAAATACATCGGACAGCTAACACAATTTATAAGAAATGAAATATCAGACAAAAAACGAAAAAGGTTAGGTAAAATCTCACAACAAGAAGCAATAGAGCAATTAGATGAAAAGAAGCAGAAATTACAAGCATTGGCCAAACGACTTAGAAGGTACAAAAAAAAGTGAAAATAGAAGGAAACAAAACCAAACATTCAACACAAACCAAAAGAGATTTTACCAAACAATAGATAACACACACATTAAAATAGACAATCCACCAAACATAGCAGACATGGAACACTGCTGGAGCAACATATGGTCAAACCCAGTACAACATAACAGGCATGCACGGTGGATACAAGCAGAAACAGACTCGTACAAGATGATACCACAAACGCCTGAAGTCACCCGAGCAATTGATTCTACGCACAATTGGAAAGCCTCTGGAAATGATAAAATAGCAAATTTCTGGCTAAAGAAGTTCACCTCAACACATTCACATCTAACTAAATTATTTAATAGTTACATTGCAGACCCATACACATTCCCTGATACACTTACACATGGAATAACTTATCTGAAACCTAAAGATCAAGCAGACACAACAAACCCAGCTAAATATCGCCCCATAACATGCCTACCAACAATGTACAAAATATTAACTTCAGTCATTACACAGAAATTAATGACACATACAACACAGAACAAAATTATAAATGAAGAACAAAAAGACTGTTGCAAAGGAGCACGAGGATGTAAAGAGCAACTGATAATAGATGCAGAGGTGACATATCAAGCTAAAACTAAACAAAGGTCGCTACACTACGCATACATTGATTACCAAAAAGCTTTTGATAGTGCACCCCAACTCATGGTTACTACAAATATTGGAAATATACAAAGTGGATCCTAAATTGATACAGTTCCTAAACAAAGTAACGAAAAACTGGAAAACCACACTTAATATCCAAACAAATTCAGATAATATCACTGTTGTGTTCTTCAGTCCTGAGACTGGTTTGATGCAGCTCTCCATGCTACTCTATCCTGTGCAAGCTTTTTCATCTCCCAGTACCTACTGCAACCTACATCCTTCTGAATCTGCTTAGTGTATTCATATCTTGGTCTCCCTCTATGATTTTTACCCTCCACGCTGCCCTCCAATACTAAATTGGTGATCCCTTGATGCCTCAGAACATGTCCTACCAACCGATCACTCCTCCTGGTCAAGTTGTGCCACAAACTTCTCTTCTCCCCAATCCTATTCAATACTTCCTCATTAGTTATGTGATCTACCCATCTAATCTTCAGCATTCTTCTGTAGCACCACATTTCGAAAGCTTCTATTCTCTTCTTGTCCAAACTAATTATCGTCCATGTTTCACTTCCATACATGGCTACACTCCATACGAATACTTTCAGAAATGACTTCCTGGCACTTAAATCAATACTGGATGTTAACAAATTTCTCTTCTTCAGAAACGCTTTCCTTGCCATTGCCAGCCTACATTTTATATCCTCTCTACTTCGACCATCATCAGTTATTTTGCTCCCCAAATAGCAGAACTCCTTTACAACTTTAAGTGCCTCATTTCCTAATCTAATTCCCTCAGCATCACCCGACTTAATTAGACTACATTCCATTATCCTTGTTTTGCTTTTGTTGATGTTCATCTTATATCCTCCTTTCAAGAGACTGTCCATTCCATTCAACTGCTCTTCCAAGTCCTTTGCTGTCTCTGACAGAATTACGATGTCATCGGCGAACCTCAAAGTTTTTATTTCTTCTCCATGAATTTTAATACCTACTCCGAATTTTTCTTTTGTTTCCTTTACTGCTTGCTCAATATACAGATTGAACAACATCGGGGAGAGGCTACAACCCTGTCTTACTCCCTTCCCAACCACTGCTCCCCTTTCATGTCCCACGACTCTTATAACTGTCATCTGGTTTCTGTACAAATTGTAAATAGCCTTATGCACCCTGTATTTTACCCCTGCCACCTTTAGAATTTGAAAGAGAGTATTCCAGTCAACATTGTCAAAAGCTTTCTCTAAGTCTACAAATGCTAGAAACGTAGGTTTGCCTTTCCTTAATCTTTCTTCTAAGATAAGTCGTAAGGTCAGTATTGCCTCACGTGTTCCAGTGTTTCTACGGAATCGAAACTGATCTTCCTCGAGGTTGGCTTCTACTAGTTTTTCCATTCGTCTGTAAAGAATTCGTGTTAGTATTTTGCAGCTGTGACTTATTAAGCTGATAGTTCGGTAATTTTCACATCTGTCAACACCTGCTTTCTTTGGGATTGGAATTATTATATTCTTCTTGAAGTGTGAGGGAATTTTGCCTGTCTCATACATTTTGCTCACCAGATGGTAGAATTTTGTGAAGACTGGCTCTCCCAAGGCTGTCAGTAGTTCTAATGGAATGTTGTCTACTCCCGGGGCCTTGTTTCAACTTACGTCTTTCAGTGCTCTGTCAAACTGTTCACACAGTATCATATCTCCCATTTCATCTTCATCTACATCCTCTTCCATTTCCATAATATTGCCCCTGTATAGACCCTCTATATACTCCTTCCACCTTTCTGCATTCCCTTCTTTGCTTAGAACTGGGTTTCCATCTGTGCTCTTGATATTCATGCAAGTGGTTGTCTTTTCTCCAAAGGTCTCGTTAATTTTCCTGTCGGCAGTATCTATCTTACCCCCTAGTGAGATAAGCCTCTACATCCTTACATTTGTCCTCTAGCCATCCCTGCTTAGCAGGATCGCACTTCCTGTTGATCTCATTTATGAGACGTTTGTATTCCTTTTTGCCTGCTTCATTTACTGCATTTTTATATTTTCTCCTTTCATCAATTAAATTCAATATTTCTTCTGTTACCCAAGGATTTCTACTAGCCCTCGTCTTTTTACCTACCTGATCCTCTGCTGCCTTCACTATTTCATTCCTCAAAGCTACCCATTCTTCTTCTACTGTATTTATTTCCCCCATTCCTGTCAATTGCTCCCTTATGCTCTCCCTGAATCTCTGTACAACCTCTGGTTCTTTTAGTTTATCAAGGTCCCATCTCCTTAAATTCCCACCTTTTTGCAGGTTCTTCAGTTTTAATCTACAGGTCATAACCAATAGATTGTGGTCAGAGTCCACATCTGCCCCTGGAAATGTCTTACAATTTAAAACCTGGTTCCTAAATCTCTTTCTTACCATTATATAATCTATCTGATACCTTTTAGTATCTCCAGGGTTCTTCCATGTATACAACCTTCTTTCATGATTCTTAAACCAAGTGTTAGTTATGATTATGTTGTGCTCTGTGCAAAATTCTACCAGGCGGCTTCCTCTTCCATTTCTGTCCCCCAATCCATATTCACCTACTATGTTTCCTTCTCTCCCTTTTCCTACTGACGAATTCCAGTCACCCATGACTATTAAATTTTCGTCTCCCTTCACAATCTGAATAATTTCTTTATTTCATCATACATTTCTTCGTCATCTGCAGAGCTAGTTGGCATATAAACTTTTACTACTGTAGTAGGTGTGGGCTTCGTATCTATCTTGGCCACAATAATGCGTTCACTATGCTGTTTGTAGTAGCTTACCCGCATTCCTATTTTCCTATTCATTATTAAACCTACTCCTGCATTACCCCTATTTGATTTTGTGTTTATAACCCTGTAGTCACCTGACCAGAAGTCTTGTTCCTCCTGCCACCGAACTTTACTAATTCCGACTATATCTAACTTCAACCTATCCATTTCCCTTTTTAAATTTTCTAACCTACCTGCCCGATTAAGGGATCTGACATTCCACGCTCCGATCCATAGAATGCAAGTTTTCTTTCTCCTGATAACGACATCCTCTTGAGTAGTCCCCGCCCAGAGATCCGAATGGGGGACTATTTTACCTCCGGAATATTTTACCCAAGAGGACGCCATCATCATGTAATCATACAGTAAAGCTGCATGCCCTCGGGAAAAATTATGGCTGTAGTTTCCCCTTGCTTTCAGCCGTTCGCAGTACCAGCGCAGCAAGGCCGTTTTGGTTATTGTTACAAGGCCAGATCAGTCAATCATCCAGACTGTTGCCCTTGCAACTACTGAAAAGGCTGCTGCCCCTCTTCAGGAACCACACATTTGTCTGGCCTCTCAACAGATACCCCTCCGTTGTGGTTGCACCTACGGTACGGCTATCTGTATCGCTGAGGCACACAAGCCTCCCCACCAACGGCAAGGTCCATGGTTCATGGGGGGGATAATATCACATCACAGCCAATACAGATTAAGGGTGGAATATACCAAGGAGACTCATTAAGTCCTTTCTGGTTCTGTCTTGCTCTGAATCCACTATCCAACATGCTAAATAATACAAATTATGGATATACTATTACTGGAACAGACCCACACAAAATCACACATTTGCTATACATGGATGATCTAAAACTACTGGCAGCAACAAATCAACAACTCAACCAATTTCTAAAGATAACAGAAGTATTCAGCAATGATATAAATATGGCTTTTTGAACAGACAAATATAAGAAAAATGGCATAGTCAAGGGAAAACACACTCAACAAGAAGATTACATATTGAATAACCACATTGACTCCATAGAAGCGATGGAAAAACAGATGCCTATAGATATCTAGGATACAGACAAAAAATAGGAATAGGTAATACAAATATTAAAGAAGACCTAAAAGAAAAATATAGACAAAGACTAACAAAAATACTGAAGACAGAATTGACAGCAAGAAAGAAGACAAAAGCTATAAATGCTTACGCTATACCAATATTGACCTACTCATTTGGAGTAGTGAAATGGAGTAACACAGACCTAGAAGCACTCAATAAACTTACACGCTCACAATGCCACAAATATGGAATACATCACATACATTCAGCAACAGAAAGATTCACATTAAGCAGAAAGGAAGGAGGAAGGGGATTCATCGACATAAAAAAACCTACATTATGGACAGGTAGACAATTTAAGAAAATTCTTTATAGAACGAGCAGAAACTAGCAAAATACACAAAGCAATCACTCATATAAACACATTGGCTACACCACTGCAATTTCATAACCACTTCTACAACCCTTTAGATCACATAACATCAACAGATATGAAGAAATTAAATTGGAAAAAGAAAACACTACATGGCAAGCACCCCTAACACAGCCACACATCGATCAAGACGCATCCAACACATGGCTAAGAAAAGGCAATATATACAGTGAGACAGAAGGATTCATGATTGCAATACAGGATCAAACAATAAACACCAGATATTACAGCAAGCATATTATTAAAGATCCCAATACCACAACAGATAAATGCAGACTTTGCAAACAACAAATAGAACAGTAGATCGCATCACAAGTGGATGTACAATACTAGCAAATACAGAATACCCCAGAAGACATGACGATGTAGCAAAAATAATATATCAACAACTTGCCATACAACATAAACTAATAAAACAACACGTTCCCACATACAAGTATGCACCACAAAATGTACTGGAGAATGATGAATACAAATTATACTGGAATAGAACCATTATAACAGATAAAACACCACCACATAACAAACCTGACATCATACTCACCAATAAAAAGAAGAAATTAACACAACTAATCGAAATATCCATACCCAATACAACAAATATACAGAAGAAAACAGGAGAAAAAATTGAAAAATACATCCAACTGGCTGACAAAGTCAAGGACATGTGGCATCAGGATAAAGTTGATGTTATACCGATTATACTATCAACTACAGGAGTCATACCACACAATATCCACCAGTACATCAATGCAATACAGCTACATCCAAACGTATATATACAACTACAGAAATCTGTAATTATTGATACATGTTCAATAACCCGAAAGTTTCTAAATACAATGTAACATATACCATACAGTTAAAAGGAAGTCACGATTGATGAAGGTCCGTGTCACTTTCAATTTTTAACCAGACCTAAGGTCTGAGAAAAATAGAAATAATAATAATGAATTTCCAAAAGTATGTTCATCTTGTAGCTCACATTTTTCTAAAAAGTCTGAAACATGAAACGTGTGTTCGAGGAATTGTAAGACATGTTATTTTGTCTTAACTGTGCTAAAGTGCATTGGCAAGCCTCTTGGTACAGCATTCTTCTATAGCACGTCACTGTTTCGCTCTGTGGAATTGGAACGTGTAAATTTTGTAATGAATACCCTCAAACTATATTCAGGACAGTGGACACTGAAATGTCCTGTGGTGCCTCTCCTGCTCCCAGTCGGCTGGTTTGGCAGCCTGCCTCTCTTTAAAAAAATCTTGCAGTTTTGTGTGACATAAAATTAAATATAGGGTACATAAAACCAGTAAAGACAAGAAACAAGCAAGAAAGTAAGTACACATTAGCTCCTAGCATTTTTTTCTCTCTAGTATTGCTACAGCTTTACAGGTCGTGCTTTCCTTTTTGCGAAATGATCTATTACCTCATCATAGTTCGTCAAAAGTTTTGCTACATGAAAAATCAAAATATCGTTATGTAATACTGAAAAAGCTGTTAATACAAATAAGACCCAACACTGGTGTGGTTTCTGAATCTGATTATGTCTATTTTGTCACTTTCTGCTAGAAATAACACATTAGGCCTTTCTAATATTGCAGCAATTTTGTAACACACACCAAATAAACGAGATTGTTTTGGCACAAATGGTCATTTTTATAACATGACAGAATACATTTTATGAGGTACCAATATCAAATGCCTATTAGGCCTACTACAAGCAAAAAGATTTATGTTAAGAAATAGTTTCACATTTCATTCATATGCATCAGTTTCTGAAGCACGAGATCAAAAAATAGTATTACGAAATTTTTATATAAATTTGGAATCGTCTTATTCTTTCATAATTTGTGTGATGTCACCGTTTCTTCTCATTCCTCGTTCTAACAAACACTCTTGTCATCAATAATTCTGTAGCTATTCATGCCATTGTCAAAATTTGTTTGCTGATTAACTTCACTAACCCTGCCAGAATCACAGGTTTAGTTATCCCGCAATTATTCTCCGGTTAGGCATTGTTACATGCTCCTACAACACATTTTCCGCATTACTTCCAGAATAGAACTTAAGCGGCTGGTAGCCTGGGACTGTACAACTAGTCCTTACTAGTGTAGCCATCTGGCCAAAAATTATCTGTCAAAATTTCACTTTCTTGGATACACTGAAAAGATAATATGTAATCTTTCCCACCTGTTATTCCTGTTAGTCATTTTATGTACAAGTCAGTCTGAATCTCTGGATTTCACTAATAATTAAAACAACGCTGATCGTTCGCAAACCCAGTCAACCACGTAAGCAGCCAGAGATTGGCATTCATCTGTTCGCCTTTACTCCACTCAGCTCGTGTAGTCTCATTCCCTTTTGTCTGCAGAAAGTTGATTTCTAGATGCGACGAGGTTTCTCCTGACACAGACATCACATACGCTATGCTCAAAAATGTTCAAAAACCAACAAGGATGCATTTCAAAATTATATGAATAATCGATAGACCAACATGCGCTGGATGCTAGGCGCTTTGTGACATTTTTTTTTTCCTCAAGAATACGAATTTGGTGCCACCTTTTCCCGGTAGCATCTAGCTACTTGCTGCAACTGATTGCACAGCAAACAACCATATTCCTGTAACCAAAAGCAGGAGAATCTACTACTGGAACGCGACTCAACTGCGCATATGCATGAGCCCACTCGTAACTGCTAAAATGAATTTAATGTAAACAGTTGTGACTGCACACTCATCAGGGGCAATTTGTTGTTATTAAGCACTGCATATACTTCCTAGAGCCTTTGATACATTTTGCTGTTAGAAGACGCTTGCATGAGCACTGTTTGTGTCGTCGTATATGGCGCCTTTCCTTTGCAATTTAAGTTATTTTCGTTTTTCCTTTTGTTTATGTTTTATTGTTGAAGTATTATTCTGTAGTACCGGGATATAGTAATATCCTTTGGCAGAGTATCAGTTCTTACCAGTCAAAATCATAAAAACTTAACTGAAGGAAAACAAAAGAGAAAACATGACAAATTCCCAGAATCCTAAAAAATTCCCAGGTTCTTCCCAGTGTTCTCCTGGATGAAAAAATTCTCAGGTTTTTCCTGGATCTCCCGGTTGCCCCGGGTTGTATACACCCTGAACATAGATAGGCTAGTATTATTTATTAAAATAATGATCATCAATGACAGTATGGTGTCCCACAGTCAGTTCTTAGATCCTTACTGTTCAAGTTATATTCTTTAAAGAATCAGACTCCCATGTACAAGTCAGTTTCAAATGTCTGATTACAAATGAGTTAATGCGTTAAAATATTTTACACTTTATGGTTTATAACAGTCCTAATTACATTGCTTTAGTTAGTTTTACATTTACCCAAGTACTCATGCTCCTTCAAATATGGCGCCGGTAGGATTGTGTGGTGATAGGATGCTCCAAAATCAGTTTAAATTAAATGGTTCTTCGTGCAGAAAGTGTAAAAAACGTGTAGTCAAAGGAATTCGATGCATTAAGTGCAACTTTTGGTTACACGAGAAGTGCGCAAACGTGTGTCTGAAATTTATAAATGATGATATTCAGTGGACATGCCTCGACTACACTAGTGATGAAAATGCGCCACTAACATCCGCACAAAGTTTTAAGGACGAAATTATTCATCTACTTCAAAGTGACATTGATGCTCTGAAAGCAGAACTGACATCACTAAAGAAAGGAAATATTGCATTGAAACGTGAAAAGTATTGTGCATGTGAAAAACTTCAGTATTAGATGGACCTACTTCGGCAAATACGCGGAGTGATACAACTGACAAACAATGAAAAAATTCAGCCACCATTGCAAAAGAAAAAGAAACTTAAGAACCAAACAAATGTAAATGGACCAGTTTAATGTACAAAAAAAGACAGAAAGGAGCATTATAATAAGACAGAAAGAAGCATTATAATAAGACAGAAAGAAGCATTATAATAAGACAGAAAGAAGCATTATAATAAGACAGAAAGGAGCATTATAATAAGACAGAAAGGAGCATTATAATAAGACAATAAGGAGCATTATAATAAGACAGAAAGGAGCATTATAATAAGACAGAAAGGAGCATTATAATAAGACAGAAAGGAGCATTATAATAAGACAGAAAGGAGCATTATAATAAGACAGAAAGGAGCATTATAATAAGACAGAAAGGAGCATTATAATAAGACAGAAAGGAGCATTATAATAAGACAGAAAGGAGCATTATAATAAGACAGAAAGGAGCATTATAATAAGACAGAAAGAAGCATTATAATAAGACAGAAAGAAGCATTATAATAAGACAGAAAGAAGCATTATAATAAGACAGAAAGAAGCATTATAATAAGACAGACAGGAGCATTATAATAAGACAGAAAGGAGCATTATAATAAGACAGAAAGGAGCATTATAATAAGACAGAAAGGAGCATTATAATAAGACAGAAAGGAGCATTATAATAAGACAGAAAGGAGCATTATAATAAGACAGAAAGGAGCATTATAATAAGACAGAAAGGAGCATTATAATAAGACAGAAAGGAGCATTATAATAAGACAGAAAGGAGCATTATAATAAGACAGAAAGAAGCATTATAATAAGACAGAAAGAAGCATTATAATAAGACAGAAAGAAGCATTATAATAAGACAGAAAGAAGCATTATAATAAGACAGAAAGAAGCATTATAATAAGACAGACAGAAGCATTATAATAAGACAGACAGAAGCATTATAATAAGACAGACAGAAGCATTATAATAAGACAGACAGGAGCATTATAATAAGACAGACAGGAGCATTATAATAAGACAGAAAGGAGCATTATAATAAGACAGAAAGGAGCATTATAATAAGACAGAAAGGAGCATTATAATAAGACAGAAAGGAGCATTATAATAAGACAGAAAGGAGCATTATAATAAGACACAAAAAGGAGCATTATAATAAGACAGAAAGGAGCATTATAATAAGACAGAAAGGAGCATTATAATAAGACAGAAAGGAGCATTATAATAAGACAGAAAGGAGCATTATAATAAGACAGAAAGGAGCATTATAATAAGACAGAAAGGAGCATTATAATAAGACAGAAAGGAGCATTATAATAAGACAGAAAGGAGCATTATAATAAGACAGAAAATGAATTCTTTATTGTAGGTGACTCATTGTTGAAGAACATATTTTATTTATTTATTTATTTATTTATTTATTTCTTGTTCCGTAGATCCAGTTAGTGAGTCAATCACAAGGATATGGAACGTGTCAAATTGTACAGGTTTCAATTTAAACTTACAATAAATACAAGGGCAATTCAATGGAAAATTGTACATAGTTTAAGTAAGACATACTATAAATAAAGTAACAGATACAATGTCAGCTAGATAACATAACTACCATTTGACAGAAAAAGGAGTTTCAAATAAAGGTTAAAGATAAGAGCACAAAGTTAAATCAGATATTAGACCTACAAGAGTAAATACATGTACAGCCAATCTGTTGTTACAAAAAGTGCGCTAATGCCTAAATGCACAATAAAATCAATTGAACTACTTCTAGACACAATAAGTTTAGTGATGGTATACATTTTCTTTCAGGTATTCATCCACAGTATAATAAGATTTCTCTGTCAGGTAATCTTTGAGAACTTGTTTAAATTTTGGCAGTTCTGTATGAACACATTTGATATGTAGTGGTAGAGCATTGAACAGCTTAATGCTGGAGTAGTAAACTCCTTTTTGTACCAGAGTGAGACGTTTCATTTCTAAATGTAGATTGTTTTTGTTTCTGGTATTATAACCATGGAATTTACTGTTGTTTTGGTAGATGGAATAATTTTTGCACACAAAGGTCAGCAAGGAAAAAATATACTGTGAGGCAGTTGTTAGGATACCTATCTTCCGAAACAAGTGCCTGCAAGAGTGTCTTTGATGGACCCCACACATTATTCTGATTGCTTTTTTTTGGATGGTGAAAACTTTTTTTGCAAGTGGTTGGTTCCCCCAGAATATGATAGCATATGACATCAATGAGTGGAAGTAGCCAAAGTAGGCAACCTTAATAGTGTCAACTTCAGCCACTGAAGAAATTACCCGTAATGCAAATGTTGCCGAGCTAAGTTTTTTACATAGATGAAGAATGTGAACCGACCAATTACATTTACTGTCTATGTAAGCACCCAGGAATTTTGTGTCTTCAACTTTCTGTATTGGTTGATCTCTACATTTTATGTTAATTTCATCGGGATTACTTTGTGATGTATGGAACCTCATATAATGAGTTTTATCTGCATTGAGCGAGAGACCATTTGAGGAGAACCAATTTAAGATGTCATTAAAAACAGTATTTGTAGTTTTTTCAAGATCATGATCAATCCAATCGTCAATTAGAATTGTGGTATCATCGGCAAACAGGGTAAATTTGCTGTTTGTCTCAGAACAAAGAGGAAGATCATTAATAAAGATGAGGAAAAGCAGTGGGCCCAAAACGGAGCCTTGAGGCACACCACACGTTATCGTGCCCCATTCAGACGAGGCAGGTTCTCCAGAAGAGCCATTTAGCATTACAGTCTGCTTCCGATCCTGTAGATATGATTGTAGCCACAAGCCAACAGTACCACCTAAACCATAGTATTCTGCCTTTTCCAAAGAACCTGGTGGTTTACACAGTCAAAGGCCTTCGTAAGATCACAAAAAATACCCACTGGAGACATTTTTTTGTTAATGGCTTCCAAAACTTGGTTGCTGAAAGAGAATATTGCCTGTTCAGTACAAAGACCGGCACGAAACCCAAACTGATTTTTGCTTAAGATACTGTGGATGTTGAGATGGTCTACAATCCTCCTGTGCATGAGTTTTTCTAGAATTTTCGAGAAGGTAGTTAATAGGGATATTGGGCGATAGTTTGTAACAATGCTTTTATCCCCTTTTTTAAAGAGAGGAGTCACTACAGCCAACTTAAGTCTGTCAGGGACAATCCCATCTTGTAGGGATGCATTGAATATGTTGCATAAGACGGGACTAACAAATTTATAACAGTGTTTCAGTATTTTACTAGAAATATTGTCCACACCAGCAGAATTTTTATTTTTTAATGATCTAATTACTCTTATGACTTCGCTTACAGTAACTGGAAGTAAGGATAACTGTGGGATTCTGTTGCTAATAGCTTTCTGTAAGAGGGACAATGATTCTTCCATAGAACCATTACAGCCTGTCTTCTCTGCTGCTCTCAAAAAGTGGTTATTAAATATTTCTGCAACCAACTCAGGTTTCTTTATGATACTGTCCCCTGTATTAATCTCTACCTGAGACATGTTCCCTGTTGTCCTGCCAGTTTCCCTCTTTATTACATTCCATATAGTTTTAATTTTATTTTCTGAGCTTTCAATTTCTGATTTTATGCACATACTTTTAGATTTATTTATAACCTTCTTGAGAATGCTACAGTAAAGTTTGTAGTGTTGTCGTTTCTTTGGATCATTACAAGTCCTGAGAGAACTGTATAACATCCTCTTTGTTCTACAAGATGTTATTATCCCTGTAGTGATCCAAGACGTCTTGGCATTGCCTATATGACTATTTCTAACTACTTTTTTGGGAAAGATGGACTCAAATACAGACATGAATTCATTTGAAAATGAATTGTACTTTTTGTTTACATCTGTTTCCCTATAAACTCGGCTCCAGTCTATCTCTTTTAGGCTATCATTGAATTTTTTAAGGCCCTGTTCATTTATTATTCTAAAAGATTTCCAAGAATGCTCGGAACTGTTGCACACACTGATGTAATTGAGCCTAAGCAATTGACCACCATGATCAGAAAGGCCAGTGATTGGATGTACAGTGATCTCATTCCATGTAGACTTATCTATAAATATATTATCTATCAGACTTTTACTGTTAACAGTAATCCTAGTTGGGAAATCTACTATTGCCATCAGATTATAAGACTCCATTAAATGTACTAAATCAGCTTTACTATTGCTCTCATTTAGGAAATCAACATTAAAGTCACCAGTAATTATCAAGTTCTTGGACTTTGAGTACAGAATGGATAATAAAGAATCTAAGTGCTTAAGAAATACATTCAAATTCCCTGAGGGAGATCTATACAGTGCTAACACTACAGCCGTGAAGTCATTTACAGTAATCTCAACACCACATACTTCAATTTGTTGCTCTATACAATGGCTCTTTAAATCTAATGCATTGTAAGCTATGTTGTTTTTTACATAAATTACCACTCCACCTTTTTCCATGATGGTTCTAGAGTAATGCGTTGCCTGACAGTAACCACTTAGTTGCAACCTTTCAATATCCTTCACATGATGTTCACTAAAACATAATACATCAGTATCTTTTATTCCTTGTGGTTCCTCTAACAGAACAGTAATGTCATTTACTTTATTACCAATTCCTCCCACATTCTGGTGAAAAATCGTCATTTCTTCGGAATTAGAGACAGATCTAAACTTTTGCCTAAAAAATTATCGGTAGCTACAGACACAGTACATTCATTACTAACAATTTCCTGAAACATTTGAGTTTGAAACCGAGTCTGACTTGATGGTTGGGGCCATTCAAGTGCGATTGGTTCCAACTTTGGGGTACATTTGTGGACTTCTTCCAATATTTTTGTTTTTAAGAGGGTACCTAATGCTTTTTTTCCTGATCTGTTCAGGTGCATACCGTGTCTTGTAAATAAATCTCGTCCAAAACTGCTTACATCTACAACACAAGTATTTTTAAAATGCTTACACAACTTTGCTAACTTAGAGTTCGTTTGTGAGACAGCTTCATTTACACAGGACTGTGGAATTAAGTCATGTCTCTTTGGAATGTTCACAACAAATACCTTAGACTGATGAAGCGCTGATATTTTCTTCCTGAGCGACTGTATGGCATCATTCCCTTCGTTGCAGGCAACGTTGTTTGAGCCACCTATTAAGATCACATAGTTGTACCAAACCCCGAAATACACGTTTGACCTGGAATCAGGACGCATCAATTGCATACACACCTAAACAACGTCTTAAACTCAAGGTGTTTTTATCCATGTGGGAACAAATTCACTTCGAAACAACAGTGAGGAAGAAATTGTAAACCACACAAGAAACCTCATCCGACTGGCCAGAAGACTCTACCCGAATTCCAGAATAATAATAAGTGGCATTGCGTACAGAAGATCTGTGAGTGACAGCTGTGTGCAGAGAATAAACAGCAATTTTAAAGAACAGTGCAATAAACTAGGAGTCGTTTTCATTGATCCCAACAAATTTCTAAGTGCAAAGTGTCTTGCGAAAGATTGTCTACATCTGAATAGGATGGGCTCAAAAATATTCAGTAAGATGTTCGTAGATACTTGCCAGATCATAAAAAATAAGGGAAACTCATAAGTAGTGATGGGGGTGAAAAAACTTGTGTAGCATTAACGAAGACAGAACCAAACCATTATCTGGAAGGAAATGTGCTAAAGCCTGCAAGTGATAGTCGAAGTAGGTATGTTATCCACTGGAATATAAATGGCTTAAACATTGGTTCTTCTAACAATAAAAGCTCCAAAAAAGATGAATTGGAAATCATTCGGTCAGAATGTGCAAATATTAAAGTTGTTTGTTTAAATGAGCACTGGTTTACTGAAGACACAATTAAAATTCTAAACAAAATAGGGAACTTCAGATTAGCAAGTAGCTTTTGCAGAAGAAACAAGTCACGTGGAGGCTCATGTATACTTCTACATAGTTATATAAATTATGAGTCCAGAAACAGTTTTAATTATTTAAATGAAGAATGTGTGTCCGAGAGCTGTTGTGTAGAACTAGTGGACTCACTAGCAAATGTTATTATAATCTCAATATACAGAATTTCTGGGATGTCAACAAGACAACTATTCTTATCTAAGCTTCAGATTATGCTAGAAGACCTTTGCAGAGGAAAAAAGAAAAAAGTTGTAATAGCTGCTGATTTTAATATTGATATTACATGTGATAGTAGCCATGCGTCAAGTTTCACTGATTCAGTAAAGCAATATGGTTTCAAATTGAATTTGTTTGAATCTACTAGAGACAACGGGAAATCAGCAACATGCATTGACAATGTTCTAACTAATTATGTATATGAAGATATGTATAAATTTTGTCTAGATCTAGGTATTTCAGATCATTGTGCATTGTTCATTGAGCTGCCACAGACACACAGGAACATTTCACGTATGAGAACCCATATGAGCAGGAACTTTAGCAAAGAAAACTTGCCAACATTTAGTGAGAAGCTAAGAGATAAAACATGGCCTTTTGATTATTGTAACTCAAGTGACAAAAACTTTGAGAAATTCCTAAACAGTTTTCTTGGAGACTTTCATGAAACATCTCCACCTAGACTCTGCAGCAGTAAAATAACAAATACAGTAAAGTGGATTACCCAGGGCATAAAAATTTCCAGTGTAAGGAAAATGCAGCTGCACAGAGAACTAAAATATAATAAAGATATTGATTTCATTAAATATGTTAGACTCTATAAAACCATATTTAAAAGAGTTGTCAAGGTAACAAAACAACCGGTAAATAACAGGCTAATTTTAAATCATAAAAATAAGACAAAGGCTATGTGGTCTGTCATTAAATCAGAGTTAGGTGTTAAAGCCTGTAACCAAGAAATTTCAAAAGTTGACATTGAAGGAAATACTATTGTAAATCCAGCTCAAATACCAGGGTACTTTAATGAATTCTTTATAAATGTATCAAAGTCTGATGTTGATGCAACAGATTATCACAACAAAGTAAATCCCTTTGGCCTAGGCGAAAACTCTGAAAACTTTACAAAATTCTCAAAAGTTTCTGTGGAGGATGTAGAAAATGCAATTCTAACATTAAGAAACAAAAAATCTGCAGGTTGGGATGGAATACCCACCAAAGTTATTAAAGTGGTACACAACAGAATTGCAAACCCACAAGCTCAGATAATAAATCAATGTTTCGAAGAGGGCTGTTTCCCAGAGGTACTGAAATGTGCTGAGGTCAAACCACTCTTCAAGAAGGGATCAAGAGAGATCATGGGAAATTATTGTCATACCTCTATTCTCCCAGTCCTATCTAAAATATTTGAAAAACATGCTGTTGCACAAATCCGAAACTTCATTGCAAAATATTCTGTTAATCTAAACAATCAATTTGGTTTTCAGCAGGGTACAAACACCATTGACGCAGTAAACAGTTTCATTAAGAAAATAAGAACATCATTATCAAAAGAAATAAGGTGGCAGGAATTTTCTGCGACCTCACAAAAGCCTTTGCTTCCGTAAACCATGCATTGCTTGTTCACAAACTTGAAAAGTATGGCATTGGCCACAGTGCCCTAAAATGGCTTAACTCCCACTTATCCAACAGAAAGCAAAGAGTTAGAATTTCTTCAAATGGCACATAATATTTTTCTGATTGGAAAAAAATATCTCAGGGTGTTCCACAGGCTCCATATTAGGCCCAGTCCTATCTCTCTTTTATGTTAATGACTTACCATTAAGTATCATCTCCCCATCAGTTCTGTTCGCAGATGATACTTCTGTCTTAGTTGAAGATCAGGACTCAGAAAAAAATCCCAAATCTGTGATCAGTACCTTAGAAACTTGGTTTCAGCTAAATGGGGTGAACCTAAACATATCTAAGACTCACGTGATGCAGTTCAGAACCAAACAGTCAAAATGTGAGCAGATTAAGATTGTACACAACAACCAGGTATAGAAGAAGTTGACTCAGTCAAATTCTTGCGTTTAAATATAATATAAATTTGAACTGGCAGGCACACATTGAATACCTGGCAAACAAACTGGGCAGCTTTGCATTTGCAGTGCGAATATTGTCAACTGCAACTGACATGGACACACGAAAAGTAGCATATACAAGCTACTTTGAATCCATTATTAGGTATGGTATTGTTTATTGGGGTAACTCGACAAACATAGTGCGGATACTAAAAATACAGAAAAAATCATACGAAATATGTGCACTGCAAATCACAAAGAATCATGTCGACCATTATTTAGAAAACTAGGGAAACATTCCACATGAGAAAAATATATCTAAAAACAAAGATGATGTGACTTACCAAACGAAAGTGCTGGCAGGTCGAAACACAAAACACACACACACACACACACAAAACCCACACACAAAACCCACCCACACACACACACACACACAAAACCCACACACACACAAAACCCACACACACACACAAAACCCACACACACACACAAAACCCACACACACACACAAAACCCACACACACACACACAAAACCCACACACACACACAAAACCCACACACACACACAAAACCCACACACACACAAAACCCACACACACACACACAAAACCCACACACACACACAAAACCCACACACACACACACAAAACCCACACACACACACACAAAACCCACACACACACACACAAAACCCACACACACACACAAAACCCACACACACACACACACACACACACACACACACAAAACCCACACACACACACACACACACACACACACACACACACACACACACACACACACAATTCAAGCTTTTGCAACAAACGGTTGCTTCATCAGGAAAGAGGGAAGGAGAGGGAAAGACAAAAGGGTGTGGGTTTTAAGGGAGAGGGTAAGGAGTCATTCCAATCCTGGGAGTTGAAAGACTTACCTTAGGGGGAAAAAGGGACAGGTATACACTCTCACACATATCCATCCACACGTACACAGACACAAGCAGACATTTGTAAAGGCAAAGAGTTTGGGCAGAGGTGTCAGTCGAGGTGGGAGTACAGAGCCAAAGATGTTGTGGAAAGACAGGTGAGGTATGAGCGGCGGCAAATTGAAATTAGCGGAGATTGAGGCCTGGCAGATAACGAGAAGAGAGGATATACTGAAGGATATACTGAACTCCGGAGATGGGAACTTGCCCTTCAGTATATCCTCTCTTCTCGTTATCCGCCAGGCCTCAATCTCCGCTAATTTCAATTTGCCGCCGCTCATACCTCAACTGTCTTTCCATAACATCTTTGGCTCTGTACTCCCGCCTCGACTGACATCTCTGCCCAAACTCTTTGCCTTTACAAATGTCTGCTTGTGTGTGTGTGTGTGTGTGTGTGGGGGGATGGATATGTGTGTGAGTGTATACCTGTCCTTTTTCCCCCTAAGGTAAGTCTTTCCGCTCCCAGCATTGGAATGACTCCTTACCCTCTCCCTTAAAACCCACATCCTTTCGTCTTTCCCTCTCCTTCCCTCTTTCCTGATGAAGCAACCGTTTGTTGCTAAAGCTTGAATTTTGTGTGTATGTTTGCGTGTCTATCGACCTGCCAGCACTTTCGTTTGGTAAATATATATAGTTTTTAATATTTTTTTCCCATGTGGAATGTTTCTTTCTATTATATAAAAACAAAGATGGTGTAACTTACCAAATGAAAGCGTTGGTATGTTGATAGACACACAAACAAAGATTATTATATTTTTGTATACCAGACATGAATTATTTGAGGGAAACCATTTTGTCCATTCACACGATACTAGAAACAAAGAAAATTTTATGCTCCCCTCTCACCGCCTCAGACTGTATGCCCAGGGACCTCAAAACATGGGAATGAAAATTTGTAATAAATTAAAAGGGAACAAGTTGATGCAGATGAATTTAGGTTCACTTAAAAGACAACTATATGAGGTACTGACACTGAAGTGTCATTACTTAGTGGATGAATTCATGCAGGACAAACTGGAAATTTGAGCTGGGTACAATGTGTTATCCTTATAGTGATGTTATTTATTATAGTGCTATTATTTATTAATGCAAAAATAATTGTAATTGTTTTATAAATTTTTGACATGTCTCCTGTACGCAAACCAAATGGATTGCAAATGTACATCACGGAGATGAATAAAACACAATACTAATGAAATAGCAAACACCAAAATTTGTAAACAAAAAGTGACAACCCAATGATATAGTTTTGCAGGTACATTCAGTGGTACGTGGATACTATTTGCAAAATATTCTGTGAACATACTTTAAGAAAGCATCATGCCTCAAGCTTAAGTTGTTCTGCATAAGAGTATCATTAACAAGTTCTTACAATTTTAAAGAATTCCTCTGAGGTATAAATTATCTTCACTTGCATCATGTTTGTTTGGGTTCAATAACTAAATATTGAAAAGTTTAATGTGTCCATAACCTTTTGCACCCTTCCCTGCACGATCATGCAGGTCTTATTTAAAATTTGGCGCACCTCAAATACATAACTTGTGTGTGTCCCTCTGTATTGCAATAATTGAGCACCCGGCATGTGTTTGGTAGCTTGCTGGTTTCATAATGCACTGACATACGGCAGCAGATAACTTCAGAATTTGATGAGAAGACAGAGCCAAGTGTCTGTGCTGCGAGGTAAGTACCATGTGTTTTCCTCCATTTCATTAATTTAAGGTAACGCTACATTACTTTAGACTAAGAATGTTTCACTTAACATATGTAACATGACTAAACAGTGCACGAAGTGCCAGTTACATTTTGTAAATGTTTATATTTGGAGTAGCATGATTGTGCATCTTAGGAATTAATGTTGCCAAGCTTTGATGCTAACTCGACTTTCACATGCAGGAGGTACAGTAAATTTTTGCCCTATGATTTACGAGCTAATAGTACTGCTTTTATTTTTATATACAAATAAAATATCCTTTCGTCTTTTAAGGTTAACAGATGAAGAAATAATTTAACTTATTTTTGGCGGATTCTGATGTGACCGACCTCTCCAGTGATGACGATTTTCAGCCAAGTATATCATCGTGCAGTGTTGTGGATGACAGTGATGATTCTGATGCTTGTAGGGGTGAAGATAACAGGAGGTACAACAAATTATCTGTTCCAACTTGAAGCAGAATGCTTCTGTTCCACAATCAGAAGTTTGCATTCAAACCACATCATTCTCAATGCAGATTAGTGTCACTGATTCACTGTCAGAACATGCCTAAAATAATAGACTGCTTGAATTCATTTAGATCAAACCTTAAGAAAGGTTAAACCTTAATAAACTAAGTCTGGACATTTACTTCTAAATTTCAGAATCCACAAATGGTTGGTACATCACAGCAGTATTTGGCTGATTACTTTAGTGACAAATTTTATGACATAGGTGCATTGTATACTATGTATGTACAGTGCAAGAAAGATAGTGACGTCCATAAATACCACTGTTGTGGAACTAAGGTTTATTGACATGAACTTAGCAATGAGCTGTATCCCTTACCCTAGATTACCTGTGTATTGGGAAAATGGTCTGGCCCTATCAGTTTTAAGTGGGTGCCTGTGTAGAGACAGGTTTCCCTGACTCAGATAAAACATTAATTTTGTTGACACGTAGTCTACTCCAGAGGGAGCGCATATAAACAAGCTGTGGAAAGTGTAACTGGTCATTGACACTGAAGTCAGTGCCAAAAGTTGCCAAGGAATCATAACTTTTACTCTGCATATGAGCAAATGGTGCCTTCTTGGGTTGTCGTTCACTGAAACGGTATGTCAAGAACAGACCAAGGCCTGTTGGACTGAAAAATTGTTGTGGGGTCTTCCTCAGGGATGATGACAGACTGAGATTTACCAAGTGACAACACTCCACTATGAGACTGAAGTAGGGGTCTAGGTTCTGCATTTGTGTTGAGACTTACTGAAACATTGCCCCAGAATGTTTTGCATACTTTGACCTATATTTTATTACAATTCCATTCCTAGAGACTATACAGAAAATAGGAATTGTAACCATAGGCACCATCACAATGAATCACATAAAATATGTGAAATTAAAAGGGAAAGGTCAAAGGGTTTATTGCCACTAATATGTCTGTTGTGATGGGATGGGATGGGAAGAAAATCAGAAAGTTATTTAGCATCAACTTGTGTAGGAATAGAACCACTTGCAAACGCAAAAACAAGGTGGCAAGGAGCAGCATGAGTATGTGGCAATTGACTGTCCGAACATTTTCTTGTTTTGAATAAAGTTTTTAACACTCGATCTGTTGATCCAATGGTTGACATTGGATCAACAGATTGAGTGTCCTAAAATTTTGTTCAAAACAAGAAAATTGACTCAAATTAATTCTTCACTTTGTGGACTTTAGCACTCTTGGTAGCAGTAAAGAAAAGATCGCAGAGGAAAGAAAATCCCTAAATGGTACACCTGAGAGAAAGAATAATCATGCAGAAAGTGACAATTATAAAAATTAACAACTTGAAAACAAAAAAATGAAAATTTACACTCCACCGGCAAAACCAGTTGTAGACATCTGTTACAATGGTTATCTTCACTAAGGTCTTAAGATCTTGCAGATATGAACACTGCAAAAGCAGGACAAAGTCACACTGCATCTAGTGTGACCAACATTTGCGCATGTCCAAAGAAAAAACTGCTTTCGTGTAATCCATATTAAAAATTAATGTATATATGTGTGTGTGTGTGTGTGTGTGTGTGTGTGTGTGTGTGTGTGTGTGTGTGTGTGTGTTATTACCTGGTTCCACAGGTCAGAATGCTTGGGAAAAAATTCCACTATTCAGATAAAGGTTTAAAATCTTTTCTCTCAGAATAGAAAGCGATAATGCACACAAATCTTCCACTTGTTTATTGAAAAGACCATTAAGACAATTTTCAACCACATTTAGCAAGCTCCCCAATTTTTGCGTACCTTGAATCCAAGTCCCTGAATGTGACCAGCTGCCTCTTGTATATGTAGTACACAACAGCCGCCAGGCACACCACCAACAGCACAATCACAAGTGCTATCAGCACAGAGGTATCAGACTTTTCACTCAGCCAGTCAGCAACCGTAGTGGTTTTCAAACCACCCACAATTCCTGGGAGGACAAATCGCGGTTCTGAGGCCTTTGCACCCTGCAAACGTTCCAAATTTTCAGCGATGTCACATTTCAGCTAACAAATTTCTTTAGTGCCAGCAGGATAGGAAATATTTAGAAGCTAAATATTCACAGTAGTGTCAGGCAATATCAAGAACTGAAAGTACTCAGAAATAGTTTCCGAGAGTTGGAGGGACTAGTACACGTCCCAGGGCCGACAATGCACTGGAACCAACAGTGGTTGTGTTTCCCTGTATCTAGTACCGTCAATATGAGCTAGCCTACATAGTGGACCAGTAGGTCTTGTTCTCTGATATATTACTGCAGCGCTGTAGTTATTACCAACATGCTGTCACACACCCATTACTGACTGCTTGACACTACTCCAGACTACTGTGTTTGGAGAGTGTCCCCAGCAGAAACTTTACCTCATTCTTGCAGCGGATGTTTTCACCTACAATCTGCCCGTCTGCACACAGGCACTTGGCACCTTGAGGAGTGATTGCGCACATATGGGAGCAGTGGTGATGCTCGCAGGGGTTCGTGCCTGCAAATCACAATGGCAGATAGCATTACTATATTCTATATTTGTATTGGCACATTACATAATTTAGATTTACAAGGTGACAATTATTAAACCATAAGGAAAAAAAATCATAACTTCTGAAAGGTTTGCATTAGGACGTTCAAACTGCACAGCTAGCTGCAGGCAGGATGGGAATTAATATGCCCATGCGCATGAGCCTTGTTGGCCCTTTGCACATGAAAATGTCACGGTAAAGTGTGCCTGAGCATATAGTGCTTTTGAAGACCTACTATGTAAGCAATAACAGCCACACTGCAGCTCAAAGGAAGTTGGGGACCGAGTTCAAGCTGAAAACAACTGGCCCAAGAGTGCTAACAATCAAGAATTTGATTTGCAAGTTTGAGAGAATGGGTAGTGCTTGCAATGACAGTGTCAGCAATGCCTGTCATCCAAGAATGGTGAAATGCCTGAAACCATTGAGAAGACATGCACTGTGTTTCAAACCAGCCCCAGAAAGTGGGAATCAAGCGAAGGGGATTGCGACGAATAGTTGAACACCCGCATCTCTTTCCATATAAAATTTAAGCCCATGAGCTATTAAGTCCCTGGGTCATGAACAGTGGTGGAGTTTCACCAACACTATTGTCCACAGAATTGACAAAAAGGACTTCAATCTGAATATGGTTTTGGTTTAGCAACTAAACCCACTTTCATTTGGATGGGTTTGTCAATATGCAAAACTGGCGCATTTGGGGTACTGAGAATCCACATTTCATGGTCGAGAAGTCTCTTCATCCTCAATGGGTCACTCTGTGGTGTGCAATGTCCAGTCACGGAATAACCTGTGAGATATTCATTGATAGCTCAGTGGCTACTGAACAGTACATGAAGGTTTTGGAAGATTATTTCATTCCCATTATCCAACGCGACCCTGATTTTGACAAGATGTGGTTCATGCACGCCCTTATCAAAGCAGCAAAGTGATGGCCTGGAGGAGCAGTGTGGGGACTGCTTTCTGGCTCTAGGGTACCCAGACACAGCTGGCTTGAGCCTTGACTGGTCGCCATATATTCCTGATCCGAACCCATGCGACTCCTTTTTGTGGGGCTATATTAAACACATGATGTACAGCAACAACCCCAAAACCATTGCCGAGCTGAAAACAGCCATTCAGGTGATCAACAGCATTGATGTAGCAGCACTTCAGCACGTCATGCAGAATTTCACTATTTGTCTGCATCACATCATTGTCAATGATGGCAAGTATATCTAATATGTCATAACATGAATACCAATATCTGTAGTGATTATATATAAAAACAAAGATGAGGTGACTTACCGAACGAAAGCGCTGGCAGGTCGATAGACACACAAACAAACACAAACATACACACAAAATTCAAGCTTTCGCAACAAACTGTTGCCTCATCAGGAAAGAGGGAAGGAGGGGGGAAGATGAAAGGAAGTGGGTTTTAAGGGAGAGGGTAAGGAGTCATTCCAATCCCGGGAGCGGAAAGACTTACCTTAGGGAGAGAAAAGGACAGGTATACACTCGCACACACGCACATATCCATCCACACATACAGACACAAGCTTGTGTCTGGATATGTGCGTGTGTGCGAGTGTATACCTGTCCTTTTCTCCCCCTAAGGTAAGTCTTTCCGCTCCCGGGATTGGAATGACTCCTTACCCTCTCCCTTAAAACCCACTTCCTTTCGTCTTCCCCCCTCCTTCCCTCTTTCCTGATGAGGCAACAGTTTGTTGCGAAAGCTTGAATTGTGTGTGTATGTTTGTGTTTGTTTGTGTGTCTATCGACCTGCCAGCGCTTTCGTTCGGTAAGTCACCTCATCTTTGTTTTTATATATAATTTTTCCCACGTGGAATGTTTCCTTCTATTATATTAATATCTGTAGTGAAGTTTACACATTGAATAAAGTGAGTGCACGCCATAGTTTTTAATTGATTTACTTTTTTTTCATACAGTTCAATAATTTTCACCCTGTACATTTTGTCCTACAGATCCAATGATGAACACATGAAACAGGAACACAATAAATTTACAAAAATAAAGAAATGCGATTGTTCCTTCTATGTGAAACATAACAAGGTGGAACGGCTATATTTGTTGTATCACCACTAATGTATTTCTGTTCTGTTCCATATACAACAATATGTAGTACTAACCTGGTCAAACAATGAAAATTGCTTTTAAATTACTGTATACTTGCTCGAGTGTATTAGGAAACAGAACAGCTGTTTTAAAGAAGCCACTGCTGCTGCTCTTACATTAATCAGTTGCTGTCTAGCCCTTCAAACAAAGTGTTGGTACAAAACTGATAGTTGTCCGAGTTCTCTTTACGTGTTACTGTGACAGAACGCATGTCATTTCAATGCATGTAGAAATTTTACCATTGCCAGAAACACCCAAACCAATTTTACAAAGCCTGGGCTGCAGAATTACACAGGTTGAGCAACCTTTGTAAATTTGTCACTAGTACCCATCATGAATCTTACACTCAGCAGGTGGTGCATGTTATTCATCTAATCCCGGCTAGGGAAAAGATTGCAACAGCAACTCTATGTGAGAATCCAACACTTACAGATGTGCTTAATAAAGCACAGTCCTTTGAAGTATCACGGGCCACAGGCGATCAGATTGCTCTATAGGAGGTGGGAGGGGGTGAGGGGGGGGGGGTGGGGTGGGAGTGGGGGGGAATGTGTTTGAAGTAACTCAGTTGACCCCTGTAAGGCATGCTGCAAGTGTTCAGGGTGATGGGGAGTCATGGCAGCAGTACAACCTTCGACTCCGTCACATGGGGCAGCGTCGGTTACAGCCATGGCAGCAACAAGCCGCGTTACAATAGCGGCCGTGTACCCCCTCTGTCTTTCCCATACTGCTTCACCCAAAGTGAGCGTGTTGTGTACCCTACGCATTGGGTTGTTTACAACAAGTGTCTAAAAGAAGTCCACATTACATCTATGCAAAACTACTTCAAACATGGCAGACACAGCAGAACTTGTGGACAAACTATATCTCTACAGTGACTGTTTTACCAAACAAACTGTTGATTTGCATGTGTTTAATAAACCTCTAAAAATGCAAGTGGACACAGGAGCTGCAGTGACTAGTAAATATGCAAATGTACGTAGACTTTGGCTCCCCTCACCTCACACAGATTCTATCGTAGCTAACTTCCGCGGAACCTAAGTGATATCAGGGAGAGTATTTTTACGAGCAAGAATTAGTGAAAATTCTACACAAACATGTTACCTTAGCAAGCACTCTTGTTGCATGCTTTTGTTAAGTCAATACTTTAACCTCAACTGCACTGAAGTGAAAGTACACAAGCAATCCTGTCTCCTGTCTGCTCTTAATATAATGTGAAAGCCTTTCAAGTAAATATGTGGAGGTAACATATTGAGCTACTAACAGAATGCAAACCAAACCTATTTTAACTTGTCTAATGATACAAAGCTTGTTTTTTAATTCACTTTGCTGAATTTATCTGGCATAAACACACATTACTGAGTAGAATCAAACAACAGTACGTCCAAGATGGAATGAAAACAAGGATATATTCCTATTCATCACAGAAGCCATTGATCTCCTATTTTTCACTGTATCTGTCCACGACTATTATTTCTCGATGTAGTGAGTAGCAATATAGCTTTTCCCTATTGTTAATATTATTAAACAGTATGATAGTACTGTAAACACAGTAAACAAATTACATTTTCAATTTGATTGTATCTCATTAACATATACCAACTTCTTCCATATCCCCATGGTTCTGCTCCCAAATACGATCAAAATGCACACATCCTTGTACTCACCAGCTCTCTGCCGTGACTGCTGCAAGATGGTCAGGTAGTCTCCGTCATAGACGTTTATGTGGATGCTCCGACACCTCTTTACCTTTGCGAAAAGCTTGCATTTCATCACAAAGCCCGAATGCTCTGGCAGCCAGTAGAGCTCATCCTCAAACAGCACCAGCCTTTTGGGTCTCTTTACCTGTGGAATAAGGAAGGGTTGAAAAAGCCAAGTATGCATATGCTTCAGTAATGAACTGAAGAAATTTAAGATTTCATGTAAATATCAACTGAAATGGGAATAAGTACTTTAATTTTAATACCAGTCAGGGATTAGGCCTTAAGCTTATCTGTGACTACAGTCTGTAATGCAGTACAAGGAGACATCTACGATTGTGGGATGTGTGATCAGCAAGTTATCAATTCCTTCAGCCATTGTCAGACAAATCCTGGTGATGGTACTGTTACTGCATTTGAACAGCTTATCTGGCCTCAGGGCTGAGTGAATTCTGGTGCCAACATCTGTACCTCAGAAAGGTACCGGGAATTGAACCCCAGTCCTTTTGCACCCGAAGCAGCAGCTAACCATGTGGCTACAGAGGTTTCTGGGAATAGGATCTGTGATGGTTTGTTGAACCAACAATATTGCTGTTTGTCATTTAAATGAAACATTTACCTCTGGTCTCTCACCTGCTGGTAATGGCCATTGAATGAGTACATGTAAGTACACTGTATCTACTAGACCGTGTTCTTTGCCAACCAGGCAATTAGACCAAGTTCTGACAATGTGGATATTTGATTTGAGCAATTAGTATCAATTAAGGTTAACAATGGCAACCAAGTCTTAAGAATTCTTCGTATGTGTGATTACAGTAACAATAGTGTGTCGCAAGTCATCTTTTAATGCATAGTGCTTATGTGTTGTTTTGTGTTTTAGATGAAGGCCCAAGTGTAATTTTGTAGCTGGGCAACAGCATGAGACCAGCCATCTTAAAAAGTAATGGAATTCTCTCTAAACGAAGACAATACAGGCATCTCATGAGTAAAAGAGTTTGGGAAGGTAGCTTTAAATTCTTATAGCTTTACAATAAATTATGCAGACCTGAACATTACATCATGTACGTTCTTTTTTGACAATTATTTCCCAAAAGTGAGTTGAAAGCAATGCAATACGAAATACAGTGTAGTTTAGGTGTATATTGTGAATAAATTTTCGGTTTCCAGCCAGTAACACTTAAGTTATGTGTGGGCTTTCAAACGTAACATGCAAAAGATTTGGTGAAAAAACCAGTGGATTCCAGAAGAAACACGTCTTGGATTATCTCTGTTTTTGATTAACCATTCAGACTAGTCGACATTAACCTGGATGATGTGGAACTTTCAGTAAAATACTATAAAGCTGTACTGGCCTGTGACTGCCAGTCCCCAACGTGCCAGACTATACACTACTTGTATGAAATGTCCAGTATCTAGTGTAACAGGTCTGAATCTGACCTCCGATGTGAACTCTGCTGTCCTCTCTTCGCCGTCATATGTCGCTGACTCTACAACCTGGAAGGAGGTGTCCGTCCAGTAGATGGTGCGCCGCACCGTGTCCAGAGCCAGGCCACTCAGCAAACCAAGGCCCGACTGCACCAGAACTGTCCTGCTGCCTCCGGCAAGGTCTGCCCTCCTAATGCTGCCAGCCACTCCATTTTTTATCAAAGTGCTCATTTCTGTCCAAAACAGATATCTGGAACAGTGAACACAGGAAAATTGAGTACTTTTGTTGTGGCACCTGTAAGGGGTCGATATACCTTATCCGACGATAAAAATTTTTTTACCCTGCACAAGTTGACGTTAGGCAAAATCTGTTGTCAAGCACCACTAGCACTAGGAGTAAGAGTCAGGGAGTTCAAGTTTTGAGCCAGTCATGTCCAGGCATTGTGTCTTACTTGTCGCATTTGCATCAACTTAACCGGCCATATGTTGCACTAAGGATTGTGTGTTTACCATTGTTATAACATGTGCTGAAATACCAAGCATCCTGATAAGACGAGATTAACTGTAATTAGAAGGGTGACACAAAAGTAGTATCTGCCTATTATTTTGTCTAAACAAAACACGTAAGTCAAAGGTATAACATTTTGGAATTTGTTATTGCAAATGCTTTACGACTCTGTGAGTATTGCTGACCATCTGGATTCCGATTACAAATGACTCCTGAAGCTGCTAAATCCAATTAGCTCTTATTAAGCCATGGTCACATCAAAATTGAAGCAAGGCTGCTATTTCAGTCAACAATGATCCATGTCATTAAAATTAAGTTTATCACATTGCAATCCTCAAATGTGAAGGACATTTTCATCAGGCTGCTATTTCATGAAGTTATTTGTTAGACTTGAGGTTTGCCCACTGGTAGGTTTATCTGTAGATGAAACACCAAACATAATAAAGTTCACCTCATCTCCACCGAAAAGTTATTTCTCAAAAACAGCGTCTGAATGATAAACATTTTTGGGTACCCATCCAGGAAGGAAGGTGCGACTATAAGAAGTGGGGGTGATGCTGTCGGAGAGAGAGAGAGAGAGAGAGAGAGAGAGAGAGAGAAAGTACTGAGAGTGACAACTAAATATTTACCTTGTGTGAAACCAGATGTCTTACAGCAAGTCACATTATTTTATTGTCACACCTCTCATGTTCACAAATCCAGCACTGATAGCTCACAACTGCTTTCAAACTTATTACTTATCTATTTGTAATGGGACATTATGTAGATTGGGAAAAAGCAAAAAGAATGAATACAAACCCACTTCTCCCACTGTGGTGATAGAAATGTGACCTAGACTAACATTTTTGCCATTTTAAATGTGCTGTTTGTGTTTCCTACTATCTTTCACCAATTGCATTGAAAGTTGTATTGTATAATGCTCTTTTATAATACTCTTTTTTCGACAAATTTAACTATTGCAGTGATCATACACAAATCTACATGTTAAGGAGAACTGCATCCCAACAAGATACTGATACCAAAAATAGTACAATCTTCTGAAAACCCTCCACTACATCATATACTTGAGAATTAGAATGAAACAATAGAAAATCCAGGATGGAATAATAACAATGTTACTATATGGCACAGATGTTGACACACACACACACACACACACACACACACACACACACACACACACACACACACACAAAAAAACCTCTGGCTGCTGGAATAAGACATAAGTCTGTCTCCAACGAATGGGCCAAAATCATTTTTGCACTTAGGTGGATCTCAAGAACAGCCAGCTAGGGTAAAAAAAAATGATCCCACTAAAGATAGGACAAATTGTAGAGAATAAAGCACACTTCATATAAGATGGCTAACAACACTAACTATTCACCTGAAGTTAAAGGTACAGGAAAGTTAACTACTTTTCCTAATGGAGAACTGAGACTGAAGTAATGTTTTGTTACCAGTATGAAAGTCAACATTTTTTTTATTTCTTGATCTTACACAAATAGTGAGACCTTACAGCACATTTACTATTTCTTCTGGTACACTCACCCACCAAGTGGATCTACTGCAATGTTGCCAATCTTACTGCCACGTTCGGCAGTCACCACAACAGCACAGAGCTTCTCAGTCAGGTGGCACACCTGTGGAAGGGAAAAAACACTGGTCAGAAACCAGTTCTGGTCTACATTGTTAATGAAACTACTTGTCATCTGACTCATTTCACACAGTGCTGCAGTGTCTTCACATTGGCTGTTGCCTGCACCTCTCAACACTTTTGTGAAAGTGGGCTGCAGTTGCAGTGGAGACCACTGAACTGAAAGGAGTTAAATGAGCCGGCAGAAATGCTACAGAATTATGCACGCCCACTGCACTACTTAATAACTGCAAGTGAAGCGATGCTTTGACACGACACTTGATGGCAGCCTAATGGTGGGTGCTTGAATTTTAGAACTACTACGAGATGTTGAATCAACTGACAAGCAGTTTTAACCAAATTGAGCATCAGTTCCATCCCCCTTGCACTCACCTGTATGTCACTTTGCCCAACAGGCACATCATTCACATAGTAGATGTTCTTTGTGATCCAGTCTATTGCCACCTCTGTTGGGTTACCTACCCCTTCCACGTACGTCCTGTTGTGGGTCTTCAGTGACTGGCAGTAAATTGTTGCCGTTTCCCCTGAAAAGTAAGGAGTTTTAGTGCTCTTTCACACTGTTTTAAACCTTTCATTAAGTTTCTCTCAGTAATGAAATAATGTTTATTGCGAGGAATCAGATAGTTTACATAATGACTACAACAATTTGCAACATCAAGTGTGATTAATTAAAATTAAGTAGTGGTGAATCAGTGGTACTTGTGTAAGTTTAAGAACATTTAAATTTTGTCACATTTTGGACTGTATCATTATATCTACAAATACTTTATCAATTGCTGGATAATTTATTGAAGGGAAGGGTAGATGCAGAAATACTGTCAGAAAGTATTAAAGTATCAATATCTGTTTATAATATTCAGTCTGACAGCTTACAACTTAGCAGGAAATTCAGACTCTACAGTCCCACATGTTAAGGAGGGAGCATTTTATACAAAAATGTCACACTAACTACATGTTTCAAAAAACTTCTAAGGGAAAATACTGTTTTAGGAGGAGTCAATGTTTTTACTGCATTAAATGTTTCTGGAATATAGACAAATATGTCAGTTTCAATAAAGCTGTGAGGTTTAATACCACTAGACGGAAAATGGTGGGTTATAGTCCTAAATGATTGAAGATGATTGTTTTTATTCATAGTCAAGCTTTCAACAGCATATTGCCAGATAAATTGTTTTGTTATATGCAGGTAATTTAAGGTCAAAATGTAATGCCATTGTTGAAGATATTTGGATCTAAATAGTGGTGATAAGACTAGCAATCTGAGAATTTATGTATGAAGTATATTAAACACTTGTGTTGAAAGAAGAAATACTGGACAGTGTATCAGAATTTAGAAGTATTCCAGCTTCATTTCAGCCTTCAGCCTGAAGACACTGCAAAAGAGAAGTCTGCTAGCAAGACCGTCATGGTCATCTGGAACTCAATAGCTGGACTGCATAGTCAACTTTATGAAGTTTATGACAGTAAAATATACTGTCAATACGACAGAGCCAACCAACTCTCCATTTTGGCTCATGCCCATGACCAGGAACGAGAGATTTACATTCCAGTCTTAATTTTTAGGCTTTAATTTGCTTATGTTTATTTCACGCACTAGTGCTGTACCTGAAAATTTCTGGTTTCAATAACCAGACTTCATGCCAAATTTTATATATCTTAGAGTTACATATTGCTTGGATGTTTCTCTACAGCCTTAAGAAGTCTGTCACTAATAGGTTTGAGGTTTCTAACAGTCCCAACATGACAGAACATGAGATTGAAGTCCTTTAAGGAATTCTATTAGCAGACCAGGCAGCCTCAAACAATGTGAACTGGAACTTAAATTAGCAGGAGCCCACCCCAGGTTCAGAACCACATGTACATTAAACAACCCAATGCATATGAGCTGTTAACTGAATATAATACAAACATTAGAAAGAGAGCAGTTCATATTTACAATGTTGTTTGATACATACTGACACAGTAATCAACTGTTTGTGAAAATGATGGCAATCACCACCACATGAAGGGAGGGGGGGGGGGGAAGGGGAGAGAGGAGGAGGAAGGTGTGTGTGTGTGTGTGTGTGTGTGTGTGTGTGTGTGTGTGTGTGTGTGTGTGTGTGTGTGTCCTGTACATGTGGGAAATATGAGATGGCAAATTTATGATTAAATCAGCTCTTTTTGGAGGTGGTAGCCCGCAGGTATAGCCATCACTAGAGATGGGCGGTCCACTCCTGAATTCAACCTAAGAGCTGGATCCTTCCTTTTAAGGACTGGATGATTGACGATTCGAAAAAAGGGAATGATAGCTCATCATCTGATCTGAAATGTGTGTCTGGTGGCAGCAATGAGCACGTGAAAATTCTGTGGTAGGCCGCTTGCAACGGCACCCCATGCTACATCCTGAAGAAAACATTTCCCGAGCTACAAAAATTGTGCTATAGACCATGTGCACATATTGATTTGCATATCATACTAATATGTGATGCCTTATAACAGAAAATAAAGAAAGATCAGTTATTCAGAACGCTGCATTAATGTAGAAAACATTTTCAGATTAATATTTTTGTTCTTGGTTTGTACAGAAAATCTCAAATTTCAGAAGCCCAATAAATGTTTATATACTTTTCAGTGAGCTATTACTTCTTATCCTTTGACATATCGTCACACTCAGAATGTGTTGTCAGCGACCGCATAAGCTGCAGTCCGCAGCCGTGACAACGTGAGAGCGTATCCCGACACGACCGAGGCAGCACTCCCCTCCTGAGGCTCGGCCCTCCACACAACTCTCACCAGTCAGACCACCAGCTGCCTTGCTAGCTTAGTACTCCCCACCACTTACTGATCGGATCTCGAGCAGCCTCACCAGCTCACTACCCCCCATCACTCTCACAGATCTTGATCACAATGTGGCTCACTAGCTCCATGCTCCCCACCATTACTACAGATCGGATTGCAAGGTAGCTCTCCACTCCCCACCACACTCGCACGGCAGTCCACACGGCGACATGTTCTCTGTGCTCTCGGCACAGTGATTCGGCTTGCTGCTTGCTTGCTCGATAGAGTCTCAGCACACAAATTGGCTGTAGCAGATTCTGTTCTTTACAAAAATAACGGTATGTGTATTACACAATTATTTTAAAATATATGATAGCGCTTTTACACAGGTTGTCTCAGGAGAAATGAACAATACCTAGGCAAATGACAGGTATGATCATTTGATGCAAAGAAACTACATATGGACATATGCCCTATTCCAACTGGTTCCCAAGACAATACATTTAATGTTGCTTTTGTACATTTTTCTTGAATAACTAAATCCACAACTTCTAGCAAAAACATGTCACAGTACAAAACTAAACTACTTTAAAATTCCTATAAAAGAGTCCTATTCATTTTTCTTTAGTTTGCAAGAAGGAAGTGAGAGAATTCTGAAAATCTCAGGTGATGCATACACACTGAGGCACAGGTAGCTTTTCAAACGAAATTTGAGGTAGTTTTTCGACTTCATAGACCGTGTGTCCGATATCAAATAATTTGTCTCAACTTCGTTAACACTATAGTGGTGCTCCGTGAACAATAGCTGTGTACTGATTAACAAAATAAATAAGAGTGTACACTAAGTATGTTCTATCTAGGAAACCATTCAGATTAGGGCATTTGTCCATATGGAGTTTTTCACTTTGAATGACCATTTGTGTTATATCCCTGAATATTGAGCAGTCTTCCTGGGACACCTTGTATGTTTAATTTTTTTTATTTATTCATTTAATCTGAACAGGTCAATGCCTTTAGGATCCTCCCTAAATCAGACAAGAGGTTTACACATAATTACAAAACTAATCAGTTACTTAAAACATCATAATATTTTTAATGTGTGTCTTCTCTCTCTGTGCACATATTAGGCATTTGCCTGTTTCACCGTCTTGGTTGAAATTGCTTGTATTCCTCATTCTTCCTAAATATCTTCTGTCCACTGCGTAACAATCATCATTAATATATCTAAAAAGAAAGATGATGAAACTTACCAAACAAAAGCGCTGGCAGGTCGATAGACACACAAACAAACACAAACATACACACAAAATTCTAGCTTTTGCAACCAATGGTTGCCTCGTCAGGAAAGAGGGAAGGAGAAGGAAAGACAAAAGGATATGGGTTTTAAGGGAGAGGGTAAGGAGTCATTCCAACCCCGGGAGCGGAAAGACTTACCTTAGGGGGAAAAAAGGACAGGTATACACTCGCGCACACACACACATATCCATCCACACATACACAAGCAGACATTTGTATGTGTGGATGGATATGTGTGTGTGTGCGAGTGTATACCTGTCCTTTTTTCCCCCTAAGGTAAGTCTTTCCGCTCCCGGGATTGGAATGACTCCTTACCCTCTCCCTTAAAACCCATATCCTTTTGTCTTTCCTTCTCCTTCCCTCTTTCCTGACGAGGCAACCATTGGTTGCGAAAGCTAGAATTTTGTGTGTATGTTTGTGTTTGTTTGTGTGTCTATCGACCTGCCAGCGCTTTTGTTTGGTAAGTTTCATCATCTTTCTTTTTAGATATATTTTTCCCACGTGGAATGTTTCCCTCTATTATATACAATCATCATTAATTTTGATAGGCTACCGTCTTCCATTCTTGTCACATAGTCCTTCCAGTTGTTTCCGTATTCTTTTATGCGCACATTTGAGCATTTCATTCTTAGTTCTTTTCTGATGTTTGCACTCATTCTGCTGTCAGACAGAATGCAGCCAGCTACTATTCTTAGTAAGCACATCTCCAATGCTTGTATTCTTCATTCATTTCCTTTTGTTGCAGTCCATGACTCACCTCCACATGTTGTAGTCAGCACACCCATTGTCCTATAGAAATCGGCTACAGTTTCCTTTCTTGCTTCAGTTCTGAGCGCTCTACTGATTGTTCCATCAATTTAATTGATCTCTCTATCTACTTCTGTGTGTCCATTTCTGTTATGAATGATATAGTATTTTCTAAGAAGTTGAACGAGTTTACTCTTTGTTTTCAAATCATCATTATTTTGCTGATAATTATCTGCTGGCCCCTAAAAGCCATAACTTTAATTTTCTGTGAAGATACTAACAGACTGTATAACTTAGATGTTATGGATACAATATGAACAGCTCTTTGCAGCATGTTCTCACTATTACCAATCACAATTTGATCAGCAGCAAACAGATAATTCCTTTGGCTGAAGTAGAAAATATTAATTTACTTGTCACTTGCTTCAGCATGTCGTCAACATAAATATAAAAAAGAATTGAACACAAACTGCATCCTTCTCTTACTCTCGAAGTTTGGCCCAATCATTGATTTTCCATTTCCGGCACTGGAGTTTTTTCTTCCTCCGTACATGCTTTTAGTTACCTTTATAACATACAAAAGGTGTTCCTGTTTTGTTCATTATCAGCCACAGTTTTTCTATATTTATCGAAAACCTTTACATTGTCTATGAATAGTAAATGTGTCTTCCTACTGAACTCTGTGTTACTCAATGATTTCTTTAATAGTGAACGTATTGTCTGTGCATCCTAAAACACTTTTGCTCTTATAACAGAATATTTTCATTAATTACTGCTTGTCTCAGTGTTGCTGTTACAGACTATAATTAATACCGTAAGTTTAGCAGAGAAATGCTCTTTTAGTTTTCGCAATTACTTTCATCTACTCTCTCATAATTGGATAATATTGTACCTAATTTCCATTCACCTGAGATTTTCTTATTTCTCCAACATCTGTTAATATAATTGAAAGATCTGGATATCAGTGTGAGAGACTTATTTTTAATCAGTTCTCTGTTTTTCTATTTATCACTAAACACTGTGTGTCTTCTAATGTTTTCATTTCTGTTCTATCTACTATTATCTCTTCCTCATCTTCATGCCAATCATTTCTGTCCAGATTTTTATTTATGTTGTTTTATTTGCACAATATGTAGTAATGAAATTAAATCAAATTGAAAATGATTTGACAGAAGATCTGAATTTATCCAATCCAATTTAGAATAATAGTACTGCTTAAGAACTAACCGCAATGGTGGTAGCTATACTATTGCTAAAAATATTAACAACAGTAGATGACAGTAAAAAGTATTTGGGAAATGAGGAATGTCTGGTATGGTAATTAACTGTAAAGGGATATTGGGTGCGTTGAGGCAAACATTTTTGTTAGTTTAATAAATATGTCACTATGTTTTGAAGCTGGGTTTTGTTATTCGGTTCTCTGATATCTGGAGGGAGAGTTGGGTTCCTCGTACTGAAAAGGACTTGCATAAGACGGCTGAGTAGTAGTGCTCGACACAGAGGCTTTCGCTCTGATGAGAACAAATGTTTATGCTGTGTTGTTCAGGCAGAGCTTCAGGGTCTAGGGAGCAGCAGTTATGATGAGCAGTAGTGGGTCAACAATAAGCTTGATCATCTGGACTGCAATGCCGTCCTATAGTAAATGCTTATCTGACAGATTTTTCGACGAGGTTGTCAGATCAAGACAATTTTTCACGACAAACTGCCATTTACCACTGTGAAATTATCAGCAAGTTATTTTTTGCTTATGGTTCAATGACGTTTATCGCTAAAATCAAGTTCTAGTTTAGTTCCTTGGTTGGGACAATGGGATCAGCTGAAGCTTCTATTTTGCCTGTACTTCCCTAAATCAAAGTTTCCCTATAGAACATATGGTCTGTATGTTTTAGATTATGGTATTGACACACCTCAGTTATCTTTCCTCTCAGACTGATTGACTCTTTTCTTTCTCCCTGTAACGAATTTTATTTTTGAGAGTAGCTGTAAGTACAATGTGCAGTGTCCAAGATTCATGCTCTGTTAGCTCCTCTGCTGGCCAAGATTCAGGTTTTCCCTCAAGGTTTAGGTCTTTGGGGGAACATATTTTTTGTGTAATCTATTTAGTTTGTACTTTTTTCTTTCATGTCTAGGAGTGACATAGAAGTCATCTCCCAAATTATCTATTGTGCCTGTGCTGCAAAAACAGGTACAATGATATATGTCAAGTCTCTGTGTGTAGTCAATTACAGTTTACTGCTTGGATATTTTAAACGCACAATATTCCATATCGCTCAGATAAGTGTTCAATCACTTTCAACTCATTTCCATGAACTACGCCATATATTTCAAAATATCGATATCCGTGTACTACTTTTAACGAACTTGGACACCTGGTTCAAGCCAAGTGTGCTCTCCATTTCTGTAAATATACAGGGTGTTACAAAAAGGTATGGCCAAACTTTCAGGAAAAATTCCTCGCACACAAATAAAGGAAAGATGTTATGTGGACATGTGTCCGGAAACGCTTAATTTCCATGTTGGAGCTCATTTTAGTTTCGTCCACTTATGCTCAATGGAGCACGTTATCATGATTTCATACGGGATACTCTACCTGTGCTGCTAGAACATGTGCCTTTACAAGTACGACACAACATGTGGTTCATGCACGACGGAGCTCCTGCACATTTCAGTCGAAGTGTTCGTACGCTTCTCAGCAACAGATTCGGTGACCGATGGATTGGTAGAGGCGGACCAATTCCATGGCCTCCACGCTCTCCTGACCTCAACCCTCTTGACTTTCATTTATGGGGGCATTTGAAAGCTCTTGTCTACGAAACCCCGGTACCCCTCTACCAAATGTAGAGACTCTTTGTGCTCGTATTGTGGACGGCTGTGATACAATACGCCATTCTCCAGTGCTGCATCAGCGCATCAGGGATTCCGTGCGACGGTGGGTGGATGCATGTATCCTCGATAACGGAGGACATTTTGAACATTTCCTGTAACAAAGCGTTTGAAGTCACGCTGGTATGTTCTGTTGCTGTGTGTTTGCATTCCATGATTAATGTGATTTGAAGAGAAGTAATAAAATGAGTTCTAACATGGAAAGTAAGTGTTTCCAGACACATGTCCACATAACATATTTTCTTTCTTTGTGTGTGAGGAATGTTTCCTGAAAGTTTGGCCGTACCTTTTTGTAA
This sequence comes from Schistocerca piceifrons, assembly GCF_021461385.2. Taxonomy (NCBI): domain Eukaryota; kingdom Metazoa; phylum Arthropoda; class Insecta; order Orthoptera; family Acrididae; genus Schistocerca; species Schistocerca piceifrons. Next base: position 824,197,327 of record NC_060141.1, read on the forward strand.
CACCCTGTATACTGCACCATAAGACAACAGAGATTAAAGACGAGGAGGTGGTGTAGTGACATACAAATGCTGTATTGCCCATGCTTCTCAAATCCAGAAGTCATGAAGACAAACAAGTCAAATATATGTTCATAAATATCAAGTCTCTTAAGAAAATGTGCCTAATCAGCACACACTACAGATCTGACAGGAGGGGGGACAGCCTCTTTTAAAACTGACTCTTAAAAATTTGACTTGACATAGAAGCATACAAATAATGCTAGTAGCACTAATATAAATACTCTGCCCCTTCACTGTGAAATTAAAGTGTGTATTTTTTTTCTTCAGATGCAACTCTAAATCAGCTTGCACCTACCCATAATGCAGTTTACATTTACAATCGTATACATCTATTTGCCACGAAATCCACAAAAAAGTAATTCATAGCTGGGATATCAGCTCACACCATCATATTCATTTCTACGAGCGTTTCAGGCCTTCTCGTATATGGTACAAACTTCGCCATTGTGGGTCTAGAATTTGCAGATCATACAGGGTGTATACGTGGACAAGGAAAAAAGTTCCCAGATTTCCCGATTGAAAATACACTTTCTCCCGGGTGAAAATACACTTTCTCCGTGTTAAGTGACAGTATACTTTTCCTCGGCACTGTAAAACTTATCAATCCTTAGAATGTTTATGGTTTTCTACACAGACTTAGAATTTGCTGGCACTTTAGAAAACAAAACCCAGGGGGAAAAAAAAGAAAAAGAAAAAACACACGTTTTGGAAGGATCTTTGATGTGCAGCAATATGTACACCGCATGTCTGTTTTACAGAGGTATAAATTCGAATGCCACCGAACACTGCATGTTACTTTCTGAAGCAATGAAATCGGGATTGCGACGTGCTTTTGTAAGCCAGTCATAGCTCATGTCACATGATCTCGGCACAGGACACTTAATGTAGTCAACCAATAGCAAGATCACTAAGTAGCGCGAACACACAAAAAGAAAAGTTAATGGTTTAAATTAATATACATAGTTTTGCTAGAAGAAAAACAAAGCTTTCACAAATAATATTGGTCTCTAAGATTAATAAGCTGCAAGAGACGCTAAGCTTCCACATATAATTCAGATCATTTTGCGTGTGTTACACTTTAAGATACATCACACAAATGTGCCAGTAAAATTTGTAATAAGTGTCGGATCTTCTGGGCTCGAAATTCTTTTAGATGGTCGTCCTCAAAGAGTTTATTTTTAAATGAGAGTCAAACGCTCAGTGATTTAAGAAATTCATTGTACATTCTCTAACATAGTTCCTCTTGTGTGAAAGGAAATTTACTTTGAAAGTAACTCTTTTCAAATCATCATTTGCAATATTTTCCCGTGACCTGTTTGAAATTGGTTCGTTTCAGCAGTTGCCAGAGCGCGCCAGATAAGAGGTGTCACTGCGCCTGCGCAGCTACAATGATGCAGGAAGCTCGCATGTTTTTATGTGTAAAACATTAAAAGATCTTGCATTATGTCATAAAAGAAAAAAAAGACATATAGGATACTTCAAGAGCATCGGAATTTCGTGAACTATACTAAAATGCATAAAGCGGCTTAAAGTGCACAATCGTATGTCCAGATTCGGATGTAAATTTTCTTGAGTACCAGTACTGTATTATCTCATGTTTGGTTCTTTATTATGGCATAATGCCATACAAGCTAGAAGGTGGAAAACGTGCACTTGAATGCAGCGAACAGTTGAAACTAGCCAACAGTGTGAAATTAAACACTTCATTTCAAATAAATTGACTGCCTCGGTGCAAAATATTAATAAAAGCCAAATCTCTTTAGCAAATCGAGAAAAATAACTTCATTGTTCTGCAAGGTGATTAATGGTTGACTGTCAGAAAGGTGGATATAAAACCTGAAACTAACAACATATTTTAGCCTTCCGTAATTATGCGAGCGTATTTTAATTTATTTGGTAGCTCCCAGCCACAGAAATTCTGTTTTGTTTTCATTTAATGTGAGAGCAATAAACAAAGAGGAAACAGCAAAATCACTAAACATAAGCACAGGTCACGTGGAGACTACTCACCTCCCCCCTACAACTCAGACTGCTCTGTGCATCAGCACCAGATCTACGATATTTCCGAACCGAAGCAATTTAGATAGTGGCGCCCAGCCACACATCTGTAGCCAGAAGCGGGAGAAGGTATTACATATAGGCAATTCAACCGCGCATGCGTAAGAGCCTGCCCGCAACTGCTCAAATGAATCAGATGTGAACAGCTGTCATGTCACGCTCATCGGAGGCAATTTGTTGTTAGGAAGCACTGCATATTCTTCGTAAAGCCTTTGACACACTTTGGTTGGCAGACAATTGTATGAGCACTGTGTTTTGTTGTTGTATATGGCGCATTTCCTTTGCGACTTAAGTTTTATTTTCATTTTTTTTCTCTCGTTCGTGTTTTTTGCTGCAGCATTATCCTGCAGAAGCGGGATACAGTAATATCCTTCGTTAAAGTATTTGTTCTTACCAGTCAAAATCACAAAAATTTAATTGTTAACTAAGAGAAGGAAAAGTTCCTGGAATTCTAAAAAATTTCCCGGTTTTCTCCCGGATCTCCCGGGTCGTATACACCCTTTCATAGCATACTACATCCCACTCCGTAACTTCTGATTATAGACAGTGCTGCACGTATCGTCAGGTTCTGGACCGAGTCGTGATTTATTTCTTTCATCACACCCTTACTTCCAACTGCTTTCCATTTACAACAAATAACTAAATCTGTTAGTGTTATAAAGCCACTCACACTAAAAAGTATGGCATTAGATTCACAGCTTTTAAAAATGATTTGCAGAGGATACCATCCTTTCTCTAGTTGAAGATGCAGAGTTTAAAAAACTTTGTACATATGATTTGCCCAAATTATAATTTACCAAGTCAACAAACACTGTCAGACAATCTGATGCCCGGTTTGTATCACAAATTATTTGATAAAATTAAAAGTGACTTTGCCACAACACAGGCATTTTGCCTTAGGTCTGATGGGTGGGCAAGTGTAAACAACATTAGTTCCTATGCACTCACTATACATTTCATAGACCATAAGAGTGAACTGATGTCATACCTTTTAGAGTGCTTACAATTCAAAGACAGACACACTGCAGAGAACATCTCAAACGGGTGAAGTCTGTTACCGCCAAATACAATGAAGTTTTAAAATCACTGCCATAGTAACAGACAATGCGTCAAATATGAAATTAGCCGCAAATCTTCTGCAAATCACACATATACCATGCTTTGGACATTCTTTAAACCTCACTGTGGAACATGCATGTCAGAAGTCTATACAGAAAACCATTGATGAAGTCAAAAGAGCTGTTATGTTCTTCAAGAAGAGTTGCTTTGTGTCAAGCAAACAAGCCGAAATGTAAGGAAGTTTTACAAAAAAGATCAATTGAAACTAAAACAAGATTTCCCAACCAGATGGAACTCTACTTTTGAGATGTTGCAAAGATTTACTTTAAATAAATAACCTAAAATTTCTTGCCTCGCTATTTTAGGTGAAAAATCAATCACCTTACTTAAAAAGATAGAGACTGGGAGATAATGTTACAGACTTCACAGATTTTGAAAGTTTTCGATGAGGTAACCAAAGAAGTACGCTCAGAGGAAACACGCTCACTTTCAATGATGAAAAATCTTGCCGAGATTAATGGAATGTCAACTAAAATCTTTTAAAGAGAAAATAAACAGCCCTCAATAAAGAGTGTCATTGGTTGAAAATTTGCTTAAAGAGTGTCATTGGTTGAAAATTTGCTTAAAGAGTGTCATTGGTTGAAAATTTGCTTAAAGAGTTATCAGAGCAACCAACTGATTAGGCAATATTATTAGATCCCAGATTCAAAAGGCAAGGATTTTCAGATGAGAAAACATTCCAGGATTGCTACACAAAAGTTATTGCACAAATGAAATTGCTGGTTGTTCAACGAACAAACACTGCCAATACCTCAACCAGTTACTACCGTAAAGTGTGAGACTACTTCAGGAGTAGTTTGATGAAACTATTCATCAGCTCCAAGCAAGTTACCACTCAAAGTGTGGCAATTGTCGAATTGGACAAATATTTAGCTGAGGGATATTTGCCTAGAAATATTGACCCCTTAAACTAGTGTGAAACAAGAAAACTGCTGTACCCAACCATATATCAATTGGTCCTAAAAGTACTATGTATCACAACAACGTAAGTGCCCTGTGAATGAATCTTTTCAAAAGTAGGACAAATATGCACGAAGAAGAGAAACAGATTCACTTCAACTAAAATAGGTAAAATTTTATTTATAAATCACAATATTGATTAATTTTTCTGTTTTAGTTACATATATAGTAACACTGATTGTAAATTATGACTACAGACATACTTGCACCCGACTAACTCCACGCCAATATTTGGAGATGGAGGTCCCAGGAAGAAGACCAATTGGGTGGCCTAGGAAGAGATGGACAGATCTCTAGAGGAGAAGAGTAACGCAAGATTTAGAGGAGAGGGAAAAGCTATACCAGGACAGAAACCAATGGAGGCATATCTTTCACCAAGTTCCTATCTGGCTTGCTGGAAGGAAAGCCTGATGAGGTACTTTAATTACAGTTATACTATAATTTTTGAATTTTATTTTTCCAATAAAAGTATGAAAATACAACAAGAATTGGTCTTCACTCTTAAAACCTTTCCCCTTTATAAAAAATATCTAGGATTTTGTTGTAATATTTTTAATTTTTAAAGCAGACGAAGTTTAAAACTTTCCTACCTGAAAACTGCTAGGGACATAATGCAAAATTATTACTCCCTTCATACGTTCTTTCAAAATAGGACCAAATTGGATAAAAATACAAGTTTAATGACCTTCATTAAAAAGGTGACATGCCTTCGTTTTATTTATTTTTGTGACTGAAGAGCCTGAAAATGAACTAGTCGATTCCAGTGAATGAGCAGTTGTGATCCAATCTGAGGGGGGAGGGGGGGAGTTTTGCATATCTCTAGTCATCACACCAATGATTTGATGCTTAAAATTGCAATTCCCTGTGTATCAACAACAAACTTCTCCCATCTGAACCACCAGGGAACAGTCTGGGGGAAAACTCACGAGTGCTCCAGCAGATGGCGTACTCCCTGGCATCGACATCCAGACCTGTGACCCTCAGGAACTGGTGCTTGTGCAACACATCCACGCTGGCCAGAGACTGCGACACCTTCCTAATTTGGCCCCCTCCCGTCACCAACACATACTCCATGATGGGCCCTGCAGCACAGACAGATACCATCAGCTGGCCTCATGTTTGGAAGACGTTACTGCACTATGCACAGAGCTACTTTTCTGAGTAATTACAAATATTGTTGTGCATACCAGAAGCGAGCCTGTTACACTTGGCAATAACAGAATGGATTCTGTTCTCTTAAACATTTGTTTTGTAATATCCAAGTAGAATTGTTGTGTGTAATGGATGGACAGTATTTATCCTATTCTCACTTTTCAGTGCTAAAGCTTATACTCTATTAGAAACAAACTCTTCTAACAAACCAATTTCAAGGCTCAAACATAGTATTTAATATCCCAATGAAAATTTATTTAACACATCTAATGCAAGTCACTAGCAAATGTATTGAATTGTGGATCTCATCTTTCTGCATGAAAGAATCTCTCGTTAACTTTTGCACCTGCAACATGTAGAAATCAACTCGCACACCTGTTGCCTTGCAGGACACCTTATCCAGGCGGAGCATGAAGCCAGCAACACAGCTACAGGAGAAGCTACCTGGGCTGTTGTTGCAGACCTGCGAGCAGACTGGGGGCCGATCTCGGCACTCGTCCACGTCGTGGCAGCTCTTTCCGTCCTGCCCGAGCTCGTAGCCAGCCGTGCAGTAACAGTGTGGGCCTGCTGGGGTCGCCCGACATTCCCCATCGCACGGGTGCCCCACACAAGCCTTGCCTGCAATGCGATTAACTTAACGAGTGGCCCCGAACCAATTTTGTTACAACTGTACGGAAGGCAACTGATTGCTAGGGGCAGTACAAGTGAAGAGTTACAATAAATACATCTGAGTAAACTTCAGATATGCTGACTGCAGCGTAATAAATCTTTCATTAAAGATTTAAATTTGTGACAGACCAACAAGGAATCCATATCACCTGTATCTTTGGTGCATACCTCCACTTGGTTATCAGAGTATGCCTCCAAAGCTAACACACTGATTTTTCCTATAATTTCCATACAATGCTACAGAATGTTCCGTTATCAAAATGTGTGGGAACAGAAGGTGTCTTTTTAGAAGACTGCCACTGTCACTGTTTAAAACAGAAACATTAAGAAAATAAACAAGTGACTAGTACTACCAATTCAGAAACAACTGCATGCCAGGATCGTATGGAAATCTGCACTGAAAAACCTTGCAAAACTAAAATGTTACAAAAGTAGTTTCAGTAGATAATGGAGAGACTAAAGAATCAACCATACATGCTTCTAATCAATTAGTCGAACATCAACAGTACCCACAAACAGCAGCAAAACAACAAAAATTTCAGCATCAAGCAATAAGTTACATATAACTTATGATCATTTAGCTTAGTACACATAAAGAGTGCTTAGATGTATACAGTTCAAAGTAAATTATACTACAAGCACGAATTCACAGTAAATGCAGGACCACAAAATTATCATTTGCAGGATAGCTGACTGGGGATACCAGCCACTGCTGACATGATTCTGTGTCAACCACATGCCAGTTCACAGTGTGATCTGTTCACATTTTTGAGACTTTTAAACGGAATCAAAATGACAGTATATTACACAGAGTGCCACTCATGTCAACTGTTTACTGTGACAGTGTTTGTGGTAACGTTGAACATTACAGAAATGCATTTCATGTATGGTAGTGCTGCTGGTAATGCACAGGAGGCTGCAAACATACAAAGAAGCTTACCCTGCCTAAGAGCAGCCTGATTGTAATGTTTACAAGGACCCATTAACACATGAAACAGCTTTGCATATGCCGCAGGGTGGGCAGGTCTGCACAAACTACAGCTGTGCTTGAAGATGTGGTGCTGGAAACAGCCTAACAGTCCTGGTATCTGAACAAGGACACATGCCACACCAATTCCTGGAAGGAACCACAGTGTTTGGAAAACAAAGCACCACAATGCAATGCACCTGTAACACCTCCACATTTGTCGTCTTAGTGAGGAAGCCTCATCAGACTAAAAACATGCCAGTGGATAAAACAAGCAGTAGGCAACCATATGTTTCACAATTTTATTTACAGATGAAGCAGGGTTCATTCTATTGTATGCAATTGCCACAATTCTTGTGTTTGGAGTTATCTGTGCTCCAACCCACATGCTGTGCACAAGTCTCCGCATCAGTTATTTCTCACTGAATGTAATTTATTCGGCTGTACATGTTGCCAAATAAACTATGTGCAGAATTACCTTCAGTTTTTGTGGCATCTTTCAGGATGGCTCGAGTTGTTCTCTAACAGCAGTGCCAGAAGATGTGGTACATGCATTGAGCACAGGTAAAATTTGTTGCGATGATGAGACATCTACGGCACTGTGGGAAAGGAGAACCTGCTGTGGCCTCCAAAATCACCTGATCTGAATCCCATGGACTTCTGCATTTGCAGATACCTTAAAGGTGTAGTTTATCCATTCTAGTTAACACAGTTGAATTGAGGCACATACTTCTCAATGCCTGTCACTAATTTTAAAACTATCCAGGCACGTTTGAAAGGATTTGAAACCCTGACCAGTACAGCTCTGCAACTGTATACAAACTTAACACTTTGGATACCATCTTTAACTATGAGTACAGTCATGGAACCTTTGTTCTTTCATAACACCTGCATTTGTACCAAAATAACTTAATATTGTACAGCATTATTACCTTTCCCTAACTGGGATAACAGAATAAGGTCAGTGGTGACTGATAACCACAAGGTCAGCATTACCTCTCAGATTATTTAAAGGCCTTAGTTTATTGAGACTGTTTCTAGTATTGTGTGCTTTTAGTTGTGTGGGTATGACAGTTATTATACAACCTGCATGAGCTACAATTAATCTATTGAGACTAACAAAGGGGGAAAATATTTAGGCAAATACTGTAACTCCCTCTTCATAGATAATATTATTACATTCAGTTTTTTCAGTGTGAATGAAATATAGCTGGCACTGAAGTTAGATGTGGCACCAACTTTTTGAAATAAAGTTATTTCAGATTTACCATCAATCGAAACCATGGAAGACAAGACTACACTTATCATTTCAGTTACAGATGTTACACACCACATTTGCCGCCTTCGTCACTGCCATCTTCACAGTCTCTGTTGCCATCACAAAGCTGTTCTAACTCTACACATTTGCCAGCGTCACATTCAAATCCTTTGCACACAGCTTTTTCTTCTTCCCCTGAAGAAAAAATGCAAGTTTAAGTTCACTTGTCAAAGAAAATAGCACAAAATATTTTTACAGAGGCTGAATAATCTTAGATGTTACCTCCGACAATTGTCACTGGTGATTTAATGTAATGCCTACAGTGCCAAGGCCAGTGGCCAATATGTTAGTAGCAACTAAGCTGGAAACACTGAAACAGGTAAACTACTCACATATCAAGTGCATCTTTAATACAGTGGTATCACCTTACATTTTATTTTATGGTGCAAAAACAACTAGGGTCATACACACCTATATCGAAACACAGAACAATGGGGAGCGGGGGGGGGGGAATTAAATTGAAAACGACTACACATTATACACAAGCCACAGAATTTTGGGTTTGTTTTGCTTTAGGGCTCAAAAAACAACTGGGGTCATATGCACCCGAGTCGAAACTATAGAGCATGAAGACAGAGGAGTTAAAAAACCAACTTTACATCAGTCCCAACTGACATAATAGAACACAGTTAAAAATCAGGCACAAGGAAAAAGGGCTACAAAAGACACCATGCATAAATCAAGGTCCAAAATTAAAAATTAAATGGCCTTTGCCATATTGCTTTGGTGGATAAAAAATAAAAATCGATCGACAGCGCACATGTCATTTGCTAAAACGGCCGATAACTCATATGACAAACCCAAGTGGGAATGTAAACAGTGAAAAAAAATGAGCATTCCATCAGGAAGTGGCAGACAGTTAGAACTTGGGCACAATGTGTACAAAGTGATGGGGTAGCACCACTTATCAAATGATTATGGCTAAAATCCAGTGCGCAATACACAGCCTAGTTAAAACGTCATCGTCTTGGCGGGAGGGCAAGAGGTGGTCATCCAAGCCACTGGGAAAGGCTTAATAAGCCAGAGCTTATTCCCAAACATTGCACCACTGGTTCCACCAAGAGTGAGCAAGTGAAAGTTTTCCTGGACCCGCTTCACTAAGGGAGGGGCAGTGTACAGTGCACATGGACTTTGGAGGGCACCGAGTGAGTCTGAGCAGAGGACAATTGAAAAGGCTGTGTCACCGGCTGTACTCCATCCTCCATGGCCTGATGCAAGTTGAAGAACGCTGCTGTAAATACTGAGCAGTATGCCGGAAGCCGATATCGAAAGACACAAGTGCCAATGACGAAAGCACACCTGACCCCACGGTCAGTCAGAGACCCATCTGTGTATACAAAGGTACTATTGGTAAGTTCCATGTGAAGGTTGTGAAATTGAAGGCAACAGAATAGTGTCCTTAGGAAGCGAATGAAGGCCAAGGTTAACATGAGCCACTTCACAGAACCAAGGTGGTGAATGGTTCACACCCACTAGGACAGTTGCAGGCAGTGTGAAGTTAAGCCACTGTAGCAAGTGTCGAAAGCAGAACCCAGGAGGTAACAGAGAAGAGGGACGTGCTCGATTCTGGTGATCAAAGGAAGCATCTAAGAAAGAGGCATAGAATGGGTGGCCACGCGTGGCAGATAAACGGCATGCATACCTGTTGAGGAGAAAGTCACAGCGGTAGGACAGTAGAAGTATAGCAGCTTCAGCATACAGACTTTCAATCGAGCTAGTGTAAAAGGCGCCCATAGCCGGACGGATGTCATGATGGTGGATATTGTTGAGGTGTTGTAAGAGGGATGGGCGTGCAAATGCTTAAACAATGCACACAGTCAAGTTTTGAATGGACAAGGGACCGGTACAAACGGAGGAAGACGGTTTGATCAGCACCCCAGGAAGTACCATTGAGGACCCGTAGGACACTGAGGAACCGAATACAGCAGGCTGCCAGGTAAGACACATGGGAGGACCAAGATAGTTTCCACTCTAGCAGGCACAAGATGTAAAGATGGTGGGAAAAACCACTTGCATCGCCAGAAATTCATACAGACAGTTTTGTCAGTGGAAAAGCGAAGTCAATGCCCCATGTGCAAAGACGATCAAGACATCACTCAAGACACTGCTCAGTGAGATAGGTCTGTGGAGAACTGCAATAGATGGCAAAATAATCCACAAAAAAGGAGCCAGAGATGCCCAGTGGGAGACAGGCCGTTGCAGGGTTTATGGCGGTAGCAAAGACGACGACACTCAGACTGTAACCCTGAGGCTCTCCATTTTCCTGGATAAAGGTGTCCACAACAAGGCAGAACCCACACACGCTTTGAAAACTCGGTCTTTTAAAAATCCTGGAAGGAAACAGGGCAGCCAGCCACAGAAGCCCCACATGTAAAGAGTACAGAGGATATCAATTCCGCAGCAGCTGTCTTAAGCCCTTCTCCAAATTGAAAAACATGGCCAGTCTGGGATTTATGCAGAGAACTATTCATGACATGGATGGACAAAGTAACAAGATGGTCAACTGCAGAATGCCACACTGTGCTTTTGTCAGTAAGTTGTGAGACTTAAGCCACCATACCAGCTGGGCATGAATTATATGTTCCATCACCTTTCAAACACAGCTGGTAAGAGATGGGGCGGTAACTAGAAGGAAGGTTTTTGTCCTTAGGCATGAGTATGGTGGTGGCTTTACGCTGGCGTCCGGGAAATGTGCCCTCTGCCTAGATGCAGTTGTATGTGTTAAGCAACAAGTACTTGCCCTCAAGAGAAAGGTGCTGCAACATGTGAATGTGGATGACATCTGACCCTGGGGTAGAGGATTGGGATGAACTGAGAGCATAATCTAGCTCCCTCATAGTGAGGGCAGCATTGTAGGGAAAAAAAAGGAGGAAGGCAGGGTGATAGTGGGAGGAGCTCGAAACTTCTGCAAAATGGTGGCCCAAGGTGTTGGAGATGGCAATAGGGTCCATGATGACAGTGTCTGCTACTGTCAGGCCGGAAATTGGGGAATGGTTCTTGGTCCCAGATAGCTATCGGAAGTTGGCCCACATGACAGAGGAAGGGATGGAACTGTTAAAAGAACTAGTGAATGAAATCTGGCTAGCTCTTTTGCTGTCCGGACACAACTACATTTTGCACACACCTGTTTATAATGAATGCAGTTTGCCATCGTAGTATGGCAGTTAAAAATGCGGAGAGCACGTCTCTGTGCACGAATTGTGTCGCGGCATGCCTCAGTCCATCAAGGGACTGGGAAACTATGTGGTAAAGAGGAAGCACAAGGAATGGAATGTTCCGCAACAGTAAGGGCAACATTTGTGAGATATTCCACCTGGTCATCACAACTGGGGAAATCTTGTTCTTCAGAGGTCGTCAGGGAGGAGTAAAGATCCCAGTCAGCGTAAGCTGCCATTTGGTCGTGCCCTGTTACGGCAGAGGAGGTTAAGAAGGTCAGCAAAGAGGGCATCTCTCTGACAGGCCGTGGGAGAACCCCAAAGGGGATGATGTGCATTAAAGTCAGCCCAATACGCTGAAGGAAGTCTGCCCTGGTGACATAGAATGATGGAGGGACGTAAATGGTAAGAGGGAAAATGTCAGGTAGGGAAGGAAAATGTGAACTGCAACAGCTTGAAGATGGGTAGTCAGATGGGTTGACTACGAATATTATCCCGCATGAGGAGCAAGACACCCCCATGAGATGAAATGCTGACCTCAGGGGGAAGGTCAGAACGTATCGATAAGAAAGGTGAAGGCTTAAAGTAGTAGTGAGGGCGCAATTTCGTTTCCTGAAGGTAAAGTACAAGGGGACACTGTGCGATGCTAAAAGCAACCATAAATCCTCTTTGTGGGACCGAAGACCACGAACATTCCATTGGAGGAGAGTCATGATGAGGAAGAGATGTAGTGATGTCAGCTCGGCGGCTGCCGAGTTACAGCCGGTGAAGAGTCGCTATTACAGGTCACAGAAGCAGAAGGATCCTGCTCCATGGGGTCCACAGAAACATCGGCTTGCGCATGTGATTGGTCTGTGGAGTCCAAAGCTGAAAAACAGTTTGTGGTGTGCACCAGCGACATGGAGATCGGCCAGGCTAAGGTAACATGTGGTTACATAATCGAAGAGTATCTTCGAGTTGGCAAAGGAGAAGACAGTTTGCCTTTGGTGGACTTCTTCAAGCCTTTTCGGTTGAAGGAAGATGCAGGTGATGTTTGGCTGGAGGGACAGAGTAAGTTTCACAGGGAGGCGAGAGTTTGATGGCTTGTGCAGCTGGATGAGGGGGGGGGGGGGGGAGATGATAATGCTACTTTCAACCTCAGAGCTGAACTGGAGGTCACATGTCTGCATGGCCATGTCCTCCATGGAGCAAGGGGTAACAAGAACAGAAGTATATGTGCCAGAAGGGAGAGCGCAGGGTTTGTGACTAGCCAGTAACTTATGAGCAACTGGGTAAGACACTTTTTCCTTTATGCAGATCTCACTGACAGCCCACTCAAGATCTCACTGACAGCCCACTCATGAAGATACATGGGACAACCCCGAGAGGAGGCGGGATGGCCGCCACTGCAGCTGATACAATGGGGAGAAGAAAGTGGACAATCCCTCTCGTGCGCATCCCTACCACAGGTTACACATTTGGCTGGGTGTTCACAAGACTTTCTAGTGTGGTTGGAATGATGACACTGGTAGCAGCGCATCAGGTTCGGAATGTACGGCCAGACTGTGATGATTCCATAGGCTGCTTTGATCTTTGACAGAAGCACCACTATCAAAAGTGAGAAAAAGAGTGGGGGGGTAGGCACTAAGGAAAGGCAACAAACACTAAAAGGAACAAAGGAGGACAAGAAAACAACAGAGATATCAGAAACAGAAGAGGGTAGACAAAAAAGCAGATTACAGTGGCAATGGAGGCACTCCGGCTTCCACAAGGACACCGCTGGTCACCTGACTCACCCTAAAAGCTCATGTCGCTGGGTGAATGCCACAGTGGTGCACTCTGACTAGTAAACGCAACGCTGAGAGCGCAGCCGAACCATAAACCTGACTCCCCTAGTCAAAGCAGGATTGGAAAAGGGCTCTGTAGAGCTGCAGCAGCATAGAGCAATCTGCTACTCAGTTGGTGTTGCTCAGGTAGGGGAGCGTATGAGGTGCTGCCAGCACTTCCACTTAAGCTGACAAAGGTGAGGAAGCCAAGTCAATCAGGTGTCGAAAACCAGTCCTAACAATCGGTATGTCTCCACTACAGCTAGTGGATCATCATGAAGGTTAAGTTCTGGTTCTGGATGAACAGTACAACACTGACAGAAGCGCATAACACAAGACTGTGACTGGAAGCTGTGGTCGAAAGCCCATGACTGCTCCTTGTGGATGGCTCCCTGTAGGACCCACTCAGCAACACCAGTACTGGTGGAGCAGTATGAAATGCAGATGTCTTCTGCAAACAGGGAAGCTGAGACAGACAGCCCTACAGCTGCTGCTAGACCATTAACGGCCACTAAAAATAGACAAACACTCAATACAGAACACTGCAGGACCACATTCTCCTGGATGTGGGGAGGAGACTATGGGAGGCACCAACTTGGAGACAAAGTATGAAGCGACAGGAAATTCTGGATAAAAATCAGGAGCAGGCCTAATGTGGCAAGGACACGTCATCGCCAGGTCGTGTCGTACGCTTTTCGTAAGTCGAAACAGACGCCAACCAGGTGCTGAAGTCTGGAAAAGGCTGTTCGGATAGCAAATTCTAGGGACACGAGATTATCAGAGGTAGAGCAACCCTGGTGGAAGCCTTCCCGACATGGAACCAGTAGGCCACATGACACCACAACACCCAACCCTCAACCCACAACCCCCAACCCACAACCCCCAACAACCAACCGCTTACAAAGGGTGAGGCTGGTGGGCCGATAGCTATCCACATCAAGTGGGTTTTTACTGGGTTTGAGCACTGGAATGACGGTGCTCTCCTGCCATTGCGATGAAAAGACGCCATCGCACCAGATCTGGCTGAAGATAATGAGGAGATGTCGCTTGTAGTCTGATAAGAGAGGTTTAATCATCTGACTGTGGATCCGATCTGCTCCGGGAGGGGGCGGGGAAACACGTCCGGTAGGGGGAGGGGGAATGCCTACGGGGGTAAATGTGTCAGGGAAATGTTCAAGGGCACTGAAGAGCTCCCACTTTATAAATGGGGTGCTATAGGATTCACTGTGGTGTCTAGTAAACAAGGAGACTGACCCTTCCACCCGCCGATAGTGTGTGAAAGGCTTGAGAGTAATTCTTCAGCGCAACGTGCTCGGAAGACGGGTGGGGGGGGGGCTGGAGGCGGGGGGGGGCTGGAGGCGGGGGGGGGGGGGGGGAAGGCGGGTGGGGGGGGGGGCGAAGACGGGTGGGGGGGGGGCTGGAGGCGGGGGGGGGCTGGAGGCGGGTGGGGGGGGGGCGAAGGCGGGTGGGGGGGGGGAAGGCGGGTGGGGGGGGGGAGGCGGGTGGGGGGGGAAGGCGGGTGGTGGGGGGGGGGAAGGCGGGTGGGGGGTGGGGGGGAAGGCGGGTGGGGGGTGGGGGGGAAGGCTGGTGGGGGGTGGGGGGGAAGGCGGGTGGGGGGGGGGGAAGGCGGGTGGGGGGGGGGGGAAGGCGGGTGGGGGGGGGGGGGAAGGCGGGTGGGGGGGGGGGGAAGGCGGGTGGGGGGGGGGGGGGGGAAGGCGGGTGGGGGGGGGGGGAAGGCGGGAGGGGTGGGGGGGGGGGGGAAGGCGGGAGGGGTGGGGGGGGGGGGGAAGGCGGGAGGGGTGGGGGGGGGGGGGAGGCGGGAGGGGTGGGGGGGGGGGGGGGGGGAAGGCGGGTGGGGTGGGGGGGGGGGGGAAGGCGGGTGGGGGGGGGGAAGGCGGGTGGGGGGGGAAGGCGGGTGGGGGGGTGGGGGAAGGCGGGTGGGGGGGGAAGGCGGGTGGGGGGGTGGGGGAAGGCGGGTGGGGGGGGGAAGGCGGGTGGGGGGGTGGGGGAAGGCGGGTGGGGGGGTGGGGGAAGGCGGGTGGGGGGGGGGGGGAAGGCGGGTGGGGGGGGGAAGGCGGGTGGGGGGGTGGGGGAAGGCGGGTGGGGGGGGGGGGGGGAAGGCGGGTGGGGGGGTGGGGGAAGGCGGGTGGGGGGGGGGGGGGGGAAGGCGGGTGGGGGGGGGGGTAAGGCGGGTGGGGGGGGGGAAGGCGGGTGGGGGGGGGAAGGCGGGTGGGGGGGTGGGGGAAGGCGGGTGGGGGGGGGGGGGGAAGGCGGGTGGGGGGGGGGGGGTAAGGCGGGTGGGGGGGGGGGGTAAGGCGGGTGGGGGGGGGGGTAAGGCGGGTGGGGGGGGGGGGGGGAAGGCGGGTGGGGGGGGGGGGGTAAGGCGGGTGGGGGGGGGGGGGAAGGCGGGTGGGGGGGGGGGGGGAAGGCGGGTGGGGGGGGGGGGGGGAAGGCGGGTGGGGGGGGGGGGGGGAAGGCGGGTGGGGGGGGGGGGGGGGGAAGGCGGGTGGGGGGGGGGGGGGGGGAAGGCGGGTGGGGGGGGGGGGGAAGGCGGGTGGGGGGGGGGGAAGGCGGGTGGGGGGGGGGGGAAGGCGGGTGGGGGGGGGGGGGGAAGGCGGGTGGGGGGGGGGGGGGGGGAAGGCGGGTGGGGGGGGGGGGGGAAGGCGGGTGGGGGGGGGGGAAGGCGGGTGGGGGGGGGGGAAGGCGGGTGGGGGGGGGGGGAAGGCGGGTGGGGGGGGGGAAGGCGGGTGGGGGGGGGGGGAAGGCGGGTGGGGGGGGGGGGAAGGCGGGTGGGGGGGGGGGGGGGAAGGCGGGTGGGGGGGGGGAAGGCGGGTGGGGGGGGGGGGGGAAGGCGGGTGGGGGGGGGGGAAGGCGGGTGGGGGGGGGGGAAGACGGGTGGGGGGGGGGGAAGACGGGTGGGGGGGGGGAAGACGGGTGGGGGGGGGGGAAGACGGGTGGGGGGGGGAAGACGACTGGGGGGGGGGGAAGACGACTGGGGGGGGGGAAGACGACTGGGGGGGGGGGAAGACGACTGGGGGGGGGGAAGACGACTGGGGGGGGGAAGACGACTGGGGGGGGGAAGACGACTGGGGGGGGGAAGACGACTGGGGGGGGGAAGACGACTGGGGGGGGGAAGACGACTGGGGGGGGGGAAGACGACTGGGGGGGGGAAGACGACTGGGGGGGGGAAGACGACTGGGGGGGGGAAGACGACTGGGGGGGGGAAGACGACTGGGGGGGGGAAGACGACTGGGGGGGGGAAGACGACTGGGGGGGGGAAGACGACTGGGGGGGGAAGACGACTGGGGGGGGAAGACGACTGGGGGGGGGAAGACGACTGGGGGGGGGAAGACGACTGGGGGGGGGAAGACGACTGGGGGGGGGAAGACGACTGGGGGGGGGAAGACGACTGGGGGGGGGAAGACGACTGGGGGGGGGAAGACGACTGGGGGGGGGAAGACGACTGGGGGGGGGAAGACGACTGGGGGGGGAAGACGACTGGGGGGGGAAGACGAGGGGGGGGGGAAGACGAGGGGGGGGGGAAGACGAGGGGGGGGGAAGACGAGGGGGGGGAAGACGAGGGGGGGGAAGACGAGGGGGGGGAAGACGAGGGGGGGGAAGACGAGGGGGGGGAAGACGGGGGGGGGGGAAGACGAGGGGGGGGAAGACGGGGGGGGGGGAAGACGAGGGGGGGGGAAGACGAGGGGGGGGGAAGACGAGGGGGGGAAGACGAGGGGGGGGAAGACGAGGGGGGGGAAGACGAGGGGGGGGGGAAGACGAGGGGGGGGAAGACGAGGGGGGGGGAAGACGAGGGGGGGAAGACGAGGGGGGGGAAGACGAGGGGGGGGAAGACGAGGGGGGGGAAGACGAGGGGGGGGAAGACGAGGGGGGGAAGACGAGGGGGGGGAAGACGAGGGGGGGGAAGACGAGGGGGGGGAAGACGAGGGGGGGGAAGACGAGGGGGGGGAAGACGAGGGGGGGGAAGACGAGGGGGGGGAAGACGAGGGGGGGAAGACGAGGGGGGGGAAGACGAGGGGGGGGAAGACGAGGGGGGGGAAGACGAGGGGGGGAAGACGAGGGGGGGGAAGACGAGGGGGGGGAAGACGAGGGGGGGGAAGACGAGGGGGGGGGAAGACGAGGGGGAAGACGAGGGGGAAGACGAGGGGGAAGACGAGGGGGAAGACGAGGGGGAAGACGAGGGGGAAGACGAGGGGAATTAGGCACTACCACACAAGTCGTCAGTGGATAGATGGGAGAAGCCCATGGCTGCAAATTGATAAATCAATGGCTGAGTAACTACCTCGAGCCACAATCAAATGTGTGGCGGCCCCAGTATTTAACAGGCAGAGGTCGAACTGAGACAGCAGAGTTTCGACATCTCTGCCTCAGCCACTATGCACCTTGCCACCACACAAGGGGGTTATAGGTGTTAAAATCTCCCAAAAGTAGGAAATGTTTAGGGAGTTGATCAATTAGTGCAGCTAATCCATTCAGGTGTACTACACCATCTGGAGGAGGTTATACATTGTAGACAGTTATTTCCTGTGCGATCCTTATGTTGACTGCCACAGCTTCAGCTTCAAGAGGGGTTTGAAGGGGCACAGTGCCACTACAGACTGAATTTAGGACATAAACGCAAACTCCACCTGACACACTATTACAGTCGCTACGGTACCCGTAGTATCTCTTATAGCCACGGAGGGCGGGAGTCCGCATTGCCGGGAACCGGTTTCCCTTTAGGGCAATGCAGAAAGCAGGTGTAAAGCTAACAATTACCGTAGCTCAGCCAGGAGGATGACATTGTGATACTGGGACAAAAAAATGGGGCAAGACCTAGAGGGGAGACATTTGTCCTTTCCAGGTTTCGGAACAGGAATGGCTATAGCTTCCCGCCATCTTCTGGGAAAGGTACTGTCGGTCCAAATTTGATTTAATGGTGAAGGAGGTAACTATGACTACGGTATGATAAATGCAGCAACATTTGGACGTGGATGCCATCTGGTCCTGGGGCAGAAGAGTGAGAGGAAGAGTGCATGTTTGAGTTCCTGTGTAAAGAGAACAGTATTATTACTTTTGCTATTTTGAGAGGAGAAAACGAGGTCGCAATTCTGCTGCTCGTTTTTTTTTCAGAAGAAAGGCTGACAGGTAATTTGAAGAGCTTGAAATCTTAGTAAAGAGTTGACCCAATGAGTAAGAAATTGTGACGGGGTCCACTAAGGTATGATGCGTGACTGTTAGCTCAGAGATAATCTACCTTTTTTTGTTACAGAATGGATGGCAATGACACCCCAATCAGAGAGGTATGATTGGATCTTGGACTGTTAGACCGTCGAGCAGCCTGGTGTAAATTATACCATGGGATGAATTCAAAGTTCTATGGGATTCAACAAAAACAGCATAGCTGTGGAGAAGCAAAGCAGCAAGCAGTAGTTGTGCTTGAGAATCAGAAGTGGTCTCCAAAAGCAAATTGCCATTCTGTAAACATGAGCAGCATTTCACAGGACCAGCAATTGCATCAAAACCTTTACGAATAATAAACTGATTGACTGTGTGGCAAAGGATTGACTGTGTGGCAAAGGATTGACTGTGTGGCAAAGGATTGACTGTGTGGCAAAGGATTGACTGTGTGGCAAAGGATTGACTGTGTGGCAAAGGATTGACTGTGTGGCAAAGGATTGACTGTGTGGCAAAGGATTGACTGTGTGGCAAAGGATTGACTGTGTGGCAAAGGATTGACTGTGTGGCAAAGGATTGACTGTGTGGCAAAGGATTGACTGTGTGGCAAAGGATTGACTGTGTGGCAAAGGATTGACTGTGTGGCAAAGGATTGACTGTGTGGCAAAGGATTGACTGTGTGGCAAAGGATTGACTGTGTGGCAAAGGATTGACTGTGTGGCAAAGGATTGACTGTGTGGCAAAGGATTGACTGTGTGGCAAAGGATTGACTGTGTGGCAAAGGATTGACTGTGTGGCAAAGGATTGACTGTGTGGCAAAGGATTGACTGTGTGGCAAAGGATTGACTGTGTGGCAAAGGATTGACTGTGTGGCAAAGGATTGACTGTGTGGCAAAGGATTGACTGTGTGGCAAAGGATTGACTGTGTGGCAAAGGATTGACTGTGTGGCAAAGGATTGACTGTGTGGCAAAGGATTGACTGTGTGGCAAAGGATTGACTGTGTGGCAAAGGATTGACTGTGTGGCAAAGGATTGACTGTGTGGCAAAGGATTGACTGTGTGGCAAAGGATTGACTGTGTGGCAAAGGATTGACTGTGTGGCAAAGGATTGACTGTGTGGCAAAGGATTGACTGTGTGGCAAAGGATTGACTGTGTGGCAAAGGATTGACTGTGTGGCAAAGGATTGACTGTGTGGCAAAGGATTGACTGTGTGGCAAAGGATTGACTGTGTGGCAAAGGATTGACTGTGTGGCAAAGGATTGACTGTGTGGCAAAGGATTGACTGTGTGGCAAAGGATTGACTGTGTGGCAAAGGATTGACTGTGTGGCAAAGGATTGACTGTGTGGCAAAGGATTGACTGTGTGGCAAAGGATTGACTGTGTGGCAAAGGATTGACTGTGTGGCAAAGGATTGACTGTGTGGCAAAGGATTGACTGTGTGGCAAAGGATTGACTGTGTGGCAAAGGATTGACTGTGTGGCAAAGGATTGACTGTGTGGCAAAGGATTGACTGTGTGGCAAAGGATTGACTGTGTGGCAAAGGATTGACTGTGTGGCAAAGGATTGACTGTGTGGCAGAGGATTGACTGTGTGGCAAAGGATTGACTGTGTGGCAAAGGATTGACTGTGTGGCAAAGGATTGACTGTGTGGCAAAGGATTGACTGTGTGGCAAAGGATTGACTGTGTGGCAAAGGATTGACTGTGTGGCAAAGGATTGACTGTGTGGCAAAGGATTGACTGTGGCAAAGGATTGACAGTCTTCAGTATGTGAGACCATGAGGAACCAGGCCACAGCACAGCAGGAAGGGTCTTTGAATCATTAGCCTCATTATGTTTATGTTTCATAGAGAATGATTGGGAAGATGATTGACTCATTGCGAGAAAATACCCCACGATTGCCAGCATCTCCAATGGCGTGCTCCTTCCAACTGGGGGGTGGGGGGGCTTCACAAGGAGGCACACCCGTCTTAGGTGATTGTTCACACCTAAGGTCACACCTCCTGAACACCCGACAGAGGGACCACGCAGCAGTTTGGGAAGGTTGCAGTGCACGCAAACACCCCTTCCTGGGCCTAGCTCTACCAGGAGGTACGTGCAAACCCTATCTGTCATCCCAGGGCTGGAAATTACACATTACCCAATCACCTGTTATGCGTCAGACACGTGGGCTGGCCTTCAGGAGCACATGGAGCAAGAAGAACAACCCCAAATGCTGAAGTGGAGGAACGAGAGAAGGGAAACAAAGAAAGGAAGGGAAAGGGAGCGAAAAACAAAGGTGAGACTGTTCTTACGTCAGTGACTGACAATGCAGAACATTCCCAATACCATGCCAGACATGTTCCCAAGGGAGGGCAAAAAAGACTAGCAAGAGGATCGACATGCAGCACGGAACGGAAAAAATGCTGCGAAGGCTGGGGCCCCATGGTAGCCAAGTGCAAACCTGTCAGAGTGGCGAGCCTCCTGGGGCTAAAAACAGGGACTTGGAGAAAGGTCCATAAAATACACCACAGAGAAACAGAGGCCCTGGACTATATATTAAATGTCCTTCGCCACATTGCCACGGATAAAAAGTAAAATGTGGCTGACAGCCTGTATGTCGTTCACTAAAGCAGCCGATAACGTATGTGGCAAACATAAATGATAAAGTAAGTGGTTAAGAAACAAGCCATTCTGTCAGGAAATGGTGAACTCTCACAAGCTGAGAGCAATGAGCACATGGTGGTGGGGGAGTACCATTAAATGAAGATGGCTAAAGAAACAATGCCCAATACACAACTTAGCTAAAATAAGGATGTTTCGGCCCTCTCGCTGCAAGGTGGTCATCCAAGCAGATTGGAAAAGCTTAATTTCCTGGAGCTTGTTCCCATGAAGGAAGGACCAATGGTGAAGCCAAAATGACACCACCTGCTCACAGACATCAAAGGGAGAGGAAGAACTAGCAGACCAAGGTACAAGGACCGCAGCCTCAAAAGAAGTGCCAGTGGCCTCATTTCTTGTCAAACCAATGTGGCCAGAAGCCGGAATAAAATCACAGTAGCTCTATCAAGAATGAACAAGTGACAGCTTTACTGTGCCCACTGTAATAAGGGATGGACGGATTACAGTCCACTGACACTCTGAAGCACACAGAGTCAGAAAAGTTGACAACTGCAAAACCTGTGTCGCCGGGTGTACTGAATAGCCTGATACAGGGCAAAGAGCTCTGCTGTAAATGCTGAACAGTGTTCTGTAAGTCAATACTGAAAACCTGTGCCAATGATGAAGGCACAATTGACACCACAGTTAGACCAAAAGCCATCAGAGTACACAAAAGTACTATGGAGAATTTATGCGCAGTCATGAAACTTTGGCAGTAGAATGAGGCCCGAGTAGTGTCTTTAGGAAGCAAATGAAGGCTAAGAGGAACACAGGCCCCTGCCTGAAGCCAAGCTGGTGAAATGTTCACATGCATTGCGAAAGTACAGGCAACGTGAAGTTAAGCTGCTGGAACAAGAGACAAAAGCGAACTCCAGAAGGTAACAGAAGAGGGATGTGCCGCCATACTGTTGATCAAATGAGCCATCAGAGGAGGCGGCATAGGATGGGTGGCCACGCATAGCAGACACGCAGCATGCATATCTCCTGAGGAGAAAGTGAAGGCAATATGATAGGGAACTTCAGCCGCTTCGGCATACAGACTCTCAACCAGGCTAGTGTAAAAGGCACCAGTGGCCAAATGGCTGCCATGATGGTGGATAGTATTGAGACAGCTTAAGAGGGATGGATGTGCAGGTGCAGAAACAAAACACCCATAGTCTAGTTTCGAACGAACAAGGAATGGAGGAGGGTGGTCAGATCCACTCCCCGGGAAGTACCACTGAGGATACGTGGGACATCAAGGAACTGCGTACAGCAGGCAGCCAGGTAAGACACGTGAGAGGACCAAGAAAATTTCCTATTGAGCACGAGCCTCATCAATTATGCCAGAAATTCATACAAACAGTTTTGTCCATGGAAAAGTGACAGCCACTGTTGATGCTCCACGAATAGAGACAACTGAGACATCACTGAAGACACTGCTCAAGGAGGCAAGTATGTGCAACATATGGCAAAATTGTCAACGAAAAGGGAGCCTTAGTGTCTGATGGGAGACAGGCCATAATAGGGTTAGTTGCGATAGTAAAGAGGATGATGCTCAGGACGGAACCCCTGAGGAACACTGTTTTCCTGGATAAAGGTGTCCGACAAGAACCCACAAGTACCTTGAAAACTCTATCTTAAGAATTCCTGAAGGTAAGGGGGCATACAATCACAGAAGCCGTACTTGTGGAGAGTACAGAGGATACCAGCCCTCCAGCAGGTTCATAAGCATTTTCCAAGTCGAAAAACACGGCCACAGTCTGGGATTTCCACAGGAAACCATTCATTCATGACATGGGTTGTGGAAGTGACGAGGTTGTCAACTGCAGAATGGCACCCTAAATCCACAATGTGCAGTGGTTAGTAAATTGTGAGACTCTAGCCACCTGGGGCACGAATTATACGTTCCACCACCTTGCAAACACAGCTGGTGGCAGAAATGGGGTGATAATTGGTAGGAAGGTGTTTGAACTTGCCAGGCTTATGTATGGGTATGACAGTGGCTTCACACCAGCATCTGGGTAACAGGCCCTCTGCCCAGATGCTATTGTATGTATGATGGAGAAAGTGCTTGCTCACAAGAGAGAGGATCTGCAACATCTGAATGTGATCATCATCCGTGTGACTGTGTCAAGCAGGACACTACTAATGCTACATCTGAACATTACAAGTTTGATTTTCCTACTCATCTGCATTAACTTACATTTTTCCACATTTAGAGCTTGCCACCACTCATCACACCAACGAGAAATTAAGTCTAATTCTAAGTCATCTTGTATCCTCCCACAGTCATTCAACTTACTTTGAACTTCAGTTGATCAAAAATTTAAGTGTTTTTACTAAAATTCCTGACTAAGTATGTTAAAGCTGAGGCAGACAGAAACTACCCTGTGGAGAGGCTCACCTGTATTCAGACTGATGCACCTACTGGGATCCTCATCTGTGGCATCCCCACAGTCATCCCTCTGATCACACAGCCAGCTGATCGAGATGCACTTTCCATTCTTACACTCGAACTCGTCTGCAGCACACACACAGTCCCGTTCATCTTCTGCCTTCGGGCAGTCCACACTGCCATCACATCTAACCCAGAAGCAAATACAATGTGAAATTAATTTAAATGCACTGAACTAATCTGTGACAACACTAAATTTCTGTACAGATGTGTGTCGTGCTTAACCTCTTTACAATAGAAAATTTGAGGTATACACAAACTGATTTCTTGCCTGTCAGGAGCAGTCACCTTAAACACGAACCTACCTGATCACAATTACAGGTCTCAACTTTTCAGTGTCACTTCTCTATCCCTTAGACAGGGCTTGAGCCTGTTTCGCAATAACATGGAATAATCACTTGAAGTTGAATTGGGTCAGTCATGGAAGTGTGCTAGGATAAAGTCATGCTACAGCCACTGCTTTTGTAAATCAGTGCTACTGGAATCAAGGTCAAGTCACTGATTTTCAATTGTCACAACATTACCTACATTTTTCTTTAACAATTTTTCAAATTTTAATCTGCCCAGATAGCCACACATTAGCATGCCATTTCTGGGTATTAGGGATACACACCAACTCCAAATCAAATCCGCCAAGATGATTAACAATGAGGGCCAGTATGTTTATAGCCTGGATGTGGTTTTCAAGTGGTTATCCATGTCTGATTAGGTGAATACCAGGCTAGTACCCAGTCCCACCTCAGATACACAGTTTCACACAGGATAACACTAGGTGCTACTAAATCAGGGTGCAATCTTCCTGTCACCTGCGGTAAAGATGTGGTGACAGTTAGGACATCTGGCCACCCTCTATCACAAACACTAGCACCCAGCAAAGACACAGGAAAAATAAGAAAGAACAATTTTTCTAATTTTTATAACTTATCACTGTGCACACAAACACACTTCAACAAATTTTACATTTCAGTTTGATGTGCAAACATTGGAATATTCTTATCACTGCATTCTGAATACATATAAAGTGACCATGAGCTTGTTTTCAGCTATATTCTTACAGGTATGCCTTTGGAATATTTTAAGTCTGATCATATCTGTTGTGTTCAGTTACGTGTATATTTGTGTACATCTTCCTGCACAGTTCTACATATAAGTGACTGATGTATAGTGGAACTTGCACCTGCAAATTCTGAATTCATTGTTATTCAGTTTTGGGCTTCCATTTAATGTGCTCTCTCGTTAGTACGAGGATATTCACAGTCCATCGGTACACGCCAAATGTTAAAATAACCACAAAACCGACACTACAGTCAAGACAAAACGGTTCAAATGGCTCCGAGCACTATGGGACTTGAGTTCTGAGGTCATCAGTCCCCTAGAACTTAGAACTACTTCAACTTAACCAACCCTAAGGATATCCATGCCCGAGGCAGAATTTGAACCTGCGACTGTAGCAGTCGTGCGGTTCCAGACTGTAACAATCAAGACAGCGTAAAGAAATTCTCGACAGCACTTAGTGTTACCAGCTTTTGACTGTTAAGTGTTGATGGCAGCAGGCACAAACAGTAGCTGTCTACAGAGGTTGACAACACTTAGGCATTCTGTACACACATTTACAAAATCTTTACATTATTGCTCGAGGCAGGTCCGCAAATCTACCACCTGCAACTGTCAGGTATTAACTTATGCCAACTCAACTACAGGTGATATCCCTCACTCTCACCTCTGCCCCAGAGGAACACACAGCCCCTGCCGAGACCAGCAACTGAACTCTTCCTCACTGCACGTGACACTTTCAATTCTTGCACCCGACCGCCGGCAATCACTCTCGTCTGAGTCGTCGCCACAGTCGTCTACCAGGTTACACACCAGCTGCTTGTCCAAGCAGTATCCATTTCTGCAGGAGAACTCCTCGGGATCACAGGTAGCTGTCGCTGTGAAAGGAAACACATTAGTGACAGTTTTATCGGGCTTAAATGGTATCGATGAATGGATTCCAATGTGCAGAACATGCTGAGAAAGAGTGACTTGAGATTTTGTGGCACATTTATTTAATGCAGTATAGGGATCCCATGCCCCCTGCCACATCCAGTTGTCTGAAACCCACACTGACCTATTTTTGTTCCACTCCCAGACAGCAATGCCCGGTAGGAGCACGAATGCCTCTGCATTTGCACTTAAGGTCACAATTATTCCTAGTAGATGGCTATATACTAAAACCTCATTTGGAATCTACTCACTTTTACATCCTTGACTTCTAGATAGTTCGTCTACAAGGAGATGACTGAAGTGTGTATAACAGATGCCATCCAACCACAGAAGCCACCTGAAGATGTCTAGCAGTTGCCACACAAACAGTATCCAATTTACATTAGAGAAATGTAGTCATCTAATCAGGAAAACTTATAGATTCTGTTTTGTATTTCAGAATCAGACTTTACACCTGTTACACAACAGATCACTTGAATGCTTCAACAGGAAAATGAACACTAACATTCACCCTTCAATTGAGTACTGCAGCTACATAACCAATAACTTACTTACCATTTGAAAAAGCTAAGTGAACAACATAACTGCATTTGTAATTAGTTAATAGTGATTTATCTGTCTTAATGTACACTTTATTATCTAATTAGCTTCTAGGGAACATTTTTGGTAATTTATCTTTTATATTTTTGTGAAATCTGAGTTTCTATTCATGCCATGAGAGGAAAGCTTCAACATAATATAATGTTTCTACTTACTGCAATTCTCATGTTCATCTGTCGAGTCTGGGCAATTCACTTCCCCATCACATTCCCAGGTGTCCGGTATGCAAGCTCCGGAATGGCACCTGAACTCCGATTCTCCACATATAACTGCAATGTTGCAGATAATTTAACAAAGCTTCCAGTAAACAAATGCAAGATCACTGCAGGTGAAAGTATTTGATACATTTGTGGTCATTGCAATGCACGAGCATCTTATGCGGGAAGATTATTGGCTATGTCTAAAATTAATAATTATAATAATATTAATAATTATAATAATATTAATAATAATAATAATAATAATAATAATAATAATAATAATAATAATAATAATAATCCTACTGGTTTACGTAGGAGCACTCACTACACTAAATATACACACTAGGCAGAGATCAGAACCAACCAACACACAGAAGAAACCCACATAACCAGCATGGCAACACAGGCTACAGATCAGAATAGAAAAACTGAGAAAATACATCGGACAGCTAACACAATTTATAAGAAATGAAATATCAGACAAAAAACGAAAAAGGTTAGGTAAAATCTCACAACAAGAAGCAATAGAGCAATTAGATGAAAAGAAGCAGAAATTACAAGCATTGGCCAAACGACTTAGAAGGTACAAAAAAAGTGAAAATAGAAGGAAACAAAACCAAACATTCAACACAAACCAAAAGAGATTTTACCAAACAATAGATAACACACACATTAAAATAGACAATCCACCAAACATAGCAGACATGGAACACTGCTGGAGCAACATATGGTCAAACCCAGTACAACATAACAGGCATGCACGGTGGATACAAGCAGAAACAGACTCATACAAGATGATACCACAAATGCCTGAAGTCACCCGAGCAATTGATTCTACGCACAATTGGAAAGCCCCTGGAAATGATAAAATAGCAAATTTCTGGCTAAAGAAGTTCACCTCAACACATTCACATCTAACTAAATTATTTAACAGTTACATTGCAGACCCATACACATTCCCTGATACACTTACACATGGAATAACTTATCTGAAACCTAAAGATCAAGCAGACACAACAAACCCAGCTAAATATCGCCCCATAACATGCCTACCAACAATATACAAAATATTAACTTCAGTCATTACACAGAAATTAATGACACATACAACACAGAACAAAATTATAAATGAAGAACAAAAAGACTGTTGCAAAGGAGCACGAGGATGTAAAGAGCAACTGATAATAGATGCAGAGGTGACATATCAAGCAAAAACTAAACAAAGGTCGCTACACTACGCATACATTGATTACCAAAAAGCTTTTGATAGTGTACCCCAACTCATGGTTACTACAAATATTGGAAATATACAAAGTGGATCCTAAACTGATACAGTTCCCAAACATAGTAATGAAAAACTGGAAAACCACACTTAATGTCCAAACAAATTCAAATAATATCACATCACAGCCAACACAGATTAAGCGTGGAATATACCAAGGAGACTCATTAAGTGCTTTCTGCTTCTGCCTTGCTCTGAATCCACTATCAAACATGCTAAATAATACAAATTATGGATACAATATTACTGGAACATACCCACACAAAATCACACATTTGCTATACATGGATGATCTAAAACTACTGGCAGCAACAAATCAACAACTCAACCAATTACTAAAGATAACAGAAGTATTCAGCAATGATATAAATATGGCTTTTTGAACAGACAAATATAAGAAAAATAGCATAGTCAAGGGAAAACACACTAAACAAGAAGATTACATATTGAATAACAACAGTAACTCCATAGAAGCGATGGAAAAAACAGATGCCTATAAATATCTAGGATACAGACAAAAAATAGGAATAGGTAATACAAATATTAAAGAAGAACTAAAAGAAAAATATAGACAAAGACTAACAAAAATACTGAAGACAGAATTGACAGCAAGAAAGAAGACAAAAGCTATAAATACTTACGCTATACCAATATTGACCTACTCATTTGGAGTAGTGAAATGGAGTAACACAGACCTAGAAGCACTCAATAAACTTACACGCTCACAATGCCACAAATATAGAATACATCACATACATTCAGCAACAGAAAGATTCACATTAAGCAGAAAGGAAGGAGGAAGGGGATTCATCGACATAAAAAAAACCTACATTATGGACAGGTAGACAATTTAAGAAAATTCTTTCTAGAACGAGCAGAAACTAGCAAAATACACAAAGCAATCACTCATATAAATACATCGGCTACACCACTGCAATTTCATAACCACTTCTACAACGCTTTAGATCACGTAACATCAACAGACACGAAGAAAGTAAATTGGAAAAAGAAAACATTACATGGCAAGCACCCCTAACACAGCCACACATCGATCAAGACGCATCCAACACATGGCTACGAAAAGGCAATATATACAGTGAGACGGAAGGATTCATGATTGCAATACAGGATCAAACAATAAACACCAGATATTACAGCAAGCATATTATTAAAGATCCCAATACCACAACAGATAAATGCAGACTTTGCAAACAAACAGAAACAGTAGATCACATCAAAAGTGGATGTACAATACTAGCAAATACAGAATACCCCAGAAGACATGACAATGTAGCAAAAATAATACAACAGCAACTTGCCATACAACATAAACTAATAAAACAACATGTTCCCACATACAAGTATGCACCACAAAATGTACTGGAGAATGATGAATACAAATTATACTGGAACAGAACCATTATAACAGATAAAACACCACCACATGACAAACCTGATATCAAACTCGCCAATAAAAAGAAGAAATTAACACAACTAATCGAAATATCCATACCCAATACAACAAACATACAGAAGAAAACAGGAGAAAAAAATTGAAAAATACATCCAACTGGCTGAGGAAGTCAAGGACATGTGGCATCAGGATAAAGTTGACATTATACCAATTACACTATCAACTACAGGAGTCATACCACACAATATCCACCAGTACATCAACGCAATACAGCTACATCCAAACGTATATATACAACTACAGAAATATGTAATTATTGATACATGTTCAATTACCCAAAAGTTCCTAAATGCAATGTAACATATACCGTACAGTTAAAAGGAAGTCACGCTTGATCAAGGTCCGCATCACTTTCCATTTTTAAACAGACATAGCGTCTGAGAAAGGAAAGGAAATAAATAAATAAATAATAATAATGATCTGCTACCTTTATGTAGCAAACTCTCAGCCATAACAAATTGTCCTAAAAAGAATATATGGATCAATCAGATGTCTGGTGGGAAAACCTGCCTACACAAACACCACCCACCCTAATGGATTTATTTCATAAATATTTATTTACCGACTGTTTAGAAGTCTTAATCCCTCGGACATCAACAAAAGAAAATTTAGAACTTGACATAATGAATAAAGACACTATCATAAAATCCCTTATCCATGTGTAGTAAAGACATACGAGCTAGAGATTACAGTGAAGCTAATGGAAGATATTTCTGTATAGGGAGATTAACAGTATAAAGGAATTTAAAGAGCAACAGTTAACACTTTGAAGCTGAAGCCCAAGCACAGTGATGGCTGCAGCTGTGTTAGACTGGACTTGCATACAGGTCAAGACGTGATTTTAGCAATGTATGAGCTACCTGTCCCTCAAAGTTTATTCGTTTCATATATGAATTATGTGCAGAAATCTTCCAACTGCCCCTTGCCTTCTGTCAATTTCTAGAATTATTTTATAAGAAACTGAACATAACAGCTGCTTTTAATGGCTGAGCCAATATGATTGCAGTGATGTAATTTTATGTGTGTACTCTTTAGGTTTCACAGTTTGCTCTAATTTTGCTACAAATACATTGTGTGTTTATGAGCAACTAATTTTGGTAGATCAAGAAGAAGTTTTTCAGTAGCTCATCTCCCACTTGTTTTTGGAGGAAAATTATACTTTGTCATTTTAAAATTTGTAATGTGTCATAACTAAAGTGAACATGTTAAATCTTTACACTTGGCTCTTTTTTAGTATGTGTTACTCTTAAAGACACATACTTTACATACAAGCCAGTAACATGCATAAATGGCCACTTTCCTAGACCCAATATTCTTGCAACTGGCTGATCTGCAAAGTGTTCGTGACAAATTTGAAGTAATTAAATTATGTTTGTCTTAGTAACTATCTCCATGTCTTTTGAATGATTTCAAAGATGCTGACAGAAAACAGTTCATTATACATTGCAACTGACCATATCTATAATAAGAAAAGCATCTCTGAGAATGCACTACAATACTACCATCAAATCAATGCATAACAGTGAATGCCATGTAAACTAGAGCTGGCAAAGCTAGACATCTTGGAAAGGAGATATGCAAGAAAAATCTTGGATATATTTTGGGCCCAAGATGACTTCAGTTTCCATCTAAGTCTACCAGAATGTTGAAAGGCGATCTTATTGAGGATAATGTAGAGATGATGATCCTTAAACACTTCTAGAGAGCAAAGTATACATTAACCAAACAATAAGGAAGGAAAACCACAACAGATTAATAAAGTCTCAGAATACTGGAAGAGTTTACCATCATGAAGTCCCAAACATGTAAGTACACTTATTTAAATAGGTATATAATATAATATAATAGATCTAAACTAATGTTGCTTTTTGTGTGTATATTTTCTTCCAACTTCATGAATGTCAAAATATGTGACGGTGGTTTGAAAAGCTCTCAGAACGGAATAGAACAAATTATTTTAATCACTGAAACTTTTTTTTATTGTTCAATGTAGTTTCCTGGTAGATTAATGCACTTGGTCCAACGATGTTCCAGTGCATTGTTCCCATCTCAAAGATGAGTTGTCAACTCCAGCTATCAATTCTTTGTTTGAAGTGAATCTTCATCCACCAAGAAAAATTTTCAGTTTTGGGAAGAAACAGAAGTGTGACAGAGCCATATCTGGTGAATAAGGCAGGTGTGGCAACAATTCAAGCCTTAGTTCATGTAATTTTGCCATGGCAATGGCACATGGGTGCAGCACGCATTGTCTTGATGGGAGATGACTCTTCCATGCTAAACCTGGCCTTTTTTGCACATCTTTTGTTGCAGTTTATCCAGGAGGTTAGCATAGTATTCTGCAGTAATTGTTTGCCCAGTGGGGAGATAATCTACAAACTGAATCCCCTTCACATCCCGGAACACTGATGCCACGACCTTTCCTGCTTAAGGAAAAGTCTCCGCTTTCTTTGGTGGCAGAGAATCAGCATGTTTCCACTGCTTTGACTGTTGTTTTGTCTCTGAGGTATAGTAGTGCACCCAAGTTTCATCTGTGGTCACAAACCTGGAACAAAATATCTTGTCCATTTCTGCTAAAATTGACCAAACATTGTTCCGATATGTCCATACTCTTGCGTTTTTGATCCAGCATCAAGAGTTGCGGCACCCATCTTGCAGATGATTTTTTAAGTTTTAATTCTTCAGTTAAAATGAGATATACCCTTTTAGATGACGTCCAACAAGCACGAGCAATTTCACGTACTTACAATCTGTGATCTTCCATGATCATTTTGTGCACTTTTGCCACGTTTTTTGGAGTAGTGACACACCTTTGCCAACCACTGCGCGGATCATCTAAGCTCTCCCAACCAAATTTTAATTCATTCATACACTTAGCAACAGTTGAATATGAAGGAGCAGAGTTCCCCAGAGTATTCTGGAAATCAGCATGAATGTCCTTTGATTTCATACCTTTCTTTACGAAATACTTAATCACTGCTCAAATCTCTATATTTACCATCTTCGCAAATCAATATGTGGGAACAACAACAGAGACAGGTCACTGCCACAGTTCTCTTCCAAGAGCACTGACATGGCATGTGTTTACAGGCAACAGTCCAATGAATATCATGTGAACAACTCTTTGCGCTAGCGCTTACCTCTCATGGTGATTTCGAGAACTTTTCAAACCACCCTCAAGATATTTGACTAAAGTGACATATGTACCCTCACCTTTGTCACAGTTTTCTTCATCAGAGCCATCATTACAGTCCTCTGTGAGGTCACACCGTAAGCTCTGAGCTACACACCTTCCATTTCTACACTCAAACTCTGTCTCTGCAATAAGTAATTTTTGTTAAAGAATTTAACAATGTCATGAAATGGATAGTTGCAACTAACCATACAGCGTGCACTCTGTATGGTTAGTAGCTTGCGCGACTGACCTGTGTCACATATCCCAACTTCACAATCCCGTTCGTCTGACCCATCTGAGCACTGCACAATGCCATCACATTTCCCCTCCAGAGGCACACATTGCCCGTTACTGCAGGCAAACTCGTGCTCCCAACACACTTTGCAGTTTTTCTCATCCTCTCCACTCGGGCAGTCATTTACACCATTGCATCTGTTGAACAGACATTCAAATTGTTTTACAAATAGCAGAACAAACCACTGGAGCAGGGTTGCCACTCTGATGTATTTCAGACAGGCACGCACAACTAATTCAATTTGTTCTGTTCTTCCTGCACAGAGAGATTACTACTATAGCAATTAAACTGGTTTGTACAAAGTATATGAATAGTTAACTAGCATACAAAAATCGACTATCAAATGAGAATCTCACTGTGTAAAAAATACCTGTAGCCTAATATAAGCAGGTAGTTTCATGTTCAGTGGTAGAAATAAAATTTTGTTTGTGTTGCATTTAGGTGCGAAGGATGGATCAGGGGTGCCTCGAGAAAACTGTGGCCCCATGTCTCCCCTCCTCTGACTGCTCCCCTAAGTAGACATTAACAGTTCTTGATTGTGCCTGAATCTACTGCATTGATATAAACATAAGAATAGAAGGGGAAGTATGTAACTACTTTGTTAAAATTTTCAGAAGTGTGTATGTCCTGAGTAAGTGGCAAGAACAACTTTAAAGATGAAGGCTACATTTTGTATCTTCGAAGGGTGCTCTGGAGACCTCAGAAGGTAATAACTCTGCAAGATTGGGCAAGTGCGACAAACCCTATGTTTGTTGTTAAAGCTGGAAGAATGTTATACCAAAGTTATACTGAAGTTCTGTAATCGTTCAAGAAGCTGATAGACACCATGATAATAGAAATAGACTATGCCTATAAATAGAGCACCACATATCACAGCAAGCCAGTTCTAGAACTAAAATGTGAAAGGAAGTTAGCATACCAAAAGAAGATGTCAAAATCCTGTATTCTGTTGAATGTTTTTCTGGTATTGGAATGCCCCATGTTAGAACAGTCTTACAGCAACAAGGCACCTTTTTCAAATGCGAATTAATGTTGCAAAAGGCTGTAAGTAAAAACCGTTTACAAGCGCTTCACCAAATTCCAACATGCAGACACTGTGGCTAATGTCGTGGAGAATGTTGGCCACAGGCAAACTGTGAAGACTCCTTAAAATGTCACCAATTAATGGAATTATTCAGCAAAATCCGACAATCTGTCATAATAATTTCAGCACTAACTGCTCTGAAGGGATCCAGCATGCAGAAAATACTGAGGTCTTATACATTTTTCCATTCAATATCCAATCTCAAAAGGTCATAACTGTATGAGCTATGTGATAAGGCCAACTGTAAACCATAGCATCGACAAGATGGCTGATGTTGGCCATATCTAGTTCATAGATGAAGCACACTTCCACCTGAATGGAGTCAAGAGTAAATGAAACTGGCCATTCTGGGATTCCAAGAATTTCCATTTGTGAAGCAAAACCATTGCATTCTCTCAAACTTACTGTTAGGGCTGTGGTGGGTATCATCATTGGCCCTTTTTCATGTGAAAAACTGTCACTAAAATTATGCTGCAATTTTGGGACAACTTTTCACTATACAGCTAGTGTTGGAGGATCAACCAGGCACCAAGTGGTTTATGCAAGATGGGGATCAGACCATATGGCTCCCAACAGTTATTTCACAGTGAGAAATAGTTCATGAACAGTCACTGTATTTGATTATTACAAATATACCGGCACAGTGATGGATTGGCTTCAATATTTGCCCATCTGACTGTGGGGCACATTTAAAGATTGTCTACCAAAACTGTCCCACCGCTCTGGATGAGCTCAAATCGGCAGTCTGTGTGGCATCACGATTCATTACTGCTAGGACACTGCACCATTTAATGATAAATTTCAATGCTTGTGAGATGTGGACATTTCAAAATATTGTCGTGTGGCAGCAAAAATTGCTTGCAAATGATTAATAATTATGCATGCCACTACTGCGCAAGCTGCAAAGCTTAGGAAACCATCTGTTAGCTTTCCATACTATTTTCAAAATTTTGTAAAAAAAATTCTTACTGATTTCACAATAAACATACCTTTTGTTGCAGTCTATCCACCTTTGAGACAATTTTGGAATCAGGGACTCAATGGACACCTTTGGTATCTGTATCTTGCAAAACATTGTTTAGTGTTTAACAGAGGGTACGTCCCATTGTCCTCATTCTTTCCGTAGGATACAGGTGTTGATCTCTAATTAAAAGCCTCTGCCAATCATTGTTTTTCAGTATCTGTCCCACAACAAAGAATGGCGGCACTAATGTTTATAGGATTTATTTTTTCAATATTCTCCATTTATTTGGTATTGGATCTACACACATTAGAAACATGCTGAAGAGTTGCAAAAGTGTTTTATATGCAGCCTACTTTAGCACAGTATTTTATCTGTGTGAGCTGGAAGTGGCCTCTAGACTCAATTGCACAATAATATTGTGCAATATTACTCATTCTCTCTCCAGGATACTCTAACATTGTCAATAATAATGAGCAATGTTGTGGTTTGGGATATTGACAAAGACAGTGCTGCTGTTGTGAGAATTTTTCTACTTTTTTGCAGAAGAAAGTGGATGAAGAATTGGGTCAAGGAGCACTGGGCAACTCAAAATCTTTCGATATTTATGTTGAATGAGGCAAAGGTAACTGTGTCAACGTAGGCATTCCCATACATTGGTGCAAGCTACAGCTTTGCTAAAAATTTGAGAGACCGGTGTAAGTTATTAAATCTTGCCACAGTATCAACTCTTATTTTATTGCAAATTAGTTCAGATACAAGCTCTCCTGGTACTACAATTATATACGAACACTTACAATGATTTTTATATATACCAATAGGAAAATTGGATGTATTGTCCTTAATGACTACCTGACTCATCCAAATTAGATTCAGAGACTATGATTTAATGAGTACAAAATGAGCATTTCAGCCTCTCTTAAATGGTTATGCGTAAAGAAGTTATGAAACATTAATCAAATTGAGAACAAGATGGTTAAATTCAGATGAGAAAATTAACTGGGAACTGGATACTTTATAATAAAGATACTAATGGTGATACCAACAAACTACAGCATCAAGACATTGTGTATATTTAGTGCTAGGCTTCAAAACATGCTAATGCTAGAGTATTATACTGAGCTGTGACTGCAATTGTCTCGTGTGACTTGCACCTAAAAACAAACTACAGTTTATAGTTGGTTGGCTATTTTTTGATTCCATAATACATTAACAGCCTCAAGACACCACAGTGATAACACCAACAGAAGTCTGGGCTGCAACCTGAAGCTCAAACGGAGAGATTTCCTGATCTGTGATCACTGCTCCAATTCTTTGGGCAGTACTGAAGCTCAGCACTAAACATGTTAATTTTTCTTTGTTCCAAGCACATGACAAGGAGCTGAATAAGAAGTGTCTAACAGCTGTTGAAGCTCATCAGCAAGTTTTAACGTAACCTAAGAAGTAAGAAAATTAGTGCAGAGCAGCACATCGGTGAGCACAGCTGCCACTGCGGACAACAGACTGACCTGTGAGAGGCAGGTATGCACCACTTGTCACGTTCGCAGTGGAACTCGTCTGCCCTGCACCCTGCTGGCACGAGGCACGTTACGTTATCCTGCAGCAACATGCCCTCGGGACAGCCACACACCTGCAACCCAAAGCCACATTCAGTTTCTTCGCACAGTCTGAACTATTACACTGAAACAATTTTCAAAGCCAACAGATTCCCAAGTCATAGCAACGTACCTGGAATACACAACATTCCCTAAACAGTTACTGCAGTAATATAACAGCTCACATAAGTTGATCCCTGACAGTTGCAGTGGGCTGGGCACAGCAGCTGAACAGGCCTACCTCAACCAACAACATAATGCACTTTTGAATAAAATCTATTTTTCAAGCCACATCAGTGGCTATCTCCGCCATCATCGTCAGGAGTGAAACTACTGACTACTGGGGCCGGCACGATTTTCCACTCGTGTACCCATGATTAAGGTCACTGGCACCAGAGGGCCGAAACGATGCATGCGCGGAAGGTGAGCTGGGCACCTCGTAGCAGCTACGGCCCACTGTGGGACCGAGTGACGTCAGGTGGCGTGAGGGGGCTGGCACCATATCTGAAACTGCCGCTCTCGCCTCCCTCCGAGCGTTAAGCGGCCACCGTTGCTTCCTTTCAACTTCCAAAGCCCACTCCCATGCCCTACTCAGTATTTACCCCTGGTCTGTTGAAACTGTTGCTGCCTCTTTTATGTTAACACACTGGCCAAGACACTCATGTTCTCTGATAATGTTTTGTGTCTTTACCAGGCAATGCTCAGCTACAGCTAACTTGTCGAGCTCCTTTTATTTAATGGGTCTGTCAGGCTTGGAACAACACTGTGCAATTGTGCAAATTGTCTGGCCTATATCAATGCTGCCACACTCTCAAGGAACACCATGCACACTGTGCACACTAAGAGCTATGTCACCTTTAACAGGGCACAACATCTCTCTCTTCTTGGGGGCAGGCAGTAACACTGGCTCAATCTGTCTCTCTGCAGTACACATTCTAACTCGCTAATCGTTGCCCCACAGTATGCCAGGAATGTCGCCGACTCTGTTTCTGCCGATTCACAAGGCGTCTCTTCAGTGACACCTGAAAGTGTTTACAGTGTCTCTTGCTATAAGCGCTCTCTCTTAACATGTGTCTAAAGTGCTGCAATTCAGACTTTAGGTGGTCATTGACAGAAATAACTGACTGTGTATTAATGTGTTTGGGACTGCTTTCTTGTGTACAGGGCAGTGAAAACTCTTGGCTTTCAAACACAGATCAGTGTGTGTCAGTTTCCTGTACACTGAATGACTGAGCTGGCCTCCTGCCTTCCACTCAACTAAAACATCCAAGAACGGTAGCTGGCCATCCTCCTCCGTTACAGTAAATTTAATAATGTGCTGGACACTCTTCATCTGATCCACAAACTGCTGCACTATATTTTCACCATGAGGTCATATCAGGAAGGTGTCATTGATGTACCTCAGGAAGCGAGATGGACACAATGCCGCAGAGTTCGGAGCCTGTTCCTCGAAGTGCTCCGCGAAGAAATTTGTGTCTGCAGGAGACAGTGGCAAGTCCATTGCTGGGCCATCAGTCATTTCATAATATTCGTTGCGGTACAAAAAGTAATTCGTCAGACAATCCCAGGTGGAAACTGCTGGGCCCAAAGATACAGCATGTCTTGTACTGGCACCCTCATAAAAAGTGACTACATGCAAACTACTGTAACACCATTTCGGCCTATTCACTTTTTTTGTGTGTTTCGACAAATTTCTGCATTACACCACAGTGGAGATAGCTGTCGAGAGCTCAAGAATTTTATTAGAATTGACATGACTTGAAAACTGAGAAGATTTTATTCAGACAGGCTGCCGCAAAATATTCGGGACACTTAACGATTTTGTAAATCTTTATAGCAACACCTCAGTGTTGTCTGCTCTGTAGGCTGCTACTGTTTATGCCTCCAGCAATTAGCACTTCATTTTAACGCTAGCAATAGCACTGAGAACTATCCGGGTTCTAGTTATGCTGCCTAGTACAGTGAGAGGCAGCCGTGACAGAACTATTTGACCTGATATGCAACATAAATATGTTTAATACCATCAAACTTAAAGAAGAATTTAAATATTCCAGCTTCATAGAAGGTACATGCTAACAAGTGTCATTGCTCAGCTATCAGCATTTATGGAAGGATAGAAGAAGCTGATGTCAGGGAAGAACTACAGGAACACAAGGAAAGTATTAAATCTAGAAACAGTTTGGATTACAGGGAGTATATGCAGACAAGAGTCAGGTTTTCCTGGGTTTCCCCAGGTGAAAGTACACACTACCCAGGGTGAAAGTCCATTTTTTCTGCACTAAATGACATACTTTCCCTCTGAGCTGTAAAAGTTTTCCAACCTTTACTTTACACACTAGCATAGAACTTCCTTGCGATTCAGAAAACAAAACCCAATTAAAAAACATTCTAGAATGATCTTTGATGCATGGCAACAAGTACACTGCATATTTTCATATTACAAAAGTAAATACACATGTACGAATTGAAATGAATGCATAACCTCACAGCTTTGTACTTTTTGGCATCTGTTATTCTTTAATATACATCAAACACAAAATTGCCAATAAAATGTAGCTAATGGCGTAAATGCTGATGATCTGTGGCCAAAATTTTTCTGTGTGACTGGTCATCAAATTGTTAAGTTCTGAATGAGAGCAAACACACTTATTTAAGAAACTCATTGCATGGTCTCACAGGCTACATAATTCCTCTTGCATGAAAGAGGAAATTACTTTTCAAGCACTGCTTCTCCAACCATCATGCACAATATTTTCCCATTAACTGTCAGAAATGTAAACAGATGTGATGTCAGTCTCACAGCAGCAGTTTGTTGTTACTAAATATTGTATAGTCTTCATCATGAAGCCTTTGACATTTTGCTATCAGCAGATGTTTCTTTGCAAAGTTTTTACTTTTGTCTTATTTTCTTACATTTTATTACTACAGTATTATTCTGCACTAGCGGGCTACAGTAAAATTTTTGTTGAGGTATTGGTTCTTACAAATAAACAAAAATTTAACTGAAACCTACACAAAAAATTACCAGATTCTAAATAATTCCTGAAATTTTCCCTAGATTTCTTGGTTGTCTGGGTGTATACACCCTGGATTAACATGCCACTTATTCCACTTTTTTTACAGCTACGTGCGCTTTGTGAATTTAAAACGTCCTTGGGTAATTTTCATCATGAACCTGCAATTTAAATATAATTTTATCTGGAATGTTTGCAACAAATTTTTACTGACCAAATGTAATTTGTCAATGAGAAACTACTCAACCTTAAAATGGTTTCTTTCTAACACATTTTCTTTCTGCACCAGTTCCTGTGCACTATTCACAAAATGTACCCCTTAATCTCTCCAAGTCACTTTAGGAAGCAGAGCTGGATTTTGAATTGTGTTCCAGGCTGAAGGCTCAGAAGCTGTTGTCCCACAAACCTCACCTGCTTCTGCCCCCTCACGAGGCACAGGTGGCTGCAGCCACCATTCCCCTGATGGCACGGATGGTACGGCAGAAATGCCACTCCCCTCACAGCCGTCAGCACTACGTGGTAAGTGTCCTCCACAGCCACTGCAAAATGACATGACACTTGATATACCAAAATGTAAACTGATGTGAAGGCAAAACTGAGCAGCACGTGGCTGGCCACTTTATTTTCAGGAGTTGAAATGCGAAGTTTCACAAATCCAAATTTGAATGCAGAGAAAGTCCCAATTTTTATTAATTTTCTGGGTTTTTATTCACAGTAGTTACAATTACCATTTCCACTTCTCAGTCTAAATAATAAGTCAGCCGCTCTGTTCATTATACCTGGAAGCTTTGGTGTGTATCAGGTTGGTTGGTTGGAGAAGGGAATAAACTACACGGTCATCAGTCCTCCGACCTTAGATTAACTAAAACTGATAAAATCCCACATTAGGAGAGGGAACTACAATGTCCATAAAACGATAAACTAAAACTAATGACAGGGAAGGAAAGAAGGAAAAGGGCGGAAGAAGAGGTGAGGGGAAAGAAGGTGAATAATTACAGGGATGTGAAGGAAGAAGCACAGGAAACAAGAGAGATGCTTAAGACAAAACAGACCCCATTAGGAAAGGGGTGGGAAGGCAGAGGGCTGGAATGAACCACCAAGCCAATCCAGTCAGGGTGAAGGGGGGCAGCAAGAGGACCTGCCATCCCCTCCACTCACCGATAAGGTGGAAGGTCCCTCCCTTAAATAAAGCGATAAAAACCCCCATCACGAATAAAAGGTAAAACGAGATCTGCCGCTGAGGCATTGTCAGCCAACACCAGGTGTAGCAAGTCTGGAAAGCTAAAAGCATGTCATATGGTGGCTAAGTTGGGGCAGTCCAATAAGATGTGTGCCACAGTCAACATTGACCCACAATGACAGAGAGCGGAGTCCTCATGACGGAGGAGATAACCGTGAGTCAAAAAAAGTATGGCCAATGCAGAGCAAGCATAGGACAACAGAGGCTTTATGAGAGGCCCATAAGGAGGATCGCGATGGAGTTGTAGAATCCTTAACTGCCCTGAGCTTGTTCGGCAAAGAAAGACTGTGCCATTCAGCATTCCAAAGGCCCAAAATCTGACTATGTACGCCGAGCAAAGGTCTATTTCCGGAATGCCAATAGCAAGAGATGGTTTGGTAGTAGCTGATTTAGCCAGTCGATCGGCAAGTTCATTGCCAGGAATACCAACATGGATTCACACAAACTAAGGATATTTTAACTTTTGGAAAACTTCAGCTACTTTAACATTTGGTTGCTCCAGGATTTTGCCAGCAGTGACTATTTAGGCATCTGGTTAGGATATCTAGTGTCTCTTTGACTGACCATTCTGAATCAAATTCTGCATTTGCAGGTACTTTTAACAAGTAACTTACAACAATAGTTCACAAAGCACGAAAACTAATGACCTGTTCCTTTTCCCAGAAAAAAATTTTGTTTTACTGGCACCCAACTGGAAATAAACATTCATGAAGTGTATTTACCATTGTTAAATAGAGTTGCTATCAGCTGTGTAACGATGTGACAAAATTTATGTTTGACCTTAACTCAGATCTGGATTTT
The DNA here is from genome assembly GCF_021461385.2 of Schistocerca piceifrons. Taxonomy (NCBI): domain Eukaryota; kingdom Metazoa; phylum Arthropoda; class Insecta; order Orthoptera; family Acrididae; genus Schistocerca; species Schistocerca piceifrons. The sequence goes on from NC_060141.1 coordinate 824,238,545, forward strand.
CCGCTTATTGCGAGTAATCCAGCACAAGATTTGTTATTCCATTATACAAGTGATGGCTGTCCACGTTCACATCTGTGAATACATTTGCTGTATTTCATAATATTTGTAGTCACCACAGTGCCTGCTGCTTCAGACATGCAAGCATGTCCAAAGGAACATCATACTTCTGAACACAGGCACTTCAATATTGTAAATATGCATGGTTGTTAATCATTTTACATATTACAGTTTTAATTTTTACCATAAAAACCCAATTTCTGATTATATGCATGGTGTCTACTCTACTTACTACTGCAGTCTTAAGCATTAATTTGAAATGAAACTAGGTTATTAACAGAAATTTTAGACTGCTAGCGTTTAATATAAAATTACACAATACCCCATTCCCACATGAAAAATTTATGTTAACATGTGAAGGCAACACCTGTATCAAGGGCAGATTCACTGCTCACTAGACAAATCATCCAAGCAAATACTGCATAAGCTGACCATAATCTCTAAGAAGTTAATCCAATTTTCTAAGAAATTCACTTTTATACATTCTTTACATAAAACTGGTGTTATAATATTTATTCATTTAGTCAGGGCTGGAGGAGTGGCAGAGATGATCACAGAACAAAGCACAGTAAACAATACATAGCAGTCACATGCTCAACCGCTAAACTATAAGGTCACCCTACTTACCAACAGTGAAACATTAGGAATTTGTGACAGCTTTTAAATGTTTTTGTAAGTGCAAAAACCCAAAGTTAATCTCTAGAAGTATTTCTTGATGTTTCCAACATGTGCACAGCACCAGGAATTTATAACTTAGGTATGAGTAACAAGCTTGAGATCTTTCTCATTGGGTGACCTTGGATGGCAATGTAAGGTTTAATTACACACACTTAGAACAACCTTGTCAGGAGTTATTACAGTATCCTTAAGTGCGGAGAGAAACTTATTTCTGCCAATCCACAACTGAGCCATGTTAATTTGCAGCCAATGATGACTGGAGGTATTTTTCCAAGGCAAATGAATGCGACATCTCTTGCATAAGTGGCAAAGTGGCACTTAAATGAACCACACATCATGGTTAAAGGATCATCTACCAATACCTTTTTCAGGTGTGGACAATTAAGATCTTAAAACCAACAGAGGCTATCTTTCTGAAGTGAGCTTTAATATAAAGGAAATCAAGCACATATAAAACTACATTATGAGGTACTTTCTAGTTTACCAGGTTTCCATTAGATCCAACTGGTTTGTTGGGTACACGATAATGATAATTTGCTGCACAAGATGAAACACGCCATTACAGTTCTTACCTGTCATGCACACTGTAGTATTTTAACCTATTCACAGTTGATGGGACATTTTTGAAAAAATGGGACCTATTTATCTGATGTTTAGTGAGAAGCTTTCTGAGCTGAGAAAAGTATGATATATTATGGGTTTGATCTATGGATGGCTGAGAGTAGTAAAGGAGGGTTGCATGCTTTAACATCTGGCAATGTGGATCTATCACTGGAAAATATCTATCATCCAAGGGTGAAGCAATTGTTTCCTTTTACATCAATGACTGTTTTGAAACAATACTACTGTTCAGTCATGCTTTATGCTTCAGGTTCACACAATATTTTTAATTACTGTGATGCAGATGTCCACCAAACTTCAAATACTGCAAAAAAAATGTGGTACATCAAAGTCATCTTCAAATCTTATGTTGAAAATTTGTGTACAATATTTCACAGCTTTCATTGTTCTGAGAGTGTCTCGGTACCATTGAATTGAAGTTTACCAATTTTGGATTTCAAATTTATTGGTTTCATAAATATTACTGTATTATTTTTCCTTTTTAAACATTCGTATAGAGCTGTAGTAAAATTTGTCTTGTTACCCTTTACTATGACAGATCAAAAGTAAAAAATTTGCATCTCAACTTCACCCCACTAGGGTGAATTTGATCCATTATCTGTTGTGATAATTGTGGATTGTTTGACTAGTGTGACTTGACACTAACAACTGAGAAGTAAATATTGCATAATTAAATTTCTGTGCTTGTCATCCTGATGATACTTTCCAACCAACATTTTACTTTGAGAACCCTACATTCAAACGAAAACATAGAGCTGGTTAAGTTTGTAAGACTTTGGTTCCACTTCACCAACTTTCAGAATGAAACTTCATTTTTGTGTGTGAAATCTTATTGGACTTAACTGCTAAGGTCATCAGTCCCTAAGCTTACACACTACTTAACCTAAATTACCCTAAGGACAAACACATACACCCATGCCCGAGGGAGGACTCGAACCTCCGCCGGGACCAGCCACACAGTCCATGACTGCAGTGCCTCAGACCATAAACTTTATTTTTGTTGGAAGTTTATTAATCATGAAAGGTTTAATACAGCCACAAATGTTATTATTACAGCCCAGTGTGCTTCCAAACCAAAGAGGAGACATGAAAATAATTTCTGTCTATCATTCGGACAGCACACAGCTTGAATTAAGCACAATGGACTCCAATGTATTACTCAACAAAGCAACAAATCATGGACATGGCCATTGCCGGAAATGCAACAAATAGACAGAGTCACATTCCAATTGATACAATGGAGGCACATAGATAAATGCCAAAACTTGCTCAATGAGGATCTGTGAAGACAATGTCGATAAATTTGTTGTTAAGGAGGAAATCACAACTTACAAAATGTATTAAAACAAAGTAACAAAACAAAATTGAGCAAATTTGTTTTTATGTACCAATTTTTATTATTAAATGTGCTTTTGAGTGTTCTGCCACACGTCCATTTAGTTCACAGTATTACGTTGACAGACCTAGGTGTGTTTCAGGAGCTCTAAGTTTCACTGTTGCGTGCTCATTGACTCCAACCATGCTGAATTATTGTATGGTCTCACTTACTTGTAACCAAGTTATTTTCCCACCCCCTTTTGATATTTTTTAAGAGCTAGCATTGCTATTCTGTCAACTGCAAATTCAGCATTCTCTAGCTGGTGGACGTTATGGCTAGTGACACAAATAAACTGACTGCCGGATCCCAAGCATTATTTAAACTAATCCCACTGTCTTTGTTTAATAGGTTTTCTGATATCTTCATTTTAATGTATGAACTATGCTGTCCCACAGAGTTCACATCACAATACTGGTTTCATATTTCATTTCACAATTTTATTTGATGCAGTGCTTGGTGACAGCTGGTTTGCTCTTTTTTACTCATATCTCTGGTGCTCCTTACATCTCTCCTTGACTGTTCAGACAGTCTGCCCCCGTTAAGAGATGCAACATTCACATGAAATATAATATACACCCAGATTTTGAGGACCTTGAGCAACATTACAAAGTACAGTTTTTATCTTATGAGGATGAAACACCAAGTGCCATGCCCTGATTTCCCAGAAACTTCATTCAGTTGAAGAGGGGTCAAAATAATTGGACACTGTTTACCTGTAGATACTCTATCCTTTATGAGTAAACAACGGTAAACTGAGGAAATTCTAGTGCCTTTTAGTGTGTAAATAGTACAATTGAAGCAGTGACACAGTAGCTAGTGCAACAGCTTCATATTTTGTGCCCCATGTTTAAAACCCAATTATTTTTATTTTTGTTGTTCATTTATCTGCCCCCAACCATAGAAGTTTACAACAAGGTGGTTTTCCAGTTTATATTCAAATAGTGTTGGCCATATTTGCCTGGTGAATGAATTTTAGGAAGAAGAATAAATCAATGAGAAAAACACTTCACTGAAAGTCCTGTTTATCTTTACTGAAAATGAACAACAAGTGCCAATTTTTAGAAAAATGATGCTACATTACACATGGTTTGCAGTGAATTTATTGCCTACGTGGGAAATCTTCATCAATCATAATGCTGTTTCTTTCCAAAGTGAAATTCATATGGAGAATTTTCAGCGGAAAAAATAATTTAAAATATTTGCTAGGCCTACTATTTTTAGGCAAGTTCAAATCTCTTATTTCTCTGAATGAAATCTAAACTTACAAAATATTTATCTGGAGGTGTAATTCTCAACCGGCCGTTATCTGTAGTATTTTTAAAATTTTCCAAACGAATGACTATAGGTGTTTCACTTTCAGAATTCAAAGACTTCTCATTTCCTGTGATGAATTATGGTTTATAAATTTATTTTCCAAAACACTGCAATCACTTTCACTTTTAGAATTTTTAATTAGTATTTTACCACGTCTAGGTCAGTAAAATCACTTGTATTCTGAAGTAAATCATAAATCTCGGCTGGTTTATTCGCATAATTTTTCCCAGAAATGCCATTTTCTATGACTAATGTTTACAAAATTGGTACAAGTTTCTTTTAAACTTTATAGTCTAAATACCTATAATGATGACAGAAAACTTAAATTGAATAAACAAACTTCCCTGTGTATTTTAGTAACTTCGGTTACTCACTAGATGGCTTATCAATATTATAAACTCTGATTTTCTAAAGGTTGATTATTTCAATGTTGGCAGTTCTAGGAAATTTAAGAGTCATAAATGTGGACGCTTGGCAGTTCTAGCGTAATTCTTTGATATTTAAAACATTGAAAACCAAAAAATGTCTATTTCTAACAAGGAGGTTAAGTCGAGATCCATATAAGATTTAACAATATAATTACTACTTTTACCTTTAAACAGTTTTTTGAGCTTTTTTGCTAATTAACCATAATTTGCCAGGAATTTATGAATTTTGGGAATATTGCCGGCAATATTCCCTGGGCATATTTCTTCGCTTTTAAATTCCCGGGAATTTTACAACACTACTAGTGAAGATAAAGTAAAATTGTTTGCATGGGATTCAATCTTTGAATATGCCAGGATAAATGAGTTGTGTAAGCATGACGACAGTTTCAAAAACATCCACCAAAATTTATATAAAAATAATCACAGTTGAGGGATTCATGAAGTGGAAAATTCAAATTTATTCATCAGTTTAAGTTACACCCAAGTCTTTCCTGAACGAGAATATATGAATGTATATTCTTTGACCACTGCTTTGCAAAGTTGGTCAGCCTGGTGCAAAGTGAAAAAGTAACAGCTGAGCATAATTACAGCACTTTTTGTTTTACCCTCAGTGATTTGAAATAGGGTAACACTCATTTCACAATATCTTCTTGGCAGAAAATATTTTGAAATGAAGTCACATTCAACATTGACAAATGCAGGAACTGCGATCTACTTCGTAACAAGGAATCACATATTTTATTGCTTTTTGTTTCACTCTCAGCAATTTAAACTGTTCTCAGGTTCCTGCCTAACCCCACACTCAAACCGTCATGTGTTCTCTAACCAAACAAACATATGTAACATTTAATATTGCAGAACATTCTTCATTCCCTTCATTATGAAGTCAAGAATGTGTTAATGCTAAGAAGAACAAAATATTTTCATGTAGCAGGACGAGAACCTACATTGTACTTCATAAACCACAACATTATCCATTACATTAGCACTTTGTCATGTGATATTAATGCCCTGCATCATCATAGCATCTTTTGAAGGAATAAATCTATAATTTATTAATGACATTTAAAGAGAATTGTAACATTTCAAATTTTCAATGCACTATTATCTTTGAACATGGTACTCCTAGTTTTAACCAAAGTATGTTCCATGCTTCATATGTGAACTATTGATGATAACAGGCTTAATCAACATTAAGTCATATGATTGATTATAATAATAATAATAATAATAATAATAACAAATTTTTTACCAAGAATGGTATGTTTTTATACAGCATATGCATGCATAAATCTTGCAAGAGTTCCATACCTCGTGCTAATTACAGCAATTCCTGCTGTTATTGTGCTTCATGTCAAAGTGACTTTCGCAGAAAGTCTTGTGAAAAGAGTGTTACCATCTGAAATAGTACTTTATTTTATGAAGTTATCTTTTTGTGCTTATATTTTATTCATGCAGACTGTAAAAATAGCAACAATAAGGAACTTTAATAGAAGATGTAAGTTTAAAAAGTAACAGAGGACCTCTGTGCAGATGCTCCAAGTTGCCATGTATCAGTTCTAGCATAACTGCTGATTAATACAGACAGGACCATCCTCCTACCAATGTCAATAGCAGATTTTAAAACCTATCTATAGATACTTAACTAACAAATTACTTGCTTAAAGCAAGTGTGGGAGAACTCTCACTACAACGAAAGCTTCAATAACTGTGTGTGTGGGAATACTTGCCTATAACAGTATTTGTGGTTTTAAAACCCCTAAAAACTGGTGTGATGGATGCAGTTGTGTGTTTGTACATGGGTCAGACAGTACGCTGAAAGTTTTTCAGAAATATGGGCACAGAACCTGGGGTTAACATCACAAATGCTCTTGTCAGTTTACCAGCTGATGGTGTGGAAAGCTGAGGAAAGTGCCCCAAAATGACAAGAGTTTTAACTTTGCATTGAACAGATTTACCAAAAATTTTAAATGCATTTTCCCAAAAGCATGACTTTTTAGCTTTAAATATAATTTTCTTTGAAACTATGTCAACGAAACTTTGTACAACCATGACAAGATAAAAAGTTGCACCAGCATCCATTACATGGCACACTTACTAAGGTCAATCTTCTTCACTTTGGAAGCACCATCGAATTTGTTGGCCCAGTACAAGCTGCGCTGGCCGTGGATGGTCCAGAACAGATCCTGCCCCAGAGCAGTTACTGACGTCGGAGACCCCGACAGCCTCTTGAAGATGTGGTGGTCAATACCTGCAAATATTCAAACTCTACTGCAGTGTGTTTCTACATGTAGAACTTCTGCCACCCAATACTAAATACTCCTTGTGGCAGAAATCTGATTGCTAGTGAGCTTTCATTCCATAATGCCTTACAGCATTATCTTCTAAGGCAATTCAACTAAGATCAGAAGAATTTATTATACAAAAATATGCAAAGTTAATACGTTTCAGAAACTCCTCAGAAACTAGGGATTATTATATTCACTGTATGTGTTAATCCACTCACTTTATTTGTGCTTAACAGTAACGGCACATGTAGGATGAATCATGCAATTCACAACCAAAATATACCAGATGTCCAAATTTCAATGTGAATTATACATCCATATTTGGGGTTCATAATGGAAACCAGTATACTCCAGCAGATGTCAAATACTCCTAACAGACATTGTAAGAGCAAGGTGGGATGATCTTATCCATTCTTGTACCACTCCTGATGCCAATTTAATTTTTCCTTTTCTGGTCAATAACACACACGCACACAATAGTTGCAGGAAATTTATTGTTTACGGGGTAGTTTTCAAACTACTGATGATACTATATTTGGATCTGAAGAACTATTCTTGATCGACTATACGTGCACACCGTGAAAGATTTTCACGGTTGTTAGCTTCTTATAATGCATTGGAAAGTCCTCATTTTCTTATGGTCAATAATAACTTTTCCCAAAAACTACATAGTCAAAGCTTTTATCCAGCATCCTCAAATCCTAAAACGTAATTATTTTTTCATTTCAGTAAAACAGCTTTTCTGTTTATTATATGTGTACTTTTACTTAACTATCTACGTTCACTTTCTCACAACTTTTTGGTTGATTTTGATAATCATGCACACTGTTCTCCCATAAAATAGTGCCCATAATTTTGCCATTTCTTAGTTAATACAGTTTGGAGTTAAACTTATTTTACCTACCGTATCTTTGTACCCACTAAGTTTGCTATTTCATAGTAACAGCTAAAATGTAGTTCAGAAGTATTTTGCAAATTTATAGTTTGTGTAACTCGTGCCTCTATGAATAGGCATCACACACAAAGTATAAGTCATCTTGCAGTTAATGTATGAACCTACGAGGTTCTAGACCTGGCACAATGTGTGTTTCTTCAACTGGCTTGTCAGTGCTGAAGAGTGGAATTGTAAACACGCAGTTTGCAAAGAGTTTGAAGATAGTAATCATTATGCAATGAGTCTAAGCTTTATAAGGCCCATGTTGTCACTTTTACTGGAAAGTACTCTTTACAACACAATCAGAGGTTAAAGCAGTAATGAGTGAAAAAGTGAACTTGTGATATTAAGTCTGTTTATGGTGAACAAACCTATCAATTCACTAAAGACTTTTCAAAATGAACAACAACTAGGCAATGTGAGAAGTTAGCAATATTACAACATTAAGTAGAAACTTTCTCCAACATCCACGGATTTTCAGAAATTACCTTACTAGGCCCCCTTTGTGTAATTGCCCTTTTAATTGCATGTAGCAAAAGAAAAAGAATTTTGTAAAGAACCTTTCAGCTGAACAGCAGAAAGACTTTTTTTTAAAGTACAAGGAAAGTTTCACCCAGCATATTCTGTAGAAGAAAGTGTAACCATATTTGGACTTCCACAACCTCGTGGATTTGAAAATTCAAAATAGTCTCCACATGGGCAAAGCACTGTTGGCTCCACAGTTTAATTTTGCACAGACTGCATTGCAGGAATTAAGGAAGCAGCTCCGTTCATAATATGAAAGAATTTCAATATGTGACAATGTATGAAATTCACTAAACTTCAGAAAAACATATGCACAAACAATAAACACTAAACTTTCAAAATTTCTCTTACAGTACGGTTTTTCTTCAATGACAACAGTAGCATGTAGTGATGGTGTTAGTGTAATGCTAGGTAAGAATTTTAGTACTTTATAACAATTTAAGTATGTGTACAAACTATTCAAATGGCATTATGCCAAAGAATTGAGTTGACTGACATTAACTGCCAGCTGTTGCACAGGACTTAGGTGCAGATCATATTCTCAGCATGTTCAGTGGCCTCAAGCTTTAAGAGCAGTGCAAGCAGTAATGGAGTCTTACCAAGGTTTGAACACAGATTTTAACAGATGTTCAAATGACATGAGAAAAGTTAAGTATAATGAAATAATTCAACAGGTTGCAGAAAACACTATCAAGCTCAATATTTGTGTGCAACAATGTGTTGCTTTCTTTTTTTCTGTTTTTTTCTTTTTGTTTTTGAGATTAGTATTTTTTCAGTACCTCTGAAAAGACATTGCTGCATTCAGTCATATATGGCAATTATGAGGTCAATATGAGCCATTGAACAATTTAAGAAAATGCCAGGTGTTCAAATGAAGGAAGCCAAGAAAGCTATTTCAGAAGGGCTCTTCAGAAACATTTCTCATGTCCCTAGAAGAGAATCGCGCAAAATGACTTCTCAAATTAATAGTAAACAGTTCTGTCAGAGCTTTAGTGATCCTGAGGCTAAGGCTCATTTCAAATTATAAATTCAAATCCTTTATGAACAACGTCAATATTTTGTACATTAAGAAATGGCCCTGTGACATTGCAAGCCCACTGCAAGAAGGGCAAGAAAATTATTAGGAATGTGAGAATTTTAAAACGTAACTGAAGGTTTCTGACATTATGCAAACAGCAGAGAGAACATTCCTGAAAACCTGAAACCAGTTTGTTGGTGGTGGTACACTCCCTGGAGTACACCAGGAAAACAGCTTGCCACACATTTGGTACTTATGACAACATTGCTTCTTAATTCATTTTCTGCACTCTACCCTTTAATGTTTGCTTCAATTGCGGGACCTCTGCTACATATATGGAACACCAAAAATTACATAAAAGTAGGGATCAAAACACAGGCTTGCTGAGGATAACCAATGCAGGAAGGCTAATTTGCACGTGGCAGCCATGAGTGATGCTTCAAGTCACAGGATCTTTAGCCAAGTCTTATTTCTGTTAGGAATACAGCACTGCAGATAAGGTACTAAATTAATATTAATAAGTGGTGCAGGTCTGAGCACAACAGGAAGGACACATTCTACCAGCTTTCTGTGTACAAAGGGTCAAAGTCTCCTGGTATTAACAAGCTTATGCTCACTGAAAGTAAGCCTTTGAGAAATTCTAAGACTGATGAACCACAGTCCCAGAGTCTAGTACTGCCGGTTCTTTACCGTAGTTGTCTACCTGTTGTCACATGGAAAGTGCACTTTAACCTTCCAAGTTATTGCCACAGACATGACTTGCACGTAATCAATTTAAACCTATCTGTAGTCCCTGTACCCTCCTGACCTTTTACAAATGTGAAAATAAACATCTCTTTCATAGCTATACCCACACTGAAGTCTAGGAGATGCATTTTCGGCTTTACTGTAATGTAGGTTATTTCACTGTTTCAGTTATGAAGACAACACATTTAAATTGAGCCAATACAGTAACACTATTTAGGAGTTACTAATGCCATGAAAAGTGCACAATTACCTTCAGAAAGGGCAAATGAAGAAAATTGCGTATAGATTCTGCTTTGGCAGGACCACTTGAAAGTACCCCTACTCCTTTTGTATAACTTGCTTTTGTTTCAGGTAGTATCAAACAGTTCATGTGTTGGACTTTGGAGAGGAAACATATGCTACCATTGCTCAACCAACTGAGCAGTCACCAATGAAATCTATTCACAGCACGTCAGCTGAAAACTTACTGATGCAAACAATGCAAGTGACAAAATATTGGATACTGAAATGTGTTTTAATTACCGGGGAGCAGCAAATTGCAGCCTGCAGTGCTTTGTTGGCACAATTTCCAAATTTCATGCCTTGCTCAGTAGTGTTATTTTCTAATGAATGTGTGACCTATTGCAGTTCACACAGAAGGAATGTTTTCTGGCTCAGGGACAACCTTCATTATGTTAAAAGAGTCAAATGAACTCTTCTCACATGACATGGACCAGGAAGTCCCCACACTTTCACTTTTGAAGTCAACATTAATGGAAACTTTTTATCAGGTATGCTGGAAACATTGCTGACACTTCAGGTCATTGTTGACAAGGGAACCACAAGCCACTGTTACATCATCACACTTTGCTATTCACAAACAAGAGTTTCTGCATGGAACAATGAGGCCAATGGATTGACTCTCCAGCTGCATTAAAATGGGCACCATAAGCCTGTATCCTGACTCATCAATCACCTCATTAATGGGTAACAATTAAGTTCTGTACAGCCCAACATCACCGCAAGACTAAGAATTGCACAAGTGTACGACTCTCAGAGCACAACAGATTTTCTCCAAATTGTCAAGGATGACAAGGAGATGCACAGGTACCTAAGGCACAACTGTGTCCATACAGAAGCCACTGAGTATCCAGCATTTTTATCTAACCATTGCAGTATGCAGTATACTGTCAACTTAGTGGTACAGAGATTTATGACACCATCTAAATATGCAGTGCTTGATCAGTCCACACAACAACTGCTACTTCAACCAAATTAACGTATGAAATGAAAATTAAAACACCTGCAGCCATCTCTTGTGCATGTCATTTATATAAGTACTTCTCATGTTTCATTATACGATCTTCAACTCCCTTGACCAATGTAAATTGGGAGTAATCCAATTTTGGGTGCAGTCACAACAGGAGCCAATATTAAATAATCCATGTCTGCCTCTCATTTACATAACAACCACTTTGTTCATCAAGGGACAACTGTTAGGACAACATTCAAACCAGAATGTCAGTCGGTTGATGAACAAGGGGTAGTGTTGGGTAAACCTGGGATTTATGGACACCAGTTCTTTAACTACGGCTCCTTTTAGGACTGTACACAAGACTAGATTCCTCCTAATTTACATTGGTCGTAGGGCATAAGGATGGTATTATGGAACATCAGAGCTGATTGCATAAACAACAACCTGCAGCTGTCTCTTTCATTTAAATTTCATTTCACATTGAACAGCTGAAGCCGTGGCACTTAAAATACTAAATTCCTTCATCAAAAATTTTTATAGCAGGAGTGAATTGTTTATGTAGCTTGGAGAATTGTGCACTTTGCAGAAAGTGCAAATGTCACAGTTACGACGTCAGTGTGAAAATTTTAATGAGCCTACGCTTTCAGATATCTGTTACAAAGTTTTTTTAGGGACACGAATGGTATAAATACACACTGCTTTCCCTGCATCTTGCAACTGGGCCTGTATCCTGACTGCTTACGAGATATTACAAATGATTGAAGCGATTTCATAAATTCACTGTAGCTCCATTCATTGACATATGGTCACGACACACTACAGATATGTAGAAAAACTCAAAGTTTTGTTCGGCTGAAGCCGCACTTCAGGTTTCTGCCGCCAGAGCGCTCGAGAGCGCAGTGAGACAAAATGGCGACAGGAGCCGAGAAAGCGTATGTCGTGCTTGAAATGCACTCACATCAGTCAGTCATAACAGTGCAACGACACTTCAGGACGAAGTTCAACAAAGATCCACCAACTGCTAACTCCATTCGGTGATGGTATGTGCAGTTTAAAGCTTCTGGATGCCTCTGTAAGGGGAAATCAACGGGTCGGCCTGCAGTGAGCGAAGAAACGGTTGAACGCTTGTGGGCAAGTTTCACGCGTAGCCCGCGGATGTCGACGAATAAAGCAAGCAGGGAGCTAAACGTACCATAGGATGGTGCTCCACCGCACTTCCATCATGATGTTCGGCATTTCTTAAACAGGAGATTGGAAAACCGATGGATCGGTCGTGGTGGAGATCATGATCAGCAATTCATGTCATGGCCTCCACGCTCTCCCGACTTAACCCCATGCGATTTCTTTCTGTGGGGTTATGTGAATGATTCAGTGTTTAAACCACCTCTACCAAGAAACGTGCCAGAACTGCAAGCTCGCATCAACGATGCTTTCGAACTCATTGATGGGGACATGCTGTGCTGAGTGTGGGAGGAACTTTATTATCGGCTTGATGTCTGCCGAATCACTAAAGGGGCACATATCGAACATTTGTGAATGCCTAAAAAAAACTGAGTTTTTGTATGTGTGTGCAAAGCATTGTGAAAATATCTCAAATAATAAAGTTATTGTAGAGCTGTGAAATCGCTTCAATCATTTGTAATAACCCTGTACATAAAGTGCAACATGAACATTTACAGGTTTACTTTTATCACCCAATAGCATCCCACAGACACCGAAAAATTGGCAGAATCTTGAGAAACCAGCTATTCACAAAACGCTGCTTAAGAAATATCAGGAATAAGCACTGACATTTCAGAATACACCACAGTCTTTTACATATCACTCCAGTTATGAGCACGAGGACTGTATTATGTGTTTCAAGTACAGAGGTGCTTAAGTAATCATCCACTCAAACACTGACTACTTCCTGTAGTATTTTCATGCAAAGTTGTACAATGGGACATACTTTCTACCCTACATTTATTAACAGTAGTTTACAGACCATGGATGCTAATGTACCTGACGTTCAGTCACAGGACATACCTACAAATTAAAACCTTGTAGTCTCACTGCACAATATTTACAGTGAAGATGTGCTCAGTTTTTCAACTATAGAATAAGGAGAACAACACAGTCTTGGCTGTGATGAAATTATTGTTTGTTTATTCATCAATGAGTCATTTCTTGCATAATTCGAGCCATCTTCAGATTGGTTGATGTTGATAAGCAAGTTGAAAATATCTATGATAAAACATCTACAAAAATAAATTTCCTTCATGGGGATGTTTTATTGATATCCATAACTTAATCTGAAGATTCTTGAATTAGGCAAAACACACACCACTGATGTACAAATAACCAGTAATTTCAACATTGCAACCGAAAGTCTTCTCATTCTATATACTTGTTGCTGTATCTGAATACCATAGAGCGTGGAAAAACTTTTATACTTTTTTTGTGGCGGTGTTCGTAGCGACAAACACTTGGCTGTAGAAATGGCTTACGAAGTCACCGCCACACTTTTAATAGCGGGCCGACCAGTCCGCTGGAACAGGTAAACAGAAAGATGAAAACCCAAACACTCTGATTAAATAAAAGTCGGTACTTATCTTTATTACGAAGATACAGAACAGTAGTGAACTCCGTGTCTACAGAAATCTGTCTAGTTCGAGTCGGAGCGGCTAGGTCAGCGTCGGCTGACGACAAACAACAACTCTGCCGCGATGAACACACAACTGACTAGCAAGTACACAATTCGGTGGCGAGTATACAACTGAGCGGTGAATACAGAACTGTCCTAGCGCTCGCGACTCCAGCGCTTAAGAAGCCAGCAGCCAGCGGTGGCGCGCGCAGACTTGCGGCCATTTGCTGTATCGCTGGCGCTGCTTATACGGACGGCGTCCGTACTTTGATGCTGCCAACCTTTTGGCAGTGGGCTCGGTTGGCATTACTGGCTAGGATATAACACTTTTAGAACAGTTTTGTCACTACTTTATGCAGCTAAATTAACAGTTTAGCTATTATTACCATCAGAGGCAAGACTTCCTATGGTGTTCATCCCTGAATCTGCCACAAAGACTCTGTCCAGGCTGCTGTCGTACCAGAGTGTCACATAGGGCCCCGACACTTCCTCCAGCACATGGACGCGCTGTCCAGAACCGTCCATCAGGATCTTGTCCACATGCACATGTGAAGACGAACCGAAAGCCACAAACATGTATCTGCAGCACAATACCAGTCACAGTTCGTGTTACGTTAGTTTCTTATTTTTATGAGATGTACAGCATTCTTACTAAATATAGTATTCTTTACAGCAGATTTGAAACCAACAAATTGTACAGGGCAGTCAGCTTCAAATTTTTTAAATTGTTGCCTGCCAAATCATTTGGTTTCTACAATATTTCAAAATACATCAAAACAGACTGCTAGACAACAACACAGTTAAGACCTGAAGTACTGAGTAATGGAAATGGCTTAGGTCTGGTTGTATGCGCTAACTTAGTACAAACAAAAATGCTACAGAAAGGAAACACTGAACCAACCAATACCCTGTCCTCTCTCATCCACTTCAAAATGGCAGACACTAACTTCTCATGGAATTCCAATATGCACAAAATAGACACTGAGAATTTTAATTAAGTTCATGAAATTCTAACCAAATTATCACCTATTAATATGAAGGAGACCTTAGCCCATGCTACAGATTCATCACAACTATTTCCATTTCACACAAAACAGGAGGAAAATTATCAGGGATCGGTCTCATTTCAGTTTGTGTGGATGAAACCACACAATCCAAATAGGTAAAGGGTTAAAGCTGAGGTTTGGTTTCGTGTTCAATCAACACAAGAACAGTTCTGGAACCCCATGTTCACAAAAATAGGAAGTTCATTGCAACATTTACTATCAAACCCAATGAAAGTGCAAAGATAGTTCCTGGTGCTACATGCTTGCACACTTCAGCACTTTATATTTTCCTTCTACGCACTGAGTGCTAGATGAGTTGTCATACTTTGCATGTAATAGTTATGAATACTGTACAAGGGATGATCAGCAAAGGCATTCTTTCTCGTTGCTTCTGTGACAGTTTCCTATCTTTTTTTTTTTTTTTTTTTTTTTTTTTTTTTTTTTGTGGTTTTAGGGCGCAAAACTTCTATGGTCATTAGCGCCCAGCCCGTGACGTAGAAAACAGGAAAAAAACGAAATTTAAAATCAGCAGCAATGGGAACAAAGTCATAAAATTTGAGAAACTAAAGGCAGAAGGAATGCTTAAAATTCCACTATAGAAAGGGGTTGGTTGTCCCCCAAAAAAAAGGCTTCAAATGACTGACGTCATTTCACTGTCACTAATAAACTGTAGAACGCGGTCAGCTGAGCGCGTGTCATCTGCTAAAAACGACGATAGATCAGGCGATAGCTGTAGACAGGAGCGTAACGGATTAAAATAGGGGCATTCAATTAAAAGGTGTCTGACCGTCCACGGCTGAGAGCAGTGGGGACAGAGTGGGGGAGGATCACCGCTTAAAAGATGTCTATGACTAAAAAGACAGTGCCCTATCCGGAGTCTAGCTAAAATTACCTCCTCCCGACGACGCGATCGGGAGGAAGAGGTCCATGCGCAAGGAAGGGCTTTCACTTCCCGCAATTTATTATGGGGAAGTGTTGACCAATGCGCATGCCATAAATGAGCAACTTGGCGACATAAACCGCTCCGTAGATCGGTAAACGGAAGAGACTGAATAGCTGGCCGAGGAAGAGAGACTGCAGCCTTGGCCGCTATATCGGCCGCCTCATTTCCACAGATACCAGCGTGTCCTGGGAGCCAGAGGAACGCCACTGAGACGCCCCCCAGGTGGAGCAAGCGCAGACAGTCCTGAATCCGGTGGACCAGAGGGTGCACAGGGTAAAGAGCTTGGAGACTTAGGAGAGAGCTGAGAGAATCTGAGCAGATTACGTACTGTATCCGCTGATGGCGGCGGATGTAGTGGACAGCCTGGAGAATAGCGTAAAGCTCCGCAGTATAAACCGAACACTGGTCGGGAAGCCGAAAGTGATTTGGGGTGTCGCCAACAATATAGGCACTCCCTACACCTAACGATGTTTTCGAGCCATCGGTGTAAATAAATGTGGCTTCCGTCATTTGTGCACATAGAGCAGCAAATGTCCGACGGTAAACAAGTGTAGGGGTACCATCCTTGGGAAATTGACATAGGTCTCTGAGCAAGTCGATCCGGGGACGGAGCCAAGGCGGTGCTGTACCCCAAGTTGTCAAGAAGGTTTTAGGAAAGCGGAAGGAAAGAGAATGGAGCAGTTGACGGAAGCGGACTCCCGGGGGTAGTAGGGAGGAGGAGCGGCCTGCATACCCGACATCAAGGGAGGCGTCGAAAAAAAGGTCATGGGCTGGATTAGCAGGCATGGAAGACAAATGGCTAGCATAACGACTCAGAAGGACTGCCTGCCGATTGGATAGCGGAGGTTCAGCAGTCTCAGCATAAAGGCTTTCCACAGGGCTGGTGTAAAAAGCTCCAGACACTAAACGTAATCCACGGTGGTGGATAGAGTCGAGACGCCGAAGAATAGACGGCCGAGCAGAGGAGTAGACTATGCTTCCATAATCCAATTTCGAGCGCACTAAGGCGCGATAGAGGCGGAGAAGGACCACTCGGTCCGCTCCCCAAGAGGTGCCATTCAGGACACGGAGGGTGTTAAGGGAACGCAGACAGCGAGCCGAAAGATAGGAAACGTGGGAGGACCAGCACAGTGTTCTGTCAAACATAAGACCCAAGAATTTAGCGACATCGGAGAACGGAAGGTTGACAGGACCTAGATGTAAGGAGGGCGGAAGAAACTCCTTATGTCGCCAAAAATTAACACAAACGGTCTTACTGGGTGAGAAACGGAAGCCGGTTTCGATGCTCCACGAGTGGAGGCGATCGAGACATCCTTGAAGACGTCTTCCAAGAAGGCTGGTCCGTTGAGAGCTGTAGTAGATCGCAAAATCGTCCACAAAGAGGGAGCCCAAGACATCAGGAAGGAGACAATCCATAATTGGATTAATGGCAATGGCAAACAGTACAACACTCAGCACGGAGCCCTGGGGTACCCCGTTTTCTTGGGAGAAAATACGGGATAGAGTAGTGTTCACCCGCACCCTAAATGTGCGCTCTGCCATAAATTCGCGAAGAAAAAGGGGCAGCCGGCCTCGAAAGCCCCAAGAGAACAGTGTGCGGAGGATGCCTGTCCTCCAACAGGTATCGTATGCTCTCTCCAGATCAAAAAATATTGCTACCGTTTGGCGTTTCCGGAGGAAATTGTTCATGATATAAGTGGAGAGAGCAACAAGATGGGCAACGGCAGAACGATGTTGTCGGAATCCGCATTGGGCTGGTGTTAAAAGACTGCGGGATTCCAGCCACCAAGCTAAGCGGTAATTCACCATACGCTCCAAAACCTTACAGACACTACTCGTGAGAGAAATGGGGCGATAGCTAGAGGGGAGATGTTTGTCCTTTCCAGGTTTCGGAACGGGAACGACAATAGCTTCCCGCCATCGCCTGGGAAAGGTACTGTCGGTCCAAATTCGATTATAAAGGCGAAGGAGGTAGCGCAGGCTATGGGTTGATAAATGCAGCAACATTTGGACATGGATACCATCCGGTCCTGGGGCGGAGGAGCGAGAAGAAGGGAGTGCATGTTGGAGTTCGCGCATGGAGAAAACAGTATTGTAGCTTTCGCGATTTTGAGAGGAGAAAGCAAAATGTCGCACTTCCGCTGCACGTTTCTTCGGGAGAAACGCTGGCGGGTAATTTGAAGAGCTCGAAATCTCAGCAAAGTGCTGACCCAATGAGTTAGAAATTGTGACGGGGTCCACTAAGGTATCATGCGCGACAGTGAGCCCAGAGACCGGGGAGAAACTAGGCGCGCCTGAGAACCGTCGAAGCCGACTCCAAACTTCCGAGGAGGGAGTGAAGGTGTTAAATGAGCTAATAAAGAATTGCCAGCTTGCCTTCTTGCTATCGCGGATGACGCGACGGCATCGCGCACGGAGCTGCTTATATCGGATACAGTTGGCCAAAGTTGGATGGTGACGGAAAATGCTAAGAGCACGTCGCCGCTCACGTATTGCGTCACGGCATGCCTCGTTCCACCAAGGAACTGGGGGGCGCCGGGGCAATTCGGAGGTGCGTGGTATTGAACGTTCCGCAGCTGTGAGAATAATGTCGGTAAAATGTGTGACCTCATCGTCGACGCTGGGAAAGCGACGGTCATCGAATGTCGCTAGAGACGAAAAAAGTGTCCAATCGGCTTGGGCAAACTTCCAGCATCGCAAGCGCGGATATGGCAGTTGAGGCTGCAGTCGAAGGAAACATGGAAAGTGGTCACTCGAGTGTGTATCATCAAGGGCGAACCATTCGAAGCGCCGGGCTAGCGGAACAGTACCGACCGCAAGGTCCAAATGAGATAAATTTGCCGTGGAGGCAGACAAAAACGTGGGGACCCCAGTGTTGAGGCAGACTAGATCCGCTTGGTGGAAGACGTCTAGCAATAGTGAGCCACGTGGACAAGGATGTGGAGATCCCCAAAGCGGGTGGTGGGCATTGAAGTCCCCAACCAGCAAATAGGGGGGTGGAAGCTGATCAAGAAGATGAAGGAGATCAGCTCGTGCCAGAGGTGTAGACGATGGAATGTATACCGTACATAGAGAGAACGTGTATCCAGAAAGGGAAAGACGGACGGCGACAGCTTGGAAGGAACTGTTTAAGGGGAGTGGGTGATAATGGAGAGTATCATGGAGCAGAATCATGAGTCCTCCATGGGCTGGAGTGCCTTCAACAGAGGGGAGGTCATATCGGACGGACTGAAAATGAGGGAGAACAAAGCGGTCATGGGGACGCAGCTTTGTTTCCTGAAGACAGAAGATGACCGGCGAGTAGGATCGTAAGAGGATCGACAATTCATCCCGATTGGCGCGAATGCCGCGGATATTCCAGTGGATAATGGACATAGGGTGAACAGAAAATGGAGAAACGTGACCAAGGGTGCTGTCAACTCAACGACTGCTCAGAGCTTGCGACCGACAGCATGGAATGGCATTCAGTCGAAGGCAGAAGATCCTGATCCATAGGTTGGTCAGGAGCAGCTCCTGCCACCAACGATCGGCCAGTTGACCGGCCACCAGCAGTGCGCCTCGGCGACACGGAAGATGGCCGAGGGCGATTTCCGCCAGGTGGTGCTGTAGTTGGGACACGCCTTGGCGGAGAAGGAGAGGAACTGTGTTTCTTCGTAGCCTTCTTGGAGGTATGATGTTTAGATGAAAGAGGAACCGATGGTTGTGAAGTTGCAGTACGTAAAAACTCTTCACGAGAATGCTCTTTTTTCGAAGACTTGGCGTCTGACTTTTGGGCTCGAGATTTAGCAGAACCCGACGAAGGGTGAGCCATAGAGTGGGCAGGCGAAAGTGGTGAGGTTGAACGGGCGATCTTTGCGCTGGCTGATCTGACGACCGTGGTACTAAATGTGAGGTCGCAAGTCTGCGTGGCCGCCTCCTTTGTTGGCCGAGGAGAAGCAAGGACAGTGCTGTATTTTCCTTTCTGAGGCACGGTGGGCTGTCGACTGGCGAGTAACTTTCGAGCAGCAAAGGTCGAGACCTTTTCCTTCACTCTTATTTCCTGGATGAGCTTTTCATCCTTAAAAACGGGGCAATCTCGAGAGGAAGCAGCGTGGTCACCCATACAGTTGATGCAGTGTGGGGATGGAGGTGGACAAGCACCCTCATGGGCATCCTTGCCACACGTAACACATTTGGCCGGATTGGAACAGGACTGGCTGGTGTGATTGAACCGCTGACATCGATAGCAACGCGTAGGGTTTGGGACATAAGGGCGAACGGAAATTATCTCATAGCCTGCTTTGATTTTTGATGGAAGTTGAACTTTGTCAAATGTCAAGAAGACAGTGCGGGTTGGAATGATGTTCGAGTCAACCCTTTTCATAACCCGACGAACAGCGGTGACGCCCTGGTCAGACAGGTAGTGCTGAATTTCTTCGTCAGAAAATCCATCGAGGGAGCGTGTATAAACGACTCCACGCGAGGAATTTAAGGTACGGTGCGGTTCCACCCGGACAGGGAAGGTGTGGAGCAGAGAAGTACGCAGCAATTTTTGAGCCTGGAGGGCACTGTGTGTTTCTAACAACAGGGTACCATTCCGTAATCTGGAACAAGACTTTACAGGACCCGCAATTGCGTCGACACCTTTCTGAATAATGAAAGGGTTGACCGTGGAAAAGTCGTGACCTTCGTCAGACCGAGAAACAACAAGGAACTGTGGCAACGATGGAAGAACCGTCTGTGGCTGAGACTCAGTGAACTTACGTTTGTGAGCAGACATAGTGGAAGGTGAGGAAACCATTGCGGAAGAATCCCCCATGATTACCGGCGTCTCCGATGGCGCGCTCCTCCCTTGTGGGGGCCCTCACCGAGGGCACACCCGCCTTAGATGATTGGTCACACCTCAGGTCACACCTCCCGACAAACGGACGGAGGGACCAATCGGCACTTTCGGAAGGTATCAGCTCGGGTAATCACCCCTCCCTGGGCCTGGCCTTTACCAGGGGGTACGTACGTGTCCTACCTGTCTACCCGGGGCGGGGAATTACGCGTTACCCCGTCACCGGCTACGCATGGAAGTGCGTGGGTCGGCCTTCAGACACGCACAGGGAGGAAGAAAGAGAAAGGGAAAGGAAAGAAGAGGGGGTCTCAAACGCCGCAGCGGAGAAAAGGGTAAAGAGAAGAGGTAAGGAAAGGAGAAGGACAAAGGAAGGAAGAAGACAGACAAGCAAGGAAGAAGAAGAATGCGGTACATTTACAAGCGTCCGTCTCCGGACGTAGGCGCAAACCATACTCCCAGAGGGGGAGAAAGTGAAGGAAAGAGCCAGAGGTGAGGGGGGGGGGGGGGGTGAAGACAGGGGATGGGGAAGGATGCGGAAAGGGAAGGTATGCAGCCCGGAAAGGAAGGAAGGCCACATTAGCTCGGGGCCCCGTGCTCGCTACGCACGTATCCACAAAAGAGTTGTGGATCCCCTGGGGGGAGTTTCCTATCTGTACCATGAAACAGAGAGTGTGAGTTTGTATGTCTAATGCTCTCAGGTGGCAGCACATGCTTTACAGTAGGTTGGTAGTAACGTTCTACAGATGTGATGCAAGAGGAGCAGTATGGCACAATGGAAGTCCATGTTTGTTTAAACAAATGCAAAGCTGCAGCAAGCTTACAATGAAGATGCACTACTTTGTGCAACAGTTTTTAAATGGTCAACCTGTGTGTTAAACAAGGTGGGCTTTGTGTTTTGGCTGCTACTGTGACTGAAGTCAACGTCACCAGGGGGCTGTGACTGTCCTTAAGCATCAGCACCTCTATGCAGTGCTGAAAATTTCACATGTCAGTTTCTTTACAATTATAGGATAATATTCCTATGACCCATACTTTTACCTGTTGGGTGGCACATCTTCCAATCCAAACAACAGGCTGTGCCAGTAGAGACAAGCCATGAGGTGCTGCATCTCTTTTCTGATTGGGGGGGGGGGGGGGGGGGGGCGGGCGGGCGGAGATGTGTCTCTGGAGTCTAATATCACCAATGATGAGTCATGGATCATGAACCTGAGGGGAAACAAGCCCAGCACAGTGTGGGAATTGCTCAGTTTTCCAACACCAAAAGATAGGTGAAAGTTGTTCCATCTGCAGGGAAAGTGATGGCAATGGCATTTTTTGACTGTCCTGGAATGATTTACCAGTGTGCAGTTCCCTCACACTATTGTTACAGCAGCATACTGCAAATCAGTATTAGCTAAAATGATGAAATGCACTGCAAGGGAAGACCAGAAGTTTCTCTGACTGGACAGCAATGTGTGGATTCATATCACAAACCTAGTCTTGCAGTTTCTGGTTTAGTTAACATTACCTGTTTACTGCATCCATCTTCTAGCCCCAATCTTGTACCACGCCATTTTCTTTTCAATTCCTGTCAGTAAAAGCAATTCTTTGGGGCATTTTAATTTAGAAATCTACACAGTGTTCATGGAAAGTGACAATTCTCAAGGACCTGACAAAAAATGGTCTGCACTGTGTGTTCGAGCACTGGCAGAGATGCTATAAAGAGTGCATTTCAGTAAGAAGGAAATACTTTGAAATAGATGCTAAACTGAAATGGACTAATAAACATCTGTGAATAAAATTAGTCTCCATCTGTTAATCGGCCCTCTTAATTTGTATGACGAGTGACTCACTGGAGAAACCAGAGTAGTAGATATCAGCTAACATGCTACATGAAAACATTTTCATGCCTTTTACACGAACAAACAGCAGCATTATTATTTTAATGCCACATATTTATACACAGGGGGCAAATCGGCACAGTAAAGCCACAGTCAAAGTATTTAAACAATTGCACAAACCCCAGAGGCAAGAATACAGGCTATGAGAAACTCATCACACGCTCCAGTGATCAGCTGCAGAACAACCACAAAGGTAATGAGGCTTTATGTTGCCTGTGTCATTGCTAAGCATATAAATTCAAATGGACATCTATAGCAGACTAAATTGTTAGGCCATTATAGCACTTATGACAGAGCACTATAACATTGCTACTGCAAGCACATAAAATTCATTAACAACTTTAATGCTATTACTCCTTTCCCAAGAAAGGAATGTCCTGGCAGTAAGAGAAATCATGTTGATTCATACATCTGAAGCAATTATTAATCAAAAGAATGCAAATCATTATAGTCTAGCATTATTTAGGGGAAAACTTTATAATGGTGAGTGAACATGATGTAAGATACAAGTTACATAGAGGGGACACTTCAGGAAGTATGTAGTGTAACTCGAAAAATTCACACCAGGATGAATTAACATCAGCTTTGAATAATATTTGGGAACCCTAGATCAGGAGATTCCATGGTAACGTGGCATAATAGTCTGCTGTTGTTAAAACCAATCCCTAGAACAAGTTTAAATTGGTACACTGGTAGGACACAGAACTTCAGGAAACACCTCTATAGCTCCGAGAATATGTAATTGTGTGTTTTATACACAGGAGTAAATGAAACTGTTCTGGTTCTATGATGGTAGATCCTGTTAAGTCAGAGTTCAAAGTGGCAAAAAAGTATTCTACCAGCTGTCAACAACCAGCCAAGTTCTTACTATTGTGAGATAATTATAGCGAAAAATTCACTGAAGGTAAGAATAAAGTTAAGAACTGCTGACCAAAAACCAGCTTCCAGGAGCCAATCTGAACTGCCCGTAGCCATATACATAAACACACACTAAGTGAAGGTTCGTACTGTCCAGCAAGTCATGTTACTAGTCACATTTACATTTACAAGCAGACAAAGCAAACTGCCTTGTCGATAGCTCTTTACACTGAGACTGATTAATCCTCACAGCTGATACATACCCCTGATCTGGGACGACGGCTACACTCAGTGGCGGTTCAGCCCCCGTGCTTCTTAACAACACAGCCACAGTCTTCGTGTTCATGCTCATCGCACTCACTGTTGCGAGCTCAGCATCGCTCCAGTACACATTGTTACCATACGAATCTGTGAATGTCACTTGTAAGTCAGAAGAAAGTGCCATTTACTTACAACATCACGATGAAACAGTCCATCCTACTCACCGTATGACAAGCTCGTAATCCTCCCAATTCCTTTCTCGAGAAGTGGTCTAATTAAATTAGTAGACATCGCCATTGAGAACAATTTCTTCTCTTCACTCTCGCTCATTATTAGCACATCTAGAAGCAGTAATATTAACATTAAGTTTTATGCATTCACTTTCAACATTTATGTGGTTGGTTAACATTAAAGGTTTAGAAATTTCTTGCAACACAAGTTCAATAAGGAACTTATCCACTCCATTTCAGCAACTGCGTAGTTAAATTCAAATAGGAGCCACATATTAGGTTAACAAAATAAGCTAAATATCAAAATAAAAATATGGCCAACAGTCAATAGAGCTGCCATGGCGCACTAACAATGAGCTTCTATACTGCATTTTCCAAACAACTTTTTAAGGTCTCATTACACTACAGGTGGGCATTCCCAGCACAAAATTTTAGGAATGATCATAAGACAAAAGGAATGAAACCCTCTGAATCTAAAAATCTAATTATCAACCACACCTACAAATTACATATAAGGGTTGGAACTAACAGCACAAACCTTTACCAACTATTCAAGATACTAAGGCTGATTTCCCAACAATTTGTACAACAATATAGTAAGTCCCATTATCACATGACAAAATGTTAGTATGGCAATGTTTCTCTTTGCTGTGTGAAAGAAGATACATTGACGTCAATTCTTGCATTCACTCCTTGTTAACATTTCATGAAAATGCTTACTTTTACAATGTAGGAGTAGTTAAGAGGAAACTTCTAAAAATTTGTGAGCTATTTCAGAAGACTAATCTTACATGGGAAGGTATTTTCACATACCTCCACCCAATCACATTTTTCAGTGTTATTGCATTAATCCTTATTTCTTGAAAGTTAATAACCAAACATCTTGCAATAGTCTCTTCAGGGATCATTGGATTCCTACACCTTAATGCCAATACATACTCCCTAATGGTATGTGGTTAAGAAGGGACTTAGGATGAACTGACCAGTTCACAACCGTAGTACTGGAGTATAAGGGTGCAGAATTATATTTTTGGTCGCAATAGGTAGAATGCTTGCACATCTGCCATTTTAAATAATGGAGTAATCATGCTCAGTGACATATGATTAGCTCGAATAATTTAGTTCTGTATTTAATGCTATTCCGCATTTGGTTTGTGTTCTTGTATGTCCAACATGCTCCTGGGACATTATGGGGCACCACGAGACTACTACCTGACGTGCTTACATTATCACAGGTGTCAGTGTGCATTATCAAGGAGCTCCTCCCCCGCCTGAAGTTCCATGCTTCTCAAGAATGAAGAGCTGAGATGCTGGACACCAAACCAGCAAGACGTGTTAAGCAGACCTTGTCTAATTGCACATTTACTATTCAATTTGGAAAGGTTATCTTAACTCTTACTTCCCAAATAATATATGGTTGCTTTTGAGAACTTTATTCCTCCACATTAATTCCAATATAAATTGATCGGTACAAGAAGATTAACTTTAAAGTGAGGCTTCCATCAAGTTTCAATCCCGTGGTCAAGACAGTTATTGGTAACCACCTTAAGAGGCAGAAATTTCCATACAACCTTTGCATTACAAGCCAAAACAGGCAGTGGATTTTTCTAATCCAGGGCAAAAAAAAAAAAAAAAAAAAAAAGGAGAGTTAAAGTTTCCCAGTAGATCAGAAAAATTCCCAGACATCCAGAGAAACTGGAAAGAATTCTTTATTCTCTATTGCTCCTCAAAGTAATCAAAATGTGGACTAGAGGACAGTGTTCTGCGAAGAGCTAATTTCCACTGGTAAATACCACTTACACAAGGAAAATGCTGAGGTGACAAGCAGCAGAGTTTTCTGATTTCAGTGTACCTGCTTTTCCTCTCATATGCACACAAATAAATAGACACACTTGGAAATAATTTCCATATTTACCACTGAAGATATGAACGTCATGCCTAATTGATGGTAAATATTTTTTTCATTGACAGCTTGTAGTGGCCACTTCCTATTTTTGTATGCAATTTGTTCTATAAACCCAATTATGACGCACCATCTCCAAGGAGGTGAAATATCGTATTTACTCGAATCTAAGCCGCACCTGAAAAATGAGACTCTAAATCAAGGAAAAAATTTCCCGAATCTAAGCTGCACCTGAAATTTGAGACTCTAAATTCAAGGGGACACAAGTTTTAGGCCACACCTGCAAATCGAAACAAAGTTGGTCCATTGTAATATGAGACACAATTTAGGTTGAATGAATGACAATACAGCTACAGTAGTTTGGTATGAGTCTTAAGCTTAGCAGTTGAGCTTTACCAGGTAGCCATTGCTATGCGTCAGCTGCTCCGTCCCTATTTATATGGGTACCCTTCCTTTTTCACGTGCTTCGTCTGGTTTAAATTGATTGCTTATTTTTCTTTGATCTGATAAGTGCCGTTCTCTTTGTTATAAGTGTTTACGTCACTCTAAGCTGAAAATGCATTACTGTACTGTGTCGCATTCTGATAATGAGTGTTTACGGCCTGTCACCGCTCGCAGCATGGCTTGCTTTTGTGAGCGCCGCTGCCGTTTATAATTTAAAAAAAAGAACAAAGAGAGAGAGAGAGAGAGAGAGAGAGAGAGAGAGAGAGAGAGAGAGAGAGAGAGAGAGAGAGAGAGAAAATCGTCTCATTAGCGGAACAATGGCAAGAGACTGCTATTTTTTGTTACTTACACTGCTCTTTTCTTTTATAATGGTCAACAAGAACCAAATAATAGACTGCATAAAATAGAAGATGTTCTGAACGAGAGTTTAGCAAAACTTTTTCTCCGTTTGAAAATCTTTGCAAGCGCCTCTTTAATACATTACATTCTGCACAGAAATTAGAGTCATCTTAGATTCAAAAATCTAGTCAATTGTCATGCTTCATTTCTGACTATCACTATCAGGCATAAGAATAATACGAATATAAACATGACATGATATGATATGTACATTCTTCCATGTTTGCTGTTGTCCCACTCTAGTTTCATAGTTTATTAGGCAGACAGGATTTAAATGAGATAGCAGCAAACACAAAAGAATACATGGCAAAATGTTTATATTCGTATTATTCTTATGGTGAGGAGAATACTGCACGTGATTCACAATTCATAAAATTTCCTACCAGCGATCATCTCTTCTGACAGCTAGGAAAACATTCAGAACGTAGAGTTGGCCATATTAACATACATCCCAAACAGTCTTGCCAGTCGGATTTTCGTAGTACATTGAAATGCTGCTAGACTCGAAGATGAACAATACGGAATTTGTTGGTTGGTTGGTTGGTTTGTTTTGGGGTTTGATGGGGGCTAAACATCAAGGTCATCAGTCCCCAGTTAAAAACAGACATACTTGTAAAAGGCCTATACAGTAAAAGCATAACCTCTGCACCAAGAGGGCGGGAACACCAAGGGGTACAGAGCTAAAATACACCGCAGTAACACAAAATAGAGGACACTTAAAAGGAGCACAGCAAATAGTTGACTAGAGTAAAACAGACTACAGTGGTTGATGGATCAGGTAAAAGGTCAACCACTCAACTACAAACAAAGAACCTCCAGCTGGAAAGCGTTGATAGAGAGACCAACACAACTTGTTACCATAAAAGAAAATATTTCGGTACCCACGTCACAAAAGTCGGTGGAGTGGGTGTAGCCTGAGAAACCATGCTAGAGCACCCACACTAGAGTGAGTGATAAAACCCAGCTGCACAGATAAAATGTAAAACTGAGTCAGCTATAGAGGCATCGTCACCGAGAATTAAAGGAAGTGCAGCTGGTAAATTAAAGGACTGCCGCAAGGGGGCTAAAAGGGGCAGTCCAGCAGAAGATGGACCACTGTCAGCCCTGCATCACAGCAACACTTGGGCAGGTTCTCACAGCGAAGGAGATAGCTGTCGGTCAACCGCATATGTCCAATTGGGAGATGACAGAACAACTGAGTCCCCATATGTGTCCCTCAAGGATGAGTTCCACACGGCGGTGGACGACTTGACCATGCGGAGCTAATTTGGCGTGTTCCAGACAGACCATTCAGAGCTCCAGACATCGCAGACCTTGCGATGTAGGGAGATCAAGCTCCAGGTGCGGTGAAGTGGTGGCCTGCTTGGCCAACCGATCGACACTTTCGTTTCCTGGAATGTCGATGTGGCCCGGGGTCCACACAAACGCCGCTGACCGACCTCACTCGGCGAGAGCAAAAACAGCATCTTGAATACCGCGCACCAAAGGGTCCCCAGAAAAACACTGGTCGAGTGCTTGCAATCCACTCAGGGAGTCACTGCATATGACAAATGACTCCCCAGGGCAGGAGGAAAGGTGAGTGAGTGCACAATAAAGAGCAACCAGCTCCGCAGTGAAAACACTGCTCCCACAAGGCAGGAAATACTGCTCAACGTAGTCGCCGTGGATGAAAGCAAACCCAGTGTGTCCATCGACCACAGAACCATCGGTGTAGACAACATCTGCATCGCGAAATGAGGCAAAAAGAGCCAGGAATTGTTGATGAAGACTGGCAGATGGAACGGAGGGCTTGGAGTCGCAGGACAAATCCAAGCAAAGCCGCAAGCAAGGGGAGGGGGGGGGGACCAAGGAGGGGCAGAAGAAAAGGGCCGGAAGCATGGGGAAGGGGAAAGGACTCGAGTGACGAGAGAAGGGAACGAACGCAGACCGCGATCGGGAGACCCGACCTAGGCCGCCGTTGTGGGGAGGGGAGTGCAGAAGATGGAAAAAGGAGCCTGTGGTTTGGGTGGTCAGGCGAGGCATAGATGCAGGCGATGTACGACGCAAGCAACTGTTGGCGGTGGAATCGTAGGGGAGGGATTTCAGCTTCTACAAGAAGACTAGTCACCGGACTAGTGCGGAAGGCACCTGTTGCCAGTCTAAGGCCACAATGGAGAATTGGGTCGAGGATCTGCAACATTGAAGGTGCTGCTGAGTCTTACACCACACTCCCTTAGTTGAGACGGGAATGGACTAAGGCATTATAGAGTTGTAGGAGGGTTGTTCGTGCAGCCCCCCAAATGGTGTGGCTGAGGCAGCGAAGGATGTTGAGGTGCCGCCAACACCGTTGTTTAAGCTCGCGAAGATGAGGTGTCCAAGTGAGCTGAGCATCAAACAGCATGCCAAGGAAGTGATGCATCTCCTGGAGTTCATTGGCAAGGTAGAGCTCTGGATGGAGGTGGACCGTTCGACGATGACAGAAATGCATCACTCGGGTCTTAGAGGATGAGAACTGAAAACCATGGTTGGATGCCCAAAAATGTGCCTTACGGATAGCTCCCTGCAGCTGTCGTTCAGTGGCACTGATGCTTGGGGAACTGTAATAAAGACAAAAGTCATCAGCATATAGAGAGGAACAGACCAATGAGCCCACCGCAGCCACAAGATCATTAATCGCCACCAAAAAGAGGCGAACACTGAGAACCGAGCCCTGCGGAGGACACCATTCTCCTGAATATGAGAAGAGCTAAAATATGTGCCAACTCTAACCCGGAAGGAGTGATTGGAGAGAATATTTGGTAGAAAAATCGGAAGTGGACCCCGTAAGCCCCATTCGTGCAGCGTAGCAAGGATATGATGGCGCCAGGTGGTATCGTACGCCTTCCGAAGATCAAAGAAAACAGCAACTAGATGTTCTCACCGAGTAAAAGCTGTACGAATAGCCGACTCTAGTGAGACTAAATTGTCAATCGCAGAGGGGGGGGGGCGGGGGGGGGGGGGGGCGCCCTGACGGAAGCCCCCCTGTTGCTGTGCTAGGAGGCCCCGAGCTTCGAGGATCCACATGAGTGCGAGTCACCATCTGTTCCAGGAGTTTGCACATAACGTTGGTAAGGCTGATACGGCAATAGCTATCAACCACCAGCGGATCTGCAACAGGTTTCAGCACTGGGATGGTAATGCTATCCTGCCAACGAGCTGGGAAAATGCCCTCTGTCCAGATGTGGTTAAACAGGGCGAGTAATTCACCCTGACAGTGCGCCGAGAGATGGCGAAGAAACTGGTTGTGAATTCGGTCTGGACCTGGAGAGGTATCGGGGCAAGCTGTAAGGGCACTTTGGAACTCTTATTCACTAAACGGGGCGTGTGAAACGACAACTGCGTATGCCCAGCGTGCTCTTTAATGGTGCGGAATTCTGCACTGTAGCCTGCTGTAGCGGAAATAAGAGCGAAGTACTCTGCCAGATGTTCAGCGATGGCGATTGGGTCAGCACAAAGAGTACTTTGAAGAGAAAGGCAAGGGACAGACACTTGAGGGCAACAGCCAAAAATGCACCGAACCCGTGGCCACACCTTAGATGGGGAGGTGTGAGAACCTATGGTGGCAACATATCATTCCCAGCAGTCCTGTTTGCTCCGCCAGATTAACCGCCGAGCCTGGGCCCGCAGCCGTTTAAAGGCAACCAGATTCTCTAGAGAAGGATGATGCCGGTGTCGTTGCAGGGCTCGCCGATGGTCCCGGATAGCTTCTGCAATCTCTGCTGACTTATGCCTTAGGGTACTGGAAGAGCAGGGGACAGTTGCCTCAGCAGCAGAAACAATGGCCATACTGACCTCGTCCACTGCCAAATCAATGTCACCAGGAAGCGGAGCGATGGCCATAGCAGCTGAGGTGTAGGCTAACCAAACAGCTCCATGAAGAGACCATCGTGGCAGCTGGTCAGGTGGGTTGGGATCGAAGAAGAGAAACCAGGATAGGAAAGTGGTCGCTACCACAGAGGTTGTCGTGGACCTTCAAACTGAGGTATGGAAGAAGACCTGGGCTGCTAAGAGAGGTCAATGGCCGAGTATGTGCCACGAGTCAAGCTAAAATATGTGGGAGCACCAGTGTTAAGGAGGCAAATGTCCTGTACCAAGACAGCCTCAATGTTCCTACCCTGGCCCGAGATCTGGGCCCACCCCATAAAGGGTGGTGGGCATTAAAGTCCCCCAACAGGAGGAATGGCAGGGGGAGCTGGGCGAACAACGAAGCTAGGTCAGCAAGAGGGACAACCTTATCCGGGGGAAGGTAGAGGGAACAGATGGTAAGCTCCATTCCTGCCCGGATTCTAACAGCCACAGCCTCGAGAGCCGTGTGAAGTGGTACTGGGGTACTAGGAACAGTGGCAAGAATGTAAACACAGGCACCACCAGACACCCTGTCATATTCTACACGGTTCTTATAGTAACCCCAGTAGCCACAGAGGGAGGGGGCCCGCCAAACAGGAAACCAGGTTTCCTGTAGGGCCAGGGTTGGCGTTACATCTCAATGACATATGCCCAAACCTCCAGCACTTAAAGCAGCACATGGGAAGACGGACGTAAGGCTTAACATTATATCGATATATCACCACCTTGACCTTCTCGGGCCGGGTGTCTCCCTCAAAAGCCAAGACGAAGGCACAGGTGGTGACCCTACTATCTTTACATCCCCTGAAGACATGCCGTATAAAGTGGACACCGCAACATTCCAGATTTGCACGGAGCGCGTCATCAGACTACAACAACAGGTCATGATGAAAAGTAAGTCCCTGAACCATATTGAGGCTCTTATGAGGCGTAATGGAGACTGCAACATCACCGAGCTTGTCACAAGCAAGCAATGCTCGTGACTGCGCTGGGGATGCTGCCTGTATGGGGATTGCTCCAGATCTCATTTTAGACATGCCCTCAACTTCACCAATCTTGTCCTCTAAATTTTCCACAAAAAACTGAGGCTTTGTGGTCAGAAATGAGTCCCCATCTGTTTGGCTGCAAACCAGAAATCGAGGAGAATACGTCTCACCAGGTAATTTAGACCACCGTTCCTCCCCTGGTGTGGACAGGGAAAGGAACGATTGGGTGTCATACTGTAAAGCATTGAACTTTCCTTTCTTAGAGACTCATGCTTGCATACTATTCGTATTTCATTTCATGGTGGTCCCATGAGCAGCTACGGGAAGGAATGTCCACCCAGACAGAGCCCCGCTTTTCTGGGTAAGCCTAATACAACGAGGGGGGGGGGGGGGCGGCGGCGGCAGATTCCCCAGAGGTCACCCGCTAGCAACTGTTCTATCTCAACAGCCATGCGTCTCCTTGGTGCACAGCACACCTTGAGATTGAGGGTTTTTTTTTTTTTTTATTATTATAGAGGTTTATACCATTCTCACGACCCAGGCAGTTAAGCCAAGATCCCCGGGCTCTGTACTGTACAACATTCCACCGTCACGCCATACGGTGGTCATTGAAGCACGCTCAGAGCTTACGGTATTGAGGACTGGTGGCGCTTCCCAGTCCCCAGCTCATGGACCCCGGGGTCGCCAAGCCCATACCCAGCAACTAAATGCTGAGCCCCCTGAGGGTACGGAATTTGATTTACTTCATTGGGTAATGTATGATAATGCAGTGATCGAAACTCGGGGCGGAGAAAAAGCTTGTCTTCCACCTTTTTTTTAAATTTATTTACTGACGCAGATGTTTTGGCGCCAGTATTTACCTTTGTGCCTGAAAGCATGCCTGTGTAGTGCTACATATATTTGACGGCAGAAGTTACTTGTGGCAGCACCTACCAACATTTTTCAGAAGTTCCGCTTACTTTGCACTCGATTCTAAGCTACAGGCGGTTTTTTGGATTGCAAAAACCAGAATAAAAGTGCAGCTTAGATTTGAGTAAATACGGTAATCTGACTAAATTAAAATTTTTGTTCATCTGGGATGCCAGTATCAGGATCTCATGTGGACCATAGAAAGTGGCTGTACCTGGGCTCACTATCGTATTTACTCGAATCTAAGCTGCACCTGAAAAATGAGACTCGAAATATAGGAAAAAAAAAATTCCCGAATCTAAGCCGCACCTGAAATTTGAGACTCGAAATTTGAGACTCGAAATTCAAGAGGGGAGAAAAGTTTTAGGCCGCACCTCCAAATCTAAACAAAGTTGGTCCATTGTAATATGAGAGACAATTTAGGTCAAATGAATGATGATAGAGCCACAGTAGTTTGGCTCGAGTCTTAAGCTTA
This sequence comes from Schistocerca piceifrons, assembly GCF_021461385.2. Taxonomy (NCBI): domain Eukaryota; kingdom Metazoa; phylum Arthropoda; class Insecta; order Orthoptera; family Acrididae; genus Schistocerca; species Schistocerca piceifrons. Next base: position 824,271,407 of record NC_060141.1, read on the forward strand.
GCAGTAAGCTTTACCAGGTAGCCATTGCTATGCATCAGGCACTCCGTCCGTATTTATATGGGTACCCTTCCTTTTTCCATGTGCTTCGTCTGGTTTGAATCTATTGCTTATTTTATTTTGATCTGATAAGTGCCGTTTTCTTTGTTATAGGTGTTTACATCACTCTAAGCTGAAAATGCATTAATGTATTGTGTCATGCATTGTTTGTTGCATTTGGATAGTGCGCGTTTACAGCCTGTCGCCGCTCATGGCATGGCTTGCTTTTGTGCGCGCTACCGCCGCTTACAATTAAAAAAATAGGAATCGTCTCATTAGCGAAACAATGGCAAGAGACTGCTATTTGTTGTTACTTACACTGCTGCTTTCTTTGATAATGATCAACAAGAACCAAATAATAGACTGCATATGGTAGAACATGTTCTGAACGAGAGTTAGGCGAAAATTTTTCTCCATTTAAAAATCTTTGTGGCTGCTTCTTTAGTACATCAAATTCTGCACAGAAATTAGTCATATTAGATTTAAAAATCTAGTCAGTTGCTGTGCTTCATTTCTGAATGTATCACTATTAGGCATAAGAATAATACGAATATAAACATGACACGATACGTATATATTCCGCGTTTGCTGTTGTCTCACTCTAGTTTTGTACTTTATTAGGCAGATAGGATTTAAATGAGACAGCAGCAAACACGAAAGAATACATGGCAAAATGTTTATATTCGAATTATTCTTATGGTGAAGACAATACTGCATGTGATTCACATTTCATCAGGTTCCTATTAGCAACCATCTCTTCTCACAGGTAGGAAAAAATTCAGAACGTAGAGTTGGCCATATTGACAAACATCCCAAACAGTCTTGCGAGTCGGATTTTCGTAGTACATCGAAATTCTGCTACATTCGAAGATGAACAAAACTGAATTTGTATTTACTTCGTTGGCTAATGTATGAAAATGCAGTAGTCTAAACTCGGGGGCGGAGAAAAAAGCCCTTCTTCCACCTTTTTTTTTGATTTATTTACTGATGCAGAGGTTTTGGCGCCAGTATTTATCTTTGTGCCTACAAAGCATGCCTGTGTAGCGCTACATATATTCGACAGCAGAAGTTAGTTGTGGCAGCACCTACCAACATTTTTCAGAATTTTCACTTGCTTTGCACTCGATTCTAAGCCGCAGGCGGTTTTTTGGATTACAAAAACCGGAAAAAAGTGCGGCTTAGATTCGAGTAAATACGGTAATTTGTCAACAAAAGTTGTAATCTCTTGTTGTTGTTGTTGTTGTTGTTGTTGTTGTTCTGGTCTTCAGTCCTGAGACTGGTTTGATGCAGCTCTCCATGCTACTTTATCCTGTGCAAGCTGCTTCATTTTCCAGTACTTACTGCAACCTACATCCTTCTGAATCTGCTTAATGTATTCATCTCTTGGTCTCCCTCTATGATTTTTACCCTCCATGCTGCCCTCCAATACTAAATTAGTGATCCATTGATGCCTCAGAACACGCCCTACCAAACGATCCCGTCTTCTAGTCAAGTTGTGCCACAATTTCCTCTTCCCCCCAATTCTATTCAATACCTCCTCATTAGTTATGTGATCTACCCCATCTAATCTTCAGCATTCTTCTGTAGCACCACATTTTGAAAGCTTCTATTCTCTTCTTGTCCAAACTATTTATCGTCCATGTTTCACTTCCATACATGGCTACACTCAATACAAATACTTTCAGAAACGACTTCCTGACAAATCTATACTCAATGTTAACAAATTCCTCTTCTTCAGAAACACTTTCCTTGCCATTACCAGTCTACATTTTATATCCTCTCTACTTTGACCATCATCAGTTATTTTGCTCCCCAAATAGCAAAACTCCTTTACTACTTTAAGTATGTCATTGCCTAATCTAATTCCTTCAGCATCACCCGACTTAATTCAACTACATTCCATTATGCTCGTTTTGCTTTTGTTGATGTTCATCTTATACCCTCATTTCAAGACACTGTCCATTCCGTTCAACTGCTCTTCCAAGTCCTTTGCTGTCTCTGACAGAATTACGATGTCATCGGCGAACATCAAAGTTTTTATTTCTTCTCCATGGATTTTAATACCTACTCCGAATTTTTCTTTCATTTCCTTTACTGCTTGCTCAATATACAGACTGAAAAACATCGGGGAGCAGTTACAACCATGTCTCACTCCTTTCCCAACCACTGCTTCCCTTTCATGCCCCTCGGCTCTTAAAATTGTCATCTGGTTTCTGTACAAATTGTACATAGCCTTTCGCTCCCTGTATTTTAGCCCTGCCACCTTTAGAATTTGAAATAATATTCCACTCAACATTGTCAAAGGCTTTCTCTAAGTCTACAAATGCTAGGAATGTAAGTTTGCCTTTCCTTAATCTTTCTTCTAAGGTGAGTGTTCCAATATTTCTACGGAACCCAAACCGATCTTCCCCGAGGTACGCTTCTACCAGTTTTTCCATTCATCTGTAAAGAATTCACGATAGTATTTTGCAGCTGTGACTTATTAAACTGACAGTTCGGCAATTTTCACATCTGTCAACAGCTGCTTTCTTTGCGATTGGAGTTACTATATTCTTCTTGAAGTCTGAGGGTATTTCACCTGTCTCATACTTCTTGCTCACCAGATGGTAGAGTTTTGTCAGGACTGGCTCTTCCAAGGCTGTCAGTAGTTCTAATGGAATGTTGTCTACTCCTGGGGCCTTGGTTCGACTCAGGTCTTTCAGTGCTCTGTCAAACTCTTCACGCAGTATCGTATCTCCCATTTCATCTTCAACATCCTCTCCCATTTCCATAATATTGTCCTCAAGTACATCGCCCTTGTATAGACCCTCTATATACTCCTTCCACCTTTCTGCTTTCCTTTCTTTGCTTAGAACTGGCTTTCCATCTGAGCTCTTGATATTCATACAAGTGGTTCTCATCTCTCCAAAGGTCTCTTTAATTTTCCTGTAGGCAGTATCTATTTTACCCCTCGTGAGGTAAGCCTCTACATCCTTACATTTGTCCTCTAGCCATCCCTGCTTAGACATTTTGCACTTCCTGTCAATCTCATTTTTGAGACGTTTGCATTACGTTTTGCCTGCTTCATTTACTGCATTTTTATATTTTCTCCTTTCATCAATATCTCTTCTGTTACCCAAGAATGTCTATTAGCCCTCGTCTTTTTACTTACTTGATCCTCTGTTGCCTTCACTATTTAATGCCTCAAAGCTACCCATTCTTCTTCTACTGTATTTCTTTCCCCCATTCTTGTCAATTGTTCCCTTATGCTCTCCCTGAAACACTCTACAACCTCTGATTTAGTCAGTTTATCCAGGTCCCATCTCCTTAAATTCCCACCTTTTTGCAGTTTCTTCAATTTTAATCTACAGTTCATAAGCAATAGATTGTGGTCAGTCCACATCTGCCGCTGGAAATATCCTACAACTTAAAATCTGGTTCCTGAATCTCTGTCTTACCATTATATAATCTATCTGAAACCTTCTAGTATCTCCAGGGTTCTTCCATGTATACAACCTCATTTCATGATTCTTGAACCAAGTGTTAGCTATGATTAAGTTATGCTCTGTGCAAAATTCTACCAGGCGGCTTCCTCTTTCATTTCATACCCCCAATCCATATTCACCTACTACGTTTCCTTCTCTTCCTTTTCCTACTACCGAATTCCAGCCACCCATGACTTAAATTTTCGTCTCCCTTCACTATCTGAATAATTTCTTCTATCTCATCATACATTTCTTTAATTTCTTCATCATCTGCAGAGCTAGTTGACATATAAACTTGTACTACTGTAGTAGGCGTGGGCTTCGTGTATCTTTGGCACACTAAGGCGTCCACTATGCTGTTTGTGGTAGCTTACCCGCACTCCTATTTTTTTATTCATTATTGAACCTACTCCTGCATTACCCTTATCTGATTTTGTATTTATAACCCTGTATTCACCTGACCAAAAGTCTTGTTCCTGCTGGCACCGAGAACTCCGCTAATTCACACTATATCTAACTTTAACCTATCCATTTCCCTTTTTAAATTTTCTAACCTACCTGTCTGGTTAAGGGATCTGACATTCCACACTCCAATCCGTAGAACGCCAGTTTTATTTCTCCTGATAACGACGTCCTCTTGAGTAGGCCCTGCCCGCAGATCCGAATGGGGGACTATTTAACTCCAGAACATTTTACCCAAGAGGACACCATCATCATTTAATCATACAGTAAAGCTGCATGCCCTTCGGAAAAATTACGGCTGTAGTTTCCCCTTGCTTTCAGCCGCTCACAGTACCAACCAGCACAGCACGGCCATTTTGGCTAGTGTCACAAGGCCAGATCAGTCAATCATCCAGACTGTTGCCCTTGCAACTACTGAAAAGGTTGCTGCCCCTCTTGAGGAACCACACATTTGTCTGGCCTCTCAACAGATACCCCTCCATTGTGGTTGCACCTATGGTACAGCCATCTGTATCGCTGAGGCACGCAAGCCTCTCCGCCAACTGCAAGGTCCATGGTTCATGGGGGCAGTTGTAGTCTATAAACCTACGATGTTTGTTCTTGGCACCGAGTTGTTAACATTCATTCAAGTCTGAATTAGAATACAGTGCTATTACATCTTAAGTTAATTCAGTGAAGAGCAACCCTTTAGGTTTAACTCATTACTAGCATTATTAGACAAATTAACTATCTGCAGAAATTTTTGAGTTAGAAAGTGTTCGAACTATGTTTAATACACTGCAGTTCTGAAGTGTGAGATGAACAGAATGGATAGTCTCTAGGAAAGAAGTTTTAAAACAGACATCAAACAAAAACTGGGATAACGGAGTATAATTGAATTATGTGATTCTGAAGGAATTTGTAAATGAAACGTTGAGAATAGTGGGTGAAATTTTTCTATTTGGGGACCAAAATGACTGTAATAGAGGACATACAGGTATAATGCAGGCTCTCAGTAATGAGATGTTAATTTCCGAAATGGTAGTACAAACAAATTCCCAGTGTTCAGGTCACAGATTTACTTCAAACTGAACAGATTTATTATGACAATGTTGAAGTAATAAGGCATACTATCAAGGAAATTTCAAGAAAATTGGAACAAGCTTTGTGTGTCAATGATGTACTGGTGCACTGACACTCAGCACGAACTCTATAATCTGGATCACTGGACTCAGTCCCACCTACTTTTTTTTATTTATGTTTCTTCAACACTGCTAATTTCATATATATTAAATTTAAAAAGGTAATATGCTTAAGACATGAACTTGCACGAAATTTTCTTCACTTTTCAATGTTTTTCCACCTGTTTATTAATTTTTATTACTACAACTAATTGTGATTTTTCTACAGGCAAGTTAAAAATTATAAAGTGCCTTCAGAGTTGTTCACATTTAATTGACAAATGAGAAATTTCTTCTTTTGATGATTGCATTTAATTGTGCATTGCTAGTTTTTTGACACTATATTTTTGAAAATATTGCATATGGAAGGTTTTCTATCATTTGTCGGGAGAGAAATTCTTCACAATTTCAACAAGCTTTTTTTTCCTTATGAACTTTAAAGATTCCCTGTGCATGTTGGAAAATTGCATTCCTTACGTAGTAGCTGCTGTTATTTTTCCATGTCCATAATAAAACAATATGAGCAGCACATCTGACAATCTTACATTACCATCATACTCAGGAATATTTTAAGACTGTATTATTGTATACAGTTATTTACACATTTATTTATTGATGCAACTGGTTTCTGAAGCCGGTCCATCCTCAAAATCTATGCCTGCAGATTGTGTTCAGGTGCACCCTGATTACAGGTTTAAGATTTCAGAAATCTCAACACGCATACGTTTTCAGGAACACTGGTTGTTTCCTTGTCGATAGTTAATACTTGCTGTTACAGAAATTAGCGAATGATCAAATAACATTGAAAATTCAGTTTTATGTTCATGCAAATACACGTGTCATCGCATTATCTTTTGAAAGACCTATGGATGAAATAATATGACTAGCATTGAAAAAATAATCACTATCAGCACGAATTGATACAACAATCAACTGATTGCAGAGCTTTAATGCTAATGGTCACCATACATTGGTACTTCACCAACACATAAAACTTCTCTTGCAATTTTTTTAAAATTTCCTACATAGTATGCCTTAATACTTTCACATTATGTTGTCCTAATGGACTAATAAAACAGCAAAAAAATCGAAAGAAAATCTGTAATCTTGATGTCATGACCTCCCCTTGTAAGAAGGGTACTTTCTGGACTTTCCTTCGTATTCATATTTACAGGATTTGACATGATTGAGGGGACACGAGTTTCCTAATCCAATGTGACACTACTCAAGAAATAATCTACTTTAAGTCATGAGTGCTGATAAGTTCAAAAAAAATTATTTCAATTAAATTTGTCAAGTATTTAAGTCCATTATACTGCTTTGGCATAGTGATACCCACACATTATCTTTAAGACCTACAAATATGAAGAGAAGGTTAGAAGGGAGCCCATAAGGTCTCCTTGTAAGATTAGATTATAAGACAGAGATGCATTGAATCAAAGGCAGGCTGCAGTAAGTTGATTCCAGGAAGACAGGCTGTCGTAGCCCTGCAAGGTGGGAGTCTTCTAGAGCAGACTCATGTCGAGAGTGGCATCAAGTGTCAACCGACACGTGGAGACACCAGCCAGGCCTGCCACACCAAGAGATTACTTGCCATCCACGGAGCTGTAGACGACTGCACTGACATGGTGGATGCTCTTGGCCGGCACAACTGACTGAGTGTGCCGGCCCAGCAGCTGATGCTCCACCTTGATTATGCGGTTCCCAGCCACTGCCACCACTACTTCCTTCTTCAGAACAACTGAAACAGTTAACAGCTGTTTTAAGCACTTGGTAATATACAGTGGCTTGTTCATACTGTAGCAATCATATCTATAAATGAAGGCAATGTCCTGACTGCCCAGACCAACCACTAAGGACAAACTTTAAATTTGCAGAGGGCATTTATCTTTTACTGTAGGTGTCTAAGAAGGAATGTTTTGAAATTCCACTCCTAAGGTGGTGGAGTAAGCATGAAAGGTTTTTGAAAATTTGTCGCTACTGAGGCAGTTTTCAAGATGACCTCCAAAAATTTTTATTTAGTTCCTCAGGCAGAAATTAGAAACGTGTGTTTCAGCACATTTCAAAATTTAATACTTACAAGAGTGAAATAGGGAATGAAAGTGTTTGAATAACTAAAAACTACAAACATTTCTAAATCTACATCTATGGAAACTGGTGTCTGATTTCTGTTGCAAACAAGTAGGTGTCACTGTTTTTCGGAAATTTAACCCCTTACGGAGTTAAATAGGGTATGAAAATTTTAGAAAATATTTAACAATATGAAAAGGATAGTTGCTACTCACCACATAGCAGAGATGTTTAGTCACAGGTACAACAAAAAGACTTTTGTTGTGCCTACCTGCAACTCAAAATCTCCACTATACAGCAAGTACCAACTATCTTTTTCATAATGTTGTATTCCACCCTGCATTTTCTGTTAGAAAGCAGTCATATTGAAAAATATGTGAAGTTAAATCTATGAAAATTGTTATTTCACTTCTCAAATCTAAGGGAATGTGTGTTGGGGATGAAAGTTTCTATGGAAATATTTCTACGAAAAAGCAAAATGCGTGATTAACAGAAACTTTTGGCTACAGCTACCAGAATCTTTAGTTCAGATATACACTAAGAAAATACTGTGCTTCTATGGCCTTACCAGTGTGGAAAGCTTAGAAGGTGTTGCAATTTGTAAACAAAAATACAATTAAGAAAAAAAATTCTGTTCAGATCATACAGTCTGTACAAGTGAAGCACCACACACTAAGCTAGTTTAAATGCAAGCTTAAAGCTGTCAGTGGCATCACTGCAATTTAAAGTTGCAGATATAACTACAATACAAGTCACCTTTTAACTTTTTTGTACCTCACCTCTGCATGAATGCTGATCAAAACCAAGTTCCTTTTCCACAGGGCAGGCACATGTGTAAGAGTTGTTAGGGGCCAGCATACAAATATCACTGCAGGTAGCATCTTTGCAGGGATTCTCCATCTGGAAACAAGTTACCAGTTACAGGTCAGGCTTCACAAAATGTTCAGCCAGTCTTCTATGTTACATTTGCTACATTGCAGTAATCACCTAATGTGATTAGGTGATATTTTCAGTAAGGTCAAGGTTTCAGAAAGTTGTTCACATAATGAGATGCATGCCGCAGGTGCTTGTCAAAGGAGGAGACCATCCCTTTTATAATTTTAATTTCTTGGTCCAATACTTTTTATAGCTTGCAGATGCATTCCACTTTTTGCATTAAAAAATCTGTCGATTTTTTACTTTTTATGGGGCTAGTTTTTTTTTTTTTTTTCTTTTTCTTTTTAAAGTAAGGCCTACTTGTGAAAGTAAGAATGTCAAGCAATCACTGTAGTGAGAATGCATGTCTACTCCTAGCAAACTATTAACACATTTAGACACCATTTGCAGCTGAATCATTTGTGCACCAAGTTTTCGAACTTTGTAACATCTATGAAAATTGATTCACTTAACAGTGGGATACAATCTTTAATATAGTTGGGTGCTTGGCAGCTGTGGATATTTGCCCTGGCTAACCACATCTGATTTCTCAAAATTTGGTTTGTGATGGGAAAAAACTTTCAAAAGGTCCAACAACTCAAAGTGTTGAAGTTGTCAACAGAATTTTCACAGGTTTTAAGGTCAGTTTTATACATCATTTCAGAGTAACAGAATTTCAGAAAATTCAGTTACTATTGTGTTTCAAGAACAACCAGACCGGGCTGTACTTGGTTGCATTTAATTTCATACAAAAATTTTTTTTGGACATCATTGTTACATGAGGTCAGTGTCACAATTGATGCAAACAAGCAATGAAGTGGTGGCACACATTGTTGCCAACCAAAGAAAGCCATGCAATTTCAGCAGAAAGACCAAGGCAACTGTCTTGGGACATGAAACAGTCACTGAATTTTGTGCCCAGACAAAAATTGTGTGATGCATATTTTGTGACACTGTGTGTGTGTGTGTGTGTGTGTGTGTGTGTGTGTGTGTGTGTGTGTGTGTGGGAGGGGGGGGGGGGGGGCGCCTCGCGCCCCGAGTTAACTCCAGGAGGGGCGTAAATCAGTAAATCAGCAATATATAAAGTACTCAATACCTGGCAAGCTTAACCCTGAACTCGGTAATCTGCATTTATCAGTAAATTCGGGAAATAATAATAATAATAATAATAATAAAATAAAATACATTAGTTTTAGAGATGTTGCAGGTAACATTCATAATGAAGAACCACAATAGTTGCAACCAAGATGTACACTGTAAAGGCACAATAGGTTTAATTTCAGTTACAGCCTAACTCTGCAGACAACTGATGAAACAGTTTTGTCCTAGGTGATTTGCTTTGTATATTCACAAACTTTAGTTTTTGGTTTGTTATTCTTTGGTGTTTACTATCTGACTTACATACTCTGATATGACTGTAAAATATGGAAGCTCTGGGCTTCTGCCTTGAAGTGTGACATTCTGGGATCAGATGTCCCACTTCCCTGTCTTCCTTTGGCCGACAAAAGATGTTTACGAGTTAAGGTAGGTTGTAAGAAGTAACCTACTTCTGAGACATATTTTATGCTCTGTGGAAATTAGAGCTTTACTGATCCGATGCTACCAGGGAGGTGAGCTGTAAACAGGCACTTCTACTTGCTGGGTTGAGTCCTTTGGTGCTGTGGGTGAGGGAAGGGAGAGAATGGTCTCCATGTTAAAGAAATGCTCACCACAGAACAAATGTTTATATTTGTGCAAATTGCCTTTAAGGAGTGACAGACACACTTGTCTGACTGGAATATATGCAGATGTATGTTCTCTAGACTTTAATATTATAGACAATACATTGAGTTCAAAGTATCTGCATGTTATTCCAGAAACAATCTCTTTCATTGGTTTTCAACACAAAAGGGTAAGTCTCCTGAGAACAGCCAATCCACAGTTAAAAAGGCACTGGTTAGCAAGAGCCTTCTGGGGGGGGGGAGAGAGAGAGAGAGAGAGAGAGAGAGAGAGAGAGAGAGAGAGAGAGAGGGAGAAAGAGAGAGAGAGAGAGAGAGAGAGAGAGAGAGGGAGAAAGAGAGAGAGAGAGAGAGAGAGAGAGAGAGAGAGAGAGAGAGGGAGAAGAGAGAGAGAGAGAGAGAGAGAGAGAGGAGAGAGAGAGAGAGAGAGAGAGGGAGGGAGAAAGAGAGAGAGAGAGAGAGAGAGAGAGAGAGAGGCCCCAGATAAATATGTTTCAAGCACTCTGAGGAATTTAAACTACAAAATGTCTACAGAATGACTAATTTTTCACACATCACCAAAATAAGGTAAGTAGGAAGAAATATTTCAGTTTCTGCCAATTACTTACCAATGGATGGAGGGCAGGGTGGTAGACCTTTATTCCATAAATGTGGCTTTTGAGTGAGCGTAAGATGACTCTGTAGTTCTTCCCCGTAAACTTGTGACATGAGGCAATCTGCCGGTCTTCCCAGTCCGACCAATATAGGGTGTTCTCGAAGACTGCAATCGAGAATGGGTGCTTCACAGCAGTTTCCAGAATTACCTGCAAGGCAAAATCGTCTCAAACTGAGCAGTATGCAGTTCTCTTAGACCAAACCTGTAACAATACTCCTCCATGCTTTGTATCATGATGGAAACAAGAGACATTAAAGGAGTTGGTATTTGTAACTAACTTATGTCTTAACAGAAATTTTCCCCTCACACTGGGAACATATGGTCCCTCATGTAATACAGTCACTCATTTCCGAGTCCAACTCAGGAATATGCAACTCATTACACCAGCAGATCTCCACCTAATTAAATATCCATTTCAGTTTCACATTCCTGTGTATAATCAGCTATGTGCACAGAATGTGGCCACAATACACAAGAGGCCTATAAGAGTTATCACCTCTACATTTTTACAACCAACTGCACCATCTGAACATACCTAACAATCACATTAAGAGATGTTAGCAATATCTTACTATAATGTTATCTGATACCAGTTGCAGCATAGTGGCAACAAGAATTTAATTTTCAATATTTAAGGCGTATTTCATTGGTTGAACTGTAAAACTTAAAATGCCATTATAAACTGTTCATTAAGAGGTACAATCTTATGTTTAAGTAACAAAGATTTATTACAGTTAGAAACTGCTATTACAGTTAGAAACTGCCGTGAGACCATTTACTTGCCACTGCATGAATACCTGGACTTCTTTCATCCATTATTTGAGGAATTTAACAGTTTCCAACAAAACTTACACACAATTTCGAGGCTTCTCATTGACACCTATTTTGGAGTCCGTAGTAGAACAATACAAGCTATGTTTCCTGCAAGAAAGCATATATCTTTAACACTAAATACGGTGCTTATTACTACTTACACAAAACAAAGGCTAGTAACTGTCAGGAATGCCAAAAGTTTCGAAATAATTCTACCCAATACCTATGATAAATATTGAGGGATGCTGGTTTAGAATTTGAGACTAATTTAAAATACAGGAAGGGGTGTAAAGGGAGAGAGGTACCTCTGAGCCCCTGATGTCAGCTGGAAGGCTGTGTTTAGGGTGTAGTGATCTTATGTGAATGATGAACATTAGCATTAGTTTTGTAATTAGACTTTAGTAATTACATACCTATATGTTTGTTAGTTATGTTTTATAATTTGATCTAGCTGACATTTATTATCCTTGTAAAATTGTATTTGAATGAATACAATGTTTTCAAGTATGGCTGGAAGTGCAATTCATGTTTCTTTATGAATTTTAGTGTTTTTATGAAAAATTTTTGCAATAGAAACCTCTTTAATGACAACCTTTCAGTCTACTTGTCTGAAAAACCCATTAATCATAGAATGCAGGCTGTGACAGCATACTTTGTGAATTCTGTGCTTCGAGACATATTTCCAATGCTGGTGACTTCAGAGGTTTCAATGTCTAAGCCATTACAAACAAGCTCAGCAAGTGTAACACATCGATATAAAAACTCCACGTTCTTGTTTTTATTATTTTGACAGAAAATTAAAATCCTGGGTATTACTAAGGCAACTTAATAACAGACCTTCAAAAAAAGCAAAACCCTGTTTACATTTGTTTCAGCATTTACAACTGTTCAGCTGCTAGAGGGCATCTGCTATTACATTTGTAGCCTGGCTGTCTTTCAGTCTTTTCCTGTGCTTTCACACTCTCCTGTATTGTTTAAGCAACACTTTAAAAAAAGGATTGCTTATAGTGATCCTGAGTGACACTAAATTTACCGGCCCAGGAAGTGAAGAATGTAATGTCACTTCATTCAATACTGGAAGTGATGACTTCGTCAGTTGAGTGACAAGTGCTCACCAGTTACGGCAAAGCAAGCTGGGATCTCTCCACTTCCTCTCTCGTTTTTTGCCATATGCCTCCTTAAATTCATTTTATTTTCATTTTGCCCAATTACGTATAATCTGAATTTCCATAAAAGAAAAAGGTTGGCCCTCAGTTGTAAGAAATATAGCACCAGATCCAGTTTTGTGCTTAGTTTTGTGCATCTAATCAATATCCCAATTTATTTTGACTATTCCTAGTTACTATCTTTTGTTATAGGGTGAAATCAGTAATTGTTTCGTAACAAATTCTATTGTTGACTTATGTTATGACAGATGGCCACTTGTTACGACTTCTGCACCTACTGTTACGGCCGTTTGCTACTTGTTAGTAGCAGACACAGTGGCTGCGCCAAAGACTGAGACGGCGTGGAGTTTTTACAATTATTTATTTAACTTTCTTTACAATTTCTCCCTCATCGTCACTGCCCAGCCCTGCAGATCCCTCCGCCTGGCTGCTGCTGTGTAGATTCTCCGACAATGCGCCCAACGCGCGCCGCCCTGATCGCACTCTGAGCCTCCGGCCACCAGTGCTCCGCTGAAGCCAGGATGCCCTGTGGATGAGATGTGAAACTCGCCGCCGCTCGCACCACGGAGCCGTGAGGTCAGCTGCCCGATGCCTGCTGCACCGGTGGCTGGGAAGCCGTCAGTCGCAATGTCCGCGAGGTCCCATTATGGGCACACCATGCACCGTGGGGCCAGGTTGCCATGGAGTTCAGGCGTCAGTCCCTGCGGCGCCTGTGACCAAGACCGCGTTGCAAGCCGGTCCTGATGGAAGTTCTTGCTGTTGTTAGTCAGCCAAGGTTGCTGATCAAACGAGGACCGACCCCCAGAGCTGAAATTGACATCTAGCCGGCAAATGGATGACTCCTGTGAGCTGGAACACACTTCCAGAATAGTCACCTATGAAGATTGAACATTCGGACATTGACCACGTCCGTCCTCAGATCCGAACTGCTTCCTAATGGCTTCTGTCAGTTGCTGCCTGCCCTCCACTATTTATATCCGGCAGGAGGACTTTTTTACCCTCGGTGGTAGCTTTTTGTTATTACTCCCGCAGTATATTGCAGTGTAACTTAGCGTGCTGACCTCACTTCCCCTTACACAGCACTCTCCAGACTTTGCTCGGCGCTCGGTGTGTGTGTGTGTGTGTGTGTGTGTGTGTGTGTGTGTGTGTGTGTGTGTGTGTGTGTGTGTGTTCTTGTGTCAGCCGGTGGGTAGACTGCTTCTGTCAGCAAGGCTATCTGTGTCGCGCTTACTTCGCAACGCCTCGGTCGCCAGCTGCCTTTGTTTTCCCATTCTTCACTGCGTGAAAAAAACGCTTACTACATGTGGCCACAACACTTATAAACAAATATAAATTCTGTACTAATTATAAACATTTGGAAAAAGAACCACTAGGATTCTTAAAGTATTTACTTGGCTCCACCCGAAAACATGCTAGAAAAGTCGGCCCTTAATTACAAAATAATTGCAGGCGTGTCAAAAGCCGTGTGCGCACACAGCTTGATGAAAAGCACGCGTAAGTGTGTGCGTGTGTGCCTATAATTATTTAAACAAATAATTCAGCCTAACCCTTGTAGTAGTAGAAGCAACTGTTAAACAGAAGGAATTTTTTCTATATATTCAGTTAATTGAATGAGTTATGTTTTAATTGTAATTTCTGCAAATTAAACATCGAACAATGTTTCAGTACCTATTATTGAGATGATTATTAAGGCCCGATTTTTGGTCCCGAGACAGTCAGGCCACTGTTGATTTTCAGAGGAGAACAACGATGCATCAACTTACAGTGAAATAAGTGTGACACAAATAGGCCGTGTGTGTTAAAATAATGACATTGTCTGTTCAATAGTCTCACATGTACCATATTATTCTGCAGGAACTGTGATTAGGTTTTTTACTGCCCATAGATGTTCAATGGTAAACTATTGTAGCAGTATGCTGACGTTTGCCTGCAAATTATTAATGAGGCTTATCAAAAGTTAACCAACAGTGAAAAGGCCATATAACTGGATAATACTGTGGAGTTGTGAACAGTGAGAGTAAAGAACTATGAAAAGCAACTGTGCAACTGTCGGCTACATCATTTACAGTAGTTAGTGTTGAATTTCCAGCCCCCCATTTTTCAGCCAGTATAAAAATGCAGTACATCGACGACAATCAACAAAGAAATAAAGCAGGCAAAACGTCACACAGTGGCACAAGATAAATACTCCACACTGTGGTCCAGCCGCCAGCAAGATTTTATTATCACTTCCGAGATACATGGTTAGACTTCATAGCTACAAACCAACTAAAAATAATTTCAGGTTTTAGGATATTTGTGTCAAAGTCCTGTACACTAGTATACTCCTGATTTTAATTATTGGTGATATCCATAATTTTGATATGCATTTTGAACTTCAAAAGCTGTCTTTATGTGTCTATGTGCAATGCCGTTCATGATATGATGATTTTAATTAACAAATGTATTCTTTGGAATAATTTGAAAAAATTGTTAAGGGGTTATTTGTCTGTATCCATGCAACTGTGTTAGTTACACCAGGCCAATACTTAAGATCAGAGTCTCTCCAATGTATGTTGTGGATCTTTTAGGGGGAAAAACAGTTGCTGTTTTACTCAGCATTAAGGCACAGCACTTCTCTTAATTCAGTCTTCTACTTCCATTAAAGTAGTTTGTGCTTTTGAATGTGTGTGTGTGTGTGTGTGTGTGTGTGTGTGTGTGTGTGTGTGGTGTGTGTGTGTGTGTGTGTACGTCCTATCTTAATAATGCTTGGATTAAACTACAGTAGCCGTGAAACGAATCCGGATTAAACTACAGTAGCCGTGAAACGAATCCGGATTAAACTACAGTAGCCGTGAAACGAATCAGTGCCTCCTGGCCCCAGTGCATGAGATATGTCTGCTTATCTGTTTTCTGATAAATCCTTTCCCCAAAATTACAAGACAGTTTTCCACTGAAATTTCTTTCAAATGCATGTTCCTACATACCCTGCGATCACTGCCATCCAAGTTGACAGATTCTATTGACTTCAGTTTGGCATCCACCCAGTACAAGCGCTCGTTGCCAATGTCTATAGTTATTCCATTGGGCCAGTGCACACCGAGCACGAAGGCCCGTGGTGAGGATCCATCCATACCAGCTGTCGCAATCTTTGGATTCTTGCCCCAGTCAGACCAGAACATTGACCTGCACAAGAAACAACTATTACCTTACATTTAATGTCAGATTAACAATTTTGAAAATAAAACTGAAACAAAGGGGTGTGTAATTAGAAAACAGGAAATTAAAAGATTATCTTGTTCTGATATGGAAGCAATGGCTTACAGCATCAGACACATAGTAAGCTTCTAATAATCACTTTCTAGTGAAAACTAAGAAACTTGGCACAGTTCAAAATAGAAAGCATTACAGTATATGTGCCGGCCTCTGTGGCTGCGGGTCTACGTGCTTCAGTCTGGAACCGCGCGACCGCTACGGTCGCAGTTTCGAATCCCTGCCTCGGGCACTGATGTGTGTGATGTTCTTAGGTTGGTTAGGTTTAAGTAGTTTTAAGTTTCCGGGGGACTGATGACCTCAGATATTAAGTCCCATAGTGCTCAGAGCCCAACTGAACCATTTGAACTGTATATGCCACATACATCCAACCAATTCAGGATCACTCTAGTCTCTTCCACTGAGATTACTATGATCAGCTTTCCTAAAATCAAAAATTCCCACAAGATGAGTAAACTACAAGCTAAATATGAAAGTGTGGTGTGCTGTCACAGTTACACACAGCTAATTCATCACTATCACAGGGTGCCTCTCCAGACTTAAGTACGTCATTGTTTGAACACCTCAACTGATTAATGAACTTCGAATATTTTGGGAAGAAAAATGTAATGTTTTTGAATGAGCAAGCACATCTGCAATTAGATTCTGAGCCAGCCACAGTCTGTACTCCAGAAGGAACTCACCAGACAGCATTTTTGACTATTAATTACAGTATTCTTTATCAGGATTCGTGTGGTATGTCCAATGGCATTTGCCCTAAATCACAATCTTTTTAAGAAGCTTTAACCTTATGGCTTTGAAGGTATAGGGAGTACATGGTTCACTTAACATTTAACTGATCAGAAGCAAAATGGATATGTAGTGAGGCAAAATGGATATGTACTGTGGAAGTCTGAACTGTGTAAAAATAGTTGCAGGCAAACAAGTGGTGTGGTACAGTGGAGTGCATTGTCACCCCCTGTTTTTCACTGTGATGTTCCATGATTATGGTCACAGCAGGAGAAGAAACTTGAGAAAACAAAAGATTAAAGCAATGGTGTTTGCAGATTACTACAATCTGGGGAAACTGAGGACCATATCAGGAACAGCTGCATGCTTAGGAAGAAACCGTAAGAGATGAAATTTAGACATATGAGATCATGGTTACAACTAGAAATATAGACCAATTAGCAGAATAAGGTTTGGAGGAGCAATTGAAGGTGGGAAGTGAGCAGTACTTGGGAAGTATGACAGAGGAGGAAGTGGCAAACACACTAGCATACTTGCCAAGTGTTAGGAACCTGATTTGGAATGAGGATGTCCCACAAATGGAAAGATGTCAGAAATAGAAGTTACTACTTCCCAATTTTGACCTATGTACCTGAAACTTGGGTAATGAGAGAGATGTGAGCAGATTACAGGCCTTTGAAGTTTCCCAGAAGTACAAGAGGAGTAACAAAGAGTGGACGAGGAATGGAACAGTAAGGAAAATAGTGAAAGAGGGACCCTTCAAGAGCAGGACAGAATATCAAGACTAAGATGGTATGGGCACTAAGAATGGGAATGCAAGAGGGTGCCCAGGAAGATGTACAAAATGGAGATGCGAAAGAAACAGCCATGAGGAAGACTAAAGGATAGAGGGGTGAAAAATATGTGGGGGGGGGGGGGGTGGGGGGGGGGGGGGGGGGGGGGGGGGGGGGAAAAAGGAGGTATGGCAAGGCTTCTGTTTCAGACAGAACCAGACTGGGGCTGGAAATTGTTCAAGATAAGCAAAATGCTTACACAGCTCTGATGGATCTTCTAATGAGGCCAGATTAATACTGACATTCAACATGACCCACTCTATGTTCTTCATACATAAATGACCTATCTTATACCAAAACAAGATAAACAGGGCTCACATATGGTGCTTATGTGATCAGCAAAGAGCACAGAGCTGCAACAGAAGATAAGCAATTAGTTGAAGTCTTCATCCTGCTGTAAATGGAGTTTTCCTTAAGAAAAAGCTGTGCAAGGCAAGAATAGCAATTCAACACAAGGATGGAAAGTAACATTTGAGGCTACTATCTCTGAATTTGCATGTTCCAGAATTAACTGGAAATCACAACCAGATCTTTCCAAATGCTTAATTCCACATCTGCTCTAGGTTTAAGTGCAAATTCTGGTAATTAAAACACGGAAATTATTTACTTGTGTAATACCATTTTATGTACAATGGACTACTCTTCTGGGACAAATTCAAGAGACAATGGACACACTACACCGAAGAATAATGTTCTCTGTGTATCTATACTTCATGACAACTGTCAAAATGAATGATGCTATTATGCCTTATTTTTTTACTCAAGTCTGCCGTAAAGAATCTTCCATTGTGAATTAAATGTGCTGGCAGATAAATTTTGAAAATTCATATCATTTATTCTTTAAATTTCTTACTCCACTGATGACCTGAATAGAAGGTATGTTATTTGTAGGTCAACATTAACAAATCCTGTGAACAGCCATAATGTAACCACCATTTCCATACGAAGAAATTTATCTTGTGATTTGTACTGATTTTCCACATCAACAGCCAGCATTGCAAATATAGGCCAAGGAACATGTGAAAAGAATGAAACCACATAAATGTTTTAATGTTACACCAATTTACATGTGCTATTACTGACTAGATGCAGACTGGCTATATTAGGAGCCATTTCGTATTCCTAATACACATGTGAGCAAAGAAAGCTTAGTAGGTAAATTTGGTCAAAGACTATTTATGTTAACCCTAGGACACCAAAGTTGGTGGGGGGGGGGGGTTCATTGAACCCACAATTTTTTTATGTCCCTGCTTTTGCCCAAGTAACTTTCATACTACATATTCCATTTGAGTTGTTATTGTTGGCTATTTTATGAAATGTTAGTGTCAGTATATTTTATAGAAAATTCCCCGCTTTGAAAGAAAAAAATAAACTTATTATGGGTCCAACAGAC